>NC_050449.1:64449464-65649464 GCF_903995425.1 Onychomys torridus | reverse complement strand
TGGGAAGTATACATTCTTATGCAGC
The DNA here is from genome assembly GCF_903995425.1 of Onychomys torridus. NCBI lineage: Eukaryota > Metazoa > Chordata > Mammalia > Rodentia > Cricetidae > Onychomys > Onychomys torridus. The sequence continues at coordinate 65,649,439 of NC_050449.1, read as the reverse complement.
AGTAAGTAAAGTTTTAAATGACATAAACTCAACTGTTAAGAGTTTTTACGTGTGTATCACAGGTATCCCTACTATTTGCTATTTATTAGAAGCATACTTCCAATATTGTAACATCAGGAGGTTAAAAGTGAAAAAAATTAAAAAAAAAGTTACAATGTGACACATTAATGGAAAGAAAAACTATAGTGGCTATTATTAATAGCAAAGTAGACTTGAAATACTCAAGATGCAGAGGAATATTGCCAGATAACAGAATGTAAAAACATAGAAAGCAAAATTTGAGAGCACCTAAAGAAGAAATAAAGAATTAAGTAGGATTATAGATACCAACACTTTCCTTAGGGACAGGTAGAACCAAGAGACACAGATTATCAGGTGTATAGAACTCATGGACAACACTATCACCCAGCTGGATCTATTTAACATTTGCAAAATATACATTGTAAGTACACATGGATTATTTTGACAAACCATAAATTTGCTTTCAGTATAAGCCTTAACAAATATAAAGTAATTGAACCTCATACAAAATGTTTTCTAAGTATTTGTAGATTTAACTGCAGACTTCTAAAACTATTTGGTCAAAGATGAAGGCTAGTAGAAAATTAAAAGGTATTTTGAAATGATATAACACATGAAAAATTCCACAGAATATTCAAGATCTAAAAAGGAAAGTGCTGATAATAGTTAGTGCTGATAATAGAATTATAAAAATACCTCAAACCAATAATTTTATTTCCATGTCAAGAAATTGAACACTACACAGAGAAACCCTGTCTCAAAAAAGTGGGGGGGAAGAAATTGAACAAAGGAGGGAAAAATAAATTTAAAAATAAAAGAAAAATAATATATTCAAAGCAGAAGTACTGTAGTCCAAATCAGTGAAAGCTGAATTTTCTTCTTTATAGATCAATAAAATTGTTAAATTGTAGAAATATGGTAGAAAAGGAAAAAAAATAGGTCCAGTATCATCAATCAAAGAAACTCTAGAAATCCAAAGGACAAGGAATACAAAAATAAAAACATTGTACATAAATATGACAACTTAGTTTCTTAGAAAACAAGGGATATGTTACTTGTCTATGGCCATTCCACCCTAAACTTGACTCATTTCATCTGATCTTGGAAGTTAAGCAGGATTAGGCTTTCTAAGCACTTCGATAGGGGGGGAAAGGGATATAACTTCATCCCAGATGTCCATTGAAAACCAGGAGGAAGAAAGCAAGGCAGACATTATAAAACATTCCTATAGAAGATACTGTGACCTAGTACCTGATTTCCCTCAGGAATCCTAGAGCCCATGGTTCCAGCTTCTGGGAATGCCTTGATACCTTTGCCCAGGGTTATTCCCCTCCCAGAAAGGTTGGCATCTCATAACGGATTCACAAAGAGCTCTGACATCCTAAAGGCCTTACACCAACTCAGGACAAAAATGGAGAGACATATTAGCTCCTGAATTCATAGCAGGGTTAGAGAAAAGTTCTTTATACTTTGTCTGAAGGAATTTGTACATTATAAAGTTGACATCTAAACTTATAAATTATGTGTATCAATAGTAATAAAGCATGTGGTTTACATGTTTGATACTGACAAAAAATAAAGTTGCTGTTTTAAATATCTCTTGTTTTCACAATGTAATAATAATTTGATTCCTTCTTTCATCCCTTTAAAAGTATAAGGTTGGCATTGTGAAGCACTCACTATTTCTGATGCAGAAGACATTGCTATGTTTCTCACTAGGGCTCCTGCTGAAATTAGCACTTTCGCCCTGTTTTAATAAAGATCACTCTGCACAGGCTGTTCTGCCCATTTCTGGCATATTTGTTACATTGGATCTTTCACTCTTAAAATTTGCCAAGCTTATAGTTTTTTCCTAGTTCCGCTAGCCAATTCCATCCACCATCATGACCTTTGAAACTACTTGTGTCACGTGGTTAGTTGTCCCTTTGCATCATGATGATGGTGATCCTTTAATTACAAAACCATTCAGCATTTTGTTCAGGAGAGCTTCCAAAAATCTACTGACATAAGACTCTAGGATTGAATTTTGGAATGATCATAGAGTCAGATTATAATAACAAGATCAACAAGCCATTTTACCCTCAGATTCTGGCCTCACTTCTTCCTATTAGTGGGTGTAGTGGTTTGGTCACTTGGGTGTAGCTATTCCCAGAGTGTGTTATTTCTCTGTTGCTCCCTGGTTAATAATCAGAAAAGGCTCAGTAAGTAACGGACCACCTTAAAAAACTTGAGTTTGACCTCTTTTCTCCATCATCCCCATTCTCTTTACCCCTTCTTCCTACACTTTTCTCCTTAGCTTCTCCTCTTTTGTTCCCAGTGTTCCTTTTTCCTTCTAGGTATCAGTCTATATAAAAGGCAGCCATTCCTTAACTTTTAAAGTCTACGGGGACCAGGTCCTGTTTGTGTACCTCCTACACAAACACCTGTTGACACCTCCAGATGTCTTTCTCTTCCCCATTCCTGTAGCCATTGCTCAGTCAGCCTGACCTGGTTGTGGATGAACAAATAGGACGAGTGGGCTTTCTTCTCTTAGGTAGTCTCTTAAAAAAAAACAAAAAACAAAAAACAAAAAACAAAAAACAAAAACAAAACACAAAAAACAAAAAACAAAACAAAACAAAACAAAAAAACAAGGACTAAGACTCTTTTACTTAATCTTAACTGGTAACCCCAAGGCATTTGTTCTGGAAGCCATGTTTTAAAGTCCTCCCTGAGCCCTGTCTGTTTCTGTTCCTCATATGGAGTACAGAGATTATTAACAGAACTTTCTTTACAGTGTGCCTGGCACTGACCCCCAGGAGGCCAGACATGACCTTACTCCCTTAGCAGAAGCACAGTGACTTGCACTGGAAGGGTACTTACAGAGACACCTCTGTATTAAGGATCCATCAGGTTGTTTTCAGATGATTGTGAGCTGGGTAACATGCACAGAACTTTGTCAAAGACTGACTGGTTCATTATTTATTTTGTTCCAGGCTGTTACCTCTAAAATAGACTCAATATAACCAAGATGAATATGTTTAACTCCATTCTTGACTTTAGCTGACATGATTGATATACCACTGGTCTTTAGAGGTATTCTGATCCATCAGTTTTAATGGAATTTCCTTAGACTTCTTTATGGATCAGGTACATTTTAAAGTGGATTCTGTGTAATTATTAAAAGATTCTGCAATACCTGGATTAATCTCTTTGTCCCGTATGGGAACATGAACATAGAAATATAAGGAGAAACCACTTAGGTTTCTAAGGTGGACCCTGATAGTTAGTATTTGTTTTTCTGATATGGTTTGAACCCTGGATGACCTGGTGGGGTCAGTACTGATACCTTACCTTACTACTTCCAGTGTTGTCCATACTGGGCTTCATGACAAAGTCAATAAGCTTAATCCTGTCTTTCCTCAGCCACACTAGTCAGCATAGTTGATGGAAGTAAACTCCATTTTCTCTTTGGTTGGTTTTAAGAATCCACTTGGTTGAGAGTGTCAGACTTAAAGAAAAATTCACCAGTTGCCCAAGACAGTGTAGAAGCACGGGTTGCACATATGTTGGAGGTGATTTTCCAGAGGCCTTTGCATTGCCGCTTGGAGCTGTCCCTGATTGTTTTTGTCGTAGATTAGCCTTTCAAGGATGCTTGAATAGTAAACAGCTTTTGTAAACAGACATTTTAACTAAAATCTTGGTAACTGAAATATATAGGATTATGCACTTGGAGCTAAATATTTCAAAACAATCTTCATTACCAGTTTTACCTGAGATGAGGGATTGCGTATCTTAAAGTTCTAACAAATCCAAGATCCCTCACTGAAGAATTGAGATAGTATTGTTAAATTTGGCATTGAAGTGCAAAATCTTAAAGGGCCAATAAAAATAATCAGTAGGAAAACAAAGCAAAACCCAAGAGAAATTGAAGCAGCAATAAGTAGGCATTACTTTTGATGTTTAACACACCTTTTGGTTTTTCTCTGTAGCTGTGAGGAAGAAAACTTTCAATGTGTTTGTTGGAGTCTGTGCTGACTGAGGCTTAGTGGAGAATTAAACCGAAAAAGAGTCATTCATTTTAATGTGTCTTTGATAAGGAAGTCAAGACAAAACTGTTTTATCTTTTTCTTTCTTTCATTTTTCTTTTTGGCTTCTTCGAGACGGTTTCTCTGTGTTATTTTGGTGCCTATCCTGGGTCTGGCTCTGCCTCCCAAGTGCTGGGATTAAAGGCGTACACCACCACTGCCCAGCTATTTTTTAATTAATTAGCTAATTAATTTTTTTTTTTTTTTTGAGACAGGGTTTCTTTGTTGTAGACCAGACTGGCCTCAAACTTTGAGATCCAGTTGGCCTCTGCCTCTTGAGTGTTGGGCTTAAAGGTTGACCTTTAAATTTAGTAAATTTTGATATCTACCAAAAAGTAAAGTTGTTGGTAGCCTGTTAGGAATTGAGTTTTGAGAGTCCATCTGAGAAGGAATAAGGTAGTTTCGGTGCTGTGATAGCCACTGCTGACCATCACAGCTTCTGAGAGGAACTCTGACGGCCCTCACTGCCTCTCCAGTGCTAGGATTTGCTCACTTACTCCTGCAACATAAATGTATTGGCCAGTGTGTTTTGAACATCAAATTAGTATTTAATTACTTTATTTAGACAAGGAAATTATACTTTTTTTCATTGGAAAGTTCTGCAATGTACAAAAACAAAAATCCAGTCTTATTTAAGTGTTTATTTGACAACATCATACAAAAAGGGTGTATAAGAGAGGTATTCCTCTAGAAAATCTAGGACCTATGTACAGTATTTAATGAGTACTTTAGCCGATACATTTAGGAGATGGGAACGTGCTGTTAACTGAGGCAAATGTGCTGAGTTCATTGTGGTCCTCTTCTAGAGAATTCAGTGTTTTCCATGATTGCCGTTCACTTTGACATTATTGGTAAGAATTCCTTTTTAAAAGGATACTTTATTTTCCCTGTGGAAAATATGCTGAAACACTGAGAGGGTTTCCTCTTGTCTTTTAACTTGTTGATAATTTTTCTAGTATAGTTTAATTTCTTCAGATGTTCAGGCTGCTTACAATAGACAAAACTATGAAGAACTATTATGTCCTCCCCAAAGCTAAAACTGATACAAGCAGCTACATGTATTATATCACATGGAAAATTTGTTCAATTAAGAAATACATTGTTGAAGTGGTTTATTTTTCTACATGAGCAATTAGGTAAGCATGTTATTTCAGGTGGAGACTTGGGGACTTATGTAGGTGGAACAATACTAAGCTTGCGTTTGTTAGTGGGGAAGAAGCTGAGTAAGTGGGTAAGAAGCTGACGGTGGTGTGGTTCATTGTAATGAAGGGAGCAACAAACCTACATTTGAAATCAAGGGTAGGAAGTAAATGGAGGGGCAACACATTACCTGTCGATTGTAGAGTCAGTGTATGGTAATTTCATGTATGTACCTTTTTCAATTTCAATGAAATAAAAAAATATTTTGAGTGGGAAAATTGTCTTTGTTGTATCATATATAACTAAACAATATACTGAAAAAAATCTAATAAGAAAAATTACAATTTCAAGTAAGGAAAGGTGTAAGAATATTTTGTTAACTACTGGGGCAGAATATGTGTCAATAGAGTGCTTGGAACCAAGAAATAGGAAGGACCTTGATAGTACTGTCTTTGAGGGCCAGGCTGAGCTACATTGTCCTGTTGGAACAGGAAGACTTAGGTGAGCTGCTGAGGTCCAGAAGGAGGGAGATGAATGAGACCAGAAGTAGGACATCAGCAGTGACTTAGCTTCCAGATAAGGGCTCTGACTTTCCCCAGTTAGGGGAACTACTTCCTTTAGAGCAGAGCAGTGGTTTTCAACCTGTGGGCTGCGGCCTCCAAAGACCATCAGAAAACACATATTGACATTACAATTCACAGCAGTAACAGAATTACAGTTATGAAGTAGTAACAGAATAATTTTATGGTTGGAGTCAGCACACAAAGAACTGTAGTTAGGAGTCTCAGCATTAGTAAAGTTGAGAACCACTGACAGAGTCCTAATACAACACAAGCTCACACCAGACTGAAACAAGGGTATAAAGCTTGTTCTTTGCCATGGCTGACTTTTGTCATGATAGAAACCTAGTAGATAGGAGCTTAGATTGAATAAACTGATCATTTTGTGATTTTTGACCTGCAATGATGTTGATTGAATACTTACGGATTTTTTTTATTCTTTAGTAATCTTAGTGATTGATATTTCTTAGATCAGTGGTTCTCAAAACTGTGGGTTATGACCCCTTTGGGGTTTCATATCAGATATTTACATTACAGTTCATAACAGCAAAATTACAGTTATGGAGTAGCAGTGAAAAAATTATATGGTTGGGGTCACCACAGCATGAGGAACTGTATTAAAGGATTGCAGCATTAGGAAGATTGAGAACCACTCTCTTAGATCTTGTCAGACCACGTGGTTGGTAGAAGGAAATAATATCCTGATTAAGTGGGATTTCTTAAGTGAATAGAGAACAGATTGCTATTTCTGGCTTGCACAGATGAGACTAGAATGAGGAGCTGGGGGGCTCTCATTTGTTTGAGGATGTTGAGGCTTTCTGTCAGTATATAAGAGGCATTACATTTCACACGTTGAGTCCATAAAATTTTTGGTTTGGGTTGCCATATGAAAAGATTAGCTAGAATTATATGAAATAATCTTAGGTAAAATATTCTTACTTTACACTTTTAAGGTGATTATTTGAGTAAGATCGATTGGTTCTTACAGAGGTCATGTAAGTATCTGGTTTGGTTCCCTTTAGTTTTTTTTAGTTTAGTTTTGTTTCCTAACTATTTATTGAACACCAAATTTATGTTAGATCCTTACCTACATGCTTTCATTTATTCTAGTGGACATAGAGTGTTGTTCAACAGCTATATCAATCAATTCAGTTCTCCTTGACAAATGATTGATACCTGTGCTCATTCATCACTGGTACTCCAACATATATATCCATATTTCTGCTCCAACAATGTGAGTTGTTTTGTTACTAAGAGTCAATTGTTTTTTTTTTTTGTCCTCAAATCTTTCTCTTTTGTTTTTTGGAGACAGGGTCACTATGTAGCTCTAGCTGACCTGGAACTCACTATGTAGACCAGGTTGGCTTTTCACACAGAGAGATATACTCGCCTCTGCCCCCTAGAAGCTGGGATTAAAGGTGTTCTCGAATCCCTTAATTATATTTATTTAAATGAAACCAATAGATTAATAAAGAAGGTTGTTTCCTAAGAGCCGAATTCAATGTTTTATGCTTTCATGGAACCATTGTTTAAGTACAAGAAGCTGTAATCCTTGCTATTACCTTAGTTCTAAGTGAGCTATTCGGAAACTGAAAACAAATCTGTAAGATTCTGAAATTTTCTTTCATATGCACTCATTTATGCGATACTTTAAGAAAGACAAGCACTGTGGAGAATGTGTTGCGAGTCTGACTTTTGCAAGAAGGGCAGTTAGGAAACTAACCAGAGAAGGTTTATTTGAAGGGTCTTGATCTCAGGCTTGGAACCATATGGGAAGTGAGACACAAGAGAGCGAAAGGAAAGATTAAGGTACCACAATGACTTGACTGCAAGGCTTCAGAGCTTGTGCAGCCACATTGGTCTTCTGACAGAACACTGAGAGAGAAAAAAGCACCTAGAATTTCTGCCTCACTGCACTGTAGTATATATCTGACAGAGCAGTCTGTGTTAAACCTTGAGCAGTCTGTGTTAAACCTTGTGCTGTGGTCAGGAAGCTCCCACTTCTGCTGTGGGAGAGTTAGTCAAGGAGAGAACACAGGATAACTTGAAACACAAGGATGGGTAAAGGGGATAGTGTGTGGCTCATTCAGCTTACATAATATGCTTTGAACATTTGTAATTTACATAATGTTCATATAAAATAATATTTGTTAAAATTATATTTGCTAGAAATGAACAGAACGAAATTCAACGTAATCCTGTCTGATTTATAATTCTCAGCCTCTTCACTAAATTATGTTTAGTGACATTTGTTTCAGGCAATCTCCTGCATAATTTTTAGACCTGTTTTTTAAAAGCAATTAATTAATGTATGTGCACATGGGTGCACACCTGCGTGGAGGCTAGAGGTTGATATCAGGTGCTTCTTTAGTTCTTGTCCAACTTATTTTTTGAGACGATGCCATTTTTGCCACCTCGCATTTCCCCTTTGAAGATATTTTAACTATACACTTGAATTATCTCCTTGCAACTTAAGACTTTTGAGCCTGTTTTATTGCAGTGAGCAAAATAATTCTCAAACTGGAGGTCTTACATCAAACAATATAATGGGATGGAATTATAGTGTAGCATAAGGGATAAGAAAGATAATTACCACCTTTAAATTCTTGGAATGCATAGACATAATTTTAAAAGTAAAATTCTCTGTAAAAATGTATCACCAGTATGAAGAATATTTAATGAAACTTGCATTAATGGGAATACAGTGTCAGTGTCATAGATGCTAATGTTCCTGTCATAATCTTAGGTGGAGTGATAAATTCAATTTTGAACTCTTTAAGGTTACTTATCAACTATAGTGTCTAATTGGAACATGTTTAGGATTTGAGCTACTCAAAATGGTTTCATAGGAAGAATGGTTAAGAAAAAGGGATGGAGAAAAAGGACAAGTGGAAAGAATATGCAGATTTTTTTATGCTGTCATTTAAGAGAGAATATAGGTTTCTCTGTTGTTCCTTTGGAATATAAGAGGAAAGCTATTTTGAGGGAGAAGGAATACAGGACCAGAATGATACTTGTGAGTGGGTATTACTACCGTTTATCCCTGCCAGTCACTATAATGTGAACAAGGAATGTGCCAAATGTATATATATTGACCCAAAAATCTTAGTAGTGAGCATAAGTAGTAGACTTCACCTACAGGGGCTAGGTTAATGTGTCAGCCTCTGCTCTGGAAGAGTGTTGTTATTTCTGTTAAGAACAAGAAATGAAGAGTTTCATTAGGAAAAGGTTGTCTAGAAAGGCCCAAGTGTCCCATCACTGAATCCTTGTAGACATCCCCCCTGCCTGCTGTTAGACGTCATCTTCTAACTAATAAGACCTTTGCCAACTTTTTCTGACCAGATTTTCCATGCTTCCCTGTATTGGTGACTTTTCTCGTTGTTGTGACCAAATACCTAACAAGTAGTAACTTAAAGAAGAAGAGAGGTTTGAGTTACAATTTGAGAAAGTATATTTCAGTCCTGTGGGGCAGACATGATGGTCATAATGAGTCTGTAGGTCATCCTACATTCAAGAAGCCAGGAAGCAAAACATGGACAGGAAGTGAGTCTGTGCTGAGAAACCTCAAAGCCTGCCTCTAATGACTCACTTCCTTCAGCCAACTTCTACTTCAAGGCCCACTCTCATCAGGAACAAAGTGTTCACACACCCAAGTCTTTGGGCGGCAATGTATGTTTAAGCTACAACTTCCTTAATTGATAAAGTTATAAGAAGAGCCATTTGCATACAGTTTAATGGAACAGAGAAAATAAAATATATATTCAACTTTGCTGAATTTCATTTCATTTGGGACTCATCCAGTATTTGATTATAAAATAGTTTCATTGTATGTTTGCGTTTTCCTGTATGTAGTTAATAAAGCACTGTGTTTTGTTTTTTATAAATATTTATAGTTTTCATATACTTGATAAAATATACACTTGAAGTGTATTGTTCAGTGTTTTGAGACCTGTTTTCAGAATGCATGCTTGTATTATACTCTAATCAAGACTGCATCCATCCTTCCCTAAAGCTTCCTTATACCCTTTCAGTCAATTTTTCTTAACAAGTCTCTCTTGAAGCCTATCATCTGATTTCTGTCACTGGGAATTGGTTTAGCATGTCCTAGCAGTGATTTCCTGATAATGGAGTTGTACAGCACAGTCTCATTTCTGCCTTCTTTGGCTTAATGATCATGGAGAGTCATCCACCTTTTTACATGTGTCTCAAGTGTTTGACTTTTAATTCTAAATCACAGTTTTCTATATCTGCATGTTTATTCACTTATTTCTTGAGGTACTTTGTATTTCTTACAGTTTTTTTTCTTATTTTGAGTAAACTAGTGTTCAGTTTCTGTATAAGCATTTTTAGTGTTTTGAACTTTATTGTTTTTTCTTGAGTGAATACCTGGGACTAAAATTGTTGGGTTACAGTACAAGCATCTAGCTAATATTGTCGGAAAATGGAAAACTGCCTTCCCTCATAATTCTGTACTCCTATAAGAAGTGTCTGATGTTGCTTAGCATTACCAGTCTCCAAACGCCCCCTCAGTCTGTTCACACCTCATTGTGGCTTTGATCACATTTCTCTGGAGATTGATGATGTTGACCACCTTTCCCTGTCCTCATTATTCATATCTTTGTTTTTTGTGTGTGCCTACTTTGAAACTGATTTGTCAGCCTTTTACTTTAAGGCTTTTTGTAATATTGGCTATAAATCCCTTGTCAGTTATTCTCCTAGTCTTTGTCTTTCACTTTCATTATCCTAACAGTTTTTTGATGAAATAATGTTATTAAGTATTAATTTTTGTGACTAAAGCATCTTCAGTTTTTTCCAAAAACATTTTTGTTTACTTAAAAAAGATCAGTTTTACTGCGTTGGGAAATTTTATAGTTTTAGATTTTCCATTTAGATCAAAACTTGAAATAATCTTGAGAAGTCACATATAAAATATTGAGTAGCAGGACTTGGAATATATAGGTCAATGGTAGAGCACTTGCCTAGCATGTGCAAGATCCTGAGTTCAAGTCCAAGCACACACACACAAAAATGTCCAGTTGCTCCATTGCTGTTTACAGCTGTACTTGATTTATTGACTTAATTGAAAATCATTTGATCACTTTTGTTCTGTATTTTTTGTTCCTTGTCCCTTAAATTTTTCCAACTTGACTATGTTTCACTTATTCCAAGTTTATATCTTGAAATTAGATTGTGTTCAATTTTTCTTGAAAATTTCTCTTTAAAAATTACTTTGCCTATTCTAGGTGTTTGCATTTTCATGTGCCTGTTAAGTCAGCTTATTAATTTTTATTTCAAAGCTGTTCGATAGAATTTTGGTTGACACTTGTTTTATTATATTTAAATTTTTTTCATTGAAGAAAATTTATTTTGTAACACTCATGAATTGTCTCATGAAGTTATTTTTGTTTTGATTTTAGCATTAACATACATGAAAATTAATTGGCTTCCTTTTTACCTTACAACATCTTAATGTCTGTGTTACTCTTACTCACCACACTCAAGATGCCTATAGTTCTTGTCCTAAACAAATGTATTGGTCTGTTCTCTGACCCTGTGATCTTCTCTTTTGGAAATTGCATTAAATGTAATAATAATAGTGTGAACGTTGGCTCTCTCTAGGCATATTACCTTTGAGGGTTGATTCAATGATGTAGTGTATATGTTACTAGTTCATCTTGTTACGTAGTCATTAGCATTGTATTATGTGGATACACACACATGCAATACATTTGTGTTTTTTTGTATTTATTGGAAAAATAATCATTACAATGGTTATGAATATTTTTGTAGGAATATTAGTTTTCATTTCTGTAGGGTGGTAGGTTCTGGTGCCCTCCTCCATCCTTCTAGTCATGCTGTATGGCCCATGGTGTCCCTCATACTGTTTGCTGGGATTACAGGCATGCAAAAACAAAAAGAGCCATGTTTTATATTTTTTTTCTCCCAGTGGGAAAGACTCATCCCTTAACTTTCTGTGTTCTAGCATACAGACTTTCAAGCTTTCAGTACCACCTTGTCATAGATTTTTATGTACTTGTTTACTTTTGTTTTAATTAGTAGGATTTCTGGGGTTGCATTGATGGCTGTCTTTTACATCTAGTGTACTAAACTTGAGTGTTCAGGTCTTTAATTGATGATTTAATCAAGAATTCATTACCGCCTATTGTGTAAATAAAGCTTTGTTTGTTTCACAATGTTTGCAAATGACTGAACAAATACATATGATCAAGCATACAGAAAAAGTTTATGGAATAAATTCTGCACTTTTCACATTCACAAGGAACTAATTATTTAAAACCAAGAACATATTAACTAGTATGCTTTCTTGTGTAGGTCGCTTTAACAGACATGGTTGCAAGCAGCCTCTCCACATGTCAGGACTACAGAGCTGAAAGAGGGCTTCATATACATTTTAACAGCTCAGGCAGTATCTGTGGAGAACCAGAAATGACATGTAGTTGTTAACCCACACTGCATTAGGTATATGACAGTGTCTGTAAAGAGCTACCTGCGTGGAGAAAGTGGATCACAGTAACAGCAAGTGCTGACAAAGGGTCTCCCACACCCACTTCTGGAAGAGAGGAACCCGATGTTGAGGAGATGTCATAGGTTTGTCTCTAGAATGGAAGCTTTATATTTACAACTAAACACTCTACTACGGCAACTTTCCTTCAGTTGGGGAACTTTAATGAGGTTTCATGCTGGAGCAGGTTCCCCTTATAAGATTCAGTATTCCTTTTGATCTTATCTTTATCCTGTAAACACTAAAGAGAATTTCACAGATCCTAGCCCACTTTGTCCCAAATGAACGGTATAAAATTTAAAGCACTTTTTCCACCTTAAATCTATCACATCTGTTAGTTCAAAAAAATCATACATCCTTTTCCTCCCTTTGCCTGAGGAACTATTGACATACTCATTTTGAGTAAGCTGTTGTTTCTGCTGCCTAGACAGAGGTGGACGTGATTCTTTTGATACTTCTTTCTAGTCAGGATCCAGCTGTGTTCCTATCTCCCTTTATTTTCAAGTCTGAGTCCAGACATCCTTTCTTTATCAAAAGACCTCCCCTATGAGTATGTTTGCACTTTTCATCACACAGAGAAGTCCTCACTGTTTCAACAAGCGTTCTTGTTTGCGGACACAAGATGAGTAGTTCTGATCTGACTCTGCTCTTCCACCCAACCTTTGATCTTTAGTTAGTGTGGTCATCTGGCTTTTTTGAAAACTGTAATGATATGAAGCTATAAGAGGGACAGAGTTTCTTTGACCATCTTTTTAAAGTCGTGTTAGTACCTTCCATACTTCTTCCTCTTTTTGACCCTGTGCTTGTAGAGTTCACAGAAGAGGTCTTCTTTCTTGTTTCAAAGGCAGTTTTAGATATGTCCCAAACTGAAGTAATCATTGTACTCTATCTACCCATACTGCAGTGGGGATGCCTCACATCCTTGCCACTCTTCTCTGAGATCATCTCTGTTAGTCACTTTCTGTTCTTGAGGTTTCCACATTAAGGAATTCTCTAGATTGCCTTTGCTGTGGTGATAGCCACTTGGTCTTATGTCATAGCCTTTTCATTTGAAAGTTAAACCAGAGGAAGGTTGATCTCAGGTAATGGCCATTCTGGTCCTTTGGGAGTCAACTCCTTGAAGAGCAGAGATTTATTACTCAGTTTTAGCATGTCATTCCAGGACCAAAATCTGTTGTTTGATATGATGAGAAATTTTATGTTCATCTTCAAGCAAAAGTCATCATTGACTATGAAGCCTGCTAATTTTGATCCTTTGCTGGTATTTCATCACTGTCAGCTATAGAAAACAAGCCTGATGTAATAGCACATGCCTTTAATCTCAGCACCTGGGAGTTAGAGGCAGATCTCTGTGAGTTCAAGGCCAGCCTGGTCTATATAAATTGAGTTTCAGGACAGCCTGGTCTACATAGTGAGACCTTGTCTAACCTTCTCCCCTAACCCCACCCTCCACAAAAGAGAAAGAAAACAGTCCTGTTAGAGTGCTTATCTACCTCTCGTAGGCACAGGAAATCATCAGATGAAAAAACTCTAACCTACCATCTGTATACCTTAAGACTCAGACTTCACCCCTGACTCTGCTACTGCTGCCATCACTGAACCTCAGTCTTTGATAAAATGAATTTTTAATGCAAAAAATTAGCAAAGAATTCTAATATATTACCTAATGGTTCAGTCTAGATTACTTATTTTGTTTATAACATAGGCTATGTGCTTGATTGTGGTGACTTCTGACATTATTCGTAATAGCTTTTCATTCTTTAATGTTGTTTGGTTTAACAATGAATAAACTGATTTTTTAAAAAATTCCATTTGTTTTCACTGTAGATTCTGAATATAAAGAAGGCTCCTGGCAAGTGTAGAACCTGACAGAAATGTCAGGGAACAGATGGAAAGGAGTCTGTAAGAATTGGCTGAAAAGTAGAAGTTTGACTTTCTGAAAAATAGCTCTAGTGTCTTTTCTCTTCCCTGGAAGTGATCTGAGGAAGAAACAGCTGTTTTTAGGTTGATACTTGGTAGCAGGTAAATACCCTTTAAAATAAGGTACTAACTGTATGATTAATTCTTGTTAAGAGCTGAGATTTTTCAGAACATTAATAATCTCTTAGGAGCAGATATAAAACTAATTTGAAGCCAATATGAATAGTTCCTTGGAATTTTCTTAATGATACTGCTGCTTTGGTTAGGATGAAAAAATGAAAGTAAGGTAATTAACCTACAGTATGAGAATTAAAACAATTGAGTTTATTCTTGATTCTGTAGCTAATACTGTGATAGTTCTTGCAGTCATAACCTTTGCTATGTGCAATGGACTCTTCATATATCTTAATATGTCACTATAGGGCACAGATTTAACTCAAATTCTTTTTTCATAGTGACCTATTGCATGATCATCTATGCAAACCTATAATGAGCCTGTGGCATTAACATAGTAAGCTCTTAACTTTCACAAGAGATTTGAGACAGAACATCCTCACTGATAACAGGTATTTCTGTATTAGATACAACTGAAAATGTACTAGAAAGCAGCTATGATATATTGGGAAATAGGAAAGTACAATAGAGGCCTAAAGAAAGATGGTATTTTGACAGCCAAATATAGAGTAGACAGACGGCTAGGGTTTTCTGATTTCTAGTTATTCAGCTCTTTACCTTAAAATTGGATGTAGTCTTGCTGAATCTGTTGTGTAGCCTTACTGAGTCAATACAGTTTGGTCACTACGTGCCTTTTATGTCTTTAGATAGAAAAGTCAGATGCTAGATTGTCTCAGTCCCCCTCACCCCTCTCCACTTTTGATCACCTTGGTATAGTTCACAGGCTTTTGTCACACTGAAAATTCATTGTGGTAGAAGCCAGACTGTTGCTTCGTGCTAGCTTTATAATGTGTATAGACTGCATTTCAACAAAAGAACCAAGTTGAACAAAGATCTAGAGCTACTGCCAAATGTGAAGACAACAATGGCACACAGAACAAAACAGAATGCCGGGTCCAAAGCCAACAAAACCCAGAATAAGATTGCTCCTTGACATGTGTCACATGTAAATGGGCTTATTTTGGCAGCTTTTGGAGTTAAAAATACAAAAGACATCACTTATACAAAAGCAAAAGTAATTGAAGTGTGATTTGGGCGGGGGAGAAGCAGTTTTTGGAAATTTATAGTAGCTGTTTCATTTGAATGAAGAATGCTGCCTTTAGCTTTTGTTTAATTTATTATTTACTTAATTTCATTACTAGTGTGTTGTCTCTCTTCATGTTCGTGGATGTGATTTTTGGGCGATAGAAGAAGACCCAACCATTACATTCAATACTCATCAGTCACATTTTCTGAGCCTTACATTGGGGTCTGTAGGTAGAGCTCTTTCTTGGTGTGTTTGCAGTTCATTTCATATTGTCATTGTGGTTACCATTTTCCAGCCCCTTTTATATGGCCATTTACACAATATAATTACAAAAATATCTTTTGTTGTATCTTAAGGGAAAGAATAAAACAAAGTCACTCCATACATAGTTATGAGGCTGGTATATTTGTAGATCATTTGGTAGCAGTAGGTAAAGAAAACAAAAATAGATCTTTTTGGAAGACACAGGAATGAAAAAAAAAAGCACTGTACAAAAGCAAAAGACTCTTTGTAAAAGACATGAGCATCTCTGTGTGTGTTGTGTGTATTCAAAACAGCAATTCCTGTCTTCCATTGGATAATATTATGTACATCTGAGTATTCTTACTTATGAATTCCTAATTGTACTTTTTTTATTATGGTAAAAATCTACCCAGTTAACAAATTTTAAGTGTGCAGTATAGCATTATTGGGTATAGTTATTATACAGTAGTAGATCTTTAGAACAATCTCATCTTGCATAACTGACAGCGAGAGTCATTGGACAGCAGCTCCCTAATATACCTCCTCCCCAAGTGTCTGACAACTTTTCAGTTGCTGCTTCTGTGAATTTGGCTACCTCTAAAATAAGGATTCATTCATGATTTATTATCTGTTCCTGCCTTGTTTTAATTAACATAGTGACCTCCAGGTTCATCAGTGTTGGAAATGACAGGATTCCTATGTTTTTCTAACCTAAGTAATACTGCATTGTACTGTCTATATCACATTTCCATATGAATTCATCATCCAGATAGCTTGTTTCCACATCCTGGTTCTTGTGCTAATGTTACAGTGGGCATGTAAGTGTGGTTTCTTTGCTTTGGTGTTATGGCTTCATTCATTTTGGACAGCTGTCCACACAGATTTGTTGGATCATAGAGTAATTCTGTGTTTGGTTTTGGGATATGTGTGTGGTATATGCATGTAGTGTATGTTCATGTAGGTTTGGGTATATGTACCTGTGTGTACTCATAGGCCAGAAGAAGATATCTGCTGTTTCGTTCTGTCACTCACTCTCTGTTTTATGCCCTTGAGATGCAGTCTCCCACTGCTAGCAGTCTCTGAATTCTAAGCTCTTCAGCAGCGTTGAAGTTACATGTGTGTGCGACTACACTTGGCGTTTTACTTATCTGCTGGGGATTTGAGCTCAGGTCTCATGATTGTGCAGTAAGCATTCTTAGCCAGTAGGCTATTTCCCCATTGTTGGTAGTTCTAATTTTAATTGTTTAAGGAATCTTTGTAATGTTTTCTATAAAGGCAGTACCATTATACTTCTATCAATAGTGCTGAAGGATTTTTAAAGATTCATGTTTAGCCAGACGTGGTAACAGACGGCTTTAATCTCAGCACTTGGGAGATAGAGGCATAGGGAGCTCTGAGAGTTTGTGGCCAGCTTGGTTTACATAGAGAGTTTCTGGACAGGCAGGGCTACATAAAGAGACCCTGTAAAAGATATATATTTTTATGTATATTGTATTCTGGGTGTACAAATGGGTTTGAGTGTCTGCAAAGGTTGAAAGTAACATCAGATCCCCTAGAGCTAGAAAATTATAGATGGTTTTGAGCTGCCTACCCAGTGTGGGTGCTTGGAATTGAATTCTGCAAGAGTAGCAAGCACTCACTCCTAATCATTGAACCATCTCTAGCCTTAGAAGGACTTTACTTACTCCTCAATCAACATTTACTTTAATTTTTTATGTGTGGTGTATGTGTGTGTACATATTCATGTGTATTCAGGTGTATGTGCCATGTATGTGCTTATGTATGCGGGTATGGATGCTGGAGGTTGACTACAGTATTTTCTTCTGTTTTTCTTCACTGAACTGGGAGGTGCCTGGCCAGTGAGCTCTGCAGACCCATATCTCTCTGCCTGCTTTCTGGAATTACAGATACTGAATTGATTTTTTTTTTTTTAACCACTTTTTATGTTCCTACCCTTCATGTATGAGTGTAGTTGCTGTCCCTACTTTTTAATAGGGTGATTACTATGCAGTCTTGTGCTTACTATATTTTGCTATGTTAATGTAAGACTAAGAATCTGAAAGAATATTATTCCACATACACGTCAGTATTTTTTTGTCATAAAGATGTCTCTTATTTCCCTTCAGCCCAAAACCTTTAGTAGTAGTTTGGATTTGTGGTCTGTGAGTCCAGGACAGTGGTTGTTTTCACCCTGTTCTTATAGGATGCCACTCCATTGTCTCCTGGCACACTGCTTCTCATGAGAAATTGCTGTTTCCTTGAATAATTTTCCTCTTATGTAATGCTTTCTTTTTTTTCTACCTGAATTAAAGTTTTCTATTTTGCATTTTAATTGTCATAGGCATGGATGTGGTTGGTTTAATTTTCTGCATAGTGATTGCTGGACTTGTTGGGTTTGTAAGTTGGTATTTTTCACTGAGTTGGAGAAAATCCTGTCAGTGTGTCAACCCTCCAACTGATCTACTTGCATGAATTTTGGACCTGTTAGTGTTACCAAACATGAATTTTTGCAACTTTTCCTTGAATTTTATTTATGTCCTGCTATTCTAGTCCTTATTCAGCTTACCCAGTACAGATTCATTTCAAATAACATATTATCTAATTCTTGAATTTCATTTTAGATAATTCTTTCTGTAAAGAATATGTCCATTTTTTGTTACTTTTCCTTAAAAGGTATTTGAATATTCATAGTAGCTGCTTTAAAGTCCCTTTCTGCTTATTCAGTTAACATCATGGGGCACTTCTTTCCTACACTCATGTTACATTCTCGTATCTCTACATATGTTGCCTTTTTTATTTTTTATTTTTTTTATTTTTTGGTTTTTCCGAGATAGGGTTTCTCTGTGTAGCTTTGCGCCTTTCCTGGAACTAACTTAGTAGACCAGGCTGGCCTTGAACTCATAGAGATCCGCCTGGCACTGCCTCCTGAGTGCTGGGATTAAAGGTGTGCGCCACCACCACCTGGCAGTTGCCATTTTTTTTAATGCCTTTTTTTTTTAAAGTGTCGATGATAGGTGTAGCATGAATTTTTTTTTTTTTTTTAGCTGAGGACCGAACCCAGGGTCTTAAGCTTGCTAGGCAAGCGCTCTACCACTGAGCTAAATCCCCAATCCTACAGCATGAATCTTAAAAGGTCTTATTAATAAAAACAAACCCAGAGCCAGGTATTGGGGTGAACGCTGAAAGATTGGAGAGACAGGCCACCCACCTCATCTCCCCAATTCCTCAGCTGATCCTGTTTCCTCAGACTAGAAGCCTCTGAGTTCTCAGCCGAACTGCTGCTCAAAAGCCTAAAAGCTTAACTAGGCTATAGTTCCTGGTTTTCACGCCTTATATACCTTTCAGCTTTCTGCCATCACTTCCTGGGATTAAAGGCTCTTGTTACCATGCCTGGCTGTTTCCAGTGTGACTTTGAACTCTTTGGATCTCTGCCTCTGGAATGCTAGAATTAAAGGTGTGTGTTCCACCATTTTCTGGCCTCTGTATCTAGTGGCTGTTCTGTTTTCTGACTCCAGATAACTTTATTAGGGTGCACAATATTTTGGGGAACACAGTATCACCACAGATAGGTTGTAGAAAATTTTATTTTGGTCAATTTCTGTGGTTCTGTTTTGCTCTGGTAAGTGGTTGCCTTTATTGGTTGGCCATGATCTTAAGGCTGAACCTCATACTTTATTAGAACAGTTTTGAGGAAGCCCAAATTATGACTGAATCCTTTTCAGTTAGCATCTTTATGATTCCCAGTAGCTGAGATCTGTAATTTTAGTATGAGCTAGTTTTCCTTTGGGCTTTTGGTGTGTTTCCCATGCTCAGTTCTTCATCACTTAGCCAAAGGTTTGGGGAGGAGATAAGTGTAAATTTTTGGATCTTCTGTTTACTTTGTACTTTTTATTGATTTTTTTTTTAAGCCATACTATGTCCTCTAGTTCTCTTTTCTTGTTCTGTAAGCCAACAAAATGAAACTTAAAAAAATTTACTGTCTTCAGTGGCCAAAGCCTGTAGATTAGGATCTCACTCCCTGACTGACTTTGATTCTAGTTTCCTTTTAGCTTTTTCCCCATCCATAAGATCTTTCCATTTTCTAGCATTTTAAATTCTCTGTCTTTAAATAGTTCTTAATTTTTTACCCACTAATTGGTATTTTCAAGTAAATTGGTCTAATATGTTAGTGTGCCATTACCCAAAAATAGAAGCCATGCTTTTTTTCCCTAATATTTTGAGGTTCCTATTTGCTGTTCAGTTTTTATGGCAGCTTTTAACTATATCAGTTTCCCTCGACTCTGATTTAATCTATGCCTTAATATATCTTTTTAATGGGTCTCTCAGTTTCACAGATTTGCAGATTGATGACTTCTTAAATCAGTAAATTAGACTCAATGCTAAATAACCTAATTCACATGTAGCCTGATTATAGTTTTTCAGGTTATAGAAACTGCAAAGGGACTTTTAGAAAGCTTTACCTTTTTGTGTTTCCTGATTTTATGTTTCAGATAGTAACATAGTTTTTAAAAGTTGTATGGACATTTATCATGATTTGCTTTCTCAAGTTTTGAAATGTATAGCACAGTTGTGTGTTTATTGCTCTGATTGGTGGCATGAACCTGGGTGAGCAGGCATAAAAATGCAGTGGACTAAAGTCTCATGCAATGGCTGATTTTGTTCAGAGCATCAGACAGTGTACACTCTGAGGGTTAAGAGGAGTCACCTGAGTAAAGCTTACAGTCACAAGGACAAGACAGACACGGCAGAGACATTTTCCCGTAGAGGCACATGAATACCAACAGCCGAAGTAAACTCACACCTGGGGGGAGCATGAGAACACATTCCAAGAGCAATTCAGTGTTTAGAAGAAACCGAGGTCACAAGACTGTTGTTTCTTAAGAGTGTTCTCACAAGTCCTCAGAATTCTCAAGGACTCCATTCTTGTGTTCTGACAGTAGTGTACTCTCTAGAATTCCATTTACCTCATGTAAAGGTTCCCCTTTCTCATTCCTCCAATCCCTTGGCTTCTGCTTTGTGCTTCTGTGAGTTTTACTCTTTCAGACACTTCAGAGAAGCAATTTTATGTACTATTTGTGTTTTCGTGGTGGGCTTATTATAAGTCTTCTAGGTTTATTCCTGTTGTCTCCCCCCCTCCCCCAGGGTTTCTCTGTAGCTTTGGAGGCTGTCCTGGAACTTGCTTTGTAGACCAGGGTGGCCTTGAACTCACAGAGGTCCGCCTCCCTCTGCCTCCCAAGTGCTGGGATTACAGGCGTGCACCACCACCGCCTGGCCCTGTTGTCTTCTTTTAAGCAGACGTTTATGTCCCGCCAGCAACTCCCAAATACTCAGCAGCCACTTCCTAAATAATTGACTTGGAGGCTTAATATTACTTATAAATATTTGGCTGGTAGCTCAGGCCCATTACTAACTCTTACATTTAATAACTCTTATATTTAAATTAACCCATTTCTATTAATCTGTGCATTGCCATGAGACCTGTGCTTAATGGTACTCTGGCATCTTGCTCTATGGGTGAATGGCTGGCTGGCTGGCATCTCCCCGACCCCGCCCTTCTTCATCTCTTCTTCAGTTTGAATATACCGCCTAACCTTATTCTGCCTGGCTATTGGCCCAAACAGCTTTATTTATCAACCAATGAGAGCAACACATTTACAACGTACAGAAATACTATCCCACACATCTTCTGAGGCAGAATTTCTTTGTCAGTGGTCTAGGTCCAATTAATCCCCCATGTGTAGGACAGTTTTTTTTTTTAAAAAAATTATCTACCTATTTAATTATCTACCTGTTTACTAATAGATGGATATTTTCACCTTCCTCATTTACTAGTGCTGGGATTAATCCCAGCAGGTGCCCATCAAATACTCTACACTGAGCTGCATATGTCTTCATTTATATTTTGGTTGTGATAACTTTGCAGTGAATTTGGGAAAGCACATACCTTTTTTTTAAATCACAATTTTGTATAGTTAGTCAAATGTTACAGAGTTTTCCGTTCTTAAAAAATATTTTAATTTTCAGTCATGTAAAGTGTGTATGTCTATATGTGGGTTGTGCATGTGAACCAAGTGCAGGTACTTGAGGAGGCCAGAAGCATTGGACCCCTGGAGATAATGTTGCAGGTGGTTGTGAGCTGCTTGACATGGGTGCTGGGGGTTGAACTTGGTTTTTCTAGAAAAGCAAGTACATGCTATTAATGATGAGCCATCTCTACAGCCTGGTTGTCTATTGTTTTAGGAGTTTCATAGTTTCTAGTATTCATGTAGGTCTTTTATTAATTTTGACTTTAATTTTCCATGTGGTGAGATTGGAGTCTACTTTGTTTCATGCAAGCATCCAGTTTTCTGATTATCGAGATCATTGTTTCTAACAGTGGCATTCACTCCCATAAATTTCTTCTTTATACAACTTTCATTGTACCTCATAGGCTTGATGTATTGTTTCCATTTCTATTTTTCTCTAGATCGTTTCTCATTTTCCCTTCTTCACTGGGTTTTCTACTTTGTTTTTGGGTACCAGTTTCTGAGTTCAGTCTTAATACAAACTTGTTTGTATCATACATCTGTTCTATTCTAGAAAATATTCCAAAAACAGCACCTGAGAAGGATGCATGTTGTGTGCTGCTATTGGGTGGGCTGCATGTGTATGTAAAGTCTGTTTGATTTGTAGTATTGTTTACATTGAAACAGTTTTGATAATGTTAATTTATGGACCATTTATATAATTCTTAGGGTTTGGATAGGAAAGTAACTCAAATATATGTAACTCATAGGAAAATGGTTTTAGAATTCATCAATAGACTTTTAATTGTTTCAATTAAAAATATTAATAATTTTGGGATAAGATCTCACTTTGTAGTTCTGGCTCACCTGGAGCCAGATATATAGATCAGACTGGCCTTGAAGTCACAAATATCTGCCTGCCTCTGCCTCCCTAGTGCTAATAACTAAAGGTGTATCTCACCATTTTTATGTATTTATATGATTTTTATGTATTAAATGTTTTACTTACCCTGAAAAAAAATTTTCATACCTTTTCCTAGATAGCGAAGTGAGAAGCAATAGAAGAATTTTTTAAAAATTTTTTTATATTTATGTTTAAATTGTATTTCTTTTTCTTTTTTTTTTCCTTGTTTGTTTTTGTTTTGTTTTGTTTTTCAAGACAGGGTTTCTTCCTCTGGCCTCGAACTCACAAAGATCTGCCTGCTTCTGCCTCCTAAGTGCTGGGATTAAAGGCCTGCATCACTATCGCTTGGCAAGGAGTAATATTTTAAATGTTTTACTTTTGAGTTTTTAGATTGATACATATATTCCTTTCTGTTTTCAACTGGTGTGGTAGTTTTGAGAGTTAGGCCGTTTATTATGTCTGTTGCTAGCCCATGTCTTCATATTGTGTTTAATGAGTAGTACCATAGTACTACTTAATGCATTTTCTCATTGATGGTCTTCTGGATTATTTCCAGTTTTTGCTTTTACGGTAAAACTGCTCTTCACATTTCTTTGTGTAGAAGACTCCTTAGGGCATATTGGTTTTTTTGTTTGTTTGTTTGTTTGATATTTTTTATTGTAGGTAAAAACTCGGAGGTAGAATTATGTCTAGGATATATGAATATTTTTTAGAAATTGCCAGTTTTCCAGAGTGTTATTTCATGCTCCCACAGGCAATACTTAGGATTTGAGTTGCAGATTATAGTTTTGTCATAAATTATGCTAATTGAAGTGGATTTAACAGAGCTTCCTCAGTGTGTGGTTAACTTTCTTCTGCTCTGGTCATCAGTTAATTTCTCTATTAAGACTGCCTTGAATCATGGTGTTTACTGGAGCTGGAGACAGTGAAGGTGTATGGATGAGTAAACAGCCAAACAGCATTGTTAGTTTGCATGTAAAACCTTTTGTGTTAAGCCACTTTATGTATTCAGCTTTGTTGACATGGAATAAAATATGAATGAGGTCTTAAAATTGAAGACATGGTAGATGGCCTTTGCTTAAGAAATGTGTAGCTTCCCTACTGTGACACACATTTGTAAATGTGATACTTGTGTTAAGGAGAAGCCATTAAGGTAGTAAGGGACTGAAAGGAGGCTGCATCTGGGAGGAGTTGGGAGCAGTGGCTGAGTACATCACAGTTCCCTTAAAAAATTCACAATTAATAAAAGTATTATTAAAAAGAGTAAGATACTATTATCTATTGTGCTTTATAAATAATTCTTCAAAAGGAAAAAAGTGCCGGATGGCGGTGGTGCACGTCTTTAATCCCAGCACTCAGGAGGCAGAGGCAGGCAGATCTCTGTGAGTTTGAGGCCAGCCTGGTCTACAGAGCGAGATCCAGGAAAGGCGCAAAGCTACACAGAGAAACCCTGTTGGGGGGGGGGGGGAATTAAAGCAGAGCAAGTTGTACAGAACATTGAATCTATGGGAGGAGGTAAAAGTGCTGAAAAATTTTAATAAAGGCTATGGAAATAGTCGTGGCATGTGGTGTATACTACAGTGTAGAGGTGCTGTATTGTTACAGTTATTACAATCAGATACACCACAATGTTACTCCCTGACTCCATTGTCTATGTATGAGTGCTATAGTAAGAAGTGTGTGTGTGTGTGTGTGTGTGTGTGTGTGTGTGTGTGTGTGCACGCACGTGTATTCGCGTTTTAGTTAGAAGAGGAAAAGCAATTGCCACTGGATTTTCAAAGATTTTTAACACACATGGGACAAAAATTTAGCACTTTTCACAACAAACATTTGTGGAATAGATTAGAATAAACATTTGAAGTTGAAGAATTTTACTCTGCTGGCAGTGAAGCACTTGGAAATGCAGCTTCTAAATCTGGGAGGAATGTGAGTGAGAAGTGTTATAGCAGGACTGTGCTGGCAGGACTCCTTCAGCAGTGATGTAGTCGAAATACTGTGTTAGGAAGAGTCAGAGACTCAGGAACATGAGTCTAGACAGACACAGTATGAAGGCCTGGAAGGGGAAGGGGAATAAGGAAAGATCTCATGTGGAGGTAACAGAGGGAGAGACTAAAAGGTAATGTAAGTTTCCAAGTCTCTTTGACCTGGACTATTAACACTACTACCTGTGGTACTAGAAACAGTAACAGTAAGTGTGGGATCTCATGTAGATGCATAGGAAGAAGAGATGAAAAGCATATAAGGAGTGTGGCTGACATATGATGGCATGGATGTGATGGCAAGGTACTCAGGAACATTTTCAGCAGGAATGTGGAGATGATTGTCCCAAAGTGCAACACTGGATTTAAGGCTAGTGAAATGGCCCAGTGGGGAAAGGCGCTTGCTGCTAAGTCTGACAACTTAAGTCATGTCCCCATGACCCATGTGATGGAAATAGAGAACCAGCTTCTGCAGTTTGTCCTCTGACCTCTACAAGTGTACCTTGGCATGTACAAAACATAAATAAATAAGTAAATAAATGTTTAAAAAGATAGGAAATGCGTATTTGTAAATTGATCATTCATATGGGGACAAAAATCGTAAAGCTAAATGACTAGTTTAGGGATGGAAAGTAGATTGGCAATGTGAGATAAAAGCAGGTGCTTTCAGCACCTGCCCCAACATCAAAACAAAACAAAAATCCAGTCAACTTGATTAGAGATGCAGGGCAGGTTGGCCTTAAAAGTTAAACCAATAAATCTTAGAGAATGGGAAATGTGACTGAGGGCCGATGATATAGAAACCAGAGTAGGCAAAATACAGCCCATGGCTAATGGTTTTGCGTTTGTAATTTTTTTTTTTTAACTAGCTATTTCTCTTTTTTTACATATGGCCTGTGGCTGCTTTTGTGCTGTGGTAATAGAGTTGAGTGGTTGGTATAGAGAACAGTTAGTTGGCCCCCAGTCATCTAAAATATTTACCATTTGGCCTTCAAAGCCAAAGTTTGTTGAAGTCTGTTACTGAGACCTAAGAAATTAAGAATAAGAGGTTAGCTTGTATCTTTGATGACTATGCAGAATTCACAGTTTTTTTTTAGGTGGTGGTGGTTGTTGTTTATTTGTTCGTTTCCTGTGAGCAAATATTTGTGGAGAAGCTGTTGTGTGTTTGGCATTTGGTTTTGTGAGGTGGTCTAGGAAGGGGCTAAGTAGCAAGAGATTATTAATATGTAAATGGTCAACCATGAAAGTGGTGAACATAAAATTTTCTTTTGTGTGAATAGGAAGAAATATATGGGGGTTTGAGGGATAGAGGAAGAGAATTTTCAATACAGGGAAAATATGGAAAAGATTTTATGGCACTCTTCTAGAGAGGCAGTATCATGCCATTACAGGAATTAATGGTCTAAGACTTGAATGCACGGAGTGCATGGGCCTCATTACAGGAAATGAATAGAATTGTTTGTGGAATTGAGTTAAGAATAGTAATTGCTCACACAGCTGTTTTTAAATAGCAAATGTGTTAGGTAATCAGCAAAAATTCATGAAGATGTACTTGATAGTTATGCAGAAACCGCGGTGTTCCTACAGACTTATGATCCTGATGGGAGCCATAAAAACAAGCAAACTAGCTAAAAACCTGTGTATGCAGTTTTCACTTTGGTGAGATATTGTATTTTTTGTTGAAATGTAAGTGTCGTTTTGTTTTCATTTTTTCTCACCATGGATTCTAAATGTCATTCTTGTGTTCAGGAAGAGCAGTGTGTGAAATGATGGGTGCACGGAGCGTTGAGGTGTGTGCTTGCTGAAAGGAGTGTCCACTTGCTTCCTGCTCTGCTTCCCTCCAAGGCAGAAGTGTAGTATTGGCTTGTGTTGATATTGGTTATTTCATCTGCATTTGCTTCATAGCAGTTGATATTATTTTATTAGGCACGGCCTCTGCTCATTTCCCTTCCTTTGTACCTTCCCAAGGATGTTGAAATACATCATTAGCTTCTCAGAGACTAGCAACTACTTAGAGTTCATAGAGTACCACATCAGGTATCATCCAGCTGTCTTTCAAACTGTTTACCTTGGGGTCCATTTGCTGCTTTCTCTCATGGCACAGTGCTGGCAGTACTTCTAAATGCATTCATTGCAGCTCCGAGAAAGACTGTTACTTTTGTTTGAAATAACTGTGTGTTTTGCAGACATTTAAAAAGAGCATTGTCCTGCTGATACTTTCCCTTTCTTTCCTCAGGATCCAAGTTACCCTCTGATAACATTTTTTTTCCAACCAGAAAAACTTCTAGTGTTTTTTGTTTGTTTTGTTTTTTTAACCAATGTTGAAATGAATTTTTAATTTTCATTCTTTTGAAAATGTCATTTATTTCATCTTTAGTATAAAGGATATTTTGGTCAAGGTGTAGAATTTTGGATAAGAGTAGGTACTTTAAAAATATTTTTCTGTATCTGCCATGAACCAGTTTTTGAAGGCAAGCAAGCATGTAGTGATTTGAATTTTTTTTTCCTAGGTAATATATCTCCCTCTGGCTGTTTTTGAAATTTTAAAATTTTGTCTGTCAGCTTTATTTTGATGTGGGTGGATAGGACTTTCTTTGCATTTTTACAGTTGGCATTCAATACCGTCTTTATTTGGTAGATTTAACCTTTACACATCTCTTCTGGTTATTATCTCTTCAGATATATTCCCTATCCTGTTCTCTTTGCGCTCTCATTATACCCAGGTTAGACTTTTTCCTCTCTTCCATTGGGTTTCTGAGGTCTTGTTAATGATTTCTATATATCCATTATAAAGTTCATGTACCCTTTTCCCATTGTCCTCATTCTTTCTTAAGCCCATCCAATAAGTCTTATTTCAAACATTCTATTTGTCTTTTTAGAAATTTTTTTTCCGCTGCCATCTCCAGTCTTCTGTCCAGTGGATGTTCTTTATTTATTGAGCACATTTATAGCACCTTCAGCCTCTAAGAATCCAGATACAGTGGTCCTCTTGACTTGGATAACAGGCTGCATTTTACTCTATAGGACTTGGTTTTATTATGAATGCTGTTTGTAGAAATTTTGGTTTCCTTATGTTCCTCCAGTGTTTTTTGTTTTAGTGAGCCATTTATTTGGTTAGATTCAAAATTAAAATTCTCTGTTCGTGTGGCTAACTACCACTCTCCTTTGATTCTTTAGCCTCTGCCGTACACCAGTTTGGCCTTGTATTGTAGATGTGTGTTCTAGCTTTAAAGACATAAAACCAGACTTTGGCTTACCAAACCAATACACAGAATCTCTTGTATTTAAAACAGAAAGCCCAAAGCTTTGTACCTGATACCACATGGTCTGTCTTCACTTCTAAGTTTCCCTGTGATTATATTTTTCCAGTTTTATCTCTAGATTTGTTTTTATTAATTTGTAGCATAGTTATGAAAGGAATTCTAGTCTAATTGATCCTGTATCATAGTGAATTCCTGAGAAAACATATTGGTAGATTTATTTGATGTGTATATCAAACCTGAAAAGTACTGTGAAAAACTGTTGGTAGGTTTTCAGATGTCTATTAATTTAGAATTGATTGCAGCCTTTGAATCATATAAAAAGTATCATTACCTCATAAATAAAATTGAAGAAACTATTGAAGTAAGACATTTCATTGTGTTGGTTATGTGACACACTTTTCTGCATTCAGATTTTTCTCCCAAATCACTTATTGAATCTCCTGATAGTAGATGGCAGTCTTACAGAGTATGTTATCTTTTGTTTATTTACAGTGGTAGTAGATTTGGTATTGGACTTGCTAGAATAAAGAACTTCTTTCAGGGTTAGAAACGACTTTGTGGGGCAAGGAAGTGGACAGTCTCCTGGCTTGTCCTCCTAACCTGGCAGATGCCCACTTTCTCTGAGCAGACATTGATGTATGCACATGACCAAATTGAATTGCCGTTTTGATTCCTTTGCAGTGACCTGTCTGCATCTTCTTTTTCTGTTGTATTTCCTTTTCATTTTTTTTTTTTTTTTTTTTTTTTTTTTTTTAGCTGTGAGACTCTCCACTACCTGAAATATATCCCAATTTCCATATTTACTTTTATACTTACTTTAATGGTGGCAGGGTTTTAGCAGTAGGTGTGGTAAGTGGTGGGTAAAGAGAGAAGACATTGGTCTTCCTCCCCAGCAGCCTTGCACCATACCATCCTTTTTATCTCAGGCAGATCTTTTCTGAGCTTCTCCAGTCATTGAGACATAGTGTTAATAATCCTTGCCTGCAGCATCTTCATGGGAAAAAACAGATTGTTAGTGCATAGAAAAGTCCCTCCTTTCAAATAGAATGTTTTCAGTTTTTGCTAGTGTATAAAATATTAAAGAAACCAGTAGGTCCATATGCTAGCATGTTAAAGGTGAAGGGATGGGTTGGAAACTGGACTAGCATTATAGAGAGCATTTAGTGTCAAAAACTCATGGTAGAGGCAATGAAGTAAGCGGGCAGACTCTTTGAGTTTTTCATGGAAAAGAGAGTAATGCCTGCCAGACATTGAATTTGGCCAAAAGTTTGCTTGGTCTTCCATTTGGTTTCCACCAAATTTTGTTTATTTCTTCTTGAGTTCCCAACCCTGCAGGAAGCTGCTTGTACTCACAGTAATTTCAGATGTGTTTTTAGTGACTTGCTTTTTTTTTTTTTAAGATAGGGTCTTGCTATGCATGTAGTGCTGGCTCACCTGGAACTGGCTATGAAGACCAAGCTAGCCTCAAACTAAAACACACCTCTGCCTCACAAGTGCTGGGAGTAAAGGCATGTACCAGCACATCCAGCTGTGACTTTTCTTATTAAATGTTTTTACAAGGAGGAAAAAAAGGGCCAACTTCTTTTATTCAATACAATCATTTTTAGAAACAAGGCCTTAAGTTAATGTTTGTTCTTCACTGTGCTGGTTTTAATGAGGTATTCCCCATAGTCTCAGTCATTTGATCACTTAATTTGGCTCCTGGCTGTGGTGCTATTTGTTTAGAAGGAGTAGCCTTGTTGGAGAAAGTATGTCATCTAGGGGGCTTTGAGAGTGTAAAGATTTCCTGTTTGCTAGCTCAGTTTGCAATTCTAGCCTTTATGCCTGCTGTTTCACCATCATAGACTCTTATCTCTCTGGAACCATATGCCTGAATAACCCTGTTTCTGTAAGTTATATTGGTCATAGTGTTTTATCACAACAACAGAAAAGTAACAGTACACTTTTATCACAGCAGTGGAAAAGAATAGACTTACTAGATAATAAAATTAGCAAGCTAGGCACAGTGGTACATGCGTGTAATCCCAGCACTTAGGAGGCCAAGCTAGGAATTTCATAGTGAGTTTGAGTTACACAGCAAGAAAATAAAACAAAACGAACTGTATGCTTTTTAAAAATGGGACACAGGAAATAAACAGTTACAGTGCATTTTATGTAATTGAGTCCATTCAGAAAGGCAGGCTCTAGGACATACTTTGTACATATATATATGAAAAGTTGAAAAAAAAATGAAAAGAATGTTTCAGTGTTAATATGAGTTTACTTATTGCTTACGTATTTTAATTCTGCTGAACAAAAACACAGTTATTTTTTTGAAAATCAAATAGTCGAAGTACTTCAATTTTTTAATCATTGCTTAGCATTCTCATAACTGTCATTTAGATCTGTGGATCACAGAGTTACTCTGAAGTTGTTAGTACCTATATATAGGTACTAAAAATGGAAAGAAAGAAAATAAATGATTTTTTTCAGGTATTTCAAACCAAATGCTTTCCCTCCCCATTCTTTTGTAATTCTTGTGCATTTTCTTGTTTTTCACGGTTTTATCAGTTCGTATAATATCCTTATAAAGTTTATCTTCAGGTATTGGTTTGTTTTTTTGTTGTGTGTGAAGCTTTAGAAGTTCTATCATTGGTCATATTTGTGTTTGTATAGCCATTGTCTTGAACAGAAAGGAGTCATTGATAGAAAATGATTACTTTTGTCAGTGCCAGCCACGACCTTTAGTCAGTCTGGCTGTGTTGACAATAAAACCACAGAGTTCTGAGTTAAAAACCTACCTGGATCCTCATTACTCTGAAATAGCCTTTGAGCACCTTTCCTTGTCTAGTAGCAGTGGTATTAGTGTTTAGTTGGTGACAAAACTACCTAATACATTACCATTTTATTAACAAATTAAATCTTTGCCCTTTCTTCCATCTTGTGGAAGGAGTTAAGAGTCTTTTCATAAAAGTTGAGCATGTGGTTTCTGCTGTCTGAGATAGTTTCTATAGTTAGCACTGTCTGTTTTTTTATGAATAGACATATTTAAAATAACACAAATCTCATGTTTATTATTTGTTTGCTATAAAAACATTAAGGTAAGTTTTGGTCCCATTTTCATCATCAGAACAGATTTCCAACATAATCAATGAGAATACCTTTTGTACACAAATTTTCTAATTACTTAGTATATTCTGTGGGTTGAGTCTCTTAGAACTCTTATGTGCTATGTTATAGTGCTGATTACAAAGAAAATGCTTAGAAAGTAGCTCTCAAGTAGTGCATGGTGCTGGAGAGGTGCCAACTGTGTGCTTTTCCATGATGCATTGCATTTGTAGAGTCTCTACTAAATTGGGAATTTTAATAAGATTTTCTAAGAACAAAACATCTTTGTGTTTTGAAAGCTGGTTCACTGTAAATTGTGCATGGAATATTATCTACACAGCAATTCCTCCATACCTGTGAGGATGTATTCCAAACTCTCAGCAGATATCTAAAACTAAAGATTTACCCATTCTTCTCCTATATATTGATATCTATGCATATACTTTTTCCTATACCATCCATACAATAGATAAACTTGAATTTCTAAAATTAGATAGAAAGATTAACGTACTTAATGGATAAATATAACAATTACAATAACATGCTATAGTAAGAGCTATTAAATTTTATTTGTAGAATATTCTATTAAATATTTTCCTGCTGGGCTAATTGAAACTGTTGATAAGAACTACTGTTCTTAATATCACCTTCATGTTAATTTTTTTCTTTTTCTATTTTTTTGGTTTTTTGAGAGTGTTTCTCTGTATAGCTCAGGCTGGGCTGGAACTCCATCTTTAGACCAGGCTGGCCTCAAATTCAGAGATTCTCCTGCCTCTGCTTCTCGACTGCTGGGATTAAAGGCGTGCACCACTGTGCTCAGCAGTTTTTTTTTTAAAGAAGACTGTTAAAGCCCTAATAACTGAGTTAGTGAGGAGGCCATTCTGCTGCGGGCCCCAGTGTCTAGCGCCTGTCTTTGTTCAGTTCCCCATACCTTCAGCTGGTTCCTGTAAAGCCTTGGACACTCAAAAGTTGCCACAAAGGTTGTTGCATTTTATTGCTGAACACTTACATCACAGAGGACTTCTAGGAATACTCTGAAAGAGTTTCTAACATCTAGGTTTTTCTCATGTACAAATGAAAGAAAGCCAGCATTGACATTTATCATAGAAAACAGCTCACAAAGGGCTAGAAATCAAAGATGAAATATAGACAATGTACAAATAACATGACTGGATTGAGAGATTTCCAGTTTTTTTCTGGGACTGATGGGAAGGTGAAAGTGCAGAGCTAGGTATCAGAAGAGCATGATGGTAACTGATTCTTTATCCTCTTGTAAGAGCAGATCTTTAATTTGCAGTCCCATTATGGGCAGGAGCTTTGAAGAGATTGAAGTGCTAGCCACAGAATTACTGTAGCACATTCTGTACGTTACTGTAGTCTTGTGTAGCTATTAAAAGATTTTTCTATCCTCAGTTAGGAATATTCATCTCTAATCTGATAGAAACCAGTTTATTAAACGGAATATTTTCTTGGTTGGCTTTGTTGTTGTGGTTGAGGAGCTGAATTCTTCGTATTTGCATATAGAGAAAGTTTGAGAGGAATGAGTAGAGATGAAGACACTGGTCATCCATTTGAAAGTCTCCAAGGGAATATTTTAGTTCTGAAATTTCATGATGTGTAGGGATAATACTGAGAGTAACCGAAGAAGCTAACTTGTTGTATGTTACCTAGGCAGGGAGTGAGGTCAAACCAGTTCCACAGTGATGTTCACACCATGTGATCTGCGCTCTCTTATTCACTATTCCAAACATCCTGAGGGTGTGTTTTTAGATTTTATACTGTCCACTGTCTTCTCTCCTTAGGTATGGATGAACGTGGAGGAACAACATCTTGGGGAACAAGTGGTCAACCAAGCCCTTCCTATGATTCATCTAGAGTAAGTTTTCTTAAGTCCTGCTTGGAACTGTAAAGATAATTGGGCTGAGTAAATGAGTTCTTTCACAAATGAACTTTCATAACAAATAAAGATTAACTTATTTTTGTGGAAATATTCTAGAATACCCACAGCCTTCATAGTGGATTTAATTCTTTTTATCTACTGCCCTGCTTTTGAAGTTTATTATATTTCCTACACTGGGAAGTATTCTTGGTATTATTGAGACCTGGGCTGTCTACAGTGCTCCCCTGTGATACTGGAGCATAGAGTACCCATCAGGGATTCTTTCTGTGCACATTGCTATTTCTTTGTATGTTACAGCTTTCAGCTTCCTCAAGCTGAGTTCTAGAGATTATCTCTAGTTTATATTAAGAACTCAGTAGTTCCAGCTCTGGAAACCATGTCAAAACAAACATAAAAGATGGTATTTCTTGGGTAACAATAGAAAATAGGACTAACCATGCATTCTACATGCCAAAAGGTATAAAGAGTAGGGCCTTTTCCAGCAACAAACAAACAATAAACCCGTAAAACAAAGCAAAAATTCCTGGTCAAGTTTTGAAATGGGACCAGAAACAGAAAAAGAATTGTCGCTAATTTCATCACTGTGTTCCCGGCCACTAGTGTACTGGTAGGGTTATGAAGTGAGATACTTACCTAAAAGGCTATATGTTATTAGGTTTTTGTTGTTACTGTTGTATCTTGTTACCAGGACAATACCTGACAGAAGCAACTATAGTTGAGAGATTTATTTGAGCTCATAGTTTAATGGTGGGAGGCTTGCTCATGTTAATGCTGCAAGGGTGACTCCTGTCAGTGTGGGGCAGCTTGGTCACATTGTAGCTGATCAGGAAGCAGGCCTTGAGCAGGGTGAGATTTGACTATATATAACTCAAGGCCTGCCTTTCTTTTCCCACTTCCTGCAATGAGGCCCTACCTCCTAGAATTCTAGTTTCTACAAACTGTGATCAGATTAGATCACAGTGTTCAAACCTGTGAATCAGTCAGGGACATTTCACATTCAAACCATAATGCTGCATGCAAATGAATAATGAGCCATTTCTCATTTCTCTCATAGTAAACCAAGAAAAGATAGACAAGCATGCAAAAAGTTATGGACATTTAACCCTTGAAGCAAAATGTCTTAAATAATAGAAAGAAAGCAGCATGCAGTTGGAGCTTGTAGTCTGGGAATGGACTGCTTGCCTTTGCACTGAAAATATTCTATCAGTGTTAAAGCACTTCTGAAAACAAGAGGTTTTGTTGTTTTACTTGGGCCACCCTCTAGTTTAGTTTAAATATGTTGGGAAGGACTGTGATTGTTTTTTGAAGGGAAACAGACAGGTGCTGACTGACTCTATTAATATAGTGAGAATCAGTGCCCAAGAAAGCAATGTCATGATGTGAAGTGTCTTGTCAATTGTCTCAGGATTTGGATTTTACTGTTGATTCCTGGATACATTATTATTCTTTCTTTTTCAAAATTTATTTACTTTTATTTTATGTGCATTGGTGTTTTGCCTGCAAGTATGTCTGTGTGAAAGTATCAGATCTTGGAGTTACACATGGTTGTGAGCTACATGTGGGTGCTGGGATTTGAACCCGAATCCTCTGGAAGAGCACTCAATGCCCTTAACTGCTGAGCCATCTCTCCAGCCCATAGATACATTATTGTATCTTGGGATTTTAAACTTATAGATAGATGTTCAATATTCTCTCCATTCTGAAGAGAGTTTCTGGTTCTCTGAAAAATATTTTGAGTGTGGAGGTGTATTTCCTGCTTACATTTTGGAAATAGCAGTTTTATATAGGAGGAATTTATAATATAGTATTTATAAATACTTGAAAATTTTCCTTCACAGTTTCAAGTTACTGTCTTTGAATGAGTTAAGTGGTTCCTTTGTAGTTTATATTTATTTCACTTTCAAGCTCTGGGTTTTTCTATTTGAGTATTAGATGAGATCTTAGGAGAAGAGCATATATAATATGCACAAGCACTTATCAAATAGATGACAATGAAATTATTTGCCTCCAGTGATGGGACTCAAAGAATATCTTGCTGTTTTGCTATTTGATCTATAGGTCAGGTAGGAAAGCTGTCTTCTACTCTGAATGTATTTATTAGCTTACTTAGGTTGTGATAGAGAAAGTTAAATTGATTCTGTTAGGGTCAGCCAGCTTCCTATTTAACCCAGGTACATTCTTACACACCCAGCTTACTGCTCTTAGACATCTTGTCTAGAAGTAGAAAATCTCACTCCTGCTGAGTTCTTTTTTGGTTTTTCGAGACAGAGTTTCTCTGTGCAGCTTTGTGCCTGTCCTGGATCTCGCTCTGTAGCCCAGCCTGGCCTCAAACTCACAGAGAACCTCCTGCCTCTGTCTCCTCAGTGCTGGGATTAAAGGCGTGCACCACCACTGCCTGTCTTGGTAGTAAGTTTTATACTTCTTTTTATCCTTTAGTGCAAGAAATGTTTTCTCTGTTGGTGATTGTACCAAGTATAAAGCCCAGGAAATTGGATTGTTCTTGTTGACTGCTGTGTTAATGATTTGTTTCAGATTTTTCCCCTTCTTACTATCAGTCCAGTGTTATTCTGGACAATGTTCTTTAAATTCATTGTACTTCAGTCATCTGTAAAATTGAGGGTAGCTACTTGATGAAGTTCTTACACGGATTGAATGATTGAATGGTCAGGGTGTAATTTGCACTGTTGTGAATGTCTAGAATTCACCTTCTAGATGTTTGTGTCTAATCAAACCAGCTACAAATGAATGATTACATTTGCAAGAGATGCTGCCTTATTAATCTATAAAGGAGAATTATTTGCTTACTCATTAATTAGTAATAAACATTTTTTCTTTTGGATCTGTAAGAAAAAAAATAAATTTCCCTTTACTTGTAATTATGCATTTCTTTCTTGGTTTAAAAGAAACTCTCCTCTTGTCAAATGATGATTTAAAAAATATTTTTGTTAAAAAAGAAAACTAAAAACCCCAAACAAACAAAAAGAGTTCTGGGCAGTGATGGTGCATTCTTTTAATCCCAGCACTCTGGAAGCAGAGTTCGAGGCCAGACTAGTCTACAGAGTGAGTTCCAGGACAGCCAGGGCTGTTGTTACACAGAGAAACCCTGTGTTGAAAAAAAGTTGGTGTTTTTTTTTTTTTGTTTTGTTTTTTTGTATAAAGCAGTGTTTTATGCATAATAGATGTATTGCACTTAATTTGTCAAATATAATCCAAATTTGGGGAATCACTAGATATATTAGGTTAATGGAATTTAGTGGTCGAGGGAGGAAAGCCCACAAGGCCTTAACCCTATACAAAGAACTAAAGACGACGAAGGAATGCGGAGAGTGGGAGAAGCAGTCTTCCCCAGGGAGAGCATGCTAGTAGGCTGTCCAGTACCAAATGGTCATCCCTGAAGATATACATACATGTAACAGTATGCAAACTGATCAGGTTGTGTTTAGGAATATAGACATATTTGCATGTAACAACAGTTAATGAAAAAAGAGGCCATGGATTTGAAAGAGCAATAAGTGAGAGTTTGGAGGGAGGAAAGAGAAGGCTAGAAATGATGTAATTAATATCATAATTAAAAAAAATGTTAGAAAGTGAATGAACGAATTTTTTTTTAAAGGAAAGAACAATGATGGAATACTGTGAGGCTTATAGTAGATAGTAGTCTGAGTAATGGGGAACAGGCTATTTGTGATCTTACAGACTTACATTCCTGATAGAGAAGTACCCCATTCAGCTGTTTTATATAAGGTCAGAGACCTGCAAACCTTTACATAGGCCCTTAGAGAAGTCAACTTTGTTTTAGGTTGGTTTCTTTCTTTTCTTTTCTTTTTTTTAATGTCTTCAAAATTAGGAAATTTTACACAGACCTTAAAGGGCTTAGATAAAAATAAACATTATAGCTATGAAATATTTCACTTATTGATACAACAAATTGATAGAATAAATAGAAACTATTACTGTTCCCAGTGATTTATCTCAATATCAAATAATTCAATATGCATTTTCATGGTTATATATTTCCTAAATATAGATTCTGTTTCTGAGATGTGACTGATACCTGGTTTTGTTGCTCTTTCAAGTGATCATGCTGTTTGAGTTTGCTTGTCCTTTTGCACACTGGTACCTAGCCTAGCCCAAACTCTACTGTGGTACCATTGAGGTTTGCACCTCATAGTTTCTGTGAGATGCAGAACTTACCTGCTGTGAGATTTATATATATGTGCGCACACACACATATATAAAATAAGAGACGAAATACAAATACTTTACTGCTTCTTTGAAAATGTCTATACAGGTTCACCACAAGCAAACCACTACTAGGAAACTAATTTCTACATGTCATTTGTGACTGAGTTGTTTTTTTCTATTTTAAGTCATGAGCATTTTCCACATAACGTGGTTATTAAGGTGGGTTTTTATCTGTCATTGTTATTATTTTTACAAAGAACTTTCATTGGCTTGAACAGCGTTTGGGTGCTTCTAAATTTCCCCCAGGTTTTTTGTTTGTTTGTTTCCTTCTTTCTTGTTTTGTATTGTGCTTTGCAGAACAAAACAGTCATTTGCAATTTTGCTCATTTCCCCCCTCTGCATGTGCCGTGTTATAGAATTTTCATAACTGAAAAATGTGCTAGCTGTCATTTGCCCCAGTCCTTTTGTTTCCCAGGCGAGAAACCAGATTTGGAGAGTGTGGTTGGTCGGGTAGCGTAGCGGGAGCTCCACTGCTCACATGAGAAGGGCTGCACTTAACTCCTCAGTCCTTGCCTCTGGCCTGGGAGTCTATTAGACTTTGCTAGTGTCTTTTTGTCCCCTCGCCTTGCTATAGCATTTCCTACAAGCTATGTATTCAAAAGTAGTCACAAGTTTTTTGTCATGCTTTGCAGGGAAAGTAGAAAATTAGAACAAGAAAGGAGATCTGGTGAAAGAAAATTTACAACATGGTGCTTACTAGCTGGCTGGGGATGTAGCTCAGTTGGGAAAGAACTTTCTTAGCTTCTTTGAGGCTCTGGCTTTGATCCCTATATCAAACTGCATGTGGTGGCACACTTCTGTGATTACAGCACTTGAGAGGAAGAGGTAGATGTTCAAGGTCATCTTGGACTACATAGCAAGCTTGAGGCCATTTGGGGTAAGAGATGGGAAGAAGAGAGAAAAGGGGAGAGACAAGAGACGGGTTATTTACAAAGCAAGGGTAGTGTGTGATGAGTTGGAATCATAGAATGAGTTGTCGAATATAAAAACTTGACACAGTTGATGGATGATGGCATTATCTTTCTCTATTTCTGACACCTCTCAACACCTTGCTTCATGATACTGAGTGAGTTGATTTTCTTTATCTCAAACTTTTTCTCCCTGTTTTCTTCATTTATACACATGGAATACACACTAATAATGGCAACATCATCAGCCTTCCAGGCTGTGCTGGTAGTAGAGAGAGGGGGGGGAAGCAGCTATGTGTTGATGGTTGGCCTTAAAAAAAAAAGTCCTTCAGTTATCTGTTGTATGTGACTCAGCACAGAATGATTTCAGGAACTTGTTACTTGTCTTTTTGATTGTGAGCCTATCCTCTAATGGCTGAGCATTTCTCCCAAGAGCCCCAGGGACTCTCTCCTAAGGGGTGAGGAGTAGACACGTTTTGTGTTCTGAAGTGCTTGCTTTGACTTTTGCTTCCTTCTAGTAGTGGGTTCCCAGGGAGTCGAGTGTACTCAGAGTATTAGCAGTGCTCACTGTGATGGAGTGCTTGTCAGGAACACACTCTGACAGTGTCTAACAGTCTGTTGGGGAGAAAGCAGGAACACAAGGGTAAAAAGATTTTGGAGTTGCTGGCATTGCAAAGTTTATTTATAAAGCCATAGATTGTATAATTTGGATAAAGGGGAGGGAAAAAGCTACTCAACTAAAGGAAGACTATAGATTCCACAAACTGAAACTAAAACCAGTCTATAAAGTTATCTGGATGAAGTTGATGTTATTTTCTCTCAAAGCATCTGCAATATTTATGCCAGATGTGGCTAAAGGGAACTTTAATTTTTCTTCGGGCTCTCCATTCTTATCTGGCATTCAGTATCTTTTCATTCATGTAGGAGAGCTTGGCTGAGAGCCACTTGGTAGACAGTGAGCTAGATATAGGATAATAGAGCCTTAGCTATCTTTGTGTTCTGTCTACAAAATACACAGAGGTCATTTTGACCTCACCAAGCGGTTATACTGGCTGAGTTTTGGATTGACCTGGTTAGGTTTACATGTAACAGCAGAAGCCTTAGTAGTTGCTAATAGAGCAGAGAGACCCTGCTTCTTCTCCTACTGGAAATACAGTGTTATGAGGAAACCCCATTGCAAATAAGAATATTAGTACAGTCTGTTCCTCAATATTGGGAATTGAACCCACGGCCACACACATACTAGGTAAGTATTCTACCATTGAGCTATATCCCTGCCTCTGATTTTCAGAATTATTATTTTGGAGCTGGAGAGATAGCTCAGTGGTTAAAAACACTTGGCTGGTGATACAGGAACCTGAGTTCAGTTCCCAGCAGCCGAATCAGACAGCTCAAAAGCTCCTGTAACTTGAGCGCCAGGGGATCTCACAGTCTTTTCTGATGTCTGAGGGCACCTTTACATGTGGCATATACTCAGATGGACAGATAAACTTACTATTTTTTTTTTTTTAAATAAACTTATTTTGAGGTAGAACCTGTCTAAGTTGCCCGTTCTGGCCTTGTATCTGCTATATAGCCCAAAGTGAGTCTTATATATCATCTTCCTGAATAGTTAGTATTGTGGGCCTGTACTGTCAAGCCTCACTTAGTTTTCTTGCCTTTAAGGAGTTTTCGGACATGGCCACCACTTTGAATATTCTGCAGTTGGTAAATACGTCAAGGTTTTGAAATGCTAGAGGTGAATAAATGCATATGTTAGAGTTCAGGAAGTATGCTTAGAAATATGCCATATTTGCCTAAATAGTTATATTTTAAAACTTTCTTAAAAATTTATTTTACATACCAACCACAGTTTTCCCTCCCTCCTTTCCTTTTACACCCCCACCTCTGTTCTAACCCCCCTCCCCCAAATCCACCCCTCAGAAAGGGTAAGCCCTCTCATGGGAGTCAACAACATGGCATATCTAGTTGAGGAAGGAGTAAGCCCCTCCTTCCTGCACCAAGGCTAAATGAGGCATCCCATCATAGGGAGTAGGTTCCAGAAAGCCAGCGCATGGGCTGGGGACAGATCCTGGTCCCACATGCAGAGGGCCTAGGTCTAGGTTGGTACCATGCAGGCTCCCTAGCTGTTGATCTAGAGTCTGTGAGCTCCCATGAGCTCAAGTCAGCTGTCTCTGTGGGTTTCCTCATCCTGTATGACCCTCCTGGCTCATACAATTCCTCTCCCGACTCATGAGCAGGTCTGCTAGAGCTAGCTAGGCCCAATGCTTGGCTGTGGATCTCTGCATCTGCTTCTGTCAGTTACTGGATAAAGGTTCTGTGATGACAATTAGGGTAGTCATCGATCTGATTACAGGAGAAGGCCAGTTCAGGCACCCTCTCCACCGTTGCTAGGAGTCTTAGCTGGAGTCATCCTTGTGGATTCCTGGGATTTCCCCCCAACATCAGATTTCTCCCCTATCTGAAATGGCCCCTCTATCAAGATGTCTCTTTCGTTATTCTCCCTCTCTGTTCCTACCAGTAGGATTTGCTGAAGGAGGCAGAGGAAGGAGGATCATTTTAAAACTTTTAACTCTTCTAGGAAGTAAGATTGGAGATATAATTAGGTAGTAAATAATTTAACTTCCAAAATAATTTTATTGCTCACTCTAAATATTTGTCACTTATCATTGGTCAGGAAAGATATAATTGAAGAGGAATTGACTAGGCCAAACAAGCCTATGAATAGAATAAAAAGAGAAACAACTATGTTGTAATATGTCTTTAGTCAGTAGGTGAATAGTGTGAAAAAAGAGGGCTAACTTTTCACTGGGGGAAAGGAGTCTATGCTTTTGGGAAGAAACTCAATTACAGATAGCTTATATCTATAGGGACTTGCACAGTGCTATGGCTGATTTATTGTGGTATGAAAGATGGGTCCAACATGAAATAATGACAAGAAATAGGGTAATCTGGGAAAATTAACTACATAGATCTGCTTAGGGTGAAGTCACACTTGGGTTCGGCAGTGGGAGGCAGACTGCAGAGTCATGGAGAGAAGACATTTCACTAAATGTGGTAGATCTTGCAGGACAGCTGAGAGGACTAGGTGGCAGGAAAAGCAAATCTTACAGACTTTTCCCGCCACAGAATGGTAACTCTGAAATTCAGTCCTCTGTACTTTTTAGAATGTGACAAGTTTGATTTTGTTGAGTTAAGCAACTATCTGATTGAATTTTAAAAAACCTTTTTGTGTGAATGAAAAGCTAGAAATAGCTTTTCTTTCTTGTGCCCATTTTTCAGGTTCAGATAGTAAAGCTTAGTGTTATCATCTTTCCTATAGCACAGAAGATGTATTCTCTAAACTGTTTGTTATTTGTTTGTTTTTAATTTTTTGAGGGGGGAAAGGTATAGATTTTATGGTGAGTAGGAAGTTCAAATGCACTAATTAGAAAGGACACACAAATTTTGAAATAGTATTTTATGCCTCTTGATCTCAGGTACAGAACAGGACATGAAGCAGTTAAATAGCAAAGCAAGACAGAAGGGACAGAGAATTAAAGTAAGTGTTTTCTATGTATTGCGTCTATGTTCCCATTAATCGCTGTTTTGTTACGTAACTGCTCCTTCAATGCATTCTAGATGTGAAGAAAGCGATGGGTGAGAAAGGATGCACTTTATTTAAGGCTAGGTTTCAATGAGTCCGTAGAGTAGTTGTGACTCTCAGTGCCATTCAAGGCAGCATCTGCCTGAATTGAATCTGTTCTTCCTTAAGAGAAGGTGGATTATGAGATGTAAGCATTTAAATCTCTGCCAGCATATGTGTAAGGTGAAAGAAATCAGATAGACTTAACTTGCCTGTTGTTCTGTTTTAAGACAGCTGCATCGTCCCTTTTTCCAATCTGTCAATTCTTAGAGCAAACCTGTTGAGACTTCAAGTGTACCTATGCAGTCCTTATCAGGACAGGTCGACCTTCACAGTTCCCTATTAGGTTTTTCAGACTTAACCAGCTCATCAGTGGGTAACTGAGGTCTAGCCCAGTAAACAGTAGTATAGCTCTGCTAGCTACTGGGCTGGCTACTGGACATATGTTCAGTCTTCCAAAACACCTACTCACCAAATACTCTTTAGTATTTTCCTGAGTTTAGAGATCTCTTATTTATGAAAATACACTATAGGATAGATTTCAGCTGAACAAATTTTTATAACTAACTAGCTTACTTTTATTAATAGCTGTTAGAGTTCCCATTTATCACAGTACAATTTACAGATTTAACTTTGATGTATGACTGCTTTGATCTTTAGACTATTCGACCAAGAGGCCATTTTTAAGATTCTTTTCATTTTGGAGATGTGGACATTAAAATTTTCAGGAAATCTAGCAGTGGTAACCAGGCTTGATGACTGGCTGGCCCCTTTACTATGTTGTCTTGTCAGAGTGTGTAAGAGACCTTAAAAACCCTTCCCATTCTTAGCATCTAAGACTTTAAGGAAGAGTACTCCAGAAAATTTTAAGATTATGCTAACATCAGCCTTCATTATTTTTTTTTCCTTATTTCATTTTACACGTGTGTGTGCGTGTGTTTTGTGTGTGTGTGTGTGTGTGTGTGTGTGTGTGTGTGTGTCTGTCTGTCTGTCTGTCTGTCTGTCTCTGTGTGTCTGTGTGTAGGACAATTGGGGGGAGTTGGTTCTGTTCTTCCACTATGTGGGTCCTAAGTATGGAACTTAGGCCATCAGGCTTAGTGGCAAGCACCTTTACCTACTAACCCATATTGCCAGCCTCATCATTATTTCTTTATAAAATTTTATTTAATATGTTGTTTAAAAAAATGAGCTGTAGCACCAGTCAGACAGACAACCTGAAGAAACTTATTTCTGATCTTTTAATCTCCTCCCTAGAAAGAGATTTGTTTCCCCCTAATTGATAATTAAATAGAGAAAGTTTTATTACACATAGACTGATTTGAAATCTGTTAATGTTTGTTCCTCTTTTTATATATAGTCCCATGAGAAGTTACATATCCATTCTGATGCAAAATCCTGTTAGAAACTCTAAAACTCTGGATGTTCCCTTGGAAAAGCAGCTATTTTGAATTCCTAGAGTATGTCCCAGACAAGATGGTGGGCTGTTGTGTTTTTTAAATGTCCAACAAGAAATCCTGTAAATCATGAAAAATAAATTATTTTTGAATTACTGAAAGTAGGAAAA
Source organism: Onychomys torridus (assembly GCF_903995425.1). Lineage (NCBI taxonomy): Eukaryota > Metazoa > Chordata > Mammalia > Rodentia > Cricetidae > Onychomys > Onychomys torridus. The sequence continues at coordinate 65,606,284 of NC_050449.1, read as the reverse complement.
GATTATTGTGTTACAGATTTTGGTATTTGGAGATTATTGGGGGAGTAAATGGTATAATCTAGTTCTTAGATTCTACATTCTTATAACAAAATGTATATTTGTACATTCTAAGATTTTTTTCAAATCTATTTGAAATATGTACATCTTTTGCAAAGTAAGAATCCAAAAGGAGATTTTGAGTGCCAGGGGGCTTAGGCTTATTGTTTTGTATTCCTTTTGTGACATATTTATGTTGTCCCATATTCTAATGGTAAAATGTTCTCCTTCAACATAGTAAACTGATACACCAGCTTCTCTGTTGTCAAGTGAAACTATTATTTCAGTGTATGCAAATGACATTCAGCTTTCTGACTCTCTAACAAAATACCTGAGAAAATAAAGGAACGAAGATGTATTTGGCTCCATGATTTATTGACGGGTACTGGGACAAGATATAGTGCCCAAGGGCACTTCCCAAGGACCCACTCCTTTTACCTGGGTCCTACCTCTTTGGTGTCTACCTGTAGTTAGAGTTTTCCTGCCTGGCCCAGTCAGGACAAATCTCTCTTACCCGCCAGTCCCACAGTCGCTCAGACTCAACCAAGAAAGCACACAGAAACTTACATTGTTTAGAAACTGTATGGCCGTGGCAGGCTTCTTGTTATCTACTTCTTCTATCTTAAATTAACCCATTTCTGTTAGTCTATACTTTGCCACATGGCTTGTGGCTTATCAGTGTCTTTACATGCCGCTTCTCATGGCGGTGGCTGGCAGTGTCTCTCCCCAGCCTTCTACTTCCCAGAATTCTCCCCTCTCCTGTCCCGCCTATACTTCCTGCCTGGCCACTGGCCAATCAGAACTTTATTTACACAGAGCGATATCCACAGCACTTCCCCTTTTCTTTTCTTTTTTTTTTTAAGGAAGGTTTTAACTTTTACATAGTACAATTACATATAACAATACAATTATCAAGCAAGAATTACAGTTACAATATTAAAGAAGATATACTATCTATCTTATATTTGTGAGTCTAAGGTTTTATATCTGACTTATCTTTTATCATAATTGAGGAAATTATAACTATCTAGTCTTCAACCACATCAAAGACCTCAGAAGGATATAATATTACCTGAGAACCGGGAGAAGGATGCAAGCAACTTTCGGGAGTCTTGCAGGGTAGACAGAGTCAGCTGGCAGCCTGGACAGTCACCTAATGTTCCTTTGTAAAGTTGGGGCATTTGTCTTCAGCCCACAGGGCTAGAGTCTCTCGGTTACTTCTCTCAGTGTCCTGTAGAATGTCTGCAGTTTCCTCTGCAAAGCAGGAACCTGAAGGACCATTTTGTCAAGCAAAGTTTAGTGGTTACCTTTCTATGGGCTCTGCATGTCCAGTCGATCAAGCAGTCTAGGCAAGAACAGTTTCTTGCCCAAATGGCTATTTTTGCCAAGGTGAAGATCAGATATGAAGTGTCTTCAATGCCCATCCTCCTCTCTGAAGTAAATCGGTGCTGCCAGGAGCAGACATGTCTCACTGTCCAGAAAGTCTAAATTTTAAAAGTATTTTAAATGCCATATTCTGTAGGTCTTTGAAGTATTTGAAGATTACCTATCTATCTGAAATATCTCTATGTATATCTAGAAGACTTAACTAACATGGCTACGAGTATGATTATCATAGATGACTAATTATTAATCTATTTTTAATTATCCATTTCAATTTAAAATGAGCTATACAAACATAATACCTTAAACAAGAGTAGAAATATACACACAGTATAACAAAATTAACTGTAAGTTTGTATCAATAGACTAAAATCTATACCAATGTAAAACATTTTAAACAAGTTGTTGCTCTTTAGAAGTAAGTTCATTAATCTACCCTTTCATCCTATTATATCTATATCATATCCCCTTTTTATCTTTAGAAAGAGATTGTATTTATAATCAACCTGTTTTAAATAAAATAGTGGTTTTTCTCTGTCCCACACCAGAGGGCTCTTCTGATTTGGGACACAAGAAGCTCTTAACCTTTTATTTTAACAATGTGCTTGGTTTTAGAGAAGGAGTGAGCCAATTCCATCTCCAAAGCCAGCTGGGAATTTGGGCGTAGTTTCTCTTACTACTTCCTGCTGGAGGGGGGTGCTGTATCTTATGGGGATACAAAGACAATTTTAGGATTATGGAGTAGTCCGTGAGGGTGAACCTCTGAACCAGTTGCCTTGAAACCATTCTGGATGTTGGATCATCTGAGCCATGGTGTCATCGGAGACCTTTCAGGTGGTCTTGGCTGATCAAACCTGATGTATCTTAATCTGGAACAAATCCACAGCCTCTGGCTTTCTGTGGAAACAAAAGCAGAGACTCTTTTCCAAAGCAACATATCCTTATATCCAAATTTTGAAGTCAAGGTACCTTTAAAATTTACATATTTGTTTAACTCAACAGGTTGTATGATCAAATCTTTTTCTGCAGTTAAAAATCCCAAAGACAAGACAAACCAGATTCTCTGTGTAATATCCATCTTTGTAAGACTGAAGCGCTGCTGTGGCTGCTGGCTCCGCCCACCTCAGCTTCCCAACATGGCGGTGGTACAGTTTACCGCCAGCTCTGGGTCTGGAGCCATGTGTACCATCAACTATCAGAAGCAGTTCTATCAAAGCAGTGCATAGCCCAGAAACTCTTCTTCTTTTTTTTTAAACTAGCAAAGGCTAAATCTACCACGCAGCAGAGTAAAGTGCCGCTTGTAGACTCCTCATTTCCGCCACACGGCAGGTCAGAGGCACACGCCAGTAACCCGCCATAGTAGCTCAAACCGGCAGGTTGCCGCTAACTTGAGAGAGACAACTAGGAAGCTGTTTTTAGCTCCATTTTAGAATCTTGTTTTGTTAGGTTTAAGTGGAAACTCTTGCCCCACGTTGGGCGCCATTTGTAGTTAGAGTTTTCCTGCCTGGCCCAGTCAGGACAAATCTCTCTTACCCGCCAGTCCCACAGTCGCTCAGACTCAACCAAGAAAGCACACAGAAACTTACATTGTTTAGAAACTGTATGGCCGTGGCAGGCTTCTTGTTATCTACTTCTTCTATCTTAAATTAACCCATTTCTGTTAGTCTATACTTTGCCACATGGCTTGTGGCTTATCAGTGTCTTTACATGTTGCTTCTCATGGCGGTGGCTGGCGGTGTCTCTCCCCAGCCTTCTACTTCCCAGAATTCTCCCCTCTCCTGTCCCGCCTATACTTCCTGCCTGGCCACTGGCCAATCAGAACTTTATTTACACAGAGCGATATCCATAGCATCTACCCCTGCCAGCTAGTTCAGCAAACAGTAAGCCCATTAGTCCAGTCATTCTTCTAAAGACCCTCCTTTGAGCAAGGCTTATGCAGCAGGCCATCAAGAGACCAGCCTCTGGGAGGCACTTGACTTTTACCACAACATGCTATAATAAGTGTGGTGCTTTGTACAGAGAACAGAATATAGTCTTGGTTTGTAGAAGCCTATTTTATGATCAAACAATAAAAGACCAGCTGTCCTGGTGGGTGAAGAATGTGTGAAGTATGTATGTCAGTCATTAGGTGATTTCATCATGCAAACATCAAAGAGTTCTTTACACAAACTTCTTTCTGTACCTTGGTTTACTAGCAGATCTTCAGGGCAGTTAATGCTTGGCTTTCTCCTCCCTTATAAGTAAGGATCGGACCTTCCTCTGGGTCTCTCCTGAGTACCTGCCCAAGGATTTTACTGAGGAGGAATCATGATGCAGGGTGTCTTGCTTGATCCATTCTTTTCATCACAGACTTGCTTATAAAGTAGACTGTACAACATGGCATTTTCTTGTTGATGCTCTTTAGGGATGGGGCCTTGTCAGAATTCCCCCATTGATGATTCAGATGTCTACTTGGGGTTGTCACTGTGTGGGACTTGTCTAGGTGACTATATTAATACACTTTCATGGTTGCTACTCTGTCATATACAGAAGACACTATCTTGTACCAGATGTCCTGGTCCTCAGGCTCTTCTGATTTCCACTTCGTCTTCTCAGATATTCCCTGAGCCATAGTTACATGAGTTGTGTTGAAGATGTATAGTTAGGAATGGATGCCCCATAGTAAGTTTTCTACATTTTGACCAGTTGTGGGTTATTGCCGCAAAAAGAAGCATCTTTATGAGGTGTGTAAGCTACATGCAATCTCTGCCTTAGCAGTGGGAGAACTTTTGATGGGTATATGTCTTTAACTTTTCAGAAATATTTTATAGTTTTCAATAAACAAATCTTGATCATTTTCTGTTTAGTTTAACAACTGAACATTTAAAAAATTTTTTGATGCTGCTAGTTATAAGACTTCATTTTCATCTATCTATCTATCTATCTATCTATCTATCTATCTATCTATCTATCTATCTATCATCTATCTGTCATTAGTTTTTTGAGACAGAGTTTCTCTGTGCAGTTTTAGTGCCTGTCCTGGATCTCACTCTATAGACCAGGCTGGCCTTGAATTCATAGAGATCCCCCTGGCTCTGCCTCCCGGGAGTTCTAGAATTAAAGGCGTGTGACACCACCGCCTGTCAAAACTTCATTTTCTGATTCATGTCTAATATGTAAGACTTCAGTTGGTTTTGTATATTGACAGTGTATCCTGCAGCCTTGCTAGATTCATTTACTACATGTAGTATCTTTTTGTACATTCTGGAAATTTTCTATTTGGACAGCATTTCATTCATGACTTGTTTGACTAAGGAAGTTCCTGTGTTTTATTAATTCAGTGAAGATATTTAACAAATGTGGATAGTGGAGTTTTTTCTGCTCCTGTTCTGATGGTCTTTCTTCATAGTATGTTTCTATGGGAACAATGAATACCTTTGTTTTCTAATGTTAAAGTAACCCTGTACTTGTAGGGAGACAGCATTGGCTGTTATGGAGTGTCATTTTTATATTTTTGTATTCAGTTTGTTACAGTGTTACATGCTTAAGAAATTGTGATCTCTGAAAGGTTTTACTTTTTCTTTTTGCATTGTCTTTGTCAAAATTAGGTAGCACAATAATGCTAGCCTTAGGTGGAGAATTATTTATCTATCTGTAAGAGTTTATGTAGAATTGATAGTTTATCTTTAGTTTTGATATAATTGCTACCAAAGATAATCTTGACCTTAATAATTCTCTTTCAGATGATTTTTTAAAACATAATTATTTTGTATGTGGTGTGGAGGTCAGTGGACAACTTGTGGGCTTGTGGATCAAACTCAGATATCAGACTTGACCAAGCATCTTGACCTAACTAAGCAATCTGACAACCCTGGGATGATTTTAAATTAAATTTGTCTGTAAATAAAAGGCTACTCGAGTATTTTTTTTATTTTTTTAATGTTTACTATTTATTTATGAATTAAATAGTATGCCTCCTGGAACAGTGCTCTTTCTTTCAGGACAGTGCTTGGCAGAGGGTGAGAACTCACTTTTAAATAGCCTACTGTGAAGAATCCTGAGTATGCTTTCAGCTAAGACACATGTCACTTAAAAAAAAAACTACATTAATTAATTAAATTTGTCTATGAATAAAAGGCTACTCAAGTATTTTTTTAAAACAAGATTGCCATTTGTTTGTTTCATCTAAGTTGCATTTACACATAGTTCTTTTTCTTTCTTTCTGTCTTTCTTTCCTTCCTCCTTCCTTCCTTACAAAATAAAGTCATAGTTTTTTCCTTAACTTCTTAATATTTGAGCTAGTTTTCTTTTATTGTGTTAAATGACCCCAAACTTAGTAGTTTAAAACAATGCATTTATTTCTAATAGTTTCTGTAGTTTTGAAATCTGGTATAGTTTGGCCTGGTTCTTGGCTTCAGTGTCTCTCGCCAGACTGTTGGTAAGGTGTCAGTCAGGACTGGGGACTCATGTGAAGGGTTAGCTGGACAAGGATCTGCTGTGAAGATATTGGTATTTTTGTTTTGTTTTGTTTGTATGAAGGGTTTCTGGGTTCTAAGGTATTCTGATAACCTGAGAGTAACTTACCCAGTGGAAATGATCCTGCATTAACATGCTTACTACCCTTTTACCAGATTTCTAAAGTTTTTTTTTTAAGTGAGTAACATTAAGTAATATGCTGTCAGATTAACTGACTGAATACATGTAATCCCTTGAAAGCTAGGTGATAGATCACACTCAGTAAAAATTAGCTGTTATGAACATGGTACGCCAGAGCTATGCTTGTGTTTTCTATCAATATGCTTCATTTGCTTTAAATGTCCTATAGCAAATCATGATGTCTTCTTCTACCTGCCTGGAAGTACTTTCTGCCTGGATGCTGTCATTCGAAGCTGTGCTGACATTTGGTCATCTGTGCTGTTTATGTTTTTGCACTGGAAGTTTAATTTGAAATTTGGCAGGGTGACTGTCCTCAATTTAAAATTTACTGATCCTGCTATCCAGCCCCTTGTACTAAATGAAATTTAGTAATACTAATAAGACCTTGGTGACTGTGAGGTAGCATGGTTTAGATTTCCTGGAAGAGGTGTGTGTGTGTATGTGTGTGTGTGTGTGTGTGTGTGTGTGTGTGTGTGTGTGTGTGTTTTACAAACTGTGAGCTGTTTGAACACAAGGATTGCTTTATTCATCTTGTAGCCTAGAATAGTGGAGTGCTTAATATGTTATAGATAATAACACACACATGTATTATGTGCATATATTCCACATCTACTTTTAATTTCATTAGTAACTAGATTAAAATGACCTAATAAGACAGATAAAATATACAAGAGCTAGGGGATAGGTAAAAAGAAAATGAGAGGATAGATCAAGAGAAGGGAAGACAAGATTTACAAGTGTTGGCAAGCATATATGTTGACATTTGGGATAGAGGTTGGCAGTGCACATTAAAAAATTTAAAATAGGCAGAAAAAGAGAGAATGCACTTGTTCTTTTCAATATTGAGAACTGCCTTATTGATCATATATATGTATATTATAATATATACATAAGTATATGGTGTGTGTATGTCAGTTTGTGCTGCTATTAGCTTTAATATTAAGGAGGTATACTTTGCAATCTCTTAAGTACATAAAAATAAAAAAGTGCTATTTCTTTGAGCTGTTGAATATCGAAGGCTGATTTATTTTTTTCTGAAAACTTTGTATCGTGTGCAAATGAAGTTAATCATTCATTTTCGTAACTTCTGAAGTTTTCATTGAGACATAATAAATAGTAAGGCAGACTAATTTGGACTAAATGCCTGAATTAGAGAATACTTTTTAAAGAACACCATTACCATTTATTTTACTTGCACTTTAAACCATACATTCATTATTCTTTTTTTTCTCCCCCTGAGACAAGGTTTCTCTGTGTAGTTTCAGTGCCTGTCCTGGATCTCGCTCTGTAGATCAGGCTGGCCTCGAACTCACAAAGATCCACCTGGCTCTGCCTCCCGAACCCTGGGATTAAAGGTGTGCGCCACCTCTGCCCGGCTCATTATTCTTTTAATGCAGTGCCCTTAAACTTGTTGACAGCGTGATTGAACTAAGCAGAATACACATGTACATACAGGTTATCATTTTCTTCTGGTAGTTGATTAGGTTACACTTTCTGTTTTTGTACTAGGTGTGTTTTGATACTTGCTGAACTGTCTTTCCAGCCCCACACAATACTTTTTAAAATCAAAAGAGGGGTGAGGGAGGAGGAATGTGTATGTGCATGAGCATGTGGAGAGAGGTGGACATGGGTGTTCACCTCGATCATTCTCTGCCCTGGTACATTGTGACAGGCTTGCTTACTGAACCTGGAGCTAGGCTGGTGGCCAGCAAGCTCCAGGGATCTTCCTGTCTTATCTCTGCATAGTACTGATATTCCCAGCTATATTTGGCTTTGTTTATATGTGAATGCTGAGAAGTCAGTCATGTCCTCCCACTCCCACCCTCCTAGGGTTTCTCTGTGCAGCCCTGGCTGTCCTGCAACTCACTCTGTGGACCAGGCTGGCCTCCAACTCCACTTGATTCTGCCTTCTGAGTACTGGAATTAGTTAGCCATCACTGCCCGGCTCAGGTTCTCATTTTAAAACAGCAAGTGTTCTTAGCTACTGAGCCATCTCTCCCCAGCCCCATAAAAATTAAGATTTAAAAATCTTATTAAAAGGTGATAAGCACATACCTGTAAATGTCCCAACTATGCAGTCTGAGATAGGAAAAGCAAGACTTTGTTGATTGTTGATTGATTGGTAGTATAGATACATCAACTGATGGATCTTGACTACTAGGGATTAGATGTAAAAATTTTAACTGATTATATGTGGTTTAAATTAGTTAATGTGGAAGCAGCGTTGATTGATTTTGTTTCAGGTCTGTTTTCTTATTGCAGCAAAGGCCAAATTTCCAAAGTTCTTGCAACATAAAGTGAGAATAAAGTAGGAAGTGAATCTTATAGAATATATTTTATTGGGGCTGCAGAGATGGCTCAGTGGTTAAGAGCACTGAATGCTCTTCTAGAGGACCTGGGTTCAATTACCAGCACCCACATAGCAACTCACAACTATCTGTAACTCCAGTTCCTAGGGATCTGACATCTTCACACCAGTGCACATAAAATAAAATTTATTTAAAAAGAGAATATGTTTTATTTATTGACACTGTGCTACTTACTGTTTACTTTAAAATATATAGGTTAATACAGACATTTAAAATATTTTAGTTGCTTTGAATTTTTAACTGGAATTCTTAATTTTCATACACTTCATTTTTATTCATGAATAATATGGCTAAAAATTAGCATTATTTTCCCCTAGAGTAGTACTGTTTTATGAGGCTCAACACATTTCAATGAGTATATAGGCTGTAATGCTTTGTTTTCCCACTGTGCCTAAGAATGGCAGGGAGAAGGGTTGGCAGAAAGAATACTGAGGCATACTAGATTGTGGTATGTCAGTTAGTATTTGAACAGTGTTAGTTTTAGAATAAAGTAAACTCCAAGGAATCACTTGTCAAGACCATCCTATTTTGTATATCTCTTTGGGTGTTGGACTATGATTGTGGTCACTGGAGTACATTCTTATAGCTATTACCATGTTGTAAATGTCACTTGAAAACTTCTTGTTGGTCACATACGTATCACCGATTCTGTAGTAGACAAAAATGAAACCCATTCAATTTTGAGTTTGCACTCCCAGAAGATTGAAACTGAACAGTGAAGTCGTATGTGTATCTATAAGCAGCTGTAATGATTCAAAAGTTACTTAGCCATTGGAATTTAGCCTTTTGGTTGAATTAATAGCTCTTTCCACAGAGATCGTGAAATCTGTTTCTACTCCTTTAATGTCTTCTTGGTAAATGTTGAGTGATAGACCCCCAGGAGATTGTAGTTAGAGTTTTCCTGCCTGGCCCAGTCAGGACAAATCTCTCTTACCCGCCAATCCCACAGTCACTCAGACCCAACCAAGTAAACACATAGAAACTTATATTGCTTCCAAACTCTAAGGCCATTGTAGGCTTCTTGTTATCTACTTCTTCTATCTTAAATTAACCCATTTCTGTTAGTCTATACTTTGCCACATGGCTTGTGGCTTACCGGTGTCTTTACATGTTGCTTCTCATGGCAGCAGCTGGCAGTCTCTCTTCCCAGCCTTCCTGTTCTCTGCCTCCTCTTTTTCCTTGTCCCACCTACCCTATCCTTCCTGCCTGGCTACTGTCCAATCAGCACTTTATTTATTTTAACCAATCAGAGCAACACATTTGACATACAGAACATCCCACAGCAGGAGATGCTCAGTGATCTAGTCAGGCAGGACAGGCTCTGTCTTTTTTAGTTACTCTTCAGTTTTCATCATCTTAGTGTCATGATTTTAAGTTATCAGAGGGCTAGCTATCACCTGAAGTTTTAAAAATTAACTAAAAACACTCTGATTTTGGAGGCAGTGTCTTGTTGTGTGTGGGGGCCTCATAACCAGAACAGTTCTAACCCAATGGGACTTTTGTAGTTTCCTCTGTTCCACCCTTGCCTTTAAGAAAATGTATTAGAATGTAAGAGAAATGTAATAGCTACTGTGAAATATTCTTAGCATTATTGTTTCATGATGTTTATAATTTCCTTTTCAGACTTATGGATTTAATGAGCTAGTTTATTGTTTTCCTTTTTTTAAAATATGGCCCAGATTCCATAAGAATAGATCTTATCATATTAATTTTGTTCTGTATTTGTTTTACATTTAAGAATTAATCTATTTCCAGTTTGTTGATTGTGAATAATGTAAAGTATTTTAGGTACAGCTTGTAATTGCCTGGCTCTTTGTAAGAATGGTAACTAAGGAGGAATAGGTGGGGATAAACATTTTTTAATGCATTACAGCTTGTTTTTGTTTTTTCTCATTCTTTTTAATGCTATGTAGAACTGTCCTTTTGAATGCAATGGAAATATGTCCAAAGGTCTTTCCTTTTGCATGATTCCAGGTTTTAGGGATAGATGATTTCAGTGATAGTCTATAGAATATTTATAGACTTTCTTTTCACTGGAAGCATTGAGAACTTGAAAACAGTGGGCTGTTTATGTTTACTTTCAAAAACTCACTTTCCTTTAATCCTTTATTAAAAAATAAAGAATTTTTTAAAAGGTAAACTTTTTTTATTTGATTTTATGAGGGGTGGTATTGGGTGGTGGTTAGCACATGAAGGTCAGAGAATGATGTTCCGTAGTCAATTTTTGTTTTCTATAATGTGGGTCACAGGGATTGAATTTGGACCATTAGGCTTGGATGCAAGTGCTACTCAGTTCTGTGAATGACAAATAAGTAGTCAGTTTGGAGACCTTGTGTAAACCTGTGCATTAATAAGTAAGTGTTGCTGTACTGTCTTCAATATTCTTGTCTTTCCTCCTCTTAGGGTTTCACAGACAGCCCTCATTACAGTGACCACTTGAATGACAGTCGATTAGGAGCCCATGAAGGCTTGTCCCCAACACCTTTCATGAATTCAAACCTGATAGGTAAGTTTTTGACCGTGTTATGTGTCTGTGTTCAGAGACTCTATTACCATGTCCCATATAAATTTATACAGGAAAGCTCCCTTTTTGCTAGAGGAATACAAGTTTTCCTTGCTTATTCCAGCTCAAGGAACTCACATCTGGAAATCAGGGTCTTTCCTTTAGAGCACTGCTAAGAATATATAAAGGGAAGTTGCTATATTCTGTTAGTTTGGGCCATGTCTCTGTGATGTCATATATTGAAGTTTTCTGGGCCAGAGAAGCATTCTTTCAAGGGAACCTGTGGTTTACCATTTGTCTTATTAGGTATATTTAGGGAGTAATAAAAAATTATGATAGAACAGTAACTTTGACAAATTTAACTTACATTGGATCATTTTTCTTTGTGTATTCTTTAATTAAAAACTTTATTTCATTTATATAGGGTCTGTTTAAGTACTTGTATTCTTATTAAGGATATGTAAAAGTTTGTCTGCAAGTGAAGTGAAATTTGAAGGATGTGACCTCATACCTACACCTGATCTTTATGTTTTATCACCCCTCTTGTTGTTGATCATTTTCTCTGTCTCTCCCTGTCCTGTACAGAACACTCTCCCTTTTGTGTCTTTCTTAAGTGATAATTTGAAGTTTTTCAGTCTGAAATAAGCCTGACAGTCGTGTTTTATGCCCACCAAACCTCCTGGTTTGGATACCACTCCTTTTTAAAAAGGCAGTATTTAGTCTTCTTACAAAATCTGTTTGAAAAGAATCTATGCCTTGTAACATCATTTTTTTTTTGTTCTTGTTTATGTTGTAGCTGAATACTTTCTAAAGGCTTTATGTAATCGCTTGTATTAACTGCCATTGGTATCCGATAAATATACACGGTTTGTGTGATTGACATTGATTTCACCTCTCTACTCTAAAGGGTTAGTTACATTGCGATCTTAGAGTTGACCTTTTGAGTTACAGCCATGTTAATCTAAGTAGATTACTCCATCCTAAGTCCTGGTGGTCTACAGATGCTTTGTAAGGGGTCTTGCTGTGTGCAGTCTTTGTTTTCTCTTCTTCTCTAGTTTTGAGGAGTGAGTGTGGATTTTGCCTATGGCAACTGACAGTCTAAAGCCAGAATCATTGAGTTTGACACAAGACTTGTATAAGCAGTAAAGAGGGGGCTGAAAACCACTGACTTTCAACATATGTGCAAATAAAAGTTATGCTGGTCAGTGGGTTACTCCAGGTAAAACCCGTAACTACATTTAAAATAAAACAATAATTTCATCAGTGAAAATTTCTAAATTCTTGTTTTAATTTTCTGTTGAGTCTTCCATCATGGTAAAATGTTATTCAGTTTAGAAGTGGCTTTTGTATATTAACTTTTCCCTCAAGCAGAATTTATTAATACTGTGTGTAACACAGGGCAAATGAAAGGTGATGTTAATGGAGGCTGCCACTCTGAACTCTAAGAATTCATGATCCCTCTAGAATTATATCCTTACCTTCAGCCTTGCTCATAGAGATAATGTGCATCCAGGGGAAATGCATCTTTAGCACAGTTTTGGGCCAAGGTAAATGTTAAAACTTTGGGAACGAAATTGAATGTCTAGGAGATATGTATGCCAGTCACTTCTGAGCAGCTGTTAACTAAAAAATATTCCTATAATTCAGTTTGAGGTTCTGTTTTCTCTTTTGGGGCTTTTACGAACATACGTTTATTGGGTTTTTGTTTTTGTTTTTTTCAGTTTTTGGAGAATTATTGGAATACCTTTAAAGGTTATTCCTACTATGTAAAATCTACATCTAAAGTAAGTTTATAAGTAAGATTTGTAAACATGCTGATTTCTTCACTGTTCATGGGAAAAAAATCGCATTCATCTGAACTTCCAAGAGTAGTGAGTCCAGTACAAATAAATGTACAGATAATGTGTCATCCACTGTATTTTAACTTCCTAATTTTGAAGTATTCTTTTACATTTAAAGGGGAAGGGGAGATAATCCTGCAGTCATTAATTAGGTAGATACATTCAAAAAGGACCTGCCAGCCATTGGCAGTGGCTGACTTACCCCTCTTCACTTTTTCTTCAGTGAAGTATTGGATGAGTGCCTCTGTATGCCTCCCCAAATAAGTGGTGTACATGGCAGTAACTTGCTTTTGGATATGAGTGTTTCTTTCTTTTTTTTTTTTAAGGATTTATTTTTTATCTATTACATATACAGTGTTCTGTCTGCTTGTATGCTTGTAGGCCAGAAGAGGGCATCAGGTCTCTTCATAGATGATTTTGAGCCACCATGTGGGTGCTGGGAATTGAACTCAGGACCTCTGGAAGAGCAGTCAATGCTCTTAACCCCTGAGCCATCTCTCCAGCCCTGATATGAGTATTTCTTAAATTAGGCAGTTGCATAGAGCACCAGGCAATCCAACAAGATGTGAGATGCAGTAATGGAACTAACTGTTAAGGCACCCAAATATATGGGATGATCATATTAGATGAAGTTATAAGAGAGTCTCTTTTCTAGAGGTTTAACAGTGTAGGGGGTTTCAGGTGGTAAACACTCTTGTAGAGCTCTCTTGTAGAGCTCTCTGCTGGTGTGTATGTGGTGCTATGAGAAGCATTGAACAGTTGATACCGGATTGCTGCAACAGATGTGGTGTATGCTCAGAAACATTTAAAGGGAACAAGAGAAGCAGTAACATTTTATCATTGCTGCCAACATATAAAATAGCAGCAAGCAGGAAGAGAAGTCATTCATCTAGGGAATGTTGTTCTTTGAGTGTTCTATTCATCTATAAGTACATTTACCTGAAGAAAGAACGAATTATAGCCGGGCGGTGGCGGCACACGCCTTTAATCCCAGCACTCGGGAGGCAGAGACAGGCAGATCTCTGTGAGTTCGAGGCCAGCCTGGGCTACAGAGTGAGTTCCAGGAAAGGCACAAAGCTGTACAGAGAAACCCTGTCTTGGAAACCCCCAGCCCCCCAAAAAGAATGAATTATAAAGCCACTGTTTTTCATGATGGAACTTCCAAAAACTTCCATGATTACATTGTAAAAACCAGAGGTTTTGTCTAACAAGCATTGATAATGGATAATTTGCCACAGAAAACAGATTTCTATATTCATTTAGAGATTTTGAGTTTTTTAATGTAGGAAATATTATGCTATGTCAGTTAGTGTTTCTTTTTATGAATTTCAGAATTGTCCTGTTGACTTGTCGGTATGCAGTAGTAGAGGACTTTTCTTATGTTTCAAGAGAAATCAATGTACCTTTTGTTGAAGCTGGGAACAGAGACTTGACAATGGCCGTGAGCTGCAGTGGTGTCATCGTACAGTTCTGGCTGTCAGTCTGCAGAGCTTTGGCCATTCTCTCACTCTTGATTGCCTCATTAATTTCCATACTTCATGTTTCAAGAGAGCTCAGCAGTAAAAGAGCATTTGCTTACCTGCCGAGGACCTGAGTTTTGTCCCAAGCACCCACATAGCGGCTCCAGGGTATCTAACAAAGCCTTCTCTGGCCTCTCATATATTTTGTGCACATTATGCATCCAAACCATTCATACACATAAAAAAAGAACACTTTAAAAACCTAATCTTGAAAAACAAAAAGGAAAAAAAAATGGTTTCTTTTACTGATTGGTACTATTTTGGGTGATGGTAGGACCTTTGAACTGAACTGAGAAGTGGATTATTTTGTGCCTTCCCTCCATTGCTCAAATGATGTGGGCAGAACATCTCCTGTCCTTTCCTTCATGCTTACTTAAACTTTGCTCATTTAAGAGGACATGTGCATATATGTCATAAACAGGAGACAAGGCTTGAGGTCATCTTGAAGTTTTCTTTTTTCTTTTCTTTTTTCTTATTTTTTTTTCTTTATTATTATGTGTTTTAAATTTTATACATCAGTCATGGGTTCCCCTGTCCTCCCCGTCCCGACCCCACCCCTACCTCCTCCCCAGCCCCTCCCCTCCATTCCCATGTCCTCCAGGATCAAGGCACCCCCGGGGATTCATTTAAACCTGGTGGATTCAGTACAGGCAGATCCTGTCACCTCCTTCTAGACTGAGCATGTGTCCCTGTGTAAGCCCAAGGTTTCAAACAGCCAGCTCATGCACTAAGGACAGATCCTGGTCCCATAGACTGGGTGCCTCCCAGGCAGATCAAGCTATTCAATTGTCTCACTTATCCAGAGGGCCTGATCCAGCTGGGGGGTCCACAGCCTTTGGTTCATAATTCATTCATGTGCTTCCATTTGTTTGGCTATTTGTCCCTGTGCTTTTTGCAATCTTGGATTCAACAATTCACGCTCTTGCAGACCCTCCTCTTTCTCGACAGTTGGACACCTGGAGCTCCACCTGGGGCCTGGCTGAGGATCTCTGCATCCACTTCCATCAGTTATTGGATGAGAGTTCCAGCATGACAGTTAGGGTGTTTAGCTATCTGATCACCGGACTAGGTCAGATCAGGCTTTCTCTCGACCATTGCCAGCAGACTACAGAGGATGTATCATTGTGGATTTTGGGAGACCTCTCCAGCACTCTGCCTATTCCTGTTCTCATGTGGTCTTCATTTATCATGGTCTGTTATTCCTCGTTCTCCCTTTCTGTTCTTGATCCAGCTGGGATCTCCTGCTCCCCTAAGCTTTCTTTCCCTCAAATCTTGCCCTTCATTTCTAGGACATTCATTTCTATTTTTCTAGAATTGCTTTGTTAGTACTCTCTGGAAGAGCGACATCAACATGAGGGACATTGGAGAGTTGAACATTAGGACCTGTAAATAGCCTTTACCTTTCAGTTAGGGTTTGCTAGGGATCCTGGAGGTATTCAGTAGCTCTAGGGTTTTATGATTCCATAATATTATCCTGGAAAAGGCTGAAATTAAGTTATAATTTCTATCTTGCAAATGCTGAAACAGTTAAAGGGAACTTACATGTGTATTTGAAGCCACAGAGCCAGTAGATGGCAAAACTGAAAGTAAGAAGCCAGTCTCCTCCCAATTGACTTAAGCCGCCCATTTGTATAGGTGCTTGTTCCTTCCTTATACAGTGCTTCTAAGTTTTTACTACCACAGTTACCTAAACCTTCATCTTGACCAGTGACCGTGAACAAATGTTCCATAGGCAAATGCCTCAGACAGTATTTTCTGTCAGTTCTTGTTCTTGGAAGTTTAGTTTGTTCTTTTGTTTGTTAAAACTTTCAGAACAGCAACAGCCTATTTCACCTTGATTAGCCAACCACATCCAGATTGATATGATGTGTTCAAGATTTTTAATAAATAAAAATTAGGTTTTGGAAAACTATAATTTTTTTTTTTTTTTAAAATAGAACACATGCCTCAAAGTGCTTTCTAGCTGTTCAGAGAAAAGTAAATATAAATGCAAAGTAAAGTAGCACAGTGTTTGCCAGGTGGTGGTGGCAGCACAGGCCTTTAACCAGGAGGCAGAGCCAGGTGAATCTCTGAATTCAAGGCCTGCCTGGTATACTCAACTCCTCCTTTCTCTGCTTCAGAGTTTAAAGTACCTCTCTGGTAGTAGCCACTGTTTTGCTTCATATAAAGTAGTTAAAATAGATTTTCATGGGATTTTTTTTTGGCGGGGAACTCAAGCCCAGGTATTTTTTCTATGCATTTAACATTTCAGACAACCAACTTCCAAGGAAAACTCTTTGAACGGTTTATACTTCTCACACTGGAATTTGTAATATAGCCATAATAAAGTGTAGAATCATCTGACTACACTTTATTAAATAAACGTTAACCCTAATGATTTGATTATATATGGAATTCCTTTGCTGGGATAATGAAAAAGACAATAATTTTGTTTAAGGGAACAGAGTGACTTCCTAGCGTTTCAGCAGGATGAGTCTTTTATGCTTTCTCAGTGTTGATTTACTCCAGATCTCTGAAAAGATGTGATCTTTCTTACTGACTTCGTTCTCATGCCCTTTACTGCTTAGAGATAGGAAAAATGGCACTGCTAGTTTATGTCTATTTCCAGCGCGGTGAATACGCACTAAAACCCTGAGGCTATTCTGGGTTCTACCTATAGTAGGATGAATGGCAGTTGCTGTGGCTATTTGGTTACTGGGAACAGAATCTAAAGGGATTTTTTTTTTTTTTTTAAATTTTACAAGTTAACTAAATGCATTGAATTTGAGGGATACACCTTAGTACACAGTTGAGCATTTTGGGAGCCATTTTGACTTGAAAAAAATTATAGGGTGGCATTATGAGATCATACCACCTTTACCATAACGACTTATTGCTTAGAGTTATAATGACGATTCCTGAATTGTTTAATAAAGGCTTTTAAGTGGTTTATTGAAAATTGTATTCTTTCCTTCAGATAGATAGATTTTTGTTGTTAAATTATGTCTCATATTACTGTAGCCATGAGCTTGATCTGATCCCCTGCCACACACGCACGCTCACTCACTCAGTCACACACAGCACAAAGATGCAAAAATAAATTTTGTCTGTATCTGCCTTTTACTTGATAAGAGATGAGGTTAGAAGATTAGGTTGGCTGGAAAGAATTTTCTTCCTTCCGTTAAAATTATAGTCGTAGTTAGAAAGCTCTTAAGCAAGTTGTAGATTTTTACCAGCTGTAGGAAGCTGTCTCTGCAGGAATACTGTAAAGGTCTAGGTGAAGCTGTTCTTGGTCCCCAGGGTTAGGTATTTTAGACAAACACTCCCTTAGAGCCTCTTGAGGTAACCAAAGGGAAAAATAAGGGATGAGTTCTTGGAAATTAAGTTGAGAAAAACACCAGTAAGCTATTGCATAACTTCCCTTGAATTTTTAGGAATCAGCTGGGTTTGTCAAAATTTGAAAGTGTTTATATTGATTTATATTTTATACTTAAAATGTATATGAAAAGCTTATAGTAAATAAAAAGAGGCTGCTGTGCCATCAAAATTTTTTGGAAAAAACAAAGACTAGCTTTTTGGTTAGAACATAATAAATGTGTGCATAACAAGTTGGAGTTTTTAGAAATATTTCTTACATCATAGGTAGCATTGTGTGCATAACAAGTTGGAGTTTTTAGAAATATTTCTTACATCATAGGTAGCATTGTGGAGGAGTCCTTAGAGTAGTGCTTTAATAATAAAAAATATCATGAAATCTAAAGCAGAACAAACTAGTCTTTGCTTAAAAAGAGGCCGAAGGTAAAGTATCCACATCTTGACTTTCCTACTTTGCTTCAGTGTATCAGTTAATCTGAATGTCGGGTGCATGTGTCTGCTGTGCAGTCACTGATGCATGGAAAACTGAGCAGAGGGTCATGCTCTCCCAGTGGGCACTTGTTCTGGGGGAATTTGTAACTGTGGCAGTGTGTAGGGCCAGTGGAGAAAGCTAGAAGGGCTAAGATGTCAGCTGGTATAAAGGCAGTAAGATTCTATTTGAGGGAAAGATAGGGATGTTTGGCTTTTAGTGAAACGAATAGACATTTTAAAGTATTTTTATAAGGCAATTCAGTGAATGCACAACAATGATACCTTGGTATTGTAAATAGAATAACCTTTTAAATTCTGTGATCTTTAATTCTATAATTCTTTGACTTCAACTGCTTTATAATAATATTAGAAGTTGTCCCCTCCCCCCTTTTTTGTTTTTTTGTTTTTTCAAGACAGGGTTTCTCTGTGTTGTTTTGGTGCCTGTCCTGGATCTCAGCCTGTTGGCCTCTAGAACTCACAGAGACCCGCCTGCTTCTGCCTCCCGAGTGCTGGGATTAAAGGCGTGCGCCACCACTGCTGTTTCCCTTTTTTTGACATCAGTATTTTAATTTGTTCTTATATTTAGTAACTTAAACCTATGGCACGGTTAACTTTTAAGTAATTAGACTAGTTCAAATAATTTATCATAAACAGTTGTCCATATAGTATTCATATTTATGTTGAGATGAATTCTAAATATTACTGTATAACTGACAAGATCAGAAATTCGTCCTACCAGCTTCATTTGGCTTTCCATTGTCCACGAAAATGTTCCAGTGATTATTTTGTGTTAATTGAGTATACCCACTGAGATTAGTTTCACATCACCACAAGTCAGGGTTACATATAGACATGATGACTTCTCATTCAGTGAAAATAAACATGTGTCTACATTGAACTCAAGCAGTAACAGGATAGAATAGCCACCAAACTGTTGATGATAGAGAAATACTTTCACTCAAAAAAAAAAATAGTGAAAATATGTCTACTCTTGTAGTAGACCAACTCTGGGCATTGGAGTAAGTGAAAATCACTCCCGAGCTGTCCATCATGGTAAGCACAAGGGGAATATGTCTGTTTAGTGTTACATAGAGTACTTGAAAGCAGTGGTCCCAGGGGCTGGAAGTTCACACAGCAGGAAAGAGCTAAGCAGCATAAGTAACCAGTCTCAGTTCAAAACAGTGGTAGTTTTTGTTGAGTTGATTATTTAGAGGTTTTTACTTACAGAATTCTGTTTGCAGATATTTGATGTCTGGATAGCTGGGAAGAGGACCATGCTCTTGCCTTGAGCTCAATAGCAGAGTAAGGTAGTGTGAAGCTGACAGACAAGGAGTCTTCCTGGCTTTTGTTAACAGAGTCTAATCTTGTGTATCAAATTTTTATTTTAATATAAAAACTAAACAAATGCTGTCCTTCTGGAGAAACTGAAGTATTTTTATAGTATCCTAAATTCTTCTATAATAATAGGTTCTTATGAATCTAGTTGAAAGTTTTTAGTTGGGGAGATTAAAACTGTAGTGGCCAGTAAAGAAAATAATACATGAGTTTTAATGTAGGCTGCTGCCTCTGTCCAGTGTGATAAAACTTGAGATTTAGGTCTAGAGAGAATTACTGTGTCAGGTGTGGAGAGCGGTAAAGGAACTTGGTTCATTTCATTGTAAAAATAAGGAACGAGAAAATAAGCCCCAATGTTTAGTTACAGTGACAGTTGATTGCTTAGAAGCTTCCTTTTCATAATATTCCCATTAATTGTAAGCAGGAGATCCAGAAAGCAATTGTGTGCTTAACAGCTCCAACTGTAGCATTTCTGCATGTAAAGAACATGTGAATATGCCTATAATGCACATGAACACTACTGTGGTATCAGTCCCACATGTGAGATCTTGAAGCAGGACATCTTTTCAGTGTTCCACTCTTGGCTGTTCTGATCCCACGCTGTTTTTTGTTTTTACAGTGGAGCTTGCTCACCACAGAGCTGGCTAGCTGAATAGGCATGTGGTTGGTTTCTAAGTGGAATGTGCTTTTCACCCTGCACAGAGGCATGGAAAAGCTGAATACTAGCTAGTTTTTAGGTAGACTTTATGAAATACTGTTGCCTCTAGTGCTTCCTAGCGATATATTGTGAGGCTTAAAAAGATGTTTTGGGTTAATTGCGTGAGTGTGGTGGCAAGAATGTGCTGTTGGTGGAAGGTCACACTAAAAGTGATCCAAGGACTTCTTACCTTTGTAATTTGTCTGTGTGTAGTATTGGAATAGGCTGGTGGTTTTATTTATTTATTTTTTTGAAAATAATAAAACACTTTGTAAGTAGGAGAGGGCTAAAGAGAAGAACTAGCCCAAAGGGCCACATGAACAAGTGGTCACCCCTCTACTTTCCATGCCGTAGAAGACTCAAATCCTGAAGGTAATTATAGCAGTGCACCTTGAGTTTATGGCTTTTGCTTTCATAATAGAGTTGGAAAGAAAGGAGTTGCACTCATGCTCTAGCTCTTCAAAATTGAGGGTGAGAATTGTTCTGGAAGTTTCCAGTCCAGAAACACAAGTTTCTGACACCTGAGGACTCAGCTGTCTAGAGAGGGCTAGGGAGCCATGGGGGCTGGAAAATTCCTTAGCACCACACTAGCCCTGTGCTATGGGAATACTTCAGTATTCTGTTGATCTGACTTTGTAGCAATCTGGGTGACTGCACAGTATAAAAGAACTATGCCTCAAGTAGCACTTGCAGGAGCAGACCCTGAGTTATAATGCCTTGCTTGCAGGTAGATAGCCCTGCTTTGGCTCATAACTAGAGGAATGAACATGTTTGAATGGGATGCCCTCAGCTGCTGCCAAGCTGCAGCTTGGCCTCCACAGCTGTTTAGAGGAAGGGACTGCAGTGAGCAGTTTGGCTAGATCTCATTGCTGTAATCCAGGAATTGTAATTGTTGAGTTCCACCCCTTCAGAAAGTTGCAGGGGGATTTGACATTCTGATGAAATAGTGCGGGTAGACAATTCATTTTTTTGTGAGTTTAATTTTGTATTACACAGACTAATATTTCTCTTTTAAGAGTTGAAGTATTCTATATCTTCACATTTTATTGAGTGCTTCTATGCTCAGGAGTGTCAGTAATGTTATTGCCCCTGGAATTTCACACTTTATACAAAATGAGTTTCCAGCACTCAAGAGATAGAGTCAGATAGATTTCTGTGAGTTCAAGGCCAGCTTGGTTTACAGAGCAAGTTCTAGGTCATCCTGTGCTACATAATGGAACCCTGACTCAAGAAGAAAAATTATATAGTCCACAATTTATGTTCTGGTATGTTTGCTTTGAGTAGGCAAAGAAAATAATAAATGTAAAATTAGCTAAGAGGGAGTCTTAGATCTCTACACACTACTATCCTGAGATTTCCATTTTTTTTTATTGTACTATCTTAGAGACTTACACTTCAGCTATTTCAGTGATTCTCTAATCCTAGGTCTGTCACATGTCACCACAAAATTTTGCCTTTGCAAAATGACATTGGCTTTATTTTCATCAATTAAAAAGACTTTGACATCTGCAACTTCAGATAAATTTCTTGGTAGTAGGTGCTATTTTATTTGTAATGTATCTTTATCTTCTAGTGTAAACCTCCAAGACAGTGGTATTTAATAAATCATTGGCACTTTGTGTGTGGCTGTCCCTAATCTTTAAAGAAAGAGTACTCTAGGGGAGCATCTGCCTGCTAGATGACACACACACACACACACACACACACACACACACACACACACACAAATCAATTGATAGGCGAAGCATATGTTGCTAGACCTGAAACAATCCTTGACATTGGTAATGACCTTCTTAGTAGCCATAGAAGATTTCAATTAGGAACTTAAAATTTGAAAACTGTATTTTAACCTATAAGTAACTTTGTTTTATTATATCGTTGGGAGAATGTTTATTCCAATAACAAGCGATCATTTTAATGCTGTTTAACATGTAAAGGTATTCCATAGTTTTAAATTTATCATTCCATTGGGAATTTGTTACTGGGGGGAGTGATTTTGGTTGATAGCCATCTCAAGGTGTATCACCCAGTGAAAAATGTTGCACACAGTGACTAAATGTACTGTTATTTGAAGCTGTAGATGGACTTTTCTGTCCTGCCAACCAGCTCCAAATAACTACACAGACTTATTATTAATATAAATGCTTGGCGGATAGCTTACACTTGTTGCTAACTAGTTCTTACAACTTAAATTAACCCATATTTCTTAACTATGTTCTACTGTGAGGCTCAGTACCTTTTGTCAACTTGCATATTCATCTTGCTTCTCCCAGCATCTCCTGGCGACTCTACCCTTCTTTTTCCCTTCAGTGTTCTCTCTGTCTGGCTCTCCCGCCTAACCTCTTCCTACCTAGCTATGGGCCATTTAGCTCTTTATTAAACCATTAAGAGTAACACATCTTCACAATGTACAAAAAGATTGTTCCACAACATGATGCAATGGTAGGATAAATAGTGTGCCAAGGGTTAATCTTTATAAGTATTTTTAGAAAGCATCAATTCTCTAAACATAGGCTATAACTTGACAAAATGCCAATGTTTGCATCTCCTTTTCAGATATCAGTATTGGTTTCATAATATAGTTTGGTTATTTTTTCTGTTGTTTATATTTTTGATACCTAGCCTAATGGCTTTGATAAAGTAGGCACTGATAGATATTTCAAAAACAGGTATGCTAGAGCTCTTTCTTATCAAACTCAGGGTGGAAATGAGTTTTTAAAATAGTGAACTAAATTAATTTTATTGTTGATGATTTTTTTTTTTTTTTTTTTTTTTTTTTTGGTTTCTCTGTGTAACAGCCCTGGCTGTCCTGGAACTCACTCATAGACCAGGATGGCTTGAACTCACAGTGATCTGCCTGCATCTGCCTCCTGAGTGCTGGGATTTAAGGCATTTGCCACCATTGCCTGGCTTGTTGGTGATGTTTTTTAATATTTGGAAAGAAAATTGAAAATGAACATGATTCACCTTTTTTTATGCTGTTCATTTGGCAGCAATTATACAATAGCCCTCAGATAGAATGTCTGAGCTTTGATTTAGGCTAACAGTAATTTGCACTTTTATTTTTTTACATTAAAATTATTTATTTTTGGTTTTTGTATACGGGCATTTTGCCATATGTCTGTATGCATACAGTGCCCACAAAGGCCAGAAGAGGATATCAGGTCTTCTGAAACTGGAGTTACAAATGCCTTGTGCATGCTGGGAATAGAACCTGGATGCTCTGGAAAAGCAGCCAGTGCTTTTATCTACTGAGTCATCCTCTCCAGTTCTTTCTGTACTTTGAAACTCTTTAATTTTTTCTATCTCTCTAGAAGTAAAGATTCTTAGGGATTCTTTTCACTTCATAAAACAAGTAATGTTTTGTTTCCCCTTTAACTGGAAGAATAAAAGAAAGCCAAAAGTGAGAATGGTATTAACAATTACGACATGGTCACCATTGACTGATACTCATCAGTTACAATGTATTTCATTAAATCACTGCTAGAGAGCTATGTGAGCAAATGAAACTCAAGTGTAATTATGGAGATATTAGCTTCTGAACAAGATAGAGAAACCACTCCTGTCTATATTTTCCAAGGTCTCAACATTGAAATATATGAAATATATGATTAGTAGTTTTGGGTGGTACCTGTTTGATAGTTGTTGACATTGTCCATAGCATTGGCAACACTGGCATCTTGGTTTTCATCTATTGCAGCTGTGGAAGTTTCTTTGCCAGCAACCATAACCTGTTGGAAAGTAAGATTTAACAAGAAATAGAGTCTGGTAGAAATTACTTCAAGGAGCAGCCTTGTAGGCAGGATCTTAGAAAATGCAATTTTTACCTAAATGCAAATTATATTTTACTGGCTTACAGTCCAGTGATTGAAATTGGTTATAATAACCATAGTCTTTTATTAAAAAATTGATCAAGTTTGATGAATTCCTGGAAGATGCGTTCTGACCTGGGAGGGAATACATTAGACATTTGGAATGTAGTATATATATATTGGGAATCTGTAGTAGAGAGCTTGTCACAGCAGTACAGGTGCTCAGCAGGATCAAGAATGTAAGAGGAGAGGCTTAGAAAGGTAAAGCTCACTCCTTAGAGACCTGTTCAGTTCTCAGATTACCATCTACATAGTATCTTCCTGTGTCAGTTCTACACTGATGATTTCTGTAAGCCTGTCTAATTAAAATTTTTATTATATTTATGTGTATATATATGCACATGCTTTTCCTCAATAAACAAATAAATGTTAAAATAAAAACTAAAAACATTTGTATAATTTCAAAACTGACTTTACAGATCAAAAACATAAGAAAACTTCCAAAATATTAAGGTACAGATAAATTAAAGTACTCCAAATTGAAAAGAGATTATGTTTAATCTATTTACAAAAAGTGGTAGAAGTATTTAAAGTTTTGTGGATGAATTTGAGTCTTTTTTTTTTAAACTTAAATTCTTTGGTCACCTTTATTCTAGTGATTCTTAACAGTGTAAAAAGCTTATTGAGTATTTAGTACAGTGATCAATTTAATTGGCTTTCAGTGTTTGGGAGGAGGTTTATTTGGTCAAGATATATTTTGGCACAAGAAAGGCAAACTGCAGTGTGATTATTACTTTGCCTTGTCTCCATTATGTTATTTCTAAGCACAGACAGCCTGGTCCTCTGGCACTGACATATAACAAACACCAATAACAACCTTTTAAAATGTTAAATAAAAGAACAAAGTGAAGGGCAGTGATTCATTAGGTTGGTTTTGTTTGTTTGTCTGTCTGTCTGTCTGAACAAATTAACTTCTGTTCCTGTTGACCCATGTTAGAGATCATTGGCTGTCTGTTGAGCAGGAAGTGAATGTGTTTGAGACTGTATGGAGAGGGGCTTCTTTCTTGTAATGGATATTTTGGATATAGGATGTGTGCTTATTGTTTTAAGTAGCTCTTTAAAAATTTAAAAATTGCTAGGTGGTCACATAGTGCCTGCCCTTAATCCTAGCTCTCGGGAGGTAGAGGCAGGCAGATCTCTGGGTTCCAGGCCAGCATGGTCTAGAGTGAGTTCCAGGACAGCCAGGGCTACACTGAGAAACCCTGTTTTGAAAAACAAAAATGAACAAACAAGTTTTTAGAAATTCTGTCTGGCCAGTTTTATCAAACTTGAGTTGATGATATAAACTTTGGATGGTATGCACCAAACTGTGGAGAAATTGTTGCAATTAATTTTTGTTTCACCAACATAGTGATGTATACTTGTGTCAGTTCCTTAGTGTTGTGCATTTGGACCACATCACTAATCATCCCACAGCTTTGCCAGACAGACACTGCACAATGAGTGTGTTTGAAGGTTTGTGCCGATTTGTTTTTTCCATTGAATTTCCAGTTTTCCTTCTCTTGTGTAACCAGTACAAAAGTATTCTACATAGTTGAAGGTTGCTCACTCGCAAGAAGTGAGCTTTTAGTGCTTCCTGCACTTGCCATAACTTGAACTTAACATTGTTGTTTATGCACATAATACTTACTTAAAGATTTTTATCTTTTCTTTTAGGTATGATTAAAAAGAAATTCTGCAGTTTTCAGAACTAGCCTCCATTAATGCTTTTTAAAAGAACTGTGACTGTTACCTGCCAACTCTTTCAGAAAAACTCCATTGTTACACTGTGTACTGTGATGGGTTGTTTGAATTTGCTTTTAATGAAGGGTTATTTGCTTCATGCATATCTTTGCAGGTTTTTTTAAAAATAACTATTCTATATGTTAGACATTACATGCTATTTCTAAGACTCCATAGTCAAGTACAGTTGTAAACTAGCTAGTAAAACTTAAGTTCCTTATTTTATCCTTGTATTATTTGGACATAAAATCAGAAAGAGATTTCTTTGTTCAATTTTATCCAGTAGCCCTCAGTCCAGGTAAATATTATGTACTTTAGATTTTTTGATACCATAAAGGAATGGGCTGTGTGTACATAGATAGCATCATTGACCTAGTAAGTATTTAACAAAAACTTGGAACTTTTCTTCCTGGAAATTCTAATTAAAAATTAATCTAGTCCTTGTTTGCTTTATTATGATCCTTTGTATTTCTTGAAAACACTGTTTTTTCATTACTATTTGAAACTTCCCTCCTCCCCTCTTCCTCTCCTCTCCTCTCCTCTCCCTCTCCTCTCCTCTCCTCTCCTCTCCTCTCCTCTCCTCTCCTCTCCTCTCCTCTCCTCTCCCCTCCCTCTCCTCTCCTCCCCTCTCTTCCCCTCTCCTTTCCTCCCCTCTCTTCCCCTCTCCTCTCCCTCTCCTCTCCCTCTCCTCCTCTCTCCCTCCCCTCTCCTCCCCTCTCCTCCCCTCTCCCTCTCCTCCCCTCTCCCTCTCCTCCCCTCTCCCTCTCCTCCCCTCTCCTCCCCTCTCCTCCCCTCTCCTCCCCTCTCCCTCTCCTCTCCTTCCCTCTCCCTCTCCTCCCCTCTCCGTCTCCTCCCCTCTCCCTCCCCTCCCCTCCCCTCCCCTCTCCTCTCCTCTCCTTTCCTCTCCCTCCCCTCCCCTCCCCTCCCCTCCCCTCCCCTCCCCTCCGCTCTGCTTCCTTCCTTTTGCTGTCAGGTTTGTTTGTCTCAGTACCTGAGTAAATACAGTATATTCACATTTCTCATTCTGACTCTTATCGTAGGCCTTGGTCCTAATACTAACTTGTGTAAAATGACCTACTGAGTCATTTGTGTTCTTTCATGCTTGCATCACTTTTTACTAGTATTTCCTTTAATTAAAATGCCCTTCGCAACTTTTTCTTTATAATTCCGTCAGTTTGTCAATACTGTCTGTCTACTTCCTCGATACTAATGAAAGCCACAAAGTGACCATGTCATCTAATTTCAACTTTACCTTTTGTAAGAAGCGAAGCCCAGATTTTCATCTTGAATTCCATGCTACTTTCTCTGTGTCTAAGGCTTTCTGTACAAATTAGAGTACCTTGTAGTCAGCTCCAGTTTACAAAATAAGTAGAAAGTTACAGAAATAAACAATCCACAAATTATAAATTTTATGCCTGAGTTACATAATGCAATCTGTCACCAGGATGTGAAGTATCTCTTTGTCCAATGTATCCTGCACAAGTTCTTGCCTGTTTAGTCACTAACTACCTTGGTTATCATGTCAATAATTGTGGTTTTGTTATGATCACAGTGCTCATGTAGATGAATGCTGCATTATGTTGCCAGTATCATTCACATAATTCATCTTCTTATACAGGCATTGTACAATCTCATAATGTACTATACATCACAAGGAAGGAAGTACAAAAACATTGGAGAATGTGAGAAAGCATATTCACTTAACTTAATATATTGTTATCTTACCCATTAGATATTGTTAAATTTTTTAACCTGTAAGAGTAGATTCTACCCTTGATTTTGGCCAAAAGACCAGAAGCAGCTGTGCCTAATTTATATGTTAAACTTTATCATAAGTAGGTAGGTCAGTGTAGGGAAAAGAATAGAGTATTTAGGTTGAGCATACCTAATCCAGAAAATCCAGAAATGTTTCAAAATGTAAAACGTATCATGAATGGCAATATGACACCATACATGGAAAATTCCATACCAGACTTCATCTGATGGGTTACAATCAGAATACATCATATCTAAGACATTTATTTAGATTACCTTCAGGCTGTGTATCCATGTGGATATATGATTTCATAAATGGATTTCATGTTTGTGTTTATGTTCTAGCACTAACATATTTCATTATATTTTTGTGGCAAACACTGTAAGAATTCAAAAGCTGATCTTAAATTCCAAAACATTTCTTGTTTCAGACATTTTGGATATTCAGTCTGAATAGAGCTCCTTGTTTTTGCAGTTTTAAGTATCCATGAAACATACCTTGCAATTAACGTATAGCTACTGTGTTCTCAGATTTGCTGTTTGTGTATGCTTGCTTTAGATAGCAGATTTCTTGAGGATAGGATATTCTTTCTCTCTCTCTCTCTCTCTCTCTCTCTCTCTCTCTCTCTCTCACACACACACACACACACACACACACACTCTATTCATTACCTGGAGTACAGTGGCTATTTAGTAACTGTTAAGTTATAGGTAAATTTTATGATCCCTGCCTTTAGTACCATCTGAGAACTTAAAATTCTGCGTGAGTTTTGATTTATGCTTTCATTAAATTGCTGACTTCTTGAAGAATATCATTTTGTCATACATATATTTGTGCCCCATTCTACCTAAAGCCAAGAGACAGGAATGTGAGACTGACCTTCCTTGAGCCACTCAAGTGAGCTATCATATAGATGTGGGGAACTGTTAGGTTGGAAGAGTGTGATTAGTCATTTGCCTCAGCAAATACTTTGTTCTGCTTTTCAAATAGGCTGATTTCTGAAAGATAATCTTGAATAGGAGTTTTGTGCATTTCAGTTTTGGAAACTATAAACAATGGCAAAGTTCTTAAGACCCTGTCTGTAGGTGATATGCAGTTCAGAAGCTGTGATGACATCTCCTATTGAGGTATTCTGAACTCTCTGCTAGTTTAAGGCTGAGATCTGAACTCACTGATTGGAGGAGCCAGGCTTCATTACAAAGAATATTATTTCTGGTAACTAAATATAAATGAATTACATTCCGAATTAGAAATTAATAAATTCATCCACAAAGTAATATTTGCTGTGGTTTGAATGCTATGGTTTGTCTCCTCCAAGATTCATGTTGTCGGAGCTGGTTGAGTTGTGGGGAGGGTCTGCTCTCTGATTGGAGTAAGTCCACTAACTAGTCCAAGACCCGATCTTGAAGGCAGCATGTTTTGCACTATGCTTCTCTAATCTTTAAGTACAGTTCTCCTCCCCTTCTTCTCTCTTCTGTACTTTGTGTTGTGTGAGGTACAGTGTTCTTCCCAGAAGTTACAGCCATCCTAGAAGCTGAGAGCAGGCCTTAGAATAGAAGCACACTGCTCTGACTGCTTTGGTCTTAGACTTCCCAGTCTTTGATCCATGAGAAACTAATTCTTATTATTTATAGATTACCCAGTTTGTGGTACTTGTTAGAACCGCACAAATGAAATAAGAAGGTCTTAATTGTTTTTGAGGGTTGGAGTTATGGTTGAACCCAGGGCCTTGTACAGGCTAAATAAGTACTCTGCCTTAAAAGTATATCTTCAGTTCTAGACAGTCTCCTCTTTTGTTATTGCTTGAAAACAAAAGGGAATGATGTTTGTAAATAAAACTACTCCCTCCTTCCTAGCATGACCTGTGGAGAGTTTCTGGAGTTTTGTGGACCAGCTGTAACTTACTAGGTTGTCTCCAGTGTGTTTTTATCATAGTGAAGGAATGTACTGTGTCCCGTGGGTGAAATCAGAGTCAAACAGATTTTATTCATGCATTGCATATTTAGCCAACATTTATAATCTGTAGTGCTTGGTATTTTCTGCTTCTCATTTCTCTTTCCTGCTATGAGAAATAGAAACAAGCAGACAAACAAAAAGAAAAAAAAAAACCAACCTGTGTTTTGTAGTCCAGCCCAAATGTCACTCACTTTAAAATGACTTTTCTTTTACCCTCCAGCTAATTGTTTTTCTTTTCCATGGTGTCTTTAAGTCAGTGTGAAATTTGTTTCTACTACATAACTATTAAGTCACCTTAATTTATTCTTGAGCAACAGAGAAGAGTTTTGATTTACTTTGTTTTACTCAGTCACCATTACAGAGTTTTTAGTGCATTTATAGCAGAAAGAATAAAGAACAAAGTGCTTTCATGATAATGATGGCATGATAACTAGTTAGTGCTCATGTGTCAGGTACTGTAAGAAGTGCCTTGTCGCTTCTTCATTCATTTCTTTTTAATTATTTTTACTTAGTATGCATTGGGGCTTTACCTGCATGTGTGTCTGTGTGAGGGTGTCAGATCTTGGAGTTAAAGACAACTGTTGAGTTGTCATGTGGTTGCTGGGAATTGAACTCCCGTCCACAGGAAGAACAGCCAGTGCTCTTAACACTGAACCATCTCTCTAACCTCCTTCATTGATTTTTTATATCAGCCTTGTTTTATGTAATGGAATGAACTTGGGAACACAACTGGCAAACGTGTCTCAGTAGATGTGAATTGTGAATAAGGAATCAGAACTCAACTGTCTTCAGGGTTCAGCGTCTATTTAAATACAGTCTGTCTGCTGTTCCATTTTTCTCTCTTCAGATAGAAGCACCAAAAGAGCTAGTTCATTCATTTGGAAAATCTAAAATTAAGTTTGGAATTTAATTTTTTGAAAAACAAAAAAATGTACACTTAGTAGGCCCCTTATAAATAAGCTAGTCATGAACCAAGCCTGGTAAAAATAAGGTTCATAAATTTGAGAATGTGTTTCATGAGCCATGGAAAAATGGCTTATAGGGACCTACTTTTACATAAAATGGTTATTTGGAAGAATTTCAAAATTTATGAAAGCAATATTGTGTAAATTAAGCAGGCAGGACAGCAACTGAAATGGCTAGAGAACTATCCATGGAGACAGGTAGTGATGCTTGTACTCAGGAGTCTGAGCGTGAGCATTGCTGGTGCCTTGAGACTAGCTTTGGGTACAGTGTGAGATACCCTTCTAAAACCAACAAACCTTCCCCAAGAAAAAAGAAAATACACTTGGCCTTGTAGGAGTAGGTGTGTCAGTCAATGGGGATGGGCTTTAGGTTTCCACGGGTCAGGATGAAACTCTGAGCTACTGCTCCAGTACCAGGAGTGCCGCCACGCCTTCAGCATGATGATAGTGGGCTCTGCAACTGTAAGCAATCCCCCAGTGAAATGCTTTCTCTTATAAGAGTTACCTTCATCATGGTGTCTCTTCATGGCAATAGGACAGTGACTAAGACAACTAATTAAATAAAGTGAATGTGTGGTTGGTTGGCTTTTGAGGTGCTAGGGATGGAACCCAGGGTCTCAAGCATGTTAGGCAAGTGCTTTACACCAAGCTGAAGCCTTCTAAGGGAATTCTTGAGGTGAGGAATGCATGAGGCTTTGGCAGTGGCAAGTATGTAGTTGGTATCATTTTGTTAATGAGCTTTATTTTGAAGATAAAACCACTGCTTAACATTTTATTTATTAAAATTTAGGATCTAGAAACATAGCTAAGTAACCTTTAGAGTCCCGTGGTGAGAGAGTCCTTTTTAGTACTCTCCTAATATCTCCCTTCTGATTAGACAGTCCTCTCTAGCTGGTAATGGAACATCACCACATCACTGATTTAATTTGGAGTCTCCCATTGACAGGAAGAGAAGCAGGTATTAGACTCAGTGTGGAGTAGAAAGCTTTTTATTTGCAGCAGGAAAGCTTTCCCATCATGTTTTATTGAAGCCTTTCACATGCCTCTGTTTCTGCTTCTACTTTGTTGTTCCATATGGGCATGAAATTTTAATTTCAGTGATTTAAAAAAAAAGATATTAATTAGTAAGTATACCTATAAATAGTACTGAAAACAGTCCTAGTCGGAGGGGTGTGAGCGTGCGTGCGTGCGTGCGTGCGTGTGTGTGTGTGATGATTTGGGAACTAGCATTCTAGGGTGTCTTTGGTTATGTTTGCTTCTCTGACATCCTTGGCTGTCTAGTGGATTTCTGAGCTGGATTACTAAAGACTTTTTCATGGAATAGGTCAGATTGCCCTGGGGTTTCTTGGCTTCCTGGGTGATGGCTGGTGACAGATTCATTCCCTTGACAAAAATGAAGAAGGCACAGGTGGCTTTGTTCCAGGAAGATGTCCCTTGTGCTGGCCTTCCACTGTTAATGTCCTCAGTGTGTTGACACTTTTACTTAAAGACCAACCCTGGATCTCAGAATCATTCTTTCTTTCCTTTTTTTTAAATTGGCCACATCATCATGATTTCTGTTTTGAAATGCCTGTATATTGCCTTACCAGGAAGAAACTTTCAAGTGGTCACACAGATTCCATGGGGACAAAGATTGTGTGCCTAGGATCAATGAACCTTTTTAGACCTTAGTGTGGAGGAAAACCTGAGAAGCTAAGTGTGATGTGAGGCTCTGTTCTTTCTTGGTGAGGTAGTCCAGAAGTCATAAAGACTGAATACTTTTCAGTATTTCTGTTTTATTTTCCTAAATTCTGATGTATGATATACCTAGTGAAGTTATAGCAAACAGCAAATGAATTAATGTTTATTGCTACATTGGGCCAACTTGCAGTATAATGAGTATGGAACTCATGAAAATATAAAATTATTATACAGTAGCCTTTGAACCCCTAGACAGCAGACTAGTTAAAGTAAGCTTCTGATCAGCCCTGATGATGGGCTAAGTGTTGTTCTGTTACTGTTTAACTCATAATTTCTACTTTTTATTTTATTTATTCATTTATTTTTTTGGAGCTGAGAATCGAACCCAGGGCCTTGCATTTGCTAGGCAAGCTCTGTACCACTGAGCTAAATCCCCAACCCCATAATTTCTAGAAAGCAAATAGATTTCTCTTTCCAATGGTGAATGTAATATCTGTAGTGTTTGTAATAAATACAGAAAATTCTGTACTTAAAAATATTTCCCTGCATAATAAGTTTAAAATTTTATTTTATAGCACTTTAGATTAATGCTATGTATATGTAATGTTTTATAAATATAAACTGGTCTTAGATTACAAGTTTTATATAAACAAGACTAGAACTGGAGAAAATATATTAAAGCAACTAGTAATTCCATTGAGCTTGATGATTTAAAATTTTAGATTTGTCATATTTATATTCTTCTTTTTTTTTTTTTTCATGAAGAAGTGTCACTGTGCCCCGACCACCTGCAAGGTGCTTTACTTTGATTAATTAAATTAAAATTGATGCCTCTATGGAAGTATTATTTCTTAAACCTTTGAATTCTGGTATATATTATGGTTCTGTGGTAACTGCCATAACATTTTTCTGCTTCAGTATTTTGAACAGTAGCTTTTGTTGTTATTTGTTTGTTTGCTTGCTTGCTGCTTTTTACTTTTTCAAGGCAGATTTTTCTCTTTGTAACAGTCCTGGCCATCCTGGCACTTGGTATGTAGACCAGGCTAGCCTCAAACTCATGAAGATCTGCATGCCTCTGCCTCCGAGCACTGGGATTAAAGGTATGTGCTTCCACCACCCTGCTTGAATAATAGTTTTGTAGAGATATGATGCCCTAGTATTTTAGATTTATGCAACTTTTCCCTCTGTTTGGTTTCAAGAACACTGCATACCCTATTCAGGAATAAATTTCATTTCTATTAGAAATGAGTTTCATTCTCCCCTCTGTTCAGCCCCTGGCAATAGCTAGTCTTTCTGTTTCCATGATTTGCCTATTTTGGACATTCCAAATAAACAAATCATAAAATAAGTGTTTTGTGATTAGCTCTTTTCACTTAGCATATTTTCAAGGTTCATTCATGGTGTAACTTATGTCATTACTTAGTCCTTTGTAACTGAACAATATTCCCGTATATGGATGTACCACATTTTATTTATCTTTCCATTATTTAATTAAGGTTTGTTTTGTTTTACCTTTTTAGGGGTTGATACCAGTATAGTGTACACTTTTGTCAATATGTTTCCAGTTCTCTTGTATATATTCATGTATCATCTTATAAGGTTTATTATGAAGACTAGGTTCTCATATGCAAACATAGAATGCACGCACTCACGCAAGTGTTGTGACTGTAACAAAGTGTCTCTTGATGTAGTCCAAAGATGTGCAAGTGGAAGAGGAATAAAGCTGCTGCCAGTTTAACACCATGTTGTTGAACACAGTGCACTTCAAAAATACAAGGCTAAGGAAATTACTCAAACGTGGAAGCATGTACCACATGTATGGTCATAGCACTTAGGAGGCAAAGGCTCGGAGTCTTTTGAGGTCAGGAATATAAGAGCAGCACTATGAGACCCCAACCTCAAAGCAAAATGATAATACAAAGTACATGAGCAAGCAACACAGTTGTTACTCTTGTTGTATATAATGGACTTTCCCTAATGGTGTGTGTTGTACTTGTACACCATGGCAGGTTAGTAGGGAGGCTGCACCAGCATCACATTAATCAGCACGTGAATACCACATTTCTTTATGACAGGTACTTATATCCCTGTTGTGGTTGACTTGTCGCAGTGTATCTTATGACTGTACCTAGGACAACTCTATTGAGCCAGTTGAAGAACTGCCAGACTTTTCCAAACTAGGTTCAGTTCTTGATATTTTTTTTAACCAAAATTTGTCTTTAATTTTAGACATATAAGTGTGAAGACCTCACTGAAATCTTGATTTCAGTGCATTTCCTTAATGACTAATAATGTTGGGCAACAGTTCATGTGCTTGCTGACTATGTACCTTGTCAGATCGGAGAAATGTCTGCTTAGGACTAGTGCTTTAACTCTCTGAATGGAAATGGCAGTCTGGCCTGTCCTTGAGGTTGATGTGATGAGAGGGTTTGTCTGATGCTCGGTGCAGGCCTAGCACTTAGGAGAAAAGTTTTGTTAATTCTTTCCCATCCTATCTTAAATCTTGCAGGAAAGACTGAAGTTTAGAGGAAGCAGCCACATAATTCACCAGAGTTCGTTGGATAGTTGTGAATACTAATTGCAGATCTACATTTTTCAACTTGCTTGTAGATTCAACAGTGTCTCTTCACCATAGCCCACCTTCTTGCCCATGATGAAACTCTTCTCTATGAAATACTGTTAGTAGATCAGCTTAGTTTTACAAGTGTGTGTGTGTGTGTGTGTGTGTGTGTGTGTGTGTGTGTGTGTGTATATATATATTTGCTACAAAAGCAAACATAGCTGGCTTAAATTCAAAGTTGAATTTTATAAAGTCTTTCTTTGGATTGACTTGGAATGTGCTGTGTGTAACTTAGTAAACACAAGACTGTCTTCTTCATACCTTCTCACCTCTCTGGGATAAAATGCCATTAACAGATGAAAAGCTCAATTTGGATATATGTCTTACGTGACCACAAGTGCTGCCTCAGCTAAAATGGTTGAGGGGCTCTGGTCTCCAGATGATGGCATCACTGTCAGACTATCTTCCTTTAAGGTCTAGTTTATAGTGCACAGAACAGCTGACATGTTTTATTGACCCTTTGGGCTTTTTGTGGAGTCTAGAGAAGCAGCATCTCTAAATTATGTACAAAATGACTTTTTCTTAAGCTTTGTACAGCTAGTCAGTGCTTTTAGTGTAAGCTGTGTCGGGGCACAGAAGAGGGCCGTGAATTAGGAGAAACCCTAATGTTCTTGCTAGTCACTGACTTTATCTAGCTTGAAAAAAGCTCCATGATTACAGGCTGTCCTTAACTTAGGATGGTTTGATTTACGATTTTTGACTTTTTAAAGTTTCAGTATATATTCAGAGAAACTTTTGAGTTTTGAATTTGGTCTTTTCCTAGGCTAGGGCATATACTAACAGTACTGTGGTAGAGCTGAGCTGAGGTGGCAAGGTGTGAACACATTACTCTAGCAGTTATTAATCTAAGGGTAATGTGTTGCCAGGATTTTTTTGTTGATAGATAATACTGAGCTATACCTTTGTTAGGAAATAGGCTTTGTGCTAGGTGATTTTGTCCAATGATAGGCTAATGAAATGTGAATGATTTAAGACAAGCTAAAATATGTTGAATAGACTAGATATTGAAATGCTTCTTTTTAATCTTCTAATATTTTTAATTATAATGAGTTTGCCAGAATATAAAATCAGGAGCACCTGTAATAATTAAGGACCTAATTAATATCTTAAGTAATCTCTCTGAAGTTTTGCATTCTTTTCTAATTGATATCTCTATTTAGAGAGAAGTTAGATGTACTTTTTAAAGTAAATGGTAGGAAATAGTCTACCAGTGAGATACTTTTACCAGTTGTCTTTTTATGGAGGAATCATCATCATTGTGTCGTCTTTTGGCTAATCACCAGACTCTTTTCCCACGAAGACTCTCTGTTAAATATATTTTGTTGTGTGCATACATTTTTTCTTTTGGTCTAAAGACTATATTATCACTATTAGCCTAAATGTGGACAAATATGGTGTTCATAGCTATAAGAAACTAAATTCATGTATTTTTAGAATCCAAATCTGGAAAATAAGCTAATTTGGTTTTTTATGAACTGCCCTTTCAAGAGACAGAATAACCAGGGTATTAGCATAAAAATCACAAGTCAACTTTCAGGGCTGTCAGAGGTCAGTTTAGACTCTGCTACATGTCTACATGAACCCTGGCATGGTTAATGGATATTCCTAATGGGTTCTAAGTACTTGCACACTTTTAAACTGCCCCCTGAATTATCAAAGAAATCTGCTGTTTAAGAACAGGTATACCTAGTCTAGTTTCATCAAGGATTTGCACTGGATTGTTTGCTTTTTAAGATGAAACATGTATTTTCTTGCTTTTCTTTTTTTATTAGATTATCTGTATATGCTTTTCCATGATTAGGTTATTCAGAATACTTAGTTATCCCAGATATCTCTGCCAGCAGAATCTCTGAGTAAAAGGAACAGGCACTCTCTGCATGCTATCTAATAGACCAAGGTACTCTAAGCTGGTAGAATTACAGCAGTGTTGCTGAAATTAACCTATTTATCTTCTTATGTAATTATGAACGATATAGTCACCCCTCAAGCAATAGAGCTATAGGCTGCAAAGCCCCTCAATACGCATTTGTGTTTTCTTCCTGCTCACCTATTTTTATTTGCAGTTTATTTTTTAGATTGTTTTAGAAGGATGCAGAGTCTTTTTATTCTTCATACAGAATTACTGACTACTCTTTTATTTTCATTCTCCTTTGTCCTTTATCTCTCCAAGCATACTGTTGTTTAACAGTTGTTTTGTGTACGAGTTTAATGTTGCAGAGTGAATCACGTTGCTGTTGATCTTACCCTGAACAAAATACCATCTTTAAACAGGAAGAAGTTTCTAGCTTCAGGTTGCTTCAGCTCTGCACGCCTTGCCTCGCTTACTGTGTGAAGTCAGTTGCTTCATCCCAAACAGCACTGTATTAATATGCACAACATGACCACTTTCAGTAGAAGGTTATTAGAATGCTAGTTTGTATCCTCTAGTGAATGAAATGATGTGTGATTATGAAGTCATCAGGCATGGACCAGTAAGACTCCAGAGAGCCTGCCCCCTCGGAGGTCCTCAGGGTGCCATTGATTGGTGGCCATGTGTTTGTGCCCGATAGACTGTGAAATGGTGTGTTGCTACACGGCTGTGTTGCACCTGCGCCCCACCGAGGTGATTGATTGGTTTGGTCATGTGGAATGTTCCCATCTGGTCTGCAGTAATGTGTTTCTTTCTTTCTTTTTTTTTTTTTCTTCTGACTGCAAATAGCAAGAACTGGCTGGATAGTTATAGCAAACTGTTTCAGGAGCTAAATAATCCTTTTCCTCTGAACACAAGTCAGAATGTGAAAGTGTTTGTTTTTGCTAACCTTGTTTTATGAATAGTAATTCTTCATCAGATTCTTGCTCCTCTCAGTAAGCTGTTACATACCTTTTCTCTTAATGGGTTTTTGTCTCCTCACAGTAGATTAAGATACACTTTGTATATTTCTATATTTCTTGTGCAAGCTTAAAGCAGATTCAGGTCTCCTTTGCTGCTTGTTTTTCTGACAATGCCACTTGGGATGGCTTTCAGTTTTTTCCCCGCAGAAGTGGTTTCTGTGATCGTAATTGGATTATCAAAGTACTGTTGCATTTTTAAGCCTTCATTTAACCTCACAAAAGTGGTGCTTTATTTATCGAAAGCTACTGATGTTGCAGTTTAAATGTCAAGAAATTATTTATTAGGTTCTTTTAAAAAAAGATTCTATAGCTACGTTGGGCGGTCTTGTTTGATATTTCTTAATCTTAGTCCTTTTTCATAATTGATCTATTCATTCCACCTAATGACTAATTACATATCAGAGCACATCATCAGCCACATTCATCATAGTAGAATGTAATAATCAATGACATTTCAACAAAGGAAAAAATAAATATGCAAATAAGGCCTCATTAACATTTGCATGAGTTGTTTGAATAATCACGTTGCTGACAAGGCTGTAATTAACAGAAATTGATGCTGAGTTCAGTATTTGATAGTGTGTTTTCTCAGCGTTTTATTGTTGTCACTGCGGGGGCTGAAATGAAGTTCTGCTCTACTTGTACCTTTCTAGAGTTGATTTGCTGGGCTGTGCCGGGTACCAAAGGCTTCTGGGAGCTCTTGATTCTGTGACCTGCACTTACTGCATATAAAAGATACTTTACTTCAATTTTGGGTGTTTTTTTTTTTTTTTTAAATAAAGCTCAGTTACATTTTAGCAATTATGAAAAAATATAAGAAAACAGATAATTTAATTTTTTGTTATTTTTCTAGAACTGATTTCTCTGAATCAGATTCCACTAAATTTCAAGGTTTAGGTTTTCTCATACCATAGAAAATTGCTATCATTAAATTTTTCCCCTCTTAAGTCTGCCCCAGTAGATCACTCTGGAGAGGTTGGTGTGCTTGCTGTAATTGAAAATCACTTGCTTAAGCCAACAGCAACAATGACAAAAGCCTAATTATAAAATGTATAGTTAGAGAGAGAGAGAGAGAGAGAGAGAGAGAGAGTTCGCGCATGTGATTTTTTTTTTTTTTTTAAAATAACACGGCTCCCCACATTCCTCCTCCATTTCCTGTACTGTTTCCTGTTTTTGTCATGGATATTAACTGAAATGTGCTAAACACAATAAAGCTGTTTATGTCAGTTTTTTGGATGACTGCAAGTGCTGATTATAACAAGTTTAAGGAATTTCCTTTGTTGAATGTGTACCCGTGCCATATGGCTCAACATGGAACATTAACTTGACAGGGATAATGGATTGTGGTGTATGGAGACAATTTTGCCTGCAGCTTTACTATAACTCATTCTGGTTGGGGATCACAAGTTTCTAGTATGGGATGGAGCAAACATCCAGATGGATTTACTTTACATAAAAGAGTTGCATTTCTTTTTATTTCCTCTCTGTAATTGGAAAAAGGAGCTTTTTTAAAAAATAAAAAACAAAATATTCAAAAGAATGGAAGATTTTTAAAAAGAAAGAAAATCCTGAATTTTGTGTAATCTTTTTGTAAAGTGCTTTGAAAGAAGATTATTTCTGTGTATTTAGGATGTGGATTTTTAAAGTCAGGTTTACATAAGCTAATGACAGTGTCTAAAGTTCCTCCGCTCATGTTGAATTTCAGGACTGGGAACACAAGAATCAGTATCTTTTCTGGTGTTCTTTAGAATGGTCTTCCTAAGATGATGTGGGTTTGTAAGTCTATAAAATTTCTCTCTTTTTTGCAGTGTTTTACAAATCATAACAAAGTTTATTGGTTCTGTTAATAGTAATGGAACACAATTGCTAACTGTTGGCTCCTTGGTTCTTTTCTGTATTCCTATAAGAGTCACTTTAATTTATCTGATGAGAATAAGAAAACCAAAAGCAACTCCAGAAAACAATAAATGTAACCAAGTGTTAGTTACTAGACTACTAGGAGTGCTGATAGCTAACACGGAGTTTTTAGGTCAGGGAAAGAAATGCAGAATGGACTCTTCCTGGTATGATCATCTGCTAAGAAACTGTAAACTTGAGGTACAATGTAGAACTGACATTATCCATAAAACTATGTGCCGTTCTACACTTCCTATGTAAATTAAATCTTGATGGTGCGCGTGTGTGTGTGTGTGTGTGTGTGTGTGTGTGTGTGTGCGTGTGCGTGCGTGTGTGTGTGTGTGGTGCGTGTGTGTGGTTGTGTGTGTGTGTGGGGGCTTTCTTTTTCAGTGTTGTAAGTTGAACATAAGCTTTTTGTGCTTTAACCAAATATTCTATTCTGTCAGTGAGCCCCAACCTTGGTTTTTGAAGACAGAACCTGTGCTCATAATCCTTTGGACTTAGATTTTTAAGTGCTGGGATTTCAGGTATGTGCCTACATGCCTTACTGATCTTGTATTAGAACCTCTCGGTACAAGTTAATCTTCTTCCATTGTCTTATTAAACTTTAGCTCCCTATTCACTGCTGTTTTTAAAGTTCTATTATAAGTTCCTGGGATCTGAAGTCAGAGGCCAAGTGTCTTACCCTCTTGGCCATGCCATAGACACTGGGACCTGGTGGGAGGCTGGGCTGGGACCTGTGGAAGCCACACCTCCTCTCCTCTTTCTTGTTGTTGGAAGCATTTTCTCTTTATGTCTCTTAGGAAGTCACAGAGACCCAATAGAATGTTTTAGGACATAATTTAGGGTGTACCTATAAACATTTACTCACTTTTTTGCATTCAAAGTATAAATCAGTCATGATTTCCTGTATAGTACCTCACTGATACATAAAAATGAAATAGAGAGCTGGCCTTCAAAGAAACAGTAACATTTTCAGACATGGTTTTTACATTCACTTCAATTTTATACAACTTTAAGTTCTACCATGTCCTCATCAACAGAATAGCCTTTGTATATTTTTTTTTTTTTTACATTTTTCGGCATGTGTGTGTATTTGTCTGTCCGTGTCTGAATGTGTATATGTTCATTAGCATGTTTGCGTACATATATAGACCATAATACATGTATGGAGGCTGGAGAATATCTTCATGGTGTCAGTTCTCTCCCTCTTCTTCCCATGGGTTCCAGGGACCAAGCTTGAGTCCTCATTCTTTCACAGCAAGTGCTCTTATCCACTGTCATTTACAAAGACTGTATGACTGAATAATAAGATAATATTTTTTTTCCTACTGTTGTAAAAGTTTGATACTAGCCAGCAATGGTGGCACACACCTTTAATTCCACCAATTGGGAAGCAGAGGCAGGTGGATCTCTGTGAGTTCAAGACCAGCCTGGTCTATAGAGTGAGTTCCAGAACACAGAGAAACCTTGTCTCAAAAAACTGAGAAAACCAAAAGTTTGATACTTAGGTATAAAAGGGTTGTATTGTTTTGAAAAACAATGTACAAAATCCTGTGAAAATTTTATTTGTTCCTTTTATATTGGAAAAGCTTGTAATTCTGAGGCACTGTTTGTCCTGTTATGAGGAAGACCCAACCTAAAGAGACTACCACCTGTTCTGATTTTTTCTTCCCTTTTCCTTCTCTGGCCTTGGTCAGCACCCCCCTTCATAGGCATTTATCAAAGATAACAGAGATGGAGAAAGAGAATTTACAACTTTTCAGTTTTCTTTTTACTTACTAGCATCAGAGTGTTGCGAAACATTTTCGTAAGATTGGACTTTGCTCTGTGTATGGCAGAAGGGCGACCACTATTATCTGAGGGCACTGCCCTGCATGGTTATCGTGACATTGTTTCTCTGCAGTCAGGACTGGCTCTATAAACCAAATCCAGCAAGACTTCTTTCCTTGACTTGGAATGAGCCTTTAATTTTCTAACCTTTTCTGCCTTTAAAAAAAAAAAAAAAAAAAAAAAGCCTTTGGAAGCATTGCAATCAGGCTTTCCTGGGAGTCTGCTGCTGGGCACTTGGGCCTCCTTGTTAACCATGTCTATTTACATTTGCATCAGAGGCTTTGACACTTTACATAACTATTCTCAGCAGTCAGTTGTAGGATAAGAGCATCCATCAGCTTCTTTTAGAAATGGCTTCCTGTCAAAGAATTGATTTACAGACTTGTGATAAAGGACTAGGCAATCTGAGGTAGATTGAAAAAAGAGCGGGAGAAGGAAGAGAGGCTAGATAGAATGATCTAATATATTTTATTCATGTGTGTAATTACTTTAAAAAAACTTAAAAAGAAAACAGTGGGTTACAGTTTTTGTATACATCTATAGAGAAAATACACGTGTTCTAATATTCAGAGGACAGATAGTTAAAAACTTTGCTGAGGCACACTGAGAAGAATCAAGTGATGGCATCCAAAAGCACTTTTATATAAATTTGTTTTCATTGAGTACCTTAGTAATGTTTACTGCAGAAACTGCAAATTACAGTAAGGCAAATGGAGACTGTACACTTTACTCACCCATTATCAAATCACAGCCAGAAGTAACATTCCAGAACATTTCTGCGGGTCCTACATCTTTGAATTCAATCATCTACATTTGAAAATTCTCAGAAAAAAAATAACAACACAAAATTACAGTTAAACAATATAACAACCATTTCTATAGCCCTTACATATTATTTGGTAATCTAAGGAGTCTAGAAATTATTATTTAAATATAGATGGGTGTGGGTCGATTCTTTGTAAATACTGTAGTAGATTTTATAAGATACTTGAGTCTTTTGTTTTCCCTGGTCCTGGAGCAAGGACCTAGGGACACCTGTGTAGTAGAAGCCAAGAAATACAGCAAATAGTCAGTCATTTAACTAAAAGCAGTTCATCCCTCCAAAAGTTGAACAAAATTGCCATATTATTCACCAGTTGTAGTTTATACCCGAGTTAAAAAGAGGGCCAGGATGAATTGTTGAGACCAAGATTGGAAAAGCACAGGGACAAATAGCCAAACTAATGGAAACACATGAATTATGAACCAAAAGCTGTGGAGACCCCAACTGGATCAGGCCCTCTAGATAAGTGAGACAATTGAATAGCTTGAACTGTTTGGGAGGCATCCAGGCTGTGGGACCCAGACCTGTCCTTAGTGTATGAGCTGGCTGTTTGGAACCTTGGGCTTAATACAGGGACACTTTGCTCAGCCTGGAAGGAGGGGACTGGACCTACCTGTACTGAATCTACCAGGTTTAAATGAATCCCCAGGGGAGTCTTGGCCCTGGAGGAGATGGGAATGGAGGGGAGGGGCTGGGGGGAAGGTGGGGGCGGGGGCAGGAGGGGAGAGGACAGGGGAACCCATGGCTGATGTGTAAAATTAAAACACAAATACAATAAATTAAAAAAAGGAGGAAAAAAAAAAGAGGGCCAGGAATAAACTTTCATAGACTGAAGTTCTTGGCATTCTTCATGGTTGTAATAAAATTATTATTCACAATTATTCAAGTGATTGAACAAGTATTCACTGATGGTAAACAAACATAAAGTGAAATATTCATGTAAGGAATTGCTCTAGTGTGGAAGGATCTTGTGCTAATTGAACGAGTATGCCTGAAATAAACCAGATATTACAAGACAGATTCTATATAGCTCTGTTTGTAAGGATGCTCAGCTCCAGAAGTAGGAGCAATGTTTGGGGACAAGGGCTGAGTTAGAAAAGAAAGGTGAGGTGGGTTGTGTTAACAGCGACAATACATTTAATCCTTCAAAATGCTTGAGCCTCGTGTTGTGTGTGTGCTGACATGAGGATTGACTGAAGCAAGGACACTGTAAGCAGCTACTTATGTATTTATTATTTAATGTATTGTGGTTCGTATGTGTCGGTGTAGCTGTGTGTGTGGGGTGTCAGAGGGAAGCTTTGGGGTTGATTCTCTTCCTTTCACCACGTGGGGTCGAGAGGTCGAACTCAAGCCATTAGGGTGGAAGAAAACACCTTCACCTGCTGGACCATCTCTCCAGCCCAGCAGTGTTTGGAAATCGGATCGAGGCCTGTCTTTAACATGTGAGATAGTTTGAATTCCAGTTTACCTTTCTTGATTAATCCATCTTTTTGTACTATCTAAAAGTCACAGTGGTATATTACAATTATAGGTTCAACAGGAAACATAGTCTGTAACGGCACAGAAAACCTAAACCTTTTTGGACCGGTTGTGTGCTTTTATC
The DNA here is from genome assembly GCF_903995425.1 of Onychomys torridus. Lineage (NCBI taxonomy): Eukaryota > Metazoa > Chordata > Mammalia > Rodentia > Cricetidae > Onychomys > Onychomys torridus. The sequence continues at coordinate 65,562,543 of NC_050449.1, read as the reverse complement.
ACTGCCTTTCAGTTGATGTTGGCATTTGTCCATCCATTGGATGATACTGTGAGTGTGAGTCCTTGGCCTACTCAGCTTAGTTTTCATAGACATAGCTACCTTTCCTTATACATGTATATTTCTTTTGTTTGTTTCCTGTGGTTTTGTTAGTGCAGAAGTACAAATAGTGCAAAGCAGATTTGAGAGCTGATAAAATGTTCTGTGCCTCAGCTGGAGGTACAGGCATTAAGGAAACAGCTTCTAAGCCATGAACTTGGAGTGTGCTGTGAAGATCACTTGTAATTGTCCAGAGAGAACAGAAGAGTATCAGTGGATCCAAAGGATTAATTTACTTAGTATATGTTTTTCTAGTCTTTCTACTTTCCATACGTTTTCTTAAACTCAAATTCTGTAATGTTTTTCACTTAATATTGTAATAGACTGCTGGACGGTGGTGGCGCACGCCTTTAATCCCAGCACTCTGGAGTCAGAGCCAGGCAGATCTCTGTGAGTTCAAGGCCAGCCTGGTCTACCAAGTGAGTTCCAGGAAAGGTGCAAAGCTACACAGAGAAACCCTGACTCGAAAAACGAAAAAAAAAAAAAAAATTAGACTGAATGTGTCTCCCAGAAATTCATATGTCAAAGCCTAACCCCCAGTGTGATGATATTTATAAGTGGAAGCCTTCGGGAAATTAACTGATAATAAGACTGCCCATGGTCCTTATAAAATAGACCCCAGGAAGGTTCCTTGTTCCTTTCTAGTGAAGATACACTCATCACTGAACCTGAAAACAGCCTCCCAGACAGCAGCAGATCTTCAATATCTAGAACCTGAGCTTCCCACCTTCCAGAACTATAAGAAGTAAACATTTGTTGTTGCCACTCAGGCAGAATAAACTAAGATGGTTAGGGAACAAGCGTGGTCCATGAGTATAAATTTGAAAAACATCTAAAGGTAGCCCATTATACAGATACAGTGCTGCTTTCTCACCTGTTATGAGTCATTAAATAATTTATTAGCAATTTAATATTTTATGTATAAAGTTTTATCTGTCTTGTTTCCTACTAATTTCCTGATAGTTACATTGTTTGGTTCAAATTAATGAGGATTTTTAAAAAAGGTTCTTTAATATATACAGTGCTGTTTATTGTTTCTGACACATAACATTATTCATTGTTTTCTCCCTAGAATTTGGGTTTGGGAAGTACTCAGTGTCTACCATATGCAGTGGATTCTAAGCTGATACATGTTGAACAGATACAGTGTTGAGGTCTCTGAATCCTAGCACTCAGATCCTGCTCAGTCTCTTTTGTACCTTCTTTTGGGTTTTTTTGTTTTGTTTTGTTTTTTTTGTTTTTTGAGACAGGGTTTCTCTGTGTTGCTTTGTGCCTTTCTTGGAACTCACTTGGTAGCCCAGGCTGGCCTCGAACTCACAAAGATCTGGTGGTGGCTCGTGTCTTTTGTACCTTCTTGTTTGGTCTATTTTACTCATGCAGCATTTTCTCCAAGCCTGTCTCCTTCCCAATTTTTTCTGCCTTTTATGAAGTGTCACATGTAGTATTTGTCTACCAGCTTTTGCTTTTCCAATTACTTTTAAAATTTTGAACAGTGATAGGTACACTTAATACATCCCTGAATAGAACACATTGTCATAATTTCAGGTATTCCTTGATGTTACCCGCATTGTGCCATATTTTCCTTGTTTTGCCAACTAGAGTGGAGGTAAATTGTTAGCTTTATCAACAGGTAAACATTTTACATGAACCAAAAAGGAGATCACCAGAGATTATGAAAATCCATTTCAAGACTTGGTAGTAACGTTTTTTTAAAAGGCTCACTACCTAGCAATCCTATGGTATTTTAGTCTTTCTTTCTCTTCCTTGTCCTTTTTGGTTTTTTGAGACAGGGTTGCTTTGTGTATCCCTGGCTGTCCAGGAACTGGCTCTGTAGACCAGGCTGGCCTTGAACTCACAGAGGTCCACGTGCCTCTGCCTCCTGAATGCTGGAATTAAAGATATGAACTGGTATTTTAATCTTTTATTCAATAGATATTTATAGATCACGTGCAGTATACTAAGGACTGGGAATCCAAAGGGAACAATGTGGGTAAGGTTTTGCATGCGTAGATGTAATGTTTAATATAGCTGTGTCCATAATTTTGGACTTGTGATCTCAATAGGATACATAATTATAACAGCATATATTAGTCATATTTTAAGGATAAATATTAGGTTCTGTCTTGTATATACTAAGTTCATACAGTTCAGTGATATGGACTTGTTTTCATTTTACAGTTGAGGCATCTGAGGCTGAGGTAATGAATTTACATGGGGCTTAATAGTTTACATCATAACTCTCCATTCTGTGTGTTTCTCTATTGTAATTTTAGTCAATATTTTGTAACTTCTGACTCCAAGTCCAGTATTTTCTTCCTTGTTCTTCTCTGTAACTATATGGCTTTTCTCTCTTGTGGGAACTATCCAGCCTGTGGTTATCTCTGCTAGAATGGTTTTTATGCTAGGCTTTTTTTTTTTTTTTTTTTTTAAGTCTTTCCCCCTAGAATTTTCCTATTTCTGCCTAGATAATGTAGGTTACACATGCGCACACACCTACACACACATTTAAGGTACTTAAACTGGCACCATTCCCCTCCTCCTAAGAAATCTCACTGGTAGACACATCCCATTATTTTTAGCTGTCACTAACATCTTTAGTGTCTGAGTCACAACTGGTATACAAAGTTTAGGTTGCTCATAGTTGTTTGTTGCTGGGTTTTTTTGTTGTTGTTGTTTGTTTGGGTTTTTTTGTTGTTGTTGTTTTGCTGTGACCCCAGAAAATGCTGAACTTTCTCAAAATAGAAAGAGGTTGGAGAGAGTGTTTAGCCATTAAAGATGCTTGCATGTTAGGATGAGGGTTCAGATTCCAGAATCTACATAAATGCAGGGCATGGTGGTCCTCCTGTATTTCCAACCTTAGAAAGTGAAGATTGGAGATCCTCAGAATGAGTATAACAACTAACAATTGGTTATATACAAGGGTGTTGATCAAGTAATTAAAAAATGTATATTACAGATAGATGGTTGAGTATTTTACTTTGGAAAAGAAAATTGTAAATATGGAAGAAAACTCTTAGTGTTGGATGGTGATATCAGTTTGAATTCATAGTTCAAAATACATACAAGAAACAGAAATATAGTAAATGTGGCGCATGTAGGTATGTATGTATACCATATGTCACCTGCTTTCTCTGCTAAGGGATCCTCAGAGCAGAACCTCAGTACCATTCTTGGTGTTTAGACTTTGACTATGTACCATCAAAAGGAACAAGCACTCCTCAGAAATGACTGGTTCTAGGGCTATGGCAGGAGGTGAATGAGGAACACCCTTTGCTGTGAGGTAAGATGTTTCTAAAAATGATGACAGCTTGTTAGAAGGCTGGGGAATCCACTGGCCTAATCTGAAGCACTTTGAGAGGCAAAATAAGTAATATTAGCTATAGGGTTATAATCCCTTATATAAAATAGCTAAGTCATGTTGATGTTAATTCAAAGCTTTATAAAATACAAGATTCTTACCTTCCTACGAGGTACTTAGAAGTTATAGCTGGGCGAGATAGTTTTTAGTTGGGAAGCACTATAGATACCATCTTGATGTGTGATGACTGTTGATAATTCAGATTCCTGTGCCACCTGATAGGATGAATGGAGCAAGTCACATCACTTCAGTGACGTCCTTCCAAATATGCATAGCCTGAAATATGCTGACAAGTTGAGAAATGTTTGGCCTATGACAGCAAGGACCCGACAGTTAAGAAAATGTAAGGGAGCTAAAGTCAATGTGTGATTTAGAACATACTGTTTCCTAAAGAGTTATTCAAGTGGCCGGGCAGCGGTGGTGCATGCCTTTCATCCCAGCACTCGGGAGGCAGAGCCAGACAGATCTCTGTGAGTTCGAGGCCAGCCTGGTCTACTGAGTGAGATCCAGGACAGGCACCAAAATTACAGGGAGAAATGTGGTGGATAGCCATCCCAGCATTGGGGGAAGTTCCAACCCCCATTGAGGCTTTCGGTAATGGTCACGCCCACAAGGCGGGGCGGAGGAGGAAGAGGAAGACCCTGGATCAAGAGGAGGTCTCTCTCTTGGTTTTGGGATGCTGGACGCAGGAGGTAGACCGAGCAGAGTTCTCCAGAGAACACCGCCAGACTGCGCCATACCTTTGACAGACCCTACAACCTATCCCTTCATTTGTAAGTTACCCCACAAAATAAACCTCCCTTTTACCTATGTGGAGTGGCCTTAATAATTTCACCAATAGAGAAACCCTGTCTCGAAAAACCCAAATAAAAGGAAAACAAAAAAACAAAAACAAAACAAAAAAAACCACCAAGAGTTATTCAAGCAATATTGATGGTTAAAAACAGTAAATGTGCAAAGGTTAATTAGATCATTTTGGTCTGCTGTGTACAATGCATTGAGCACATACACACTGAAGGTGTTTATACACAGTAGACCAGTTGTCTACAACTGACTTTAAAAATAGTCCCAAAAGAAAAACTTCCTTTTAATTGCAACTTTTTTGTGACTTTAGGACTTTATCCAAAATTAAAATAGCAATCAAAAGGATTATTTAGAATCTGAATGTGGAAATCTTTGAATAAGTGTTTAAGATCGATATTGAGAGCTGGAGAAATTAAGAGCTTGGCAACAAACATGATGTCTTGAGTGCAGATGCCTAGGACCCATAGAAGAGCTTGGTGTGGTGGCATGTGGTGGAGGTCACCTTAGCATTTGGGGGTGGGGGTAGGAGAATCTCTGGAAGCTGACAAAGGAGGACACCTGATATCAGCTTTCAGCCTCCAAACACATGTACACACAGATACCACCAAATAACACGTTAATAAAAACCAATTGTTTATCCATGTAAGGAAAAAAATTGTCTTCACCTGCTAGAGCCCTAAAACTAGCGTGGCTAAAGACAGGATAACAGGAGAAGCATGAGTTTACTGTGTGTAACACACTACCATGTGTGCGTCCAGAGGTCAGTCATGGACAGCTAGAGCTGACTTGCCAGTGAGAAGAAGACCCTTAGGGAAGCAAATGACTTTTTAGTAACTATTTATCTGTGTGTGGTGCTGAACCCTTGAATCCTGTCTACAGGATTAGGGTTTTTCCTAGGGAGATTTTTTTTTTTTTTTTTTTTTGGTGAGAAATTCTGCTTTTAAACAGATTAAGGATTTTAAGAACTCATAGTTTTAACACAAAATGATTGTGACAGTCTCGCTGTATAACCCAGGCTGGCTTCAAACACTGAATCCCTGCCTCAGCTTCCTAAGTGCTAGAATTACATGTGTACATCCTTCCCCAGTTTAAAAAACAAAACAAAACAATTCTTAGGCCAGTATGACCTGCTTTCCAGCTGTGCCCCGTCCACTTTCATCATCCTCATAAGCTATCCTTCAGTTTCTGAACAGTTCACTACAGTGCTGGTGCTGCTCCGGGAACGTGGAATTGTCTGAATAGATAGTTAGGGTCAGAGACTAGGTGATGGCTTATATCCTGGGACCAACTCACACTGAGGTAGTGGCAGTTGTTGGGGGAAAAGGAAGGGAAGGGATACGAGGCATGTCCTAAGGGTTGTCTTTGGGGTGTGGAAACATCGAAGTGTAAACTACAGGGGGATGTGGATGGTATTTAATGCAAATAGACTTAGTTTCTGGCCAGCATTGTTGGTGTTCCTTAGCTTTCTTGTAGATAATGACATAGTTCTACATTATTTTTTAACATATATTTATTTGAAAAAAGAGGGCTTAGGGAGTGCTCTGTGCATTATTATTTGTTTCACTGCTCCATTTGCTTATTCTGTAAACAAATAGTGTGACCAACTACATAGGGAAGTAAAACTCTTTACCATATATGCTCCTTTTACAAGAATTTATGTTCATGGTGTCTGTTTTGTAATGATGATGTGGTAAATCTGTAAGGGATATATTATATGTGTTTTAAAAATTGCTTTTTCTACATTAGGTATAAAACATCTTACTGAAAATCAAAATATAAATGGTTTGAAATAAACTAAGAACATTTCTGTAGTATCACCAAAGATAGACTTCCTTACTCTTTGACATTCAAAGTTTAGAGATGACAGATACCACACAGTGGAGTTAGGCTTAGAGCCTGTGTCTCTTTCTTTCTGAGTCTATCATTCCTTCCGTTTGAAAGTTTGCCTACTGTGGGAGTCCCTTTTCAGGTTCCTTGTGGCTTTACCCAGCAGGGTCCGCATAGAGGATGATTAGGATCGCGGGCCTGAGTGCAGGTGTCTGAGATGATCTGCACTTGGCTGTGCTGGGGGAGGAGGTCTTTTGCTCTACCCTTTGGCATCTCTATAAATACCCTGGGGCAGAGACAGTCGGGCCCATTGGAAAAGGTTGCAGACCCTCTGGAGGCTGTCCTGTATTTTCTATCTGTTTATCTCACAATATAAATCCTTCTATCTAATATTTCCTGCTGCTCACACTCAAGAAAACTCCGGGGAGCTGTGGGGTTAGTGGGTAAATGCCCCCAAGCCTACTTGTTTAATATTTTAACCATGTATCACCCATTTCTCATACTGATATTTCTCTGGTTGACAAGGAGGTTTAACACTTCATGTGGACATGTGAACTGGCTAGTGTGTTCTAAAAGCAGTTTGCTGGTTGTTAGGAGCTTGTACATAAGCCCCTGTGATTTGCACTGTGGAGAGTAACTGGTCAACCTGTGACACATACTAGACGTGGATTTAAGTTTAGAAAGAGGAGTGTTGTAATGCAGGGCAAAAAGTAGAAGTACTCCCAAGAAAGGATGTGTTTTCTTATGGCTCACCCAGTTAGCAATAAGTGGAGTTTGTCTTTGGAACCTCCCTGCCCTGGTGTCTGCAACCCCTTCTGTCTTCTGTGTATATGTAAGCAGAGTTTCTGAGTGTCCCATGTGACCATGCTGCCCTGAGTGTATCCCAGCTTGTTCCTCTGTACTTTTTATCTTTTTTTCTCTAGTTGTTTCTTCAGTGAATTAGCCTCAGTTCCCCAAGAGTGCCACTATAGAAATGAGCACTAGGAGATGGGGTACAGTGCAAGGAATCAGGACCCCAGTCTTAGCAGTCTGCTCAGCTTCTGCAGCCCATGGGTCATTTAGTGAGCTAAATGATTCTTAGTCACTTCCTTTTCTGTTTGTTTGTTTGTTTGTTTGTTTCTTGTCTTTACCCCCCACTCCCCTTCAAGGCAGACTCTCTTTATGTAATCCTGGGTATCCTGGAACTTGCTAAATAGACCAGGCTGGCTAGCCTCAAACACATAGAGATCTGCCCGCCTCTGCCTCCCAAGTGGTGGGATTAAAGAGGTGCCACCACACCTGGCCTAGTAATTTTATTTTCAAAATGAGTTTAGCAAAACTGTGGTATCAATTGAAACAATATATTTTAAATATGGCTTGAATATATGATAAGTACATGTCTGTAATTGTGCCATTTAAAAGGGTGGGCCATATAATTTTTTTGTATTTTAAAAAATGTCTTGATTATCAAAATGGCAGAATTTTAGAGCCTATTTCAGAAATAGGATGGAGAGTTGGAATAGGTAAGTAGAGGTTACATTGTAACAAGAGGACATTTCAGTGATACTTCCCTAAGCTGTTGGTGTTCTCCTTAAGTCCATCTGCTTGGAGAGCTGAGGCAGAAGGACCACAGGCTTAAGAACTGTCATGGTGCAGAGTGAGTTAATCTGGACAGTTCAATACCACCCTCTCTTCAAACAGTAAAAAGAAGTCTGAGGTATAGGTTTGTGTAGGGTACTTAACTAGTATGTGTGAGGCCCTGCGGGTGGGCTGAGGTGGGTAACGGTAATAGCAGTAGCAGTAGTGACTAATGTGCTTAGGTGACTGGTCAGACCCCTCTTTGGCTCTATCCTGATGTATGGTGTGGACCATGAGGTCACTGAGTTCAGAGTACTGCTTCTCCAGCTTTAATAATCACAAAACACCTGCAGATCTTGTAAAAGTGCAGTTCTTATTCAGAACTTCTGAGTTAGACCTGGGATTCCGGTAGCTTAACAAGCTTTAGTCTGAGTGTTACACTTTGAATAGAGTTAAAACATAAGAATACCTTTCTGTAATTTTAAAAACTATTTGTAACTTAAAGAATTATTTGTTATTATGGATATCCTCCACTTAGCATGAACTGTTCTCCCTATAAATAAATGTGGAGCTTTTTATTGCCCATATGTTGCAGTGAGGATAACATGTAACTTAGTGTGATGAAGTTACAGAGTAACCAGTACCAAAGGAGTTACAGAGTAACCAGTACCAAAGGAGAATGTAGCTCATGGTCACAGGTTTCCCCTTTTTATTCTTAAAGCTTTGTCTTACTATTAAGTGAAATTTAAATAAAATTCATTACTGAATCTGTAGATTTATTACATAATATTAACATAATAGTGAACCCTTGTTAAAATCACATTTAAATAGCTACTGTACTTATAATAAATTTAATAAACTAATATTTTAACTTGGAGTTACTGCTAATTATCAAGTTCTCTTAATTTATATGACATTAAAAAAAATTAAGCCAAAGTTTAGAGCCCTAAGTCATACAGAATTTAATTGAGGAAGAAGTACCATGACACAAGGGGGCACTGTCCTCCCATAATCTGAGTGAATTTTACTTAGCTTTTTGCTCACTATAAATGTTCTTCTTTCCCCAAATTTTTGTCTTCTTGATAATCATGTAAGCTAAAATAGTGTATGTTTGTCTGAAGCTACAATATTGCACCCCACTATAAGCTTTCCTAGTTTACAAATCAAAATGCTGCATCTTTTTCATGTATTTACACGAAGTTGGAAAAGCCAGATAATTTTAAGGTTAGAGGAAGTTTGCACACTCGATGTTGCTCTCTGGGCTTGGGTAGGGATCACTGGAGAAGCATTTGGGTTGCTCCGGGAAATACAGTGCCTGTGCTGTAGAGAGGAGCAGGATAAAGACTGGACTGTTCCAGTTGCAGCTGCATTTTCCATCAGATACCAAGTTGGTGCTGACGACTGTTGTGTTTTTATTGTCATGGAAACTTGGATCTGTAGAGTGGATATTCTATTCATCTGGGAAAATAGCAGTTCCTAGCATAAAACATAGGGCCTTCCAGAGCAGTTCCTAAAATAGATATTGTCTGAGTATGATCCAAAAATTTGAGGAAGTAAGAGTGGAAGAAAGCAGTCATCGCTGATCAGAATTAACAGGATAACTACATTAAGCTCATTACTTTCTGTTAGAAAGTTGCAAAGTGTGGCATTTATTTAAAACCAATGCACTTACAATCTACCCTCTAGCTGTTTCTTCCTGTTATTAAGATCCATTGGGAATTCTGAACCTATGTTCTATTAAGCAAGTGCTCATAATCCCTAAACAGCCCTTCAACTTCATATTGCTTATCTATCACAATCTCCCACTCAAATATCTTAAGTAACAGGTTTTTTTTTTTAAAGCTTTACCAAAAATGAAGAAATGCTACTAGAAATTATTGTTTGGTTTGGGAATAAAAAGAAAGGACAAATTTAACAACGAAGTAAAAAGGTGCAGTCAGCTGGGTGGTTCTCTGTGAGTTTGAGGGCATCCTGGTCTGCAGAGTGAGTTCCAGGACAGCCAGGGCTGTTATACAGGGAACTTTTGTCTCAAAAAATAAAAAAAATAAAAAAGGTATAATGGATCCTTATCCATAGTTTTATAGAGTTGTATTAGGAAAGGAATGATCACAGAGCCATTTTCTATGTCGTCTAAGGGAGTTCTAGTTTCAGTTAAAATAAATGTGATTTAGAAAATACAAATGTTAGTGATAGTAAGATGTAGATAACGTGGCAATATGAGTTAAAAGAATTCTCAGGCTTGTATTAGGAAAAGGGGTAGTAATTATGTTAGTTACTGGGGAGGCTTTCTACAGAGTAAGATTTTTTTTAAAAAACATCATAAAAAAAAGACAGAGAAAGAAGAGTCAGGGTGTTTTACACAGTACAATCAATGGTAACCTCTGAGAGGAAGTGTCGTTTGGACAGGGACCTGAATGCTCTTGCCAAAGAATAGTTTGTGCCGAAGGACTATTGAGCCCAGTGGGCTTTTGTAGGATCGAAATGTTGAAGAAAAAATAACAGAATATAAATCTATAAAAATGTTCAAATGGAAGGACAGGGGAGATGACTCAGTTGAAAAGGTGCTTGTCACATAGGCATGAGGACTTGAGTGGCAAATGCTTGTAACCCCAGTCCTGGGGAGGCAAAGATGGAAGGTTCCTGGAGTTCATTGGACAGTCAGTCTAGCCCAGAGGGCGATCTCTAAGCCCCAGTGGAGCCTTAGTTTATTGGGTGATGAGATCACTAGTATATTGGTCCTCACTAGCTCTAAGATTAGTTCTTTAAGTGTAAGTTTTTCTTTTAATGTATATGTTTGTGTGGGGTGGAGTAGTTGTATGGGGGAATTGAATGTGAGTTCAGGTGGTTTTGGAGTCCAGTGACCTCAGACGCTTCTGGAGCTGGAGTTAGAGACAGTTGTGAGCCGCCCAATATGAGTGCTAGGAACTGAACTCAGGTTCAGTAACAGTTTATACAAATACTTATACCAAGAATTTTTAAAACTTGCACTACCGCATGACGTTGGAGTTAACTAACCAACAGGTAATGGCAGAGAATTGAACTGGATGCTGTATTCTGTATGAAATGATGGGAGAAAGCTGGACTGTCTCCAGCTTTGTAACTTTTGATAAATAACTACATGGTTCAGAGGAGATAATAGTCATAGCAGATTCAAATGTGTCAGCTCACTTTAATGAAATTTAAGGTGCCTTATAAAGTGTCTCATGTTAGAAACAAGGAACTCTTTATCACATTGTAAACAGAAACAGCTAGATACAATTTTAGATTTTCTTAGAGGGTTTGTTTGTTTGTTTTCGGCTTTCACTATGAATTATGGTACAATGTAGCTGAATAGGATGCTTTTCATTTAAGTTGGTTTCAAAATGTTCTGGTGTTAACAAATTTTGAATCTGGCATTTTATGTTATTTTCTGGCTTATACACTACAAGGAATGGTTTTCTTTGCCAGAAGGTGATTTACAAGACTCAAGTTTTACCATATTCTAGGTAATTCATCTGTAAAAATGGGTTCACTAAAGGAAGACAGAGGGAAACTGCTTCCATCTTCTCTGCTGTTCCCTGCTTTGGGCTGTGTGTGGACCAATTGTCCAGAGATAGAAACAGCACAGGAATTTCATAGCAGTCTTGGCGTCTTTAGTCACTAGCGGTCGGCAGTCCTTCAGAGGAGAGAAACAAACCCAGTTGAGTCCTACAGCTGCTCTAACACACTACCAAGATTTCAAGTAGTACTTATGTTGGGGAGGACGGTCTTCCTGAAGTAAAGAGACAAAGACCAGAAATCAGGGAAACCCAGTAGCTAGGATTTGGAAAACAACAGATGAGGAAGGGAGAGAAAAAACAGAGGAGGGAACCCTCATGGTTTCTTGAGTACTGATATGTGTATGTATGGGAGGCAGTTTAACTCGAGACCATAGAAAGATTCCCCAAAAGGAATAGGCTGAGTAATTGCTAAAACTCAGATTTCTTTTTCCATCCAATTAAAGTAAAAGAAGCTCATATTTAGCAGGTGTTTCTAGAGTCCTCAGAAGGCCGTTGTGTTAGTAGGAGTAAATTATTAATGTTCTGGGAGTGCCGCCACAAACTTAAAGGCAAGCCTAGGAAGGACTAAACTAATTCTAAGTGACTTGACTGTTGCCAGAGAGATGCCTGACAATTTTAAATGAATACAACAAAACCTAGCACCCCAAAGATACAGATTTTTCTAAGATCTGTTATTGACTTATACATTACTAGGACATGAAATGGAGCAAGAAAATGTCCCAGCAGCAGTAACTGGGAGAAACATTCATCAGTAGAAATAGTACACTCAGAAATTATGGAGACGTGGAATCAGCAAAGAAGGATATTGAAGTATTGGTTAGAAATGTGCTCACAAGCTCAGGTGTGTAGAAGATATGGGAGAATATAATGTAGAGGAAAATGAAACTACCAAACGAAAGAAAGCTCTTGGAATTTCTAAGTAAGTATATTATCAGGAATGAAATGTGGAGAGGGAGAATGCCTGCCAATTATTTGAAGTGGCAGATGCTTTTGTAACTCATCAGAGAGCTGAAATGTAGTCAGGCGTCTTGAACACCAAGGAGAAGCTAAGTTTGGTATCTAATGTCTATCTATGATCACAGTATTTAGGAGCCTGAGACAGAATTACTTCAAGTTTGAGGCCAGTTTGGGTTACAGAGTAAAGCTATGTCTTAACACACACATGCACATACACACCCCCAGAACCCAAGGAAGGGCACATGGATATGAGACACAAACTGTCTTACCTGTGACAGCCTAGAAAGAACAAGCATCACACCACTCCTGACAATCCATTAAGTAACAACGTGGCAGCAATCTTGAAGATCACTAGCATGCCAGATAGGATCTAGCATCATACTGGTTGGAAAGAGCAAGGGGAATCTTAGCAACAACAGTTGCCCTCACCAAAAATACATAAGTAAAATAAAGGGGTGGCATCATTGTTGCTCTCAAGGTTTTGTTCTCAAGCCTCCCCTGAATCTCATAGGAAAGACCAGACTGAGCTGGGGTCAGCTTCCCCAGAATTCATTGGGAAAGACTTGAACTACTGTTGAGTAACAAAGACTCTTGACCATGAGGCAAGTGTTTAAGGAAGACAGGAAACTTGTCTCAGACCTACTTGGGTACCAAGCACCGGTCTCATTCTTCAGTAAAACCAGAGTCATTTCAGTTACAAACAAGACTTGGCTTGTGCGGGAAGGAAGAGAGAGGGAAAGAAAATGCCCAGAGGCAGGGTTTATAGGACTGTGAAGTTTAGTGCTGATTATCAACTTCCTAACAGACAAGCCTTCATGAATACCTTTGAGGGATTACTTAGTCTCAAAGCATGCCTGAGAGGGAGGGGTTATGTTGATTAGGCTATAACCATAGAAAGACAGATCCACACTAAAAGTAGGTAGCACCATTTTCTCAGCTTGGGTCCTGGATTTTAGAAAAAGGAAGAAGTTGCATACAAGTATTTGTACCTCCTGCTTCTGACTGAAAGTGTGATGTAACAAGCTGCCTTGAACTCCTGCCAGCAGGACTTTCCTACTGTGATGGACTGTATGTATTCTCAAATGAGCAAGATTAAACCTTCTTCTCTTAAGGTTTTTTGTTGTTCTTTTGTTTGTGTTTCTTGACACAGGGTCTCCCTCTGTAGCCTTTGGTGTCCTGGGTCTCATAGACCAGGCTGGCCTCAAACTCATAGAAATCCCCCTGCCTCTGTATCCCGAGTGCTGGATTAGAGGTGTGCACCACCATGGCTGGCTTCCTCTGATGTTTTTTGTCTTGTCAGGCATTCTGCCACAACAACAGGACGTAAGACAATTATGTGTGGGAGATTGAGCTGACTGAAGACAGTGACGTGCCCCAGACACCTAAAAAGTATAAAGAAGAGCAGTATATCACTTGGGCAGTACAAGAGAATGGAGTAAGAACTCACTGCCCACACTTAATGCCTTGTATGGGAAGAGACATGTTTGTTTCTTGGACTGGGCTTTCTACATGCAGTATCTTGAATTCAATCAAAATTATAAGACAAATATATGAGCTAGAGAACAAACATTGTCAGGAGCAAGACAATAGATAGAACAAGACTCCTGGTGACCCTGATGTTAGAACTATTAGACAAAGATTTTAAAGTAACTGAAGGATCTAGTGGCAAAAATAGACATCATGCATTTATAAGTGAATGTTTTTTTGTTTTTGTTTTTTGTTTTTTTGGGGGGAGTTTCTCGAGACAGGGTTTCATTGTGTAGTTTTGGTGCCTGTCCTGGATCTCGCTCTGTAGACCAAACTGGCCTCGAACTCACAGAGATCCGCCTGGCTCTGCCTCCCGAGTGCTGGGATTATAGTCATGTGCCACCACTGCCCGGCATAAGTTAATGTTTTTAGCAGATAGAAATAATGAAGAATCAGATGGAAACAAGGAAGATGACATCAAAAGTGAATAGTTCCATCAGGGTCATCAGTAGGTAATGCAGTTGCTACAGTAGTATAAACCTGAATATAGACTGGTGAGAATTATCTACACTATTACACAAAGAAAAATAAGAAATGAAAAGGAACAGCTGTGGGGCAGTGATTGAGATGTGGTGGCTTATACCTATAATCTCAGGGAGTCAAAGAGCAGAATTGCCATGAGTTTGAGGCCAGTCTGAACTATTAAGTAATAAGTTCTGGGCCAGCTTGGATTATAAAATGAGACCTTATCTCAAAACCCAAACAAACAAAAACCCAGCTCTCACAGAGACAAATAGAAAGATCACCAAAATGGTAGGCTTCTATTACCCTGATTAGTAATACCATATTAAATGTAAGTTAACTAAATAGCACTCAAGTTGAAACCAGTAATTGGAAGGGAGGAGCTTGTTCATTTTTTAAAACTATGTCTTGTATACACATTTTAAGAATGGTTTCTTCCCTGAGATGAGAACTGAATAGTAAACATCACATCTCCACACACTGATTACTAGCACCAGTCCGTTCTACCTGATGAGGGTGGTCTGCGCATCTTCCCATAAGCTCGAGACCACAGTCGGACCATCTGAAAATAATGCGGAACAAAAGTCCCAGGTAATTTCCTGCAACATTTTCCCTGCACATTTGGAAAAGGAGAATAAGCAGGTTTACATTCAAGGCTACCTATCATGTTGACTTATATTGCAGAATCTGTAACTATTAAAAGTGCTTTTATACTGTTTTTTTATGTCTCTACTTCTTTTCAGATAATTCTATTCTACCTTGTGTACTTTTCTTGTTAATTTTTCTGCTCATTCTAATTTCTGAACTAAAAGCTACTTGTGGCTATATATACAAAATGGTGTTGTTTGGTAGGTGGGTGGGTGTATTAGCATTTCTATAGCTGTGAAAAGACACCATGACCCTGGCAATTCTTATAAAGGAAAACATTTGAGGTGGCAGCTTACAGTTTCAGAGATTCAGTCCATTAACATCATGGTGGGACATGGCAGTATACAGGCAAATCATGGTGCTGGAGAAAGTAGCTGAGAGCCTTACATCTTGCATGCAACAGGAAGTCGACTGAGACATGGGGCAGTATCCTGAGCATAGGAAAACTCAAAGCCACCCCCACAGTGACACACTTACTCCAACAAAGCCATACCCACTCCAACAAAGCCACACCTCCTAATAGTGCCAATCCCTATGAGATTATAGAGGCAAATTAAATTCAAACTACCACAGGGTATGCACAAACCTATTCATCAGTGCTAAGGAATGCAGAAGCTTTTAGGTTTTAATGAGATTTTATGAAATGAAAGGCATAATGAATCACCACATTGGCCAGGTATAGTGGTACACTCCTTTAATCCCAGCATTTCAGAGGCAGAGTTAAGTGGATCTCTTGAGTTCATGGTCAGCCTGATATACAGAGCTAGTCCCAAGCCAGCCAAGCTACGTAGTTAGACCCTGTCAAAACAAAACAAAGTCTTAAAAACCTCTGAAAGGAAGTACCCAGAAATTCCCTTTAAATTCTGTTCCTGCAATTTACTTTCTTTTTCTTCTGTAATTGACTTTTTATTATTTCTTTTTTCTAGTCAGTGGATTTTCTTGAAAAGTAATTAAGGGGCTTGGATTTATAGTAGCTCCATTGATTTGGTGCTAACTTACCAAACCTGCATGCTTCAGGCTCTGGATTTGATTTCCAACACCATATACATGGGTCATGGTAATGCCCACTTATGTATGAACAAGCATTGAGGAGGTTGGGAGCAGAGGATCCAAAGTTTAAGGCCATCCTAGGCTACATAAAACTGTCAGAAAGGAAAGTAATTAAAATTTGAGTATCTTGTTGTTGTTGTTGTTTATCACTATTCTAAGCACTTTCTTTGCCAGTGCATTTTATCCTTGCAAAAACAATGAGGAAAGTGTTTTTATTCCCAGTTCACGGTTGTAGCATCTGAGGAATAGGGAGAGGTTCCATCATACAAATATCTGCTACAGAGTTGTAGTTTAAAGCTAGTCTACATCCAGTGTCTGTTCTGAGCTTTGTGTGTCTCCTTATTATCAGGTTCTTTCCTGTCCTCCCTCCCTCCCTCCCTTCCTCCCTTCTTCCATCCTTCAAAAAATACTACATTTATATACTGTTTTCACATTTGTTTGAAAGTCATTATATGGCGTTTTCTTCCCCTTTCTTATATTTAGCCCAGGCTAGCTTCAAATACATGATCCTCTCTCTTGCATCTATTTGTCCAGTGCTGGAATTACCGACAGATACCACCACACCTTATTGTTGTTGTTTTCTGTGTAGCCTTGCCTATCCTGGAACTTACTCTATAGGCCAGGTTGGCCTCAAACTCAGATAATTAAATTCCAGTTGTCTAGAAGATCTGCAAGTCCTCTTAACCACCAATCAGTCTTTCCTTTACCACACTCCTTTATTTAGCCATTTCAGTTAGTATGTAAGCTTTTATTTTGCCAAATATCTCATGCTTTGGATTTTGGTCCACTGAGAAATTGAAACTAATTTTTTCTCTTTCAGTTTGCACAGATAGTATGACAGTAAGTTGTAATACTCTGTGAAAATTGAATGTGGCATGTGTTACACTCAGTACTTGTCCTGTAGCAGCACTTCTATTTAATGTTTAGCAGACCATAAAAGGGAATTAATGCCTTATTCTGGGCTTTCTGCATATGTTTCAACAGAATGGAATGGTCTTCTTTTGATGGCTCTGTATCTCTGTTTTTCTGTATATTCAAAGTGCATTGTATTGGTGGAGTGTGCATTGTATAGGTGGAGTGTGTTAAGCCCAACTGAGAAAATACATGAATATACAGAGCTTTTCTTCATGAGTACAGTGAAGTCTTGGTGGTTTCAGTTAAATTATTTAAAAGCAGTTTATTAATGGGTAGGCATAGCTGGTTCCTCAGAACTGGAATTATAATGGATGATATGCACTGCGTGTGGGTGCTGGAAACTGAGCCTAGGTCCTCTGCAAGCATTGTCAGTGCTTTTATCTGCTGAGCCATCTCTCCAGGCCTGGTGGTTTGGGTTATATTGATAGAGTTTGCAACATATTTGCAGATATCACAGGGTATATAGAATAGACACTTGATGCTCTGCTTTTACATCCATTTTACTCCATTTTTGTAGCTGTTTGTCATCAAAGTCACTTCATTTCTTAACAGCTTATTCTTCCCTTCTACCACATGCAGTACCGAAATTTACTTCACACAAGAAGGAGAGTGCCTGACTCATAGTTGATACAGTTATCAAAATTTTAGGGCCAATTAAATAGGAACCATTACAGTCAAGATTTGCTGAACTAAGGCAGGAAGGGAAACTGAGGGCTTGAGAAGTTCAGTATGTTCAGTATGTTGCTCATGTCACACAGCTGGTGCAGCAGAGACTTGACTCTCACAGCTCTGCTTATGACCAGATAATGAGGAATGGTAGCAGTTCATTGAATTCTTTTTCTTCCCTCAATTCTCACTGTCAAGAGAATTTGCTAATTAGCAGTCATTTATTGCCCACTATTTTACAACATAATTTTTTACACTGTTTTGCTCCCACGTGGCTATATAATATAGATAAAGCCTTAGAATAGAATCTGAAAAGTCTAGAATTCAAGACCAGTATTCCCTGAACAAGTGGCGTCTGCCTTCTGGTTCCTGGGTGCCATAAAAACCAGACTGCCACACTGATCTTGCCTTGTAAGATCATGGTCTAATTAAAGCTCCAGAATACAGAAATTTTGAGAATATTACTGAACAAGCAATAGAGACTTAATTTTTTGCTCATTTTATAATACAAGAAATTTCTGAGAAGTTATTGGTAATGATTTGATAGGAACAGAGTCAGTCTGTGAGAAGGAGGAGTTATGTAAGAGGGTATGTGGCTACCAAGATACACTAATGCCAGAAAGGAAGCAAAGTGCCAAAAGTAAGTAGATGCTTTTGAGAACTTACTCCATATTTCTTGATTTTTGAGTTGTGAGCCTAGCCTTAAGGGCGTAGCCATCTCTCCAGCTCCATATTTCTTTTCTTATCAATATCAGTAAGGTGCTGGGTAACTTTGATTTACTTAGTAACTTGAAAGCCACTAATTAAAATACTTTAAGACACAAATGTTATTGTTTTAACAAATTACCCCCTGAAGTGTAGCCAGCGACAAAGTCTTAATCCTTTATCCTCTAATCTGTTGGATTGCTATAAAAATGAAACTATCTTTAAAAAAAAATTAGACATGTGGTTGAACAAGTACAGAGACAACAAGTCAGAAAGCACATGTGAATTCTGCTAAAGGGACAGTGACAGTGCAACATTAGCAGTGCATAATTGATCAACATGGTTTTAAAGATTACTGTTAGTGGGTTGGAGAGATAGCTCCATGGTAGAGTGAGGGGTGGGGGTGAACAGAAAATGCAGTTATCCAGTAACACATTTTAGAGAAGTGAAGTTTAAGTTCTGTGGCATATATAATGAGCACCTTTTAATCTGTTTTGTACATGAGACATTGGGATATAAGCTAGTCCACAATTTTGATAAATAACAAAAATTGCTAGTTTGTCTCAGTGCTAATTTCTTATTGTCTACCCCCTCACCTTTCTGTTCTTAACTAAAGGCAAACTGTTCTGTATAAAGCTGCTCCTCCTTACCAGTTTGATTAGACTGACTTTGTAAATCTGATGGGGGGAAGGTAGAGCATGAATAATAGAACCAGAGCATCCTGGATGACTTCATCTTGGGGTTAAAAGTCACAAGAAGCCATGTCTAAGGAACTTTCAAATTACCCCTTTGTGGTTCTGATGCCTGTCACAGCAAGTTGGTATGGGCTGGTTAAAACAGTAACTACACCTGGGTCTTTGTTAATCACTGGCCTCTGTAGGGATCCTCTTTGTTTATCTGAACTCATTTGACTTAACCATTTGCTTTTCTGTGGCCTCCTTTTTCATAGCTGTGTGAGTTGTTTGACATGAAGTGAACAAAAGGAGGAGGGCACAGAGGGTCCAGCAGCTGTGCCACGTATCTTCAGTATAGCCAGTGATGTCCCTGGCACAAGGGCTCACCAGTAATACTTCAAATCAAATATTGTAAAGAAAATAGGGATACATTTATTTGAAAACCCTCCTCATTTTTTTTTTTTTAAGAAACTGTTAAAGGAAAGCCCCTTTCTCTGTAAGTTTGAGTAAGTTGCTACCCAAATGAGGTCTGTAGTTTTGATGGTAGATAGCATTGACTTTAGGTTCTTTCAGAGAAGAATTTCCAAGTACTTAATAAATGTCAATTAAACTGGGCATGCCTGTGTGAGGCATATGTTACTGAGTTGATTTTCCTAATGGAATGAATGAAGTCATTGATGGTAAATGACTTGTATCTTAGTTCACTTAGTAAAAGAGACTAGTTTAATAATCTGATTTCCCAAGTCTCAGGCTGTACGTGGCTCAATGATAGAGCACTTACCTAGCAGTTTTAGAGCCCTCTGGTAGAATCCCTAGTACTGCTGAAAGTATGCTTTCCTTTGTTTTGATTTTACTTCTCAGGTCATATTCAGTTATATTCAGTTCCATTGTACAGTTGCTCACTTTGTAAAACAACATCTTATGTTTCTTCAGATAGTTAGTAAGACTCATATTACATGGAACTGGCAATAAGCTTCACCTGTAGGAGTGGAGGACCAGCCTCTCCATACACAAGCGTTAGGTAAATGACTTTTTATATGTACCCAAGGAGAAAGGGGTGGTTTGCTCAGAAGACTGTCATCAAATTTAAAGTTGTCTCCAAGTGTTTGATATAAATGTGTCAGGATTTCATATTGGTTCTCTGAAAAGCAAATCTAGGGAAAACTCAACATGATTATGCATTAAGATATTTAAATTTGAGCGTATTAATGTCGATAGAAGTAATATTTTGGTTGTGAGCCTAGCCTTTAATGGCTGAGCTATCTCTCCAGCCATAAGTAATTTTTTTAAATACCCAGGGATTCTTTTTTTCTCTCTCTAGGTTAAGATTTTAATCAAGATTGTGTGTGTGTGTGTGTGTCTGTCTGTCTGTCTTTAAGTTTTAACTGCTCTTAGAACATGGAAGGATTTATGTACTGGTGGATTTAAATTTGCAATTGCAAGACAGTATGACATAAAAATGAACAGAAATCATACTAGCTTTTTTTGGGGGGGTGGGGGTTCCAGACAGGCTTTCTCTGTTGCTTTGGAGCCTGTCCTGGAACTTGCTTTGTAGACTTGGCTGGCCTCGAACTCATAGAGATCCACTTTCCTCTGCCTCCCCAGTGCTAGGATTACAGGCGTGCGCCACCACTGCCCGGTTATACTAGCTTTTATAATACAAACAGGGAAACATTCTAGTTTGTGTCTGTGCTTAAGAAATAGATACTGTAATTAATAAACTAGTTGGCTAGACAATTTCAAGTATCTAGGAATTGCAGAAGTAAAGCCTGGGCAGGCTCTTCCCTAATACTGTTGTTGCTGGCTCTTTCCTCACCTGCACATTTTCAACTCGAGTAGGCAGACACCATGAGGGTGTGACAGAGCAGGCTTCTCCAGCCAGAGATGGAGATGTAAAGGAGGAAAGTTTCCTGTCCTGTCCACAGCTACCATCAGATCCTTTGATCACCTACCTCTTGCTGTCAGGATTTCTAGTAGGAAGAATAAAGCTAGCAGTGATTCCTTACAGTATAATTAAGGCATCTGTCATAGTTTTGGGCCCAGAATAGCTAGTCACCAGAGACCTTGAGAGCAAAGGTGAGAAGTGGAAGGATGTTTTAGAAGGGAATGCTAGTCTATAAGGATGCCAACCCTCCTTGGGATGAGTCTGGTCTGCTCTAGTCTCTCTACCACGCTCTGATGAAGCTTGCTAAAAGTGGACTGAGTTCAGAGCCATGCATTTCAAAGCATAGTGGCTGGGACTCTGTTAGTTACTCTTCCTTAAGTAGGAGTTCTACATGATGTATTCTGAGGGTTTCCACAACAATGATTTGTTCTGTTTTGTTTGTTTCTTTGTTTGTTTTGGAGACAGGGTCTCTCTTTGTAGCATTAGCTGTCCTAAAACTTGCTCTGTAGAATAGACTGGCCTGGAATTCATAGAGATCCATCTACCTCTGTGTCTCCCTCCTGGGTCCTGGTATTAAGGACATGTCCCACCAGACATCTCTTGTAAATTTCATTGCAATGGATTTTGCTTTGCGTTGGCCTTGAACTTCCTTATTCTCTCTCTCAAGTGCCAGAATCACGTGTATGTTACACACAAAACAATTATTTGCATTGGCCACAGAAATAGCCTCCTAGGTTGCCATAATGCAACTTCTCATCCTGTCCAGTTTAATTCATTTTTAAAGATAAGGGAACAGGCCCAGGCAGTTAAAATGGAATAAACATTTTTCTGCAGGTAATTGAAACTAGAGTAACATCATACTTTTTTTTTTTTTTTTTTTTTTGAGAAAAGGAAAACAGTGGTGGTTACTTGTGAGTGAGACTAGCATAGCTAACTGTATTGGAATCATACAGTGTCAGTCAGACTTTCATAACTGTAACAAAATACCTGATAAGCAACTTAAAGGAGGAAGGGTGTGGCTGGGTCCTAATGGCTCCCTTAGGGGAGGGAGTGAGATGGCGAAGTGTCAATAACACAGACACTGGGAGTCAGCTGAAGGCAAACAGCAGACTTGCTTATTCAATAATGGGAAGGCCTATCCTCCTCCCAGCTCCCAGGCTGTGTTCCAGTCTGGTAGCATTGCGTGTTTGGCCCTCATTGGCTGGGCATGGTCAGGAACTCTGACAGTGTCTGTTGCTAGGTCCTCAGGCAGACTCCATATTGGCTCATAAGGAAGTAAGTTATATGCATGCCTTGGCAACTGTTTTGCGCCTATTTCCTCGACCCTATGGGCCTGACCTACTACAGAAGGGTTTACTTTGGCTCTCAGATTCAGAGATATCATTTCATAGTTGACAAGCTCCTTTACTACAGGCCTGAGACAAGGCTGAATGAACATGATGGCAAGAAGTTTATAGTAGAACAAAGCAGCTTATGATGGTATGAGTGGGAAGCAGAGAAGAAAAGGAAGGAACCTAAGAAGACCAGTTATAACTATCAGGTGCACACTTCTATGGACCCCTAATTTACAACTGAGCCTCTTCTTCCATTGTTTCATTCCCAGTAGTGTACTGAATTCATCGGGGGATTAATCTGTTGATGAAGACAGAGCCTTCATTACAGGATCACTCTAGAATGTTTTCCTCTAAATTCTGCTTCTAATGAGGACCAAGCCCTAATGCCATTTCCAAACCATGACACACAGACAAATCTTGAGTACTTTAGATTTTGCTGCCAATTGTTAGAACCGGTGCTTGGTGTGTTTGAGGTCCCAAGTAATTCCCAGTGTATTCGTGAATACACACAGAGAATTTTGCTACTAAACCATGACCTTAAGAAAATTATCTCTACTCATCAGTGAATTTCTCTTCACCACATGACACATGCCTTATAGAATAAAGCCATCCCGAGTTTCTATCTAGATCAGAGATTCTCAGTCTGTGGGTTGAGATCTTAAGTGTGGTTTCAATGTGGTTTATGTCCCCCTCCAAGGTCTATTCCAATTTTAGATTTGGACCTAAGGGTTGTGACCTTGAGAAGTGCTGTGGAGCCATTAAGGTGGGTGGGACATCAGGATTTAAGCCTCCCTGTCTCTCTCTTTGTAATGTACACTTTTCCACACCCCTACACATGTCTCCATTGTGATATCATATAGCTGAATGGTTTGGAGAACTCAACAATACTGAGCTGAAGTGCTGAAACCAAGCCTTTGTGCTTCACAGACTGTAAGCTTGAATGAATAAACCTTTCTTCTCTGTAACGTACTTGTCTTTGATAGTTCATTAGAATAATAGAAAGCTAACTATTACATACAGTGTTGATCTAGAGTATATGAAAACTCTGTCAATAAGTAAATGACAATCTAAGACAAAGAGTAAGTTACCCATGAACTCACTTTCTCTGCAGTGGGATTTAGCTTATGGAAATTTCCACTGCATTAATAAATTAATAACTCCTCCCACTTAGCTTCTTCTTAATAAGCTGAACTGAAACCGTGTACATTTTCCTGGACAGGTTGCCTTATTTTACCATTTGAAATTCTAGTTTCAGTGCTTTTTACACACACACACACACACACACACACACACACACACACACACACACACACACAGAGACAGGGAGATTTAGGTCTATCCTTTAAGCAGGCTCGCTTCAAGGAAACCAGCCCTACTTCTGACTCCTTGTTATATGGTAGCTCTGTGAGTCTTAAAGCACATTCCATCCAGGGTTCCTCTGTCCACAGAGGAACCCAAATTTTGATCTGGATTTCAGATTCTTTGCTTGCTACCTTTTGACTTCAACAGTGTTCTTATGATTTGGAAGGTAGAGAACAGAAAATCACAGTGGCCCTCTATTGGTAAGACATTTGGACTAGGTAGCCTCTAAAGTCATTGTTCTTTTCTCACTTCGTTTTTTTTTTTTTAATGTTGATGAAGCCACCTGATTACTTTCTTTAAACAACAAAAACCAAACCAACCAACCAAACAAACTCAACTGTTTTTATGCAATAAGAGATGTGAATGTCTGAATATTTGGTTTTCAAAACATGAGAATACCCAAGACCTGCTGGATTCTCACTGTATAACTCTGTTCTTTCACTTTACTTGTGTGTTTAATTGGCTTGTCATAGTCACTATGTTTCACTTTTATCCTTAAGATGACTTGTTCTGGGCTGGAGAGATGGCTCAGAGGTTAAGAGCACTGACTGCTCTTTCAGAGGTCCTGAGTTCAATTCCCAGCAATCACACAGTCACTGGCTCACAGCCATCTGTAACGAGTTCTGGTGCCCTCTTCTGGCCTGCAGGCATACATGCAGGCAGAACACTGTATATAATAAATAAATCTTTAAAAAAAAAAAAAAAGATGGCTTGTTCTTACTGTGTGGGACAGCATTAATCAGTATCTAAATGAAAACCAAGTTGAAGATTTTAGAACTGTGTTGGGCAGAGTACAGCTTATTTGCAAGACTACATTTGTTGGAAGATCACTTGCCCAAAGGGCTATATTGTTCTCAAACTACCTACCCCAAAGAGCCTTCTTTTGTGTTTCATCTTTGTATTCTGATGGTTGTAGAGTCTATAGCTTTAGGTGCCCATGTCTCCTCTCATACCACTCACAGTTCCTTTGAAGGTTGCCCCCATGGTACCTATCCACTACAGTGCCTGCCTCCCTGAAGAGCTGCTTCCAACCACTTTTGTGAATTGAAAGTGAAAATAATTGCCATATTCTGGATGTAGACTATGGCTTTATCTAACTTGTGGTGTTTAAAAAAAAAATCATGTGGACTATAAACTGTATCCAACAAAAACAGCTGTGCTTTCATGACTTGTCCCCCCCGCCCCACGTGGATTGTAGCATTTTCCATAAGTTGGCATTAACAATCTCATAATCTACTATTTCTCATTTTTCAGTGGATTGTAGCATTTTCCATAAATTGGCATTAAAAATTTCATAATCCACTGTTTCTCAGAGTCACTAGCTCATAAATGTTTGGAGAAATCCATCTAATATATTTTCAAGGGATAGTGTCCTCTACAGACTCTTGTGTTTAGATACTTGGTGCTCAGATTGTGGCATTGTTTGGGAGGCTGTGTAGTCTTTGGAAAATAGAGCTAGCCTGGTAGATAGAAGCTGCCAATGGCAAAACCTTGAAGGATAAAGCACCTAGGTTCCAGTTTGGCTTCTGCTTCTGGAACTAAGGCACTGATTGATGCCTTACATTGACAGAGCAGCCCCAGCTCCCTTGCCTTCCCCGCCATACTGCACTGCAGCCACAGAAACTAGAGGCCAGGAGGATACTTCCTCCCTGAAGTTGCTTGAGTCAGGAATTTGTCACAGCAACAAGAACAGGAACTACATTACAAACTGAGGCTCCTCTGTCCAGAGCACTTGCAATAGAGAGGGCATTACTACTTTACTACCAGAGACCCACCTCCCAAGGGCTGGGCTCACGAGTGTGACCACCACACCCAGCTCCAAACTTTTTTTTTTCCTCCGAGAAAAGACACGTTTATTAACCTTTTATTTTTATGTAAATAGATGTTCTGCCTACATGTGTTGTCTGTCAGTACACCATGTGTGTGTTGGATTTCCTGGGACTGGAGTTACAGACAGTTGTGAGCTGCAATGTGGGTGCTGGGAATTGAACCCAGTTCCTCTGGAAGAGCAAACAGTTCTTTTACCCCTAAGCCATCTTATCTCTCCAGCCCCCAGCTCCAGACTTTTAAGTCCTTGGAAAAATAACTAGTTCCACGTGGTGAAAGATGAAATGAAAGCATACTTATATTTCACAATCTCATTTGAATAAATACTATGTTTGTAACAAGCTATTTACTGTATTGGAAGAGATTTGTGATGTGTAATATTTTCATTCCTGCTGACTTGAATATATCTGTGAAAGGAAGGTAGTTTAGGAATATTTATAGGCAAAGATTTAAAAATTAAATATTTGAACTTTGATTTATTATTATTATGGGGATGGATGCACCCATGCCACCATTGCACATGGGAGGTCAGAGGACGCCTTGGTGAGCTTGGTTGTCTCTGTCCTTCTTACATGGGTTCTGGGCATTACACTCAGATCTTTAGGCTTGCATGGCAAATACCCTTACCTGCTAAGCCATCCTGCCAGACCAATTTTATGTTTTTCTGAATTAACTGAAATTCAGCCTCCCTACAAATCGCTAAGATTCTAAAGGGCTTTGTTGATGATGCTCAAGCTAATATCCACATGTTCCATTGTTTCCTTTTCTACCTTGACCCTGTAGTTTCTTACTAATACATTTGAATCTGAGTATAATACAGTTTAGGTTGTTGGTTTGAAGTCTTTCAAAGCTTGTTTTTAATTGACAATTGTATTTATGGTTTGTGATGTAACGTGTTGTAAATAATTGTATCAACTTTGTCTACTGAGTACTAACGTTTGAAGATGAGGAATTTCTAGGATAGAAAGGGCTTGGTGAGTATTTCGGCAGTGAAGTTGATACTATACTGTATTAAGTGACTATCTGCATAGGGGTAGTGTCTGTTTACAGTGCTAACATAGTTTCCCAATTCTTTCTTGCCAAGTATATGAGGTCCAAGTTGTTTACAGTGACAACCACTTCTTAGAAGAACTATGAAAGATTTTTAATATCTCACAAACTATCTTACCCTGTTTATTTAAAAAAAAAAAAAAAAAAGCCTGTAAATGTAGGTGTGAACTATCTTTTATTTTTTTCCGCACTGAACTCTACAGGTCCTTCTTTGTTAGTATTTCCTTTCTATGTCTACCATCCTCTTGCTTCAGGAAGGGTTTCTAGTCCATTAACTTTATATGCAGATTTTACAAATTAAAATTCTTTATGTGAAAAGAATATGGTAATAATGGAGCTATAGCTGGGTGTGGTGGTGCACACCTTTAATCCCAGCACTCAAGAAGCAGAGGCAGAAGGATCTCTGAGTTTGAAGCTAGCCAGTGAGCTCCAGAAGAGCCAGGACTACACAGAGAGGAACCCCCACACTGCTCCCCAGAGAATGGAACTGTGAGTCATGGTACATGCCTGTAGTCAAGGCATGATTGGGAGACTGAGCCAGAAGGATTGCCATGATCTGGAGGCCAGCCTGGGCTCTTCAGTAAAACTCCATCTCAAAAAAGAAAAGGAAAAAAAGAAGACAAAGGATGAGAATATGAAGTACATAGACCACATTTATTATCAGACCTTTTCCATTCTAAGTTTATGTTTTTGTGTGTTGCCTCAACTTCATCAGAAATATGTACTGTATCCCAGTAGCCAAAAGGCTCAGAGATACTATCCTTGGCACTTTGGTAATAACTAGACTTAGACTCCTGTGTATCTACAGTGTTAGTAGATGGTAGGTTTAGAGTTGTCCAACTTGGACAACTTGTATATATGATCTCTATGTAAACTTTTAAAATTAAAAAATGTCCATTTTATTCAGCCGCAAGCTAATAACTGAGTTGTATAGCATGTATTTATAGTAAAGTTCACATAATCTCTAAATTGTTAGGGTAAATTCTCATCATATTTGATTACATGGTGACTTTTTACTTTGAAATGGAGGAAAACATCTTGGCATTGTTTTTCGTCCATTTTTCATATTGTCATCAATATGGAATATTTATAGGCAAAGATTTAAAAATTAAATACTTGAACTTTGATTTATTACTATACTGAAGTCTTAAGCAGTATAACATAATGAACTATATTGTATTTGCAAGTTTGTTTTACTGAATATACTTAAACTATTAAAAACAAGTGAGTAGGTACTAGAGAGATGAGCCAGAGCTTAAGTGCATGGCTGCCCTTCCAGAGGACCAGGATTTGATTCGAAGTGACCCTGTAGAGTCTGACAATTATCAGTTAACTCCAGTTCCTGGGAATGCAATGCCCTCTTCTGGCCTCTGTGGTCACCAGGCTCTCATGTGGTACACAGACATACATGTAGGCAAAATATTCATAAAATACATAAAATGAAATGAAATGGAAGATGTTTTAAAGAAGAGAAATGTAGTCTGAATGAATACTCTTTTTACAAATTAGTACAATGGCTGGAGAGAAGATGGTCAGTGGGTGAGATGTCTGTGTATTCTATCCCCAGCACCCACATCAAAGCTGGCCTATAATGCAGTAGGTGTGGAGTAGGATATAGGAGCATCTAGGGTCATTGGACAGCTAGCTTATACAAATCAGAAAGGGGAGACTTTCAGAAAGTAAGCTGGAGAACAGATGATATCTGACATTGACCTTTGGTCAACACACTTACTTGTACTGACACCCACACACATAGGTGCCCTCATGTATATACTATAAGCACAAGCACACATATGCACTCAAGTGATTTGCACACATAGACATAAAAATTGCTGCTGTCAGTTGTTGGTGCTATGAGGTGTCCACTGTCTGTTCCCTCGAGAACTGCCAGAACTGTGAATGTGTCCCAAAAGGAATTCTGAAGAAGCGTTTGTACTACCAGAGAGGGTGTCGAGGAATAAGGCAGTGCCTTTGGAACAAGTGTGACCTGTAACTGCACTTCTGCCATGTGTGCACCCTGGAAAAGGCTTCATAGTAAGACATGCAAAGAGTATTTGTTCATGGCTCTCTACCCACAAAATTGGAAACTTTTTCAGCAGGAAAGTAGATAAGCTGTGCTTTTATGTACATAAGGAGATACCAATAGAAATCAGTGAACTAGTATCTATATCAGTTTATCTCAAAAATAGAATATTATATGAAAATGCAAATTTCAAAAAGGTGTGCACCACATAATTCTGTTTTCTTCAGTGTTTTCAAATCGTTATGTGTATTGTTTGAGCGCATAAATGTACATCATTCACAAACTATACAAGAGACTCACAACAGCTTTTAGTTAAACTGCATGCATGGATGTTCATTCAGCTTTATCTGTACTGTTTTCATTTTTGAGAGAAAGAAAAATGTCCAGTTTAAGCAAATATGTATGAATATCCTCTGTGAGTCGTGTTGTTTACTATTTAGGTCTCAATTCTTCATTCTTTGGACAGTATTTTCAGTGATCTCACATTGGTGGTCAAGTATTTACTCTGAGACTAGAATGAACAGTTTTGCAGCTGAGCTTATTGTCCACCAATGAAGCTTTTAATACAAAGTTGTGGTTTTTTTTTTTTTGTTTTGTTTTGGTTTTATAGGAAAAACATCAGAAAGAGGCTCATTTTCCCTATACAGCAGAGATTCCGGACTATCAGGCTGTCAGGTAAGTTTTGTAAGACTTACACTTGTGTAAAGATAGAAATTTATCCACATAATTTCACCATTGTGTATTCATATAATTTTATGACTTCATGTGATAAGGTTGTTTTGTTTTTAGCAGCTCAACATATCTTCTTTTTCCATTGCCCCCCTCTTGAAATGGTTCCCCTTCCCCAATTCAGATTTTTCTTCTTTTTAATTAGAGACAAAGTAGACAAAGTTTCTACTGCTTTCTAAAATGCATCTCACTTCTGGAAATGATTTTCCCCCCAGAATTCCCCATAGGAAAAGCAAATTATTGGTACATGCATTGAAGAGCATGTGACGAACACATGCAGTTTGCGTGTGCTGCACTGGTGGCTGTGCTGTCCTTGCTGTCGTACTGCTCACCAAGTGTCCAGGCCTCAGCTGGCTTTGACCTGGGACCCTGCTCTACCTTTTCAGGTTCCTCACACGCTGTATTTTTGCTGGTGGCTATCTTTTCCATTGTTCTCTCATGGGATTCTGAAATCTTACCTACCTTCAGATTTCCCTCGGAATCAAGCCCTCCAACAAAATAGAAAGGCAATCTTCGTGGGTTTTGATCTAATCTAAGACATGGGTATCTAGTCGTCTTAACTGTCGTACTAATAATACCACTCCAGTTAATATGTACATCCTCATAATTACTGGCAAATACAACAAGCAGTGATAGTCACAGAATGTGAATTGTTAAATGCAGCAGATCAACATATGCCTCATGAGTCAGACATGGCAGCCCCACACCTGTAGTCCCAGAACTTGAGAGGCTGAGGAATGAGGATTGCTGAGTTTGAGCTAGCGTAGGCTACAAAGAAAGGCCTGTCTTTGAAGTGAGTAAAACTCCCCGTTCTCTCTGGGTTTAATTCATGCAGCTG
This sequence comes from Onychomys torridus, assembly GCF_903995425.1. Classification (NCBI taxonomy): domain Eukaryota; kingdom Metazoa; phylum Chordata; class Mammalia; order Rodentia; family Cricetidae; genus Onychomys; species Onychomys torridus. The sequence continues at coordinate 65,532,710 of NC_050449.1, read as the reverse complement.
CCTTTGCTTTCAAACTATGAAATGAAAATGTTCAGAATCAAACCTTTGGTCAATTTTAGATCACATAACATTCTGAGTCATGTGATGTCCATCTGGAAGGTGAGTCACTCCTTTGTCTAAGGTATCCATCCTCCCCACCCCCATTAGTCATTTAGTCTTGGTTCTCAAATTGACTATTGTAGTATCATAATGTTTGTTTCAAGAATCCCTTACTTTAGCAATAATCCCCAACGTGCAAGAATACTGAGACTGTCACTTGAGATATACCAAAAGAAACCCTGAAATTCTTTATTTAAGAGAAAATGTTGAAGTTCCTAACTTGATAAAGAGGGAAACTTATATTCTGACATTGCTAAGATTTGCAGTGCTTTAAAATGCACACATTGAATCCTCTCAGCAGCCCATCATGCAGACCTGAAAGAACACATCTTCCAGGGGTAGTTATTGCATGGCTTTATACACAGCAAAAGTAGTAAACTATACTGGTACTTGAAGTGTTTGTTTTGCGGCTTTTTTTTTTCTTTTTTGTTTTGTTTTGTTTTTTGTTTTGTCTTTTGGAGACAGGATTTCTCAGAAGTGTTAACTCAGGCTATCCTGCAGCTGGCCTCAAACTCACAGAGATCCACCTGCCTCTGCCTCCTAAGCACTGGGAGTAAAGGCGTGCATCACCACCACCACCAGGTTTTTAACTGTTATGTGACTCTACTTCAGTAAGAGCCTCTCACATTTTTAGTTTATGCTTCAGTGTCCTTCACTTTTAATGTTTTTGTTTGGCAAGGGGACTAAGCTTAGCTATTTATCATGAATCCTTGGAGGCTGGAATTCACATGAGTATTAAAAGGACCTGTTTGTCAGCTGTTCATGAACATTGTAGATATCAAGAAGTCCCATGGCAAAGAAAGCAACAAACTTACAGAAGGTACAGTAACAAAACACAAAACTTAAAGATATACATAGCGGGGGGGCTGGAGAGATGGCTCAGCAGTTAAGAGCACTGGCTGCTCTTCCAGAGGACTCAGGTTGTATTCCCAGCACCCACATGGCAGCTCACCACTGTCTGTAGCTCCAGTTCCAGATCTGACACCCTCTCACAGACATACAATCAGGCAAAACCACCAGTGCACACATAAATAGATGGATAGGTAGGTAGGTAGATAGAGAGATAGATAGATAAAAGAAAAAACAACAATCTGGTTTCTTTTTTAAACAAATGCACATATGAGAAAGATAAATTTCCAAAAAAAAATTCACAGCCCAAGCAATCAACAGCCCTAGAGAACTCCATAGTATAGCAAAGCAATGAAAAGTTTTATTACAACCAGGACCAGCAGCATCAGTGAAGACAAAGGGGTTCTTGACACCAGTAAAAAGGGGTTCATTGCTGTGAAAAGAACAGTGGTTCTGCTAATTATTACTACTCCTTAGCTCTTACCATGCTGCAACTGTTTGGAGAAATTATGGTGGATACCACCAACTGATTTGCGTCCTGAGCATAAGCTTGGGAAATTCAAGAGTTAGAAAAATTAAAGGTATGGGCATTGTGCTGCCCCTTGTAGTTTTAGCACTCCAGGGTGCTGAAGCAGGAAGGGCCTCAAGTTCTAAGACTACCTGGGCTACAGTTCAAGATCCTATCTTACAATAGTGATGATGGTAGTGGTGATGAACAAGAAGAAAAGCATATTAACTCTTTTTCAAAGAAAAACCTATATTCCAGATAATGTGTGTTTTATTGGATATATATATATTCACAAATGATAAAAATACAAGAGAATATAATGTAAATGGTGACTACAAAATTATATCCAAATGCTACCTTTACTTTTTTTCTTCAGTAGCAGGTAATATGAGTCTTCTCATATTACCTTCTATCTCAAAACTGATTGGCCATTAAATGGAAGAGGTACAATAGTTTTACTGGAAGCACTGATCATTGTGCAATTGAGTTTTTAATTGATGCAGCACAAAGTCTATGCCATTTTTAATTAATAACAGACACAGTACCTTTTAAACTACTTAGTGACATGAACATTCTTTCATTATGATAATTTTTCTTATGCTACTTATACAAATATTTGTTTACACAAGTTAAATAAAATTTTCAGAACCTTAAAAGATAGCAGTGTTAGTTTTTTTCTCCAGAAGTGTAAGGTTTTTATTTAAGTCATTATTCAGCTCCTAAAAACAAGAACTTTACAAACTCACTTAAATCTTTACTGCTTATATAGGCATTCGTATTGAATGGAAGTGACAGAGGTGTGCACACCTGTTGAGAACGTAAAAATAAATGAAGCAAAAAAAATGTATAGGGTTAGAAATAAATGAAGATTTGAAGATACTAGGTGCTGAGAGATGAGTCAGTCATTCAGAGCACTGTCTGCTGCTCTTCCAAATATATCTGATTTGGTTCCCACAACCTACACAGCTCACATTCAACTCTCTCTTCTGGCCTCTGTGGGCACCAGACACTCAAGTAGTGCACAGACATATGTGAAGACGAATACCCAATGCATATTTAAAACAAAACAAAAAAAAAACCCAAGATTTTAAGAACTTTTTTTTTCAGTAGTTGACACAGTAACAATTCAAAATCTTAATAATAGAGCTAAATTAACTCTCAACAACTTGGTCTTATTGGTACTTACAGACCTCTACATCCAACAATTGAAGAATGTTTCTTTCAAGGGCACATGTTAATTACAGTCAAAAGGTATGAATCATATACCATCTCATAAAATCAGTGTCAACAAAGTCTAAAGGTTTGAAAATACAGAGAACGTGAACATAGACACCAACAAGAAATCATTTAAACATACCTGTTAAATAGCCCTGCTGAATCCCACAAGGTGGCATACAGAAAGCCAACTCTGTTGGTTGTTCTCTGATCTCCATGTACTCACATGCCAACTACATCTAGGCACAAACACAAATAATACTAGTGTGTTAGGGTTTCTGTTGCTGTGAAGAGACACCATGACCAAGAAAACTCTTATAAAAGAGAACATTTAATGGGGGGTAGTTTGCAGTTTCAGGAGTTTAGTGGTGGGAAGCATGACAGCATGCAGGCAGACCTGATGATGGAGAAGGAGCTGAGAGTTCTACATCTTGATCCACAGGCATCAGAAGGAGACTGTGTACCACAGTGAGCATAGCTTGAGCACATGAGACCTCAAAGCCTGCCCCTACACTTCCACCAAGGCCACACCTCAAAATAGTGCCACTCCCTATGGGCCAAACATTGATTTGTATGAGTGAGTCTGTGGGGGCTTTCCCATTCAAACCCTACAAATATTAATTTAAAACCCATGAAACATCAAGGTGTAAGGTTAACAGCATGTAAGACTTTAACAATGAAAGTACACCACAAAACTTGCTCAATCAAAGATCTGAACAGAGATACCATGCTTGTGAATTTGAAGACTATTGTTTACATTTTATTTCTTCCTAAATTGGGCTATAGATTTAATGTGGTTCCAATCAGAGTTTTAACAGACTTTTTATAGATATTGACAAGAACATTCCAAGGTAGACGATTGCAGTGATATGGCTCAGCAGGTAAGCAGATCAGCTCCTCAGCCTGACAAGCTGAGTTTGGTGCCCTCAGTCACAAGGTAGACAGGAAGAAGTGACTCCTGTAAGTTGATTTCTGACTTCTGTGTGCAGTCATACATTCATGTATGCATACACAATAGATAAATAAATATAACTAATTTTTTAATTAAAGGCAAAAGATTGAGAAGCCAAAACTATTTTAGAAAAAGGAGGATGTATTTACCATGATATCACTATTTACTTCAAAGTAATACTAATCAACAGGACAGTTTTGTATTTGTATGTAGGTGGAAACAGCTCAAGGAACAGAACAGAGAGCTGAGGAAGGGCCCTCAGATATATGACGTTGATACAAGCAATTCAATAAAAGATTATCTCTTCAGTATAAGGTACTGGAGTAACTGTATTAATGTGGGAAAGAGGAACTTTATCCCTTGTACTGTGTAAAACTTAAGTTTAAAATGAAACTTGAATTTGAAAGCTAAAGTAATGATACATCTGAAGAGAAAACATACATGAATGTTACCACCTCAGAACAAACAAAAATTACTTCACAAAAACTTTTTTTTTTTTTATTTGTGTGTGCTTTTCTGAATGTGTACCATATATATGCAGTGCCCTTGGGGGGCAGAAGAGGATATCAGATTCTCTTAGAGCTGGAGTTACAGGTGGTTGTAAGCTACCTGATGTGGATGCTGGGGACCAACCTGCGAACTATATAAGCACTCTGAACCTCTGAACTATCTCTCCAACCCCATACAAAAATTCTTATGAAAGAAGTAGAAAGCATAAAGCATAAAAGAAATACTGATGAGTTGAAATTAACCAAAATTTAAAGTGTATTCAACTCCCATTCACCCAAAAAAGAGCACCAACAAGAAAAAGTGAAGAGAACCTGTGACTGGCACAGGCCTGTGGTCCCAGATACTCAGGGGCCTGAAGCAGGATTACCTCTTGAACCACATGAGTCCAGGAGATTGAGGCCAGCCCTGGGCAACCTAGCAGATCCCGTTTCCAGCCATCCTTTCTTCCTTCTCCTTCACTCATTGAATTTATTCTTTTACAGGGGTGTGTGTGCATACATATATAATGTATTTTATTCCTACTCGCACTCCAGTTCTCCTGTCTCTGTTGCAGAACCCCTTTCCTAGCAAATTCCCTTGCTATTCAAATACCTGTTCTCTCCACCAAAAAAGAAAAAGAAACTTAGGTCTGCTTGCATGAGGATGGATAGGAGTTACTTACTAGAGCATGGATGACTTATAAGTAGATAACCCAGTGAAGAAAGGCATTTCCTATCCCTACCTACTTGCAGAGGAGTGAGACCCCTGTGAGGTTCTTTCCCATCCTTGATCGAATATTGACAGGCCTAATCTTATGTGAGTAACCACAGGTATTAGGAGCCTTCCTTTGAAAACTTCTTTCAGTGGTGGGTGTAGGTAATGTAGAAACTCTTTTAACTAGTTAAAGTTTGGAGACTGACTGCTGAGTGTTCAGCCCTAAGCAAGACATATCACTTCTTCCAGGGAAGGGAAGAGTCAAAGGATGGTAGAGGAATGTTTTGAAGCACTGTCTTGGATATGAGGTGCCCAGTACATTAATAAACTCGTAGTAGCTTTGGTTACCTAGATGAGGTTTTTGCTTTTGTTTTTTGTTTTTATTTTTTTTCTATAAACAAAGAGAAGCAGAAGATATCATACATATTTTCTAAAATTATAATTTTATCTTCTAAGTTGGGATTTATAAATAAGATGTGTAGCACATATATCTAACATAGATCTTGTGTAAAAAGTATATGATAGTTCATGATAATGTAATAGGAAAAGTTAACCCAATTTTATAAATGGACTTGAGCAGATATACAGGAGACTGATTAGCTTGTGCACACCACATTATTAGGTATCTGGTGCATAGGAATTAAAATCATCATGGCATACCACTACATACTCACCCAAATAACTGAATTTAAGATCATGAACACCATTAAATATGGGACTATCATGTGGCACTGTAACTTTAGAGAACTATTACCAAGTACTTTTCAAAGGTAAATATGCAACTATATCATAACTAGCAATATTATTTGTGAATATTTTTCCAAGGAAGATGGGATTGTTGTTCATAAAAAGCTATGTCAAGAAAGTTCATAGCAGTTGTATACATATTATCTTAAAACTGGAAGCAACCCAGATGTTCAGTAAAAGAATGGATAAACAGCTTGTGCTGTGTTCATCTATTGAATGTTGCTCAATAAAATGGAATGTGTTGATGATGTAGGTGGAAAGACAGGTGAATCTCAGTACAGCATGTAAGCATGACCAGATCTTGAAATACATAATGTATGGCTTTATGGTCAAACATCTATAAAATGGCAAAAGTGTCTGTTGACAACCTAATCTCTGTTTACCTCTGGGAGTAAGATTTGGCTATGTAGGGAATGGGAATGCTTGATATCTTAATGTGTATTTATCAAAACTAATAAACTGAATGCCCAGACATTTTATTGCACATATATATTTATTGAAGCCAATGGTAGTGGCGGTGCACACCTTTAATCCCAGAACTCGGGAAGGCAGAAGCAGATGGATTATCTGAGTTTGAGGCCAGCCTGGTCTACAGAGTGAGTTCCAGGATTAGCCAAGGCTACACAGAGGAACTCTGTCTTGAAAACCAAAAGGAAAAAAAAAAAAAAAGAATGTATGCATCGAAAAACAAAAACAGCTGGGCAGTAGTGACACACACCTTTAATCCCAGCACTCGGGAGGCAGAAGCAGGCAGATCTCTGTGAGTCTGAGGCCAGCCTGGTCTGCAGAGCAAGTTCTAGGACAGGCTCCAACCCTGTCTCTAAAAAAACAAAAAAAGAAAGAAAAGAAAAAAGAAAAACAATAATCAGATGGAACTGAGGTTAATGGTACATACGTGTAATCCCCAAACTTGGGGAGGTGGAGTCAGAAAAGGCCTGAATGAGAAACTGTCATAAAATGTGTATGGGCAGGGGCCCCTCAAGTTAAAGTGATAAGGAATAATTATTTTAATAATTTATTTGTTTTTTATGTGCATTGGTGTTTTGCCTGCATGTATGTCTGCATAAGGGTGTCAGATCCCCTGGAACAGAAGTTACAGACAGTTGTGAGCTGCCATGTGGGTCCTGAGAATCTGAGAATTGAACCCTGGTCCTCTGGAAGAGCAGTGAGTGCTCTTAACCACTGAGACATCTCTCCAGCCCCATAAGTAAGGAATAAATTTTAACAACAACCAAAAAAAATCTGTAAAACCTCAACACTGAAAACTAGCCAGTTCTTCAAACTGTTTAAGATCTCAGCAAGTGGATAGCTGCACTGCTATCCATCTTTATAAACTGGAAGGTGATATTCTAATATTGTAAGTTCTTTCCAAATGGATCTAAAAGTTTTAATGCAGCCCCAGTTACAATCCTGTCAGGGATTACTTTGTATGAGAATTAATAAGCTCACTGTAAAAACTTTGGAAATACAAATGGCCTGGAATATCAAAAGCACTGTCTCCTGAGATGAGCAAAGTTGAGGAATTTATCATCTTAACTACACAACTTAGTAAAAGCTACAGTAACTAAGCAGTATGACACTGGCATGATTGGAAACTATTACCCAGGCCAAGGTGCCCAGCAAAATAGAGCAGAATTTACAAACACTTGACTGATTGACTTTATTTTCAGTTGTATTTTGCCCAAAATTTTAAGAAGGAAATATGCAAGAATGTTTTTTGTTTGTTTGTTTTTGTTTTCTATCCCTTTGGTTTGTTGTTGTTTTGAGACAGGGTTTCTCCGTGTAACAGTCCCAGCTATCCTGGATCTCACTCTAGACCAGACTGGCCTTGACTGCCTCTGCCTCCTGAGTGCTGGGATTATAGGTATGTGCCACCATTGCCCGGGCAGCTAATTGAAGTTTTAAATGCAGTGTATTAAGCAGTTTGCAGCCCCTTTCTAGGCTTGTATCTGTGATAATTTCAAAAAATGATCATTTTTACTTGGAAACAGATTCATAGCTGTAAATTATTTTAGTAACCTAAGTAATTGTTTTGATTTTTAGGTAGACTTTTATTTGAGGTCATTCTCTTATAAATTTCTACAAATTTTAATAAATTCTTTAAGAATTTTAAGATGATGATTCTTGTGTTCTTTTATTGAATGGAAAATGTCGAGGAAACAAGTCCATGTATATTATAAGATTGTTTTTGTTTTACTTTATAAATAAAGAATTGATCCAAGCAACAGACTAGAAGATCTGCCCTCCACAGGCTGGGGGAAATCAAGCTATGTATGTGTAGAAGGTAATTAAAATTATTGAATAATTTGTAATAATTCTCAAATTATGCAAGTATGATTTGACACTTAAAAATTAACATGATTTTTATATAAGGAATAGTTTTTAAAGGATGTATAAAATTCAAAGGCTGTACAAGAAGGATTAAATTTGACATAGTAAGGGGGGGGCCTACTGGGGAAAGACAAGCAGCACCAGTGCATCCTAGGTTTTCTGGTTCCCTCCTTTTAACCCAGCAAAACAACAAATATTGTGAGGGTGGTTGCTCATCTGTCTTTCTGCTACTTTATTTAGATCATACCAAACAGAAGTTATCAGTAATCTGTTATGCATAAAAAATTACCTTAATGTGTATTCTAACAATAACAGCATTTTTGTTTGGCTTGGATGGAATGTTTACTTAATAGTGTGAGATAGCTGGATGATAAGGAAAGGGCTAGCATACCTAACCAGAGTTTATCTTTTATCCTACAAGAATTTTGCCATAAGTGGAGGCCTGATTAAAAAATTTTTTTTTCTTAGCAAAGTGAGCTATGGATATGTGGGAGATTGGCCAGAGACATGGAAACTGTATTGGAAATAGCTTTGCTCCAGGACACATAAAAGAACTGTGAGATGAAAGATAATGTTAACCTTGTGTTATAAATAATTTAAAAATTATCAGCAAATAATTTTTTAAAAGAAAAGGTTAAATTTCACGCAGTGTAATTCCAACACTTGATAGTCAGAGGCAGAAGGATCAGTGTTTGAAGCCAGCACTGATGACTTAGGGATTCTTGCAAGTCAGAGTTACATCATATGACTATGTCTTTTTTTTTCATTTTTAAAAAATATTTATTAATTGTGTATATGGTGGTCTGCTTGCAAGCCAGAAGACGGCACCAGATCTCATTACTGATGGTTGTAAACCACCATGTGGTTGCTGGGAATTAAACTCAGGACCTCTGGAAGAACAGCCAGTGCTCTTAACCTCTGAGCCACCTCTCCAGCCCATGACTATGTCTTTAAAAAAAAAAAAAAAAAGAAAGAAAGAAAAAGAAAAAACCAAGATCCTGGGGGAGATGGCTTAGTAGCTAGGAGTGCATATGAGGACCATGGTTCAGTTCTCAGCACTGACACTGGATAGTTTACAGTCATAAGTAATTTCCCCTTATCAGTAAATAAATGTGTTTAGATGATGTTACAGAACTAACTTAAAGGAGAATTCCAACCGTGATTTTCATAGAGCAAAATACAGAACTGAATGCAAAGGCTCATTTTACCTGGGAGTGTGGGAAGTGGGATGTGTTGAAGATGGTGTAGGTTGTTCATACCTCTGCTAGACAGCATTGTTTTTCAAGTCTATGACAGTTATTTTGCAATACTACTAGTAATTTATAACTTGGGGAATTAAAATTGCTCCTAAAGTGAAAACAGCTTACAGGGGAATGTAACAGACTTAAGAAAGCAGGCTGTCGGCCAACTCCACCTACTTTCTAATTGGAAAGTGGCCATTTCCATTCCTTACAGATTAGTAAAATCTTTCCGCTTCTTTCTGCTTTGGTGTCAGAGTTGTGTAGTAGTAACAGAGATGGTCTGGCCTGCTAGGTTTGTACGTTTTCTGTCTGGTTCTTTACAGAACCTGTTCTGCTCTTGATAATAGTTTTTCAACAAAGTATTAATTTTTTTTTCCCAAGCAGTTATATGTTTCTAATAATTCTTACAATCCGAGCCTGTCATTTGTGGCCAGTGTTAACTAGCCTATTCTTTTCCTAAGAGGATGAAAGATGAAGGTTTTAAAGGGCACTCCGGTCTTTCCTTATATAACAGCAAACCTAGAGTAGTTTGATTGAAATGTCTCCATATTCTCAGGCATTTGAAACTTGGTCCCCAGTGGTGGTGCTGCTTGGAAGCGTTATGAGGTGTGACCTTCCTGGAGGAAGAGTGTACAGGGTCAGGCTAAAAAGCTGTAGGAAGGGGTTCGGGAAATGGCTCCGTCAATAAAGGACCTGCCACACAAGCACAAAGACCTGAGTTTGCATCCCCAGGAACCACAAAAATAATGGGGTATGGCACCATGTATCTATAACCACATTACGGAGAGGGAGATCAACAACAGCTGCCTGGAGTTCATTTGCCAGGTACCCTATCCAGTTGGTACCTAGCCACTAGGTAAGCACCAAGGTTCATGAAAAGTCCTTGTCTCAAAAAGTAAGGTTGAGAGCTGTTGAAGACAACTGACGTCTGGATTAGACACATAACATATATGTACACACCTGCATGCACACTTGCATTTCTCTGTACCCCCATACAAACATGTACATGTATCTCATTACAAACAAAATTCAAAAGATGTAAACTCCTTAGTTCTGGTTCCTACCCTGTCTGAGGACCCTGTTGCCATTGAGGAAATCAAGGATTCTTCTGCTCACAGACAGGAAAAGGTATGCCAGGTCTGATAAGAGCAAAAACAAGGAGTTCAGACATAACAGCTCCCATGGTAGAGTGCGAAAACTGACTTTCAAGATTTAAAAATTGCAGTTTTTAAAAAATCAATTATGTGATCCTTATAGTAACAAAGGAAAGGCTTTCTATTTGGTATTGGTGATTTATCTAAGGCAGGACACCAGAAATTATTATTGACACTAAATTATGCATGCAATTAATTCTTACTATATTTGTAACCAGCAAACTAACTGCCTAACTTGCAAACTCCTTCGTAGAGAGATGGCAAGCAACGCCTATTTTTTTCTCCAAAAATTAAGGCCTAATTTCACCCTGGGAAACCAATGAGTTCATTGGGCTTCCTTGGTAAGGGTTTTCTTAAAAGAATGTGGGTGGTGTTTCTCCCCTCAGCAGGTCACAGCTGGAAAACCTTTACCCAATAGGGATGAGTGCTTCCCCAAAGCCATATAAATGGAGCTTCTTGTCTCTCCATTCTGTAGATTCCAGTGCCATCCCTGGGCCACATGCAGTTAAGGGAGAATTAATTGCATTCAGTATGTAGTATCTGCAGGATACTCAGATGAGGATCTTGACCCTTCCCATTCCTTCATAAGAAGGTGTAAAGTCTCGAAAGCCCAATTGAACAATCTTTTTTTTTTTTTTTTTTTTTTTGGAAAGAAATGCCAGCTGAATTCCCTAGATTGTGGTTGCTTGGTTTGAAAGTCAACCACTCACATCACAGAACAGCAGGTAAATAAATTTGATACAGTGGTCAGATTTGCAGGTCTGTTAGGTTGATGTGGGTGATGCATAGTGGTCTTTATTTTTTAACTTTATGGTCATTATTTAGTTTGGTCACTGCAGTACTCTCTGAAAAAGTGTTGCTGATGCTGCTTTCTGTCCAAGGAACTTAAAACCTCAAGCTGTATTATCTACCTAAGACTAAATAACTTATAAATGTTAGTGCTTAGGAGAGAATGGTTGAAGTAATAGACTCCATGTTCTAGGTTTCAAAGGAAGGAAATAAAATCATGATTAAACTTTAGAACTAGTGGGGGAAGAGGTTAAGATTAGGTCATGAGGTAAAAGAGCATCTGCAGTCGGAAGGGGTGGTGGCACCGTATAATCAGGAGGCTTCGTCACAGAATATTATTAGACTTCTCTGATTTACTGTGCTGCACTGTTGTCTTTTGGAGAGTGGATTATTAGATTGGTGATTGGAGGATTGGTGGAGCCAGGAAGGGTGGAGAAGACACTGCTATCTCTTAGATCAAAGTTTAACCTCTGCCTATGGCCCTGTTCTCCTGAAGTAGCATATGAAAGAGCCCCAAACACACAGTAGTCAAGTCAGAAAGTTTTTGAAGATCTGAACCATGTAATTTAATCAAGGAGTCATGAGTTTAGAACATAGTAAAACAAATTTTGTGGGAGGGAAATCTTAAATTATCAAGTAATAAACAGTTATAATTTCCCACCAATGAGAGTTAGATTTTTGCATGAGTTGCATGATTTTTGCAGTGAAAAACCTTCACTCACTGTTTCTAATGACTCTAAAAATTGACAGTTGCACTTTTGGGTATAGATTAAATACCTTAAAACTATAAAACTTTACACAGTAAAGCTTAATATAATAAAAGATTATCATAGTTTCAAGGATTATTGTCGATAGGCCGTGGTGGTGCACACCTTTAATCCCAGTACTGGGGAGGCAGAGGCAGGCAGATCTCTGAGTTCAACTACAGAGCGAGTTCCAGGACAGCCAGGGCTACACAGAGAAACCCTATCTTGAGAAAGAAAACAAACAAAAAAAAAGATTATTGGCAGTTTTGAACACTTGGAAATGGCAAAATAGTGTATTTTTTAAAGTGACTTTTCTCATACCATAGGAGCAGAAACCTAAAGGAAGAAAGGGATGATTGCCAGTTCACGGTCTCCTTTTTTTTTTTTTTTTTTAAAGAATTTTTAAAAGTTTTATTTATTTATTATGTATACAGTGTTCTGTCTGCATATATCCCTGCAGACCAGAAGAGGGCATCAGATTTCATTACAGATGGTTGTAAGCCAACATGTGGTTGCTGGGAATTAAACTTAGGACCTTTGGAAAAGCAAGCAAGCAGTGCTCTTAACCTCTGAGCCATCTCTCCACCCCTACTTTCTCCTTTTTATTCAGCATGGATTCTTGGTTCATGGAATGTTGCTATGCACATTGAAGATGGTTTCTCCCTTTTCAGCTAATCCTGATAGAAACACTATCATGAGACATCCAAGAATGTGTTTTTATGATGATTCTTAATCCAGTCAAATGACAATCAAGATGCAGGTCAAGATGCATTGCAAGCAGCAACTTTGTGTCCTCAACTGTTGAAATTGGGTTATTGGTACAAGGTTTATTATACCATCTTGTATTTTCATGTAAACATAAAATTTCCCAGAGTGTCTTGAAGGTGTCCAGGTGTAGGTTCATTAGCTATTACATGCTATCTGTAATGCTAGATTGATCTAGGTGTTACTCTTTGGTATACTGAGTGAAAATTGGTTTTGTGTGAAAGCTTTGAAGAAAAAATTGTTTCAGAAAATTATTGTGCTCCCAGAGCCGTAGGTTGCCTTCATAACACTGTCGCAAAACCCGTGTTGATACCTTACTTAGCTACAGTTGATTCTTTAATATTTGCCGACCCCCTCGGACCCCAGTAAAATCATACTGGTAGCCTGTAAGTTATACTGGTAGCTCTGTAGGAAAACATCACAGGGGCCTTTTGACAGAAAGTTTCTAAATTCAAATATCCAGAAAAACTTCTTACTTGAGAGGAGTTCAGGAGTGAGGGAGTGTCTCATTCTTTCGGTCTGGGTTGGCTAGAACCAGTACTCTTCTTTGAGGCCCCAGTTCCTGGGATACAGCATGGACCACCAGAGCAAAACAAAACATACTTGGACTATGGTCACTACCAACCCAATTTGAGTCTGCCTTTATGAAATCCCTGGAGTGATGGTTTGGAAGTGGGGATGCCTTCCACAAACCTGTAAAATCCTTTTTTTAAAAGTTGTAATGTTTGTAGTTACCTAATTTGTTCAGATGACTTTTAGCTTGTCTTCTTCTTCTTGTGGCTTTATTTCCTGGAAGTATTTTTTTCTCTTTCTTATGCTAAGCAGGCCCTTGCCAACATACCCATGTCCTCCCTCCAAGTTTTTCTTAATTCCTCTGTAACTTAGATCTCTTACTCTGATAACTTCATTGGTAGGTGCAAAATTTGGGAAAAAAATCAGAAAGTTTTCATTAAAAATTAACTATTAAGATAATAAAACTTCTCTTTGCTGCTGATTCTTCAAGAACATTTTAAAAATGTGAGCTATTCGGTTGACATGCTTTAAAAACTTAGTCACATATTAGTAGTTCATTTTCTCTTTTAAAGCCAGAGAGATTGGGCAAATTTCTTTGGTAGAATGCATGTAATGGATGGCTGCCATTGTCTTCTTAAACCTGCATTATATTTAAAAGCATAGACAATGATAATCAAATTTTTAAGAATTCATGTTGAGATGATAAGATTTGTAATGTGTTAGAAAACCTTTGTGGTTGTGGCTAGTTACTGACTGAGGAAGGCATTCAGAGAAGCTCGGGTTCTGTACAGTATCCCTGAACATGCTCCCTTTCCAGCTCCCACCCTGAATTAATACAGTGTCCAAAGTGATGGTAATGACTTAAAGCTATGCAGGTTACACAAAGCGTTTAATGAAATCTTGTCTTAGACAAAACACTTTGAGGGTCGTAATTAACAGCTCGTTTTCTGCAGTTCTATTGATTACTCATTCATGATCCTTTGTTCTCAGAATGATAACCACCAGCATGGATGTCGCTATCTGATGAGATTCTCAGGACAGAATTCTTCAATAGCTTATAGATAACTGCTGGTACCCCTGAAATTTCAATGTAAATATATTAGCATCCTAAAACAATTATTTTATAAATGTGTTTGCCAAAGTTAAAATTTATTGCAGTCTGTTTTTTAGTCGTGTATGGAAAATTAACAGACCGGTGTGTTAAAGGCCTCTTACTGCTGGCCCTGAGTTGTCACCCTTTCAGAGTCTGCACTGAGTGCAGCTTGAAGGACTTATTGGTCACCCTGCAGTCAGTCACCTGTCATCATCTCTGAAACTTCAATGGAGCTACAGTCAAACTACTGTGATTTTTGTTCTGAAAATGAAGTAATCATAAAAGAAAAATGGCTGTAACATTTTACTAATTTTGCTCTGAGAACAGTTTTGTGTCTTGATCATCAGCAGAAGAGGTTTTCGAGTGCCGAGAATGGAACTATTGGCAGGATAGAGCTTTGTTTTTCTGTTTAGTTCAAACATATTCCCTCCTTGAGAGGACAAACCTTTTGAACAGCTGCTTGCCTTTATGTAGTAAGACTGTACCATTTTATGAATGTAAAGGAGGCATGAAATTAGACATTTCATAGGCTATATGCAGCAGAAATATTTTGAGATACATGACTCTAGTATTCCCAGTTTTATTTTCCTAAAAAACAAATTAATGATAAGGACTCAGTCCTTCAAGTTTTTTAATCATAAAATATATTTGATTTTTTTTAAGATAACATTTTATTCCACAGACCAGGCTGGCCTCTACCTTGTTATAACCCTCCCATCTCAGCTTTCCAATGCCAAATTTACAGGTGTGTGTCACCACTTCCTGGTGCTTATAGTTTTTGACCTAGAGTTAATTAGGCCCTTATTTAATCTGAAGCTAGAAATAGATTTGAATATATTTAGTAAGTTTTTACACCAATCCATTCAATGGTAAAAATAGTCTGAAAAGGCAAGGATACATTTACCATCTGCAATGTTTTCCCTGTAAAGTTAAAAAAAATGCCCATATTACAGCTGTCTGACTCCAGATCCTTTTTGCTACTGTTTTGCATAAATCTTCTTTCCTATAAAATCACATTTATACTTTTTTCCAGTCTAAAAGAGTTCACATTAATGAATTATGTTGGCCAGGTTCACTACTTTATTCCTTTCTGTGACTTTCAGGTCATACTCAAACTAAAGAGCTTTCTTAAGTTCACATTTGAGAGCCAAGGTGACTCTTGCCTGTGAACAGGAAGAGAAACGTTAGAGATGTATCTCATATAGATTAGTAAAGTTCTTTATAAATAAATTAGTCTTTTTGGTTACTGTTTTGTCATTTATAATTCAAAATGTTACAGCCTAGAGGCTTTCTGTATGACTTAGAAAGGCTGCTTTTTCATTGAGTGTTACTCATTATTCAGTATCTTTTTACAGATGAAGTTCTGGAGGACTGTGAAAGGATTTTTCTAGCAGTGTTAAAGAAATGAGTACTGTCTTGTTCAGAGTACTAATTCTGCCCTGAGTAAAGAAATGAGTACTGTCTTGTTCAGAGTACTAATTCTGCCCTGAGTAAAGAGATGAGTACTGTCTTATTCAGAGTACTAATTCTTCCCTGAGTAAAGAAATGAGTACTGTCTTGTTAGAGTACTAATTCTGCCCTGAATAAGCAGCTTGTATGGACAAAACTGGTTTACCTGCTTCTCTGTCCTCTGGACATTAATACTCTTTCTGCTTAAGACGCTCTAGGCCAAGATCAGTGTTAATCAATAGTGCTTCTCGCTTATTTTAAAGCACACAGAAAAGTCAATAATATGAGCTGCTATCTAATTTTAATTTAGGAGAATAAAAGTGTAATAGTTTATTATATTTGCTTTGGTGATAGCTACATGTTTAAGGAAACAAATAAGGGAAATTGTATGATTTTGTTATTGGTATAATATCAAAATGTAAGGCTTTTGTAATTTTGTTCTAATTTTTTAGGTGTATTTTCCATTGGTTTTATTTATTGTCAGGACCTTTCGCATGAAATTATGTCCTAAACTTGGTCTTTATTTCTTTCAGTGCTGAAGTGGTCTATTTAGTTAACAGAATAAGTTAATGATCTGAAGTGTTAAGGAAACACCCTCCACTGTGTTTACTTGGCTTACTCATGTGAGTCATAACAGTTTAAAAACGCAGAAATAATTATTGCGCTGATTTAGACAGCGGAGTGAAGTAACAGCTTCTGTATGTTTTTAGCATCAGTAATCATGGTGAAACAAGAAGATAGGGCATTTCCTGTCTGGGTTTGTGTGTAGTGGAGGAAAAGGTCTATCAACACTAGATAATAACAAGCAATCTTTTTTTCCCTGTAAATTTCTTTTGTCTTTCTCATCAGGTAGCCGGTACACATTTCCAAAGTCTCCCAGTGTGTCCTCCATAGATAACTCAGCCTGAGGATTTAGACCACAGAGCGAGTTAGAAATTACTCCAGTTGCTTTCAAGCTAACATCTTTGTGTATGTTAATGAGATTCCTGGACTTTAGGAGTCTTGTGTGAAGGAAGAGGCTCTCTCAACTGGCCTAGATAAGCTGCTATAAGTGATAACTGAGATGGTACATTTGGAAATGCCAATAGTGAGTCTTTGGTATTGTTTATTATTATTATTATTTTCTCAAGTCTTTTATTTTGAAACAGTTAAGACCCAAAGAAAAGGTAAATAAGAGTATGATTCTTCATCAAGATTCATCAGTTAATATTTCATTTTTCAGTGTGTGTATGAATTCTATATGTACTCTGTACACACAGAATCATGGGAGAACATGTGTTGTTTTTCTGTTCTTGATTGAGGCTAATACAGATTGAGTATATTCTCTGGCCTCAGACTGTTTGTTTGTTTGGTTTGGTTTGGTTTGGTTTTTGTTTTGTTTTTTGAGACAAGGTTTTGCTGTGTAGCTTTGGAGCCTGTCCTGGAACTCGCTCTATAGACCAGGCTGGCCTGAAACTCAGAGATCTGCCTGCCTTGTCTCCTGAGTGCTGGAATTAAAGGTGTGCTCTACAGCCTGACTGGTTTCATATTCTTAATTGTTTTCTCTCCTGCAGTGGTTTGCCACCTCTGTCTCTTTTCTCCTCATCTAGTTTGACTTTAGCCATTGGGAGTTACAATCCAACAAGCTTGAATTTAGGGTAGACCAGGTCTTTTGAAACCTCACACCATTACATGGGACAAAAAATATTATGATTAAGATATAGAAAATTAGAGTACTATTTATCTTATTTCTTCATACATAAAGATAAACACACGGTACTTTACAGAAGAAAGGGGAAAATGAAAAGAATGTTCCTCCATACATAGACACTGTTAAGCCTTGCTCTTCCTAGGGCTGCTGGTAATGCATGCATGGAGAGAAGAGGAAAGATTGGTTCATGTAAACCATTTTCCCAGTGTCACAATCAGGTTTTGAACATAGATGGCTACTTTGCCTTTGTGTTTTCTAGGACATTAGTATATTTATTTGGTCTTCTTATACAAACATGAAAATGCACTTTCCTCTTCATCATTTATGACATGTTGTGCTCTTTTACTGTGACCATCTAGACATCCCCACGAAGATGGCCAAATTTTACTTATGTGCAAGTTTGTCCATTGGGTGTGTGTGTGTGTGTGTGTGTGTGTGTGTGTGTGTGTGTGTGTTTATTATGTAGGCAAACAGATCTTTCTGAACTGAGCTTTTTAACCCACCATTGAGGCCTCAAATTAGGGTCAAAGAACATGTTCTATAAAGGGCTAGAGAGCTGGACTCTAGGCTTGCCAGACTGGTCATCTGCTATGATGCTCATCTCTTTCACTGTAACATGAAAGGTCATAGCTACTACAGAAATCATCAGCAGGACTGTGTTTAATTGAAAGTAATTTCAGACACAAGACCAGTTTGACTGGCAGAATGTCACTTGTTGACCCTTAATATAAATCATTATTTTACATGCTTGTAAAAAGTTTATATAGCAGGAGGCCAATGAGATAGTTCAGCAAATAAAAGTACATGATAAGCAAGCCTGGTAACCCCACCCAAGTTTGGTACATGGAACCCACATAAGGGTAGAAGGAGAAAACCAGCTTCACAAAGTCAATGTACCATGACATTTGCACGCTCATCACACACACACACACACACACACACACACACACACACACAATTATATATAGATATCAGGTTTTTTTTCTTTAAATTAAGGCTCTGTAGAGATGGTTCAACAGTTAAGAACACTTGGTGCTCTTATAGACTACGTGAATTCATTTACCAGCACCACTCAACACCTGTAACTCCAATTCCAGAGGGTCTGACAATTCCCTTCTGAGCTTCGAAGGCACTAGGGATGCATGTGGTGCACATACATACATGCAGGCAAAACACTCACACACATGCATTTTTAATGAATAAAAAGATTGTTTCAATATGAATTTGTATAGCAAAAGGTCTGATAAGAGAATATTCATGTCTGTCTCTTATGTATTTATTTTATATGTTCAATGAACAGCTTCCTCTTCCTTCCATGTCAGACAGAATTATCAGTGGCAGTCAGTCTGGCAATGAGCACACCTATTAAAAGAATTTTCAAGGTGCATAACCTGTGCTTTCAAGCATGTGGAGATCATATGTTTCATATATTCTGATATTGCTATTTAAAGAATGTTGCATCTGCCTGTCAAAGGCAAAATAAAAAACAAAACAGATGTGGCGACTAAAATTTCTGTATAACGTCTGTGGAAGACAAATACTTCGAGGTTCCCGCTTGTAGACAGAACATTTGAAGATTCATAGCTAAGGATTTGTTGTGTGACTAGAAGATACGTCTATGTGTGATGTTTACATTTAAATTGTTCATTTTCTCCCTTTTTATCATCGCTTATGGAACTGATTTTAAGGTAGATTATTTCTCCTTTTGTGTCTGATTACCCCTTTCTCTCCATTGACTGTTGTATCTGTTGGAATTTATAATTGATGCTAAATAATTACATTGGTACTATATCATCTTTTTATTCACGTACCATAATATCTGGTAATTAAAACTATTCACTGGCCTACTTCATTAAAAAAAAATAACATAAGCTCTGGCTGAAAAGAATTTGCTTTTTGAGGAATCTGAAGAACACTATGTTCTTTTTTTTGTTTGTTTGTTTTTGTTTTGGTCTTGTAACCGTTCTGGCTGTCCTGGAACTTGCTCTGTACACCAGGCTAGCCTTGAACTCACAGAGATCCACCTGCCTCTGCCTCCTGAGTGCTGGGATAAAAGACATGTGCTACCACTGCCTAGCAAACACTGTTCTTAAGACTATTTTTGAAAGTTATACAGACAGCTTTTGACTGATTTAGTACTGTGTTTCATACATGCTGGGGCATTGTCACATGAGCTATAAAGTTGACATACCAGGTGAGTAAAGACAGCATGGCAAATGTAGGAGATACAGCAAAGGTGATAACCAGAGGCACATTCATAGCAGAAGCACTTGGACAGAAAGGAAGTAGGTCAGCCTTGTACAGCTGTATACATTCCTGTATATCCCTCCTAAGGACTGAAGAAAACAATGACAAGCTCAAGGCTGCCTTTGGCACATAGCAGTTCCAACTGTCAAAAACCACAGAAGGCAACTCTCAAATCAGGACCCTGAGTTTCCAGTTTTAGAAACTAGAAAAGGGGGAGGAGGCTGGAATGTGGCTCAGAGCACTGGTTGGTCTTGCAGAGGACCCTAATTTGAGTCCCAGTACTCACATAGTGCCTCACAACTACCTGTAACTCTAGTCTGGGGTATCTGATATCCTCTGCTGGCCTCCATACGTGCAAGGCATGTACATGGTACACAAACATACTTGCAGACCAAACACCCATACATATAACATAATTAATTAAAAAGAAACTAGAACGAAAGAAAAACAGACCAAACTGAAAGTGGGGGAGTGAAGTGGGGGGACAGGGGACGGGACTGTAAAGATAAGAGCAGACATAAACACAAGAGACTAGAAGACAGAGGAAATCAGCAAAGTCAAAAATTGGTCCTTAGTGAGGTATGGTCACCAGCATGGAAGAGGCTTAGCAGAATTGCAGAATTGAGTCCTGCCTGGTCTATATAGTAAGTTCTAGACAAGCATGGATTATATGCAATACCTTATCTTTAAAAGGATTAGAAGTTGGCTCATTGAAAAGATCAACAAAATTAATATATACCTAGATTGTTAAATAATAAGTTAAATCAGAAGTGAAAGGGTCACATTGCTACTGGCTTCATGAAAATAAGAAGTAGAAGTAGATACCACAAGCAATTACATGCCAATACATATTCTGGGTGAAATGAACAAATTCTTACAAACACACACTGTCAAGGCTGGCTCAGACTTAAAACAGAAAAATAAGAGAATCAGTAATAGAAGTCTTTGCAATTAGGGAAGGCCCAGAGCCAAAGCCTTTTCCAATAAAGTGTAGTTAATGAGGCTACTGCTTCTGAAACACTTCCTTCCTTCTTTAGGAGCAGCATTGTACTGATACCAGAGCCACAGACACCACAAGGAAAGTGAACTTGCAGAACATTATCCATTTGAATATCGATACAAAAATCATTCATAGAATGCTAACACACTGATGACTGCAGTGTGAGGGTTAGACATGACCAAGTAAGTTTGCCCAAGGAATACAACAATGGCTCAACATAGGAAAATTGATCAGTGTAACTTACCAGAGTAATATGTGAAGAAAAAAACCACAGAATCAGGCAACCAGTGGGGTAGTGGTGGGGGGTGCATCTAACAAAAATCTAGTACTTCTGCACAGACTTTAAATCCCAGCACTTTGAAAGTCAAGGCAGGCAGCTTGGCTTATATAGCAGGTTTCAGCCCAGCTAGAACTGCATTGGGACTGTACCACACCTGCTCAAAAACAAACAAAAAACTACATTTTCATGATAAAACCAATTGGTAAGGTATTTGCAGACAATTTGACCTTTTCTTTAGAAATGCTTAAGGGATAAAACTATTAGAGCTAAAGGCTCTAATACTGTCAGAGGCTCTAAACTAGTAGAGATGGCTCAGTGGTCAAGAGCATATCCTGCTCTTGCAGAAGACCCAAGTTCAGTTCCTGGTGCTCAAATCGGGTGGCTCACCACTACCTTTAACTTCAGCTCCAGCTCCAGGGGATTCCATATCCTCTTCTGGACTCCACTGCCACCTACACTCACACGTACCCCCTCCCCACCTCCAACACACAAGATGAATGAACTTCAGAACTATCATACTAAGTAAAATAAGGCATGTGTAGAAGATTACATTTACGTGGAATAACCAGGATAGGTGAATCCACAGAGGCAGAAAGCAGAATAGTGGTTGCCATAGACTGAGGAAAATGAAATAAGGAGTTCTTGCTTAGTGTGTGTGAGCAGAAGAGGAAAGAGATGACTGCTGTAGGGCTGTGGAGTGTCCTTCAGGCAGTCATCTGGAGCTAATGGTTGTACATGATCAGTATATTGAGTCCCACTGCTAGGAAACAACAGTTAATTTTATGGTGTGTGAATTCTAAAGTGCTGTAACAGTAAGAAAAATCATGTGACTTAGTTTTTCTTGACTAGTAGAATGAAGGCTGTGACTAGAGTACAGTGGCTGCTCTTCCCAGGTTCTGCTCACTCTTTCTGACTGGAGTGAGTTTGTTCCTTTACCAAGTGATGACTCTCGGTACTAAGAGCATGAAGATGACAGTAAAGTATTAAGCATATACCGGGAGAGTAGTAATAAGCTGGAGGAGTTGTTTTCTCATGCCTGAAAGCATCCTTTTCACCACCCTACTCCAATGAAGTCACTTTCCCTTTCTTTTTCTTTTCTTTCTTTCTTTCTTTCTTTATTTATTTATTTAGTATGTGTACAGTATTCTGCCTGCATGTGTCTCTGCCGGCCAGAAGAGGGCGCCAGGTCTCATTACAAGTGGTTGTGAGCCACCATGTGGTTGCTGGGAATTGACCTCTGGAAGAGCAGTCAGTGCTCTTAACCACTGAGCCATCTCTCCAGCCCCACTTCCCTTTCTTGTCTCACATTGGTATGATAGTTTTCATACCAGCTGCCAGAAATCTCAGACCCAAGTTCTGCCAACTATGACCTCATTTTGTTTGCGATGATGAGATCCCAAATCAGTGCTTTAGGTTAGGGCTGCTGACTCTCTGAATTCCAGCAATGGACCCATGCTCTCTCCCTCACTTTTGTCCTCTTGATGGATTTCTTACTTACATTTTGGATGCCTAGACATTTGGAAACCTAGCATATATGCTTCATATCATTTCAGATTTCAAATCTTAAGACAACAGGGGTAGATGGATAAGTATTATTGGTCAAATACAATACAACAAGATAACATTTTTGTCAGAGAATCCAAGTTACATGTGGCACATCTTAGGTGGGTGGTATGTCCCGTAAAGCATCTGAGGCATTGTGCTCTGTGCCATTTTATAAGAAACTTAACAAAGTGAAAGAGAGTCTAGTAGACCATGTGGGATGAGGAGGAAGGGCATCCCCTTCCTTGTCATGAAACAAAGCAAGAGAGATTAGTCTTATAAATATGGCAACTCTTCAAAATGGTAAGAGTATCCAAAAAGAAAAGGAAAGAAAACAATCAGCTTCTGTGTGAAAGCCTTCAAGCAAAGTGCAGGCAACCACTTTCAAAAGTATTCCTATAATTAAAGGATATAATCACATACTCACCAAAATATATTTCACCCCTGAGATTAATGAGTCTACATTATTACTAAAATGTAGGCAAGGGAGCTGGGTATAGTGGCACACATCTTTAATCCCAGTACTCAGGGGCAAGTGGATCTCTTGAGTTTGAGGACAGCCAGGGCTATACACAAACTGTCTCAAAACAAAACAAAACAACAACAACAACAACAAAAGGCAGACAAGGGAAGGGTGAAGAAAAAGAAGAGTTTAAAACCAGTGACCAATTGAATTTAAAAAGTACTTATTGATTACTTCTAAATTTTAAGGCATTGTATAAAGGTACTGTCAGTAATTCAAAAGTGAGCTTGGTCATTAGCAGCAACATGACATGTTTCCTTGGCCTTGTTTTATAGTCTAGTCTCCTGAGACAAGATCTAGGAATTGGGAGCCCAGCACAGCTGTCTTCTTCAGGAAAACCTGGAACACCATACTACTCATTCTCTGCCACAAGTTCTAGGAGAAGACCACTCCATGACTCTGTAGCTCTAGGTGAGTGTTTTGACACAGAAAATCCCGTCTCTCAGATGTCCCACTTCCTTAGTCTGTTCTTGGTCATCATTTGGATATCAAGGTATATCTACATACAAGTAATATACAGGCTGAGTATTCCTAATCTAAAATCTAAGATCCAAAGTGCTCTAAAATATGAAACCTATCGAATACTGACATTATATCATAGAAAATTTCATGACTGACTTCCTGAGATGGGCCACAGCCATGAAGCACACTTGTATGAAATTAACCTTGGACTATGTAAATAAGGTGTATATGAAACATAAATGAACTTAATCTTTTCATGTGGGTTCTGCCCCCAAGATACTGCATTATGTTTATACAGATAGTCCAGATCTGAAGACTAGAACACATCTGGCCACAAGCATTTCAGGTAAGGGATACTCATCCTGTATGCATTAGATACATAATGAAGTTGTCAGAGCTGCCACTGTTGTAAAGAACTCATCTACTTTGTATTCAAGTTTTAGCTAACTATAGTCTTGTTTGACAATTTAATATTTAAACCATAATATTCATCAATATGAGCAGTGTGGTAGATATATAGTACTATGTTTTTAGAGCCTCTTGTAGCCATACTTTTATTTATAATAATTTTTTGACATTACAATTACATCGCTCTTCCCTTTTCTTCAACCCCATCCCATGTAGCCCTAACTTGCTCTCAAGTTCATTGCCTTGTTGCCTAATTGTTGTTTTATATGATTATTCCTAAATATATAAATATAACCTGCTCAGACTGTATAATATTCCCTTATGTGTATAACCTGATAGCTGGCCATGTAGTATTTGATAACTCTGCCCATGGGGACCGTTTCTCTTGCTCTCGGCATTCCCAGTCCTTTGTTTAGAGTAGACGCCCTCAAGGTTTCCCCTTCCATGTTGGCATGTCTATTGATGTTGTCGTTTTTTTTCAGGTCTTGTGTAGGCATCTATGTTAAACCATAATTTTAACAAATTTTAAGAAAACAGTTTAATATTTTGTTTCATGAGAGAATTTAGCCAATTTTTCTTCTTTCAGCTAGCAAGTATTTTCTTACCTGGTAATTTTATGTCCTATTATTAACACCTAGTTTTTAATTAAAATGAAAATAGTACTGACTGGTTTGCAAAATGGTTTTATAAATTCCTGTCAGTAAATTAAAATAAAATAGTCCTTCTAGTCCATGACTTTGGTCATGAATTTAGCATAAAAACTAAGGTTCAAAAGATGCCACATACATAATAGTAAGTTGCTCACCTGGGATAAATTTTAAGGTTTTTATGAGTTTCAGTCCAGTGGATTTTCTGTTGTTGTTTGTTTGTGTAGCACTCTGAACTTCAGGCAAGCTTTATTTGTTAGATCACAAGTAAAATATCACCACAGTTTGCATACTGGTTACTTCTATTCTGTACTTTTCCTTTGAAATTGAGATAAAATTAACAAGCACTTAGCTTACTGACATGACCGTATACAGTGGAATCAGTACATTCACCTAATCAGTGTTTCAAGTGAAAATTAAAGTTGTAAAACATGTTTATAATAAAGGAAGACCAGCTCCTAAAGTAAATGTAAACCAAAGTAAAATGTACTATAATTCCTGATTGCACAAATATTTGTTGACTGCCTCAAGCTAATATATATCTACCTCCTGTCAAGCCATATATTCTTAGTCTCAAGGTCTAAAGAATGAATGAGGTACATAGAAAGGACACAGTGATGGATTGCTGCATTCAGAAGAAAATTCTGGTATCTTTTTTTCATGGGAGCATGATCATGTAATACGTATGGGTGCTATTAGGATCAGCCCTGGTGGTTTAGACCAGCATTCTTTTTGTTACTAACAATGTCCATCTATGCTCTGCTTGAGCACCTGTTGAGTTAACCCAGTAGAGGCCTCAATTGAGTCTGTATTGTGTTGGTCTACAGGACTGTCTTCTAGACTCTGTGCACACACTGTAGGAACAACTAGCTAATCCCTGCCAATGTGCTACTACTAAAAAAAACTATTGAATAGGTAGAAAAGAATGGAGATACATTCTGTTAAAATCCAGGATAAAAACTCAAGTTTTCCATGAATTCAAACTTCATTTCTATTTGATTATGTTATAGATACTATTGCTTATCTAGTGTATCTTTTCAAAACTCTGTGAGGTTATAATGTTAAAATTAGATTACAAATGAGGACCCCAAATGGAATGCAGTATATAATGTTTCTCTTGATACTTGGAGGAATCCTATCCATTTCCTGTGTGGATACCTGTTAGTAGATTATTTTCATGCTGCCCATTGCTGTCCCCAATCTTGGCCTCTCCTTGGCATTGCATTGTCTGGTAAAATGTGAGCGCTTAGAAGAACTTTAGAGAGCTACAACAATATTAGTGTTTTCTGAAACCATTTAGGTACTTTATTCTAGAGAGTAGCAACTATCTAATTTGTAATTGTTTTGGTCTGCATTAATAAGGGCTAAAAGTTATTAAATGTGGGACAGGAGAGGTGGCTCAGCAGTTTAGAGCACTGATTGTTCTTCCAGATGACCTGGGTCAATTTCCAGCACCCCTAGGATGACTCTCAACTGTCTGTAGCTCCAGTCTCAGAGGACCAAAGATTTTCTTCTGTTCTCCATGGGCACTGTATACACATGGTAGTACTCAGCCATGGAGGTAAAACACCAATACACATTTTAAAAAACATTAAAGTGTCACAAATGTTAGGCAATGCAATGAGCATGTTTCATGTATTATCACAGAATGTGAAACTCACAGGAGAGGTGGTGCCCCCCATCCCTTCATGCATCTGAAGGAATTGAAGCACAAAGAGGTAAAAGTAACCTTCCCAGGTTCATATGACTGCTGTATTAAATATAGCCAGTTTACTCTCCCCAAACTAGACTGTGAATCCCAAACTGGTGGTCGTATGTGGCTAATGTGAGATACAAAAGAAAGATCTTTGTTATAACTATAAGCGATAGAGCATTTTCTTGACTGATTTTGTATGAAGTGTAGCTTTTGCTCAAGGAAGTAGACTGCGGAAACACTTCACCAAGAACAACTTTTTGCTATAAGTTTTACAAATACAGAATATGCCAGATCTTGTTTGTCTTTGGCACTTCTGTTTTAAAAAGATGTGGGCCACCTCTTGGGGAAAGGATATCCATGCTGATGAATACTTCCTGCTCTTTTTATGGTGTAGTATTTTTACATGAGGCTTATAAAGTTGGCTTTCTTAGCTTTCCAGCCTTCTGGGATATTACCTGTAGAGAACCCACAGACCAAATTTAAATAAATTTCAGTCTTTATAAAAATCACGTTTTATTGTATACTGTCATTTACAGCCTTTCTTATTTCATTCTCATTTCTGTAGTTTTAAAAAATATGGAGTTTTTTCACATCAGCCTTCCTAGTAATGAATCTGTCTGAAAATCCTGGATTTGATCCATTTTATGTGTGTGATTGGAAAGCTGTGCATATCACTTTTCAAAAAATAAGATGGAAAAGTTATAAATTTTGTATATGAATGAAATTAGAATACCAACTTAGGCATATGAAAATAGTCATATTTTCATTTATATTAATTTATTTTATAAATAAATTTTTGGATCTGGAGCTATGGCTCAACAATTATGAGTATGTACTGCTCTTGAAAATGACCCAAGTTTAGTCTCACACCCATGTGGCGGCTTTTAACTCTCTGTATGGAATTCCCGCTCCAGAGAGTCGGGTCCTGTATTTGGACTCCAAGGGTGCCTCTACATAAACATATACCTGCACTCATATATGCGTGAACACATACAAAAACAGACATGCATACATAGATATTCACAATTTAAAATAAAGTAAGAGATACTTTCTGTGTTCATTTCCTAAAAAAGTATACAAACTTCTAATTAAAGTCCAAATTACACTGTAGTGCTGAGGTTTCCGTTTTACTCATACATTTCCAAAGCAAATACCTGTAATACTAGATGTGTATACTGGCTGTATTTCATAGCATATGGAGCATGTCTTGATGTTACTGTAACCTTAGTTTTTCATTCTTTCAACTTTATTTCAGATTTTTAGCATAGTACGTTGTACTACAGCATTTGCTGTTACATACTAATTTTGTTTTTGTTTTTCGAGACAAGGTTTCTCTGTGTAGCTCTGTAGACCAGGCTGGCCTTCTCCTCATAGGCCTTCTTCTGCCTCCCCAAGTGCTGGGACTAAAGGCATGTGCCACCACCGCCCAGCTTGATACGGAAGTTTTAAAAATAGGCTTTTAAGCCTAATCCTTTTTTTCTTTCCTTCTTTCTTTCCTTCCTTCCTCCCTCCCTCCCTCCCTCCCTCCCTCCCTCCCTCCCTCCCTTCCTTCCTTCCTTCTTTTTTTAAGCTTAATTGTTGATATGGTGTAATTTGTCTCTTTGTTAGGGAAGTGTTCTATTAGGGAGACCTGTTGCACAGTGGACTGACAAACGTGAACACTTAGACGCTCATGACACAGCAGGCTCTTAAGACATGTTTAGTCCCCTTCCTTGTTTGTGCTGTTGTGGTTCCTTTCTTATTTTGCTGTTCCCTTCCCAAACTTAGTAGAACCAGGGTATTCCCCTTCTTCACGCAGTGGGAGAAAAAAGTAGAAATGGGAGTGTGCAGCAGGACGTGAAGGATAGCAACATGGTGGATGACAGCATGGGACTTGTTTCCTACTCATTCGAAGTCTTTTTTCCACAGTGTAAATGCTAATGAAACATTTTCTTTTCCATATGCAGATCCTTTGCAAGCAAAGAAAGTAAGAAAGGTGCCTCCTGGCCTGCCTTCTTCTGTAAGTATTTTTTTTAACTTGATGTTAAATAAATTGATGTCAAGTATTCAGTATTTACTTGCTACAAGGATGGATTCGATACGTGCCAGTGGGCATACTTTACATAGTAACTGTTCATTGCTTAACAAAATCATTGATTGAGATAAATCCACACTTAATGTTAGGCTTTTCGTTTTCTGTGCAATGATTTGTAGCTTACTTACATGCTGTCACTCCCTGTCCCTGTCATTTGAATTCCCCTCTTGGGAAGAAGACTAGGCCTGTAGCTGTCAAAGAAGATCTCCTGTGCAGGTCTTTTGATGTTTAATTAGTCATTATGTTGCTGAACAGGAGGACAGACAGAGATTAATAGCTGAGAATCTTAGAAATTTACATTTGTAATAATCCCAATGGAGCTAAAGACATTAAGATTCGGAGGACATGTTCGGCTCAGCTTGCCTCAGTAGGACTGAGGTTATTAATATGCATAAATCACCAAGTCAGATGTTCATTGTGAAGCCCTTGTGGATTTTAAAGCCTTCATTAAGCCTTTCCCAACTTCAGTCTAGCATCAGGAAAGCTTTCACGCAACTAGTTCGTTGATCCCTCCTTGTTCAAAAATGTATCCTTTGAGAATAAAGAGCTTTGATGAGGGAGGTTGGAAGAGGTTGGTAAAACAATCATTAATGGCTGTAGCAACCTAATACTGTAGGAGTGTTTGTGCTGTTAATATACTTATTCTTTGGAGCAATAGAAGTATTTGTAGATGAACTTACATTATAAATCCACCCACAGTTTAAAAACCTCTGGTGAGAAGAAGGGAAAGGCTTTTTCCTCTGTGTAGAACAAATGGGCAGTGAGGCTGTTAGATTGAGGCCCTGTGCCTTGAAGGGGACACTCTTTGTTGTGTAAATGGATGTTGGGCTTTTATTGGGCAATACTTAACACATGGGCGCAGGTGCTGCCAGATGAGTCACAGCTCATCGGAGTTTGGACTGAATGGAATCCCCTGCTTGATGAGTACCAATCTAGACGGGGCAGCAGGAGCCAGAGCTTTTGATTTCTTATGAAGGGTAAAGTAGGGAAATTCTCTTTTGGTTGTTTGCATTCCTTCTCCCCCCCCCCCCACTCCCAGCCCCACCCCCTTTCTGTGTGATACTTGAAAAGTTGAATTGAAATCTCTGGAACTCAATTCCAGATGGATCTGAGTTTTGAGAAGCATAGGGCAGCTGTGCTCTGAACCTGCAGCCTACCTGGAAGGCTGAATTGCCGAAGCAAGCATCCTAAAGCTTTTGCTTGCATAAGCATTTGGGCCCACTAGAGGCTGAATGGCTGCTTGATAAACAAAATGAACAATGCCTCAAAGCATTATTCCCAAAGACAGGAATTTCAGCAGCAGCTAAAATTAGTTGTGCGATTTACATTTTAACAGTTGTGTGCTGTGCAAGGGTAGGTAGGTAGTATAATCTAACAGAAATCATATTCAGGTAGACAGAACTGCTAAAACATGGAGCAGTATGAGTTCTTGTAATTTATTTTTATAATTCTATGAAAGTAATAAAAATTAAATTGCATATTAATATTAGTAGAACCACATTGCTTTAAAAAACAAATTAGTAAGTGAAAAGTCTATCACATTTATTCATGACCTAACATTAGAAAAAAGCAATAATTGTCCATGTTTCATAGTTACTTCATTTTTAAACAAATGAGCAAAATGGACAAGGAGCCTGGAATAAGACTTTGAAGACTTCTTTGTCCTTACATTTTTAATTATAACAGCATTTACTACTTGGAGATAGTTCTCTGTATTATTTTATGTTCAGGAAAGGGAACAGTACTGCATTTTGATGAACTTTGAGAATGATTAAGAAATTTTGTAAGCCAAACTTAATTAAGTATTGTACTTTTCTAGCTCCTTTAATATACATCTTTAATCCAAACTCGAGTTAGAGGTAGATCTGTAAGTTGGAGGCTAGCTTGGTTTTCATAGGGAGTTCCAGGCCAGCTAGGGCTGATTAGCGAAACCCTGTCTTAGACATACACATATATGTATGTATGTTTGTGTATAGTAGTTCGCATAGTGGTGTATGTGCCTATGATCTCAGCAGCAGGAGACTGAAGCTGGAGGAGTGCTATATATTTTAGGCCAACCTGGGCTCTATAGCAAGACTCAGCCAAAAAAGAAAAGAAAAAAAGAAAAAAAGAAAAAAAAACAGAATAAAGAAAGAAAATTAAATATTTTTTCTATTTGACTACTTATACTGAATATGCAGTTTTTGACATTGTGAGTTGTAAAAGAAGTGGGTGCAGAAATGAACATAGAGTGCATATTTTATTTTATGATTATTTGAATAACGAGTATCATGCTTCCAAAACTAAAAATTCAGCCAAATGTTGAGATTTCAAATGGGCTAGCAGGTAAAAAGCACAGAAGTGTGACAAACAATTGGTTTGCCTTAATTTGGAAGTAAAGTATTCCTAGAGCCTATGGTAGTTTCAACTTTGTAGTTTCACTGAAGTACTCCTCTCCCTTCCCCCAGAGGAGGAGCTGAGGAACACTGTAGATTACACATGGTCTTGGGGAGGTCTGCTCTGAGTAGAGACTTCCAGGGAAGAGTGTGTATGGTAATGCAGGGCGGCAAGGATTTCCTTTGCCTTTGAGGGTTCCTTAGTCTTCCTTTTCTCTTATCTGAACACCAGTTTTCCTATATCAGACTGTTGCTAAGATAAAAGTAAAAAGTAAAGGAGTCTTGAGATATCGGGTAGGGATTGGGGCAGCTTTTCCCCTGGCAGCCTCTCTTTAATTTCAAAAGGAAGTGCATTCAGTAGCCTCTCCAGCTTCAGTGTCACTTTGTTAGATGTGAGGACTTCTTAAGAGTGAGGAACTGTGTCAGCCATTTCACTAAATCAGCATTCTGTTTAGTCTCTGCCACTAATCTCCCCTAATTTATATACAGGGCCACAATCACAACGTATAAAATAATGTGAAAGGCCATTTTCTTTTGAAAATTAAACTACAAATCTTGGTTTACTCATAAAAATATTTTGTTTAAGCCGGGCGTTGGTGGCGCATGCCTTTAATCCCAGCACTCAGGAGGCAGAGCCAGGTGGATCTCTGTGAGTTCGAGGCCAACCTGGTCTCCAAAGCGAGTTCCAGGAAAGGCGCAAAGCCACACAGAGAAACCCTGTCTCGAAAAACAAACAAACAAACAAACAAACAAAAATTTGTTCAGTATAATAAATTTCAGTTCTTCCAGTTTCATTTTTACTGAGCAGATTTGTGTAATTGGCTTTGTTGTTTAAGGACTAGCACTATCTAAGGATGGTGTGGTAGTAGATAGAGATACACAGAATTTCCCCATGTGTAGATAATCACTTTTATCTAGGTTCTTACCTCTTTTCTTTTTTATGACCTAGAAGGAGTTACTTGTGACTCTGAACCATAGGGATTTTTGTTTCTGTGGTGCAGAGGATTGAGCTAAGGGCCTCCTGCACGTTAGGCAATTGCTCTATCACTGACTCATTCTCCATCTTAAACCTAAGGTTGGTTGCCAGCCTTGTTCGTTTTTAGAGTACTGAGGATGAAGCAAAGGCCTTCGTACATGCTGAGGAAGGACTTCTCCACACTGCATGTCAAAGATGATAATCCCAGCACTCAGGAGGCAGAGGCAGGTGAATCTCTGTGAGTTCGAGAAAAACAAAAACAACAACAACAAAAAAAAAAAAAAAAACAAAGACAATACAATAATATGCAGTGTCCAGATTCTGTGTATTTTCCATCTTTACATAGCTCTTTTTTTAAACTAGATTTCTTTTTTAAGGACTTTTTCTTTTCTCTCCCAAGCCTGTGTATATTTTTAAACACATTGTAATCTATTTAGAGGTTTTTTCCATCTGAATTTGTTTTATTGTGTATCTTTAATCCTTTTCTGACCAGAAGTGTTTTGTTTCTTTGTTTTTTTGTTTTGTTTTGTTTTGGGGTTTTTTTGTGTAGCTTTGGAGCCTGTTCTGGAACTCACTCAGAGATCCGCCTGCTTCTGCCTCCCGAGTGCTGGGATTAAAGGCATGCACCACCACCGCCTGGCCTGACCGGAAGTTTTTAAACTGCTAAGCTGCGTGGCTGGGACTGAAGTGGCAGCCCTGGCTGCTGGCTCCAACCCATTCGGCTTTTCAACATGGCTCAGGTACCAATGAGTCATGTTTACCTCCCCAATCTAGGAAGCAGTATTGTAGCTGGAAGTTTCTCTGGTCCCACCTGGACCCACAGTCCCATTTTTCTCCGGGTCCTGTATTTCTCCAGTCCTACCAGCCTCTCCCACCCAAGTCCTGCAGCCACTTGGTCCCAAGTAAACACACAACTGTATGACCTATGGCTTAGGCTTCTTACTAGCTAGCTCTTATAACTTAACTCAACCCATAAGTATTAAATCTATGTGTCACTACATGTCCTGGGACTTTACCTATGTCCCATTGCATGTTACTTCTTGGACAGCAGTCTGCTGTCTCCTCTAACTCTCCTTTCTCCTTTCACTGTCTCTCTTGGACTTTCCCACCTGGCTCCATCCTGCCCTGCCATAGGCCAATGCAGCTTTATTTATCAACTAGTCAGAGCAACACATATTTGCAGCATACAGAAAGGCAACCTACAGCAAGTATTAAGTAGCATGCCTATGTTTTTAAGCCCATGGCTGTGGTCCCAAGCCCACAGGCAGTAGCTGAGAGAAGCCTCTTTGTATCATGGCCTGTGAGAGACCATGGGAATCCACCATGGTACCACTGAAACTAACCACAGCCAAGGGACAAGACTCTGTACCACGGTCTATAATAAGACCTGAAATAGGAAGCTGTTCTTGGCTTCATTTTAGAACCTTTTTTTAAGCTCTCAGATTTTATGGGGAAATTTTTGCCAAATGTCTGGGCACCAATTGTAGGCTGAAGTTTCTCGATCCCACCTGATCGCACCCAGGCAGTAGCCATTTTTATAAAATAATCACTCAGGTTTAATATTAATTACAAACTGTATGGTCTGTGGCTCAGGCTTATTGGTAACTAGCTCTTGCATCTTAAATCAACCCATTTCTATTCATCTATACTTTGCCATGTGACCGTGGTTACAAGTCTGCTGGCA
Organism: Onychomys torridus; assembly: GCF_903995425.1. Lineage (NCBI taxonomy): Eukaryota > Metazoa > Chordata > Mammalia > Rodentia > Cricetidae > Onychomys > Onychomys torridus. The sequence continues at coordinate 65,499,452 of NC_050449.1, read as the reverse complement.
TCTTGTTCCTTAGGCAGCTGGATGGCATCTGCCCTGACTCCACCTTCTTCTCCCTGTATCTTTGCTTCAATTTCCCACCTGGTTATATCCTGTCTTGCCATAGGCCAAAACAGCTTTTTTATAAACCAATAGTAGCAACACATATTCACAGTATACAGAAAGACCATCCCACAGCAGTCTTTTAAAAAGGAAAAGGAAGGGGGAGGAAAGAAACTTAGAAGGAAAACTTGCTGAATCACAATCTGCTGCCTAGATTTACTCTGATTGTTATTATTTTCTCAGGAGTGTATTTTTTCATTATTTGTTTGTTTGATTGAACATCATTGTAGTTCCTATAATTTCTTAGTTAAGCTCTCAAAATGTATTTTGCCACCATTTAGAAAAGTTTGTTTTCTAAGAGGCCCTATTTCCCTCACTGAGCCTCCATCTTCCAACATGAATCATAACAGTGTAAACTACTTTTTCCTGCTTTGAAGCAGTACAGTTCTGTGACCTTAAGATTGGTAATTATAGTTGGGCATGGTGGCTCATACCTTTTAGCCCAGCATTCAGGAAGCTGAGGTAGGAAGATTGTTGTCCGTTGAGAGTAGCCTGTATTACATAGTGAGTACCAGGTCAGCCAGAGGTATATGTGGAAAGATACACTCTTAAACAACAACAAAAGAATTAGTAATCCTATTTAGAAATTGTTATTTTCTTTTTCTAGTGTTTGGGGTTCAAACCTAGGGCTCCATTCTAATGTGTATTAGGCAAGCGCATTGCCTCCTAGTAACATTTCAGCGTACATTTTTTTTTAATTAGTGTGAATTGTTAGTTAATATTAAATCTGAAAATGTATGGACATCTCAAGATAGTTGGAGAGATTCTGAAGTGCCCTAAGCCACACAGGCTCCTGGACCCATACATAATGCTGGAGTATTGCTCTGAAATATCTATGACCAAGAACTACGAAGAGACAATATTAAGTCTCAAACACATCTAAACTAGATAGGAGAGGTGACAAACAGTGGGAGAACATAGAAATTGCTATCTTGAGAAAGTTAAATACAAAACGGTTAGCTCTCTGATCTAGTGAGAATCACCATTGGGGTTAGAACTATAAAGAACCACTTTCAGTTTACCTCTGAAAGTAGCCAGAGAACGGCAGCACCTGGCTTTCTCCCAAAGGCCTCTCCATGGGGTCAGCAGGAAGCCAAGGAACAGTGTCACAGACATTGCCTGAGACCTAAGACTACATCTTTACAAACCAGTGTCAGCTTCAGTGTGACCTCACAGATGAGTGCTGTGGTTCTTGAATGTGGATTGAACAGGGTATTTGCTTATTAGTTCCTTGGGCGTATCGCAGCTGGATGTGCAGAAGAGATCCTTTGTTTTTCTCTGTTTGTTTTTTGAGTTTTTTGTTTGTTCTGTTTTGTTTTTCAATACAGACTTTCTTTGTGTAATAGTTCTGGCTGTTGTAGAACTCACTTCGTAGACTAGGCTGGCCTTGAACTCACTCCACCTGCTTCTGCCTCTTGAGTGCTTGGAATTAAAAGCTTGCACCACCATGCCTGGCTCAACTTCTTCTGTAAAGAGGTTGTATAATAAATATGGAGATAAAAGGACAGATGGTTCCTACTGAAACTACTAGACACTGCTGTGTTAATATCATTGAAAGTAGCTACAAGTGATACCTAAATGAAAAGACACAACTGGTTCCAGTAAAGCTTGATAAGAGAGTTGCTGGTAGATGAGACTTGACTCACTAGCCTTAAGCAGTCACCTGCAGAGGGCTCTAAGAATGCAGGTGTAACCCCCTTGTCCTCAAGGCCCTGGATAGAGAGTGGTTTTTATTGGACTATCAGATGCTCTTCAAGATTGTTTGCCATATTCAAAACTGTTCCCACTAGTACAGTGAAGTGAAGCAATGTTTCAGTGTTGTGTTTTCTAGTATTTAAGTGTTCCATGATCCTGCTGATAATTGTAGATGGGTGTGTACTCAAGTCGTCATCTTTGTCCTAGCCCAACTTTGTGCTAGAACTGTTTGCTGTGATCTGTTTCCTGTGTAAGTATGACAATGGAACATGTACTCATTTAGGTGCCATTGAATATGAAGGCTTTACTGAAAACTAAGATAGTTGTTCATGCCTTGAAAATTCTTTTTCTCAATGTTAATCTTTATGAATGTAGGTGAATTTTTTATGGTTCTTACATAGTTCCCTTTTTTACTTTGAAGAAAGCTTCGATTAGTAAGTAAAAGTTCAAGTTTTGACTTGTACTTGAGATCTTTTTTATTGTTTGAAGTCAAAAGCAGCTGTTTTCTCCCAGCATCATTAAAGATATTTAAGATTTTCAAAAACCAAGGCTAGGGGTACCCAATCTTCAAGAAGGACAGCAGTTTGAAAATTAGCAACTCTTTGCTATTAGGTCCCAGTGAGTCCCTCTGTTAAAGCCATGGAGAGTATCCTGAGTACTTACAGTAAGTAAAGGACTCTCTTAGGCATTCGGGATTTAAATACAACCAAAACATGGGCCTGTCTTCAAGATCATGGCAAGAGTTCATCTTCTGCCTGTGAAGAGAAGTAACTTTTAATATTTTTCTGTTGAGTAATTTCCCTGCAGTCTTAGAGTGTACTACCCAGGAAAGTAGTTCACTCAAGTGGAGTAGAAACCATGCCTGTATAGCTGTTACCTTCCTTATCTAAAGGAACCCTTGTTGACTTCTGTTGTTCAAACAGTGAACAATATGCCAACTTTCTTCATAAAAGTAAAGAACTCTGGTTCCTATTTGTCTTCTGAAATATGCTGTTAAATTATACACAAAATAAAGAGTATTTTTTACAACAGAAAAGGTAATTCCACCACCAGTGTCAACTCTGTATTGATTCAGAATTGACATCATTAGAAATGTAAGGACTAGCTGAGTGGTGGTGCCACACAACTTTAATTCCAGCCTGGATCTCTGTGAGTTCCAGGGCAGCTAGGATTGTTATATATACAGAGAAACCCTGTCTCGGAAAAGAAAGAAAGAAAGAGAGAGGGGGGGGGGAAGAAAGGAAGGAAGGAAGAAGAGAAAAAAAGAAATGTAAGGACTAACTGGGCAGTGGTGGCACACACCTCTAATTCCAGCACTCAGGAGGCAGAGGCAGGCAGATCTCAGTGAATTTAAAACCAGCCTGGTCTACAGAGTGAGTTCCAGGACAGTCAGGGCTACATAGAGAAACCTTGTCTGGAAAAAAGAAGAAGAAATGTAAGGACTTTTCATAAAACAACATTGGTGTAGAAACCAGAGCATAAGGGACAGATTTTTTTTTTTCCTAAAGAAGAGAAAAAAGTTCACAGTTTCACTGAATACAAGTGTAACATCTGGTCCTTCAATACGGTATTTCTCATACTAAAACACCCTCACGAATTGAACCATCTGTCAACTCCTGTGTTACTGTCATCTTTGTTCAAGCCCCCTTTCTCTTTCAGACTACTGCAACATCTCCTCAACTCGTCTTGCAGTTTTCCTTCCTCCACTTCAAATCCTAAAGTAGCTTTCCATATCAGTATCAAGCCAGAGTCCTTCCCCTGGCTTAGCAGACCCTCATGACCCATCTCTTCCCTCTCAGATCTTTTGCCGCCTTCCTCCCTCAGTCCAGCCTCTTGTGTATCTATATATTGCTGTTCTTTCTGCTAGACCCCACTCCTTTGTACCTGCATGGCTAGTTTTCTCTCGGATCAGTGGGGATCTGTCATGGTCATCCTACAGAAAATGGCAGCACAGCACCCAGCCACTCCTTCCTTCCCCGCTGCCATTTTCTTTGTAGCTTATCCAATTTATTCCTTTTTTTTTTTTTTTTTTTTAAGATTTATTTATTTATTATGTATACAGTGTTCTGCCTGTGGGCCAGAAGAGGGCACCAGATCTCATTACAGATGGTTGTGAGCCACCATGTGGTTGCTGGGAATTGAACTCAGGACCTCTGGAAGAGCAGTCAGTGCTCTTAACCTCTGAGCCATCTCTCCAGCCCCCCCAATTTATTCTTTTTGGTTGTTCGAGACAGGGTTTCTCTGTGTAGCTTTGGAGCCTGTCCTGGACTAGCTCTGTAGACCAGGCTGGCCTCAAACTCACAGAGATCCACCTGCCTCTGCCTCCCGAGTGCTGGGATTAAAGGCGTACTCCACCACCACCTGGCTCCAATTTATTTTTTACCCTGGTCATTTTATAAAGCAGGGATGTGGTTTATGCTGGGGGGTGGGGTGGGTTTCTGTCCCCAGTTGCTAATGGATAATAAATAAATTAATAAATCCATGTGATTAGCAATATAGCTGTAGGTATCTTTGCCTACTGTACCTTGCTTAATTGACATGAAGATGGACTGAACTACAAAAGATCTGAATTATCTTCAGAGAAAGAAAACTAGCAATATTTTAGCCTTTACTTTATAGAACATTAACTATGCTTAAACGTTGTAAATACTTGAAGATGGGAGTGGGAAGAGCTCCAGGTTTTTATTAGAAAAGTAAACATCTTTTTTTGAGCTGAGGACCAAACCCAGGGCCTTGTGCTTGCTAGGCAAGCGCTCTACCACTGAGCTAAATCCCCAACCCAAAAAGTAAACTTCTTTTGGTTGACAAAGTTCATCAATGTTATTTCCATTCTTGTGAGCATAGACTCTCAGTTTAGATACATGAGAACTAGAAGACATGCATTTCATTTCCATCGTGGAGTCCTAATGTTAGAAGTGGATGTTTTGAAGCCATATGATCTTCATCCAAGTTTAACAGTAGAAACACAGATTGAATTTTTCAAGGTTTGGGAAGCAGATAGCCTCAAGGTCACACTGTAAAGTTAGTATGGTGGTGTTGCCTGGTCTTTATCCTCAGGCTGTCTGCTCATGGCAGCTATTTTTGTTTATAATCTATTTCATAGTCCCTTTTACTGCTCTACTAAATTTTCCAGCAGAACATGCAAACCTGCATGTTACAGGCCCTGTACTTTTGTTGAAGGATGGTGTAGGAGCCATAGCTCACTCATTTGACAGACTCTCTTGTCAGCTCAGTTACTCACTACCCTTTCCATAGAGAATTCTATAGTTATTTTAAGGGTTTGAGAACAAATCTTTCATTTTGCAGAGGGGTCAAATTAATCTAAGTGTCTGTTCTATGTATGATGCACATTGTTAAGATGTCAGAATTGTTACTGAGTGAGTCATGCTGAAGTTGGGGAAGAGTTTTGACTCAGGGTACCCTGCCAGCCTGGTTTCTTGTTGCCATTGTTCTAGTTACTTCAGAGCTTCAGAAGATAGATGGTTACTTTAGATGAGCGTATTACCAGGCAATAGCCACATACCCTCCACCTGCCAGCACATGTTAGAGTTCAGAGCTTTTCGATGCTTATCTTCCAGCTCAGGAGTTGTAATGTGGTTTTTAGGATTCTTTCCTGGATCTAACTTTCATTTTATGTAAAGCTTTAGGCTTTTTAGTAGATGTAATTGTGAATATATGATCTAATGTTGCTGTAGACACTGGACATCAATTGTAACAACTCTGGGCTTCAGGAAGAGTGTATGACAAGATCTAAAATAGTTCACAATACCTAGTAGTTATGGAGCTTACTAGAATGAAATAAAGTGCACTAACAATAATAAAAATAGTCCCATATCTCCCATACATGAACAGCTTACTTCAGCATAGCAGCGCTTCACTGCTTCTAATTTCTTTCCTTTTGACAGTTGAATCAACAAGTATAAGATATGTCAGGCTTCGCTGGGTGGTGGTGGCGCATGCCTTTAATCCCAATACTCAGGAGGCAGAGGCAGGCGGAGCTCTTGTGAGTTCAAGTTCAGCCTGGGCTACTGAGTGAGTTCCAGGAAAGGCTCTACAGCTGCCCAGAGAAACCCTGCCTCAAAAAAAAGAGAAAGAGAGAGAGATGTCAGGCTTCATGAACATGACGATGATCTTCTCTGTGTCTTCCTGTTGTGTTGTATGGGCTGCTGCAGTGAGCCCTGCATATCTCTTCTAATCAGAAGTCTGAGTGGCAATTATATAGCTTCAGTTTTGTTTTAAACTACTCGGTGTAACTAAATAAAAAAGAACTTAAACCAAAAATCTTTCAAAGTCAGAGTTCAGGGCTTGGGGGTGCAGTAGATAATAAAACGTGCAAATAGTAGGTTGGTTGGGTTGTTTTTGAGACAGAGTTTCACTATGTAGCCCAAGCTGGCCTAAAGTCACGGTAATCTTCCTGCCTCTTGAGTGCTGGTATTACAGATAAGAGTTTATTAACGGCTTTATTAGTAATGAAATTGTTAGAAAATCTTCAGCATAATTTGATGGATGCCTGTATTTGGAAGAAATAATTGAATAGAGTGAATTGAAATCTCATTTTCTGAAAAGGCAGAGCTAAAACTTGAGCCCTGGCTCCTCATCCAGTGCTCTTTTGCATCACATTAGTTCTCTGTGACATAAGCAACCTGTCTGGATCTCTGGCAGGGAGAATGTAATGTTATTGTGCATGCATATCTGATAGAGAGTCTAGACCAAATATAGACCATGTAGGTGCTTGGAATCAAAATCTAAAAGAGTAGCAAGTATTCTTAACTACTGAGCCATCTCTGCAACCCCTTTGATTTTTTTTCCCCATGTTGAAAAGGCAGCATTGACATGCTCTTCATTTCCCTTCCTCTCTTTATTACAGCTTTCTCAGATATGTATTTAAAATGAAGTATTTGCCAGGCGGTGGTGGTGCACACCTTTAATCCCAGCACTTGGGAGGCAGAGCCAGGAAGATCTCTGTGAGTTCGAGGCCAGCCTGGTCTACAGAGTGAGATCCAGGACAGGCACCAAAACTACACAGAGAAACCCTGTCTTGAAAAACCAAAAAAAGGGGGTTGGGGATTTAGCTCAGTGGTAGAGCGCTTGCCTAGCAAGTGTAAGGCCCTGGGTTCGATCCTCAGCTCCACCAAAAAAAAAAAAAAGAAAGAAAGAAAAAAAAAGAAAAGAAAAGAAAAACCAAAAAAAAGAAGAAGAAGTAGTATTATCTGGCTTTTGTTAAGAATTTAGAACTAAGAAATGGCTCTTAAGATAAGACATAAGTTTAGGATCTTCATTATTTCTTTTGGTAAGCTACCCTTGCTTTATTCCTTGAGTGTTAGAAGTGTACAGCAGGTGTTTTGAAGTCTTAATGTCAATTGTGCAGGGATAAGAAGTCTTTAAAATCACTGCCACTAGCAAGAATTTTTATTGAAACAAAATAGACTGTGAACCAGAAATAACTTAATGTAAAGAAGTTGGATTGCATGTTCATGGATGGTTCTAGGCAAAGAGATGTGGAAATGGCAGTATCTTGATGTGCTCCACTTCTGTTAAACTTTTGCCCACCCAGAAGAAAAAGAATATGCCTAGAAAACAAATCAGAAACTGTGTGGCATAGTTAAAGAAAAAACTCTGTCTAAAGCCTTGTCTACACTCACCTTTATAGATGGTTTAATAAAAAGTTGTGGGTTCTTTTGCTTACAGTTTTTCTTAGATTCCTTAACAAGTTCAAAGTTCTAGTGTATTTGGGAAAGTTAAGACCTGTGGGTCCTTGTCATTTTGTTGTTTGCTTTTATGTGTGTGCACTTGCACCAGTAGGCAATCCTATGATGATAGAGCCATCTGCAGGAAAACTATCAAGTTGCAACATACTTAATAACTCTTATTACCAGATTGTTTTCAGTGGTAAATGAGAAGTGACAAACCACAGTTGATATGGTGAAGGAAATGGACAGGCAAGAGATGCAGGAATGGTTAGTACTGGGGGAAGCCAGCACCTCCCCCTACTCCCCCTTTCATGTTTAAAGAAAACTGCTTTGTCATGGGAGTATGTGATCAAAAAGCATACCCTTTGCTTTGGAGCTTACAGATTCCAGTAGTGGCAGGTCTGCCCCATTGGAGGAGCTGTGGAATTAGTGACCTGACAGTTCTGTTGGTGTCTTGACAGAGGGTACTATTTGTTTACCTGCTTGCTTCTCCAGGAGATTGGGCTGCTTTTAACACATCCCCAGTATAGTGTTGGGATGGATGGATGGATGGATGGATTTATTTTGGTTTTTCGGGACAGGGTTTCTCTGTCCGGTAACTTACTTTGTTGACCAGGTTGGCCTCGAACTCACAGAGATCCACCTGCCTCTGCCTCCATGAGTGCTGTAATTAAAGGCCACCAAGCCTGGCTAGCTTTGGAATTTTCAAAAGAGGAATTAAATGCATATTCTTTCTTTTTTTAATAAATATTTTTATCTTATAATCAATTTAATTTTACATATCAGCCACAGATTCCCCTGTCCTCCCTCCTCCTACTCCCTAGCTTTCCCCCAATCCATCCCCCATTCCCACTTCCTCCAAGGCAAGGACTCCCTTGGGGATTCAGCCCAGCCTGGTAGATTCAATTGAGGCAGGTCAGTCTCTTCCTCCCTGCACCAAGGCTGAGCAAAGTGTCTCAGCATAGGCCCTAGGTTCCAAAAAGCCAGCTCATGCACCAAGGACAGGTCCCGGTTCCACTGCCTGAGGGCCTCCTAAACAGTTTAAGCTCATCAACTGTTTCACTTATCCAGAGGGCCAGGTCCAGTTCTTTGGGAGTTCCTCAGCTATTGGTTCCCAGTTCATGTGTTTCCGCTACTTTGGCTATTTGTCCCTGTGCTTTTTCCAGTATCTCTGGCTCATATAATCCCTCCTCTCTCTCACTGGTTGGACTCCTGGAGCTCCACCTAGGGTTTGGCCATAGATCTCTGTATCTGCTTCCACCACTCACTGGATGAGAGTTCTGTCATGACAGTTAGGGTGTTCAGCCATCTGATCACCAGAGTAGGTCAGTTTCAGGCACTCTCTGGACCATTGCCAGTAGTCTATAGTGGAGGTATCTTCGTGGATTTCTGGGGACCTCTCTAGCACCCTACTTCTTCCTATTCCCATGGGTCTTCATTTATCATGGTGTTTCTTTCCTTGTTCTCCCACTCTGTTCCTGATTCAGCTGGGACCTCCCGCTCCCCCAAGCTCACTTTTCCCTGACTCTTGCCCTCCATTACCCCCCTCACCCCCAGTTTGCTCATGTGGATCTCATCCATTTCTCTGTCGCTGGGTGATTCCTGTGTCTTTCTTAGGGTCCTCTTTACTAGGTAGCCTCCCTGGAGTTATAAGTTGCAGTCTGTTACTCTTTGCTTTACATCTAGTATCCACTTATGAATGAGTACATACCATGTTTGTTTTTCTGAGTCTGGGTTACCTCACTCAGGATGATATTTTCTAGTTCCATCCATTTGCCTGCAAACCTCATGATGTCATTGTTTTTCTCTGCTGAGTAGTACTCCATTGTGTATATGTACCACATTTTATTTATCCATTCTTCATTTGAAGGGCATCTAGGTTGTTTCTAGGTTCTGGCTGTTACAAATAATGCTGCTATGTACATAGTTAAGCATGTGTCCTTGTGGTATGATTGAGCATTCCTTGGGTATATGCCCAAGAGTGGTATAGCTTGCTCTTGAGGGAAGTTGATCCCCATTTTTCTAAGACAGTGCCATATTGATTTCCAAAGTGGCTGTACAAGCTTGCATTCCCACCAGCAGTGGAAGAGAGTTCCCCTTGCTCCACATCCTCTCCAGCATAAGCTGTCTTCTGTGTTTTTGATCTTAGCCATTCTGATGGGTGTAAGATGGTATCTCAGAGTCGTTTTGATTTGCATTTCCCTAATGACTAAGGATGTTGAGCAATTCCTTAAATGTCTTTCAGCCATTTGAGCTTCTTCTGTTGAGAATTCTCTGTTTAGCTCTATAGCCCATTTTTTAATTGGACTGTTGGGTATTTTGATGTCTAATTTCTTGAGGTCTTTATATATTCTGGATATCAGCCCTCTGTCAGGTGTGGGGTTGGTGAAGACCTTTTCCTATTCTGTAGGCTGTCGCTTTGTCTTGTTGACCATGTCCTTTGCCCTACAAAAGCTTCTCAGTTTCAAGAGGTCCGATTTATTAATTGTTTCTCTCAGTGTCTGTGCTACTGGTGTTATATTTAGAAAGTGATCTCCATTCAAGAGTACTTCCTACTTTCTCTTCTATCAGGTTTAGAATACCAGGATTTTTGTTGAGGTCTTTGATCCACTTGGACTTAATAAACGCATATTCTTGCCCCTACCCGGAAAAATGCAGGTCATGTAGTTGGTTTCTATTAGCTATACAGATGGATATTTTCTACTTTGTTAATCATGAAATATTCCTAGACCTCAAATTAGATTGTGAGATATTTGTAAAGAAGCGATTAAAAAAAAAAACTTGCTATCCCATAATAAATTAATTTCATCATGTATCTTTGCTCTGTGCTGAGTAATATTTTTAAGAGGGAGTAACTTTTGGTTTGGTTTTGCTGATGATAACAGAGGTCAAACCAGGACTATGGGCAGACTGAGCACACACTCTACTACTGAGCCACATCTCCAGCATCCAAATGATACTGGTCAAAAAATCAGGTCATTTTAGAGAGTGGTTGCAAGATTACTGATTTCAGGTCAGTAGCTGTAATCTTTAATTTGGAGCAGACATCAGAGGCAGTGTTAAGGGATCAATGATTTCACTAGAGGTTTTTTGTTGTTGTTGTTGTTTTTGTTTTTTGAGTCAGGGTTTCTCTGTGTAGCTTTGCGCCTTTCCCGGAACTCGCTTTGGAGACCAGGCTGGCCTTGAACTCACAGAAATCCGCCTGCCTCTGCTTCCCAAGTGCTGGGATTAAAAGCGTGTGCCACCACCACCCGGCCTTCACTAGAGTTTTATATTCTTGTTTTCTTTGTTGTAAACATTTTAGAATATGAAGGTATTGGGGCTGGGAGACAGCTTCTTTAACACTCAGAAATTACTGGGGGTTTTTTGTTTATTTTTTAACTAAAGTGGCACATATTACAAAAATTGGTTAGATATAAAATCTGGGATTTGGGTGTCTTATTTAGTGCCTGACTTATCAATATTGCCCCCAGATCTGCAAATTTAGGAGACGAGGTCTCATAAACCGTTTTTCCCAGGCTAAATTGGGGAGGGGAAGCTTTGGGGAAAGTCTTTTGTTTGAATTTGCATTTGAAGGTTCAGTTCCTGCCTTGTTTTGAGATGTGTCAGGCTGGCCTCAAGCAGCACTCCTATGACTGAGCACTGGGATGATTGTTGGTGTATTCCACCACATTAGGGGGTTCAGGGTTTGTTTGTTTGTTTTTTTTTTTAAGATTTATTTATTTATTATGTACACAGAAGAGGGCACCAGATCTCATTACAGATGGTTGTGAGCCACTATGTCGATGCTGGGAATTGAACTCAGGACCTCTGGAAGAGCAATCGGTGCTCTTAACCTCTGAGCCATCTCTCCAACCCCAAGGGGTTTCAGTTTTTAACCCTCATGCCTCTCCTCACCCTGACCTCCCTTGCATTCAATAATTTGTTATTTACTAAGTTTTTTCCTTCAAGGATTGTCGACTTAGTTTTATGTGAACTTTCTAAGTTTGGCTTCATTGCTCTTAAAGTCTGCCTTCTAAGAACTACCTTTCTTAGAAATAATGTCAGCTTTTCATGAGGAATTATTTGTCATGTTTAGATTTATTTTTCTAGCCAGGCTGTCTAGGTTTTTTGGAATAAGAGAATGTGGCTTGCTTAGAAGAATGTTCAGTAAGATTAACTGTTAACTTTCTTTGATTAATTCAATATATGTGATTCTATTCAATTTTCTTTGGCAAACTGTATAGAATTTTATGTCACTTGAAACATTATTGTTTAAGGATAGTTTAATAAGCATGTATTAAAACAAGATATGACCCTTGCTTTGATCCCAATATCAAGAATAAAGATGAACAAATAAAAGACTAGAAAATGCAAAATAGATAATTCCAGTTAGTTTTGCCTGTCTTTCCGAGGGAGATCTATTTTCAGTCAACAGAAGATGAAAAATAACAGAGCCTGGAATTTGAAAGTTTCCACAGAAGTCCTTAGCCTACTTGACTTCATTGAAACTATTTTTTCAAGACTATTCTAAAAAGAGGTAAAGCATTTACTTACCTAGTTTAGGCCTCTGCCTCATGATTATTGTAATAGCAATTAAAAAAAATTTGGAAAATTGATGAAAAACTATAAACCTTAAGCCAGGAATCTTGGTTTGCTAGTCAGAGCTGTGTGGCTCCATGTCAGTTTCTTCAGGGTCTCTGGCATCTCGTTCATCACATTGCCTGCATGCTCAGTGTTCCCACCTTATGATAACGCTTGTGTTATTTTAGGTGGTTAGACTAAATGACGTGACTATTACGTCCGATGATGACCTAAGTGCTTCTGCAGCATTGTAGTCAGGATGAAGGATGTCTGCCTGATGGGGCAGAGCTCCTGTGCAGGCAGGCTTGCCTGAAATCAGGTTTGAAAAGTCACCCTTCTCCAGCTGACTGAGTCAGGAGATTAACCCTTGACATGTTCCTTTAAAAGGGGTGCGGGGGGGGGGGGGGGGAGCAAAGATTCAATAACTGCTTTGACTAAGGATCAGCTAGAAGTGAGTTGCCCAGGGAGAGGAGCTGCAGCTGTTTCATAGATTGGAGATTTTTGTTGGTGGGTGTTGTTGTTATTTTGTTTTTTCCTAGAAGAGGAAAAACATTGTCATAGAAGATAATTAATAATTATGATAAAGAAAATGACTATCCATATTAGCCAGTTGCAATTTTCCTTGAGTAAGGTACACTTATGGAAGATGGTACTTCAGAATAGCAAACTTAAAAGCCTGTGCTGTAGCTAGAATTTGGGGAAAAAAATTACATAAATGCTCATTGATTTTTCTCAATGATTTTATGGTTTTCAGGAAAAATTATTAACAATATTATACAGACTTGTCCAGATGTGCAGATGTGATTTGTTGAGTTCCTGAACCTCCTCTCAATTTAAGTAATAGTGCATATATTGTGGCTGGTGCACTGTGGGAGAGGAGGTCTGGGATGGGTGAAAGGCTTTATATTGTTTTAAAAAGTATTTATATGAGTGTTTTGCCTGCATGTATATCTGCACATGTGTGTCTGGTGCCCCAGGAGAACAAAAGGTGTTGGATCCCCTGGGCCTGGAGCTACAGATTGTTGTCAGCAACCACATGGGTGCTGGGAATGGAAACTAGTCCTCTGAAGAGCAGCCAGAGCTCTTAGCTACTGAGCATCTCTCCAGCCCCTCCCTCTACATTTCACTGAAGAGTAAATCTCAACCAGTTGTTGATTCTGTACCCCCACCCCAAGTTTGTTTGTTTTTACTTTGAATTTTTGTTGTTGATCTGATTGTTTCCCTCAGATCATTATATTATTGTCTCTAAAATAAAAACTGGGGAGGAAATTCTAAATGTTTCATTGTGTTGTAATAAACCACAGTTGCATAGAGGATTACTTTATACTGCTTGTTTTATCAGCTAGCAAGCACTTTCCCTGTTGAGTTTAACCCCTGCAGGCTTCTCCTTTCCTGCCCATTGTAAAAGTTATCCAGGTAGAAAGGACATTCTGAATGTTGTCAATGCCTTGATGCTTCCCTCTTCTAGTTCCCTGTGTTTGCTGTTGCAAGGTGAGATTTTTTATAATTCATAGAAAAGAAATTTTATCTTAGGTGATTGGGTTTTTTTTTTTCTTTTTTCAGTTATTCTGTCAAAAGAGAACAACTTGTCTATGAAAGACTAAAATTTACTTAAAAGATTTTAAGACATGGCATTGTTAATTGTAAATCAAAGCTTTTCATGCAGTTCTCCAAGGGCTGAAGCAGGCCTTTGTGGTCTCTCGGGAGGGAGGAAGTTGCCTGTGCTCTGCAGACTGGCATTTAATAGCTGCTGTGCAGGGATGTTCTTTTGCAGCTGCTGCTAGGCCTTTTCTCCATGTGGGGAGAGTGGGGAGCTGCATTGTCGGCCTATGCTGTCAGCTTTTGAGGCCCATGTCAGGCAGCCTTGTTGTCTGGTGCTGTCTTACCCCTCTGACTCAATCAGTACGCTTTCTAAGAACGCTGTCTGTTGGGGGCTTCGTCGTTTGATTGGTTTGGTTTTTGCTTTTTGTCTCTTACAGACTATTCATAGAATATTTCAGTGGTTTTTCTGTCTCATGAAAAGTGTCTTCTTAAAAAGTGATGTGTCCCTTTGCACAGTTGATTGTTATCTTTGAAGCACAGAGGGAAGGAATAGTCCAAAGAAGGTTTGTTGGGGGAAATGAGAAAAATTAAGGTTGTTATGCCATTTTTCTGGGTTAGAATCTACACAAAATGGTAAAGTGTAACACTTTTTAAATGGTAAAAGTGTCTATTTTAGAAACAAAATTTCAAATCATTTGACTTCATAGTCTAGAAAAATCTGAGACATTCATTATTTTCTCTAAGAAATGTGATTTTTAACAAGAGTAACTATTCCATAGAAATAAGGAGAGACTTCCAGTAAACCATGTTTATTTTACTACCTAGAGTGCATGTTTTCTCTCTACACTAACCCATCTTTTAGTCTTTACATTAAAACAAGCCCTTTTTCTGATTCCATTACCGAGTATTTGACTACATACTAGATGTTCCAGAGGACTGCGTTCTTTTGTAACCTTTTTACTAGTGTTGTGAATGAGAAATCTAATGAACTTTATAAACAAAAGTCTATATTATTAAACTTTTCCTTTTTAAGAATATCATTTTAAGCACAGGTAACTTATAATTTCCAATTTTTTAAATTTTTTCCACTGTGTAACAAAAAAAAAAAAAAAGAACAACAAAAATTTCTAAAACACAGTATGTTCTAGCCAGTGAATTAGTACTTAAATGATGGTCCATTTTCTCCAGGAAGGGATTTTGTACAAGGCTTAACTGTCTGGATCCTCCTTGTCCCACATGATTCAGTGTTTCCAGTTCCTGATTGCTTGATCATGTGTTTATCAGAGTTGAAAGCAACTTTAGACCATACCAGATGGTCGTGTTGCTGGAGGTGCAGCAAGCAAGGCTTTCTTTCACAAGTGATCTAATTTAATTCAAACTAAAGACAGATTAGGACAAGACTAGTGTCTCTCTCTCTCTCTCTCTCTCTCTCTCTCTCTCTCTCTCTCTGTGTGTGTGTGTGTGTGTGTGTGTGTGTGTGTGTGTGTGTGTGTATGTGTAAATTTGTTATTCTTTGGTAGATTTACCTTTAAGATACGGTATCTCTTTTTATTATTTAGAGAGTGTGATTTGGATATTTATTTTAACACCCCAAAAGTTTGTCTATTTGGTATCCTCCACCCATGCAAGGACTTGGTGAAAATTGAAAGAGGTTGATTACAGCATAAACCCTCCCTCTATGCTCTGTGAGTTGGTTCAGTCCTGTTTTGCATAAGTTCCTTTTGAGTAGTTCCATGTGTGGATGCATAGTACTAAGGACTTGTACTGCTTGTGTGGATGTATGTCTTGGAGAAAAGCTGTGTGTGTCAGCTGCAAATAACATTTTCAAAATCAACATGTATTGTGCTTATCCTGTCCCTGGAATGGGCAGCAATTCTTTAATGTATTACTACAATGGAAAAACGGTAAGCCTTTTTCTTTCTTCATACACTGCCTTGCTGATTTGTTTAATGGAAAGCAGTGCAATTTAATTGCATCTTAGTAAAACCTATGGGCTTTTTTTTATTCTTTTACCATAAATTAAATTGTATATTTATTTGTGTCATTAAAGTAGTGTCTTCAATAGTTACTTGGAATAATGACTTCAGCAGCTCAGTAGTTACTGACTTGTTTTAATTAAGTATAGAAATAAACTTGAATTTGAGGGGTTTTTTCGTTCTAATAATATAGCATGAGTTTGAAAGTAATTTTTTATGTTTTCATATATTATAAACATATTTTTACATAAGGACATAAACATATTGAGTATTGTGTGATCCTTTGTAAATGGATGGGAAAGAGGAAAGTCTTCTTAGGTATTTAAAGAAAGAATAAGTATGAAGCTCTGGGAATGATTAGAGAAGCGGTCAGCCAGCGAGGGCCGTGTTTCCTGTCTGGAGTGTCAGGTCCAGAGCCTGACTTTCCTAGGATACCATCTGCTTCTAATCAGACTAGAATTTGACCCTGTGCAGATTCATAACATAAATCACGATTTTTAAAAATGCCCTTCTACATCTCCAAATAATGTATTCCTGATCAATTTATAGCCCATTTTTAGGCATTTTAAAATAATTTTCTGTATTGCCAAGCAAGATTTCATATCAACTGCTTAGTATATTTCTGAAACTGTGTCTTTAAAAGCCATAGGAATTTTGTATATTATAAAAAGTATCCTAAGAGATTTAGAGTTACCATTGTGGAATATTTGATTTACATTACCAAGCATTACCTTAATGCCCGCTTAGTATTCACCTGAAGCTTAGTAGCCACCATCTCAACATTGTTTTAATTCTCTCACATTTTATGAAAAATTTATTTTTGTAGCTTCAGTGATTTTGGAGAAAGGCATTTTAAATGTATTTTAAGTTTTGAGAAACTAATTACATTTTCCTAAAATAGTATCAAGTTGGGCATGGTCACTCTTTCCTTTTGCCAATTGAAATTATTTGAAAGAAGCGGTTGCTGTTGGAAGGCCCCTGAGAACTGGAAGAAGGCTTTTTTCTCTCGGCTGCTTTGGAGCCTCTTGGATCCATCTAGTGGATTATCTGTGGGTTGTTGAGTAAGCGTTCTTAGCAGATGACAGTCGGGCCAAAAAAATACTTAAGTTCATTGAAAGTATGTGTTCGAGCTTCCTGTATTCAAGACCTTTCGAGAATATGAGAGGTAGATTTCAGTGGGTAAGTGAAATTACTTTCTCTCTGATAATTTCTTTGCCAGCTGCTTTTCAAATATAAAAATAATATTTATTTTCTGTCCACTTCTAAGTAAAACAGTCTATTGTTTAGAGGTGGCATGCAGCTATGTGAGCATGCACGCATGTAAGTTCAATAAAGTTCACTCCCCAGAGCCCTGGAGCATGGGCTGTAGCTCAGATCACTCTGACACAGTCTTCCTCTTTGTTCTGCACTGAGGTGGGTGGTTGGATAGATTTGACAGTGTGAAGCATTTCCAGGTTGTGGTGCATGGCCTAGCTGGTATGGTAGAGATGTGCAGCTTGAAAATGGATGGCCCTGTGCCTCACATAGATCAGAGGTGACTTACATGTTCTTGAAATTACATAAAGCAGTCATGCATTGTCTCAGTTTTGTGTTGTGAGAGTCTACACATCTTACTATTTTATACATGGTTCTCTAATAATTATGAGAATTTCATTGAAATTGTGAGAAACATTCTCTAATAACTTCAGTTTTCTTCAGTAAGAATATTATAAAGTGTGTATTTATGCTAACCAAAGAGTATGCAAATATTTCATCATTTGAAAGTGTCAGCCTACCAAGCTTTCATGTAAAAAATAAAACTTTATTAATATTTTGACTCTAAAATGAAATGTTCTTCAAATGTACTGTTATGAAATTTTTATGGAATTTTGGTGGTGAATGGGTTATTCTTTAGCTCATTTTACTGATTTAAGGTGATATCTAGAACATTAATATTTTAAATGCTAGTAAGTGCCCATTGATTTCATTGTTAACACAGCATAGCAGGTGTTCTGAGAGAGAGTGAGTGGTTCTGGTCTAAAACATAATGCCTTTTCTTTTCCAGCATTTGTTTTTTAAGTTTTCAGTTTTGCTACATGTACCTTAGGGTCTGAGATCTTTTTATAAAACCAATCAAATGCTAGGACAAGAGAGATTAACCAGAGAGGAAGAGCCTTGTATTACTACGAGTGTGTAATTAGTGTTGTATTGTTGGGAACGTAACAAAGTTAACTCTGTTTTTCCACTGTTTGAAAACAGATGTCCTGTGTCACGTGTGTGACTATATACTATGCAGTACACTGTAAAGTATTAATCTTTGTGATAGGTAGGGGAAATAGAGCTACTTTTGAACATTATACCCTTTGAAGTTTTAAAAACATCAAGGAATAGTAAATTTCTGAGGCTTCATTTTAAGAATTTAGTTTGCGTTTATTCCTCTTAGTGACACAAATGATGTTCTTCAAGCAAAATGTAAAAAGTCTTGAAGGAGCATTAAGACTGGCATTTCTGCCTGTCTATAATCTGAGTAGCCTTTTAATTTATTATTATTATTATTATTATTATTATATTTAGTTGGTTAATTGGTTCAAGATGCCTTGAACCAAAAATACCTCAAACTTTACAGGTATTTTAACCAATAAGAATCAGGACAAAAGTCAGTTTTAAACTCAGGCTGGAATACATTTTGAATGACGAACTTTTTTGGATGGCATCTGGATAACAAAAGACAGGAACCAGTACTATTCCAAAGGCACTCCAGGACATAGGCCATGTGGAGACCACTATGTCTGACTCCTTTAAGTCAGAACACCATCTTCTTCTAAGTGCTGGGAGCCTCGTTTCGTAAATAAACATGGTGAGATTCAGAGGCATAAAGTAATTTGTTTAAACCTCACCTAGATCATAAATTCTGATTTGAGCCTAATTGCATCTCCAAGACAGGTTTTTCCCTTTATATCATCCTACAAGTAAATTGTCTCCACAGTGAACTAAATCAGTTTTTGTTACCACTTTGCTAAAATAGTCCATTATTGCATAGCAATTGTAACTGGGGAAAACAATAGAATACCTTTGCAGATAAATTGTACTGCCTGGTCATAATGCATTGTCTCAATTCTTATGGGTGTGGCTTGTCAGGCTTTGTGTATATCTGTGTGTGTGTGTGTGTGTGTCTGTCTGTCTGTCTGTCTATCTGCCTGTCTGCCTGTCTGTCTGTGGCTGGGTATAGAACCCAGGGCCTCACACATGGGTGGCAAACACTTTACTACTGACATATATCTTCAGCCAAGTCAAGCAGGAATTTTCAATTTTTGAATAATACACCTGTTAATTGTTGTAGGTGTTTAAAAACAAACGAAATTAAACTGTCTGATTCCCTCTTCTAATACAATTTGTTACATTAAAAATTGGTTTAGCCTTTCTTTGCCCACATAATTTCTTTCTTTGTAAGGATTAGAATAGCAGTGAAGTCAAATTACATTGCAAATTGTTATAAGACTTATTTTTCAAGTGAATATTTTTAATGATTATTATTAAAAGCACATACATACATGCCCCCCAAAAATGTAAAAGAATATAGAATTGAAGTTTTGTTCTTTTTGGGGGGTTAATGTTAGTTACTTTGGGAGAAGAACATACAATGAATTCAAATGTGCAGACCATCTGTGAGCCCAGCATATTAAGTGTAACATTATTATGATAGGAAGCATGAAGTCATGCAAAACTTCTATGAACAAGACATTGAATGATAAGAACATTTGCATAAATCTGTGAGGGTGCTGAGACTATAATATATGAACTCAAAAAAATTTTTTTTCCTGTAGATAACTGAAAGGTGATGCACACTGTTTAGCCTAATACCCTAGAAAGTAAGACCCAAGCTGTTCCTTAGAAATACCATTTTCTGAAGAAAAATTATCATTATTTGAAAAATAGCTGCATTTATAAGACCAATGAAATAAACTCAATGATGTTCATTTTTAAGATATACCTCATTTCATGTGAGGGACATTTCTGCACAGTTAAAAATTGTAATATTAAAATGCTTGTTTCTCAGCAAACCAGCAGTTGATTTCAAGATAGTTTGCACAGAAAATTGTAAATACCAACTGTCCTAGAGAGGAAAATGTTTACATTCTAGAAATGTTGCTGGAGATTTGGTGAAGAGAGAGGGGAACCTCCAGAATTCAGTGTATTTCTCCCACTCACAGAGAGGCCCAGTGTGCCCTAACACTGATGTGAAGAGGAGACAGCTAGCTGACTGGTGTCCCTGACTGGGTTCACTTGGCTTGGGCTCAGCACCTTTGCAGCTTTGTTGGAACTCACTAAATCTTTTCTGTTTACATTGAAATTGCCATAAAAACTCTAGTAACGGATTGGACTTTATGGCAAAATTTGGCATTTTAATGTTGTATAAAAATACTCAAAGCATTAAGATTTTTTTCAAATCCAATTAAACTACCACTTATAAATTGAGCCTAACATCTTTATGTAATTTTCTGTGAAGTTGTGTTTAACTTTGATTAGAGAGGAAACAAAGTAGAAGGACCTGAATTTTAGTCTCCACAAATCAATTAAAGGTTTGTTTGCTTGTTTGTTTGTTTCTATATATGTGTCCTAGTGTACACATTGATCTATGTGTTTACAAATACTGGACACAAAGTAATTAGAAAAATATTTAGGAAATTATTTTCAGAACTGTCTTAAGTCCTCTACTGTCTATCTGGTACTTGGTGTAACATTTTTTAACGCCCAGTTGTTATTTATTCTTTAACAGCCTCTTTTAAAAAAATCAGATCTTAGAAATTCAGAAATAGAAACTACTCTGTGTGTACCATTGTGTGTTAACTTAATATAAGTAATCAGCAGTAACTTAATTGAAAAGTAAATTTGTCTAAGAATACCTCGTTTTTTGTTCTTAGTTCTGGAGTGCTGGCTCATAAATGTACATGGTTTAACATTATACACCCAGGGGCTTAATTCTCTCTTTTTTTTAAATACAGGGTTTCAGTTAGTTGGGGATTTTCCTTTTTCTATTGATCTGGGCTTATTTTTTTCCCCTTTTTTAGGTTTTAAGTGCTCAGATAGATTTTGTAAAATATGTATTTGTTTACTATTTAGTATCATTACATAAGCCATGAGATAATTCAGATGATTATTTCTGAATGTAATATGTTGTTTTTATTTTAAAACTGTGATAAGATAAATTAGTCAAGTGATTTTTTTTTTTTATATATTTTTGGAGGTTGTTATGAATGTACTGAAGATAATTTCTGTTACTAGCCTAGACTGTTGACATATTAGTTGTCTATGTTAGTATATGTTTTAAATTTTTTAATGATATTGAATATAATTGATTGAAACTTAAAGAGAACTATTATTAAAACCATCCTGACAAAGGAGCCAATAAAAGTCTGCAGATAGAATGTTCAGAAAAATGTATATACTTTTACCTTTCTGCATACTAGAAGTGTTGATCCAACCCAGGCCTCAGGTATGCTAAGCAAGTGCTCTACTACTTAACCACACACCCAGCCATCCATGGTTTTTGGGGTTTTTTTTGTTTGTTTGTTTTTTGGGTTTTTTTGTTTGTTTGTTTGTTTGTTTGTTTGTTTTGAGCTGAGGATTGATCCCAGGGCCTTGCGCTCTATCACTGAGCTAAATTCCCAACCCGACATCCATGTTTTTTTTTTTTATTCCTAATTAGATGATAGTTTTCAAAATGTTTTGAGAACTTGGATTGCTTTTTCATAGGCCTTAGAGTGTGTGAGATTTCAAGTACTTCTTTCAGAGATTTTTGTGTAGTCTGAACTTCTGAATGAAGGACTGTTTACCCGTGTGTGGTTGTTTAAATTAAGAAAATGAAATGTAAAATTCCAATTTTTTTTTTTTTGTACCATCTACATCTCACATGGCCACTGCATGGCTGCTGTATTGCGTGGCACATAGGGTCGCATTTCCTTATCATCTGAAGACCTTCAGTCTTCTCATGTTCTGGGAAAGGGCCCCTTAAGTAATAGTCACACATACTAAAGAACACTCACCCTTGCTTGTCATTTGAGCTATTAAAAATATCAGCCATCAGACTATGGATCTATTTTTCTTTTTAGCTAAAGCTTCTGGTTTACGTATTTATTACTTTTCATCTTTTCTCTGTAGTTACCAGACTCCTCATGCTTCCTTGTTGTGCAGGGCTGTTTCCAATATTAATTACTAAAAGAGTATATTGAAAAGAGTTGTAGTGTACATTGCCAACCTTTAGAGCTCCAGAATTCCCTGCCTCAACTTTGGGGATCATTCATATGTCACAACTGAATCATCCAAGGTAGAGAGGAATCTGTCTTTGCCAAAGTGGCTTCAGTTGGTTGCATGAAGTAAAACATTCTGAGCATA
Source organism: Onychomys torridus (assembly GCF_903995425.1). Lineage (NCBI taxonomy): Eukaryota > Metazoa > Chordata > Mammalia > Rodentia > Cricetidae > Onychomys > Onychomys torridus. Next base: position 65,477,515 of record NC_050449.1, on the reverse strand, counting down.
ATTACGTAGACACTGTTGTAGATATCCTTGAAGTGGGCTGGGCTGTCTTTTTTTAAAGTTACTCTGGGGTATGTGGGATGAGAACATTCAAGATATTAGTAAGAGTTTGTTTTCTTCAGCCAGACTTAATGATAATGGAAAAGAAGTATGAGCTTTGTTTAGTTGTGGTCTGAGTTAGCTCAGTAGGTAGTGAGAACATGCCTTAACACTGTAAAGACACAATAGCGCCTCTGCAATAACGGGCTGTGCCTGACTTTCTGAAACCAAAGCTAGGATTTTAAGCAAATTCCTGTCTAGAAATTAAACAGAACATCTTAAAATACTTAGTTGTCTTTCTCTAATATCTTTAAAATAGTTTGACTCCTGGTAGATTTTAATCATCTTAAAGCATAGGTACTCCTTAATTTGTTTCTTAATTTTAAGATTGTTCATTGTGCTACAGAATCATCTTTGAGATTTAAATGTATCATTAAAAAAGAATAAAAAAAAAACCTGGCATCTGTGTACAGGTGATCGGATGACATAAGCAGTCTGGTTTTAATTTGTGGCCAGTACTGATTGTAACAAGGAAAGACTTGATCTTTTTGTGGAACTGGCTGACTGTTTTTCCACATCTGGAGCTAATAAACTCCCTGACCACATCAGTTATGCTTTGATCTGAACTCGAGACTGGCACAACTGCTGGTCTGTACTCTGCATCTGTATTTTGCAGGCCATGGCTGTGGTGCCAAAGGCAAAGTTAGAGCAGTGTGGGGCCTCTGAGAGCCACAAGACTGCAAAGTGTGTCTAGTGTGATGAACTTGTGCTAGTGTGTAAACAGGAAAGTTGTTTAGGGTTCTAGTTACAGTCTTTATTTGTACGATCTTTTTTTTTATTTATTTATTTATTTAGTATACAGTGTTCTACCTGCATGTGCCCCTGCACTCCAGAAGAGGGCACTAGGTCTTACTATAGATGGTTGTGAACCACCTTGTGGTTGCTGGGAATTGAACTCAGGCCCTCTGGAAGAGTAGCCAGTGCTCTTAACCTCTGAGCCATCTCTCTAGCCCATGATCTATCTTTTTTATGGTGTTTGGAGGAGGTTGTTTTTTGGTTTTTTGGTTTTATGGTTTTTTTTGTTTTTTTGTTTTTTTGTTTTTTTTTTTTTTTTTTTTTTTTAAGACAGGGTTTCCCTGTATAGCCCTGACTATCTTGGAACTTGTTCGGTAGACCAGGCTAGCCTGGAACTCAGTGTTGGGATTAAAGGCTTACATCACCATGTCCTGTTTTATGTTGTAAACGTTCTTTTTATTCCCAAAATCTGTGTACAGAGATTATCTCTACCAACAAACTCTGCCTCTAATGTGAGGCCTCATTTGACTGCTCAGCTTCAGAGTCTTTAAGTGCAACTAAATATGTGTATGTTTTCCTCTTTTGTCTGTTTGCCTCAGCTTCCTCGCTTTGTGTGATAGACATCATTCTATAGTTATCAGCAATTTGTGAATCAAAGTAGATATATATCTTTACTTTTGTCATAAAGGCAAACTTATAAAAAAAATTTTGAGTCATAAGTATATCATATTTGGCATATAGAGTTATTTCTGATCAAGTGTATGTGTAGTAAGAATAGGTTTGTAATGAAAAGCATATGTTCTGATACTGTCTTCCACATTTGATTCTGATTTGTAGTTCTCAGCAAAGGCAGAAGCTTCCTCTACTCTCGGTTTTTGGTGTCCCCTTCTCCTAGGGAATTCTATAGAGAGAAGGGGAAATGGCGTCAGTTTTGCTAAGATTAGAACCTGAAGCTTTGCTGATTTTCTCTGTTTGCTTGCTTATTAACTTAGTTAACACAGGATCTCACTCTGTAACTACCCTGGAACTTGCTATGTAGCTGAGGCTATCCTCGAATTTATGGAAGTCCTCCTGTTTCAGCCTCCCAAGTCTTGAGATGACAGGTGTAAACCACCATGCCAGCCTTTGGAAGGTGAAACTTAAGAAAAATAATACATAGTCAAATTCCTTTCCTTAAAAAATTGTAAGATATATACACAGTTACTTAAGTCTAGCATGGTGTTTCTTTTTTATACTACTGAAGTCCATTTTTTTTAAAAATCTTTTTATTCTTTTTATGTATATGGGTGTTTTGGCTATATGTACGTTTGTACACCACTTGCATGCCTGTTGCCCTTGGAGGCCAAAAGAGGGTATTGGATCCCCTAGAACTGGAATTATGGATAAATGTGAACCTCCGTGTGATGCTGGGGATGGAGCAAGAGCAGCCAGTGCTTTTGCCTGCTAAGCCTAATGCAATCTTTTATGAAATTAGTGTAAAATAGAAAAGTGTGTTAAATACATATGTGTGTCACACTCTCCTGTCAGGACCTTTTGTGTGATTCCTAAGAATGTAGCTTCTCCCAAACATGAAAACCAGTCCAAGTAAAAATACACATGTGTGCTAGTTTTATCAGGACTAGCAAGAAGACTTCAAAAGGACTTTCTAACCTTTATGTACAATAGACTGTGCTCATATAAGTAGAGATGAATCTTGCAAGCCTTATGACAAATGGCATTAAAAACTGACCAGTACCAAACAGTGTAACTCCTTCTGTTGGCATGGTAGAAATAATGGTATATTAGCTAACTCTTACTGGCTACTTCCTACACTATCTGAAGCACTGTACTACGTAGATGATTTTTATACATTACCTCATCTCATCTTCCCCTGTGAGGTACAGGATAGAGCCACCTTACAGATGAGAAATTTGAGGTTCAGGAAGATTGAGAAATCTGTATGACTAGTGCCTTTTTGGGAAGAATAAATTTTGTCAGCTTGTAAATGTATAATTGCTAGTTTTTGTAAATTTTTAAAATTGCTCCCAGGTAGCCTTGGTGTAAACTAGCAGCACCCTGGAGCTTTGTTTGCTAGGCTCACTCTGCCAGTGAGCTGTGTCCTTTGAACCCCAGCTCTTCCCCTTACCACTGTTTAAAAGCATGTGCTCGGGTTAAAAATGCTACATTATATAATAACAGTCCTTTTCCCCACTTCTAAGATGTAACTGTTGCTAAGTTTCTTCTATATGGTTCCAGAAAATCTCAATGATTATGCAAACAATGTGTATGTTTTTGTGGTGTGATTCCATAATGATAATGCTAACTTTCCTAGTTCAGTAAAATTTAATTTTTTTTACTTTATAGTGAAACTTAATGGATGTACCCCCCCAACAAATTAAAATAAAGCTAATTTCTTACACTGATGAAATTAGTCACTTTCTTTTTTTTTCATACTTCTGTTTTACTTTACAATCTATAGGTGGCTCTTTTTCCCTTTTAAGACATTTTGTTGGCAGGGTTGATGTTAAGACAGTCTTACTCTTGCCAAGGTTGGGTTGAACTTGAAGCCATCCATCCTCCTAAGTTCCTGGAGGTGCAGGCGTTAGCCTCTGTGCCAGGCTTCAGACATAACTCTAATTGTTACTGGTTTGTTTCCCTTCTAAGGTTCAGTGTGCTGTGGTCATGTCATTTACTGTTTATTTGGCTGCCATTTAGGTTTCCCAAAGATCGTGAATGTTGGTCACTTGATAGTTCAAAATGTTCATGGTTTCCTTATCTGGAGCAAACGTTCATTAAAGGAAAATATTGCTGTCCTAATGATTAAATAATCTTTTTCTTAAAGATTATATGGCAAACTTGGAAGTATACCTGAAATGTAAGAACTAAGCCCTCTCAGCAGAATTTGATTTGATTTCCTGTGCCTTTCATGCTTGCCTTGTACCAGGAACGTTTCATCTCATTCACTTGTCTGAACTGACCAAGTTTACATCAGGGAAGTTTGTGTGCTGCTTAATATTCCAAAGCATTGGTCTGCCCCATCAGATTTCAAACCACACGCTGCTAAGAAAATTATGTTTTCCTTTCTGAGTCTCTTAGTAAGGCCTTTTTCTGCCACCTACTGTAATTGTCATAACATGGATATTTGAAGTAATTTACTTTCTAGTAACCAGCTAAAAAGAAACATGTAGTTAGTAACCACATTTGATGTCAATCTTTCTGTTTGTGACATGTACTAATAGAGATGAGCCTTTTTAGGTTCTTTGTGGAACATAGAACTCACTTTATATAAGTTATATAATAATCATTTACATTTTGATTAAATCTCCTGTTTTGTTTTAAGGTATATGCACCATCCCCAAATTCTGATGATTTTAACCGTGAATCTCCTAGTTATCCATCTCCCAAGCCACCAACCAGTATGTTCGCTAGCACTTTCTTTATGCAAGGTAAGCACTACCAGCAGTTGAGAGAGCCAGCCAGAGCTGTCGGTGTGCTGGCATTAAATATAAGAAAAGATAGCTATGCAGAAATTCAGACAGTACTTTTCTAGTTGTTGTTGTTTTTCTGAAGTCAGTTAAAATTTAGCCATACAATATTCTAGGGGCATTTATTGCTAATTTTAATTTAATTAAATTATCCAACAAACCTTTAAATGATCATTTACTACTGAGAAAAATGAGCAAAGCCGCCATGATTTGTTCTAGAATGTTGAAATATGAAAGCTAGAAACAGTAGTGGTTTATGATTTGGATTATAGTTCCATAAAGAGTAAATATTAAGGAAAAGAGGTGTTGCATTTCTTCTGATTCCTGTCTTGACAAATCATTTTTATTTGGTCTCCTGTGGTTTGGTATTGTGGGAGCTGTACATCATTACATAAATGGTTCCTTGACTATGCTGTAGATGAAGTCACCGCTGATATCTCACTTAGCCTCACTATATAATGTTGTGGTCACTTTTCACTTCAACTTATTCTTAGAGAAACTTCTCTGTTCCATATTTTCAAAGTGGGTTAAGTCCTTTGGTTGAACATTTAGCCAAAAATTAAAACCAACTTGCCCCCTACATTTCAAGTATGTATTACCTTTCTTGGTATGAAATAAATGTTTTTTGAGGATTGTTATAATAACCCACTATTACAGTTGTGCTTTTTTTTAAATATAAGTTACTTTTTAAATAGTAATTTTGAGAGTAGGAGGGAAGAAAAACTAATAGAATATTAGATTGGCTAGGAGGAATAATATCTGCAGGCATCATTTGTTTCTGTTGCTATAATAAAGTACCCTGACAGAAAGCATCTTAGAGAAGGGTAACAGTCCATCACAGCAGATAAGTCAAGGCAGTGGGGGTTTACACAGCTCAGCACATCAGAGTCAAGTGAAGTGAATGTGTGTGCCCACACTTGATCAGCTCACTTGTTTTTCAGGCTTAAATAGTTCAGCAACAAATGGTACCATTCACCTTTCATTAACCCAGTTAAGAAAAACCCTTAACAAACATTCCCTCAGCCAGTCTGATCTAGCCGATCCCTCATTGAATTACTTTTCCTCGATGATTCTAGATTGTAACAACTGGACAGTTGAAATCAATCGCCATTATATCCTTTGGATTTTTTTTTTTTTTTTGGTACATAATCAAAACAAAAAATTTTGGCTAGGGAAAACTTTGTATTTATTTTTCTTTTTATCTTAGATGGGACCCACAGTTCTTCTGACCTTTGGAGTTCATCAAACGGGATGAGCCAGCCTGGTTTTAGTGGAATTCTGGGGACCTCAACTTCCCATGTGTCTCAGTCCAGTAGTTATGGCAGCCTTCATTCACATGACCGCTTGGTAGGCTATCAAACAATATTTTGTCCTTACATCTTAATTTTGTATAAAAATCAATTATGCCAAAACTTCTGAACTTTGAAGTATTTATAGGCTTACTTTACCATGACATTTTTCAGTGTGACTGCCTTGTCACATTAGATACTAACTTGTCATACATCGTGCTCATTTTAACCTTTTATACAGATTGTCCAGAGTACATTCATATTATTCAGAAAATGCATGGTTTAATTTTTTTATTTGTTATCTGTATATGTGAAAGAGAAAGAGAGTATGTGCATATACATGTGTAATTGAGTGAGTGAGTGAGTGTGTGTGTGTGTGTGTGTGTGTGTGTGTGTGTGTGAGACCTTGTGATCGTGTGAGCAACACGTGACTAAGGACTGAAACCTTCATGCATGCTACGCAAGTGCTCTTCCACTAAACAATATTCCCAGCCTACAGAAAACATACAATAGATGATGTCTCTTTTTCTTCTAGAGTTATCCTCCACACTCCGTGTCACCTACAGACATAAACACAAGTCTTCCGCCAATGTCCAGCTTCCACCGTGGCAGCACCAGCAGCTCACCATATGTTGCTGCCTCCCATACTCCTCCCATCAATGGATCAGATAGCATTCTAGGTGAGCTACTGAGTTGGGAAAGCTTCCTAATCCTAATTTGAGAGTCTTATTGATATCCATATTGTTCAATTAAATATTTAGTGTTTAGCTTAAATAAAAATGAAAGAAGATAATTAACTTTTAAGTTTCATTAATCCAGAAACCAATAAGGAACTCATCTGTATTTTTATAGCCCGTTAAATAGTGCATATAGTGTTTCCTGACTCACTGTGACATGTGAGGTTACAAGCCAGGGTACTCTAGAAGTAATAGGTACGTGCTTAGGGGAAAGAGTAGCATTCCTGCTAGTCTTCTTGATTTGTTTACCTGTTTGAACCATCCAGGAGCCAGAGGGAATGCTGCTGGGAGCTCACAGACGGGTGATGCACTTGGAAAGGCTTTGGCATCTGTAAGTATTGGGTACATGTTCTACTAATGAGCCAGGGTTTAGATTTTGTGGACAGTAAATGGCATAGTTACAACACTTTTAACAGCTGTTTTCTATTTATATGGGAACATACCATTAAATTAATTCATGATAACACCTCCCTGATCCATACCTGCAAGAACTATATTGTAGTTTCATTTAAATATGTCTTTATTTGAGTTGAACAGATACAGGTAAAACAAAGAGGAATTTTGGGAAATATATGTATTTTAAATACTCAAGTAGCCCATTTAAATAAATCAAGAGGAGCCAAGAAAAAAATCCAACTCATCTAATGTGAAGGAAATGCCTTTATAAGTGTTTTCACAAGATAGAAAATACTTTTATTTATTAGAAAAAAATAATCAGCTACAGCTGGTTCACTCAGAAACCAAGGGGTGGGGCTCAGAATCACTGAAAGACTTGTGCTAAAACGGATGAAACTGATTGAAAGAGATTTTATAATATGGTACAGCTAGTCTGTACCTCATCCAAACAATAGGGACCACAGTGATAAAAGTTTAATATATTTGACTCTTAAAATGTTAAAATTATTTGGAATGCTAAAGCCTAAAAGGAGAGAAGGGTATTTATTATCTGTAAGGACTCAAATTTAATTATTCAAATTCAAATTATGCTTTCTGGTTTGTGAGGTTTTAACTTTTTCCAACCCTCCTCCTTAGTCTTGAGCAGAACGTCTTTAGAATCCCAGAGTTTTCTTGTATTTTTGTCTGCAGTCCAATGAACTTTCTCAAACATTTGCTGTTGATAGGAAAAGTAGAACTCTGATATGTGAGCAGCTGTTGAGCTCTTGAAGAAAGAAACTTCTTTATGTATTGTTTGAGTAAACTAACCTTTCTCTATAGCTGTAAGTATGAATTTTTTGAGAAATGAAGCCAAGTCAAACTCTTCTGCCACATATTGGAACTCTTCACACAATGGAGCCCAGTAAATGTTTGCTGGATTTAATCTTGGAACATATGTAATAATAGTGGTGGTACAAACCCACAGAAATGATCAACTGTGGTCTGAGTGCTTTCTAGTTTCTCGGCACTAAGTATTTCCATGCCCTGTTTGATTTAATCCTCAAGAAAACCCTGTAAGGTTGGCGTTATTGTCCCCAGTTACAGGTGTGGCAACTGAGGTTTAAAGGTTAAGTGACTTGGGCTCCAAAGATTAAGTAGTTTGCCCTGGGGATCAGTAAGGATAGTGCTCATATACAAAAGAACCCACCACCACCACCTAAGTAGCCTCAGACTGCTCCTCTCCACTGCTCTAGGTGTCCAGGAAGCTGTGCTATAGGGACTGTCTTAGAGATAGATGTTCAGGATGATTAAAGAGGGTTGTCCTTTCTCTTTACTGAATTTATTCCCTGAAGAAAACTTCGTGTGTAGGAAGAAAATTGGTCTTGGTATTTGATTGGCATGCCACATTCCTCCTCATTTTTGAAGAACCAGTAGCAGATAGTTCATTCATATGTAAGAGGACAAGTAACATTTGACTCAATATTAAGCAAAATTTAAAAATAAAACCTCCATTTGGGAGTCATTTTTTTCTCACAGGTTTTTGTTTTTCTGAGGAAAATGTAGATATAGAAACCATTGTATGAGCAGACAAGACTTTGTGATGTTCTCAGGAGTCCATCAAGCTTACTTTAGTTATCCTGACATCCTTAATATTTCCTGCCATATTATGAACAGCATACTAGCCAAACCAGGATGGCATTTGGAGAAAAAAAAAATCCAAATTCACTCTGAGTGGAAGCCAGGAAGAAATGTTTAATTTAGCTAGTGGGTGGGCTTTGGTTGTCATGGAAACTCAGTTCTCTCATCCTGTGTTGTTACTAGGCGGGAACAGCCAGGTCATTCCATAAATCATTTCTGTCATAGCTGAGAGTGATGCATTCCATCTGCTCCATCACTGCAGACTATGCACACTTCCTATCCCTTCCTTCCCTCAGTCTCCTTTTATCTCCCCAAACAATGTTGTTTCTCCAGTTTTCCTTATATACTCCCATTCTCATAAATGATGTGTAGTGTTTAAAATGTACTAATAAGCAAAAACAGTGAGTTGTCTGGTGATTGGAAGAATTGGGAGAGATGAGAGGAAGAAACTTAATGAGGATCACATCTGAGATCCTGACATGCATATCAGAACTTTATGTTAAGCATTGCAGATGGCTAGAATGTGGTATCTTTAATATAATACAGCATCTACTTTTGATGAGAAAACACTGCTGTTGTCTTTAGAAGTTAATTTTAGTTTCCCAGTTGCCTTAGAAGGTCTTTCATGTGTGAAACACCCGAGAGTACAACCTTTGTTCTGCAGTTTAGCTATTAAAGAACACACAGAATACTGAGTGATTAAACATGTAAGGCCAGATAATGCGTTTGCAAAGGTTCCTTTATTTTAGGTTTAAGCCTGGATAATTGTGGTCTTAATCTCAGGATAGCAAGAAAGAGAATTGTACATGAAGGTATTTACACAAAGTCCCCAAAGCCCTATGGATTGTGCACTAGTTTAGATAATAGACATGGGTAGATAGAAGAAAAGGAAAAATCTGTGTGTCCCTGAATGTTTGCCAGACAATCACCCTTTAAGACTGTGCCCATGGAGAGTTATATAGAGGAAGAAACATCTGGTTTATTTCAGTGCCTAATACCATATCAAAACATTCAGTCTTTAATTTAGAAGAGATCAAACGAGAGGACTGTTTAACTTTGTTGATTATATCAGACTTCTTTGTGATAATTTATGTTTTGATTTTCGGTGAGCCAGGGAGGGAAGAAGAGAGGGAGAATGTGTGTGTTTTAATCTAGATAGTTAAATGGTCAGTAGTCTCTAACAAAAGAAAAGAAAATCCAGGGAAGTTGACGTTTAGAAGTAATTCATGAAATAAGTTTCTTTGTTCCTTAGACTCAATAACATTAGCATAATAAAGATTAACTGAAATGTGCAAAAGCTTCAGTGTTTAAAACCTTAGACTCTCAGTTCCAGGGTTGGGCCTGGAGCTCTCCATTGTTTCTTTTTGTCTGAGGCTCTTTTCATTAGCCTCTGGCTTTATTGGCACCCTACTGATTGGAATGGACCGTGACTGATAGGAGGAGGAGCCTCATTTGTTGCACTAAAATGAGGAATATTACCGTTTAAGCCTGGCAGAAGGTGCTGGGAGTTATTCATCATTGGCCATTTAACTGTGGGTGCCTGTGGGCTGCATGTAGAATGAGCCCTGACTTTGTTTCTGCCCTAGACTCTTAAGTCACTGCCACCTCTATTTTTAAAGTGACATTTTTCTTCTTTAAACACAATATTGGAGTCCTTTAAGGCCAGAAAATAGAGAATGAAATCTTTATTTAGAATGTTCTTTGCCCCAAAAAAAGCCTAGTGTTTAGGATCTCTAAAACAGTCAGAGTTTTTATGAACTAATGTAATTCAGTTGTGATTTGGCGATAGAATGAGTCTGCAGAGACACAGGTGAGGGTGTGGTCTGAAAGGCTTTGGTGTGTTCCCAGTCTCCCTCCCTCCCTCCCCAGGGTTCTCTGTGAGTGTGAAACAGCTAGGTTAGGTTGGGTTGGGTTGGGAGGAGGTAAGGCGCACAAGCATGCAGTGATCAAAGTGGGAGGTCAGAGGACAACTTACAGGAGTCTATCTCTTTCCAGGTGGGTCCTGGGGACAAAATTGAGCCTACCCATAAATAACTTTTCGTTTGTTTTATGTGCATTGATGTTTGCCTGCTTGTATGTCTGTATGAGGGTGTTGGATCCTATGGAACTAGAGTCACAGACAGGTGTGAGCTGTCATGTGGGTGCTGGGAATTGAACTCCATTCCCTTTTTTAAAGTGTAAATAAAGAATGAATAACAGTTCTGTCTATTGTCACATCAAACTGCAAATGTAATGAATATTCAAATGGAGAAACTTTTTTTGGCGGGGAGGGGGTTTGAGACAGGGATTCTCTGCGCAGTTTTGGAGCCTGTCTTGTATCTCGCTCGGTAGACCAGGCTGGCCTCGAACTCACAGAGATCCGCCTGCCTCTGCCTCCAGAGTGCTGGGATTAAAGGCGTGGGCCACCACTGCCCGGAGAAACTTCTTTTGAGAAAGATACATCTCCTGTTTACACCATGATTCTCAAAAGCTCACTCGTTTTGAGTATAGGATCAGAACATTCTCCTATCACTCAAAATAGTGATCATACATGACTCTGAAGTATAACTTTTGTTTTCTTTGACTTAAAGGAACTCTCACCAGCATTTGACTTACTTAGGGATTGCTTCACTGAAAGGGCAGAGCTGAAAAAATTGGCAATCCATTCACACCCAGAAAGCCATTGCCTACCTGAGCATGAGATACACTAATTCTCACCAGTCACAGAACCTTACCATGTAATTATTCTAAATATTTATACCATGCTATAGATTGGGAGTGAAGTGAACTATAACAAGCTCTTTCACTTTCTTACTTTGGTTACTGATCCCCATTACCTAAATACTAAAATACATTCCACCATTTAAAGAATCTTCTTACTGATAAGTATTATAGCAAATTTTATCACTCTTTATGATCCCAACATTGGAGCCAGGTAGTGGTGGTGCACACCTTTAATCCCAGCGCTTGGAAGGCAGAGGCAGGTGGATCTCTGTGAGTTCAGAGCTGTTAACACAGAGAAATCCTGTCTTGGAAAAAACAAACAAGTCTCAACACTGGGAAGACAGACAAATGGATCCCTAAGGCTCAGCCATCCAGAGGTCTAGGCCAATGAGATATCCTGTCTCCAAAAATAAGATGGACAGCTCCTGAGGCCTCCACACACTTGCGTGATTTAAAGTGGTGTGAGACTTCAGGAAAACAGCTCTCTGAACAGATGAAGATAGGTTTCTTCTGTATCCCAGATTCTAATCAATATTTATATGTATAATTCAGTTATCATTTGGCTTAAAAGGGCTTATTGGGAAATAGTATCATTTATACGATTTTCTCCAGAGAAAATATTTTACTGTTTAAAATAACCCTGGACTTTTAAATTATAACTTGTTTTTATGTTCATACTATCTGGGTATTATTTCTCCTACAGTTGTACGTAAAATGTTTTTATGTTAAAAAAAATTTTTTTTAAAATAAAGTGGTGGGAGAATGATGTGTACCTACCTATCCCAGAAACTGAGAATTGTAAATATTAGTATCTACAAAGGAGAGAGCCAAGACAAAAAAAGGGAGGGAGCACAAACCAAAATCAAGGAGCAAGTGAAAAGGTGGGGATAGGAAGCAGAGTGGTGACCCACAGTTCAGATGTCCTGCTCTGTCTCCCCAGGTGGAGAAGTCAGGCAAGAGCTATCAGCTCAGGAGTCATTCCCCAGAATGTGAGAACAGGTGACTAGCACAGGCTCTGCCATTTCTACCGTCCCTCATCACTTGTCGGCACAGCATCGGCTCAGCAAGCATTGAGAGTAGGAGACAGATAATGGAGAGCTCGGAATTCCCTGTCAGCACCAGCACAGAGCTCGGAGCTGCTACGGAGGGCGCTGTTTGTCCAGGGCTTTCACAGTTGGGCCTCCCCGTGAGGAGTGATGGTCAGCGAGGCAAACTGATCTGTGAACGCAGTTTGTGACTGTTTTCTCACTTATCTCTTCACCGTCAATGTCGTCGTTTTTCCTCCCTCCCTTAGCGATGCTGTATCACATGCTTGTAGTTAGAGTTTTCCTGCCTGGCCCAGTCAGGACAAATCTCTGTCACCCACCAGTCCCACAGTCTCTCAGACCCAACCAAGTAAACACACAGAAACTTATATTGCTTACAAACTGTATGGCCGTGGCAGGCTGTTTGTTATCTACTTCTCCTATCTTAAATTAACCCATTTCTATATTAATCTATACTTTGCCACATGGCTTGTGGCTTACCAGTGTCTTTACATGTTGCTTCTCATGGCGGCGGCTGGCGGTGTCTCTCCCCAGCCTTCTACTTCCCAGAATTCTCTTCTCTCTTGTCCCGCCTACACTATCCTTCCTGCCTGGCCACTGGCCAATCAGAATTTTATTTACACAGAGCGATATCCACAGCACTTCCCCTTTTCTTTTTTTTTTTAAAGGAAGGTTTTAACTTTTACATAGTACAATTACATATAACAAAACAATTATCTAGCAAGAATTACAGTTTCAATGTTAAAGATATCCTATCTATCTTATATTTGTGAGTCTAAGGTTTTATATCTAACTTATCTTTTATCATAACTGAGGAAATTATAACTATCTAGCCTTCAACCACATCAAAGACCTCAGAAGGATATAATATTACCTGAGAACCGGGAGAAGGATGTAAGCATTTTTTAGGAGTCTTGCAAGAGTAGACAGAGACAGCTGGCAGCCTGGACAGTCACCTAATGTTCCTTTGTAAAGTTGGGGCATTTGTCTTCAGCCCACAGGGATAGAGTCTCTCGGTCACTTCTCTCAGTGTCCTGTAGAATGTCTGGCAGTTTCCTTTGTGAAGCAGGAACCTGAAGGACCATTTTGAAAACAAAGTTCAGTGGTCACCTTTCAATGGGTCCTGCATGTCCAGGTGATCGAGCAGTCCAGGCAAGAACAGTTTCTTGCCCAAATGGCTATTTTTGTCAAGGTGAAAATAAACTCCATATGAAGTGTCTTCAATGCCCATCCTCCTCTCTGAAGTAAATCGGTGCTGCCAGGAGCAGACATGTCTCACTGTCCAGAAAGTCTAAATTTTAAATGCCATATTCTGTAGGTCTTTGAAGTATTTGAAGATTACCTATCTATCTGAAATATGTCTATGTATGTTTAGAAGACATAACTAACATGGCTACGAGTATGATTATCATAGATGACTAATTATTAATCTATTTTTAATTATCCATTTTAATTTAAAATGAGCTATACAAACCTTAAACACGAGTAGAAATATATACATAGTATAACAAAATTAATTAAGTTTGTATCAATAGACTAAAATCTAAACCAATGTAAAACATTTTAAACAAGTTGTTGCTCTTTAGAAGTAAGTTCCTTAATCTACCCTTTCATCCTATTATATCTGTATCATATCCCCTTTTCTTCTTTAGAAAGAGATCTCATTTATAATCAAACTGCTTTAAAGAAAAATATTGGTTTTTCTCTGTCCCACACCAGAGGGCTCTTCTGATTTGGGACACAAGAATCTCTTAACCTTTTCTTTTAGCAATATGTCTGGGTTTAGAGAAGGAGTGAGCCAATTCCATCTCCAAAGCCAGCTTGATAATTTGGGGAATGTGGGCGTAGTTTCTCTTACTACTTCCTGCTGGAGGGGGGCGCTGTATCTTATGGGGATACAAAGAAAATTTTAGGATTATAGAGTAGTCCATTAGGGTGAACCTCTGAGCCAGTTGCCTTGAAACCATTCTGGATGTCAGATCATCTGGGCCATGGTGTCATCGGAGACCTTTCAGGTGGTCTTGGCTGATCAAACCTGATGTATCTTAATCTGGAACAAATCCATAGCCTCTGGCTTTCTGTGGAAACAAAATCAGATACTCTTTTCCAAAGCATCATATCCTTATATCCAAATTTTGAAGTCAAGTTACCTTTAAAATTTACATATTTGTTTAACTCAACAGCTTTTATGATCAAATCTTTTTCTGTGGTTAAAAATCCCAAAGACAAGACAAACCAGATTCTCTGTGTAATATCCATCTTTGTAAGACTGAAACGCCGCTGTGGCTGCTGGCTCCACCCACCTCAGCTTCCCAAAATGGTGGTGGTACAGTTTACCACCAGCTCTGGGTCTGGAGCCATGTGTACCATCAACTATCAGAAGCAGTTCTATCAAAGCAGCGCATAGCCTAGAAATCTTTTTTTTTAACTGGCAAAGGCTAAATCCACCATGCAGCAGAGCAAAGTGCTGCTTGTAGACTCCTCATTCCCGCCACACTGCAGGTCAGACGCACACGCCAGGAACCCGCCATAGTAGCTCAAATTGGCAGGCTGCTGCTAACTTGAGAGAGACAACTAGGAAGCTGTTTTCAGCTCCGTTTTAGAATTTTTCTTCTTAGGTTTTAGGTGGAAACTCTTGCCAACACGTTGGGCGCCATTTGTTGTTAGAGTTTTCCTGCCTGGCCCAGTCAGGACAAATCTCTGTCACCCACCAGTCCCACAGTCTCTCAGACCCAACCAAGTAAACACACAGAAACTTATATTGCTTACAAACTGTATGGCCGTGGCAGGCTGTTTGTTATCTACTTCTCCTATCTTAAATTAACCCATTTCTATATTAATCTATACTTTGCCACATGGCTTGTGGCTTACCAGTGTCTTTACATGTTGCTTCTCATGGCGGCGGCTGGCGGTGTCTCTCCCCAGCCTTCTACTTCCCAGAATTCTCTTCTCTCTTGTCCCGCCTACACTATCCTTCCTGCCTGGCCACTGACCAATCAGAATTTTATTTACACAGAGCGATATCCACAGCACATGCTTTAGGAAGTTAACATTGGTTCCGTTGACTGCTGAACGTAAGAAATAATGAGTCACAATGATAAAGGTGTTGACATGTTTGTAGAAGTTCAGTGTCCTTTGAGAGAACGCTTAATTTAATACACAATTATTGTAGCTAAAACAGACAAGTAACTTTTTAAAGGAGTAAGGGGTAACTACTAATCTTCTTTGGTTAGCTTTTTAGAAGGGAAAAAACAAACAAACAAAAAAACATTTTTCCAAGTTTTGTGGGGTTTGTTGTTGTTTTTTTTTTTCTTTTTAGTGGGGGTGGGGGTTGTTTTGGAGACAGGGTTTCTCTGTAGCCCTGGCTGTCCTGGAACTCATTCTGTAGACCAGGCTGATCTCAAACTCAGAGATCTGCCTGCCTCTGCCTCCCTCTGCTGAGATTAAAGGAGTGCTCCACCATGCTTGACTTAAAGACCATTTTGATGCATAATGTGACACACCTACAACTCCAGACCTCGCAGCCTACCTAAGTCAAGAGGATCACAAATGCAAGGTCTGAGCCTATGGGATCCTCATGACCTAACCTAGACTCTGCCTCAAACGACAATAATAAAACAACCTAAAAGACCCTATCTTTTTCTTAAGTTGTTTTTTTTTTTTTGTGAGATTATCATTTTTATATTACTTAGATGGTATATTCTTTAAAGATTATTAACTTTTCAGCTATTTTAACTTTACAATAGCTTCTTCTATTTGAGGCAAAGACTCACTGCAAGTATGGGACCTTAAAGTTGCAGTCTTACCTCTCTGTCTCCCAAGTGCTAGTCACAGGCGTGGGCTACTCTCCATGGCCTGTTAGTGCTGTTTAGCCCAGGCTGGCTTTGAACTAGGTATCCTCCTGCCTCTGCCTCCCCGGTGTTGATAATTGCAGGGGTGCACCCATACCCAACCTCACATCTTCATTTTCTGCTGATAATTAGAAACTTTCCAACAACAATAATTAGGAACTATATACCTGTGTTTATTCCTCTCACATTTGAAATTGTGCAATATTTTTTGTCCTAGTTTGAAAACTGAAGCTACTTTGGTGTCTGTTGACAAGAACAGTTTGATGAAAGTGTTTTCACTGTGAGCCTTGGAGTAGTGTGACCAAGATCACAGAGACATCTTCATGAATGGGTTTGTATTTGGCTGCTACCTGACACGTGTGTATCTCTTATTTTTCTGGTTAGATTTATTCTCCTGACCATACAAGCAGTAGTTTTCCATCAAACCCATCAACACCAGTGGGATCTCCTTCACCTCTCACAGGTAAGTTTTTCTTTTATTCATGGTATATACAAGTCTTCTACTTGAAAATAATTCTGAGTCAACAAAATTTCAGTAAAATCCTATTTAAATTATGAAAAAATCATTTTGACAATAAATATCTTATCAGAAACTGTCCCTGAAGTTCATTTTGAAGAAATATTGAAATATTTGCTCACCTTGAATTATTTATGCATAATCTTCCTAGGTTCTTAAATAATCTGTGATAGTTTCCAATACCAATTGTTGTAACTTACATAACTTCTTTAAGACTCTAGGTTATAATTACACATACAAGTTTTTATATGAAAATTTACAAGGGGACTGTTGAGAAAAAGACTATGCTGTGGATGAGCAGCATTAGTGGAACTACCTAAATGGTTCAGTTTGTTTTCCTTTCTCCTGATATTGAAAATTAATTTTGACAAGTTCTAGAACTATCCTATGGAATGAATTTGTTGAGATACTATAATTATAAATGGTCATTTTTATTAGTATTAAATAAAGTCATGAAAATATCATTCAAGCCTTAATTTTAAAACCTTACCCATATTTTTCTAAGCAACATTTGAAAGGGACGGACTTGCTGAAGAAAAGTATGTTTGTTTTGAAGAGGAGACATTCTTAGACAACTGGGTGGAATCACCACGTCCCCCAGTATTTAGCCTCAGCCGGAGTTAGTGGTAGTTTCCTTAAGTACTCTTGTGTTGTGCAGGGTCCCTTGAAGTCAGGACTCTTGTTGTCTGTCACCTGTGCTTTGTTAGTCCTGGTCTCTTCACGGCCACATTCCAGGGGGACATGCTGAGCTGCAGCAGCTGCTCTTGGCTAGTAGCAGGCTAGGCCACCTTTTCAAAGACATGGCTTCAGCTGTCTAGGAAATGTGAAGCAGCTGTTGCTCACTTAAGCAAGATGATGAAAGACCCATTGACTTAGAGTTGTTGAGCAGAGCTGGAGTTACAGGGAGAAGGCTGTCACTTAGCCCTGCTCACTATCTTTGCACTGTTTTATCAAAATCCTTGCCATAATTTTTGCCACAGCCTGGTTTTGCTCTTTGTCATCTGATGTGTCCATGTCTGCCTTTACTGTACTAATCATGGGAGGGGAGCCTGGTGCTCAGTGTCTAAGACGGCATGGGTGAAACAGACTGGTTCAAGTCTGAGGTCTCCTCCATTGTTAAGTGAGGTTTAACTAGCCTTGTCTTTTTCCCTATAACTCAGATAACTAATCAAAATGTAGACTACTAGTTATATAATGTTTGGTGGGCGTGCTTTGAGTTTAGCAGTCGCAAAGAGCCATTTTCACATAATGCTACTGAAACACCGAGTTAGATTGTATTTATAAAGTCTCTCCTGTCTTCTCTCATCTTTGCTTCCCTTATTATGTGAATATCCACACGATGGTAGAGCAGAGACAGGGAAGAAGGGAAAACACTGTAATAAATGTTCATAGTCACAAGAAAAGGAAACAGCAAACCAGAGCTCCTGTTTGTACAGATTGCTTTGTACCTTATGTGGCCTTGATGTGGTATCTGGAATAAGTGGGTTGTCCACAGTTAGCCCTGTTCCCTATGCTTCACCATCAGTCTGACTCAGCACAGGATCTGTGAGAACGGACACACAGACAACAGACCCTCACAGGCAGCTTCATGGCTGTCATTCTTGAATAAATCCATCTCATCTTCCTCCAGAATTTTCCACACCAGGAGCATACATTTTTATCTCAAGCACTTGTGAGGATGCTTCTTAGACATTGTGCTTATTAAGAAGCTTGGGGTGAAAGGAAAAGGAACTCTTGTCCGTTCTAGCTTGAACATTAAGAGCATTTGTTGGGGGTGAGGGTGATCGTTGAGACAGAATGTTACTACATATGTACCCTTGGCTGATCTGAAACTTGCTATGTTGCCCAAGATGGCTCCTCTGTCTGCCTCTGCCTCCCAAATGCTGGAATTAAAGGTGTGTGAGCATTTGTTCTTAGGTGACGAGAAGCCCTAGCAGGCTAGCTGTGAATCTGCATATCAGAGCCCCTGCTCTACATCTTAGCCAGCCATTCTTGCTGACAGTTGAGACATTCCGTGTCCAGTAGAAGAAAAAGACCATTTTTCCCTCCATGTCTCTTAAGAAATCTTTTCTAGAAGCCTCTCCTATAGATTTATCCTTACGTTTCATTGGCCAGCACTGGGCCTACCTCAGTTACCTGCATCTGAAGGGGACCTGCCATGTTTATCATAGGTATTGGGATTTATCCAAAATGGGGATAGAATTATTCTCTCATGGTGTTAGAACAGAACAGGTCCATCCCTTCATCCCCTTGAACAAACTCAGGACTTTGGCATCAGGGTGAAAGAGAAACTGGCTGTGCCTACCACAATTTAAAAAGTGACACACGGGCTGGGGGTTCAGCTCAGTGGTAGAGTGCTTGCCTAGCAATCACAAGGCCCTGGGTTCGGTCCTCAGCTCTGAGAAAAAAAAAAAAAAGAGAGAGAGAGAGAGAGAGAGAGAGAGAGAGAGAGAGAGAGAGAGAGAGAGAAAGAAAGAAAGAAAGAAAAAGAAAGAAAGAAAGAGACAAACATTTATGTTAGGAGAATATGTTCAGTATGGGAGTTGGGAGGCAGATAAGAGCTAACCATTCCTTAGCTTTGTTTACCTTCATTTGGGATATAGATGAAGAAGGTCTGTAATGTTAGGACCTGGTAGCAGTCCTCAGAATCTCACAGTAAAAGTTGTATTTAGGTTTATGTAAGTTTAATCAAAACATTCATGTATGTCATCTGGGAGCATGCCTCAGTATTAAATCACTTGCCTGACTTCAGCAAGTTTCCAGATGAATTGTGAAAATAAAGCCACAGGTTGAGTTGTGGTCAGGTTAGGGCACAGGTTTTATGAAGAGGATTTAATAGGAGGAGATTTTTGTGAGTATAAAGGAAAGAGTGCAGCACAAATCTGGATATTAGAAAGTGGCTGCCCTCCTCATGTAGTCATGTGTGGAAAGGGTGACTGGAGTATATTGTAGGAAACTTTAAGCATTAGGATTCCAGTGGGGTGGGAGTGAAGGCTTGAGTTTATGGTGAGTTTACAAAGAAAAACTACTGGGGTCCTGGAGTAAGAATAACTCAGAGCCAAGCATTGTGTTGTACTGAGGGAGCTGGGCGGGGGCGGGGCGGAGGGAGGAGTGTAACTGAAGTTTTCCTGTTCAAATCTCTCTCAGCTGCTTGGAACCAAGTAAACACACAGAAGCTTATATTAATTAAAACTGCTCGGCCATTAGCTCAAGCCTACCACTGACTAGCTCTTATACTTAAATTAACCCATAATTCTTATTTATGTTTAGCCACATGGCTTGCTACCTTTTCTCGGTTCCGCCTTCACATCTTGCTTCCTCTGTGTCTGGCTGGTGACTCCTGACTCCACCTTCCTGTTCCCAGAATTATTTTCTCTGCTTATCCTGCTATACTATACTTCCTGCCTGGCTACTGGCCAATCAGCGTTTTATTTATCAACCACATCAGAGCAACACATTCACAGCATACAGAAAGACAGTACAGAGAAGGCAGATGGATTTTCAGCCTGGTCTATAAAGCAAGTCCCAAGCCACCCAAGGGTACATAGTAAAACATTGTCTCAGAAACAAGAGAGAACTAATAAGTGAACTAAGGCCTAGACATGCTCTTAGCTATACAGGAGTATCCATTCTGTGCATGAACCAGTTCTACTGGGTGAAGGAAGTACTTCCTAAGTGCTGGTCAGAGTAAGAGCAAATCAGAAACATGCATAAATTTAGATATGACCAAAGTCTTCCCAGAAATAATTCAGCACTAACCCCAGTCACCACCTAGCTTGTTTCCTATAAATATGTTCAATAAATTTTAATAAGTAAATTCGCTATAATCTTTCTAAACTAAGAGCCACATTTCTAGAGTGGCTGGCTACTTAAAAAAAAAAAAAAATAGACCTCAGGACAGTTAAAGAAATTGTTTCCCACAAAGTACGTGCTCTCCCTGTGGACATGTCCAGCCACAAACATTAAGTGAGGGCTGGGGAAGGAATCCAGCCTGTTCTAAGTCACATAAGACTTGCAGGCTTTGCACTGTTCATTTCCTCTAGTCTGTGTGCAATCGTTGGTAATTACAGGCTAGGGGCACAGTATGATTCTAAATTTAACCTGTGTATTTTATTCTCATGCTAATTTTATGAAGAGATGATGCTGTAGCTCTGTCTAGTATCAGATGCATGCTAGCTAATGTTATGGTCTGTGTATGGAATCTGATTTCCACCCCACTCAGAGATCTCATCCATGTCTAATAAGACACCAGTATTCCAAGACTGCCAAGATTTTGGTATATTTACCATGCTTTTTTTTTTTTTTTAATTATTACATTGGAATCTATACACAGAAGGAGATGGTATTAGTATTCCATTACCAGAAAGACATTTAGCTTGGAGGCATGCTTTCATCTCTCTTAAGATCATCTTTATAAGGCAGATTAAGATAAAATTATTTCTTTTGTTTTTACGTATACCAAAATGTATACCAAAATGCTAGGGATCAAACCTAGGGACTTACACATTCTAGGCAAGTATTCTACCACTGAGCTACACTCCCAGCCTCCACTAACTGCCTATTGATATTACCAGATGATGTTGTTGGCTTCTGAGCTAGCTCTGCCTTGTTTTAACTATTCATCTCCTTTGTGATCAACAACATAAAATATTAGGTGACTAGTACAGTTATAGGACCTTTTTCCATGAAGTGTAGCTCAGAATTAGTTCAAAGAGATGTCGATCACTGATTTAGCCCTACTAATATTCTGCTTTAACCTTGTGTTGTAACAGTGTGTAGACCAATCAATAATAAAACAAAAGCAAAGTAAGTTTAAGTATGTGTCTTTTTTTTAAATGGTTTATTATTATTTTTTACATCCTAACTACAGTTGCCCCTCCCTCCTCTCTCCCATATATTTTTCTTAATATATAATTAAATGAATGATATTAGAGGTAGATCTTTGCATGGTTTCTCTCTCTCTGTCTCTCTCTCTCTCTGTCTCTCTCTCTGTGTCTCTCTCTGTGCATGTGTGTGTGTGTGCATGTGTGTGTGCGTGTGCGCGTGTGCGTGTGTGTGTGTACACACACATACCTGGAAGTCAGGACAACTAGCAAGAATCAGTTCTCTTCTTTTATTACATGGGTTTCAGGTATCAAACTCAGTTGTGGGGCTTGGCTACAAGCATCTTTACCCACTGAGCTATCTTGATGACCCGTTGCATGGTTTCTTTATCATTATCCAAAAAAATACAAATATAAGGCTGGGAAATATAGCTTAACATGTATGTGGCTATGCGTTCAGTCCCCAACATACATATACAGTCTTCTGAGTGCAGATTCTCATGTGACTGATGCAGTGCATTCCTCTGTACCATCATCACTAAGCTTGTGAGGAACCACAGACACTGCCTGCTTTGCAGAGCATTTGTGTGCCAACTGACTGTCCTGTCTTCAGACATTTCAGAACACCTGGTCTGATGATCTGGCTCCTGTCACAGACTGATCACATAAGAGTTTGGAGGAAGATTGGACCAAAATGGTTGAAATGATTTTTTTTTTTTTTTTTTTTTTCAAAACAGGGTTTTTCTGTGTTACCTTAGCTATTCTGGAACTCTACACCAGGTTGGCCTACAGAGATCCACCTGCCTCTGCCTCCTGAGTGCTGGGATTGAAGGCGCATGTTACCACTGTCTGGCTGAAATGATTTTTTGTATCAGTAACTTGGGGTCTTTAGCCTATGATCAACTCCCCACCTAAACATTTTTTTAGCTGGTGCACCTAGTACATTTTAGCCTTTGAAACCGCTTCATCCATGCATGGCTAGGAGCACTGTCAGAAGATGCACATGAATGTGTGTACACTCTTTAAGTTGAGAAATACTACTTCATTTGGAAATGTACTCCCCAGAGGAGGAAAGTCTTATATATTGTGGTAACAATCAGAATAGCATTGCTGCTCAGTTGAAACCCAGCTGTGGAGTGGCGGCGTACGCCTTTAATCCCAGCACTTGGGAGGCAGAGGCAGGCGGATCTGAGTTGAAGGCCATCTTGGTCTACATAGCAAATTTTAGGACAGCCTACATAGGGAGACCCTGTCTCAAAGGGAAAAAAAAATTGCTAGTGATAAAAGATGTGAGTAATTAAGCAAATTATGGTACAAACAGTAAGTATTAATATCATCATTAATAGCATTACATACACTGTAAAGCCATTATGGGGAAGCAAACATTTTAAAAAGATGTGCATTTTCAAAGATGCACATGTGTATAGACAAAGTCTAAAGAATATACAAACATAATGCTAGCTGTGTTTTACGGACTTTTTCCTGTTTAATTAACTTACTAAATTGATATATTAATTAAAAAGTTTTCCAATGTTTTGTGCTTATAAGTTGCTAATAGTATGCTGAATGGTAAACAAGCTTTCCATTATTCGTTTATTATTACTGAGTATTTTTACCCTTTCCTTAACATCACCAAGACACTGAGTTCATCCATACATGTGAATGCTTTTTGATATGACAGGTACCGGTCAGTGGCCCAGAGCTGGAGGGCAAGCACCATCATCCCCAAGCTATGAAAACTCGCTTCACTCCCTGGTAAGAGCCTCTACTGTCTTTCCAGCTGTTACAGACTTTTGCTTTAGGGTTCAGAGGGGTTTTGTTAGTGGTGGTTTTGCTGTTGTTGTTTCTAAGTCTTATATAACAGTAAAGAAACAAACAGTAGTATAGCATTACTCACATTCTTGCTAACAGACGACCTGAGTTAGCAGACAATATGATACTTGAGGTGTCCTTATTGTTATCTGTCTTTTGGGACATAAGACAAATGGAATTAAAGGAGTACTGAAAGACTTTTGTTTCTTTGAAAAATATACGACTTAATTTTTTTATACTGTCAGTGTTTATGTGTAAGAGGAAATTTATTTTAAAAAAGACAAGAAATCAAATCCATTGATTCAAAATCATGTATTGTTTATTATATTTATATTATACTTTTAATTGATATGAATTTTTATTATAAGAGTATTTCTGATATCTTCTTATAATAAAAACGTACATATCGCACAAGCATTGCTTGCCAGACAAATAGGACTAGTCCTCCATGGTGAAGGATTTGTGGTAGGATGTTCACTACTGTTGCTTTTATGTGCTTACATTTGTGACCAGAATCACAAAGTGTAATAAAAATAAACAAATCAGCCTGATCTGGTGATATGCTGAGTCACGATATCATTCAGCAATTCTACGTTGCAAACAGAAACACTCTTTTTCTGTGCCTAACAAAATATTCTAAGTTGAGGAGAAGTTGTCTTCTCACATATTTTGCAAGCAAACTCAAGCAGTGTGTGCTGTTTAAATGCTAACCTTGTGAGTCTCTGTTAAATCCCAGCCTTTTCAGAACTTAATACAAGTAGACCTTGCAGATCTCCACATTAACTTTACTAACAGGTTATGCCAACAAGCACATCAGCTATTTCCTCATCTCTTTTGGAGTTAATCTTAACCTGTGCTTTGCCTCCTGTTCTGTCTTGACTTTGCCAGAAAAATCGAGTTGAGCAGCAACTTCACGAGCATTTGCAAGATGCAATGTCCTTCTTAAAGGATGTCTGTGAGGTACTATTTCTTTTAGATGGTGCCTTTTTCTGTGTGTTTAAATTACTTAAACGTCCCTTATCCATTTAAAATTATCAAGCTGTACAGACTCCAGCGTCTTTTAAAAATCAAACAGATGAGCATTGCAGCTCTTGTAGAGGTGCTAGAATTAGATTTGTCTGTTGAGAATGGCTTCTTTTAAGAGCTCTACTGGCATGTGCTTTTGGTTGTCAGAATCCTAATGTGTTTGTGTATAAGGCATGTGTGACCTAGGCAGTAGATGTCTTTCCTTCAGTTTTGTTAAAGAGCTTATCTGGGGCGGTGGTAGTGCACGCCTTTAGTCCCAGCACTCGGGAGGCAGAGGCAGGTGGATCTCTGAGTTCGAGGCCTGCCTGGGCTACAGAGTGAGTTCCAGGTCAGGCGCAAAGCTACACAGAGAAACCCTGTCTCCAGAGAGAGAGAGAGAGAGAGAGAGAGAGAGAGAGAGAGAGAGAGAGAGAGAGAGAGCGCGAGCGCTTATCTGATGTGTACACTATTGAAGATAAGGTATGTTTTTCTCACCTAAAACTTAAAAACTAAATAGATTTGAGAGCCTCTCCCCAAATTGACATCTTTCAGAGATCATGTTAAAGTACAGTTGAGTATTGACATAGTAGCCTTCATTTGTTATAGAAACTAAAAGAAATAACCTGATAGATTGGTAAATTCCTCTTATAAAGCAATGACAGAAGATAGCTGCCTTTGTTGTTGTTGTTGATTTGAAGCTAGTTAATACTGCATTGCACTTGCTGCCTTCCAGATATCCCTGAATAAGAGATGTAGAAGCTTAGTAAATTGAGTAGATACCAGCAGTAACCGCCCTGTGTTGTTTTTGATTCTTACAGCAGTCTCGAATGGAGGACCGTTTAGACAGACTGGATGATGCTATCCATGTGCTGAGGAACCATGCAGTTGGACCTTCTACCAGTCTGCCTACTAGCCACAGTGATATACACAGTTTATTGGGACCATCCCATAATGCACCAATTGGAAACCTTAGTTCAAACTATGGAGGATCAAGCCTTGTTACAAACAGTCGATCAGCTTCAATGGTAAATCATGCTCATCTATGTGCAATAACTCCTATTATCCTAATTATTTTTCATGAAATTTTGGAGGAAAGGATTAGAGGAGTATCTCTTTCTTGAATGGAATGTTAAAAGGAGCCTTTTAAAATTTCCTTTATTGGCTACAACCTGTCAAATTCTGCTGTGGCCACATACAAAAAGAAAAAACTTTGTACAGAGATCTTTTAGCTTTCAGACTGGTCTTTTTTCCAGATCTGTACTCACTAGAATGACAGTGTATGCCTTGGGTAGTGAGTAGGAAGAATGAATAGCATAGCCTGTAAAGCAAGACTGAGTTTTAAAGGCCCTAGACTAGCTGGGACTAGTGTCAGAGGCCTGTCATCTCAGCTATTCCAGAGGCTGAACTGGGAGAAGAGCAAGGTCAAGGCCAGCTTGGGAACTTAGTAAGACCCTGTTTCAAAGTAAATGTGGACTGGAGATGTGGCTCAATGATTGAGCACTTCTGTAGCAAGTATGAGGTCCTAGGTTCAGTTTTAGGTTCATGTACCTAAATGTTTGTAGGTTCATGTATCACAGTTTAGGGGAAAAAACGAAAACAAGACAACCCAGTCTAGGAAGAAGTTTTTCTAATTCAGAAAACTTTTCTAGACTAGAAAAGTTGTTTGTTATGATCTGGAACTTGCCTTCGATAGCAAAAATTTAAAAAGTGAAACTCTTAATTTGTACAGGTCCAAATTTAGCCTTTTTTCCAAATCAAGAAAAAAAATTGGGATAAAGGAGCAACTAGAAATGATTGTTAGGGAACAAGCAAAGGAAACTCTTTTAGACTGATCCATCTTTTAAAAACATGGTAATTCTTTAGAAAGGAAGAATAGACTTCTAAAGCTATATACATTTAAAAAAAAAAATCTGTGTTGAATGTCTTACATTATTTTTCATCCAAATTGTCTTTTAAAGATTCATTTTTAATCTGCTGTGTGACTGATACCATATGTTTGCATGTTTATTGCATGGTTTTTAAAGTTTACTGCATGCCACAAAATATTTTCCCTTGCAACAGATTTCAGGCTATAAGCCATGTGATCAAGACTAAAACTCTCCTATCTCCTCAGTAATTAAGTACCCCAATGCTGAGGGCCTGATTTCTGTAAAATGGTATTGATTCCAGGTCTTCACATTTGCATGTCCACAGAATGCAGCAAACAGCCACCTGGTCTCTATCTCAGTATTTCCACCTCATGTTTTAGCAGTTAGGGATGTTGGTTTTGTCTTGTGTATTTTGGTTTGTGTGTCAGGAAATCTTAAATTTTAACCACCTTGTAAATTAGTTTTTGCTGATAAACTAATATGAAAACATTTATTAATTATTAAACTCAGATATGAATTGTCTTGACTATGACTATTAGCAATATTTTAGTAGAGCCAGGCTTGGTAGTACATGCCTTTAGTTTCAGCTCTTAAGAGGTAGAGGAAGCATGTGGTTCTCTGATTTTAAGGCCAGCTAGTGTTACATACAGAGAACTTGTCTCAAAAAGAAAAATTTTAGTGGTATAATTAGACTAGTAACATGGTATTTTGCAACCATAGATATAGAAAGTCAGATGTAGAGCACCAGATTCACTGACAAGTTGCTGAAATCATATTTTATTATTTTCAGTCTCAGGTTGGCCTTTGAAGCATTGCAGGTTGTATTCCCTCCTAAGCTCTTTACTAGTACTCACTCTGCAGCAGCAGTTAAGCCCGAGCTGTGTCCAGTGTCTTTACAGGGCACGTGCTGTTGAGTTGCCACCTACTGTCTACCTTCTCCACCCTATCGATAAACAATCAGTAGTATGTAAGTTGTAGAGATCACGCATTGCTACAGGCTTAACTCAGAAAGTATCTGAGAGGATCTGACCCCCTCTGGTGAGCCTCTCATCCTTCCAAGGTCAGCTTTTAGCTGAGTCTGAGTTCAGACCAAAGGATGGAGTAGATAGGTGCTCACAGGAAGACTCAGCCTTCCTTGCTCATGTGCGCAGTACCCAACCTTGTTCTCACAGGATGTATGATTTAGGGACACGTTTGTGTCTGTTTCATTAGGCTTCAAGAGTTAATCTCTTTTTTTTTTTTTTTTTTTTGTCCTTCATGACCATATATTCTAACTGACTAAAAAGAAAAATATATGTGGTTTCATATTCTAAAACTATTTTCCCTTTTTATCAGAAATGTGAATACTCTTTCTTTAATATTAGTTAATATTTGTATTTGATCTCTAAAAATAGTTGTTTATAAAATGACCCCAGAAGTAATCAGTTTATAATAGGATTTTATGAGACAGTCTTTCTCAAAAATTTTATTTTCATCACTTTGGTTGGTTGGTTGGTTGGTTTTGATTTTTCCAAACAGTGTTTCTCTGTGTAGTTCTGGCTGTCCTAGAACTCACTCTGTAGACCAGGCTGGCCTCTAACTCAGAGATTCACCTGCTTCTGCCTCCCAATTAAAGGTGTGCACCATCACCACCTGACCATCACTCCATTTATAACTTAAAGAGTAAAGTTATTCCTGTCTTCAGGAACTCACCAGGACATTCAAATAGTATTTGTTCGGTGAGTTTATTCTAAGGACATTACTCTGTAATTGAGTATCCATACTGTAGGTTTAAACAGGATACTGCTTTCTTTCCTAGCATTTGGAAAAGATTTGACTCTTTTTTGGTTCTGTATGAAGGGAAAGAGGAAAGGCATAGCCGCTGTCTTCTGCTTTGCATACTGCATGATCTCTGTCATATTCTTTGACTCTGAGGAGAAGAAGGATTGAGTCTGGGGTATGTTTGGTAGGAAAGGACTCTAATACTGAGCTCTACCCCCATCCCTACAGCAACACAATCTGATGTTGTAAAACAAAGCAGCCTTTGACATATGGGGGAAAAATGAACATAGCTAAATTCCAGTATCATTTATTTACAGAAATAGGTTCCCTTATTTAAAAAAACAGAAGAGAAGACAAGATTTATCCACAGACCTGCTTTGTCAGTTCCTTACTTTGATGATAAATTGACTTATTAATATATAAAATGGAGGTTGGCATGGTTTCCTTTTGGGTTTTGTTTTGTTCTTCTTTGCTTTCCTTTTTCTTGGAGTGTTTCTTTGTTTGATTTTTAGGCGGGCTGCTCACTGTGTAGCCTTGGCTGCCCTGGAATTCATTATGTAGACTGGGCTGGCACTGGCTTTGAACTCAGAGATCCTGCTTCTGCCTCCCAAGTGCTGGAATTAAAGATGTGTGCTACCATGATAAGATGTCTTAATAACTACTTTGGGAGTTTTGTTGAGGTAGTTTTAAGTATTTAAGATGAGCCAAGATGTGCTGAAATGGATAAAAAGTTGATATATAGGTATCTACATCTCAACAAAGTAGAAACAGTAGCTCATCTTTCAGGCCTTCAAAGCAAGTAGATCAGTGAACAAGATTACCATTAGTGTAAAGTCTGTATGGATAGTTTAAGCCACTGTTCTTTGTCAGGAAAATAGTTCAGCTGTTAAGAACCTTTCCCTTCTCTAAGCCCAGTGGTCATGGTGGTGGCGCACACCTTTAATCCCAGAACTCAGGAGGCAGAGGCAGGCGATCTCTGTAAATTCAAGGCCAGCCTGGTCTACAGAGTGAGTTCCTCGACAGCTAAAGCTACACAGAGAAATCCTGTGGGGGCTGGGACCTATGCTCAACAAGGTAGCATCTTGCAGGTGCAGACCCTGCCAAGAGATTGTGTTTGTTTGCCGGCGAAGCTTGATGCCAGTCCTAGAAAAGTTATTGAAATGAGCAAGGTGCCTCTGTGGCATTCGTCAGCAGACAACGCAAGGCTGAAGACTTGAGTTCAGTTCTCCGAACCCACATAGAAATGAGAGAAATTATTTCACAAAGTTGTCCTCTGACTTCTACCCATATACGGTGGTGTGCAGTAATAATAAACATTTTTTAAAATTCTTAAAAGGTCTTTGATGGTACAGAATGAATTTCTCTCCATAGATCTCCTTTTATTGTTACAAGACTTATAGAAGTTTATATAGATCTTTTAAAATTAGTGTTTGATATTGCATGAGGATTTTGGTGTCAAGAAAATAGAATAAAATTTTATTCGGAGTTTCTTAGCCTTTTATCACTTATGTGAAATAATTTGAAATCTTTGTATGGGGCAAATTGGCTGCACATGTTTGCACATTCATGTATACCTAAGTCAAAAGACAACACTGGGTATCATTTATTTAGTTAGTATGTTTTGGTTTTTCAAGACAAGGTTTCAAGACAAGTATAGTCCAGGCTGCCCTGGAACTCACTAGGTAGCCCAGGCTGGCCAGGAACTCAGAGCTCCGCCTGCCTCTGCCTCCCAGGTGATGGATTGAAGGTGTGCACCCCCCTGCCTGGCTCTCTAATCAGTGACCACTTTTTGTTTGAGACAAGCCCTCGTTTTGAAACCTCACCGTATGGGGCAGGCTAGCTGGCCAGCTCCGGCAGCCCTCTTGTCCCCGCCTCCTGTCAGTAGGACTGTGTGTCTGTCCTGCCACAGCTTCCTGTGTGGGTTCTGGGGAATCTAACCTCACAGCCTCAAATTTGCAAGGCCAAGTGAGCAGGCTTCTCAGCCCTCCTAACTTTAAATATTCTTGTTTTCCCTTTTGGACAGGAGTTAATTTTAGTATGGGCTTCCATACTATAGAAAATTATGTGTCTAGGTTTCATCTGAATAAAAGAATTATAACCACTCCTCCTGTTTTAGTCCATTTTTCACCTAAATGAAAATTATGATTTTTTGTTTGTTTGTTTTCAGTTTAGATAGTGTTTTTAAATTTAGAAATAAATTTAGAATTTTTTGGAAAATAATAGAAATTATACACTAAGGAAATATAAGGTTTAAGGAAACAACAAATAGGATGAACCAACAGAATATTTTAAGACAGTGTTTAAAAATCATTTAATTAGTCTATATGTTGATAATGGTTCATAGTAAAAACAATAATATTTGACAAATAGTACAAATGGACTAGTTATTAGAACACAATCGGAGAACTTCATACTGATAAATTTGAAGTCTGTTCTTTAATTCATCAACTAATTAGATTTAACATGTTTTCCATTGTGAGTACTAAAGTCATTGGGCAGATTGAAAAATGAAAAGAAATTCCTTGTAGGTTATTCCACAAAAGTCAAGCTGTACACACATTGTAAAGGCTCAGTGTGCAAGACTAAGTCATTTAGTGGGTTAGACCTTTTATTCTGAAGTGAGGTTCTTAAAAGAATTGAAATTTAGAGCATAGCAGGCCTAGGGTCTGCCTTCCCTGCTACTCCTCAAATAGTAGCAGCCTGTCAGCTGTATGCTAACGAGATGAACAATTAAAATGGTCCTATCTGGCTGGCCCACAGGCTCTGGGTGCAGACAAAGAACTGTTTATACACCTGTTGTTCATGTAGACAGCCATATCATTGTGGAGCCACAGATTAAAGGAAGGATATGGGAGCCAGGGTGGGCGAGGGCTGAAGAGAACTATTAAAACTGTGAAGTCAAATTCTTCAGAAAAGGGGGAATCAAGTTACAAAGAAAAAGTTTCTGCTGACTGCATTAACATGGGAAACTCCAGACTTCAAGCTTTCTGCTAGTCTGGGACCATATTTTAAAGGTTTATGTTTTTACTATGTATATCAATTGAAAAGTTTTTGGAGGCTAGTAATGTGAGTTTCTGTAAGAAAATAACCTTGTTTTGTTCCATCGAGGCAAAAATACTTGCAAGCATCTGTATTCCAAAATAAGACACCCTGCCTTATTTCTTTCAAGAAAAGAGTAATGACCCTTTGCTGCAGAGCCTTTTGTCGGGAAAGAGTCCATGCAGTACTTTTTACTAAGGTGCAAAAAGTCTGGTTTTTCTTTTAATGGTGCTGTTGAAGCCAAAGAAATGGGAGGTCAGCAGATGCATTGTCTCTGAACAACTCAGCTGTGACTGCTCACGCTGGGCTTTGCTTGTGTATTTTGAAGTTTATAAGGCCATTTCCTTTGGTGTTGTTTTGTTTTTGATAAATTCAGAATTTAGATAAAAATAGAATTAGCATCTCTTAACAAGATCTGGTGAAGTTTTAAGTGCACAAATTCACAAAAAGTTCAGCTTCTGCTTTATCTCCCAGAGATTTTGTGAACCGAAGTTTCTCTATGGTATTTCACCTTTAAAATAAGTGGGCACTTCAAGTTAGCAGCTGTATGTTGTGTTTATCCCATGTCTTTTCATAAAATGGGATCTGTTTGTGTATTCATGGAGTGCATGTATGCCTGCACACACATATGTCAGAAGTTAACATCTGGTGTCCTCTCCCCCTCCCGGGCTCCCCACCTTATATTATATATTGAGTCAGGGTCTCTCACTTGAAGCCAGAGCTGGTCAGTCAAGCTCCTCTAGCTAGCCAGCTTGCTCTGGAGTCTTCTGCCTGTGTCTTCCTTGCACCGAGATTCCAAGCTGCTGTCACTCCCGCCCAACCTTTATGTGGGTGCTGGGGGATGATCTAAGTACCTGACCTCAGGCTTGTGTGACCTCAGCCCCAGAATTGGATTTCCAAGTGGCCTTCCTTCTCGGCAGTCAGTAGGAGGAAGGCACTAAGTAAGTGTTAAGGACAGATTGACCAGGCTGTCCTATGTCAGAGGCCCCTGACACTGCTGAAAGTCTCTCCTTCAGTCTTCTCTCTTCGCTAACTGTTAGGCTCAGTTCTTCAGGGGTTTTTAGAACCTTTAATGGGACAGGGAAACTAACGCCCGAAATTTTAAAAGTGGGGAGAGGTTGGAAGTCTGACGTCATTTTTATGGTCCTTCTATGCTTTAAGGTATGATTCTAATGCATGATGAAATTTACATAATTTAGGAGGAAAAAGTACAGACTTGAATGTCCAAAGGGAACAGTGACAGAGTAATTCTCAGTGGTGGCTAATCCTCAGATAATTTTGTGTAAAAAGTAACCATAGAGTACACTAAAGAGTACATTAAAGATGAGAATAAGGGTAAAAGTATGGTAGACACCTGGTGTATTCTAAGCGGACCCCCTGGCAGATGACCCCCTGAAACTCTGCTTTGGGTCTTTTCATTTAGCTCACAGGAAATCAAAGGATAAACCCATATAAGGATATTTATACATCTTAGGATAAAATCCACAGTCATAAAAAGATAAAAAGGTACACTAATTACTTGGGGCATTCAATGCTTGATAACTTGTTAAGGCTGAAGGACCTGTTGAAAAACATTTCTCCTGTCTAATCCAGGTAGTAAACTGTTTAATTAAAGCCTAATATTCTAGTTGACAAGTCTGCTACTGTTCTAATAAAAAGCTTTATCTGTAACCTGTTTCTCTTAAATAGTACACTATCTTCTCATTTGGGTCAGCTCCAGCTTGGGTTACGTTTCTTAAAGCTTTAGAATAAAAATGAGGATTTCAATGCCCAGGGGTGCAAAGCCTTTTAGTTTGCTTTAGGTTTGCATTACAGGTGAGAGGGAGGAAAAATAAGCTACTGTAGATGTGGGAAGATGCCAGTTAGATGAATACCAGTAGTACCTTCAGTGTGGGGCTGGTTAATCAACACAGGAGCAGGTATGAAGAGTAGGTTTGGGGCTTATGGGCTCTCTCTAGTCCTGTCCCTTTTAGAGTGTCTTAGCTAGCTAGGATGTGGCATTCATTGGCAGCCCTTTTGGCTTTTACTAACAACATTCTATGGAATTTTAAAATTTGAAACTTATTTTTTAAATAACATTGGATTCAAATACTTTATTGTCAAGTACTTTAAAATAAAATGTTCACTGAAATTCAGAAAAAGTAATGCCCAAAAAAAGTTGTTAAATTCAGGTGAGTAGTACTGTATTCTCTATAAAATCCTGTATAAGAGTTATACAGAGCCGAGTGAAGTGGTACAGGCCTACAATCCTGGTTATTCAGAAGACTAAGGCACGAGAGTCACTTAAATTAAGGAGTTCAGGGTCAGGCTGCCAGCTGACCTGTCACAAAAAATAAATTTAAAAAAACTGGCCACTTTGTGACTTCTTTTTGTTGTTGTTTTTTCTCTTTAGGTTGGACCTCACCGAGAAGATTCAGTCAGTCTCAATGGTAATCATTCAGTCCTGTCTAGTACTGTTGCTGCCTCAAACACAGACCTGAACCATAAAACACCAGAAAACTACAGAGGTAACTTTGTCATTTTTTGAGTAGTACTATAGAAAACAATGTCTATTTGAACTGATGTCTGTGGATGCAGAGGGTCAGTGTCTAGTGTTTATTCAGCCATCTTGGCTGAGCCAGCTTAACTCTATGCTGGCTGTAGCTGGTTGAAAAGCACTGTGTAGTCCTCAGTGGTGGCCTGCCTGTTCTGCCTGTTCTGCTCCTGTCCTGTCTCCTGATCCCTTCCTCTCATGAGTGAGCCTGCACAGTCCCTACAGTCAGTGAGAAATAGATTTCTTAGTCTGTTGAGAACTTTGAATTACAATATGTTGTTTTAGAGATTCTAATAGAACTGGAGAGACATAAAATTTTTAAAGAAAAAAAATTGTGGTCCTTAGTACAATATAGTTTTATGAAGAATGCAAATATATAGGTAAAATTAGGACTGCTGACTTCTTGACCACGAGTTTCTAGCAGTTTCTTTCTGGCTCTAAATAAAGTACATTCCTTTACCTCCAGAATGTTTCATACAGCCTAAACCCCCAAGTAAATTTATCCTCTAGAAAGCTTTGAATATCTTGATTGGAACATGTGAATCTAGACTTATATTTTATGTTTCTTTCTCTCTTCGTTAGGTGGCTTGCAAAATCAATCTGGAAATGTTGTTCCAACAGAAATCAAGACTGAAAACAAAGAAAAAGATGAGAACCTTCATGAGCCTCCTTCATCAGATGACATGAAATCAGATGATGAGTCTTCCCAAAAAGACATCAAGGTCTCGTCTAGAGGTAGAACAAGGTGTGTTAGTGTCCAGCCCTTAAATCTCACAGGTTTGCCCTAGAGGAAAAAAGTCTTGGAACATTAAAGGGTGCCATGCGTTAGTAATAGCCAACTACAGTCTAGGTGCCAGGCAGTGATTTTCTTTTTTTATTTTTATTTTTTAAATATAAATTTACCCATTTCATCCTCCCATCTCTAAAGAGAAGGCGTGTGGATGTTTGACTGAAGGTGTGATTTCACATCCCTTTGTGTCTACGTAGAAAAAGGAACTGTCTACCTTGTCTCAGTTGCTCAAAAGGCCGTGAGAGGACAGGCTCAACTGTCTGTTTTATGTCGGCCAATAAATATTTGATCTATTAAAGAACTAAGTATATGGTAGACTCCACTGTGGTTCATACAGGCACCAGCCTGCTGCTTGTTATGTGGTATTATTGGAAACCACCGTATGCTTGGTTTATGTCGTCTGTGGCCAGGTTGCTTTACATTGGCAGGTTTCAGTAGTTGCCACAGACACCATTTGGCTCACAAAACAGGAAGTGTTTACCATTTGGCCCTTCATAGAGTAGGTTTGCTATTTCCTGATTTCAGCAGTAATTTGAGAAAAATGTAAAAAAGAATAGAGTGATACTCAGAGTTTTCTGGAAATTAAAATTGACTTGCCTTCAAACATGAATTTGGACACATTAATACATTACTTTCAAATGATTTTTTGCCTTCCTTCAGATTTTTTTTAAGTTTTAGTTTTGCATTAAAATTAGGTGATTTGAGGGGCTGGAGAGATGGCTCAGTGGTTAAGAGCACTTACTGCTCTTCCAGATGACCTGGGTTCAATTCCCAGCACCCACATGGCAGCTCACAACTGTCTGTAACTCCAGTTCCAGGGAATCTAACACCTTCACACAGACATCATGCAGGCAAAACACCAATGCACATAAAATAAATAAATCTTTAAAAAAAGAAAAAAGGAAATATTGCTATATATATATATATCAGGTGATTGTAGCCTAGGCTGGTCTTGAACTCATGGTCTTCCTGCTTCAACCTTCCAAGTTGCTGGGATTACACACATGATCAGCGAAACCCAGCAGGACTTAATGTATTTTCAGTGCATCTTATTTATGGCATACAAATCATTTGTCAACAATATATCCCTTACAAGTTTTGATAATTAATGTGTTTTGTGTGTTGTGTTATAATGCAGAGGAGACTGCAATGATGGAGCTAAAAGAAACCATGACCCTTTCTTTCATTTTCACCCAAAAAAAACTCCTTTGCCTTTGAAATTCTCACAGCTCTCAAAGCCTAAATGTTTCTCTTGAAAAAAATGAATTTTTGTTTTGTTTTGATTTTTAAAGATTTATTTATTTATTATGTATACAGTGTTCTGCCTGCAGGCCAGAAGAGGGCACCAGATCTCACTACAGATGGTTGTAAACCACCATGTGGATGCTGGGAATTGAACTCAGAACCTCTGGAAGAGCAGTCAGTGCTCTTAACCTCTGAGTCATCTCTCCAGCCCCAAGAAAAATGAACTTTTACAATGCTGTGGTTTCAATATACGTCTTACTCATAGGAAGAATATAAAGAGAAAGTAAATTCAGTCAGAGAACTCTAAACCACTTCTAGTCATCTTAACTCAGTGAACAAATTTTAAGAGATAATTTGTATCCTTTCTTCTCTCCATGTCCATTAGGAATCAACAGACTTTCTACTCTAAAGGGCCAGATCATCGATAACTTAACAGTTTATGGGCCATGTTGTCCCTGTCACAGCTACTTGATTCTACTTTGTAGCACCAAATAGTCAACAATATATATAAGCCAGTTTGTCCTTCAAAAAAAATTTTTCCCCCAAATCTCCCAGTTTTTCCGTCATCACATCATCAACATCAAAACTATGTTTTGAGCCCATCTGTGTCTTGTCTTCTGGCCCTTGTGCACCAGGTGACTGCCAGAGTGCATGCTGTGCTCCTGCTCCAGGTCAGGACCTCAGCACTCTGTGCATTTGAATCCATTGAGGCCTGCTAAGATGCAGCTTCTGGGTCTGTAGATTGGATGTAGACTTGAAAGTCTGTGTTGAAATGGTCCTGGTAACACTGAGGCTGCTGATGTGTGGATCCAGTCTGTATAACAAGGTGGTAGAATTTAGTTATGTTTCTTGTTTATGAATAATTTACTTTCATAGA
Organism: Onychomys torridus; assembly: GCF_903995425.1. Lineage (NCBI taxonomy): Eukaryota > Metazoa > Chordata > Mammalia > Rodentia > Cricetidae > Onychomys > Onychomys torridus. The sequence continues at coordinate 65,441,311 of NC_050449.1, read as the reverse complement.
GAGGATTTTATGCTAAAATGTATGATGAAAAATGTATTAAAATCATGGTACAACTTAACTAAATGACTATTCAGGTGCAGAGATAAAAGGAAAGGAATATCCAGGCACAGCTAAGTGCAGCTGTTACTCTTGTCTAGTAGGGGTTGTACTTTCCATTTTCACCTGCATACTTTATAATTTGGCACAGTCAGCAGATCTACAGGGAAGCTAATAGACACTCTTCTACTGTTTTCCAGCAGTACCAATGAAGATGAGGATCTGAATCCAGAGCAGAAAATTGAAAGGGAGAAGGAAAGGCGGATGGCTAACAATGCCAGAGAGCGCCTGCGAGTGCGGGATATTAATGAGGCATTCAAGGAACTTGGCCGAATGTGTCAGCTTCATTTGAAGAGTGAAAAACCTCAGACAAAACTCCTCATTCTTCATCAGGCTGTGGCAGTCATCCTTAGTCTAGAACAGCAAGTTAGAGGTAAGTCAGTCCAGCAGAGACAGACAATCAGACATTTGTTAACTGTGCTTTGCTTAGGCAAGTTGTCTGAAAATTCTCTGAATACTGCTGTCTGAGCCATCAGGATCCAGCTCTCCCTGTACTTCCTAGACTCATTATCTACAGACTGAGAGCTTCTCCACAAACCTGTAGAGACCAATCTTATGAAATGGGGCAGAGAACAAGCAGCATCAGCCTTCTGTTAGGCTTGGAGTGCATTTGCTCCTGTGGACTCAGTCTGTCTCTCACTGTTGGATTTATTTGTCTACACCTGCACTCTCCACCACGTTGTATTCCTTCCTCAGTGCTAGGTTTCCTCATGCTTTACCCTGGGGCATCTACAAATACAGCTCCCCCTGTCTCTATCACACTGGTGTCCTTTACACCCATGTCAGATCTCAGGGCTGCTTTATTGATCTCTATTAGAAATGCCATAAACTTCTAAGACATACCCTTGTGTCACATGTGTCTGGTTTGAAAGGGTTTACACTTGATTGAGGCAACTATTCCTTTTTCATGAAGTCTGATGAGATCCCCAAAAGCTTTACAACTTCATTTGTCTAGTGTGTATCTGTCACAACAGCTCTTCTGTGCTGAGCAGTTATCAAATAGTAGACACTTCTGCCCTGGGGGTCGGAGGGTTCCATCAACTAGCTGGTCTTTCAGCAATCACCTGTTGCTAATGCTTTATCTACAACCTTTTTGCAAGGAAGTAATAAACATGGCTCTGAACCACATTTGCTTGTGAGCAACTCTCTTTCCCTCCTGTTTGTGTTGGATTATCTAAATGTTTTTATTGGGTTTTAAATAGAGTAGAGTAGGCAAGTGCTTAAAAACTACAATCATAATCCCTCAGCATCACTGAAGATGACAACTCAGGGAATCACTGGTACAAACTTTCATAAAAACTGATAGTAGCTCAAAATTCTTCATCTCTATGTCCCTCTGATATGTGTGATGTATATGAATGGTACATAGTCACCCTGTTCCTAAAACCACATATATGCTCATCTTGTTCAAAACCCTAGAAGTGTATGTAGAGGATAAATGTTCATGACACCAGATCTTGAAAAATTACAGCCTCCTGTAAAACACACAAAGGCTGGTTGTTGCTCATGTGATGGTAACAGGAACATTGTTCTTTCCTTAGCCAGCCATTCTCATATTCATTACACCACCCTTAATTCTTTTTTTTTTTTTTTAATTTATTTTATGTGCATTGGTGTGAAGATGTCAGATCTCCTGGAACTAGAGTTATAGACAGTTGTGAGCTGCCATGTGCTGGAAATTGAACTCTTCTCTGGAAGAGCAGCCAGTACTCTTAATCACTGAGCTATCTCTCCAGCCTTGCCTGTCTGCCCTCACCACCACCACCACCACCACCACCACCACCACCACCACCACCACCACCAGCACTTCTTGAACTGTAATGAACCCTTGGCCCACTCTGAAGGCAACAGGGCACCAGTGTGAGGAAGTCCAGATATGTTCTCCCTTACCTTTTCAACCCATGATGCTTTAATTCTGATTTCACCAGCAATTTACTATTAAAGCTGCCTCCTCTCTGTGTGGAAGTCTGCATGATCAGCAAAGCTGCCAGGATTTATTCTTGTTCAGCACCTTTTCATTCCCACATGCATTATTGCTGAAAAAGAGAGCTATTTTTTTAAAAACCTTTGAGAGTGGAAATACCTAGTTCAAATCCAAGCCATTAAAACAAGAAATGTTTCATTATTTGAAAAAAGTTAGAAACCCTGCCTTTCACAAGTAGACCTTGTTCATTTGTAACATGTGACTCTGCAGCAGTCTTCTGCAGGCACTTAGACCAGAAACAAGTTGGAGAAAACATCCAGGCTTGTCCATCTACCTATTAACTACCTCATATCTATACAGTTATGAAGATAGTTCTGACTTTTTCTGAGCTGTCTGTGGGATTCTTTACTGATTAGAGATGGATGACCTTAAGATACACTGACCTGCACCTGTTTTAGGGATTGCTTTAATCTCAGGAAGGCCTTTTCTTACATTTTTAGACTAAAAGGCCGAAGTCCAGAGCCTTTGTCTTACAGCTCCTTTTCAAGACTCCTTGGAAAGCATTCAGATGCCCTCTGCCCAGTATCTCATCAGCTGCCAGTGACTGTGCTGGTAATCTGTTCATTCAGGAAGGCTTGGTTACTTGCAGTCCTGAGCCTGGCAGTTTTGGTAAAGGTAGACTTTGTTGACCTGGCTTAGTAAGCCTAGTGTGGCCCCTTTTGGTTTACAGTGGTGCTTCAGACTGTATCTGACCAACCTCCACCGGAGTCTCTCCTAGGACAGGCAGACCTAGGGTTAGTAGTCATCCTTCATTCTTCTCCCTCCCTCCCCCATGGTGCCACTCAGGAGGCAGAGGCAGGCAGATCTCTGAGTTTGAGGCCAGCCTGGGCTACAGAGTGAGACCTGTCTCAAAACAACAAACATACAAAAAAGTTGTCATTTCTGTGAATGTTTTACTCATTACAGTTTAATTTTAAACGTTCCCTTTGTATCCATTAAGGCATTTTGAATCAGTCTATAAACTGATGTATATGGCACTTGGCCCCCTATAGCATGTGCTTATAACAGAAACAAAAAATTAAGTTAAGAAACTGTCATAAGCAAGATACCTATGCTTACTTTTCCATTTCTTGTTTTTTAAAGATGTATTTACGTGGTTCATGTATATGCATTTAAATATGCACACCATAAGAGGGCATCAGATCACATGACTCTACAGTTATAGACAGTTTTGTGCCACCCTCTGGGTCCTAAGGTTTGAACTCAGGGCCTCAAGAAGACCAGCCAGTGCTTTTAACTGCTGAGCTGTCTCTGCAGCCCCCACCTTTCTATTTCTTTTGGTTTTTTGAGACAGAATTTATCTGTGTAGCTTTGCGCCTTTCCTGGAACTTGCTTTGGAGACCAGGCTGGCCTTGAACTCACAGAGATCCACCTGCCTCTGCCTCTGCCTCTGCCTCCCAAGTGCTGGGATTAAAGGCATGCACCACTACCGCCCCGCACATTTCTATTTCTTACGGTCGCCCCTATTCTTTTCACTTCTCATAGACACCTGCATCATTCATCATATCTTGTCATCTTAGCTGTCTTCTATGAAAAGTTTAGCACCGTCCTTGCTACACCATAGCCACAGCAAGAACTCTTGTCATCTCATTCTGTATATATATCAGGGTAAGAAAGGAAGGAATGCCATGGTCATCTGTCTCCTTTGCATTCATGTGTTCCCTACAAAGGAATAGTTTTCTGAACTGGTAAATGTGAGGTACAGCACAGATGTCTTTCCAGGTAGAAAGAAGGTATCAACCTTCATATCAATTCAGTGTACCCTACCATAGCAGGACCCATAAGTAGAACATGATTGACAAATAATGGCACTTGCCAAGATTTATTTAAAGATTAACATGTTGATTTCAAGCAGACTAAATAATAATCAAAAAGTAAAATACAAGGCTGGAGAGATGGCTCAGAGGTTAAGAGCACTGCTTGCTCTTCCAAAGGTCCTGAGTTCAATTCCCAGCAACCACATGGCTCACAACCATCTGTAATGAGATCTGGTGCCCTCTTCTGGCCTCCAGGGATATGTGCAGATAGAATATTGTATACATAATAAATAAATAAATCTTTAAAAGTAAATAAATAAAGTAAGATACAAAGTGGTCCCTAAGAATTCTAGCATCTCATTTAATACTGAAGGTTTAGTTCCAACATGTCATGGCTGCCTCTGTAAATTAGGAGATTTAATATAAAAATGAAATTACAGAGATTGGTCACCCTCACAGAAAGAACAACAGCTGTTTGTTCAGCTTAATACCCAACAGGCTTTATTCTTGGCAGGAAGATAACCACAGGTTAAAGGCTGGCATGGGTAACAAGAGTCCAGTTAGACCTGAAGATCCAATCTCTGTGCCATTTGCCTGAGCCCTGTTTCCAGCTCCTCCTTCTGCCTTCTTACTTACTGATAACAATTCTCTCCTGCTATAGAGAGGAACCTCAACCCCAAAGCAGCCTGCCTTAAGAGAAGAGAAGAAGAAAAGGTCTCCGCTGCGTCAGCAGAGCCACCAACCACACTGCCAGGAACCCATCCTGGGCTTAGTGAAACTACCAACCCTATGGGTCATCTGTAAACACCAGCCAGGTGCGTACGGGTCTGGAAAGGAAGTACAAGGGGATTACTTCATTTTAAAGTGGCTAGAACTGTGGAGCAGTTCTCTGGCAGGCCCTGGTGATTGTAAAGGTCACATAATTTGGAATATGGTGATCTTTGTGGTGTGCCTTGCTGTTGTCTCATCAAAACTGTGTCATTTTAGACCAAATTACTGTTGAGATCATTTGAATAGCCTGTGGCTCATAATGAAATGCCAGCTCTTCTGAGTCAGCACGGGTGCTTTTCTCCACGAAGACAGTATCACAGTGACTCCTTTCTCAGACTGTCTCTGCTCCCACCCTTACTCCACGTTCTACTGTTCACAAGCGCTGGGCCACACCGTGAACAGTCCTCAGCAGTCTTCCGGTCCGGCTCCTCTCTGCAGGATAGTTCTGCACATTTCTCTTGGCTCAGTGACACAGTGTAACATTCAGTTTCTGTGCCACTGTGGTGGTGAATGTAACACCCTCTGGAACCACTGGTGGATAGATGTGAAGATATTAGGTGATACACCCAAAGCAGCCCTCTTTCTGGTGGGTGTTATTTACTGAAGGCTCAGTTGCAAAGTTAATATTTGGAAGCTGATCAGTGTAAACTTTAGTTAAATATTTTTAACAGTAGCATTTTAGCTAGTAGCATGAGTTAAGAGTAGAACTGATAACTTCATTTTGGGGATTTTTGGTTTTTTGAGACAGGGGCTTACTATATAACCCTCGCTGGCCTAGAACTCACTGTGTAGACCAGGCTATCTTGAACTCACAAAGATCTGCTTGCCTCTACATCCCAAGTTCTGGGATTGAGGGCATATGCTGCCACTCCCAGCCAAAACTTCATTCTTATAACCTACCTTCAGTACTGTATAGTTACTTTCTTAAGTTTTGTTTTGTTTTGTTTTTTGGTTTTTCGAGACAGGGTTTCTCTGTGTAGCTTTTCACCTTTCCTGGAGAGACCAGGACTGCCTCTGCCTCCCAAGTGCTGGGATTAAAGGCGTGCGCCACCACCGCCCGGCCTTTCTTAAGTTTTTTAACAGATCTAAAATAGTAGAGACAAATGGATGGGAACAGTGTAAGCAAGTGTTACAACTCTGTGGGGAAGGTATCCTGACCGCTCAGGAAGTCGGGCTATACCTTGAGCTGCTAGGACAGCTCTGGCAGCTGGAGCTGGAGATTGTAAAGGTCACATAATTTGGAATACAGTAATCTGTATTGGAACAGTGGGACAGCTCAGCTCTGGAGGGAAAGGTATCTTGACTGTTCGGGGAGTCAGGCTATACCTGGAGTTGGGGTACTGTGGGGGATGGCCTCCTTACAGGATATAGCAATCCTAAAGAGCCGCCACTACAGCTGAATTTTGCTCAGCTCCTTCTTGAGGGACTTCCCAGCAGAGCTCGCTCCTTTGGCCCAAGTTGTTGCTTCTTTTGCTTCACTCTCTAAAAAGGGAACCCCTGCCGAAATGTAGCATCACCTCCTCCTGCTCATCTTGCCCAGCACACTAAAGGATGTCTTAACAAGGTTCTTCTCTGCGCTGGTAAATGAAGAGCTTCACACCCAAGACTCTTTTGAGAAAGAGACTTATTTGGGATGGAGGGGTCCAGGAGAGTGGCTGCCTCTACCAGGGTGGGAAAGAACAGCCCACAACTGACCAGGCAGGGTGGTTTTTATGGGGTTTCTTAGGGACAGAGCTTCTCCAGGGAGAAGATTTTCTCTTGAGGGATTGGTTAGTTTTTCCAGCTCAGGGAAAGAGATGACACTGATCTCAGAGCCGAACTGTTTCTTTCACTGGCCTTTCTTAGCTTTTTGGCTCTAATTCTAAGGCCAGGGCACATTTCTTTCACTGACTCTGATTCTAAGAACATAGGGTGGTTTGGGCACTGGTTTCAGAGTCGCGGCATGTTTCTTTAGTTCTGGGTTCAGAGCTAAAGTGTTTCTTTCACTGGTTCTGGGCTCCAGGATCGGGGTGGGTTTCTTTCGCTGGCCCCCTTTCCCTACAGTCAGGAACAATATCAAATGTAGTTTCCTTTGGTTAGCTCTGTGGCTCTTACTTTGAGATGAAAGTCTGGAATTTGATAGAATAGTCAGTAAGTAAACTGCTCTTTCAATGTAGGATCTGGTTTGTGTCAGTACCACTTGGATCAAATTAGATTACAGTTGAAAATGCACATGAAGAAAGAAGAAGAAAGGAACTCATCTGTTTCATAAATAAATGCTGTCTTCAGATAAAAACATGCCATTTTCTCGGTGCAGAAGTGACTTTATATTTGCTAGGTCTAGAAGAACAGTAATAAGTAACTTCAGCCTCCTTCAGCCTATGAAAAGGACACTTACACTGGAATCGGAGCCTGTCCTGTTCCCTCTCTGCTATTGTTGGTCTCCTCACTTTACTTCCGGATCTCTTTCTGTTTTGCTTCCTGCTGCTTTGGAATCTCTAGCCTTATCTTTCTCTGTACTGTGGAACTGCTCTCACTGAGGGGTCCCTGAGAAGCTCAGTGGTTATGCGTGCTTGCCATGCAGGCCTGCAGCTTTTTTTTTTTTTTTTAAAGATTTATTTATTATGTATACAGAAGAGGGCACCAGATCTCATTTAGATGGTTGTGAGCCACCATATGGGTGCTGGGAATTGAACTCAGGACCTCTGGAAGAGCAGTCGGTGCTCTTAACCTCTGTGCCATCTCTCCAGCCCCCGTAGCCTGCAGCTTTTGTTCAGTCCCCAGAATCTACATGGTGGGAGGAGAGAAGCGCTCCTGCCAGTTGACCTTAGACCACATAGACACTCAGTGGCAAAGATGCTTCTGCGCATACATTAGAAGTAGTAATAATTTAGGAAATATGCAAAATATATCCAAGAGTTTGCCACCAGTGTAAAACCAAATAGCTTTTACTAGTTTTCTATCCCCTAGAGTGTCACTGTTATCAAACAATATTGTCTGTCATCTAATAAGGAAAGTGTAATTCTTTCTGAACTGTTGCATTACAAGTGATAGAGCTTTTCAGTGTTACTAATACATATATTGTATTGGGAACATATGCATGTATAAAATTGGAACTAATAAAGTAACTTCTTAAATTCTTTAGACAAATACTTGGTGAGGACCTACCATGGACCAGCAACTGAGGCTTCAGAACTTTCTGTTTAAAAGAATCAACCCAACATGGTGGGCTTGGGGCAGCATTGAGGTCATGCTGTGATCACAGTGCTGAATAGTCAGTCGGTAGAAGCTGAGGTCAGGTATTGCCTGTTCCCAAAATGGGACTTGGCATAAATGGCCGGCTCTACTCTTGTATAAGCTCATGTACACACATCAGGTAAAACTCTTGCAATCACAAACTAGTTTCTTTCTTTGGAAGCTTCACTTTCCATATTTCAGCTTCTTATAGCCAAAAGTAGTCCATAAACAATTTGTAATGAAGGCTGGGTATGGTGGCACATCCTTTTAATCCCAATACTAGGAAGCAGAGGCAGGTGGATCTCTGTAAGTTCTAAGCTAGCCTGATCTTTATAGCAAATTCCAAGCCATGTCTCCAAAAAGCACAGGCTATTTATATATATTTTTATATTTATTAAATTTATATTATTAAATATAATCCTGCCCAGGAAGACGTTTGTTCTGTCTAGTGTATCTACTCCATGTACACTGCTCACCTGCTACTCACTAAGTAGCCATTTGGGTTATCCACGGTCATAAGTACTTGTTGAAGCAGTCCTTGTCATACTTAGTAATGACCCCAAAGCACAAACTTACATTACAGTATCTTGTTAGGAGTCTTCTGTGTCATTGTTTGTTCCTGCCTGTATTTTACTATGCCTCGCTTGTGATTTGCCCTAAGCACTTATGTACAGGAAAATACTACAGCGCAAGTAAGATTCAGTACTGTGCCTAGTTTCAGGCACCCGGTGAGGATATTGGGCTATAGCTCCCTCCCCTGAGGAGGGACTTCTGATACCCTAAAAGAAAGACTCTTGTGTAAGTCACTTGGACTTAGTGCAAACCTAGATATAATGACCAGTAACTGGGATTTGGGGGAGTGGTGTTTTTTTTGGTTTGGTTTTTTTTTTTTTTTTTTTTTTTTTTGGTTTTTCTAGACAGGGTTTCTCTGTAGCTTTGGAGCCTTTCCTGGACTAGCTCTGTAGCCCAGGCTGGCCTCGAACTCACAGAGATCCACCTGCCTCTGCCTCCCGGGTGCTGGGATTACAGGCGTGTGCCACCACTGCCTGGCAGAGTGGTGTTATTTCTAATAACTGTATGCTAACTGTCCTCCTCTCTCCCTGCCACAGTTCCAGTGTCATCAGTAGGCTAGATAGAAGGTGACCTCTCCTCATAAAGACTTGGACAACTCAGATTACCTGAAGACACAAACCTGACAGGAAGGAGAAGAAAAACAAAAACACTTGAAACAAGAAACTCAAATGTAATCCTATGATCAAAGCAACTGGTCAACACTTCCATCAGAAGTGAGGATAGGAAGCTCATCCAAGAATGTCGGCCCGTGAGGTGTTTGCAGCGTATCATTCTGCTGTAAGCAATGTGTCGCTTCTGCACAATCAGAGACTGTCTCATCTCTCCACTCAGCGTGGAAGTTGCCTTGTGCCTAAACTGAATTGACAAATGCATTGTAACTACAAATTTTATTTATTGTTATGGAACTGTGAGGTCTACATATAAAGGGAAAAGTTCATGTGGGAAGCTGATGTACACTCAGCTGATGCCAGCATTGTTAAAGCTGTTCACAAACCGTGGCAACCATTGGCCCTTAGCATTCCCGGCATACCTGTTAGTGTCTTAAAAGGAAGGGAGTCCTTTGTTGCCCTCTCCGACCTTCGCCATATGAATAGTGTTTTCCATGAAATAGGAAAATATTACTTGGTATAGCAGTTCTCTCTTGTTTTTTCACTTGTTTTATTTTCTCTTGGTGGGTGTGATACTTGGTCTGAGTCTGCACAGTGTATGGTCACAGTCCAGAGCCCTCCTTGCAGCCTGTGTCCTTTGTCCGTGTCCTCGCAGTGACAAGCAGACACCATCTGTGACCAGAGCCTAGCTGAGATTTTGAAAGGGGAAATATTGTCCCCTGGATTTGCCCCAAATAAACATTGCTTTATTTATAATAATCACTAAGACTTTCCAGGCTTCTAGGTTTCATAGTAAAGCTATAATAGCAAAAAGTGTAACTTACAAGGAAGAGTCTACTTTCTAGAAATTGCTTTGTTTTCCAAGCAGTAAGTACTACATAATATAGTACTTGTAAAGTGTTAGCTGTAAGTAAGCACAAAATGCATTCAATACAATACAAAGATGACTTTTCAGGCCATGATCATGGTGAGTGTAACAAAACCCGGTTAGTCACCTGGACAGGCAGTGTAATGAATGCACACAACCACTCTGAGGCTAATTACCTATGGAATCCAAGAGCAATGGTCACATGTCCTTATCCTAGCCTTTACTTCTCTGTCCTTTGGGTGGCTGGTCAGTGGGGGAAGGGCAGGAGGGTGATTTAATCACCTGCAAACCACCCGCCTCTGCACCAAGAGCCAGATTAACGCTGAGCTGTACTGTCAGTCCATCTTACATTATGAATTAAAGCACCCTCTGTCTCTAATCCTTCAGAGTTGTATTTAAGACATAGTAATCACTTAACTTCCATGAAATCTGTCTTCCACCACAGCAGCCCTGGGAGAGAAAACTATGCTGAACGCAATGGTCTTGGTTAAGTAGCTTCTTAGAGCCTGTATCAGTGGTAGTCTGCACACAGAAGAAAAATCCCAAGTCGTTCTGTAACTCAGAGGCTCCGGAGAATTTGAAAGAACAAAAACCATTACAACAGCACTTCAGATCCTCCATCAGGACTATTTATAACGAGTCAGTCTTTGGTGAATTTAGTGGACTTCATTTGTAAACTTTAATTTGCATATGTTCTCCAGTTCCATCAGACTCTTATCTGTGGCCTTGTTCTTCATTTCAGTGTTAATCAGCTAAACAGAAGTTGTTGCTTATGATGTGTGAGTGGACATAAGCCACTGCCTGGCCTTCTTCTTCAGAGCTCGTTGTCTTTTTCGCTGTATTAGACTTTGCAGTATGCCCAGAAGCTTTCCTTCATAAAATAGAAAGAAAAAAACATTTGGCTTATTTTTCACTGTAGCTAGTCTTTTATACAATAATCTTGTAAGAAAATTTCTTGAATTCTAAATATTACTCTTTCTAGATTTTTGAAATCAAAAATTTTCAGTAAAAAGTTTCTTACTTTATTTTATTATATTAGGTAGTTAAAGAAAATGTAGGGTTATTTACCATAACCTGTTCATTAATACCAGAAATTTACAATAGCATTTTAAGAGCATAGTAGGTTCTAGCGTGCCGTGTAGTCCTATGGAGTATTGTGAGCGATTGATGGAGATGAGCTGCCTTTCATCTTGTTCTCCAGTTTCCATTGTTGGTTTACTGCAGCTTTGTATCCTGTGTCAAATTCAAGGTATTATTGATGAACCTTTTCAACCAGCAGCAAGAAGTTCAAATTTTTTTTCTGTCACTGTAACAGAAAACACAGTATGTATATAACATTTATGTAGCAATAAATGTGCCATCCTTTTTTTAACATAGTAAACTAGTGAGTTTTTTACACTCCTGTTTCCCACAGAATAATGTATTTTGTTTTCTCTACCTCCTTCCCCCAAGGCTCCAACAGCTCTTCCTGTCTTCACTAACTGTGACCCCGCAGAACAGATGGGGCTGGGAGAGCTAAGAGGGCACCCCAACCCCACTTCTCCTCTTGCCCTACTGTGCTGGCTTCTTAAGTCTTCCTGAAGGTCCAGCAAACAGAAGTCTACAGCAAAGAAAACCTCCTCTTGCAGGTGTGGAGAAGAATGCAGACTATGGGAAAGGACTTCAGTGAGGGTCTTGGAATTAACAGCTCTCAAAGCACCTTCACAATTTTTCTGACTCTCTTCCCTCACCTACAACCAAAAATAAATAAGCAATCAAACCTGCCGTGACAGGGGGTTGGCAATATTATGAAAAACCTTTCATCCGTTTTTAACACCACATCCGTGTATGCATGTATACATGCATGCACTGAATTTGTGTGAAGACTTCATGGGAAGCCTGAGATAGGGACCATCTGGAGGTCCTTTGCATGAAGAAGGCAGACTGAGTCCTCGGGACCCTGACAAACACTTCTTTTGGTGGATTTTGAGCTTTGGTGTTGATGTGAGACCCAACAGATCATTTTACTTCTTGTGTGATTTGATAAATATAAACTTAATAGTTTGGTTTTATACAAAATGATAAACTAAAAAAACTCCATGCAGGAAGAAAATATCTGATGTTAGAAGTGAAATGAGATCTAGAGAGCTAGTCACCTTATCTCATTAACAGGGTCATAAAATGAGCCCAGAAAAATCCTGTGTCCAGGAGCACTTACAGCTGGTCAAGACTTAAAACTTTTCCTACAGAAACCCTACCTGCCTTCTTTTCCCTCTGTACAACTTCTAAGGGCTTCAACTCAGTAGTTTCATTTTCTTTATGTATATCCATTAATTTCTCTCTAGTTAATGAATTTTTTTCTTCCTTAGAAACTCAATTATTTTTAACAGACATTACATAAGCAGTGGGGGTACTCGAGTGTGTGTGTGTGTGTGTGTGTGTGTGTGTGTGTGTGCACGTGCATGTGTGTGAGCGTGCGTGTGCGCGTGTGTGTGTGTGTGTGTGTGTGTCTAAAGAGTGTTAGTTTTGACATCAGTCAGTTGATTCAAACCCAAGCTCAACCTCTAATTAACTCTATTTCCTTGTCTGGAAAATAGAGATCTGTACAAGAATTATGTAAGTATTGAATGAAACAATGTATGGTGGAAAGCTCTCCCATGGTTCCTATCACATAGTAAGTACTCAATAAATTATGGATATTTTTAAAATAAATAGTATTTTAACCAGTTCCTGGATGATTCCTCTTCAGCCATACTGTGGGAAGTAACTTTTAACCCCAGGAAATAGCAAGCTGTGTCTATGGGAGCCACATCTTCTGCAGTCCTCCAGTGAAAGGTGGCACTGCTTTCTAGTTTCTATTGTTTGTGTATTAAGGATTTATTTGTTTGTTTGGAGGTTTTCAAAATAGGGTCTCTCTATGTAGCCCTGGCAGTCCAAGAACTCACTTTGTAGACCAGACTGGCCTCAAACTCAGGTACCTACCTGCCTCTGCCTCTAGAGTGCTGGAATTAAAGACTTGGACCACTAGCCCGGTATTGTTGGTGCATGCCTTTAATCCCAAGCATTTGGAAGGTATAGGCAGGTGGATCTATCTGAGTTTGAGGCCCACCTGGTCTACTGTTCTACAAAATAAGTTCCAGGATTGCTAGGGCTACACACAGAGAAACACTGTCTAAAAAGCATTTAAAAAAAAAAAAAAAAAAAGGTGTGCTTCTACACTAAAGATTTGGTTTTTTTTAACTTTTACATTCCAGTAGAATGAACCTGTGGGCTCACCCAGTACCATTGTGGGTGGGTAGTGCTGCCATTGTGGGTTCTAGGAAACAGATACCAGGAACAAGTTCAGAGTATTAAAGGACTTATTGGAAGGAGGGGGTAGGCAAGGATGGCTTTTGGGCCTTGATGCAGACCTGACAAATTAGAAGAGTGAGCAAGGAAGAGGGTAGACAGTCACGAATGGTCACTTGGCTCCTAGAAAGGCATGCACAACCCTTCAGTGGCTAACAGCAGCTTCCCAAAATGGTAACCTTAAATGGAGGCCTTGCTGTTAAACTACTGTGGCTTCCAGCAGCTCCTGTACAATTAGTGGAACAAAATCAAGGCCTAGCTGGGCGGTGGTGCACACGCCTTTAATCCCAGCACTCGGGAGGCAGAGGCAGGCGGATCTTTGTAAGTTCGAGGCCAGCCTGATCTACAGAGTGAGAGCCAGGAAAGGCACAAAGCTACACAGAGAAACCCTGTCTCGAAAAACAAAAAACAAAAAACAAAACCAAGGCTTCTGAAGTCATTGAGAAGGAAGTGAATTTTAGTGGTGCTTTTCCTTGGGGCTCTCCGTAACTGGTGGACCTACACTTTAGAAGACAGACCTGTACTTCTAAGGGCTCTGGTGAGTAAATCTAGGTACAACCAAACCCCTGTGGGTGCTATGCACTGTGTTCTGGAGTTCTTCACAGGCCTTGATGATCCTCTCTGCCCGGTAGAGAGTGGACAGTGCATGTCTTTGGGGCCACCTGTGCAAAGCCTATTATTTCCTCGTTTGGGTGTTTCCCTGTGAGTGCCCTCAATCCTACAGTTCTGCTTGACTCTTGAGTCCACTCTAATCTACAATGTGTTCATAAGGGCTCAGTCACGAGCAGCAGCACCATACCAAACAGGTGTGGTGCATGCCTGAGGAGGTAGAAGCAGGAGGATCCAAAGTTCAAGGTCATCTTCAGTTTACACTGAGTTTGAGGCCAGCCTAGCAAATATGACACTCTATCTCAAAAGAAGTTGCAGGTCACAAATGAACATATAAAAGGTTTCTATGGTTCTATCTATGGTTCTGTCTACTAACAGTTATGTAAGTTCTCACAGCAGCTACAAATTACTGCCTAGGTTATATGCCCCAAAACTGAAAGACATTGAAGAGGCACAAGAAAATACAATGTTTGGTGTTTGAGAAAACTAGTATTGTTAGCACATACTACTCAAAGCAAGCTATAGGATCAGTGCATTCAATCCCTGTCAAAATTCCAGATATTTTCCAGAAATTAAAAAAAAAAAATCTTAAAATTTGAATGGAACTATGAAAGACTCTACATAACCAAAGTAGTCATGGCCTGGTGAGATGGCTTAGTGGTTCACTTTCGAGCCTGACAAACTAAGTTCAGGCCCCAGGACCCATGGGGTAGAAATAAACCACTCCTTCAAGTTGTCCTCTGACTTGCATGTGCACCCCCACACACACACCAATTATAAAATTTTTTAAAGTGTAATACTGTGGGAAGGCGGTTGTCTTGTTTTTGTTTTTCAAGACAGGGTTTCTCTGTAGCTTTGGAGCCTGTCCTGGACTAGCTCTGTAGACCAGGCTGGCCTTGAACTCACAGAGATCCACCTGCCTCTGCCTCCCAAGGGCTGAGATTACAGGCGTGCACCACCACCGCCCACCCTTGTTTTGTCTTTTGAGATGGGGCTTCTCTGTGAAACAGTTCCAGCTGTCCAGGAACTCACTCTGTAGACAGGCTGGCTTCAGATTCACAGAGATCTGCCTGCCTCTGCCCTGAGTGCTGGGATTAAAGGCATGCACCACCACAGCCCAGCTAGTAACTGTTTTTAAACAGTTTTCCTGTACTTTGTATTGTAATTTTAAAATGTAATGTAGTCTATAGAACACAAAGATCCCTGACAACCAGAGTGATTGATCTTAAACAGAACCAGTGTGGAACCATCACAAAATAACTCAAAATGTACCACAAAACCATAGTAGTGAAAACAGAATGTTACAACAAACACAAGACCCTATCTCAAAAATAATGAAAGGGTCTGGAGAAATGCTCAGTGGTTAAGTAGTGACTGTCCTAGAGGACCCAAGTTTGATTACCGGCACTCATGGCAACTCCTAATGGTCTAACTCCAATTCTAGGGATCTGATGCTCTCTTCTGGACTTCTTGGACACTGCACTCATGGTACATAGATACACATTCAGGCAAAACACCCATGCACACAAAATTAAAAACTTAAAAAAATAACAATAAAGAATGCCAGCAGGGCATGGTAGTTGTGCCTCTATCAGTTACATTGCTTGGGAGACTAAGACAGGATTGGCAAGTTTTATTTGGGTATTTGTGTGGGAATGTGTACTTGGGTACAGGTGTCCTTGTGAACAGGTAATAGATCCACTGGAGCTGGAGTTAGAGGCAGTCCTAAACTCCAACATGGGCGCTGGAAACCAACCTTAAGTCCTTTGAAGAGCAAGAAATGCTCTTAACCACTGAGCCATCTCTAGCCTGAGACTCATTTCTTTGTTTCATTTTTGTTTTGACACCTTAAACTACATAGCCTTGGCTATCCTGGAACTCACTGTGTAGACCAGGCTGGCCTCCAACTCATGGAGATCCTTCTGCCTCCACCTCCCGAGTGCTGGGAATAAGAGTGTGCACCAGCACAACTAGCAGCCCCATTTTCAAAACAAAACGCTCAGCAATAGAATGCAAGCTTAGCATGTTCAAGGTTAGGAGTGGGGGGTCTATTCTGTCAAATGATCTCACAATCTCATTCCTGAATATTCATCTAAAGAAAATGAAATGTGTGCATAAAAGAGACATCTGCATTGCATACCTGTGCCCATGTTAGCACTGTTTACAACAGCCAAGAAATGCAAAACCTAAATGTCCAACAAATGAATAAAGGAAATGTGTCACATAGACTCAGCAGAGCACTCGGCTTAACAAAGCAGAAATAATCCAAAAACCTATAATATGCAGTCTAAAAAAGCTGAACTCAGAAGCAAATATAGGATGGTGAAATAATGATTATAGTGGGATTGGAGAGCTATTAGCCAGAGTGTCCAGAATTTCAGATGAGAGTAATAAGTTCAAGGGGCCTACTAATATGTAACATGCCAAGGGCTGGAGAGAGCTCAGCAGTTAAGGGCACTGGCTGCTCTTCCAGAGGTCCTGAGTTCAGTGCTGAACAACCACATGGTGGCTCACAGCCATCTATAATGAGATCTGGTGCCCTCTTCTGGACTATAGGCATACAGTCCAGCATGCAAGCAGAACACTATACATAATAAATAAATCTTAAAAAAATATATGTAACATGCTAAATAGCTAATAGTAGTGTCTGTGTGTCATGTTATTTATTAACATACAAAGAAATGGGTTTCGGGGGCTGGTGTGATGTCTGACGAGAGAGCTTGTCTACTGATGAGTTCAAACCCTGGACCCCACAAGGTGTAAGGAGAGAACTGGCTCCCACACATTGTCCTCTTAGAGTTAGCAGGTGTGCTCTGGTGCTTCTCCATACCCCCAAAATTATTTTTTTAATTTAAAAATAAGTTTCAAGCCAGGAGGTGGTGGCGCACGCCTTTAATCCCAGTACTCGGGTGGCAGAGGCAGGTGGATCTCTGAATTCGAGGTTAGTCTGGTCTACAGAGCTAGTGTCAGGACAGCCAGGGCTACATGGAGAACCCCTGTCTTGAAAAGCCATAAATAGTAAATAAGTTTCTCATATATATATATATATCATTATATTGTTCTCACCACCCACTGCTCTCTCCCTGATTCTCAGCCTCCCAAATCCCCCGTTCTTCTTTCATGTTTCCAGTACCCTCTCTTGTCCCCCTCACCCTTCCTTTAGATCTCTTCCTGCCCTCTCATAGTCTGCTTTCTACTCTCACGACGCTACACACATCTAGACTCAACATAAGAGAAAATCCAATTTGTGTCTCTGTCTCTGGCTTATTTTTCTTGACATGACCATCCATTTTTTTTTCCTTCAAGTGTTGCAATTTTCCTCTTTTTCAGAGCTGAATAAAATTCCATTATATGTATATACTACATGGTCTTTACCACATATGTATATACTACATGGTCTTTATCAGTTCAGATGCTTTGTTGCTGTCATTGCATTTGACATGGGTCTCATAACCTAGGCTGGCCTAGAATGTGCTATGTAGTCAAGGCTAGCCTTGGACTCTTGGTTCTCCTGCCTCAGCCTCCCCAGTGCTGAGATTACAATCATCTCCTCTCTCTTAACTTTTCATTTATCTGTTTTTGTTGTTGGTTTTGTTTTGTTTCATTTTGGTTTGGTTTTTTGTTGTTGTTGTTGTTGTTTGGGGGTAGTTGGTTTTTCTAGATAGGGTTTCTCTGTGTAGCCCTGGCTGTACTGGAACTAGCTCTGTAGACCAGGCTGGCCTGAAACTCAGAAATCCACCTGCCTCGGCCTCCTGTGTGTGCTGGAATTAAAGGCGTGCAGCACCACCTCATTCATCTATTGATGGACATCTAATCTAGTTCTTAGCCATTGTGAATAGTGCAGCAATGAACAGAAATCGTAGCTCTGTGGTATGGCATATGGATTTCTAGGTATTCATACTATAAAAAATAAGCAGATTGGGCTGGAGAGATGGCTCAGCAGTTAAGAGCACTGGCTGCTTCCAGAGGTCCTGAGTTCAATTCCCAGCACCCACATAGTGGCTCACAACCATCTGTAATGAGATCTGGTGTCCTTTTCTGACTTGCAGGCATACGTGCAGACAGAACACTGTATATATAATAAATAAATAGATCTTTTAAAAAAATCAAGATAATAGTTTAAAAATGTAAGCACATGGGCTAGGCAACAGTGGCACACACCTTTAATACTAACACTTGGGAGGCAGAGGCAGGTGAATCTCTGAGTTCAAGGCCAGCCTGGTCTACAGAGTGTGTTCCAGGACAGGCTCCAAAGCTACGCAAAGAAACCCAGTCTCACAAAAGAAAAACAAAAAATAAATAAGCATATGAAATAATATGCTAATGTAGCACAAATTCTAATTGGTCTTCAAATAATAAAAACCCGGAGTCAGATATAGGAGTAAATGCTGAAAGATCAGAAGATGAAGGCACAAGCCACAGCCGCCTCTTACCTCACCAACTCCTCAGCCTGAAAGGGCCCAGCTCCTGTCTCCACTCCACATTATCACTTCCCCTCTCTGCCCAGCCACATCACATCCAGTTTCCTCCTCCCGAGTGCTGGGATTAAAGGCATGTGTTTCCCAAGTACTGCAATCAAAGGCATGAGATCCCAAGTGCTTGGGATTAAAGGTGTGTGCCACCATTGCCTGGCCTTTGTGGTTCACTAGGGCTGGCTCCGCACTCTGATCTCCAGACAAGCTTTATTTGTTAGAGCACAAACAAAATATCACCACATGCTAATTAGCTCAATTGAGTCATTATATAATGTATGAATATCTCAAAGCATTATGTTATATGTAATAATTATGTACAAATTTAACTTGTCAATTAAAATGTTTAGGCATCCTTATGCTGATGCTGGATCTGGCTCCTACCAGTCTTAAACCAACCTGATTTCCTGCAGGCTGTACCTTTCAGTTCTTAAATTTCTGACTTCCTCATAGTTGAGAAACAGATGGTGTGTTTCCCTCCAGAGGCAAAAGCCACTTTCAAGTCTCCGGAGATTTAAGCTGGAGATCCCCCAAGTAATAGCAAGACTCTGAGGAAGCTTTAACCAGACTGTTCTGTTCTCAGGGCAGTTCTGTGCATTCATTCATCCCTGGCCTTCTGCAGCCATTGTCCTTGTTGGACTAATGTGATAGCCCTGGAGAAGGCTGGTGGCAGGGCTTCTTAGGCTACAGGAAGGATCACTTGGTTCTGGCCAACTATCCTAATGTTTTGTCCCTCATCTTCCCGTATTCCTAGTGATCGCCCTCATGGTTGGTGCCTCTGGGAGCCAGTGCGCTCCCATCCCCTACCTCTCATCTCCAGGGCCTTGGACATAGGATAGCTCTGCCTTGTGGGGCCCACCTTGCAATAGAGGAGCCATGAAAAGCAGGTTCCCCAGAGGCTCATTCCCTACCCCACCCCCAGCCTGGTTCTCTCAACTCCTCTCTTGTCAGGCTAGGTGCCCTGCCCCTTGGCCTCCATCCAAGCCTCCAGGCCATCTTGCCTTGTCCTCATTAAAGCCTGAAAGGAGCAGGGTGTGCTTTCAGACTCTGAGCAGCAGGGTATTGATCAATACTGATAGCAGGAGTAGCTTGATCCTCCCCCAACTGCAGAGATTAATTAGCTTGATTCCCAAGCATAATTCTTAATTAGGCACAGGAAGAAAGGGAAAAACACAAAGGGACTATTCTTCCCCCAAGGACTGCTGACCTTCTGTCCAGGGTGAAGAGGGAGGAGCAGGAAGTGGGATGCAGAAGCAGGTAAACATGTACTGGCACCTCAATGCTTCCTGCTGGGTCCAAACCTGTGCAGTTCATGTGGACGTGTGTGTTTCTCCTGTTTGTTCCCCCTGATGCACAGAGAGGCCGCATCAAGGCCCGAGCTTTGAAGTTCCTGCCCTAGGCTGTGCATGAACGCAGCTGCGTCCAGTAGAAAAGCTGGGTGGGAGAGGTCAGTGTCCTGAAACTTGCCTGGAAACACCGAAAGGAATGTTTTCTGCAGCCAGGGTGTATTCCTGACATTTTCTAAAACTTTTGAGCCATGGCCCCACTAGTTCTTTGCTGATAGTGGGGAGTTAGACAGAGGCTAGGATTTTGGCAAATGTGAGAAATACCCATCAGCCTGTCCGACCCTGAGCTTCAGGATAGGGTTAGAACTATTGAGGAGGTGCACAGCACAAAGTAGGTTCATGAAACATAGTAGGGGCTTCTAATCCTCCCCACTAAAGAAGGCAAGCCAAAGGAGCAGCTAGCTTGTCAGAAAATGAGTTACAGGCAGTTAATTCACCAGTACACAGGTAAGAAAACGTGTGTGAGGGATGTGTTGACCCAGGATTTCTGAAATCAAGTCACATGATGAGCATAGATGAACTGTAAGGTCCGCAGGCAATGTGACCAGGGGCTGTTTTTCTACAAGGTCTTGTCTTGAACAGGTGTGTATTAAAGTCTGAAGACCTCATGATAGGGTGTACGGTGTGGTGTTGGGAGCTGTAGGAGAGGTCTAGATGAAACTGGACTGGCTGTGGTCTCTTGTCAAGCTGGGTGGGAGTCATTACACACTACTTCAGAAAATTCATGAGATGTTCTTTATAGTAAGTGGTAGAGGGACATGCTTAAACAGGATAGCTCTGCATTCATCCTGACTTTGTCCTGGTGGGGTGGAGACACTGGTTTCTGCTCAGCCAGATCAATAAGCCTGTGAGGAGACAGATACCTCCATTGGGAGCAGCTCAAACCGCAGTCTCTGAGGAACCAGCCTGAAGCGTGGAGACCTCGGGACAGCAGACAGGAGCATAGCACAAGTGGCATAGGGACATCAGTCTGGAAAGGGCCATTGGGCCAGGAGAGGGGCCTCAGCACAGGGTATCACTAGCCAGGCACAGGACACTGAGACACAGGAGCTAATCTCTACCCCTCCATGGGGACCTGATCCAGGATTGGCTCTGTCTGAAGGAAGAAGATAGCCTAGTATGATCCTAAAAGTAGCAGATGATCCAGCCAGAGCTGTACCTATTGTCACTCAGGACAAAGAAAAATGACAGGTACCCTGAGTCCCAGAGTTCTCTCTGGTCTCTCCAAGGCTGAAGTTGAGGACAAGGTCAACATCCACCTAAACCTCCAGCTTTCTGCAGAGGAAGGGCTGTGTCCAGGGAGCCACAGGCCTGTGGGAAGACCAGGGGATGACATGTCCAGATCTGCCCAGGGAGGCATAGAGGCTGCCAACCCACAGCATGTGGGAGAGTGCTTTCTGCAAGGACCTGGATGATGTTAGGAGCTTGGGGGCCTGGGAAGGCCAAATGTTTAATATTTGGAAAAGAGGCTGTCTAAACAAAGCAATTAGGAGGCTCTTTGTAGTTCTATGAAAGAGATGGATTGGCTCTTCCAACATCAAAGGGAGGCTGATACAATGGTGACTAGCCAGGCCAAGACCTCTGGTGGAGAAGGGGATCCCTGTCCCCGACAGGGCAGGCCACAGAGTGCTTTGAAGCCCCCCATAAAACTTGTTTCCAATCACTTAATACACTTCCTAAAACTTCCCGCAGAGGAAGGTTATCATTCCCTAAAGACACGTTTCAAAAAGAACATTTGCCACCAAATCAGAGACTCACTTGGGGTTCACCCTTCACTGTTGGCAGTGGGAGATACAGAGTGTGGACGTCCCCTTCTTCAGGGGGACTGAGAGGAGCCCACCCACCCCATGAGTAAGCTGAGTTAGCAAACTGGGGAGTTCTGCTTATGGCTGCATGACTGAGTACAGCCAGCCTTGCTTATAAAATGGAAGTAGAAGGTGGGGGATCAGCAGCAAGATGGCTCTGGGGTTAAGGCCCCTGATGGTGTGAGTTCAACCCTAGGACCCCACAGAGGAAGGAGAGAACCAACTTCTACAACATATGCCATCGTGTGTGTGTGTGTGTGTGTGTGTGTGTGTGTGTGTACACATGTGTGTTTGTGTCTGTGCGTGTATGCATGTGTGTGTGTCTGTGTGTGTGTGTGTGTGTATGCATGTGTGTATGTCTGTGTGTATGTTGTGTGTGTATGTGTGTGTCTGTGTCTGTGTATCTGTCTGTGTGTCTGTATGTGTGTGTGTATGTTGTGTGTGTATATGTGTGTGTGTATGATGTGTATGTGTCTGTGTGTGTATGCATGTGTGTGTTTGTGTCTGTGTGTGTCTGTGTGTGTACGCATGTGTGTCTGTGTGTGTACACATGTGTGTGTGTGTGTGTGTGTGTGCCTGTACATGCAGCTACACACACACACTGTAATAAAAAGAAAACATCTTTCATGGAAATGGCAGTCCCTCATCACATGGGTGAGCAGTGTAAGTTGAGTGGTCCTGGGTAAGGGGTAGTGACAGAAAAGGAATTAGGAAGATCATGTGGATGGGTTCTGGTGGGCCAAGAACTAAGACAATGATGCAGGGAGCCTGTCCCAGAACCCAGACTGGCCTGGAATCTGCTGTATTCCATGACCCTCTGATGAGGCCACCTACAGACCCTGCAGTCCAGGCCAGCCTGTTGAATGCAGGTTGACATTACAGATTCACTCA
The DNA here is from genome assembly GCF_903995425.1 of Onychomys torridus. NCBI lineage: Eukaryota > Metazoa > Chordata > Mammalia > Rodentia > Cricetidae > Onychomys > Onychomys torridus. The sequence continues at coordinate 65,418,988 of NC_050449.1, read as the reverse complement.
AAGTCAGTGATTTTTACTTCTCAAACCTACACTTTGAAGAGGTTATAAGTAAAATGGATGATCTTAGCATTTCCTGGTGAAGCGTTCTAGAAAAATAAAAGTACACGGGAGCCCAGGCTGCACAATGGCGGCACTGAGGAGGCTGAGGCAGAAGGCTCTTCAGTTAGGGATAGCCTGGACTAGCTTTCCAAAGGGAGGTTTATTTTAAAAACAAAACAAAGTGAGCACATGGTAGATGAAATAAAAATATTAGGACACTGATATTAACTATGAAAATAAATGGCGATGGATCTCACGGTCACTGGCAGCCTGAGCCAGCAACCGCCTCTTCCTTAGTCCTCTTTGCCCCCCTCTTATAGCCTGCCAGAGAAGCAAAAGCAGCAGGCTGGAATGCACAGATTTATGTCAAGGAGCTGGCTCTTGCTGTCTTGAGGGTTGGTACATGCAAAGTCTTTATGGGCCATGCTGGCTATCTGGAGGACAGGGATAAGCTGATGCCATCACATCACACATACTCAGGCTTCTATCTTGCTTGCAGGAAACGGGTCAGGATTTGTTCTATCCAGGCCTTCAACTGATCAGACGAGGCCTACCTACATTATGGGACAGCAATCTGCTTTACTCCAAAGCCATAACCATCCCATAATGTATCCCAGAAACATCCAGAGCAACATTTGATCACAGAGCCCTGCTAAGTTAACACTGACCACTCTCTTCCTGCCTATGCTCAACACAGCAACCAGGAAAAATACTATTAAAATGAACAACTGTCAACGGGCTGATACTGTAGTTCATTGCTTGCTTAGCAAACCAGAAGCCCTAGCTTCTATCTCCAACACCACATAAAACCAGGTGTGGGGGCTGGAGAGACGGCTCAGAGGTTAAGAGCACTGGCTGCTCTTCCAGAGGTCCTGAGTTCCATTCCCAGCACCCACATGGTGGCTCACAACCATCTGTAATGAGATCTGGTGCCCTCTTCTGGCCTGCAGACATACATGCAGGTGGAACACTGTGTACATAATAAATAAAATAATAACAACAAAACAAGTGTGGTGATACACACCTCTAATCCTGTCACTCAGGAAGGAGAGGCAGGAACATCTGAAATGAAAGGTCATCCTCAGTTAGTTACCAGTTACAAGTGAATGCAAGGTCAACCTGGGTTCCTGGCTGCGTTCTTAGACATGGGCTGTGAGTATGAAAAGCTGTCACCTGTCACTACAGAGTGGGAGGTGTGCCCGGTACAACCCATTCCATAAGAGAAGGTTGATCATATGGGTAGGGTCTGGCCATCTTGCCCCACGGAAGAGTACCTTTATGCTGTCCACACTGGACAAGGGAACTAAACAGCAGTTTATTCTTCCAGGCAGGAGCACTCACACTTGTAATTGGAAAGTCTGTAAGGAGTTTCTCATCTGTGAAATGGAAATGATGGGAATGGTGGAAATCACCCAGTAAAGGCTACCATCAGCATAGAGGCCACCAGAAAACGTGTCAAACTCTTGGCATGTGCCATTCTTTAAACTCTGACCCAAGTAGCACATAGCTATTAATACTTGTGCTTCTGTGTCCAATCACAACCCATGTCCCCGGGAGGGGCTCAGCCGGGCCCTTGTGGGCTCAGGTTTCTCCCTACAGCCCCTCTGGGAGGAGAAAGTCTGCAGACCCCGGGCCAGAGCCCATCAAAGGTTGGAAATGAACTGGCAGAGTAGGGAGCAACAGAGAACTCTGGACTGACCAGGAGTCCAGTACTGAATTCCAGATTCAGGTTTTGGGTATTTGTGTTTTGTCCACTGGCTGCGGGATCCTGGACATGCCCCTTCACTTCTCTGAGCTTCAGTTCCCACCCATGTAAATTGTAAAGAGGTAGAGAAAGGTAGATTCGGGCCTTAGGAGAGGAGCCACTGACCCGGCTTCTCCCTCTGCTGTTCCCCTTCCTGCTGACTTGGCTTCTCTTTTCTCAAAGCTGAGCCGCCCAGCGCTTATCAAAGGCCGGCACTGTTAGAGACTTTACCGTGTGTGTATTTAGTAGGCAATATTTGTCCTGCTGGGCTTTGCCCTGGGCCTCCTACGCTTTGTTTCTTGTGTTTCTCATCGGCCCTGATGGTTCTCATCTGGGGGCTGTCTTCAGCTGCGGAAAGGGCCACGTTTGTTTTAATTAAAAACAAGACCACCGAGTGGGCTCCTAGATGGGGCTGGGAGGCAGAGGCGAAGATCTGTGGGATCCTTCCCTTCTGACTTTTGGTTTTAGATGAAGACCCTGGAGTGGCTCTGCGGGTCCCTAGCCACAGAAGGGGAGGAGCCCGGGAGTCCGGGGTGGGGGTGGGAGGGCTTGAGCGGCAGTTCCTGTCCACTCCAGGCTAGGCCGTGCTTTCCACAGCGGGGCCCGGAGGACTGAATCACTGCTTCGGATCTGTTTGGCTGGTGCGACTTCTTCCTAGGCAGGCTTCTTCTAGACCTAAATCTCGTGTTGGGTACTGCCTGCTGTCTTCAGCAGATCCCAGATGCCCAGCCTGCTGCCCCCAGGGTGTCCCGGTTCGCCTCCTCCCCTGGCCTGCTGATCCCTACTGTCTTTTCTTACGGTCAGCCTGCGGCTCCGGGGCGCCCCCTGCTGTCGGGAGCTGCAGGCCTTGACCTTAGCTGTCCCATTCACAGGCAAACTTGGTGGTAAAACATCAACCAGAAAGAACTTTTTCTAAGGAGATATTGATGGAGTGCCTGGCTACCATGTATGAAGCCCTGAGTTCCATTTCCCGCATCGCATACACTAGAGTGGTGGCGGATGCCTCTAATCCTGGCATCCAAGAGGTAGAGTCAGAAGGGTCAGAAGTTCAAGGTCATCTTCAGCTATGTAACCAGTTCGAGATCAACTTTGACAATTTGAGACCCTGTCTTCAGGGAACCCAGGCTGGGTGTAGGGAAGAAAGTGGAACTCCATTCTGGCCAAGTTAACAGTCCCAGGAATGCAGAACACAATGCCTGCCTCTGGCAAGTGCACCTCGCTGGTTGCCAGGCACCTGGCCACATCTTTCTCTCAGGCCCAGACTCTGGGACACCTTGCCCTCATCAAGAGGAGTCAAGTGCCTTATGAAAAGGCCCAGAGAGACGCATGGGGAAAGCTGGGTAGCAGATTCCCTGGATCCAGCCTTTGTTTTCAATGGAGACCAAACCCCACACAGTCTCCCTTAGGAACCAAATCTAGCTGCCTACCTTTCAAGGGTAGAATCCATTCCCCCAGCTTGCTGAGTCTAGACTGGCCTGTCTGTCCCAGAGAATATAACCTTAGAGCTCCAAGCCAGAGTCCCTCACACAGCAAACTTGCCATGCGGCCCCATGGCACAGTTCCCAGGCCCACAGTGTAATTCATTACTGGACTGCCTTCCTTTCTTTAAAATCAGAAGGAAGAAAAACAATTTGAGGGTGGGAATGTGATTTGATATGTAATATTATCACACTTTTATGCTAACACTCATAAAATAGAATTCGAAATACTGTAATGGGGAAGGGACCTAGGGAAGTTCTAACACGGCCCTGATGGGGCCATCTTCTGGGCAGCCACTGAGCTACCTTGATCCTTGCAGCTGGCCTACACTGCTGTGGATATGGCTCTGTGTAAATAAAATTCTGATTGGCCAGTGGCCAGGCAGGAAGTATAGGAGGGACAAGAGAGAAGAGAATTCTGGGAAGTAGAAGGTTGGAGAGAGACACCGCCAGCCGCCGCCATGAGAAGCAACATGTAAAGACACTGGTAAGCCACAAGCCATGTGGCAAAGTATAGATAAGCAGAAATGGGTTAATTTAAGATAGAAGAAGTAGATAACAAGAAGCCTGCCACTGCCATACAGTTTCTAAACAAATGTAAGTCTCTGTGTGCTTTCTTGGTTGGGTCTGAGTGACTGTGGGACTGGCGGGTGAGAGAGATTTGTCCTGACTGGGCCAGGCAGGAAAACTCTAACTACAAATGGCGCCCAACGTGTTGGCAAGAGTTTCTACCTAAAACCTGACAAAAAAGATTCTAAGACGGAGCTAAAAACAGCTTCCTAATTGTCTCTCTCAAGTTAGTGGCAGCTGCCGGTTTGAGCTACTATGGCGGGTTCCTGGCACGTGCGTCTGACCTGCAGTGTGGTGGGAATGAGGAATCTACAAGCGACACTTTACTCTGCTGCATGGTGGATTTAGCCTTTGCTAGTTAAAAAAAAAAAAAAAAAAAAAGTTTCTGGGCTATGCGCTGCTTTAATAGAACTGCTTCTGATAGTTGATGGTACACATGGCTCCAGACCCAGAGCTGGTGGTAAACTATCACCGCCATGTTGGAAAACTGAGGTGGGCGGAGCCAGCAGCCACAGCAGCGTTTCAGTCTTACAAAGATGGATATTACACAGAGAATCTGGTTTATGTTGTCTTTGGGATTTTTAACTGCAGAAAAAGATTTGTTCATAAAAGCTGTTGAGTTAAACAAGTATGTAAATTTTAATGGTACCTTGACTTCAAAATTTGGATATAAGGATATGTTGCTTTGGAAAAGAGTCTCTGCTTTTGTTTCCACAGAAAGCCAGAGGCTGTGGATTTGTTCCAGATTAAGATACATCAGGTTTGATCAGCCAAGACCACCTGAAAGGTCTCCGATGACACCATGGCTCAGATGATCCAACATCCAGAATGGTTTCAAGGCAACTGGTTCAGAGGTTCACCCTCACGGACTACTCCATAATCCTAAAATTGTCTTTGTATCCCCATAAGATACAGCACCCCCCTCCAGCAGGAAGTAGTAAGAGAAACTACGCCCAAATTCCCAGCTGGCTTTGGAGATGGAATTGGCTCACTCCTTCTCTAAAACCAAGCACATTGTTAAAATAAAAGGTTAAGAGCTTCTTGTGTCCCAAATCAGAAGAGCCCTCTGGTGTGGGACAGAGAAAAACTACTATTTTATTTAAAACAGGTTGATTATAAATACAATCTCTTTCTAAAGATAAAAAGGGGATATGATATAGATATAATAGGATGAAAGGGTAGATTAATGAACTTACTTCTAAAGAGCAACAACTTGTTTAAAATGTTTTACATTGGTATAGATTTTAGTCTACTGATACAAACTTACAGTTAATTTTGTTATACTGTGTGTATATTTCTACTCTTGTTTAAGGTATTATGTTTGTATAGCTCATTTTAAATTGAAATGGATAATTAAAAATAGATTAATAATTAGTCATCTATGATAATCATACTCGTAGCCATGTTAGTTAAGTCTTCTAGATATACATAGAGATATTTCAGATAGATAGGTAATCTTCAAATACTTCAAAGACCTACAGAATATGGCATTTAAAATACTTTTAAAATTTAGACTTTCTGGACAGTGAGACATGTCTGCTCCTGGCAGCACCGATTTACTTCAGAGAGGAGGATGGGCATTGAAGACACTTCATATCTGATCTTCACCTTGGCAAAAATAGCCATTTGGGCAAGAAACTGTTCTTGCCTAGACTGCTTGATTGACTGGACATGCAGGGCCCATAGAAAGGTGACCACTGAACTTTGCTTGATAAAATGGTCCTTCAGGTTCCTGCTTCGCAGAGGAAACTGCCAGACATTCTACAGGACACTGAGAGAAGTAACCGAGAGACTCTAGCCCTGTGGGCTGAAGACAAATGCCCCAACTTTACAAAGGAACATTAGGTGACTGTCCAGACTGCCAGCTGTCTCTGTCTACCCTGCAAGACTCCCGAAAGTTGCTTGCATCCTTCTCCCGTTTCTCAGGTAATATTATATCCTTCTGAGGTCTTTGATGTGGTTGAAGACTAGATAGTTATAATTTCCTCAATTATGATAAAAGATAAGTCAGATATAAAACCTTAGACTCACAAATATAAGATAGATAGTATATCTTCTTTAATATTGTAACTGTAATTCTTGCTTGATAATTGTATTGTTATATGTAATTGTACTATGTAAAAGTTAAAACCTTCCTTAAAAAAAAAAGAAAAGAAAAGGGGAAGTGCTGTGGATATCGCTCTGTGTAAATAAAGTTCTGATTGGCCAGTGGCCAGGCAGGAAGTATAGGCGGGACAGGAGAGGGGAGAATTCTGGGAAGTAGAAGGCTGGGGAGAGACACTGCCAGCCACCGCCATGAGAAGCAACATGTAAAGACACTGATAAGCCACGAGCCATGTGGCAAAGTATAGACTAACAGAAATGGGTTAATTTAAGATAGAAGAAGCAGATAACAAGAAGCCTGCCACTGCCATACAGTTTCTAAACAATGTAAGTCTCTGTGTGCTTTCTTGGTTGGGTCTGAGTGACTGTGGGACTGGTGGGTAAGAGAGATTTGTCCTGACTGGGCCAGGCAGGAAAACTCTTAACTACACTACACTGCTTGGGAAAGATCCCTGGGACATGGTGATGGTCAGGATTCTGTATTTTTCTTTAATAAAAAGAAGTGTATGGGGTTTACAATCGTCAGGGAACAAACAGAACTATGGCTGGTGTTTCATGTCTTAGGAAACAGGCATACTTTGGACTGTTTCTAAAAGTTACCGTTTTGATTCCACGGAGTGGAACAGTGTCACTATGGGGTGGAGACTGGGCACTAGCCCTCCTGGGCACAGCCACCACCGCTCTGCTCTGCCTTTGGGAGGTTGGTTAGTCACCCTAGAATCCTGCACAGGGATGGTGGGGAGAACCCTGCCTGTACATACAGTCACATGATCAAGTGGCTGGGTTTAAGACTTCAAGTGAATTGGAAGAAGAAATACAACACACAACACCTCTGTGCACTAACAAGTGTTCAAACTGCAGGTCACAAATACATGAGCGGTGAGAGTCAGCTGGCAGAGCATGACACAGAGCCCTGAGGGCTGCTGGTTAGGGTAATGGGACCAGGAGAGAAGTCAGGGATTGGGGCAGGAAGGAGCTGACTTCAGGTAGGTCGGCTAGCCCTGTGAGGAATGTCTCTCCAAGCATGTGAAACGGGAGTTTCCTGGCAGGATGTAGTGTCAGAAACTGGCAGGCCCACGTCCCGGGCCTGGCTCCGACCTCTGCCTGGCTATCCCTGCCTCTTTGTTGTTCTATTTCTGGAGATTTAGGATCTCCAGTTGTAACTTTTTCACACATACACACGTGTGTGTGTGTCTGTGTTTCTACCGCACCAGGGTGGAGGTCAGAGGACAGCTTGCTAAAGTCAATTCTCTCCCTCCACCATGTGGCCAACAGTATCTTCCAGATAGCAGAGCACAACACTAGGAAGGTCCAGACCATCTGCCAGAGCAGGCAGAAAGGGTAAAAGCATGCTGGGTCTGGGGCCGTGCAAAAATGGGGGACAGACCACCAAAGTCTATACAACCAGAAGCAAACTTTATTCCAGAAAAAAAGGGAGAAAAATATACCACTGTGGGCGCACAAAAGCTTATCAGATAGCTGAGACCACAACCAGAGTTGGATTTTGAGGCTGTGGCCACGGACGCGGGTTCTGGCCCCCTTTTTGTAGTAAGGGGGAAAGCGTCAGGCATAAGGTGCATGCTAGAAGTCACGTAGAAACATCTATTAAAAGTTAACTTTGGTCCAGGCAGTCCAGGGGCAAGGGGGTTAAAAGTAACCCCTGGCTGTTGACAGAGGAGCTGGGTATAAGCAGAGAGCCATTGTTAGAAGTTAACCTTTAGAGCTGATGACTCTTGGGGAGGCAGAGGCAGGTGGATCTCTGTGAGTTCGAGACCAGGCTGGACTACAGAGTGAGATCCAGGACAGGCTCCAAAACTACACAGAGAAACCCTGTCTTGACCCCCATCACCCCCCAAAAACAAACAAACAAAAAAACAAAAAATACAAACTAATGACTGTCAGCTTTTAATTTTTTAGGTTTACAATTCTATATTCCTGGACACTTCAGGTGGAGCCAATAGGCAGTAAGCCAGCGACAGACACAGACTGTCTCTGAAGGACAGAGACAGGAAGGAAGTGGCCATGAACCCTGTAGAGGCTCAGGGTCAGAGGTACACAGACAACATGCTGAGCAAAGCATCCCAGGGGCTTGGAGACAGAGGAGGGAAAAAGTGGCAGCTAGTAACAGCCCAGCCCTGGGCTTTGGGTGTTTCCAAGGCCTAGCTAATAGGGGAGGGCTGTGAAAGACTGTGTTTGCTGAGGCTGACCTGGCTCTGTGGCTGCCTTTGGGGTCAGTTCCCTGTTTTGTCAGCCAGTAAAACAGGATCTGAGGTGGGATTGTAAAGGGATATTGTTAACAACCCGCAAGGAAGCTGAGCAGACAGAAGGCCTTGTGAGTTACAGCTCTTTGGAAGAAAGAGGTGAGGGGACTCCACCAACATTCAGTGTGTCTTGTGGCCACCGAGAGAGCCATGGATGTCATGCCTCTCTTGACTCAGACTAAATTCACTAAGGAGCTGATTTACCAGAGACTAAAGCAGTTTTTAGAGCTCAGTGTCTTCACCATGAAGTGGGGTCCTGGGAGTACAGTGTAGTTGAAAGGGTTCTCTGGTCCCACCAAGCCCCTGCAGTCCTGCGGCCCACTTATAAAATAATCACTCAGAAGCTTGTATTAATTACAACTGCTTGGCCATTAGCTCAGGCTTATTACTGACTAGCTCTTACACTTAAATTAGCCTATAAATCTTATTTATATTTAGCCACGTGGCTTGGTACCTTTTCTCAGTTCTGCCTTGTCATCTTGCTTTCTCTGTGTCTGGCTGGTGACTCCAGACTCTGTTCTTTTCCCAGAATTCTCCTCGTCTGCTCGCCCTACCTATACTTCCTGTCTGGCTACTGGCCAATCAGCATTTTATTAAACCAGTGTACAAAGGCATTATCCCACAGCAGTACAGTGCCCCTGGAGCTCCTTGAAAAAGCAAGGTTTCCTGGCCCCGGCCCCTGATCCTGACCTGTGTGACAAATTTTCATGAAGGGTCCAGAGTCACTGCTCAGAGTTCCAACTGTGATTTGGAGAGCCTAGAAAAATGTGAGACAACTTGTTTGAACATTTTAAAAACCAAGAAAGAAGTACTAGAAATGTTTTGTTTTGTTTTGTTTTGAAATTACTGCAGAGGACATCAAGCTGACTCAGGAGGTAAAGGCACTTTACCACCAGACCTGACCTTCGAGTTCAGTCCCTGAAACCCACATGGTCAAAGCAGAGATCCAGCTCTCAAAAACCGTCCCCTGACTTCCACACGTGCACTGTGCAAACACACCACAGGATACCCTCACACACACCAGCACCAGCACCAGCACCACCAGCACCACCAGCACCACCACCACATATTAGATACATACAGCATTTTCTAAAACCCCACATCACGTGCACTGTGCAAACACACCACAGGATACCCCCCACATACACACCAGCACCAGCACCACCAGCACATATTAGATACATACAGCATTTTCTAAAACCCCGCATTCAGTTCCTATATTGAGGAACTATGAGCCTAGTGTAGTTGTGCACACCTGTAATCCCAGCATCTGGGAGGTGGAGGAAGGAAGAACAGAAGTTCAAGGTCACGGTCTCTAGGAACTCTGCAAACTGTTGTGCCCTTAGCCCACTTCCGGCCCCAGCCTCCTGGAGGGCAGAGTAAAGAAGGCTGTTTTACTTGTACAGGTAGCTCTGTGTAGTGTTCCTGCCCTCTTGTCCTGTTGCAGTGACACTCTTCAGGAACACAGCCCATAGCTAGATGATGGCGGTACACGCCTTTAATCCCAGCACTCCAGAGGCAGGTGGATCTCTGTGAGTTTTAGGGCAGCCATGAATACACAGAGAAACCCTATACCAAAAAAAAAAAAAAAAAAAAAAAGGTGTGGTAGTTGGAATGTAATTGGCCCCCATAGGGAGTGGCACTATTAGGAGGTGTGGCCTTGCTGGAGTAGGTGTGGCCTTGTTGGAGGAAGTGTATCACTGTGGGGGTGGGCTTTAAGGCCTCATATATGCTCAAGCCATGCCCAGTGTCTCAGTCCACTTCCTGTTGTCTGTGGATTAAAGATGTAGGACTCTCAGCTCCTTTTCCAGCACCGTGTCTGCCCGCACACCACCATGTCCCACCATGATGCTAATGGACTGAACCTCTGAACTGTAAGCCACCCCAATTAAATGTTTTATAAGAATTGCCATGGTCATGGTGTCTCTTCACAGCAATAGAAACCCTAAGAAAATGTATATATCTGTATTAAATTTGGGGAAAAAAATCTTAAAAGAAAATGTACAATACAGTATCTTTCTTCGTCTGGGCCTCTTTTTTGTTGTTTTGTTTGTTTGTTTTTGAGACAGGGTTTCTCTGTGTAATAGCCTTGACTGTCCTGAAACTTGCTTTGTAGAACAGGCTGGCCTTGAACTCACAGACCACCTGCTTCTGCCTTCTGAGTGCTGGGACTGAAGGTGTGTGACAGCACTCCCTGATCATACAGGCCTCTTAAAATGTACTCAGAACCAGCATGGGCCAATGGCAGCATAGGGTTCTGATGTCTTATTTGTGAAGATAAAAAGGCAAGAACATGGGGACCCTAACTTCATCATATGCCATGTTCCCAGCATGTAGGCTCCACTCTACCCTAGCAGCCTCTGCCCGGTGCTCTGGGATTATTAGTCAAGATAGATGGGGAGGCAACCTCCATCATCCTGGGTAATTATAGTACTGACAGCTGGTCTCTGCCAGTGACCACTGCCCAGCACATGACTCAGTCAGGCCTGGTGGTGCTCACTGAGCATCTGAGGCAAGAGGGGTGTGGGGGGACGACACTCACTTTCCTCCCCCAGCTTCAAGGCTGAATTTCCAGCTTGGCCTTGGCTTTGGGAGCCAGAACCTTGCAGCTTCTTGGCAATGAAACAGCTTTCAGATTTCTATTTTTAAAAGCCTTGGAAGTGTGTCACTTGGGCGGGGGGGATTGGGCAGAGGCCTTGTCCTGGCAGTAACCCCAGTGCAGCTATGAAACCCAAATGCCACGCAGGACCCACTCTGCTCACAGCTGACAGGAAGAGCAGAGGCATAGGAACCCCAGCAGCCTGTCCTCTTGGGGGAAATAGTATGTGCTCCAGACTCCGGCCCCCAAGTGGTCAGAAGCATGTCTGCAGGTGTTTACACAGGGGTCTCTATGGCTAGCTAGCCAGAACTGGTCAGAGGCTGAGATTTACAGGAAAGAGATATGTTAGGGAGAAGTCTTGGCATCCTAGCTAGGGAAGGGGTGGGAAGGAAGGGTGTTATGTGACACTGTTCATGAGAAGAAGATGCGAACATATGTTTACTCTCTCCAGATAGGGAGCCAACAACACAGCAAAGTAAGGAAACCACCCAAGTCCAACTTGGTGAAAGAGTAACTCGGGTTGTTTCCAGGGACCATGCCTGGGGAACTCAAAAGTGGCTGCCCTAACGAAAGCTCACCCAGTATGGGCGATAACTCACAAAAGCCGAACGGTGTGGGTGGAGCAAGTGACATCCCAAGGGAAGGTGCTGTTGACATGGGACGGTCATGTCAAGGACCCCAATGCTTCAGACCTATGGGAATGGCAATGCCTTCCCTAGTGAGGCTCAGAGGGATGGCCAAGCCTTTCTCTTGTCCAAGTGCAAATGTTGATGGTGTGTGCAGAGAGCGTCCACTGCAGCTTCTCCTGCCCATGTTTACAGCCTGAAGACGACCCCCTCACAGGTCTACCAAGATTAGCCAAACCTGACTTCTCCTTCAGCTGTACACCATAAGCACCCCATCCTTGTTCAGCTGCGTGCAATAGCCCCTCCTCCCTATCCAGCTGTATAACATAAACAGACTGAGCTTCTGGGATGCTGAGGCTTCTCCATCACAGAACCCAGTCCCCTCAATCCCAGCTCTTCTGTGTCAGTCTGTCCTTCATTCCCTCATCACCCTAGTTGGGTTTCCGGAACCCAAGCTCTACAAAGACATGAATTCTGTCTTAGGGTTTCTATTGCTGTGAAGAGACATGTGACCATGGCAACTCTTAGAAAGAAAACATTTAATTGGGGGTAGTTTACAGTTTCAGAGGTTTAGTGTAGCATGAATCTTAAAAGGTCTTATTAATGAAAATAAACCTGAGGCCAGTTATTGGGGTGAATGCTGGAAGATCAGAGAAGCAGAACAAGCCAGAGCTACCTCACCTTGCCAATTCCTCAGCTGATCCTGTTTCCTCAGACTGGAAGCCTCTGTGTTCTCATCCGAATGGATCTCAGCTGAGCTGCTGCTCAAAAGCCTGAAAGGTTAACTAGCTCTAGTTCCTCTTCCTCACACCTTAAATACCTTTCTTCTTCCTGCCATCACTTCCTGGACTTAAAGTCTCTTGTTACCACACTTGGCTGTTTCCAGTGTGGCTTTGAATTCACAGAGATCCAGACAGATCTCTGCCTCTGGAATGATAGGATTAAAAGCGTGTGTGCCACCATTTTCTGGCTGTTCTGTTCTCTGACCCTAGATAAGTTTATTAGGGGGCACAATATTTTGGGGAACACAATATCACCACAGTTTAGTTCATGATAGTCATGACAAGAAGCATGGTAGCACACAGGTAGACATGATGCTGGAGAAGGAGCTTGACTCTCAGGTAGCAGAAGGAGACACTGTGTGCCACACAGGGCAGAGCTTGAGCATATTTGAGACCTTAAAGCCCGCCTCCACAGTGACACACTTCCTCCAAGGCCACACCTACTCCAACAAGCCATACCTCCTAATAGTGCCACTCCCTATGGGGCAAGCATTCAAACGCATGAGTCTATGGGGGCCGTTCCTATTCACATCACCACAACATACAACCCTGGATCTGTGCGCATGGCTTTCAGGATGCTGGACAAGTCAGAGAGTTTCCTCTCCCCAGCAGTCCTTATTCCTTCTGTAACTTTGGAGGGAGGGACCCTGTGAATCTGGTAAGCTTCAGGGATTTCCTGAGCCTTGTGGGTTACTCACATCCTGTCTAGAACTTCCGGAAGCATAACAAGCTTCTCTCCAGCATGGGATGTTTCAAGGTGGAGGAAATTGTTGTTCAATAAATGGAAGGAAAGGGAGGGTAAAGAGGAGGGAGGGAAAGGGGGAAAGAAAAGATAGGAGGGGAGGAAGGGCAGAGAAAAAAGAGGAGGGAGAGTGGAAGAAGGGAGGTGGAGGGCAGGGAAGAGGGGGGAGGACAAGTATGGATAGAGGGGGCCTTACGCACACAGCAAACTCAGCAAGGTTTCAGTGGTCCTCTGTTTACTGAAGTCCTAGAATTGTAGAAGAATGAAGGGGTGAGGCAGGGATCACAGGCTTGTAATGATGTGGTGCTGGCAATTGAACCTAGAGCTTTGTACATACAGAGCAAGCACTCTTTGAAATGAACTACACTCCCAGTATGATCTTTTGACTGTTTTAGCATCTTTGCCTTTTCTGGAATGTCATCATAGGCAGCCTGTTTGGATAGGCTGCTTTTACTTAGCCACACACATTTCTGTTTCTTCCCTGCAGGTCTTTACATGGACATCAATTTTTACCTCATTGGCCAACTACTACAGAACACAGTTCCTGGATTGTGTCGTGAGACTATGTTTAGTTTTGTAAGTGTGAAACACTGTCCCACTGAACAGAGCAGCCATTACCTTCTTCATCAGAACAGCTGTGACTATCCACAAATGACCTTCAGGTTGATGTTCTCCCATGGAAGGAGTGGCTGGGAGAGTCACCAAACCCTCAGCCGAGATTCCAGCCACTCCATTCTGTGTTGTCCTGCCAACTGTGTGTGATTCTGCCCCAGTCCGTGTGGTCTCTGGAGGTGCTGGAGTGTATAGGGTGTGGAAGGTTGACTGAAGGATGCTTTGCAGCTCTGGGGATTTTGCCACCCATGCTCTGGTGACACTTTTCAGTGACATAGCTCTTCTGGGGTCACTCATGTTCTCTTATATAACCCCTTACTCACACTCCTGTAAGTCCAATGAGCTCATTGACCACCGTGAGCTAGACATGAGCTGCAGTTTTACTTGGGCCTGTCATCTTTAGATGGGTGCTGGGGATCGAACTTGGGTCCTTAGGCTCACACTGCAAGTACTTTTCCAGCGGAGCCATTTCCTTAGTCCTGTATAGGCATTTAAAACTTTGAGTTTAGTGTGAGAGCCTGCAATGGTTAAACTGTTCGGTTTCTGTGTCTGATGGCTTCCTTCCAAACGTTTTGCTCCCCCTTTTCGTCTGTTCAGGTTTGGATCTTGAAGGGTCACACAGTGAAGTCCTCTCTGTTGCTGTGATGAAGACCATAAGTGACTCACGGAGGAAAGAGTTTGTTTGGCTCACACATCCTGATCATAGTGAAGGGAACTCAAGGCAGGAACTGAAGCAGAAACCACAGGGGAATGATGCTTACCGGCTCGCCCAACATGTCTTCCTCAGCCTGCTGTTTTACATGACTAAGGAACTCCTGTCCAGGGGTAGCACTGCTTACAGTGGGCTGGGCTCTCCTATATCTGTCGTAAATCAAGAAAATGGCCGGGGCTGGAGAGATGGCTCAGAGGTTAAGAGCACTGACTGCTCTTCCAGAGGTCCTGAGTTCAATTCCCAGCAACCACATGGTGGCTCACAACCATCTGTAATGAGATCTGGCGCCCTCTTCTGTTGTGCAAGCATGCATGTAGGCAGAACACTGTATACATAATAAATAAATCTGAGAAAAAAAAGAAAAGAAAATGGCCCACAGGCCAGTCTGGTGGAGGCATGCTCTTTCTCAGTTGAGGTTCCCACTTCCCAGACAACCTTAGCTTGTGTCTTCATCAGTGTTCTATTGCTGTGAAGAGACGCCATGACCATGGCAACTCATAAAGGAAAGCGTTTAATTGGGGCTGGCTTACAGTTTCAGAGGTTAGTCCACTGTTGTCATGGTGGGAAGTGTGGCAGAGTGCAGGCAGACAGGTGCTGGAGAGGTAGCTAAGAGTTCTACCGCTGGATCAGCAGACAACAGGAAGAGAGACACTGAGCCTGGCTTGAGCCTTTGAAACCCCAAAGCCCACCCCTATTGACACACTTCCTCCAACAAGGCCACACCTACCCCAACAAGGCCACACCTACCCCAACAAGGCCACACCTACTCCAACAAGGCCACACCTACCCCAACAAGGCCACACCTACTCCAACAAGGCCACACCGACTCTAACAAGGCCACACTGACTCTAACAAGGCCACACCGACTCTAACAAGGCCACACTGACTCTAACAAGGCCACACTGACTCTAACAAGGCCAAAGCTAATCCCTCCCAAGCAGTGCCACTCCCTGATGATCAAGCATTCAAATACTGCAGCCTATGGAGGCCATTCTCAAAACCACCGCAGCGTGTGTGTGTGTGTGTGTGTGTGTGTGTGTGTGTGTGTGTGTGTGTGTGTGTGTATGTGTGTGTGTGTGTGTGTGTGTGTGTGTGTGTGTGTGAAGTTGGCAAACTTAACATATCAATGGGGTGCAATTGGGAGGTGGGATGACCTTTAGGACAATAGTTCTCAACCTGTGTTTCACAGGGGTCGCCTAAGACCATGAGAAAACAGATATTTACAATACAATCCCTAACAGTAGCAAAACTACAGTTTTGAAGTAGCAACAATAATAATGTTATGGTTGGGGGGGGGGGTCAACACACAATGAGGAATTGTATTAAAGAGTCACGGCATTAGGAAGGTTGAGAGCCACTGCTTTAGGAGGTGAGACCTATAGAAAGAAGTTAAGGGCACTGACTGCTCTTCCAAAGGTCCTGAGTTCAATTCTCAGCAACCACATGGTGGCTCACAACCATCTATGATTCAGTCTGGCGCCCTCTTCTGGCCTGCAGACATACATGAAGGCAGAACACTGTACACATAATAAAAAAAAAAGGAAGGCCAGGTGGTGGTGGTGCACACCTTTAATCCCAGCACTCGGGAAGCAGAGGCAGGCGGATCTCTGTGAGTTCGAGACCAGTCTGGGCTACCAAGTGAGTCTCAGGAAAGGCAAAAAGCTACACAGAGAAACCCTGTTTCAAAAAAAAAAGGGGGGGGGGGCTGGAGAGATGGCTCAGAGGTTTAAGAGCATCGACTACTCTTCCAGAGGTTCTGAGTTCAATTCCCAGCACCTACATGGTGGCTCACAACCATCTGTAATGAGTTCTGGCGCCCTCTTCTGTGTACATAATAAATAAATAAATCTTTAAAAAAATTATTAAAAAAAAAAAAAAAGAAAAACCAAAAAGAAAAAAAAAGAAGAAAAAAGAAAGAAAGGAAGAAAAAAAAGAAATTAGGTCACAATGGGAATGCCTTTGAAGGGGATACAGGAGTCCAGCTTCCCACTCTCATTTATTTCCTTGCTGCCATGAGGTAAGCAGCTTAGCTCCACCAGGTCCTCCTGCCGAAGAGTGCTCTCTCTCCACAGGGCCAACCAACCATGGAACCACAAGCCTGAACATACCCTCCTCCTCCAGGGAGATTTACTGTGGGTGTTTGTCCCAGCAGCTCAAGGGAACATCACTGAAAACGACTTTTCTCCTTTTTTGTTCGAAGAGTATCAAGCTTTTGTTGATATGGTATAAAAACTAAATCCTGACCCTCTTACCTATTATTCTCTGCCATTTGTTTTGTTCATATTAATGCATTGTGAAAACCCCTCCCAGTGAATGGATACACATTTTTGGGGGGTAGATAGGGCCTCGTGTAGCCCAGGCTAGCTTCAAACTTGCTACATAGCCAACCATGACTTGGACCATCTGATCTCCCTGCGTCTGCCTCCTGAATGCTGAGATTATGGGCACATAATACAATGCTAGGTTTATGTGAAGCTGGACTTGAACACAAGGCTTCATCCATTCCAGGTAAGTATTCTTCTAAGTGAGCAACATCTCCAGGCCCTGATCTTACTTCTCAAAGATTTACTTATTATTTTTACTTTTTGTATATGAGCCTTTTGCCTGCATGTATGTATGTGCATCACATGCATGCCTGGTGCCAGTGGAGGGCACTGGATTTCCTGGAACTAGAGTTAAGGACAGTTGTGAGCCACCATGTGGGTGCTGTGAGCTAAACATGAGTCCTCTGCAAAAGCAGCCTGTGCTTTTAACTGCTCCAGCCCCCAGATCTTATTTTTAAATGTTGAGTGACACTCGTGGTGTGGATTTCACAGAGAGTTCCCGTGTAGCCAAGAAACTATTTTCCCATGGTAAAAGAGAAACAGAATTTATAAAAACTGTTTGGCACTTTAGTGAATTCTTTTTACCTTGCCAGGAGCTTAACCCATGTCTGGTTCAAAAGCCCAGATCAGCAACTTTGAGTGCGCACGTGTGTGTGTGTGTGTGTGTGTGTGTGTGTGTGTGTGTGTGTGTGTCAAAGAAGAAATGGACTGACTATGCCCCAAGGGGTTGGTTCTTTTGCCAGGCTGCTGAAACACATGTGGCTGCAGAAGATGTATGCTAAAACAAGGGTCTGATGGAGGAATATTTGGGCTCAGGACATGGGGAGGGGCAACTTGGATGGAGAAAACCTGTGGGAAAGTGTAGTGTCAGGAGTGGGTGTGTGGCTAGTCATGAGCAGGGGCAGGGAAAGGTGGGATTGAACACACCACCTTTCCTTTCATCAGGAGTCAACCCTCCCCCATCCCCACCCCTCCTCACCCCACCTTCACCCACCCCTCCCCTACCCCATCCTTATCCCCACCCCTCCTCCCACTCCCATCCCCACCCCACCCCTACCCCCACCCTCACCCCCATCCCAAGAATCTCAGCATTCCCAGGCTACTTTGCCTTCTGTTTCTCCTTGGGGAAGTGGAGCCACTGGCCTCTCGGTTTTCTAACTGCACAAGGGAGGAAAGTCTGAGATTTCAATCAAAAGCTTAAGAAAATAATAATCCCTGGTTGTCCTAATTCTTTAGTGAAAACACCTCACAGGGGCAGGAGGAATTGCCCTTTGCTCCTATTTCCTGTTTAATAGTTTTTTCTTAATTAAAAAGACTTGTTTGCTTAGTATGGGCTCCAGAGTGCTTATTTATTTTATCTTCTTGTTTTTATTTGTGTTTTTCTTCTTTTCTTTTCCTTTCTCCTTCTCTTCACCAGTGACTGGATAGCCACGTGTTTCCAGTCTCCTGTTGTCTTAAATGCCTGTTGCCTCTGACACTGCATGGTACTCAGCCTTCATCAGTCCATTTCTAGTCCCGCAGAATGAAAGTATGTCCGGGACATATAGATAAGTCACACAGCCCCTGAACTCAACTGCCCTCAGTTATCTGCATGCTCCTATCAGAGTCTTTAGATTAACTTTAGATCCACTCAGTGCCACCAACATCTGACCACAAACCTTCCCTAAAAATGGACAGGAATTGGCATCTGCATTCCAAAGCAACCTGTACAATTCTTCATGTTGATTGACAGAGTTTTCTCCCCTCCCTTAAGGTGTCAGGGTGTCGCCCCTGGTCTGAGAATGCCTCCGAGACACGCCCGCTCTGGATCCTTGAGCTGGGCAACGCTGTCACAGACTTAAGTCTGACTCAGCAAATGAGGTCATTGGGAAGAATCACCAGCGGTCAAGTCACTGTTAGTGCCAGGGTCAATTTCCTGAATGCTCCTCTGCATGAGGCTCCAGTAGACCTTTGGGTAAATTCAGAAAGTGCATGGGCAGAAGATAGCTCATGCATGAAGTCAGTGAATTCCAGTCAGGGTGATTTTTAGTGACCAGTTCTCAACATGACAAAATGTATTATAGGAACATCATCTGGGTGTGCAAAGCCTTGGAGACCAGTACAAGGTGGTTGCTCTGCCCAGATTAGGACACCCAAAGAGACCACCAGAGACCGAAGATGTCCAGAATACAATAGCAAGGTTTATTTGATTCAGCGCACATGCGTAGTTCAAGCTAGCAGGGAACTCTTGTCCACCATGCCTGACACCGAAAGGCAGGGAGGAGAGTTCCTCTTTCTTGGGGAAGTTAGTTTTTATAGGCAAAACCCACAAAACTCCTTAGATGGGAGGGGATTAGTACTGGTCCATCCTTGATTGGTCCAGCCCCTGCCCCCCTCGGGCCTGGACTTTGTCTTATTTCAGCTTGTCTCTTTGCCCTGTCAAGAGTTTTACAACCCATCTCTGGGGTCCGGTCATATTATCTCCAGAGAGGGGCATCTTGTTCTTTTGAAAACACCTGACTTCACCCTCTCCAGGAAGGGGGAACTGACTCAGTTCTGTTTAAGATATCTCTTCCCTCAGCTCTTTTGGGTTTTTGGGGGAACTGTGTCTGGGCCTTTGGTGGGGGGGTCTTTCAGTGTTAGGGACGGAACCTAGGGTCTTGTATATGTTGAGCCATATTCCCAGACTCCCGCCCCTCCTTTTTTTTTTTTTTTAAATGGAAACAGGATTTTGCTAAATTGCTCAGGCTGGCCTTGCACTCTTGATCAGGCTCCTGCCTCAGGCTCCGGAATAGCTGGATTCATAGCCTATACCACTCTCTGGGGAAGGGGACTTCTTGTGTTAGTTCTTGAAATGAGAGAGCTATAAATAATGTGTAGATATTTGTGAATGGCTGGGAGACCATAGATCTAGATCTCCCAGGGATGTTGACCAGCTCCACTCTTCACACCTCTGAACTTGTGCTAAAGATGCTCTCGGGGCTGGGGATATAGCTCAGTGGGGGAAGTGCTTGCCTGGCATGCAAAAGGCTCTGAGTTCGATCCTCATAAACCAAAAGTAGGGGGGCACATCAGTAATTCCAGCTCCCCCCGAGGTGGACACTCTGCTACATAACGTTTTCAGGGCTAGTCTGGGATGTATGAGACCCTGCTTCAGAACAAAACATGGGGGCTGGAGAGATAAATCAGCAGTTACAAGAACTTTCTGCTCTTTCAGAGGACCCAGGTTCGATTCCCAGCACCCACATGGCAGTTCACATCCGTCTGTAAATCCAATTTCAGGGGATCGGATGCCCTTTTCTGGCTTTTGGGTACCAGGCACATGGGCAATGCGCTTATACACATGCAGACAAACACTCATGTACATAAAATGAAAATAAATAGATGGGGGCCTGGAGAGATGGCTCAGAGGTTAAGAGCACTGGCTACTCCCCCAGAGGTCCTGAGTTCAATTCCCAGCAACCACATGGTGGCTCACAACCATCTGTAATGAGATCTGGTGCCCTCTTCTGGCAGAACACTATATACATAATAAATAAATAAATCTCAAAAAAAAAAAAAGGAAGAAAGAAATCTTTAAAATGAAGACCAAACATGTTATGAGTAAACACTCCACTTTTCCAAAGATGGAAAAGTAAGGAGGTCAGTCAGTTAGGCACTGAGCTTAAAGAAACGGTTTCCTTACTTTTGTGTCTTGGTCATTGTTCTGTGGCTGTGAATGTGATGCCAGGATCTCAGGGACCCCAAAAGACCACCATGGAGACCGAATCCCATATGTAAAAGCAAAGAGCCTTTATTTCAAGTTTGGAGCTTGGACTCTGCCCCAAGCATGGGTGAGAGCAGAGAGCCCTTGAGCAGGGCAGGGTGGGTTTTTTGTTTTTTGTTTTTTGTTTTTTTAAATCCTAGCAGAGATTGGAGTGTGTGAGGGGATTTCCAGGGTTCAGGACTCTGATTGGCTGACATTTGTCCAGGGAGTGCTGGGAATGTTCGGAATGTCAGGTATTTCCCCTTAGATGCAGGCCCTCCCTGGGTGGGATCAGCTCATAGCTTCTCCTGGATCCCAATGTTGCCTGCCAGTAAGCCTGTCATGGCAGTTGTGTGGTTAGGCTGTCTCCTGCCCCTCCCTCTTCCCCCATCCCTGTTCCCCCCCCCTCCCTTGTCCAGTGAAGAGACACCATAACCACAACAACTCTTAGAAAAGAAAACATTCAGTTGAGGCTTGCTTACAGTTTCAGAGGTTTAGTCCATTATCATCATGGCAGGAGCATGGTGGAACACATGGCCCTGGAGCAGTAGGTGAGAACTATATCCTTATCCACAAGCAGAGGAGAGAGAGAGAGACAGAGACAGAGACCAAGGAGGGCGGAATGGGTTTTTGAAACCTCAAAGGCCACCCCACTGACACACTTCTATCCAAGGCACACCTTCTAATCCTGGTAACCCCTTCAAACTGTTCGATTCTCTGGTGACCAGGCATTCAAATCTCCGAGCCTGCAGAGGCCATCCTTATGTAAACAATATATTTCATGAGCCTCAACTTCCCTGTCACACAGAAACACTCATTATCCATCTCCTAAGATTGTTAATGTGAATCTGACGAGAATATAGATATGTAACGGCCCCATAAGACAAAGTTCTATAAGGAAAAAAATGTCCAAGTTCTATAAGAATAGCATCAATAGAAGTCATTTCTAGAATTTTCTGACAAAGAATTCTCTTCACTTCCAGTTGTTATCTTAGGGATTCACTGAACACAACCTGTCACTGTGCCTGTGGTAGTTCAAAGATCACCACCCAGTGGCCAATGGCCTCTTTTTTGTCCATTCCCCTGGGGTCAGCCTGAACTTCCTTGCTGGGTCTGCCATTGTTCCCTCCTCTGCAGTGGACACGAGGGACACACCTCGTGATGTCTTCAGGTCGTCTCACAGAACCACTGGCTGGTTCCTTTAATCAAATCCAGTCTCCTGCATTCCCAAGGCTGCATGGCCATGGCGTAGGGTGCAGGGTAGGGTTCTGTAGGCTGACCACTTATTTATGATCCATAGACTTGGCTGAGTTAGGGTCTTCTCATCTGTAAAGTGGGGGGTGGGGGAGACACACTCTATATTACTAGGAAGTGATGAGGACGCGGTTGACAGGGAGACCATGGTTGACATGAGAACATGGTGATGGAGCCGGAAACATTGTAAGAGCTGAATCCTTTCTCATGTGTCCTTCTAACTCACCTTCTTCCTTCAGGCCTCATCTACTGTAGAGTGTGTGTTAGTTATTTGGTGCTCTTACCCTGCGAGGAAACGTCCTGAAACACGACAAATCCACAGAATAGTTTTTATTAAGACAGGATAGAAAGAGACAGACGTGACAGGCCTGTGGGAAACACACATGGTCAAGAGAAAGGAGAGAGACCAGTGCCAAAATGGAGCCGGCTTTATAAAGGGTGGGCCGCGCATGCGTACAGAACCACATGTGGCTACTCCACGGATGCACGTAGATTACATGGCTGTGCGCGCTTTACACAACCATGCAAAGCCACGGAGTCCTAGTCATGAGAGATGTTTTGACCCGGAAATGGCTATTTTGAACCGGATATAACTAGGCGGGAGTGTCTAGGTCCGCCGGGCATGCCCAACCGTGTGGGCATGTTGTGACTTCATATCAGCATGTCCTATGTCCTTTGTGAAAAGGTCCTGAAACCGAATCTGGCTGTGGGGGTGTGTCCACCCGCAGCTGGCCTCACTAGTCACAACTGCACCCTGTCCTGCCTGTTGGTTAAGTCGGCGCTGCTGGTGGCTGGCTACCGCCCGGCCATACTGACAGAGGAGTGCTGGTTGGTGGAAGAATCTCGAGCCATGATTACCTTTCTAGAGCTTTATTGGGAGAGAAAGGGGAGAGGTGGAGAGAGAGAGAGACAGAGAGACAGAGAGAGACAGAGAGAGACAGAGAGAGACAGAGAGACACCCCACGGAGGGAAGAGAGCAGAAAGAGAAAAGGGGGACACACAGAGGGCCCGCCCACTTTTTAGGCTGGTGTGTAATTAAGGACAGAGTCCTTACACTGCCTCTGGCCTTCTCTCTCGTTTCATTCTCCACCTTTTGGAGTCCCGAGATGGATATATTACTTTCTCGTGTCATGAGCTACCACTACAGCTGCATGTGAACCATGTCCTTTGTGTGTCTGGCAAGCCAAGAGGCGGCTTTGGATGGGTGTGATCCAGGGTGGGCAGAGGAGTGCGGGGTGGAAGGGAGATGGGGAAGGTTGCCACCCCTTCCAAGATTCCCAGGGCATGCTAGGAGAAGGGACGAGTCAGGAAGGCTGCAGGCTGGTGGGCATGAGGACCTTATCAAGCATCTCTGCTGAAGGCTACAGTCATGGTCCCTCCAAGCTCCCCTCACTGTTTCCTCAGCACACACCATGGCAGGGGCTTTCCATGAAGTCAAGCCAAAGTTTCCCTGGTCACTTGAGAGTTTCTTTTGAATCCAGGTCGCTGGAATAACTGTCAACCACACCTGCTCTGGTCCCACCCTTCAGGTAGCACAGGAGGAAAGCAGGGACGATTCCTGAGGTCCACCCTGGCCTGTCTCCACTCTGCAGACCTCCATAGTGTTCTTTCCTTCATCTTGTCCCTGTGATGTCAGAGGGACTTTGGGTCCTTTTGTTATGATAAACCTCATGCTCCCAAGTGTGTTCTGGGGGACAGTCACTGCTTGAGAAAGTGTTGTCTGCAATGGACACAGCCCAAGATTATGCACAGGGACTGTGTTTCACCTTTGTCTCCCGTGTGGGTTTTTATTTTTAATAATAATGTGTATGGGTGTGTCTGCATTGGGGTGTGTGCACATGAGTGCAGATAAGAGCACCAGAGTTGTGTGGCCCCCTTAGAACTTGAGGTACAGATGGTTGTGAGCCACCCAATGTGGGTGCTGGGAACTAAACTTGGGTCCTCTGCAAAAGTCATATGAACTCTTTAACTACAGAGCCATCTTGGATGGGGTCTTAATTCACGAATCCATTGAGAGCCTTGAAAACCCCACAAGAGATGGCTTCTTTTCGCTTCATGTGTTTTTCCCAAGCTGTTTTGATGGTGGCCCCTTGCTCTGACCTCCAGCGGAGTGCCTGTCAGCGGGACTCAGGGAAACACTCTCTGAGGAAAGCCTCCATGAACAGTGTTTTATCTGTAGGGATGCTGAGAAGTTAGACTCACTAATGAGAAGCTGGGCATCAGAGGTCTATGGAAAAATATGTGTGCTTGGCTTTAATGAAAAGATGACTTTCACATAGCTCAGAGGTTCTGACCCCTTGCGCCACAAAAGATCCCTTTGAGTTCCCTCCTCAAGGGACTCCATGTTTTGAAAGCTTTCATCTACCCAAGAAACTACACTTATTGAATAATAATTTGTTTCTTTGAGCTTTATTTATCAAAGACATTTAACTGCCAATTAGTGCCTGTGATCGGTACAGATCAACCGTGGTTACCACACTGACTTGATACGATCCAACCCAAAGCAAATAAACTTAATGTTTTATTTAGTCTGGGAACATCGCTGAAATAAATGGATGATTTCCTTTGGGCTTTTTAAGATCATGAAAATAGCTTTCAGCCTCCCCCCACACCCCCGATTCTGCCTTCCCAGGGTGTCTGGTGGGTGGGAAGGAGAGCTTGTGCTTGGGCATTAAAGAAGGCTGGAAACAACGATGTGGAGAGGGAGGGAGCTGGTACCGGGCCAACCGAGGGCAAATGATGAGGAGGCACTGGGTGACTCCAACCACCGGGAAGAGTGGGGATCTACATCTGGGGCTTTGGCCCCTGCTGACAGCGGGTTGAAGATGTGTGTGTGGTGGTTTTCTTGTGTGGCCAGGCTCCTGGACATTACTGTCGTCCCTCCCTGCCCTGGCCACATTGCATCACTCAATCACCTGGGGGATGCCAGACAAGTGAATTAGGGGATTCTGGGAACGAATATTTCCCCAGGCCTTCACAACACATTTCCCAGTTATGAAGAGCGTAAACTCATATGCCACAGCCACCTCAGGTGTGGGTGGAGGCCTGGAACCCCTAAGGCTCCCTGCTTCTGTGGCTACCTCACTCCTCACCCTGGGGGAAGAAGTCCTAACCAAGGACTCTATTGTATTTAGCAGAGTCTGTTTTATGGAAAAGGGGGAAGTCTACAGAGCAAGGTCATCCTGGGACCCTTCAGGTAGGTCTGCCTCAGCGGGTGGATTGCACAGGTTCCTTAAGAGGACTTCAGGGGCACTGTTGTGGGATTCTGGGTCCTGTGATGTAGTGTTCATCCATCTGCAGAAGAGCTGCCAGAGCAGCTGGGGCACAGCTGAGATATGGCTGGGGTTACAACTGGGTGACCCGGTTACCCAAAGTCAGAGAGCACCAGACCCTGCTGCCTCCGACCTGATGGGTCTGCACAGCCCAGCCCTTCTTGGTCTCCCTGGCCACTCTCACAGCCCCCCACCTTCCCAGCCCTGCTTAGCAATGGCCCTGAACAGCAACCCATCTCTCTTCATGGTTCTTTGCCCTTATTATCGAGGACTAGCATTTTCCCAGAAGATATTATCTATGTCTGGCAGAAGCTTGCTTGCAAAAATAAAGTCTCCCCTGAACGTTTTCCAAGCTGGTTTTAGAAACAAGTCTAGATGATGTCTTATATTCACTTCCACTGGCAAACCACCTGCACCCCAGCTTGCTTTGTGGGCAGGGATGTGAAGTGAGGCCCATTCTCTGAAGAGCTTGCCCCTTCTGCATGGGGCTCAGAGAACCTCTCAGTCCACATCACTGTTTCCTCTGCTAACCCTGGTCTCCTTGGTCTGCTGTGGGATGGAGCTCACTGGCCTGGGGAAGACAGCCTGTCGCTTTGCTCTTACCTGCTGGACTCCCTGTTGAAGGAGGCTCCCTTTAGCATCTGGATGGAGCCCACTGCCTAGGCTCCCATCTCCTCAGTTCATTCATCCATTCCCTCAGTGTTTATACCAAGAACCTCTACGTGTCTGGGTTATAGCGGTTGACATGTGTGCATGGAGCCTGCACAGACAGAATGGGCCCTCATCGACAACATAACTTAAGTCTTTCGTGCTCTGACCAAATTCTTTCTTGGACTCACATTAGCCCGTGAACAGGGATGGAAGTAACGAGCGGAGAAGACAGAGGAGAGGGACCGTATTTTGATGGGTCAATGCCCAGGTGGAGGTCTGAGGATAACATTGTCTTCCTCTATCATACCCACTTTATTTGTTTATTTATTTTTGTGGTTGTTGTTTTTGAGACATCTCATTATATGGCCCTGGCTGGCCTGGAAGTCTTTATGTAGACCAGGCTGGACTCAAACTCCTAAAGGTCCACTTGCCTCTGCCTCCTGAGTATTAGAATGAACTCTCTCTTAGCTCTTAACATCATTTTTAATAATTTTAAAGCTTTTTGATAGTTTTCAAATTCCATTACAACCAGATTCTTGCATGTGCAGTTACATGTAGTGGCCAGAGGAGGGCATCAAGATTTTCTACGGCTTCTTTGCCTTATCCCTTGGAAATTGAATCTCTCAAGGAGCATGGGCCTGTTTAGGCTAGCCTGACTGGCCAGCGGGCTTCTGAAATTGGCCTTTCTCCACCCTACAATGTTGGGGTTACAGAAGCTTACATCTATGCCTGCTTTTGGTGGGGGGCTGTCACTCTTGCACACTAAGCAAGAACGTCTTCTGTGATTACTTGCTGGGATAGATCCAATTTTTTCTGAATCGGATGCCCCAAACTGAATAGGCCCTGACTGGTCCACAGAATTAGGCAGTGATGACGAGAGGCAGGTGGGGAGATGCAATCAATGTGACCCCACTGGGAAGAGGAACAAATCACGCTAGGTTCACACTGAATGGACTGGATGGGGTGAGAGGCGTGGGTAATTAGGCAGACCTGATCACCCTGTGGCCAGCTCTACTCCTCATTGCTCAAGGGACAGTTTGATTTCCTTGGATCCCACCTGCCTGGGACTGGGGTGGCCTCCTCATGGGGTGGGCTGTCTGGAAGGCTCCAAGGTGACAGCAGGCTGAGAACCATGACCAAGGACTTTCAAGACTCTGGGAGTCTGGGACAGGGCATGGTGATGCAGACAAGCACTTGGGCTGTGGCCAGGGTGATAGTTCTGGTGCTGCAAATAGCTGTTCAATTTGTGACAAGTCCGTAACCTCTCTGGTCTAGAGTTCCTTCATTTGCCAAACTGGTATCCTTCACTCTGAAATGCCCATCCATCACTAATTAAGAAAATGCCCTACAGGCTTACCTACAGTGTGATCTTAGAGAGGCATTTGCTCCATGGAGGCTCCCGCTCCCTCTTTGATGATTTTAGTTTGTGTCAAGCTGTCATAAAGCGAGCCAGCATAGCGCTGAATGATCCAGATGGTGAGTGTTCAAGGCCAGCCAGCAATTGCTATGGCTCAGGCGGAGGGAGGGGGGCCACCCCAGGCCAAGGCCAGAGGAGTGGGAAGCAGTGAGGAGGGTGGTGCTGAGCAGGATAATGTCACTAGGATCCTCTCTGTACCAGGACCCTTCCGAGTAGGTGTCGGAACCACCGAGCACTATCTACAGTCCCCCGACAAAGTGGACAGGATGGGACCTCTGATGCTCCCCGAGAGCAGTCTGTCGCCATCAGGCTCCTCCCTCTGCATTTGGTCCACGGGGGCCTGGGAGTGTGCGGACACAATCACATTTCCATGGAAAATGTCAGTGCTGGAGTCAGAATTTCTGGATGTGCAGCGCACTTGCTGTAGACCCGGGGACCCTGGGAAGAAAATCTTGGATGTTCTAATGTGAGCTTTTCCCTCCTGGAGATTGGGCTTTACTCAGGGTCTAGAAAAAAGAATGAGTGGAAAGGGGAGACCAGTTACATCGAGCACAGTTGTAGGCCCCTGACTCTCCCAACCTGACTCTCAAAGTCGGGGATACTGGCGAGTGGACCTAACTCAGGTGCAGAAGGCACCAGGTCCCTTACTGTTTCCAGCCCTATCTACAAAGTTCAGTGGGAACCCAAATCTCGCAGCGATTGGAGCATTTGCCTAATTCTTCCTCCTGCAGAGCCAGAGGCTCTTGGGTGCCCAGGGCAAAGGTGCAGTCAGTGGGCTTCAGGACAGTGGGGGCACTACCTAGAGATTCGCCTTCAATCTGGCTCCTGAATTATGTCCAGGCCCTTGGATACTCTGGTTCCACTGGGTAAGCAAACCTCAGCTTATAGTTATGTATTTGCTGAGACCGCCACCCAGTACTTTATCATCCTGTGGTCCCCTTCAGTCAGACACACCCGACTTACCCAACTTCTCCAACCGTCTCTCCCCAGTGAGCGCATGCTGGGGAGTTGGGGTGAGGAATGAGAGAGAGTACATACAGGCTCTAGAGACAAAGTTAGAGGAGGTAAAGTTCTTCTTGGGGAGTATAGAGCAAAACTCAAGGGTTGGGATGTAGCTCAGTTGGTAGAGTGCTTGTCTAGTGTGTGAAACCCTGGGCTCAACCCCAGTCCCCTCCCAAACCTCCCCCCCCCACACACACACAGGGTTTCTCTGTGTAGCTCTGACTGTCCTGGAACTCACTCTGTAGACCAGGCTGGCCTTGAACTCAGAGATCCTCCTGCCTCTGCCTCCCGAGTGCTGGGATTAAAGGTGTGTGCCACCATGCCTTGCATCAATCACCAGTCTTGTATAAACCCATCATGGTGTCTCATGCTTGCAATATCAGCATGCTGGAGACAGAAGCAGGGGGATCAGAAGTTCAAGATTATGTGAGACTATATCTTAAAAAAAAAAAATCCACAGGGCTGGAGAGATGGCTCAGAGGTTAAGAACACTGGCTGTTCTTCTAGAGGTCCTGAGTTCAATTCCCAGCACCCATATGGTGGCTCACAACCATCTGTAATGAGATCTGGTGCCCTCTTCTGGCCTGCAGGGGTACATGCAAACAGAACCCTGTATGCATAATAAATAAATCTTTAAAAAAAATCCACTGAACACATGGAGGTTGAGGGTTTATTTTTATTTATTTGATTTTAGTTTTTTAATTTTATGTGTTTTGCCTGCTTGTATGTCTGTGAACCACTTGCATGCCTGATGCTGATGGAGACCAGAAGAGGTGTTAGATCCCCTGGGACCGGAGCTACCAATGCTTGTGAGTCATCATATGAGGGCTGGGAATTAAACCCAGGCCCTCCCAGGCCGTTGCTCCATTCCATCTCCAAGTTTGGGGTTTCATCAGGTAGTTCCTCTTACACCAGTCTGCTCTTCAGAGGAGGAAGAGGAGGCTCCGGGGTCATGATGCTGTCACGATCCTTGGGAGGAAGTCAAGAGATAAACAAATCCTAGGCTGACTGCTTGTTCTGACCCATCCCAAAGTGGAGAATGAAAGGACCAAGCAGACGCCATAACAGGCTCTCAGTCTTTTCCCAGAGACCAGGCCTCAGTTTCAGTTTCCTGAGACTTGAGCAGTCTCTGGGAGGGCCATGAACTAAAGACACAGTCCTTGCAGTAGCTCCCTTTCTGCACATACTCTGACTGCTCAAGGTTCAGCCAGATGTTTACTGCCTGGAACCCCTCACCAACTTAGAGCTACATTCAAGGGTCAATGTGAACGTGCGAGGCCAGCCAGCCTCCATGGCAGCTCAAGGACAAAGCCTGGGCCACAGAGTCAGCCTCCACAGTCAGTATGTGCAAGGCCAGCCAACCCCCATGGCAGCTCAAGGACAAAGCCTGGGACTTGTCCAGGCCTGCCCCAAAATGATAACTGTAACCCCCAACCAGTAAATTCAAAGGTTACACACCCTCACCTAATCATATGATGCAAAGGCTTGTACCACCCTGTTTGTGGTTTTTATCTTTAAAAACCCCTCACCCCTAGAGCTCAGGGCCGTCCTCCTCCACCTGCTGTATCCAGTGTCGGACACGGACCATGCCCGAGCTTGCTTGTTATCAATAAACCCCTGTGTGTTTTGCATCGGCTCTGTGGTGGTCTTGCTCAGGGTGGTAGCTTTGGCCTGGCCCTATGGCAAGAAGGCTCCAAGCTGTGATGACTCAGTTTCCATTTTGACCTTAGCCCTGCTGGGGATGAACCAAAACTCACACATCCCATTTGGGAAAGATGGGTCACTGATCTAGGACACCCAGGCATGAGTCATAGGACCAGGTACTGTGATTGCCGCTGTGTGGGAGACCTCACAAATCCCACAAGAAAACTATGGTTATCCTCTCTCCACCCAAGCAGACCACGGCTAAGGCGCTTGAATACCTCTCCTAAATCCTGTAAATAATAGGTTGTCAAAATGGGATTTGAGCCCAAATCCCTTCATCTTAAGTCCAGTGTTCTTTCCACAATGCACCCATGGGCAGTGCCTCGGCACTTCAGTGTTTACAGAGGTGAAAAGCCTTTCATTTTATCCTCAGTTCCTCCGTTTTAAAGTCCAACGTCTTCACTTATGTTGCTAGAGGCGCTATCCAGACACGACCACCAGGTGGCGCCACCACACAGCAGCTGATTAATTATCCCAAAGGTTCCATGCGGTGCACACCGCTCAGATGAGTTCACTGAGGCTGGATCCTACTGGCTTGATCATGCAGGGCTGTCCTTTGTATTTGTTAAGAAGGGGATGAGAACCGGTCCACTTACTAAACCATCTAGTTGACAAAGATTTCCTTTTGCCTCGTAACTATTTTCCTTGGTAGATCTTCGGGCCTGGCTGTGTCTGAAAGCCTCCTTCCTTATCTGGAGGCACAGGTACAGAACAGGGATCTTTCATGAAGCACTCCCACCATGAGCTAAGATGGTTGTCAATCAGGGCTGGAAGTGGAAGGTCAGAGGTCATACACGGGCCAGCCAGGCAGCTTCAAACAGTGCACGTTGGCCTGCATCTGTGTTGGAGGGCTTGGAGAGCTATGGGGTTGGATGGCTGGAAGGGAAGAAAGACTGGCCGTCCCCCTCACACAGGTGGTGACAGAAATCTTCTTCACTGGCCACTTGATTCTAGGATTTTGGAAGCTCCTAGGGAGAGGTGTTATGTTGCCAGGCTGCCTCTGGCTTGGTCTTAGAAGTGCCCATTATACAGGAGGCCCAGCAGAGGGAGGAGAAGCAGGAAGTGAGAACCTCCCAGAGCTGACTGAGGAGAGAATGCAGCTGTCCTGCTGGTGACATCACCCTGAGCCTACCTACCATGAGTATGACCTGCCCTGAACTTCTTTGGGGGGCAGGCAATGAGTCACTGAGGTGTCACTGGTCTTACAAACTTACTTCCTGTTACATGGGGAAGTCTGATGTATTTCAAAGATCAGGAGAGGGGTCAGGGCCTCTCAGGATCCAGGTAGTCACTGATAAGGCAATGTGGCAGTTCAGTCCACACTGAGGAAGGACTTCCAGGGATGCTAAGGAGCATGGCTTCCTACCCAGGCCAGGCATCAGCTTGACTGCACCCTGACTGTGGGTGGGGAGGGCTCAGTGACCCAGGCCCTTCCTCTTCACTCCAGTGAAGGAGGTGTCCTTGCCTCCTTCCCCTCTCCCTCCAACCCTGGTCTCCTCTCAGAGGGAGAACCCAGTTCTCCACCAACACTTGGCAGCTTTTGTTGGCTCCAAAACCTCAGCCCAGAGTTAGTACACAGAAGCCATCAATAGGAAGGAAAGCAGGATGCCGGGAAAGACACCGGGTTGGTTGAAAACAACCGTAAAGTGCCAGGCTGAGCTTTGTGAATTACAGTGTAGGAGCTGCTGTCCAAAGCACACGCCCGTCATCCTAGGCATCCTAGCGTTTGGGAGGCAGAGTCAGGAGGGTTGATAGTGAGGCCACAGTGGGCTGCAGAGCAAAGAAAACTGTCTCAAAAACAAACAACACAAAACCAAAGAGATATCTTTAAAGAAGAACTCTCTTATGATGATAGGGTGCCATCTGTGATGTACTGAGTGTTTTATTCTTTTTGTTTGTTTGTTTTTTGAGACAGGGTTTCTCTGTGTAGTTTTGGAGCCTATCCTGGAACTCACGCTGTAAACCAGACTAGCCTCAAACTCACAGAGATCCACTTGCCTCTGTCTCCTGAGTGCTGGGATTAAAGGCATGAGCCACCACCGCCCAGTACATTTTATTCTTTTAAAATTAGTGTATGCCTGCATGTGCATGCCTGTGTGTGTGTGTGTGGGGGAAGGGTTATGTGCAAGTATGTACAGTGTCCTTGGAGGTCAGAAAGGAGTCTGATATGGAGGAGCTGGAGTCACAGCCCAATATGGGTGCTGAGAACCAAATGTAGGCCCTCTGCAAGAGCAGTATGTGTTCTTAACACCAGAGCCGCCTCTGCAGCCCAAGCATTGAATAAAGTGCTGTTTTTGTTTTTGTTTTTGTTTGTTTCTTTGTTTGTTTGTTTGTTGTTTTTTTTAGGTGTTTCGAGACAGGGCTTCTCTGTGTAGCTTTGTGCCTATCCTGGAACTCACTTGGTAGCTCAGGCAGGCCTCGAACTCACAGAGATCCGCCTGGCTCAGCCTCCCGAGTGCTGGGGTTAAAGGTGTGCACCACCACTGCCTGGCTAAAATGCTGTTTTTAAAAACTGCTAGAGGCTGGTCAGGTGGCTCAGAGAGCCCTGGATGTTCTTCCAGAGGACCCAAGTTCAATTCCCAGCACCCGCTCACAACTGGCTGGAACTCCAGTTCCAGGGGATCTGACATCCTCAGAGTGACAGGCATGCAGGCAAAACACCAACGCACAGTAAGTAAAAATAAATAAATTATTTTAAAAGTGCTATAACTTATTTCGTTATAATCCCAAAGAGGTTGAAACAGAACTGCATTGAGGAATTATTGCTGTGTTCAGGAGAAAAAAAATCCCCTTTGTACAACCTGTGCAACACCTTATGGAGATCCCTAGAGCAGGACTCTGTGTAAGAAAGCACAGTGTTACCATAAAACCCCATAAGTAGACCTCTGTGTGTGCAGGAGTGCCTTTTTCTTCTTTTTCTTACTTAATTGGGATTTAAAGGGCTCTGAGTATTTTTACATGTTCAGTATAGTACTAACAACTCGAAGGTCTTTCAGGCTTCCATTTCTAAGTTCCAGTCTGTAAAATGACGCCAGTTCCCAGGTATAATGGTATGTGTCCTTCCTTTTACGGGCCAAGTCCTGACCCCGGTTTCTCAGAATGTGACTGCGCACTCACGGTCCTTTAAAGAGGTCATTACCTGCAAAATGAAGTCATGTGCATGGGCTCTAATTCAACAAGCCTGGTGACCTTATAAAAAGAGATTAGGGGACACACAGAGAGACAGAGAGACACAGAGACAGAGAAGCCCCATGACATAAGGAAAATAAAGCCAATTGTAAGCCGAAGCAAGGGCCTCAGCACACGCCCCCTCTGCTGATTCTGTATCTCAGGGCTTGGGGGCCCCAGCACCGTTTACTGCCCACCCCTCCCCCTAGGTCTTTTGTAATGGGGGGCTCAAACATCGACCCCCTGAGTTACACAGGCAAGGGAGAGGGGTAGAGACAAGTAATGAAGCCAGCCTTTCTACAGGACAAATCCCTTTCCCCAGAGCTATCTGTACCTGTCTCCTGAAAGCACCTGCTTGCACCAAGAGAGAAGATGCTGACTGTTCAGGCCCGGGACACGTCGTACACATTCTTCCCATGCTGCGGGCTGTGGCCGCAGAGTGACGTCATCCTCCAGAGCGGCCATCCTCAGACAGTAATGGCCTGTGCTCATCAGGCGGCACCCAGGTGGGGACTCAGCTGGGGAGAAAAGACCAGAGAGGCCGAGCCTCTGAGCCCCGGCAGAGCTCTGGGTCGGTGTCAGGAAGCAGCGAGGGTGGCTGGGGGCGGGGAGACTTGGCAGGCCCAGACAGATGCTGGGGTGACGACCACCAGGGTTCTGTGGCTGCAGTGAGCTTGACAAGGACCCTCGGCCGGAAAACCCCTGTAGGAAGGAAAATCTGCTGATGAAGGGAGCCGTGAAGGCCAGGCGGGAGCATCTCCTCCCCAGGGGTTCCCACTGAGGTCAGGCTGACCACACCTGGGGTGGGGGTGGGCGCCACCACCAGCCCGCCCGGCCCCCTTCCCTTTCTGAGGCTTGATCAGCAGGCTTGATCAGCAAGCAGGCTTGATCTCTTCTCTCAAGCACTCTGTCTGTTTAAAGGACAGTAGCTCACTAAATGGATAAGTGCGTAACTGTGTGCAGTTTGTGTGGGGGTCAGAAGTCACCCTCAGGTATCATTCCTCAGCCATCATTCACCTTGTCTTTCGAGACAGAGTCTCTCACTGGGACCTGGTGCCCCCAAATCCCCAGGAATCCTCCTGGCTCAACCTCCCCAAACCTGGCATCATAAACATGAGCCAGCATGCCTGGCTTTTCTGTGGGTGCTGGGGATGAAACCCTAGTCCTCAGGCTCAAAGCAGCAAGAATTGTATCCCCAGGGTCACCCCCAGAGCTTCCCTTTGTCTCGAAAACAAAGAGTTGAGCAGGCCTGAGGGCGCTTTCATCCCAGCACTCAGGAGGCAGAGGCAGGAGGATCTCTGTGAGTTTGAGGCCAGCCTGGGCTACAGAGTGAGTTCCAGGTCACCCAGGGTGACATAGTAAGATCTCAAACAAACAAACAAACAAACAAACAAACAAAATAGTTCATACATAATAGTGCTTTTTTGGTTATTAATTTGTGTGGACGAACTAGATGTTTCCAACATGGGGAAATTTTCTGGGGCAGGTGGCAAACTCGAGCATTTATAGAGGTGTGTGTATTTCAGATTCTTAGGCCAAGGAGAAAAATTAATTACCTTAGAGCCATGTTCCTTGGCAGCTGGTGCCTACCGGCACCTTTTCCTGCTATAAAACCTTATTAATTTGAAATCTAAAGGACAAAAGGAAAGTTCCTCAGCAGCCCCTCCCCTGCACTTACTTCCCAGGCTCAGCTAATCTTAACACTTTTATTAACCGGCACTAGGCTCTTGTTGGTTAAGAACTAGCAGGCCCTTTGAAACAGTCGCTGTTTTTAATTAACCGACTTTAAAATAATGAGTCTTGATTGCAGTTTGGTATGATTTAATCAACTCTACCTTAAGCCTTTTTACCCACTCAAGGCATCCTCAGACACTCGGCTTCTCTGAAGGATCTTTTGAGTGGCTCCTCTGGACGGCAGTGTACGGGACCCTGGATCCCAGGCTCCTCCCTAAGCCGTACCAACCCTGCTACCCTTTCCTTCCCTTCCCTTTCTTTTTTTTTTGGTGGGGGGGATTTGAGACAGGGTTTCTCTGTGTAGCTTTGGTGACTGGCCTGGATCTCACGCTATAGACCAGGCTGACCTCGAACTCACAGAGATCCACCTGCCTCTGCCTCCCGAATGCTGGGATTAAAGATGTGCGCCACCGCCGCCCGGCCCCCTTCCCTTACTGAGTGGCGGCCCTCTCATCAACAGGCTTGGTCTCTTCTCTCAAACTCCCCAGGCTCCTCTACAGAAAACCTTCCCACAGCTCCTGCTGTAACTGGAGTTCACTGAGATCCAGGGGTTGGTAGAGCGACCTTGGCTGTAGCCATGGCGGATGAAGCAGAGGGGATGTAGGAGTCCAGGGCAAGCGACTGTGGGCCCAGCTCTGCCCTGCTTCCTTCCAACTCAAGCAGAGAATGTCGGCTAAGATTTGTTGTGTAAACAAAAGTTGGGCACTAGGCTACTCCAGCATAGCCATCAGACGGAAGCAACACACCCAAAGCCATTCACCCGCGGGGCCCGAACATGCTGCCATTTTACACCGCTGTGCCTCGTGGCAGTATCCTGGCTCACACCCTGTCCTCCTGCCGTGCAGCTGTGGTTCTAGGTACGGAGGAGGGATGGTTACCCCCACACCACAGGCCACCCGTGCTCCTCTCCCTGGCGGGGCCACGGGACTCCGGAGAAAAGCAAAGCGTTCTCATGTCTTCTGAGACCCACTGGAGAACGTGGAATTGAGACGTGGAGACTGAGCCAGGGGAGATGATGCTGGGGGCTGTGGGTCAGGAGCCCCATTAGTCAAAACTGAAGGGAAGAAGGTGTATGAAGAGGCCGAGGACAAACCAGGGACCAGGGAAGCCGGGTGAGCAGAGGCGGGAACCTGAAGGAGATGGAAGATGGTGGGGGTATATATAAGGAGGCCCTGGTCCTAAAAATGGTCCTCACTGTGGGACCCTTCAGGAGGTCTCATGGTAAACCTTCCTCTCCACCAGAGTGGCTGGAGGGACCTCTGTTCCCACCAATGAGAGCCAATCATATCTCATTGGCTGGTCCTGGAGCGACTCAGAGGCAGAGATTTGAGTATTCAGTTTTCCTCATTCCCTACAGCACTGGGACACAGATTCCCCCTACCTGCCCCTGCATGTGAGTGTGTGTGTGTGTGTGTGTGTGTGTGTGTGTGTGTGTGTGTGTGTGTGTGTGTGTGAGAGAGAGAGAGAGAGAGAGAGAGAGAGAGAGAGAGAGAGAGAGAGAGAAAGTCACATGCATCCCAGGTTAGGCTTGAATTCACTTTGTAGACAAGGATGAACAAAACTTATTTGTTAATTTAAAATAATCAGGAGAAAATTCACAGATGAAATTTCAAATAAGGCCTAGCCCCAGCCCCGTGTATGGCCAGGCTGGCCTCGGCTCATGGCTGTCTGCATCTGGCTATCTCCACCCTGTGGTGCAGCAGACCCTTCCAGACACAGGCTTTCCTGTGCCTGTGACCACTTGGCCTGACTTCACCACTATTGCCAATGAAGAGAGTTGGCTTCTCTGGATCCAGGCGTAAAGAATGGAGGACTACACGAGGACCCATGATTTAAAGCGGTTCCAAGACAGACCATTGTATAAGGAGAGAAGCAAAACTGGCAGAACTCAGTTCACGGAAGCAGACTGTGCCTCCAGGTCAAAAAGGGGAAACTTCTGTGGACAAGACATGGCTGGGAGCCCAGCAAAGGCCATTTGCAGGCTGAGTTCAGAGACCAGGCTTCGCAGGGAAGCAGTCTTGGTGTTGGGCCCCCCCTTTGCAGTGTGAGCTCATCTGCGTTCCGAGGAAGAAAGTGAGGCAGATGGTCGGAAAGGCTTAGCCAATGGGGAAGACTGAGCGAGTCCAGGTCACCCAGGCAGGCTCTTCGGCCCTTGCCCTTGGGAGTCATGAGTGGTGTACTTGGAGTTAGGTGGCTAGGAAATTCAGTTCTTGGAGTTGAGCTGAGCTCTGGGTAGTGGATACACTTCAGCCACAAGACTAGAACTTCGGTTTTCTGAGTTCTAGTTTTGTTGAGAAAAATTCTGAAAACTTCCCCAGTTAGCCTTGAATCAGGCCCCAGGAGCTATGAGATGATGTTAGGAGCCCAGATCCATCTGAGGCCAACATTAAGGAGCTCCTCACAGTATGCTGAACTGATAACTGGGTGTCCTGGTCTTCAGAAAACATCTAAGTGACGCTCATTACCCAGCCCTGGACTCATTTCCCACTTCCACCTCTCTAAAATACCAGGGTCAAGTCAGGCCTTGCTTAGCTTCATCTTTATTTTGTTTTATTTATTTTTATTTTTAGTTTTCCAAGACTGACTTTCTCTGTTTAGCCTTAGCTATCCTGGAACTCGATCTGTACTATAGACCAGGCTGGCCTCGAACTTACAGAGATCTGCCTGCCTCTGCCAACCAAGTGCTAGGATTAAAGATGTATGCTACCATACTCAGCTTCCATTCTTTTTTTTTTTCTTCTTCGAGACAGGGTTTCTCTGTGTAGCTTTGTGCCTTTCCTGGATCTCACTCTGTAGACCAGGCTAGCCTTGAACTCACAAAGATCCACCTGCTTCTGCCTCCAGAGTGCTGGGATTAAAGGTGTGCGCTACCCCCGCCCCCCCCCTTTTTTTGAAGACCTATTTATTATGTACACAGAAGAGGGCGCCAGATCTCATTCCAGATGGTGTGAGCCACCATGTGGTTGCTGGGGATTGAACTCAGGACCTCTGAAAGAGCAGTCAGTGCTCTTAACCTCTGAGCCATCTCTCCAGCCCCCCAGCTTCCATTCTTATTTTTGATATTTCAGACAAGACTTTCTTCAAGATATGTTTTCTATCAGGCCTGTAATTCCTTCCTAAAAACAGTCAGACTAGAAATCCAAGCCTCATTAAGTAGGCCAATAAAGAGGTCTCTGATGACTTCCTTATTTCAGGAAAGCTTGAATTAATTATTTCCACTCAGGAAAATGTCATGTTGAACAAGTCCTACGCTAGTCCCCAAGTGAACTCCAGGAAGGAACAAAGGAAAAGCCATCTCTGTGTATACAGAGCCAAGGAGAGAGAGGACCAGGAAAAGCCATCTCCGTGTATATAGAGCCAAGGGGGGAGAGGACCCCACGTTCCCCAGAATGAGCTTCAACAGTTTAGTACAGTTACATGCTACGTAACAACAACTTAGTCAGCCAAAAATCAGTGGTTTCACAAGATGACATTGCCCTCAACATCTTGGAGGCCTTCGTGTAAGCAACACTTCAATGTTTATACAATGACAAAATCTCGTAGTGATGTATTTCGAATCCTGTATCCCTACTGTCAGGTGACACACGATTGTGACTATAGTAACCCTCTGCTTTCCGCTCTGGGAAGAGCCAAGTATTCGTTCCTTTATCCATTGACTTCTCAGCCATCAAGGGTTTACACAGTTATCTATGGCATGGCGTGGCAGTAAGACTCACCACATAGGTGGCCATCCAGGCTCCACTACTTAGTGGTTGCAAACTCTCCTAAATTAGCATTGCCAGCCAGGGACCAAGTCCTCCAACATGTGAGCCTGTGTTGACTGGTCTACATCCAAACCACAACACTAGCCAACATTTTTCTTTTAATTTGTGGGCTTAGTCCAATTTCAGACTTAAAAGAAATTCATTCCGATTGTGCTTCCAAATTCCTAAGAAACTGGGAAATTAGAGCATGTTTGTCAACCATCTGCAGCCCTTTTCATGTGAAAGTCCTTTCTGGGGCACCTGCCGGGCCAGGCCCTTTGCTCTGTAGATTGTTTAAAATGTACCCTCCTGTCTCCCCCACACAGAGGACCTGGACTGTGAGCAGCGTGCAGGGCCAGCCACAGATCTCCAGTATGAAGCTAGAGAAAGAGATCTTGAATGGAGTTTTCTAGAGAGAGAAAAAAAAAAGGGACGTGTGTTCCAGGGGTGTTGAGGATGGAAAGATGGGTTTGTGTTCTTGTGGCAAGGGACTGCTTGCATGAAAGGGAGAGTCCTGGGCAGGGAGGAGTCTTATCGGCTCTCTTATGGAATATGGACTTCCTGGTGAGATGTCATGATGCTGTGAGGCTTGGTGGCTGGCCCTTGGTGTCCTCTATTCTTTTCTTGTTCTTTCTTCTCCTCCCAGTTTTCTCCTTCTATATATATATACATGTTCTGCCTGCCAGCCCCGCCCATCCTTTCTCCTGCCTTGCTATTGGCCAGTTTTGTTTTGTTTTGTTTTTGAGCTGAGGATAGAACCCAGGGCCTTGCGCTTGCTAGGCAAGCTCTCTACCATTGAGCTAAATCCCCAGCCCCTATTGACCAGTTCTTTATTAGACCATTGTGTTTTACACAAGCACCGTAACACAGCACCACAGAGTTAAAGAAATGCAACATGAACAAAAGTAACACCCCTTACAATATTCTACCATACTTGGGAGTTGGCTCAGTGGTTAAGAGCACTGGCTGCTCTTGCAGAGGATCTGAGTTCAATTCCCAGAACCCACATGGTGGCTCACAACCACCTGTAACTCAAGTTCTTCTGACTTCCCTGAGCACGCATACATACATGCGTGCAGGCAAAGCATTTATACACATAAAATAAAATAAATATTATAAAAATTGTTCTTTTGGGGGGCTGGAGAGATAGCTCAGCGATTAGGGGCAATGGCTATTCTTCCAAAGGTCCTGAGTTCAATTCCCAGCAACCACATGGTGGCTCACAAACCATCTAAAATGAGATCTGGCGCCCTCTTCTGGCAGGCAGAACACTGTATACATAATAAATAAATCTTTAAAAATTTTTTTCTTTTTTATTTGTTTCTTGAAACAGGGTTTCTGTGTGGAGCCCTGGTTGTCCTGGAACCCACTCTGTAGACCAGGCTGGCCTCAAACTCACAGAGATCCACTTGCTTCTACTTTCTGAGTGCTGGGATTCAAGGCATGTGCCACCACCACCTGGCGTAAAATTAACAGAATTTTTTGTTTTTTGGTTTTTTTGTTTGTTTGTTTTGTTTTTTGAGACAGGGTTTCTCTGTGTAGCTTTGCGCCTTTCCTGGAACTCACTCGGTAGCCCAGGCTGGCCTCAAACTCACAGAGATCCACCTGCCTCTGCCTCCCGAGTGCTGGGATTCAAGGCGTGTGCCACCATCGCCCAGGCAGAATTTTTAAAAAAGAATTCTTTGAGGTTCTCTCCATAGATAAACTGTCACCTATGAGTAAAGGTGATTTTGTTTCTTCTCTCTCTGTATGCTTTTTCTTTCATTTCTTTGACTTATTTGTTTTGTGTGCATTTGAGTGGGTACATGTGGGGGCATGTGTGTACCATGGTGTGTGGAACTCAGGTCATCAGGCTTGATGGCATGTGCCTTTACCAGCTTAACCATCTTGCTGGACCTATTCCTGTACCCCATGTGTCTTACAGTCAGAGGGTTCAGTTCCCTGCTTCTTCAGTGTGTTTTACCCTCCATCGTCGGTTGTCTTAGTTAGGGTTTCTGTTGCTGTGACGAGACACTGTAATCATGG
Source organism: Onychomys torridus (assembly GCF_903995425.1). Taxonomy (NCBI): domain Eukaryota; kingdom Metazoa; phylum Chordata; class Mammalia; order Rodentia; family Cricetidae; genus Onychomys; species Onychomys torridus. Next base: position 65,378,702 of record NC_050449.1, on the reverse strand, counting down.
CAACTCTTTTTTTTTTTTTTTTAATGTGGAGCTGAGGATCGGACCCAGGGCCTTGTGCTTGCTAGACAAGTGCCCTACCACTGAGCTAAATCCCCAACCCCATGGCAACTCTTATAAAAGAAAACATTTAATTGTGGTGGCTTGTTTATAGTTCAGAGGTTCAGTCCATTATCGTCATGGCAGGAAGCAAGGCAGCATGCAGGTAGACATGGTGCTGAAGAAGGAGCTGAGAGTTGTACATCTTGACTCATAGGCAACAGGATGTGGTCTGACATACTGAGCATGATTTGAGCATATATGAGACCTCAAAGCCCGCCTCCACAGTGACACACTTCCTCCAACAAGACCACGCCTACTCCAACAAAGCCACACCTCTCAATATTGTCATTCCCTTTGTGGGCCGTTTTCTTTCAAACCACCAAAGCTGTACTTAGCTATGGCCAAGCCTCTGGTCAACCCTTCTATAATGGATATGTCACCCAGCCTTCTTTGCGGCTGTCAGGAATACCTGAGGGGCTGGAGAAGGCTCAGTGGTTAAGAGCACTGCTGTCTTGCAGAGGACCAACTTCAGTTTCCAGCACCCACATGGTGACTCTACAATCCTAGTTTCAGGGGATTTGTCACCCCATTCTGAACTCCACAGGTACCAGGCACACACATGGTACACATACATACATGCAGGCAAAACACTCACACACATAAAATAAATAAATCTTGAAAACTTACAAAAAGAATACTTGACACAAATGGCTCAGGGTGGGTGTTTCTTGGCTCACGGTTTCAGAGTTGAGTTCCTCACCCTCGGCTCTGCTGATCTGGGCCTGTGGAAGGTAGAACATCACAGGGGCAGCAGTGGCATGGAAGAGGCTGCTCACCCCATGGCAGACAGGGAGCTGAGAAAGAAGATCGACCAGGAGGAGGCTGGTCCCAGCGACCACTTCCTCCAGCTGGTCTCCACTTCCTAAAGTTCCCACCATCTCCCCAAGTAGCAGTCCTAGCTGGAGACCAGCATTCAACTCCCAAGCCTGTGGGAGATGTGCCATGTCCAATCCACACCGTGGTTATTCTTAATTCAAAATGTTTACAATTCTTTTCAATATCTGCCTTTTTTCTCCCCTAAACTTTTATTAATTTTATATTAACATGCTGTGACATATATGTAGACAGGTCTGAGGATAACTTGTTGGGAGTTGGTTTTCTTCTTTGCCCATGCAGGTCTTGGGGATGGAATTCGGTTGTCAGCTGCCTTTACCCACTGACTCATCTAGCCTGTTCTTGTTTCCTAGTTTTCTAGTTTTATTTTATGAATGGCATTCCTAATTTCTGGTGTGAGGATTTTAAGAATGTGTATGTCCTCCACTGGGACCCGGCCTGTTTCCTGGATCTTTTTCCTAGCATCAGATGGACTCATACATCTGGTCACTTTCTCAGCTCTCTGTGCAGGGCAGTGTCCTTCCCGGATGGTTTCCTGCTTGCGCACTCTGGCTCCAAATTTCATCTCAGGTTAATGCTGTAATGCTCCTGCCCTGAGCAGAGACTGAATTCTCGATATTGGATATGAGCCAGTTTCCAGTCCTGCAGACACTTCCGCAGCTGGGGACAAGAAAGTTTCTGCATAGAAAGTAAGCCATGTCCACCCCTGGTTTTTTTTTTTTTTTTGTTGTTGTTGTTGTTGGTTTTTTTTTTTTTTTTTTTTTTTTTTTTTTTTTTTTTTTATCAGCCTTCATACAAGGCTCTTACTCAGCCACCTGCCAACATGAATCAGGCGACCATGGCTCCAGTTCCCGGAAATGCTGATTCCGAGCCGCCAGCTTTTTCTGCCCCTACCTTCCTCTGGGCTCAGTGGTAGCACTGGTAACTGAGGTTTCTACTCCCCATGAAGAGCCCGCAGTGCAGAGAAATGGCTTTAGTTTTCCCTCACTTAGAGATCTTGACTGGGAAGTTCTGAATTGCTTCTATGATAATAAAAAATACAATTGTAAATCTGAAAATGTGCTTCCCTTGCAATCATAAGGACCTGAGTTTGATCCCCAGAATCTGTGGGTTTGTTGTTGTTTGTTTGTTTGTTTGTCCATTATTTATTTGGCTTTTAGAGACAGAGCTTCTCTGTGTAACCTTGGCTGTCCTGGAACTCACTTTATGGAACAGAGATCTTGAACTCAGATCTGCTTGCCTCTGCCTCCAGAGGGCCATGGGGCCCAGCTTGTTTGTTTGTTTTTTTAAAGCTGGATGTGCAGGCACACACTGGAGAGGCAGAGACAGGCAGATGCTTGTAAAATAAGCATGGGAGGAAGTCCCGCCCCTGAAGCTCGCCATATATCACCCTGATCAGGCACATGGACTCTGGAAATGGATCCAGGAAGACCAAGATCTGAATTCTAGATAGGCCACTTACCAACTGTGCAACTCTGGACACAGGCTGCGGCCTCGTCCTTCCAGAGAAGTGACAGCCATGTTGCTCAGGCAACGGCAGTAAGGACAGGGTGTCTGGTGTGGGAGAGCGCCCTTCCCCTCTTCCCCAGCGGAGTCACTGAGAAGAGGAACGTTAGGTAACAGGTGTCTTGTGTCACTAGCAAGCCTGTTTTCTTTTATTTATTTATCTATCTATCTATTTATTTATTTAGGTTTTTCGAGACAGGGTTTCTCTGTGTAGCTTTGCTCCTTCCCTGGATCTCACTTGGTAGCCCAGGCTGGCCTCGAACTCTCAAAGATCCGCCTGCCTTTGCCTCCCAAGTGCTGGGATTAAAGGCGTGCGCCACCACTGCCCGGCTATTTATAATTTTTATGTGTGTGTGTGTGTGTGTGTGTGTGTGTGTGTGTGTGTGTATCTATGTGAGTTTATGTGTACCATGTGAGTGCAGGAGTCTGCAGAGGCCAGAAGAGGGCTTCAGGTCCCTTGTTACCTGGAGTTATAGGAGGTTATGAGCCTCTATATAGGTGCTAGAGACCAAACCGTCTTCTGGAAGAACACCCAGTGTTCTTAACCACTGAGCTAGCTCTCCAGCTCCCAGAAAGCTATTTTGTTTAATTAATATATGTATAACCTTCCTACTTCTTTTGGTTATAAATACACATGTATGTGTACATACACACACTCTGCTGGAGATTTTTTTGTTTCTTTTCCCGTGTGACTGAGACTAAGGTGTCCATTTTTCCAACTGTGATAAAGTCTGTGTAATATAAAACTATTTATACTCAGGTCCAAGGAACTGGTTAGACATCACATCTGCATTGTTGAGCATTGGTAGTGTGAGTCATCTCCCAAATTCCTCATCAAAACACAATGTTCTAAAAACTATCCATTTTATTAAGTGCTTCTCATTCAAAGAGTCACAGCTGAAGCAGAAAAAAATGTGGACATGGTAACATTATCTTTCCTCTGCCCCTGTGGGGGCCACAGAGAAGCCCTTTGGAAAATAACTCTCCACTTTTTATCATTCCTTGCCACTGCAAGACAATGTTTCAGGAAAACAAAATTTAGGGCAAAAATGAAGTATTTTGTCCCCTGCTGGTATACAAAACCCTAAGCTTGCAACAAGGCAGCTATTTCATAACTCTCCGAGCTGGCTGAAACTCCATTCTTGCTGTGGTGTTCTGTCTTTTAAACAGGAATATAAGCTGGGCGGTGGTGGCACACGCCTGTAATTCCAGTACTTGGGAGGCAGAGGCAGGTGGATCTCTGTTAATTTGAGGCCAGCCTGGGCTACAGAGCTAGTCCAGGACAGGCTCCAAAAGCTACAGAGAAACCCTGTCTTGAAAAACCAAAAACCAAAAAACAGGTATATAATTAAGATCAAGATCAATGGTGTGTGATCTGCAGCATCCCCACATGGAGATGGCTGGTCAAATTTAGCTTATTGTATTATGCTCTTCTAATTCACCTCAGCAGAGTAGGACTTAGCTGCCTATATGACATCATCAAATGTCAGCCATATTCTTCCTAAAATCCTTTCTCATGTGTTATATTCATTCAAGGAGATCTGTTCTGATTTCTAAGTTTAATTGCTGAATGGATGGATCTTTTTCCAGTACTAAGTATAAATTTTAAGATGGGTGGTGGTGGCACACGCCTTTAACCCCAGCACTGGGGAGGCAGAGGCAGTCAGATCTTTGAGTTCAAGGACAGCCTGGGCTTCAGAGTTCCAGGGCTACACGGAGAAACCCTCAAAATAAAGTGTAAAAAATATTAAGGCTTTAAACTACAAATTAGAGGGCTAGAGATATGCCTCAGCAGTTAAGAACACTGGCTGCTCTTGCAGTGGACCTGATTTGGTTCCCAGCACCCATATGGTGGTTCACAACAGCCTGTAACTCCAGTTCCACAGGATCTAACCCATCTTCTGACTTCTGCAGACACCAGGCACACATGCAGTGCACACACATACATGCAGAGAAAACACTTATACACATTTAAAAAATCTTAAAAAATAAATTATACTATGTTTATGGAAGCTATGTTTCATTTCTATATTTCCTAAAAAATTTAAACCTATGAAAATCAGCCAGGGCAGGTTGGAGAGTTGGCTCAGTAGTTAAGAGTGCTTGCTGCTCTTGTGAGGGACCTGAATTTGGTTCCTAGAACACAGCATCCCGGCTCCTAACCACCTGTAACTTCAGTTCTGAGGGATCCAATGCCCTCCTCTGTGGGCAATGGCATGTACACACACATATCTACATGTGAATGCGCACACTAACACACACACACACACACACACACACACACACACACGAATAAAAATAAATTTCTTTTTTTAAAAAAAGAAAAAAGAAAAGGCCAGGCCATTTATCAGTGTCTGGTGTTCAGGCTTCCATGCTCTGGGCTTGCAAATGTTGCCATGTGGTAAGGCAGGCATGGAGTGTCCAGGACCAGGAGCAGGGACTGCAGAATGTCTCTAAGGACAGGTGGGCATCTCAAACTCCAGGAGCTGACTGTGCTGGGACAGTGGTAGCCTGGCACCAAGGGCCCAGGGCAGCCTGGTGAAGGAGGCCTGGCTTCCACAGCTCCCTACATTTCCCTCAGTTACCTTTCATCCAGTTTCCCTTCTTCAGTCTGGTTTTAATGGTTTCTGTGTCTAGTCAACTGTTGCGGAATATTTGTTGACACTGTGTGAAGATGTGTCGCCGTGATTGGTTTAATAAAGAGCGGAATGGCCAATAGCTAGGCAGGAGAGAATAGCTAGGCAGAGGGACTTCTGGGCAGAGAGAGGAACTCGGGTGAATCTAGGGGGGTGAGAGACACCAATGAGACACTGAAGAAGTCAGACACAGTCCAGAGGAGAGGTAACTGAGCCATGTTGCACAAATGTGGATAAATTAAAAAAGTTTAAGTTATAAGAGCTAGTTGGGGAAAGCTAAGGCCAAGCTTTCATGAGAAGTCTCTTGTCATTATCTGTGAGCTGGCGGCTGAGAGAAAAGTCCACCTACAGTTAGCTCTTGATTCTCTCTTGGGAATGTAATTCTCTCCTATTGTGTGGATCCCAGGGACTGAACTCGGGTTGTCAGCCTTGGTGACAAGCACCTTTACCAGAAGACCTAGTTAGTTCCAAGCCCTCACATTTAGCGACCCACAATCCCTTGCAACTCTAGCTTTAGGGGGACCTGACACCTTTGGCCAGGCATGCCTTGTTCTACAATAATACTTGTAGTTTTTCAAACCGAACCCCAGGTGTGAGCCTCATACCCCACTAGCTCTGGAAGCTGTCACTGGAAGATTCCTGGTTTCCTGCCTTTCACGGGGTCAGATCTCACCCTTGAGACCACTGTGTGAAGAGCAAAGGCTCGAAGGTTAAATGGAGCTGCAGAGGACAGAGCAGGAGCTCTGGCTAGCATTTTAAAAGTATTGCCTGACAGGCACATTTGAAGAGCTTTCCTGGATGGAAAAGAGTCAGCCTCTGTGCTTGGAAAATAAGAATCTACAAAAACCAAACCAAACCAAACCAAACCAGGAAAGCTATCTTCTATAGAGAAATTAAAGATCCTACTCGGAAAATACTTATTTGAGCCAGGGAGAATCACCTGAGAGAATGCACAAAAATGTTCTCCCTGGACCTTGGATTTAAGTGGTCCACATGAGGCCTAAGCAAAGCTGTTTTTCTAAGTTCCCTGGGTATTAGTGTAGGGCACAAACTCATCGACACACAAGCAAGGCCATTCAGTAGTTGGAAGCAGACCGGGCACCTCCTGGATCCAGGATCATGGACTTCTCTTAGAATCAGAAGGGGTAGAGAGAACTTTCAGGGGAAGGGGCTCTTTTTATATTTAATGTTAATGTATTGTTCTATATACCAGCGTACCAATAAAATATGGTAGTTGTATGGAGGACGGTCCCCACAAGATAAAAGTTCCCAGAGCCTATGAGAACTTGGTTTGAGAGACACAGTCCATCTTAGCAGAGGAGTCGGGGCAGGAGCCGGGGGCACACTTCTGGGTCTCAGTTTATTAGTTTGGTTTCTGTCACCACGATAAAACACTATGACCCAAAAAACAAGTCGAGGACTAAATGGTTTACTTCAAAGTCCATCATGAAGTGAAGTCAGGGCAGGAACTGGAGCAAAGACAGTGGAGAAATGCAGCTTACTGGCTTGCTCAGTTTGCTGGCTGAAACCACCCAGGACCGCTTGTCCAGGGGTGGCACCACCCACAGTGGGCGGGCCTTCCCACATCAATCATCAGTCTAGAAAATGGCTCACAGACTTGCCCACAGCCAGTCGGAGGGAGACCTTGTCTCAATGGAGGATCCTGTTTCTTAAATGACTGTAGCTTGTGTCAAGTTGACCAAACAAAACAAAACCCAAAACAACAAAACACAAAACCTAAGCAGCAGAGTCAAGAAACAGAAAGGGAAAGGAAGTGGAGCCTAAGTATAAAACCTCAAGGTCCTGTGGGTGGAGAGACGTGGGAGCATTTGCTGCTCTGGAGGAGGACTTCAGATGATTCCAAGAACTCACAGCAGGCAGCTGACAAGCTCCAGCTCTAAGGGAATCTGACGCCTTTGGCCTCTGTGGTCATTTGCACACACATACACCCACACACATACAGCCCCACGTGCATACATATAATTAAAAGGAAATAACCAGGTGTGGTGGTGGGCGTCTTTAATACAAGCACTTGGGAGGCAGAGATAGATTTCTGTGGGTTTAATGCCAGCTTGGGCTACACAGCAAGACTGCCTCAAAAAACAAAATAAATAGCCAGCACTCGGGAGGCAGAGGCAGGAGGATCTTAGTGAGTTCGAGGCCAGCCTGGTCTACAGCGTGAGTTCCAGGACGGGCTCCAAAGCTACACAGAGAAACCCTGTCTCGAAAAAACAAATAATAAATAAATAATTTTTAAACATCTAAAACCAAAACAAGTGACCCCAATACCCATGTCCAGTGGCTCACTTCCTCCAGAGAAACTCCACCCCGCTAAAGGGTTTGCAACTTTCTAAAATAGCGCCACCAACCGGGCACTCAGTGTTCAAACAACACAGTGTATGGAAGGGGCTCTGCTACTCAAACACCCGCAGCCTTTTAGATGTGTGATGGGGCTTGCGGAGCCCGCCCCTCTCCGCCCGCCAGCCTGGGTTCTCTGCTCCAGCATCCTGGCCTGGACCGCCCCGCTCTGTCCCTGCCTGGCCATTCTGGCATCAGCTGTGATGTAAAATTCTAACATGGTTTATTTTGGTGGATGGTTTCAAAGGTTTCCATCAGTGGGGTAATGGTTCTGCGGTTTCTGCGCTGGGAGAGTATCACGTGGAAGCGTGGTAGAGGGGAAGAAATGGAGGTGGGGGTGGGTGGGAGGAGATGAAACTTCCAAGACTGCCCCTCCCGGACAAGTGCCCTGTCCCGGGGTTACCACGTCCTCCTGATAAAAGCATTGTTATGATTTCATCCATGAGTCAAGCCACTGATGAGGTGACAGCCTTTTTGATTCAGTCACTGAAAACAATATTACAGTGCTGTATTAGAGATACAGGTTCCAGTTGGGGACCGAGCCTTTTGAGGGGACACTTCATATCCGAATCAGAGCAGGCTGTTTCCAACACGGCTGCTGTCACTGTTACTTCTAAAAAACACTCTGGTCTCCTGGACTCATTCTCACCATGGTGAGATCTGAACTTGAATGGTAGGGAAGAGGAGCTCCAGTGTCATTTTCTGTGCCCTTGAGTTTCAGATGGGAACGTGCGTGTGTGCGTGCGTGTGTCTGTGTGTGTCTGTGTGTGTGTGTGTGTGTGTGTGTGTGTGTGTGTGTATAAGACTGGCGTACCAGTGCACAGGGGGACAGATCCAGGCTCAGTTCCGATGTCGCAGGGCCTGTCTGAGAGGAGGCAGTCACCGTCCTCACTGGTTGCAAGCCTGAAGTGCACAGAGGGAGACTCACATGACCCCACCCAGCCTGAGAGAGCTGAGACTCTGAGATCCTCTTGTCAGCGCTTAGGATGGAGGAGAAGGCGTGTGTGATGGAAATGAGGAAGGATGGGGTCCTGGGGTTGTCCTGCGGAGCTCTGTAGACCAGGCTCTCAACCTCTGGGCCTCCGGTTCTTGCCAGGGATGTGATCTTGGGAGAGTTTGTGCTCTTCTGAGCCTCACCTCCTTCACCGATGAGGGGGAGATAAGAACATCTCCATGGGGGGCGGAGGCGTAGCTTAGTGGTAGTGTTTGCTGGGCGTGTGCATCCTGGCTTCTGTCCTTATTGCAAAACAAACAAAACAAAGCAAAACAAAACAGAACAGAACATCTGTTTCCTGGAGTTGTTCAGCAGTTTGGATACTGAATGTGAAGTTCTTCAAATTGCCCAAGGAATCTGAGTGTCTTGCTGCGACCATTATTCCCTCGACCATCACTGTCCATTAACACTCCAGAGCAGATGGAGTCAGAGTTCTTATACTTAAGGTCTGCACTTAAGGACCTGGCTGTGGATGGACTTGGGGTGGGGAGGTAGAGCGCTTGCCTAGCATACTCCAGGTCTTTGGTTCTATCCCCAACACCCCATAAAACTGGGGTAGTCATACATGTCTATAATCCCAGGTGTTGCCATTGTAATCCCAGCTTTTGGAAAGTAGAGGCATGAGGCTCAAAAGCTTAAGGTCACCCTTGGCTACAAAACAAGATTGAGGCTAGCCTGGGCTACATGAAACCCTGGACCTGCCTACAGAAGGCAAATTAAACTCTTCATTATTTCAAGCCTAGGTGCTAAATGGTCCGGCTTGCTCCTTTCACTTTAGGCATATTTTATAAAAATGTGTCCTAGAAGTCCTTTGCTAAAAGGTCCCTGTAGCCCTCACTGAAAGGAGCCACAGGCCAAACATTAAAACATGTTTACTGGAATTTAGGAGGCTCGCCCACCGCTCAGTTTGAATAGTCTGCAAGTACCGCGTTTGTTACCAAATAATTCAGCCCAAAGAATGGTTGATTGATGTGGCCCAGAGAACACAAAAAATTGTTAAATGTCTTTAATCTTGGAATTTGAACCATCCTGGCTTTGGCCAAGGCACGGTGGAAAGGGGATTCATGTCCTCGTGTATTTGGACACAATCGGGGCATTGGAGGGTGTGTGTGTGTGTGTGTGTTGGGGGTAATGTTTAACAAATGTGTCTTCATTGGTTAGTGCCGGTGGCTTGGGGTGATCAGGATGATGGCTGTGAAGCTGCTGTTTTAAGGTTTATACTTCCCTCAGCTGGCTGAACACTGACATCCTGCTTTTATTCTTGAGCCTCTAAGGCAGGAAGCCTAGCGTCTGGAAGTACAGGCTCTGTTTGTAGCCAACCAACCAACCAACCAACCAACAAAAAGTTCAACAACGCAGAGTCCCTTGATGTTCTCAACCTCTTTTCTTGGTTTCTCGTGTACTGCGAAAGCTTGAAATATCTGTACAGGAAGTCTGTGTCCCCCCTGGAGCTGGTCCTGTAGAATCCACAGTCGAGCTTTATAGCCTCATTTGATTGTTTTTCCTCTTGAGAAATGTCATCCCTCTTAGAGTGATCCTAACTTCGTGACAAAGATGCCCTACATTTACAGTGAATGGTAACAAAAGCAATGGTGTCTTCTTCTTCCTGCCTCCCACAGAATATGCCTGTCTCTGGACACCTTCACCTTTCTCCTTCCACAGGACATATAAACACAACTGCTTTCCCAAAGTTCCCTGGGACCTGTCACTATTCCTTAGATCCTGCCTCATCGCCCACCGTGAGCTCCCAGTAGGTGTCTTTTGTTCATTTGTTACATATACTGAATACCGGCTGTGTTCAGGTGGCTAATACCCAAGGAAAATCTGCATGCATCTATCTATGTGCACCATGTGCATGCAGTTCCCATGGAGACCAGAAGAAGGCATTGGAACCTCTGAAACTTGAGTTATAGATGGTATCATTTGCCATATGGATGCTGGGAACTGAACTTGGGTCCTCTGGAAGAGCAGCAAGTGCTCTTACCTGCTGAACCATCTTTCCAGCCCAGCCCTCACACTACTTATAGTAGAGGATACTTCGAAGTGATAGTTTAAAACTAACTTGTTGTTGTTGTTTTGAGACAGTCTTGCTCTGATGCTCAGGCTGGCTTTAAACCTGTGTTCAAATGATCCTCCTGCCTCAGCCTCCCGAGGAGCAGAGATCATAGGCATGTGCTGTGTGTATACCTGTGTAGTATTAGTATATGTGTTTGCGGGTGAGTGCTCCCAGCTTATCTCTACTGCTGTGATAAAATACCATGACCAAAAAGCAACTTGGGGATAAAGGGTTTATTTCACTTCCACATCACAGTCCATCCTCAGGACTCTGGAGGCAAGAACTGATGCAGAGGCCATGGAGGAGTGCTGCTTACTGACTTGCTCACCAAGGCTTGCTCAATCTGCCTTCTTATAACATCTAGGACCACTTACCCAGGGCCAGTACCACTGTGGGGTGGGCCCATCAGCACCAATCATCAATCAACAAAGAGTGCCACAGACTTGCCTGCAGGCCAGTCTGGTGTGAGCATTTTTTCAGGTGAGGTTTCCTCTTCCGAAGTGACTGTAGCCTGTGGGTCAAGTTGACATAAAAAACTACTCAGTGTGTGTTTGTGGAGGCCAGAGGAGGATGTGGGATGTCCTGCTTTATCACTCTGCCTAGTCCCTTGAAATAGGGTCTTCACTGACCCCAAAGCCAGGCTGGTAGACAGCCATCCGTCTCTACCCTGCACAGGGTTGGGGTTACATGCATGTCCACTCCTAGCTTCTTATGTGGAGATTTGAATTTAAGGACTCATGTGTACACAGCAAATTAAGCCATCTCTCCAGCTGCCGAGACAGACTGTTCCTATGACAGGTATGCATAGTAGTATAGACGCCAGGCTGAGACCCAAGGGATGCCTTCCTTCCCTGGCTCTTAGCCAGCTCTATGGAGAGGCCAGAGCTGGTCTCACTGGGGGATGGAAGAGCCCATGATGGCATGCCGTAGAATTAGCCAGAGAGTCAACCTCTGGCTGTTTATGGGGAGACAGTTTGAGCCGCTGCACTGTGACAGCTTTGGGCAAGGTGGGGGACAGGGCCAAAAGACACTGTTGGCTGCTGTATGCTGGGGGAGCCATGGGCACTGGGGCACCTGACAGAGAACAAGTCCTGTGTGCAAACAGCTCCACGCTCTGCTGCTGGCTCCCTCAAGTGAGAACTTCTGCTCCAAGGATCCCTCTTAGCACAGGGGTGGAGTATGGAGTTGTGAGTGTGCCCTCTGAGCCGAACACCCACTATCTTGGGGAGTTCAGCTTGCCCCTTTGCAAAAAGATTATCCCAGCTGGACCTGTGAACTGTTTACACCCCCCCCCCCCCAGCAGAGAGTTTCCAGCCACTTCCTACTACTTGCTGTATGTGACTCTCTGCCTTATTGCACAAGGCTTTGGGGATTGGCTAGAGTATATAGGGTGGGGGAAACCAGGGAACAGAGGCTCCATCTCCGCAGCTAAAGGAAGGTTTCATCCCTGCTGGGGTGATATTGGGAGGCATGCCTCCACCCCTATAAATAGCCCTCACTGGTACTCTGTAAGGAAGCCGGATAAACTCAGCTGCCTCCCAGAGTCAATTGGCGGAATTGTGCCTCACTTGGTGTGTCTTTGGGACCTTAGGAAAAGGGATGGACATTGTTTATGTCTCCTTTTGGGAAGGAATTTTAGTAATAGGGGTGTAGCCCAGAGTGGAGAAAATTACCTTGGAGCATCTTCCCCAAGGTCCCGTGGAAATCTTGTAACACTGAGTTTCTGGCTGCCAATTCTGGGGGCCCCTTGGTGTGCTTCTCAGAAGACCCAGTGGGGAGCAGAGGCACACAGCCACAATCCCTTGAGCACACCCTAAAGCTGGCCTTTCCTTCTTCCCTACCTCGCTCTTCCTGCTCCACACTCCTGCTTCCTGGTGTCACTTCCTAAATATGATGCCTGCTTCCAAATCCTGTCTCAAAGGCCCATTTCCAGGGCAACTCAGATCAAGGCAGTCTCTTGCTCGTAGCTCCAGACACAGACCTCTTCCCGGGGCTCTCATCACACCCACCTGTCTCCCTAGGTGCTCCTTCACGGCTTCAGCTGAATAAGCCACTGCCCTCTGGGTTCTCTGCTAGCCTCATTCACTAGGTCTCCAGAGTGTACCAGGGAAGTGCGTTAGCCTGCAGCCTCCTTTTCCCCCCGACCCTTCCAGTGGGTCCCGTTGCTCTTGCCAACCCGGTGTTATCTAAATATTTCGATATTACACATTTCATATTCACAAAACTTGGGAGAGGAAAAGGTGATTATTTATATTTATTATTTTTGTTTTTCGAGACAGGGTTTCTCTGTGTAGCTTTGCGCCTTTCCTGGAACTCACTTAGTAGACCAGGCTGGCCTCAAACTCAGAGATCTGACTGGCTCTGCCTCCCGAGTGCTGGGGTTAAAGGTGTGCACCGCCACCGCCTGGCAAAAATTTATTTACTTATTTATTTATTATGTATACAGTGTTCTGCCTACATGTATGTCTGCAGGCCAGAAGAGGGCACCAGATCTCATTATAGATGGTTGTGAGCCACCATGTGGTTGCTGGGAATTGAACTCAGGTCCTCTGGAAGAGCAGAGAAAAAGGTGGTTTTAATCCACACTTCCTCCTGAATATTTTGCTTTAGGTAAATTGCTGCCATTGACAAACACCCCCCCCCCACACACACACACCAAGCCCCACAGAAAAACCTCTCAGGTTCTATCCTGCTGTCAAGACAGCGGGTCTTCCACTGAGGGAAAGAGACTGGGAAAGGTGTGGCTCAGAGTATCCCAGGTATCGCTTGAGCGACAACAGGGGCATGGACAGCTGCTTCTCTGGTGACCCCATTCCGATTCTGCCTCTCTCCTTGCCTCCCCACCCACTCCCCTTATTTTGGTTATCATCAGACTGCCTGTTGAGAAAGAAGCAAGCATGCTGGGTAAATGCCTTTTCTGTGGTTAGCAAATGTTTGCTGAGCATGTGCTTTCTGCAGGACCTTCTCCAGGGTCTAGGTGGGACTGGATGAGCAGCAGGGTCCAGCCTGCTCCTCCAAGAGCTGCTCACTCTGGCTTCTGACTGACTGCGCAGGTTCCCCGGCACCTCTCACACTCCCTTCACGTTTCTCCCTTGGGTGAGCCTTCCATTTCCTGGCTCTGAGTGAGGGCACCTCACCCTCCTTCCCTAGTACCCGGCCTAGCTCGTACATGGTCCCCCACACCCCATTCCAGCCACCAGCCTGCTGGTCACGAATTTCTCATGGCAGTTCTACCAAACCTTCAGTGGCTCTCACAGAAACAACCTCTCCAGCTGGGGAGATGGCTTAGCTCTCCTCTCTCTCTCTCTCTCTCTCTCTCTCTCTCTCTCTCTCTCTCTCTCTCTCTCAGTTTTCTTGTTTGTTTGTTTTCGAGACAGGGTTTCTCTGTGTAGCTTTGCGCCTTTCCTGCATCTTGCTCTGTGGACCAGGCTGGCCTCAAACTCACAGAGATCCGCCTGGCTCTGCCTCCTGAGTGCTGGGATTAAAGGTGTGCGCCACCACCGACCATTGATGGCTTAGCTCTTAAGAGCACTTGCTGTGGTGTGATGTGGTGGCACACATCTTGAATCACAGCACTGGGGAGGCAGAGGCAGGTGGATCTCTGAATTCTACAGAGCAAGTTCCAGGACCACACAGAGAAACCCTCAAAACAAAACAAAACAAAACAAAACAAAACAAAACAACAAAAAAACTAAAAAGAAACAAACAAACAAAAACAAAACAAAACAAAAAACCACAAAACCCCAAAAAACCAAAACCAAACCAAACCAAAACAAACAAAAAAAACAACCAACCAACCAACCACCACCAACAAAAAAACAAAAAAACCTCCAAAAACCAAAAAACCAAACCAAAACAAAAACCAAATAAATACATAAATAATCAATCAATCAACCACTTGCTGCTTTTTCAGAGGACTGGGGTTCAGATCTCAAGCACCCACATCAGATGCTCAGCCACCTGTAACTCCAGCTCCAGGGGATCCAACATCTTCTTCTGACCTCTATGCGCACTGCATAATGTCTGATGCACGTACATATACATACTCAGGCACACACATATAGACAAAATAAATACATCTTTAAAAAAAACCCTACCTCTCTCTCCATATCCCTATTTCTGTTTCCGGAAACTACCTCAGGACATATATCTGGTCACCAATTTTAGAAGCTCTTTGGGAACGGTTCCCCCCTTCCCCAGCTTCCTGCTACAACCCTCCTGGTTGGGCTGATTGCTTACTGCACTGCAGGGTTCTGCCAATCCTGGTGTTTTGCAGGCATTTTGAGGTGTCTGAGGCGTGGTAAACCTGTGTCTCTGCCTGTGTTATATGACGCCTTCCCGCCACCCAGCACAGTCTCCCCTGATAGTTTGCCTGACTCCATGTTCCAGATCTACCCAAAACCCAGATGCCTTCGCTCAGGCAAGCAGTCCTACCCAAGAATGCTGTTCGCCCAAGAGCACTCCTTATCCGAGAGCGCGGTCCAGGCTGTTTTGTCATCTACAAAGTCTAGACTTGAGAACTAAGCAATTAATTTTTTGACAAACATCACAAAACCCTTAGTGTTCTAAGTAGGTTTACTACTTTCTTTTGGGAGATGGAGGAAGGCTGCATTCCTAACCATCCGTGGCTGTGGCTGACTATGGATGGAGCATGTCTAGTAAACGCACTGTTTCTGAAAAGTTTCCCGAAGGGCTCCAGGGAGGATGGCTGCCTCCTTTGTGCTCTTTTTAAACAATCGCTCGTATTTATTTTATGTGTACAGCTGTTTGTATGTCTGTCCACCACATATATGTAGTACTGGAGGAGGCCAGAAGAGGGCACTAGATCCCTTGGGACCGGAGATACAGAGGTTTGTGATCCACCACGTGGGTGCCGGGAATTGAACCGGAACTTCTGCTAGAGCAGCAAGTGCGCTTAACTGCTGAGCCGTCTCTTCAAAATCACTGTGCATTTTTTTTTTTTCCTTCTGCTGTGTGTTTTTCCTACAAAAGAATCGCGGTTACTTTCTGAAATCTTTTCACGTCGCTATTTTGAGTGTTGATTTTATTCAGCAGGTCGGCAAACATTTACTTATTAAAATAGTGTAGGCCATGTGACGTTTCTGCAGTCCTTTCTGCAGGAACGACTGCTGGAGTGCGGTGGGTGCCCTGTGCACTTTACAACGGAGGAAACTGAGCCTTGGAAATGACAAGTTTCGTACTGGTGGCCCTCACAGTTGGCAACGTAATGCCACCTTCCCTGGGAACGGACTAAACGAGGGACAGAGATCTGGTTTCTAAAGTCAGTTCTGCTACTCGCAGCCACCGGGTGACCCCCGACACAGGCCCAGCTTTAGCTTATTGAAGTCACTCAGGCGCTTTCCTACCAGTCTCCTTTGCATCAGGTGAAGAGAACCAGGCTGTGTGGAAGGGTAGGGGAAACAGATTGGGGATGGGGTGGGGCTGCGAAATAGGGAAGGCTTCCTGGAGGAGGGGGTGGTAAAGGATGGCAGAGAAGGAGGCTGCGGGCTAGGGAGGAGGTGTTGGAGAGGGCGCAGATGGAGCACGGTGGCAGGGAGCGCCCCGGCCCGCCCGCGAGGGCCCTCAGCCCTGGGTCCGCTCGGGTCGGGAGTCTTTGGGAGGGTCCGGACGCACAGCCGCCTGCTCCTCCTCCCGGGAGGGCGGGCGGGCGGGCGGCTGCAGGGCGGGGCGGGGCTGGCGCGGCCTCCTGGCGACGCGGCGGTCGCTGCTCTCCGGCCCGGCTCTGCGGGCTGCAGCGGGAGCGGGACCCGGGAGGCGGAGGCGGTAAGTGAGCTCGGAGCCCGAGCGGGGAGGGTGTGCGCGGGCCCCCGGAGCTGCCCCGGACGGCGAGGGGCTCGGGCTCCTGCAGCTTGGCGCAGTGCTCAGCCTGAGCGTTGGTCCCCGGATCCCGGTGCGGACGCCGCAGTCCCGGGGCTGGAGGTGCGCTCCTGCCTCCCGCACCGCGCCCTGCACCCCAGACGCGCCGAACAGTTGGTGGCGAACCTGTGCTGGGCTCCAGTGACAGCTGCGGCCGAGCAGCACGGAGCACCGCACTCCCCGCCCTTCCCTGCAGTGTTTGAGCTCAGCGTGCTCTTTAAGAACATTCCTTAAACCGGACAGGCTGGTGGTCGCTCCTCTGTCCTGGCCCGCGCGCCACCGCACGGGCCAGGCAGGTCACCCCGAAAGCCCTTACCCCACAAGAACACTTTTATTATTATTATTTTTTGCCTTTTGAAGGACTTTTCCAAGTTGCATCACCGTTTGGCTTCTAGACAGGTGCCTGGCTGTGGTATTGGACAGAGAATTTTTAAGGGAACTTTGTGTATTTACTGTGTGCGTGCCCCTTCACCCCAAGAGCCCTCCAACACCGAGTACCCTGCTCAAAATACAGTGGGAGTTCTGTTAAAGGTGACCTGGCTCGCAAACTGGGCTACACACCTGGTGAGATTTAAAATCAAAAGGGGGGGAAAAGATCCTCACCTTCGTTACCCCCCCTGCCTACATCCCGATTCCAGGGGTCGGGGGGTGGGCAGCCGATGGGAACATTTAAAAAGCTCTCCCCCCCTCAACGGTTCTGGATGCTGCCGGGTTTGGAACTCGAAAGCGCAGAGCTCTTCCTGAGGAGAGTCCATCTGCATGCAGCGCTCAGACTCCTTACCCACCTCTCCACCAGGGGGGCCTGTGGACGCCGCATGCCAACCTTAGACTGCAGGTGGTGCTTAAAAAAAAAAAGAAAGAAAGAAAGAAAAGTTCCCTTTGTTCCTAACTCTGTTTACAGTAAATATTTCCAGGGGCACTTTCTACCCAGGAGGTTGGAGTGTGGGCATTAGAATCTCAAGTCCTTGCCAGAGTCAAGGTTATAATAACACAGGGTTGTCCTACCAGGGAAAAGCCAGTGATTTGGAAAGGATCTCAGAGGAAAAGGAGAGAACACTTAGGATTTGGTGAGCTCTTGTAGACGCCCCCTTACACACTTACACACGCACGCTGAAGTACTGGCTTTTGCATCAACATGAATCTCTCCCCCCCCCCCCCAAGTTGGCGAGATTCTGAAGGCTTTGCACCTGGCGCTGTGTCCACGTGTGTGCATTTGTGAGTTAGTTCCATTGGATGTGTGCTCCGGCCCTCAGGGGCAACCGTCTGTATGTTCTGTCATAGAATGAGTAGCATGGCAGAGCCAAGGTAATTTTCCAGTCACCTGTCGGGTTATTTGTAAAATGACAGGACAAAGGAAAAAGCTGAGCTCTTGTTTGAATCCAGTGATTTTGGACACATATGTTTTATCAACACAATTGTCCCTGGGCTGACACTCTCTGGTATTCTAAGTAAATATTCTCAGAGTCCCTCTCCTGGGTGTTACAATGTGGCCACAAATCAGATCTTGCCTTTTCCTGAGGTTCTGGCCCCGTGTATTGTCTTTTTGTGGTGTCAACTTGCAGTCCCTTTAAGGATGCCCTGGGCAGGGTGTTTCTGTGTGTTTGTTTCTGGCCTCTAACATGAGCCAGACGGACATTGACTTTGAAAAGTAAAAAATGATAGAGTCTTGCTCCGTTGGTCTGTCCGGCTTCCCTTTCCTCCTGCTCCCATATGTACCCTGTCCTGTCGCTGTGTTCAGCTGCTACAAGTGTGACCACTGGGGACTGGCCACCGTAGCTGTGGCCCTGGCTTAGGAGTGGAGGTTATGTGGAGTGCATGGTGTCACAGGGTGCCCCCCGGAGCCACATCTTCACCCTTTGGGGAACAGAACCATATAGAAAGTATTTTCCTGTGTGTGTGTGGTGTGTGTGTGTGTGTGTGTGTGTGTGTGTGTGTGTGTGTGTGTGTACGTACATGCATGAGCATGTACCAGCCCATCAAGACGGGGTTTGTAAACTCCTTTTCGGCTGGGGAACAAGATTTACCTAAAGATGCTCTGCGACTCTTGGTCTCTGAAAAGTCACGCCTGAGTAGCAGCAGTTGTTACCTGTGGGATGAGACTGATCAGTGGCAGTTGCCTGTGAGATGCGAGCGCAGTCTGGCCCCACCCTGTGTGCGGCTCAGTGTGGCCAGAGGCAGATTTATTTCGACCCTTCTCACTCTGGAACACAGTGAGAGTGTTCTCACCTGACCAGAAGAAAGGAAGTGAATAAAAATGTTCTCGTGAGTGGGACACCTTCATCCAGGGGGAGGGGACAGGCTCCAGAAGAGGCCTATGATTTGTCCTGAGAGCTGTGGTACAGTGGCTTCATGTTGTGTGCGTGCGCGCGTGTGCACATGCCCATGTGCGTCTTAAGTTACTTTCTCTTGCTGGCGGAGTGGGGAATGATGGAATTTAAAGTGTCTCTTAGCTCTTCTCCTCTGAAACTCTTTATCTAAAGGATGATGTTAACCTTTTCAAAAGGCTCAGCTGAGTGATCCCTCCCCTCCCCTCCCTCCCTGCTTCCTCCCCTCCCTCCTTCCTCCCCTCCCTCCTTCCCCCCTCCCTCCTTCCCTCCTTCCTCCCTCCCTCCTCTCTCCACTTCTCTCTCCCTCCCTCTCCTTCCCTTTCTTTGGTCCTGGTACTAAAGGACAAAGATGTATATAGAGAGGCTGGCACTCAAGGAGAAAAGAAGTTCAAGGGGATTGGAAAGTGGGTAATTTCCCCTGGGTGACACCCAAGCACATACTTTCTTCTGTCATTTGGCATTGTTGTTAAGATGGAACCAGTTATGATATGAGAACCCAGAAAGGGGGGAGGGGAGGCGAGGCGCTGATGGGGGCGGCCCCAGGGCTGAGTGGTCTTCGTGAAGTGGGAAGCTTGCTGGAGTGTTCAGTCAAATGTCCTCACTGGGGCTGGTAGGATGGCTCAGCTGGTAAAGGTGCTTGCTGCCAAGCCTGAGGACCTGAGTTTGATCCACAGAACCTACAAGGTAGGAGAACTGCTGATTCCTGCAGGTTGTTTTCAGACATCCATGTGCTTGACCCGGCACAACCTCCTCATGTTTCCCAAGCCAATGTTCCCAACACCATGAGTGCGTGTGCGTGCGTACGTGCGTACGTGCGTGTGTGTGTGTGTGTGTGTGTGTGTGTATGTGTGCGTGCGTGTGTGTGTGTGTGTGTGTGTGTGTGTGTGTGTGTGGCAGGAGCTCCTCCAACTGAAGTAGGTCCTCCTGCCTTAGCCTCTCAAGTGCCGGGATTTACTGCCCAGCCACATGAGAGGTGGTGGTTGTACTCATTGAGCAACTATGTAAAAAGCCGCTAGTGCTGGCAGAGCTCTGTCTCATCTGCCAAGTTCTTGGTCAACAGCATTCAGGTCCTTGCATTAAAGGGCCTGAGTTTGGGTAGTGGGATCTGCAGACTGGGTTATGGTGAGCTGGGTACGGTGTAGGGCACAGTCTAGCCTCACCTGGCTTGATTGCCCTTGCAGTTCATGGATATGGAAGGCATAAAAAACACTTTCTGAGATTCAAGTTGCAGTTTATTTCATTGGGACTCTTCACCGGCTTTGAACCGAGTGCATTGCAGGAATGGAGGAGAGGAAGAGCAGGCACCTATCTCTCAGGAGGGAAGAAAGAGGAGGCCAGGCTCTGGTGGATGCCTTTTGCTGGAGGGTCTCTAGGGAGCTGGAAAGCCTGTGTGAACAGGACAGGCCCATCTGGCCGTTGGTGGCTGGTAATGGAAGGTTAGTGGGGCTTCATCAGTGACAGAGTCGGGCAGAGTCCCCACTGTTCACAGTGGAGTCTGCTTCTGCGTTCATCCCGCATCCTGCAGGGCTGCTCTAACACAGGGCTTCTGAGCTGGCTGCAAGCTGCCGCATTTCACTCGCTCCTCAGTCTTCCAAGTAGTGCTTCACAGGCTCACAAGCTCCCAGTTACTAGAATGGTTCCTAATGCCAGGCCTCTCAGCCATTCAGGAGGCTGAGTCAGAGCGTAGGTTCAAGGCTTGCCTGGGCTGAGAACAAGGCCAGGTTGGGGCAACTTAACAACTTAAACCCTGTCTCCAAACCACAACAAAAAATACTTTTTCCCCTCCACCCAGACTAGTCTCAAACTCACTAGGTTGCTAGGGTGTCCTTGAACTTACTGGCTGCACTTCCTAAATTCTGGGGCTATAGGCAGACACCAGATGCCCACTAAGGCTGTGCTGTTAATTGAACCCAGAGCTTCATGCATGCCAGCTGAGCCCTGTCGATGAAAGCCCACCCCAGCCCAGTACTTATTATTTGTTTATTGATCATATCCAAGTGAAAGGTGGACCCTCAGCACTTCTGCTCTGAACCCTGACGTCCCTGGAGACTCCAGGCCCAGGGCCACTCACCCCGCCTGTGCTGTGGCTGAGCAGAGATTTTGCAAGTGCTCGGGTCTTACTACAGAGCCCTTTGCAAGGCTGCTCCCTTAAGCAGAGCTGACTAAGACATTGTGTTCTCAGGGGCAGGAAGGACAGTTTAATGGTTTAGAGCACTCACTGTTCTTGAAGAGGACCTGGGTTGGATTCCCGGCACCCTCACACCAGCTCACAACAGTCTGTGACTCCAGTTCCAGGGAATCTGACACAGTCTTCTGGTCTCTGTGGGCACTGCACACATGAGATGCACACATGAGATGTACATACCTTCATGCAGACAAAATATTCATATACATAAAAATGAGTGCGTCTTTTAAAAAAGACGTTGTGTTTTTAGTGCCCCCCCCCACCTCGGGTTTAGATGGAGGTATCGATCACTCCTGGAAGATGCAAATGTCTCAAAGACCATTGCGTCCTTGTGGTCCAAGAGACTTTCCACAGACTCTTCCTCCTCCACTTCTTTCCTTGTTTTATAGGAGAAGGCAGATTCTGCTGATTGGGAAAGCTCTGAATGGGCCCACTCTGGGTTAGGGAGACCCTGTTCCTGTGTTTCTTCAAGCTTTGCAAACCTCTGAGTTCTGGAAGTAATTGGTTACTAAGTAAGAGTGAAAAGCACATGAGTGCTGGGCTTTGGGGGGTATGGTGAGGGTCTGCAGTTCTTGAGTGCTGGGCTTTTGGGGGTATGGCGAGGGTCTGCAGTCCTTGAGTGCTGGGCTTTCTAGGGTACAGCGAGGGTCTGCAGTCCTTGAGTGCTGGGCTTTCTGGGGTACAGTGAGGGTCTGCAGTCCTTGAGTGCTGGGCTTTCAGGGGTACAGAGAGGGTCTGCAGTCCTTGAGTGCTGGGCTTTCAGGGGTACAGAGAGGGTCTGCAGTCCTTGAGTGCTGGGCTTTCAGGGGTACAGTGAGGGTCTGCAGTCCTTGAGTGCTGGGCTTTCTGGGGTACAGTGAGGGTCTGCAGTCCTTGAGTGCTGGGCTTTCAGGGGTACAGTGAGGGTCTGCAGTCCTTGAGTGCTGGGCTTTCAGGGGTACAGAGAGGGTCTGCAGTCCTTGAGTGCTGGGCTTTCAGGGATACAGTGAGGGTCTACAGTCCTTGAGTGCTGGGCTTTCAGGGGTACAGAGAGGGTCTGCAGTCCTTGAGTGCTGGGCTTTCAGGGGTACAGTGAGGGTCTACAGTCCTTGAGTGCTGGGCTTTCAGGGATACAGTGAGGGTCTACAGTCCTTGAGTGCTGGGCTTTCAGGGGTACAGAGAGGGTCTGCAGTCCTTGAGTGCTGGGCTTTCAGGGATACAGTGAGGGTCTACAGTCCTTGAGTGCTGGGCTTTCAGGGGTACAGTGAGGGTCTACAGTCCTTGAGTGCTGGGCTTTCTGGGGTACAGAGAGGGTCTGCAGTCCTTGAGTGCTGGGCTTTCAGGGGTACAGTGAGGGTCTACAGTCCTTGAGTGCTGGGCTTTCAGGGGTACAGTGAGGGTCTACAGTCCTTGAGTGCTGGGCTTTCTGGGGTACAGCGAGGGTCTGCAGTCCGAGTCTGGTTCATGTGATACATGCAGCCAGAACAGAACTCGGCTGCACCATAATTACCTTGAGCTCTTAAATTTGCAGGTAGTCGGGGCTTCAGGCCTGACAGAGCTGTCATTACTTATGAGTCCAGAACAGATTCACAAATGAGCCGTCATCATTACCATGGGCAATATGGTGGGTACACACACAGGATTCCCACTTAGAAAGACCGGACTGCCAGGGACTTAGAGAGTCAGCAGGGAGTTAAGCATTCAGGATTACAACACAGGGCAAGTTCTATGAACTTGGACTGGGCTGCCAGTCTGCCTGGCAGCGTCTTTGTTTATAGAGTGGGTTTTATTCCCTGCTGTCCAATCACAGTGATTTTGCTTGCCTTAGGTAAAGTACAATGGTTCAGTACATTTTTTTTTTTTTTAAATCTGTAAGAACGGTATTGTTATTATTGAGACAGGCTCTCATAGAATTCAGGTTACTTCAGATTCACTGTGGAGCACAATATGACTTCGAACTTCTGATCCTCCTGCCTCAACCTCTCAGTGCCAGGATTGCAGAGGGATATGCATCCCCATGCCTGGTTTACGCTGTGCTGGAAGGTGGAGCCCCTTCATGTTAGGAACACCTAACCAACTGAGCCCCATTCCCTAGTCCTCTTGATAGCTTTTGGAAGGAGGTGGAGAAAGCTTGTTTTAAAGGTTTGATTCTCTGCTGTTTACTTGTGAGGTCTTTATGCCCCGTCAGAACCACACAGCTGCAGCTGGAAAGTGGAGAGTGTCCCTCCCTGGCCCAGGCAAGTCTCAGAAGCCTGGGCGTGGAGGACGGCCTGGCTGAGAGCCATGATTACTGTTGAGGATTAGAGTTAGAGGAATTGGGCTGGAGAAATAGCTCAGTGCTTGAGAGCACTTGCTGCCCTTACAGAGGATCCAGGTTCAGTTCCCAGCATCCACATGGTGACTCACAACCATCTGCAACTCCAGTGCCAGGGGATCCAATGCCCTCTAATAACATCCAAGGGTAACACATGTGATATGCAGATATACAAGTAGGTAAAGTACTCAGACATGTAAAATCAAGTAAATGAATTGGGTAGGGGACACTGTACTTGGGGACCATAGGGCGGCATTGACCAAACTTATGATCTCCTTTGATTATGAATTTTTGGTTTAGGACTTAGATATCTTTGTCTAAGATGTGTCCAAACCAGTTTAGTCCTAAATGTTCCTGCTTTCCTGGGCCTCTTGTAAGCTTTGGGAAGTGAGGAGGTGAGGGAGAGTTGGAGCCGGGCAGTTAGACTTAGCTTTTGGCTTATTATGTAGCACTGGCCTTCTCAAGGCATGGCTATCTCTCCCTGAAGGCCTAAGTCAAGGTTTCTGGGTGTGAGGCAGCAGGGTCAGATTTGAGAGAAAGAGAGAGAGGATAAGACAATGGCGCAAGTTTCCTTCCTCCTGCGGGGGTCTATCCAAGACTGGTTCCTCTCCTGTACCAGCACAGGTGATCCTGGTTCCTTCACCCCAACCTTGTCTGCCCATTTCCCTGTAGCATTTCTGTGGAATAGTCGCTTCCAGCCTGGTTTATAAGTGAGAGAAGCAAGGCCATGGGAAATGGGATAATTTGTCAGACTCTGGCAGCTTCTAGGGGTGGGACAGGGTTTAAGCCTAGGTTTCTAGCTCAGTTACCCTCACTTAACTCCCCAGTGATTCCTGCCCCTACACATGTGTAGTTCAACGTTCTGTTCCTGGCTGGTTTGTATTCTTGTAACTCACTCCTCTATTTCTTCAGCAAATGAATGCTTTTATATATATATATATATATATATATATATATATATATATATGCCTTTATTGATTTGTTATTATTATTATTATTTTTATTTTTTATTATTATATTTGTGTTTTAATTTTACACATCAGCCATGGGTTCCCCTGTCCTCCCCCCTCCTGCCTCAGGCCCCACCTTCCCCCCAGCCCCTCACCTCCATTCTCATCTCTTCCAGGGCCAAGACTCCCCTGGGGATTCATTTAAACCTGGTGGATTCAGTATAGGAAGCTCCAGTCCCCTCCTTCCAGACTGAGCAAAGTGTCCCTGTGTAAGCCCAAGGTTACAAACAGCCAGCTCATGCACTAAGGACAGGTCCTGGTCCCACAGCCTGGATGCCTTCCAAACAGTTCAAGCTATTCAATTGTTTCACTTATCCAGAGGGCCTGATCCAGCTGGGGGCTCCACAGCCTTTGGTTCATAATTCATGTGCTTCCATTCATTTGGCTATTTGTCCCTGTGCTTTTTCCAATCTTGGTCTCAACAATTCACGCTCTTACAGTCCCTCCTCTTTCTTGACAATTGGACTCCTGGAGCTCCACCTGGGGCCTGGCTGAGGATCTCTTTGTTATTATTTTTATTATTCTGTTTTTTGTTTGTTTGTTTGTTTTTGAGATAGGGTTTCTCTGTGGAGCCCTAGCTGTCTTGGGACTCACTCTGCAGACCAGGCTGGTCTTGAACTCACAGAGATCCAACTGCCTCTGCCTCTCAAGTGCTGCGACACCACTGCCTGGCCAGATTTTTTTTTAAAGTACTCTTAAGGAAGAGTTGGTTAACTCTTAGGATGTGGCCCTCATGTCTCCAGCGGTTGCCTCAAAAGCCTTCTTTGCCCGTCATTAGGAGTGAGGTTCTGGCGGAGTCCTCTTATTGGGGGTTTGTATCTTCATCTGTAAGGGTTCAGAGCCTACTTCTGGTTGCTAGGTAGAAGTCGATAGTCACAGTGGGTGGTACAGCGTAGTATTGCTACCCTGCTGCTGGAAGGTCAGGGGTGCCTTCAGTTCTGAGGACAATTGGTGGCTGCAGAGGACAGTGGGCTGAGCCGCGCTCCATTGAGGTGTTAGCTCAATTTACCATCTCTGATCAAAGGGAGTTTCTAGTAAGTGATAAAGGTCCCCCACTTTCCAAAGTAGAGCGCAAAGTGTAGAATTTCACTTTTTATTGGTGCTTTTGGCTGGCCGACAGGTGTCCCCGAGTGGGAATAGCCAATTTACTCTCTACTAAGCCCTTTTTAACGTTATTTGTAATTGCTTGCACTATTTACATATAAATAACCCTGCTTCTAGCATTGAGACCCCTTAACCTCCAGGTAGTTAAACTCAAACCTGGAGGAGGTCGCCAGGTGGAGTGGTCCCCAGGCATTAAAAGCTTGCGCTGGCCTGCTCGCTTGCTCTCTCTCTCTCTCTCTCTCTCTCTCTCTCTCTCTCTCTCTCTCGTGTGTGTGTGTGTGTGTGTGTGTGTGTGTGTGTGTGTGCGCGCGCGTGTATGCGTGCGCCCCCATCCTGTCTCATTTTGCCAGTTAGTTTTAACTGTCAACTTGTCACAACTGAGACACTTGAGAAGTGAGCCTTAATGAGGAATTATCTAGATCATTGCCTGGTGGGGATCGTTTTGACTATTTACTAAGGAAGACCCAGCCCCTTGTGGGCCACACCATTCTCTCGGCAGGGGGTCCGGTGTGAGAGCAGTGAAAGCTAGCTGAGAGCAGGTCAGGAGCCACAGTGGCTTATTTTGTCTCAGCTCTTGACTGTGGATATGATGCTGTAAGTTCCTGCCTTGACAACCCCACAGTGATGGACTTGAACCTAGAATTGTGAGCTGAATAGGCAAAACGCCTCTCCTAAGTTGCTCTAAGTTAGGGTATTTTTATCACAGCAATGGAAAAGAAACGAGGACCCTTGTGTTGGTCTAAGGGGGTAAATTAACCAGTGAAGGCACTAGTGAGAGAGATTCCAGGCTGTGCCTTTAAATAATAATAATAATAATAATAATAATAATAATAATTATTATTATTATTATTATTATTATTGTGCTGGGGGTCAAACCCAGAGCCTTTGCGCATGCTATACAAGCGCTCTACTACTGAGCTAAACTCCCGGCCGACAGGCGCCCCCTTCTGCAGGTGTTTTTAGAAGCTGTACTTCGGGCCTGAGCACATTGGAGGGCAATGCAGGGTGATGGGAGCAACAGCTAAGGAGTACCTGGGTCTCAGACTGGGGTAAATCTCTTGTTCCGCCAACAGTTCTTCCGCTGACATGCGCAGACCGTAGATCTGGAGGCGGCACAGTTCAGGGCTTGGAAGTGTGAAGAGGGGAGTTAGTTGCTTGGTTACTCTATCGGTTTCACCTGGGGCTGTCCCTGTGTTTGTTGTGTGGCCTCTTATGCCTCAGTTTCCTCATTTGTGAAAATGATAACTCCCATCTGAAGATTGGTATGAGGGTTAAGTCACCCTGTGGAAATACAGCCTGAAGACAGAAGCTTGGCTCAGGAGTTGTTAGTAGAGCAATATTCATTTTATTTTGGTCTGTGGTGAGTGTACTGTATAGGTACTCAGGTAAGGGAGGGATTTCTTGTGGTTTGGGAGTTTCTAACCACGTATTTTTTTTAAAGATTATTTTATGTATATGAGTGTTTGCCTGAATGTGTGCATGTGTACTGTGTGTGTGCAGTACCTACGGAAGCCAGAAGAGGGAGTCTGATTTCCTGGAACTGGAATTCAGATAGTTGTGACAGGCCCTGTGGGTTCTGGGAACTGAGCTTGGGTCCTCTGCAAGGGCAGAGATGTATGTGCCAGTTCCAAGCAGCCAGTGCTTGGAATGCTGAGTCATCTCTTCAGTGCCTGGGAGGTAGGTTTTTTTTTTTTTTTTTTAAATTTAAATTTTTTGGTTTGTTTGGTAAAATACACAGTGTGAAAATTACATTTCAGAGGGGTGGAGTATATTCATGATGTTGGGTAACCATCTTTATTATCTGATTCTAAAACTTGCCACATCCCCAGACAGAAACCTTGTACCTACATTTTCCCTGTCTTCTTTCTATCTCTATAGAAATGCTTATTCTGGAGATTTCACAAACACGCATTTCCTGCTCTATGTTGCCTTCTGTGTCTGGAGCCTTTACTGACATACATGATCAAAGCTCCTTTCTCTCTGAGTTGTTTACCAGCTCTCTAGTGCTTCTCACCATTGTCTTTTTGGGGGTGGTGGTGTGAGAGATGGAAATGGACAAGGTCTCACTACATAGCCCTGGCTGGCTCAATATGTAGAGGAAGCTTGCCTCTGTATCCCAAGTGCTGGACTTAAAGGCATCCTGGCCCTCTTTACCATGCTACCTCTGTAGCATGAACTTACAGTGTTTCATCAGGCCTGTTTTCCCAAGGCATGCCCTGTTTCAAGTTTTAAAATCATCTATGTGGATCCTTTTTGCCTACCAGCCATAATGTTTCCACTTTTCCCATCCCATGCTTCCAATGACCCTTGACATGCTCACTGGAATGAAGCGCTCTTGCTAGGCTCCCAGTGTGCCCAGGAATTGGTTTCCTTGGGTGTTTTATTTCTGCTGCAGGAACACACATGGGAGACCCCCCCCCCCCCCCCCCCGTTGTGCTTAATTTCCTGAGACAGCATGGCAGGTTTTCAAAACAAGTGTCTGAGAGACACCCGCCAGGCTCCCTTTATTCCTCACTTTAAAAGCTTTCCGCCAGGAGAAGTGGCCCTCAATTAAGTCATTTAATAAAAACCTCTCTTCGTTTTAGAGCTTTCTTGGGATGTGTTTACATTGCATGCCACTGAGGGCTTCTAAATGAGGCGCTGCCGAGTGAGAGATCCTTAACCCGGGCCTTTAATAATATCCTTTGCTTTAGACTTCAGGCAGAGGCCCTGCCAGGTTTGTAGTTTTGTCATTGGCCCAGACCTGAGGCCGGGAGGTGGGGGGCTGGGAAGGTGTGTGTGTGGGTGTCCTGTGAGGGGGTAGAGGTTTCAGCTGCCTCTGGTAGGAGATTTCTACCTTAGAGAAGCCCTGAAGCTAAACAGAGATGTAAAATTAGCTCTCTGGAGAGACTGTATGGAGCCAGAAGCTTCCTTAGGAAGGGCAGCTGCCCCTTTTCCCTCAGCCACCCCTTTATGTGTTGAGGGCTTCAACAGAAGTTTTTAAAGAACACTCAGGAGAGCAGGTCAGCTCCAGGGATCTGGGCTCCCCCCCCCCCCTCAGGTGCCTGGGACTGTGAGAACTGGGGAGGCAGTTTTTGCTTTGGTTCAGGAAGAGGTGAGTGAAAAACAGTAGGCTGCTGACTGCCTCACCAAACACTTGAGAATATACCTTGGAGGAGGTGCTGGGGGGGGGGGAGCCAGGCCCTCAATTACAGTGTGCTGTAGCCTAACCTTTTGTTTTTGATAGTGTTGTTCTGGACATCCTTCTGGTGCTGGGCCAGGACAGGAGTGACCGAGAATCGCCCTAAGTCACTGACTGGCTCAGGTTGGGGTTCACAGGTTGTGGGGTCCAGCCAGTCAGGGCTGGCCCTGCTCTGCCCAGGGCTGAGTCCTAGTGACCCCTCCCTTCCATTCTGAGACATGTGTGCAAGGTGCTTAGAGGCATCTGGAGATGCAGCCCAGTGAAGCTTCCTGCTTGCCTTCCTACCTGGAGGGCTTGCGGCATCTGTGAGACATGGTGGGTGTCACGTCTGGCTTCTGGAGAAAACCTGGGGAAGCTGTGCTTGATCTGTCTGGAAGTTCCCTAGGTGGGCACACCCAGGACTGTGAACTTTTCCCAGTGCCTTGTTGAAAAGGCTTCATAGCTAAGCCTCTTCAGAGTGTGAGCCTCTCACCTTTCTGAGTGGAGATAGACACTGGGAGAGAACAGGCCTGTTCTCACAGTTTGTCCTTTAGAGATCGTCAGGGAGAAATTGTCCCATTTCCTGATGAAACACAGATAATGGAGTCAGACTCTAGGAGTTTTCCCCGCTTGAGAGAGGGTTTTACTGTGTCACAGCCCTGACTGTCCTGGAACTCACTCTAGACCAGGTTGGCCTAAAACTCACAGAGATCCACCTGCCTCTGCTTCCTGGGTACTACTATTAAAGGCATGCACCGGTCTAGCAGGTCTTTATTTATTTATTTATTTATTTATTTATTTTTTTAATGCTTTACATTTAACACTTGGGTATTTCTTGGGGGGAATTCAGCTATACTTTTTTTTGTTTGTTTTAAAGATTTATTTATTTATTATGTATATAGAAGAGGGTGCCAGATCTCATTACAGATGGTGGTGAGCCACCATGTGGGCGCTGGGAATTGAACTCAGGACCTCTGGAAGAGCAGTCAGTGCTCTTAACCTCTGAGCCATCTCTGCAGCCCATTCAGCTATACTTTTAAGTAATCCCATGGCATTTATCCACTGTACCCAGGCAACTGGGTTTGGGATTAGTGGGGTGGGGGAGGGGATCTTAAGGAGAGGCATCAGAAGGCCCTGGCGAGGACAGTCTGAAAGGTGACCTGCTGGAGGACAGGAGTCCTTGCACCTGTGTCTGGTTAATGTAAAGGGGAAAGCCCAGCAGTGAAATAAGCCCCCCAACCTCCCCTGGTACCTGGTACAGAGTGGGCCACATCTGAAGAATGAATGGATGTTTAGGTCAAGATCCAAAGCAAACTTTATGAAGTGTACCGCCCCGACCTACCAGCTCAGCTCAGCAAGAAAGAAGGTGCTGCTGGAAATTTATCTTGCAAATAAAACCCAGCTGTCATTCCTGCTGTTTTTGCTCTGGGCTCTCAGACCAACCAGTTCATTGCTGGGAATCAGTCTGAGGATGGAACTCTGTTCCTCTCTCCCACACTAACACCTGCAGTGCCAAGGGCTCCAGAATAAAGCTGGGAAGAGGTTTCACAGAGAAAGGTCTAACAGAATCGTCTTGGAGATGGCGTACAGTGTGGTGTGTTTATAGTATGTGACCTCTAGAAGTCTGTGTCTTTTTCTCTACATAAGTGGTCTCACTTACGTAGCCTTGCCTGGCCTAGAATTCGCTCTATCAGGCTGGCCTCAATTCAGATTCACAGAGATCTGCCTGCCTCTACCCTCTTGGATATCCTGGACCAGTACATCAAAAAATGCTCTCTTGGTTGGATTACTTTGGTAATAAGAGTGGAACGCTGCTAACAGTCGGTGAGACAGGAATCTTCGGTTTCATTGGCTGTCTGTAGGAAAGTGTGAATGTGCCTGTTGGTGTGAAGAAATGTTATATGCAGTAGCCTCCCAAGCACCATTCTCCCTCATGGGAACATGGAGGTGGTGAGCAATGGAAGACTTTGGGATCATGGGTAGTAGACTATCGAGTTGTGCTGTCCGTCATTCCCTCGCTCCGGGAATGACTTTCTGAGTTGCTCCTGGTACATCAGAAGGGAGAATGCTGTAGGGATGGCCCGTGAGGTTGTCTTTAACTTCTGTGCTCCGGGTTTAGCATTAAGCCATGCTGTAACAACCCACACCGCCCAGACAATGATCATGTCTGATGTCATTGAACTTTGCTACAGCCATTTCCTTTGGAACAAAATGAAAAGCTTTCAACATTTACAAAGGAAGGAAAATACACAATCTTAGTGAGCCTTCTCTGCTGTAGGCTGAAAGGAACCCACAGTCACAGCCCAGCTATTTTCTCAAATGTGTGAGTGAGTGCGTGCGTGCGTGCGTGCGTGCGTGCGTGCGTGCGTGTGTGTGTGTGTGTGTGTGTATGTGTCATATCTATATGAGTCCTTAGACATATTTGGAATTAGAATATTGTTTCCCATCTTTTGGGAACACTAGATTGAGATGCTGAGATCTAACCTCGGTGGCATATTATGTTCTCAAGTTTACTTGATTTAAATTTAAATTTTGTGTGTGTGTGTGTACACATGCATATATAACATTGATGTTCATGCTCTCTTGACGTAATTTTAGTAAAAACCTCCTGGCTTTCAGGAGTCTATACTATATCCTCCAAGCTTTTGGTGATTGGAGTGTGTCATTTTAGATGAATTCTGCACCATTATCAGAAACTGTAATAAGACTGAAACTAGCCTACTATACCTGTAAGTGCTCGCTGGGTACTAATTTATCTTTTTGTACTGACCTCATTGTCAGTCCATCTTGCTAAGGAAACTGAGGTGCAGAGAGATGAAGTACTTTGCCAAGATGATATGACTGATCATCGGTGGGGCTGGATTTGAACCCCAGGACATGTGCGTTAGTTAAAGCAAAGGCTGGTCGGAATGAGTCACGTTCGATCTGCAGGCTGACCTCATAAACTGGAGGATGTGTTTATGGTGCTTCAATGATCTGAGCTAATCCAAATCCTTTACCACATGACCGGCATCTAAAGTTATTTCACCCACAGGCATATGCTTCGCAAATTGAGTATAAATCTGGGCTACATGAAAGGACAGTAAATTTAGCCAGTCAACATGAAACACTTTGAACAGAGGGCTGGCCGTCTCCCCTGCTTCCTTAGGGAAGAAAGATGAGCTGGTTCAGTTCCCGAGTGACTGCTCCATTCCAAATGACTTATTTCACCAAGACTAAAATATTCTTTCTCCTGCAAAAACCAGCTAGCTACTGCTTTCAGGGCCTCCAGTCATTTTTCCTCTTTGGTGGGTGACTAATCCTGATGGGGTGACTCTGGCCAGTTTCCTTCTGCTGTGACCTCAGAGGCAGCATCCACAGTGTGACACACGCTTCTTGAGATGAAGTTGGGGCCATATGCTTCCGGATTTCCTGGGCCACCCGCTTGGCTTCCAGCCTGAGAAACAGGCACTGGAGAGATGGGGTTGCAGCAAGATTAAGGTCTCAAAGCTTAGACCCTGACACCAGATAAAATAGCAGTAGGTGTTCACTGCAGCTGCTACTGTTAAGTACTGAGCTCTACCCAGAACCCAGTACTGTGTTAAGTACTACTGCATAGACATCACTTGACTTAATTCTCATTATGTTTCCATGAAGCAGAGGGTGTGTTTATCTTCATTTTCAGGTTAGAGACGTTAAAGGAATTGACTCAAGGCCACATAGCTCTTAAGCAGTGACAGTTACGACTCAAACCTAGATTTCATTCTTTTTTAAAGTTAAATATATGTATGTCATAAGAATAGGGAATCTTGTACACTGTTCCCATCCTTGTCCAAGCTATTGCTCTTCAACAATAACCAGTTTCTTACCGTAGGTAAGTCTTCGAACTTCATGGCAAATGGAAGGACTCACAGAGCGTGCACCCTTTTGTGTCTTACTTTACAATGAAGACTTTTTACATTTCTTTCTTTCTTTTACGTGTATGCGATAGCATTCGTGTAAAGCTCAGAAGACAACTTGCAAGAGCTGATTCTCTCCTTATCATGGGGTCCCGGGTATTGAACTCAGGTCATCAGGCTTGGTGAAGGTGTCTTTACCCACTGGGCAATCTTGCTATCACTTACTTTGTTTTTGTTTAGTATGACATTTGTGAAATCACTCTATGGGCATCGAACCCAGTGTGTGCTAGGCAAACACTTGAACAACCAACTTGCATTCTCTTATATTTTTGGTTGTGAGCCTAGCCTTTAATGGCTGAGCCATCTCTCCAGCCCCCGACTTGCATTCTCATCCCAACAGGAAACAACAGATGCACCCAGGCGTGGTGGCCCATGCCTTTAATCCCAGCCCTCCTGACAGGCAGAGGCAGGAGGATCTCTGAGTTCTAGGCCAGAGTTCTAGTCAACAGAGTTCCAGGACAGCCAGGGCTACACAGAGAAACCTTGTCTCAAAAACAAAAAACAAAAAACAAAAAAACCAACAACCAAAAAAACCCCCAAATACCAAAAACTAAAACCAAAACCAAACCAACCAAACAAAAACAATAGATGCTTATAGCTCAGAAATATTTTGAAAATATGAAAAGATAAGATGAAAATTCAAAACCATTTTCAGTTTTACCACCAGGTTACACAGCCGTTAATCTATGGAAGGATTCCCTGAGCATTTATTTATGTATATGTGTGGTTTTTCCTTTGTTTTTGTTTCTTTTCCTTCAATTCTAAGTTAGTGTTACTTTGTTCAGGAAAAAGGGATATTTTCAATCCATATGGAATGAAATTGGAAAACAATGAATGGAAAGATTAGGAATAAAGACCTGGTGATGTCAGGATTCAGGATTTCCCTCCTATTGCATCTCTTTGGAGGAAGAGGAAAGGGGGCAGGAAGTCTCACTGACTGTGTGCCCACACCCCAGTGTGAGGGCTGGGTGCTCACACTCCCACAGGAGACCAGAGCATGTGGAAGGGGGATGGGCTCAGCAGCCATTGGGCAGAAAGCATGTTTGAAAACCAGTCTTGTTCCAGCCCTACAAACTAAGCATGCTGGGAGATGGGGTGTGAGTTGTCTGCTCAGACTAGACTGGCAGGTTGCTAGGCCAATTGCAGAGGCAGACAACCCCACTGTGTTAACCTGCCCCACATGCTGGCATAGCACAGCACCTGTGGAGAGTAATACATAGAGTGCAGGTCTCCTGCCTGGCACGGTCGTCTCTGTGCCTTTCAAATGTGTTTGTTGTTGGACATTAAGTACGACGGTAAGGGACAGCATGTAAAGATATTTGCCTCCAAGCTTGATGACCACAGAGGGACCTCTGGGACCCACATGGTACAAGGAGAGAACTGAGTCTTACAAGTGGTCCATTGATATCTACACATGTGCCATGGTGCTCCTGAGTACATACACACACACACACACACACACACACACACACACACACACACATACACACCACATACACACACACACACACACACACACACACCACATACACACACACACCACATACACACACACACACCATACACACACATACACACCATACACACACATACCACACATACCATACACACACAAATAAACACCATATACACACATACACACCACACACTCCCATACCAGACCCCCACACACACCATATGCACACACGTACGCACACATACACACTACACACACACACACCACATACACACACCACACGCATACACATACACACCACACACACACCATCCACACACTGTACACACACACACACACACACACACACACACACACACACCTGCAAGTAAATAGGTACATAATAAAAAAAAATTAAAAACAAAGAATTCAACCTTAAAATTCCAATCATAGTTAGATAAATGGTGGGGTTGTGGCATTATTGGCTGAAATCCAAGTAAGTCACTTGTGTTTTGAAAAGTTAACCAATGCTTCACTTTTTACAGCTTACTTATTTTGGCCAGTTAAAAAACCTGTGGATGAGACATAGGAAAAGAAATAGTACTAGGCATGATGCTGAACACCTTTAATCCCAGCACTGGGGAGGCAGAGGCAGAGGCGGGTGGGTCTGAGTGCCAGGCCAGCCTGGTCTACAGAGTGATATCCTGCCTCACAAAGGAAGAAAGTGCTACCGTGTTGGTTTTTTTCTGTGTCTTGTTGCTTGCCTTAGTCTCTTGGGTTTGTCTTAATTGCGGAGAGCAGAGTTCTCTGTTGAGGAAACCTTGCTGCCTCTCCCCCAGGCTGATTTCCCAGCATTCTGTGCACTCTCCCCCGGTTCCCTGGTTTGTGCATAGGAAGTGCTTGCAAACATTTGAAGAGTTAAATGCCAACCGGTGGCTGGTGGAGTATAATGGCTTCAGCTGCTGTGACCTCTGCCCTTTCTGTCTTAGATTAAGTCACTGCTAGGGACCTCTGATTTTCCTGTCCTAGCCCATGGGGACATATTTCCTACTCCTCTGAATACAGATACAGATTCAAATATTGTGAGAAGGCAGTGGCCTACAGGCACCCAAGACTCCAGCTGCATGCATCCACACATGCATCCATGCATGCTTTATTTCAGACAGAAAACTGAGAGCTGGGTACTTTTCCAGCTCTTCCGAAGAGGAAAGGAGTGTTTCCAATGATGTCAGAGGCTGTGGATCACAGAGCTGTACTTTCCACAGCGCCTTCCAGGGACAGAATGTCAGGGCAGTGTTTAGAAAGTGACTGTTAAGGAGCTTTGATTGCTAGCTGAGGAGGAAGGGGGTTGGTCTCTCAGGGGGGACCATCATGGTGGTCTTGGCTGGACCAGTCCATCCCTGACTCATACTGTGCTTTCTCAGTGGGCTGGACCTCCTCCTATGGGGCTGGTTTCCTGCAAACATTTAGGCCAAGACTATGGTGCTAAGAAAATGATACTGTTTTTGCAAGCGGTACAGTATGTTTAAAACACTTTCTCTCAACTGTGTAAAGCTTCTTTTGATGAAATAGAAGTTAAAAAAAAAATCTCAAGCCCACAAATCAAAGCCTGGGGAAAGAACTATTTGCGGATGCTCGGGTGTTTATTTCAAAACAGGTATCATTGACTTTGAAGATCAGGAAGGCCTGTTCCATTGTGCAGCCCCGAGAATCTCCAGCAGAGGCTGAGCTGTCGTGCTTTTGTGGGCAAAAGTGAATTTCATGGCCAAACCTCAGTGGCTGGAGTATTTGCTTCTGGAAACCATTATAGAAATACACAACCCTTGAAAGGCAACATCTGGATGGCTAGAGGCAAGCTGGCAAATACTCAGTCTAAAAAGAGGTGATGCTGTCCTAGAGATGGCCGGGGTACCATTCTCCAAGTCTAGAGTGGCAGCTACTCCCTGACCTGGGTTGATGCCTCTGGAGTGGAAGGTGGCCCCTGTCTTTAGAAGACGCGTGTGCTGCCAGGGAAACCAGGAACCTCTCCTTAGCCCATCCAGGAAGAGACTTCCCACACTCCTTGTTCCTGGAGACACCTCATGATTGCTGCCTAGGGAATGCCCTGGGCCAGTGTTCTGCGGGCAGCTGTGGCTTCCCCTGCAATTTGAGGTGTTGATTTAGGCTGTTAGAAACGCCTCTGCCCTGTGGCCCTTCCTCAGGGCTGCCTGGGTTCTTTTTCTCATTAACTAGGCTCAGAAGTCTAGGGACCTGGAAGCCTTGTGGTATTTCCAGGAAAATGGCTCAGCATTCGCTCTCTGTCCCCAACTCTGGAAAAGCCCAGTCTTGTGCCTTTGGAAACACTGGAGCTAACTTTCCCCTTCTGCCCTCTGGCACACAACTGTGGCATTTTCAGGGATTTATGGATGGTGAGGTTCCCCTTAGCCTAATTTTTTTAGTAGTATGTAAGGTGGTTTCTCAGAAAGAATGCTGTTCTAATAAATCCAGTGAACCTGTCATGGAATTTCTGAAACCAAGGTTCTTTGAAAAGCTGTGGGAATGGCGCCCCTGCAGGGGCTTATTGAGAAATATGGGCCCTTATATCAAATGTTTTTGCAGAGGTTACATTTTCATCTGAAAATGCTTTCTGTGGCTGTTTCGTTCAGTGCTTCCCAGCCGTGGCTCTGGTTTCTCAGCCTCAGGCGATTGGTCTGAAAGGGTGAGATTTAACTTCCCTCTGGTCACTTCGGCCTTCAAGGGCACTAGGAAAGCAAAGATAGGCAATACCACAGTTCCTCCCAATGAGCGGGGTGTGGGGGTGTGGGGGTGTGGGGGTGTGGGGTGGTGGGGGGTGGGTCACAGAGTGACTCCCTCAAGCCACTCAGAGGTAGGAGCCTGATTTTGAATAGCTATTAGCCCCATGTGCTTAAAGCCCTCCTGATTCTATCTGGAGAGACCTCAGCAAGGTTGAAAGGAAAGATTGGAGCTCACACGACGTCCTGTAGCAGAACAGCGGGGTTTGTGTGAATATTAATGAATCAAGTGGTTATGAATATTCATGAGGTTGGTGGGATAGTCATGAGGTGGACTCTGCTCCTCCCCTGATCCCACAGCCATCCTCCCATTGATACTGGTGCTCTGACTATTAGGTGCTGACCTTGGTCTCAAGGTCACGCCGCCGTTCATTCCACAGCACCCATCCTGCTGTCCACAGGGATGTCGTACTGTGGTTCTTTCTCTCTAGGTGGGTCTTTCCCCTCTCCTCTCTGGCTGGCTTCTAAAGATATCCGATTTTTAGTTCCCACGTTGTTCTCACACCCCACCCCCATTATCAAGTCAACCGTCTTGTAATGACTGGCATACCATACCTGATTTCTCATATTGACTGGGGGTCACTATGAGGTGCTACTCCTTTTTTTTTTTTTAAGATTTATTTATTTATTATGTATACAGCATGTATGACTGCAGGCCAGAAGAGGGCACCAGATCTCATTACAGATGGTTGTGAGGCACCATGTGGGTGCTGGGAATTGAACTCAGGACCTCTGGAAGAGCAGCCAGTGCTCTTAACCTCTGAGCCATCTCTCCAGCCCCGAGGTGCTACTCCTTTTTAAAAAGTAATTTATTTTTATTTTATATCCATTGGTGTTTTACCTGCATATGTCTGTGTGAGGGTGTCAGATCTTGGAGTTACAGACTGTTGTGGGCTCCCATGTAGGTGCTGGGAATTGAACCCGGGTCCTCTGGAAGAGCAGACAGTGAGTGCTCTTAACCACTGAGCCATCTCTCCAGAACATCCTGCTCTGGCCAGCTTCCTTGTCCCTGTGTACTTTTAAACCTTTGTAACCTGTGGCTCTTTCCTACCGTGAGCTCCAGCGGTGGGAGCACAGATGGGCTGAGCCTTTGAAAACCTCTTTAGGGGGTACAACTTCTAAGGCAGATGACACTGATGGATTGATTCATTTATTCGTGTACACATACATTCGAGACATTCCCTCACTGTCTGCTGTGTGCGAGGTTCTATTTTAACAAAAGACTCCATCTTGACACTTGAATGGTAAGGAGGAAACACAATCAACACCAGCAGATAAGGAATAGACACACCTATCAGTTCACGATGAGGGCCAGAAGAACAATATGGCCGATAAGGTGATCTGGGGACTGGGCCCTCCCTTATCAAAAAGGCCTGTCCTGTGAGCTGTTGAGCTGTTGGGAGAGTTTCTCTGAAAAGCAACAATGAGCTGAGAGCTCTGCAGCTGGCCTGGCTGCTTGACTGTTGGGAGGAAAGACTCAGTCGTCCATCTCAGGTCTGGAGGATCGCTAGGGTGTTCTGAGAACTCAAGGGAGCAGAAGCAGCTGGAGCGAGGGGGAGGGAGGAAGTGCTCTTAGGGGAGGTGATGAGGATGGGTGGGCAGGGCATGGATTTTGCAAATCATCTTAAGGGGTTCATTCGGATGGACGCTCACCATCTATTGAGAATTCTGAGAAGGATGCTGGTGAGCAGCCCAGGGAAGCAGCCGGGACTGGCTGCGGATTCATTTAGTAGCCATTACAAGACGGTTGACTTGATAATGGTGGTGGTAGTGGGGAGATGAGAACAAGGTGGGAACTAAAAATCTAGGATATCTCTAGAAGCCAGGCACCTGCCTGACCCAGAAGGTTTAAAAATGTTAAATGCAGCGTCATCATCAAGCGCTCATGGGCATGCTCATTCAGTTCCAAACCATGAAGACTTGCATGTCCTCGGGTGCTTGTTTGGCATTGCACACAGTATAATACACTTACTTTTCTTTTTTTTTTCTTTTGAGCTGAGGATTGAACCCAGGGCCCTGCGCTTGCTAGGCAAGCGCTGTACCACTGAGCTAAATCCCCAACCCCCAAACACTTACTTTTCTTACATTTATTTATTTACGAAAACACGGAGTGCTTACAGACCCGCAGCCTGATGTTTCCTGGGCTGGTGGAATCTATGATCTGTGGCTTTTTTTCTGGGCCATGTGCAGGGTGTGGAGAAGGTTCTTGCTTTCTGGTGGGGGGTGGATGGAGGGTGGTCGGGTCATCTGATGACTGGACGTGACTCCTCAATGGCTGGCTGTGGACGTCTTGCCTGACTTGATAGAGCATATGGCACCCTGATGTTTGGATGGTTTTTCTCCATTTGTGGCTAGCATGTGTGCTGAGCAGAGACTCCTCACCAGCTTCGCTTTTCTCAGTTGCTTTTGTTCTTACCATTCCAAACATGTTTCATGGGAATTTTGAAAAAACAAAACAAAACTAATCCTATTGTGGATGTGATTTTTTTTTTCCATCAGAAAGATTATTAGAATAACAATTAGAGTTGAGGTGGCTCATGGGGGTAAAGGCATTACCAAGCCTGATAATCTGATTTCAATCCTTGGGACCCATATGATAGAAGAAGAGAACCAACCTCCAACAAGCTTTCCTCTGACCTCCACACTCACTCCTTGGCATGTGGGGTCACTGAAGCCCATATGCCATATGATCTTCCCCTCCCCCATGTACATAAATGCAATAAAAATTAAAAAAGAAGGGCTAGAGAGATGGCTTAGAGGTTAAGAGCACTGGCTGTTCTTCCAGAGGTCCTGAGTTCAATTCCCAGCAACCACATGGCGGCTTGCAACCATCTGTAATGAGATCTGGTGCCCTCTTCTGGCCTGCAGGCAGAACTTTATATACATAATAAATAAATCTTTAAAAATAAAATTAAAAAAGAAGATCTAGTCTTTTTGCTGCCCAAACCAGAATATTCCCTCTTGATATTTCAATTTTGTAAGTTTAAAATATCAGTTCAGACAGTTTGCTTATAGTCTGAAAGTATTTTGAGACCGCCTTCTATTTGATGCCTTCGCAGGACATTGAGATGAGGGTGGGGCAGAAGCCGAGGCTTCCATGATCTACTGTATGTCCATTTCCTGATGACATCTTGCAGAACTGAATCTTCAGGAAGAAAGCAGCCCATCCTAATCAGAAGGCCTTCCCACAGCATTGCAGGGCCAGCCACACCCGGTTCTGTTTACTTTGCTGGAGGCAGACAGAGTTAAGTTTCCCTGAGGAGACACACACATTCATAAACTGAAGTTATTTTCTTTGATAAACACCACCTTGAGGTCTGGTCTCCAGCATACCCAGTCTGGTGGTTCCTTTCGGATCCCAGGGTCCATTACTCTGGAACATGACACAGTGTGAGCAAACCGTCTCCCCAGAGTGAAGTTCATGGATAGTAGTGTCCTTTTCCCATCTTTCTTGCCCCAGTCAGTAGAGGAGTCACTGAGAGACTGTCTTAGACTCCCTCAAAATTGTTTGTTTATTTTACTGATCTATTTATTTTGAGACAGGATCTCACTATGTAGCCCAGGCTAGCTACAGACTCATTGTGTGGCCCAGGCTGGCCTTAGACTTTCTGTATAGCTCAGGTTGGCCTCAAACTTGAGATCTTCCTGCCTCATCCTTTGTAGTGCTGGCATTAAAGGTGCATGGCACTATGACCCACTCAAAGTTGACTTCTGATTCCTTGCCCTGGTCCTGTACGTATTCATTGTAGAGGACCTGGGTTCGGCTCCCAGCACCCACGTGGCAGCTAGCAACTATCTGTAACTCCTGTTCCATGGGATCCGACACCCTCTTCTGATTTGCTTAGGCACTACATGCACACGGGGCACATAATATACACAATATCAAAACACATAAAATAAAAATAAATCTTTTTTTTTCCTTTTCTTTTTAAGACAGGGTTTCTCAGTGTAACAGCCCTAGCTGTCCTGGAACTTGCTCTGTAGACCAGGCTGGCCTCAAACTCACAGAGATCCTCCTGCCTCTGCCTCCCGAGTGCTGAGTGAGAGATGACACTGTCTTAAAAATGGCTCCTGAAAAATGACACCTGAGTTGACCTTTGGCCTTTACATACATGCACCTTCATTTGCATACACGTGTGTGCACCTTGTCCAGCACATACACATTGTGAGCTCCAGCATACACACATATACACTCGAAGAAATTGTTAAAATTGGCCCTGGCCTGTGAGGGTTTCAGACAATTGGAAACCACTCAGAGAAAGCATAGGTGTGGCTGTGTGTTCTCAATTGAGCCTAAACCAGGGAGTTGTTTTTCTTATGAGAAAAATGCAGAGAAATGGGTCCAAGAAAAACTGTGTTTGGACTGAGAACCCAAACAACTAGGAGTCATGGACTGAAAGTTCCCTGCCAAGCACTATGTCTGTGCAGTGTTTTGCATTTAGACTCATCGGTTTGGGGCTTGGCTGGAGGCTCTGGTTCCCTCCCTACCGGAAGGTTAAAGGCCCCAGCTATCAGCACAAGAAAGTATTTGATACTTACAGGGCTGTTCAGGACTCCTCTGAGAGTGAGCACTAACTGCCTCCGGTAAGCCGTGCTATGGCTTAGTGGAGGGAGGGTTTTCTATTTGCAGTTTGAGGACCATGTTTAAGAAGGAACCTGATTTAGTAAAAGTGGGTGAGCAAAGATTGTGGAATGGCCTAGAACTGTTGTCGGCCAGTATGAAACACGATGCACCCATGCCTTAGCTTCTTTCTGCTTTTGCTAAAAAGGTAACAATACCTTTTTCTTTTTGTGTATGGTATATGCATGTGCGTGCATGTATGTATGCAGTTAAACATGTCTGTGTGATGAAGGCGATCTGATGCCCTCTTCGGCCCTACACACACACACACACACACACACACACACACACACACACACACAGATTATAAATTTAATTAAAAAAATGAGACTACTAGCAAGTTGAATGGTGGCATTGGGAATTTCTCAGAATCAGTTTGGGTGTACTGAGTGTCCCCTGATGGACTCTGCTGAGAGAGAAAACAGCAGAGACTGGATTTACAACGACTACAGGAATACAGGCTTGGTGCTTCCTGTTTCCCTAACGTATGACAGCTGATAAAGTGCTTCTTCATTCATGACCTCATTCCATCCCATAATGGCCCCATGAAGTGGCCATCCTGTTCATCTTGGTCTGTCCTGGGAGGCCAGCATGGAGGACTTCCTTCAGAGCTCCTGTGTTGGAATGTAAGAGGAGCCAATGGTTTCCCCTCCTATCTGCTATGAATTTGAGATACTCCCAGATCACATGGGGTCAAGGTGCCTGGGAACTTGTCTTGTCCTCACTGTTGGGTGTGTATACACCTTTGGTATATGTTCAATGGCTAGACGCCCCCCCCTTTTTTTTAAAAAGTTTTATTTTGAGGTGGGGTTTTTGTATATCCCCAAGCTGGCTCTGAACTTGTGACCATCACATCTTCCTGTCTTCATCCTATGAGTGCTAGGTATGTGCTATGATGCCCAGGTTATGGGGAGCTGAGCATTGAACCCAGGACTTCATGTATGCTAGGCAAGTACTCTACCGGCTGAGCTATATCCACAGTGCCCCCCCCCCCCACTCCCTCTTACAGGATGGAAGGTGTGAGCGGGGACTTGCCTAAGCTCCTATTGCTTCCCCGAGATGGGAGATGCTTCTGTTTCCAGAGTGGTTGGGACTGTACTGCTCCACTTTTTCACGGTCATCAGGAAAATTCTCATTTTCTCTTTAAAGGTCTGCACGACTCTTAATATTCTGCTGTCCCTCTCAATTAAGTAAGCCAGCATTCTCTTAAATCCCCAGCTCTGTTCTTCAAGGAGCCGCCTTGCTGTGGGAGCCTACAGATTGCTCCTCCCATCTGTTGGGAATTTGAGATACTCCAGAAAGATTCCCAGATCACATAGGATCAAGGTGGCTTGCAACTTATCTCATCCTTGCTGTGTACACGTCTTTGGTATACGCCCAATGGCTTGTTTCCTGGTAGATACACTACCCACCCCTGTTTTTTTTTTTTTTTTTTTTACAATTCTCTGCAGCCCCTCCCCTACCCCACCCCTCTCCCGCAGCAACAACAACTTACACTCCAGATGAGTTCCAGAAGCTCAGTTGGCCATTAATTGATCATGTGGCTTTAGAGGGGATTTCTTGGGATCAGAAATGGTGGGCAGGTCTTGAACGTTGAATAAAGCCCAGCCCCTTAACCAAGATGTCTTTGCCTGTTGTATAGTTAACTTTGGAGGCAGATAGGTACATGTGACCTTTGGCTCTGTTACAACTGCTAGGTGACCTTAGGCAAGTGATTAAACCCCTCTGAACCTTAGCTTGCTTCATCTGAAAAATAGTGGTCAATTACATGATACTCACTGGTAGAGCTTGGAAAAATATTATAAATATATACTGTTTAGCATCACCCTTGACACATAGTGAATGGTCAGGATGATTTATGACTGTACTACTAGTTATTACTAATTAGTGATAATTACTGGTGTGTTTAGCATCAGACACCTGTGGGTAAAGTGTCTGTTCTGTGGATTGTT
The DNA here is from genome assembly GCF_903995425.1 of Onychomys torridus. Classification (NCBI taxonomy): domain Eukaryota; kingdom Metazoa; phylum Chordata; class Mammalia; order Rodentia; family Cricetidae; genus Onychomys; species Onychomys torridus. Next base: position 65,335,525 of record NC_050449.1, on the reverse strand, counting down.
TTGGTTTGGTGAGGGAGATAGACATTAAGAAAAAAATTTTAAAAACTTGCAGAAATGTAGAACTGTAGTTGCTGTGAGGAATGATGTTGGAAAGTATGCCCTAGAACTTGGCTGAGCTCTGGTGGGCAGGGACCTGTGTTGTTAGTTGAGAGACTTTGCATGCATTTAGGTGGCTTGGGGCTCTGATGCTAATGGGTTCACATCCCAACAGGGTGGAGGCGGCCTGAGCTCTGGGGAATTGGTGATGGTAGCTGGTTTTAATAGGTGACCATCCAAGTTGACTGAGACAGGGACACCCCAGTGACTCTGAGGTCACTAAGAAGGAGGTCATTGTAAGGGGAGGAGCTGGTCAGGGGCCTGTGATCTGGGAAGGAGGTGTCCCACACCTGGATCAGGGAAGCCAGGGCAGAGAGTGCCTATTAAGGGATGTTTTAATATGGTCTTCTCTTGTACTGAGTCCAATTTTACCCCCACCAGCACTTCCTGTCACAGGGCTTCCTGTGGCCACACAAGCTTAATGAATACCTGTCTTCTCTATGTAATTCACCTCCATCTTTCCCCTTCCTTGCTCTCTGTACCTCTCCTTTCCAGTCCTAGTCAGTTTCTCTTGGCTCTGCTCTGTGACGAAATCACAGACGAGTGTAGGTGCTGGGAACTGAACCTGGGTCCTCTGCAAGAGCAGCCAGTGCTCTAACCACTGAGCAGTCTCTCTAGCCCCCAACTTTTTTTTTTTTTTTTGAACTCAGAACTGCCAAGAAAGATTTCCTTTCTTTGTTTCCATGGGCGCTTTGTCCTTTTCCTCTTCAGTTTTTTTTTTCCCTTTTCTTTTCTTTGCAGTGATTTTTGTTTTTTTTTTTAACTTGGCCTGTTCTATTTCACAGCTTGACACCTGTTTTGGTAAGAATGTCTGTTTCCTGCCGCCGCTGGCAGGGCAGTCGGGGCACGGGGCACTTTAATCAAAGACTCCCAAGCATGGAGGCTGGCGTCAAAGAGATGTGCCAGGACCTAAAGGATACTTTGGTTTTCATACAAAAACATGTATAACTTATCCCCTAGGGAAAAAAATCACAGGCACATAACTGCCTTCTCCCCTCCTTCAGGTTTCTGTGCCCATCAGCCGTCCGTCCACCTGAGGCCCGTGTTAATGTTCCACCTGGGCTGACGTCCAGAGGACTGTTTTGGACGTGGCAGTCCTGAGTGGGTTAATGTTCAGAGCAAAGGCACCAAGGTCCAGAGTGAGCGAATTTCGGAGTTAATTTCACTCTTGTTGCAGTCTGAAGAACTCCATTATGTTGATTGTTGTGACAGCCAGAAGACACAGGCGAGGGACCCCATTTAGGCTTAGAGGGTAGAGGGTAGACTAAAATCGCCATGGTTACATGACTGGTTGTGAGAGGCATCATGACAGGGATGGAGAAGGGCATCCCTGAGCGGAAGTTTCGATTCCCAAAACATGGAGCAGCTAGGAGCTTGAAATTGGCTCATCTAGGGGGAAGTTCAGGTGTGTTAGCCTCTGGACACTTTTCCCTTTGTAGGTTGTCATCCACCTGCATGAGATGGGGTGAGGTGGAGGATGGGCAGTAGTTCTGGAGAGGACAGAGACAAGAGTGACTTTGTTTTGTATGTTTGGGTTATCTCATTGATGTATTTCCTGGCACTCCCAAGGCAGAGAGGGATTTCCCTGTGCTGACATTGTCGTTCTTTGTTAAATCTCTACCATACCCAGCAGCTGGGCTTGCTCTACCCTTAGGAGTTAGGCAGCCATTCACAGCGGCGAACTACCAGAAGGAAGAAGGAAATCGTCTCTCCATCCCGTTCACATTGATCCCACTCTGTTCTTTGCACACGAGCACTGGTTATGTCTGATGTTTGTCCTCCAGGCTGGGGACAGAAGACAGGTCTGGCAGAGTTTACATCCTGGGGTGGAGGGAGAGTGTGGCCAAGGAAGGATGCTGTTTTTAAAGGTCAGCTTTCTTTTTCTCTGTTGAGACAGAGTCATATGTACTCCAGCTTGGCCTCAAACTCAGTCTGTAACTAAGGATAACCTTGAACTTCTGATCCTCCTGCCTCCACTTCCCAAGTGTCCCAAGTGCTGATATTGCAAACCTGTACCACCATATCTCTGTGCAGTGCTGGGGATCAAACCCCCAGCCTCCTGCATGCTAAGCAAGCACTCTCCTGCTGAGCCTCATTCCCAGTGTTCCTAACACACTCCCAGGTGATGTTTTGAGTGGCAGTCCTCAGAGCAGGCCATGCAGCAGGACCCTGCAGCTTTGCCCCTCTCTGACTTCCAAGGGGCTTGCTCAGGGCCTGCGTTTCTACAACACTTTGAGTCTTACTGTTGTTTTCTCCAACTTTGGCAAACCCTAGAGTCTTGTGAGGCTCCCATCTCTGCCCAGGATCTGGCCTGCCATTTCACTGAGCCTCTGACTTGCCTGGCTCAGAGCTCTAAGCCTCCTGTTGGCATGAAAACATGGCTCTGACCTCAAAGGGAGTATGAAATCATTTATTCTGGAGCCAGATAGGAGTGACCATGACCTAGCAATATGGATTCAGGTTGCTCCCAATACCATAGTCTGATGTGGTAACTCTTTCATGCAGCATGCATCCATCCACCTATCTGTCTGTCTGTCTATCTATCTATCTATCTAATCTTTTATTCTTTTAAATATATTTATTTATTTTATGTAAATCAGTAATCTATCGCATATATGCCTGCAGGCCAGAAGAGGGCATCAGATCCTATTATAGATGGTTGTGAGCCACCATGTGGGTGCTGGGAATTGAACTCAGGACCTCTGGAAGAGCAGCCAATGCTCTTATCTGCTGAGCCATCTGTCCAGCCCTCATGCAGTATTTATAATTACAGGAAAAGCAGGATGTTTTTGAAAGTGCTCTGGAACATCAGAAAGGTGAGTTACAGTAAAGTGGGGAGATCTTTTTGCAGCCTCAGAAGCTGTGTTTAATGACACTTGGAAGCAAGTGGTGTATTAACAAATACCAAAAGTCACATGGTAGTCATCAGACAAACAGGTAGGCCATGGATGCTTATTAAGGGAGCTAAAGATAGCCTGGGACAATTTGGATCTGAATCTGCAACATTCCAATTCTCAGTAATTGCAAGTTCTAATCTGTCAATCGGCTTTGTCGAGTCTTTAGCTAGCTCTCTCTCTCTCTCTCTCTCTCTCTCTCTCTCTCTCTCTCTCTCTCTCTCTGTGTGTGTGTGTGTGTGTGTGTGTGTGTGTGTATGTGTCCCTGTCCCTGCAGACTTCAATCCATACTATTTTCTCTGCTTGGTACTCCCTAAAAGGCTCAGGATCTCCTTCCAGCCAAAAGTTCCCCTCTTGGAGTGGCCTTCCCTACCTCTCTAACAAAGTGGCCCTTCTCTACCCCACTGTCTGTTTCTAGCCACTTTGTTTTCTTCATGGCACTTACCACTGCCTGAGTCCACATTCACTCTCTCTTTCCCATCCACTGTAAGTTCTGGGGGGCCAGGGCCTCAGAACTCCATGCACCTGTCATAGAAGGCTGGCCAGCATGGTAGTAGGCTCTTGGGAAGAACTTATTAGGGGTGATGTACAATCTTAGCATTGGCAAACCCTGAAAGAGCTGACAGCCTCTGGATGCTGCCACTTGGCTGCAGTGTCTGAGTTCAGTATATGGTTTGTGTGTCAGGTTGTACTGTTTTAACTATGAGCTGTAGGAAGAACCAAAGTGAATGGAACGCTTGGGTGATGCCTTTATCCCATGTGATGGTCCACTGGAATCAAGAAAGGGTAGAGGGCTGGGGAGAGACCTCAGTGCGTAAAGCATTTACAAATGAGGCCCTGAGCTCAGATTCCAGAACCTACCTAAAAGCTGGATATGAAGTCTATTAGTCCATAATCTCAGTAAGAGATGGGGTGGGGGTAAGCCAGGCAGGGCTCCACAAGCCTTTAATCCCAGCATTTGGAAGGTAGTTGCAGAGACAGGTGGATCTCTGTGAGTCTGAGAGTTTGTGGCCAGGATGGTCTACATAATGAGTTCCAGGCCAGCCATGGCTACATAGTAAGACCCAGTCTAAAAAAAAAAAAAAAGAAAAGGAAAAGATCCAGGTGGCGGTGGTGGTGGTGGCGGCGGCGGCGGCGGCGGCGGCGGCGGCGCACGCCTTTTATCCTAGTACTTAGGAGGCAGACACAGGCAGAACTTTGTGAGAGTTCGAAGCCAGCTTGGTCCAGAGTAAGTTCTAGGACAACCAGGACTACACAGAGAATCCCTGTCTCAAAAAACAAAAACAAAACAAAATAACAAGAAAATGAAAAGAGTTGGAGGCTGGAAAGCAGACACAGGAGAATCCCCACGGGCCTACCAGCCTGGCCTCTGCAGTGATAAACAATAAGAAATCCTCTCAAGCAAGGAGAACGGTGAGGACCAACACCACGTTATGGGGAGCTGGAGAGATGGCTCAGTGGTTAAGAGCTCTGACTGCTCTTCCAGAGGACCCGGGTTCAATTCCCCGCACCCGCATGGCAGCTCACAACTGTCTGTAACTCCAGTTCTAGGGTACCTGACACCTTCACACAGACATACTTACACTAATGCACATAAAATAAAAATAAAGTATAACAACAACAACCACATTATGGACAACACCAGTGTTCTTGTGGCCATAAATATAATGTAGGTGGTTTTCATTTCCAGATTCTAGCCCTTTCGTTAACATGAGCGGCAGGTGACTCAGCGTTCTCATTTTTCATAATAGAGTCTGCCTTGCTAGCCTGACCTTAGAGATAAGAAAACACTCAGGGAGGTGGACACATGTATCCGGCTGGGATTCGACTCTAATCCCTGAGTGAGAAGCAGGTCCCGCCCCTCTGCTTCCTCTGCTCTTCCGGTTGAGCCTTTCTGTTGTTTTGAAATATGTCTATGTACGCTTTAAAAGATTGGGGTAGGGGAGTGTGTATGTTTGTGTGTAAACTGCCAGAGTGCCCAGAGGCCAAAGGGGTCTCCTGGAACTGGCATTACAAATGGTTGTGAGCCACCATGTGGGTCCTGAGACTTGAACCCAGGTCCTCTGGAAGAGCAGCCAGTGCTCTTAACTGCTGAGCCATTTCTCCAGTTCCCTTCTGCTTTTTGGTTTATTCGTTGCTGTTTGTGAAGCAGTCTCACATAGCCCAGGCTGGCCCCAAACTTGCTATGTAGGCCAAGGGCTTCAGCTTTTGGTCCTCTTGCCTCCACCTACCAATGCTAGGGTGACAGGCATGGTTCGCCGTCTCTGGGTTTATGTGCTGTAGGGGATCAAACCCATGGCTCTGTTTATGTTAAGTGAGCACTCTGCTGACTGAGTCACATCCCTAGTCTGCTGCTGTGCCTTTCTGCATCTTGGCTCTATTTCTGAAGCTTTTAGAAATCATCTCAAGGGTCAAGATGTGACCATACCTTAAGTATTATTTTGAGCATGAATTCTTTATTTTTCCAGAGCCTGAGTACATGAGGCCTCACTGTGTTTATTACTAAATGTGGGTGCGTAATGGAAGTGCAGGGACCACACATGACCTTTGATATTCTCTTCTCAGCTCAGACTTTTTTGGGGGAGATTTATTTTATGTATGTGGCTGTTTGCCTGCATGTATGCCTTGTACCACATGCATACAGTGCCCTGGAGGCCAGAAGAGGGCACTGGGTCCTCTGGGACTGGAGTTTCAGATGGTCGTGAGCAGCCACGTGGGTGCCGGGAACCTAACTCAGTTCTTTTACAAGAGCAACAGGTGCTCTTAACCACCGGGGCATCTCTTCAGCACATAGTCACAGGATTTTGAAATTCTGTTTCGGAACATAAACATGCCATAAACAGAGAGGTGATCTGTCTGCTACCAAGAGAGAGAAGTGGGTCAGCCAGAGACCCATCCATGCAGAAAGGTGAAAGTCGGCATCCTGAGGGCAGAGGGCAGTCCTCAAGTCACCAGAGCCCACGTAGATGTTGTATGGGATAGTCCAAGTGACCCTGACCTTGGGAGCCCTGGTTGAGTTCCTATGGTCTCCAGCCCTGTTAAAAGGATGCTTCTCATGACCTCTTTTTTTTCTTTTGTGCCATTTCCTTTGAATGAGGTGGGTTTGAGAGACAGCGGCAACACTCAGTACTGAAGATGTACTAACTCCTACCCTCACCACCCAAAGCAAAATAACTCGGGCTCGAGAGATGGCTCAGCTGTTCAGGGCGGCTCCTGCAGAGGACTCAAGTTCTGTCCCCGGCACCCACACCAGGCCGCTCATAACGAACTTCCTGTAACTCCAACTCCAAGGGATCTGATGCCCCTCAGGTGTACAAACACACAAGACACACACATACACTCAAAATTGAAAAACAGTTAAAAACATTTTTGAAAAAACAGAGAATTTTGTTTTCAAGGTTATTTAAAACTCAAGCTCCCTTGAGCCCTTTCAAACCTTCCTTTTCCAGATGGTGTCCCCAGGGAGTTGTAAAGGCCCTCCTGGGTGGCTACCTTGGGGGTCATGGGACTCTTGTCAGCTTCCTGTCTTTGCAGGAAGTGCCCACGGGACACAATGCTTAGTTTAGGGAAGGCTGTGGCATTCTGTCCGCTTCGGGGACATGGAGAGGAGATCTGCGTATTGTTCGGTTTAGGTTTCTAGTGGCTCACTCTTACCCTTCAATTTTAATGGTGGCTGTGTGTGTGTGTGCAGGTATGTGTATGTGTGCGTGTGTGCATACACATGGAGGCCAGGGATAACCTTGGGTGTGATTTCTCAGGTGACACCCACTTTTTATTTGACTCTGGGGTCTCTCACTGGCTTGGGATTCACCAAGCCTGGCCAGCAAACTCCAGGGCTCCGCCTGCCTCTGCCTCTCCAGCACTGGGATTACAAGCGCGGACCATCATCACCATCATGATACTCGGGGTTTTTGTTTGTTTGTTGTTTTTTTTATATTCTGAATTAATGTTTTAATGACTCCTGAGTGTTGAACTCAGGTCCTCTCGCTTGTGTGACAGGCACTTTACTAATGGAGACAACAAAATTCTGGCCTTCCCTCTGGCCTTTCAGGCATGCCCTTTAGGAGTAAACATGTTGTCATTTGAAGTTTTAATTTTATTCCTTATTAGCCTAGCAGTGGCCTCCCTCTGACTGGACAGCCACAGCATCACACTCAGGGGGATTACTTTTTGGTTCCCAGCTCACTTCTTCTTTTCTAGGCTTGCTCAAAGGCTCACTGAGGTTCTCCAGCTTCCTACCTCCCTCTTTGTTGCTGTGTTAACTAAGTCGTATGATAAAGTGGAATTATCCACACACACCAAACAAGTCCCCTGAACCCTGATGCCAGGCACCATGCTGCATGCTTGGGCATCATGTCCTAGGAAAGGACGCTGCAGTAAGATTTGTGATGGAGTGGCTGCCTTTCCTCAGAGCCAGGATGTCCTCGGTGCGCCTGGCAAGGCTGCTGGGAGTTAGAGAGGAGAAGCAGGGACACATGCACCAGGCTTACGTGACTAATCATGCTCCCTGGTCATGTGTGATGGCCCGGAGAGAGGACATGGCTCCATCTGGCATGGGTTTTGAGCTCTGCCAAGAGCTGCATCTTTGTTCCCACACACATACCCATTGATCTCACTAACTAAAGCGATTATCATCACTTAGCAGCCTTTTCAGAAAGCCTTATTTCCACTCCAAAACACCACTTTTATTGCCAAAGTGCTACAGTGTTGCATCCTGGCAATTGATCAGCATTACTGCCAGATTATGTAAGCCCTTGGTGGGGCTGCCTGTTGGAGCGAATGTGTCTGTGATGTGGGTTAGGATCTTACACCAGGCCTGGTGCCCGGAAGTGGAGAACAGCTGTCCTTAGATGAATTTACTCATTAATTCAGTGTTTATGCTTTGATTGGGTAGGAAATCTTCATTTGCTTAAGGCACTCAGCTGAGAAAAGTCATCCTTTTGAGAGAATATTTGGTTGAGGTTTGTTGTCGAGGAAATGCGAGTTGTGGCTGGTTCATGAAATTCAGATACGTGGACTGCTTTACCAACTTGGAGCTGGGACTGGAATAAACCCTGGTGGCCATACTCAAAGACTGAAATGCAGTTAATGTTGGCTGTAGTAACTGCGCAAAGGATTATTAAAACCCTGGTTGAGCTTCTCACTAATAAAATCGGAAGAAAAGTTTCCATTGAAGAGTCCCATAAGGAGAGATTGTCAGTGAATGAAAAGAAACTCCCTTGGGTAGATAAAACAGTGGATGAATTTGTTTGCACAGAGGCTCTTAAAAAAAAAAGCCACAGGGCTGAGGTATACTCAGTGGTCCAGTGCTCACTTAGCACCTGGAAGGCCCTGGGTTTGGTCCCCAGCACTGACCATGAAAGATTTGTAATGGACTTTAAAAAACAGAAAGAATCCCATGATGCTTCTGACAAAGGGGTAAAGATGTGACTGATGAGTTTGGTACTGTCCATCATGCATGGCTTCATATGTGACCTGTGAGTTTGGTACTGCCCATCATGCATTGCTTCCTATGTGACCTGTGAGTTTGGTACTGTCCATCATGCATGGCTTCCTATGTGACCTGTGAGTTTGGTACTGTCCATCATGCATGGCTTAGGTGACCAGTGAGTTTGGTACTGCCCATCATGCATGGCTTCATGGATCCAAGGCAAGGTTATCTGTTTTTAGAATATAGTCTTCCTGCCCTCCCCATTACCAGCCCACTTGCTCTGTTTTAGGACATCAGTAGGCCTTCGTGTAACAAGCCTAATTCAAACCACTGGGACACATACACACACACACACACACACACACACACACACACACGATGAATGTAATAAAAAAATTATCAAGTTAAGTTCAAAGATTTGTCTCCCCAGTCCTCCTCAAATGATAGTAAAGGAATCAACAGGTCGAGACCCACAATAGGTGAAGAGTGTGGGTACTGGGTTAGTGGAGGGGCAAAGGTAGTCACTGCACCAGCAGAATGAGGTGCCATGTGCCTGCAGCATTGTGCCTGGTGACTGGCTGTGAGATGCAGCCCTAGATTACTGAAGGAGGCAGGGGAGAAGGGTCAAGATCCAGGGAATGACTTAAGGACTTGGGGAACTGGAGTGGTCAGCCCTCAGAGTGCTGTCAATACCTTGAAGATGGACTGGTTTCTCCCTGAACCTCTCCCAGACTCCAGCAGCATCAGGGAAAACCAACGGACTTGGAACAAGTAGCATGTGGACTGAGGGGCACTGATGGCAGCTGGGCCTCCCTGTTGTCTTCTGGTGTCACCAGTAGACAGGTGTGTGCAGCCCAGTGGTTGAGTGACAAGGGTCAGTCTGAAGGACTTCATTTTCCAGCCTGCCCTTGTGGTTGGGGTGGTCAATGAGTCGGCTTTTCTCAAGAAGAGATATGTGCGTATGTTTGTACACATGTGAGTGCAGTGCCATCAGAGTCCAGAAGAGGGCATGGGGCCTGCTTGAGCTGGAGTTACAGGTGGTTGGGAGCCCCCTGACATGGTTGCTGGGAGTGGAACTCAGGTCCTCTGAAAGAGTAGTGCATGTTCTGCATCACTCAGACACCTCTCCAATCCCAAGAACTATTTTTTTTTAAAGGAACAACTAAAATCTTCATGTATATTTTCATAGCACAAATTGGATATAGAAGGAAGCACAGATACAATTGGATAGAGGGAATTAAGTTCCTTTGCAAAACTCTGTGCACACGTACTTGAAACTGGTTGGAACAAACCACTTTGTTGGGAAATTCAATACCAGAGTTGATTGCAGAGTAGAAAGGAAGACTCAGGAAGACCCGGAGAGGGACCGAAACCAGATGGTTGTTGTCTGTGAGGGGCAGTTGCAGGTCTTCTGGGGGTCTCCATGGCTGCTGCAGTTTCTTGGGGTGGTTTCTGCTTGGGGCACTTTGCCATAGACATGGCACTTGTCCTGCTGTGGGTCAGTTCTGCAGGCATCTGGCATGGATGGCCACACCCTGCTTAGGAGGAGACAGTGATTCTTGGTGTGGTATCAGGACCCATCACAAAATAAAGATTTTGAGTCTTATCCCCCCAACCCCTGAACCCTCACCTTTAACCCTCAGGAACACTTTTCAGATGAATATTCCTGGTAAAACATTTTGGTATGAAAAACGATTTTTAAAAATTCTATCATTTATTCTCATTGTTAATTTTACAAATAATTCTTTAGAGTAAAACATGTCTTAAACGTTACATTTAGATAGTATTAAAGGTCTCAAAGATAGGGAAACTGGGATGTAGCCCAGGTGGTAGCTTTGCATGAAGCCCTGGGTTGGTTTGCTAGTGCTGTGTAAACTAGGCATGGTGATACACCTTATAATCTGTGAGCTCAGGAGGTGGAGGACATCCTGAGATACATAGCAAGTTTGAAGCCTGCCTGGGATGCATAAGACCTTGTCTCAAAAAAAAAAAAAAAAAAAAAAATGGAGGTGCACAGCTAGGTGCCTCAGTAGGTAAAAGTGCTTGCTGTCAAGCCTGATGACCCGAATTCAAATTTTGGGGTATAAATAGAGGCTGAGAGCGGACTCCTGTGTATTGTCTTCCGGTCACGTGCTTACTGTGGCAAATATGCATCTATACACATGTATACACATAGATCCATACACAAAATAAATAAATGTAAAAAGTCAGATGTGCATTAAAAGGGCTGATGGTGTTTGGGGTAGAAAATTGTCAGAGGAAGAGAAGACTAAAGATGAGCCTCGGAATTTCTTAGCTCTTACCTATTTTTGTGGAAAAGTACCTTGTTCTTAATTGCTGGCAACCAGGACCCTCTCTTGGTTAAAAATAAATAGCACCAAGTGTGAGGACACCTACTAAGGGGAAAAAAGTGAGCGGACTAGCTGGAAACCAGAGCGGAGCTGTGCCAGAGGCCAGGTCATTACACCGGAGTCTGCCCTCAGGCCAGGACTGCAGCCAGTGTTGGCTCAAGGATATCCAGAAAGGAGTGAGTTCAGGACAGTGCTCAGCCGTGGTTCCAAAGTCTCTGTGCTGGTTAGAGTGTCCAGCTGGCTTTGAACCCTGGTATTTCCCCCATAATCATCCTAGTCTTTGTCTAAACAGATGTGGTCTGATACAATGTTCTCTTTCCTCCTGCCAGCGGGGACTCTGAACCATGGAGCTGTATTTTGGTGAATACCAACATGTGCAGCAAGAATATGGGGTCCACCTGAGACTTGCCAGTGATGACACCCCAAAGCCAAGGAATTCCCAGCCCTCAAAGGCAGGCTCCTATGGTGTCAGTATTAGGGTCCAGGGAATTGATGGCCACCCTTACATAGTCCTGAACAACACTGAACGGTGTCTAGCAGGTACGCCTTTTCCAGAAAACGGGCCAGCGTTTCCATCTTCAATGATAAATAATTTGTCCTTACATGCAAGCAACGGGACCGGGTTGAAGGAGAACCGTCCAGAGGAACTGCAGCTTCCAGAAAACCCATACCTGCAGACCAGCCCAATGAGAAACCAGAAACAGCCCTCGCTCTATGAGGGCAGGAATGGAGTTGTAGAACGCAAAGACGGGCCCCCCAAACTACCCCACGTGCTCAACTTTCAGAAGCACCCGGAGCTTCTGCAACCCTACGACCCTGAAAAGAATGAGGTGAACTCGGAAAAGCATCACCCTCCGGAGAGTCCCTGGCTGAGAAATGCACCGGAAGAAGGGACCAACTACAAGAAGCCCCGGAATTGCTTTCCCAAACCTTGCGGTTCCCAGCCCAACAGCCCTACTTTGGAAGATCTAGCCAAGACCAACGCGACGGCGATCCGTCTCTGCAGCTCCGTGGTCATAGAAGACCCCCAAAAGCAGACCTCAGTGTGCGTGAATGTTCAGAGGTGCGCCAAGGAGGGGGCGGGAGAGGAGGCCCTTTCCCCTCGACGGAAATCTCCAACCGCCCCCAGCCCACAGGCCTACTCTGAAACCAAGAAAAGCAGGCCAGATGTACTGCCCTTCCGGCGACAAGATTCCGCAGGACCCATTCTCGATGGAGCTCGGTCACGGAGGTCATCTTCATCATCCACGACTCCCACCTCAGCCACTTCCTTGTACAGATTTTTACTTGATGATCAGGAATGCGCCATCCATGCTGACAATGTCAACCGCCATGAAAACAGAAGGTATATCCCTTTCTTGCCAGGAACTGGGCGGGATATCGACACCTGCTCCATTCCTGGTGTGGACCAGTTAATCGAAAAATTTGACCAAAAGCCTGGGCTTCAGAGAAGAGGAAGGTCTGGGAAGAGAAACAGGATCAATCCGGATGACAGGAAAAGATCTCGAAGCGTAGACAGTGCCTTTCCATTCGGTCTCCAGGGAAATACAGAATACCTCACAGAGTTTAGCAGGAACCTGGGCAAGTCTAGCGAGCACCTCCTCCGGCCATCCCAGGTCTTCCCGCAGAGGTCGCAGGCCCCGGAGCACCGTGGGAAACACAGTCCCAGCTCCACCCTTGCAAAGCTGCAGGGTACCACTCAGGGTGCCCACCCCAAGCCTCCCCTCCAGAACAAAGATGGGAAAGTTCTGAACAAAGGAAGTCAGGAAAGTGTGGTGGCTTGTGCCTCCTCCCTTCCAGCACAGAATAAAAAAGAGGAAGAAATCAAGATAGCTACTGCCACACTGATGTTACAGAACCGGGCTGTGGCTGCCACACCTGATTCTGGTGCCAAGAAAATTTCAGTGAAGACCTTTTCTCCCGACTCTAATACGCAGGTAACCCTTGTGTTTTTCCTTCTCAAAGTGGCCTAAGCAATGTGCCTTCGGAATGAGTGTCCTAAGTCTTGAATCAGTAATGGCACATTTGATGATTTTGTGTGTGTATGTGTGTGTGTAAGTGCACATTTGCATACATGTGCACATACATAGATGTGCAGGTGCCTATGTGTGTGTGGAGGCCACAGGTTGTCATCTGGTGTCTTCCTCTGTCGCTCTCCACCTTACTTTTGGAGGTGTCTCTCTCCCTGAGCCTGGAGCTCCCTGATGGAGCCACACCTCCCCGGTGCTGGGATGACAGGCAGGTACAATACATGGCCTTTTCATGGGTGCTGGGATCAAACTCGGATCCTCGTGCTTTAGGGCAAGCACCTTCCCAAACTGAGCCGTCTCTTTAGCTCTTGCACATTTTTTTTTTTTTTTTTTTTAACTTTTGTTTATCTAATTTTTTAAAATTTATTTGGTTTTTTTGAGATAGGGTTTCTCTGTGTAGACCGCCTGTCTCTGCCTCCCGAGTGCTGACATTAAAGGCATGCACCACCATGGCCCAGCTGTCTTATTATTATTATCATTATTTATCAGATTATGTCCTACTGTCAACTGTATAGTTTTCTAGATTATTCTGAGTGCTGCCAGGTTCACTTCCTATGAACTTCTCTGTCAAATAGGACACCGATTTCTCTTCACGTGTTTGAAGTCTGGATGTATACAGAATGAGTTTTAACACATAGGTTCTGAGGTTAGGTTTGCATCCATATACTTTTATTCTTTTTGTTTGTTTGTTTTTTGAGACAGGGTTTCTCTGTGTAGATTTGGTGCCTGGATCTCACTCTGTAGACCAGGCTGGCCTTGAACTCAGAGATCAGCCTGGCTCTACCTCCCGAGTGCTGGGATTAAATGTGTGCGCCACCACCACCTGACTACTTTCATTCTTGAAATTAGGTGCCTAGGTTGGTTTCTGGTCTGAGAAATCAGGTTAATCTTAATTTAGGTTAATTGCAAAGTGATGGAGTCTAAGCATCACATTGAGTGTTTTGATAGTAACAGTTAAAAAAATAATAACAGTAATAAAAACACTGATAAGGCTGGTACGTTCCAGGTGTTATGATATTATAGCATTGCACCAGCTGTGTGTAGCTTTGCTATTAACCTTCGTTTACTATTGAGAAAACCCAGGGGAATGAGAAGTCGCTCCCCCAAGGGTCTACAGCTCACGGATGTTGGGATGAGGAGGCTGGCCAGATGGATTGATTTTAGAAAGGAGTGTGCTGGCAGCCTCTGCTTCAAGGTCATTGCCATCTTCCTGGAGTGTCATCCTCTTGGTCTAATAACATACTTCATTATCTTCCAGGCCACCCCAGATCTATTAAAGGGCCAGCAGGAGCTCACGCAACAAACCAACGAAGAGACGGCCAAGCAGATCCTTTACAATTACCTCAAAGAAGGGTGCGTGGTTTTCCTTGGAGAACAGAGTCATTGCCATGTTTGGTGGGGCTCTAGACTTGTATTTGAGGCATTGTATTAACTTTTCTTTCCTGTTCTACCTAAGGTAGCTGATGTTTGTTTCTGTGGAGGTAGTTTCCTACTAGGTACAGGGGGTAGGGAAGGATGTTCTTTGTAAGGCAAGTAAAAACATATAGAGTTTATATTTGTGTATATGTGTGTCCGTGAGAAATGCATGTGTGCACACATGTGTGTACAGGTGCATTTGACATTTGTGTGCTTGGGGGAGGTCAGAGGTCAAAGTCAGGTATCCTTCTCCATTGCCCTCCACCTTGATTTTATTTTTTTGAGACAAGATCTCTCACTGAACCTGGAACTCCCAGTTTCAGCTAGCCTGGCTAGCCAGCAAGCCCTTGGGACCTGCCTGTCTCTGCCTCCAACCCTGGGGCTACAGATGAGTGCCACCATGCCCAGCTTTTGTGTATTTAGGGTTCTCCCTTAGCATTTTACTCTCCCCTGCCTTAAATTAATGTTTTTAAAAAGGGACCTTTCCTGCATCAAAACAAGTTCAGGGGTGGGAGGTCTACTGGTCAGCCCCACCTTGAGGTCTTCCATGCCATAGCAGTTTCCATCAATCCTTACTGGAAATCACAAATGAAAGCTCTTCCTTTGTCCCAGAGGGAGGCCTGGCTGGAACCCAGGCTTCCATGATTGTCAAGCACTCGGGAGGCATTTGTGGGCAATGTTTACCCTGCTTATCTTGGAAATTCAGTTCCAGCCACTTGGGTTCTTCTCCTCCATGCCACCGTGTTTGGGATTCTGGAGCAGGAATCTGAAGTTTCTACCACAGCCCTCTTATGGAATGGTTAGAAGAAAGGCTTCCAAGTATGACATGAATGAAGGTCAGCCGCCGGAGACGTGCGGCTGTCAACGTTGGGTGTTTGTGGTCTGTGATTTATGCCTGACAGAGCTGGCAACATGGGTTCGGAACACAACACAGGGGCTTAAAAATGGCCACAGAGTCTTTACAGGCTTCCCCTTGTGAAATTAAGGTGAAAGACTCTGGTTTTTAAATTCTCTTTCCTTCCTTCCTCTCCCCTCCTCTTTTTCTCTCTCCCACCCCTTCCCCTCTCTTTCCTGTCTTTCTTACTTGATTTGTTGAGAGACAGGTGAGACCAAAGTTAATAGGAGGTGCCTGTTTAAGGAATTTTATTTTAAATCCCTTAATTGCCAGGGGTGTGGTAAGAGAAGCTGATTAACTATGGCAGTAGAGACAAAGGGCTGCTGTTGGACAGTCTTGGTATTGGGGCTTCTTTTTCTTAAACAGGGGCTAAATCAGTTAATAATCCTTGAACGTTTTAGTAGCTTGAGATTGAAAAGCATGAGTGTGTGTGTTTAATTCCCTCTGGGACAAATATGAGCATTGAGTTGAGCTGAGCGACAGCTTACCGCGTTTTCACTGTGCGTGATTCAGATTGCGTCTGTCATGCTCAGATATTCAGGAATAAACATCGCTGTCGGAGATGGAGTGGCAGTATCCTTCCATCCTGCCCATCAAACACTGGTTTTGTCTGTAGTCTGGACACACTCAGACCGCTTTCAGTATATCTTCAAGGGCTCTCGCTGTGAGCGTAAGGGCATGCAGAACATCTTGAGGCGGATGGCCACTCCCGTAATGCCTTCTCTGCCACTGTTTTGCAGAAGCACAGACAACGAAGATGCCACCAAAAGGAAAGTCAACCTGGTCTTTGAGAAAATCCAGACTTTAAAGTCTCGAGCAGCAGGGAGTGCGCAAGGAAATAATCAAGTAAGCTGTAGTGTTTGTGTTCTGTAGAGCGTGTTTAACGTGCAATGTGGAGAGGGTCTGGTTTCTTCAGCTGCTGCTGACAGCAGTAGGTGGGATGTCCCTCTCAAGGAGAAAGCAGTGCCTCAGATGACCAGCCTGGCTTTAAACCCAGGTTAAACAACCTAATCCAAAACACCCTAAAACCCCAAACTTCTTGAGTGTTGACACGGTACGTGTGGAAAATTCAGCACCTGACCACATACAGGAACGTGAACACAAACTTCTTTTCATGCAGAAAGTGGTTAAAACCATCAGATCGAATCCCCTCTGGGCTCTGTGCATTAGAAATTTATGTGATTTAAATGAATTTTGCATTTCTACTTGTGTTTACAGAATATCTCATTATATTCATGCTGATATTCTAACCCCAAAGTAATAACCCCAAATCTGAAGTTCTTCTAGAGCCAACCATCTTGGAGAAGGAGTCGTGACCAGCTGAAACAGAGAATGTTTTATTCATCAGCTGAATGATCGGCTAGCAGAGCTCTAGCACTTGTGGCTGTGACTGTGACTATGCTGTTAGTGTGAGGGTGGTGGTGGAGGGTGTGCGTGTGTATGTGTGTGTGCAAGTTTGCACAAGTGTGCAAGCACTCAGCATGCCCGCAACTATGCTGTGAGTGTGAGTGAGGGTGGTGGTGGAGTGTGTGTATGTGAGTGTGTGTGTGTGTGTGTGCGCGCGCGTGTGCGTGCAAGTTTGCACATGTGTGTAAATACTCAGCATGCTGGTGACTATGCTGTGAGTGTGAGGGTGGTGTGTGTGTGTGTGTGTGTGTGTGTGTGTGTGTTGTATGTGTGGTATGTATACAGGACTGTAATTCTGATTTGGGAACTTCAAACTACAATTTGCTTGTACACAGCTTTCAGGAGCTGTACCTAATTCTCCTTTCCATTAAAAAAAATTGTTGGCAATTTCATATGCGTATATGATGGATTTTAGCCGTTTTCACACCCAATCTTGCTCTCTGGTAGTTCTTGTTGGGGACAAGGTCCCACTATCCTCACTATCTCACTCAGACTCACAGATCCATCTGTCTGTGTCTCCAGAGTGCACTGGGGTCAAATCTCTCATAATTCTTAACATTAATTTAGTACTTTTTGATACAGCTTTTAAATTTAAATCACAGCTGCTATTCTTGCTTTTTATTTACTTGCATGCTCTGGGGAGGGCACAGCCTTTGGTCTTGATGTTAAGATTGTCATTCTGGATCATGGACTTGGAGCAATCAGCCGGAACTGAGGAAGTCAGTGTGTCCCTTCTGCAAATGGGATGTCTAAGGTCAAAGCGGTCTTCGTGAGAAGGCAGGGAGGCAGGATATTCTAGGTTGGAAGAATGGCACAGATCATATTAAGAACTGTGAGCCTGCCATGTTTATGTTTCTTGAAGTAATTTTATGTAGTTGCTACACGAAACCAGGATGTGGAGAGAGCTAGATAGGACGTTTCCATTCTAGGCTACCATGAAAGGCATTTTTATTTTCTTTTGAGACAGGATCTCATGTAGCTAAAGCTGGCCTTGAACTTGTGATTCTCTTGCCTCCAGCTCACAGGTGCTGGGTTTACAGGTGTGTACTGCCACCTGTTTATATGGTTCAGGGATGATCCCGGGCTCCTGTGTGCCTGGCAAGTGCTCTTGACAGACACAAATGCTGATATTGTATTGCAAAAGCTGATTCCTTTTGCTGCCTTTAGAGAGAGGTAAGATTAGAGAGAGGCCAGTTAAGATGCCCTGCTGGCTTGAGAAAGGCAGGGTGAGTTTTCTGGCACCACGCACAGTACCCCCTCTCTCTGAATCTCATCCTTTGCTGGCAAAATTTTGGACTTTTATCCTTTGGGGGGTGTGTGTGTGTGTGTGTGTGTGTGTGTGTGTGTGTGTGTGTGTGTGTGTGTGTTGTGGTGATTCCCTACGGGAGATTGTTAGAGCGTTTTCGTTATGGACTGAGACCATCTTGGAAAGTGCAAAGTGATAGAGTTTTGTTCTCATTTCGTCTCTCCCCCCTGCCTTCTTCCCCAGCTCCCTCTCCCTTTCCTTCCCCTTTCCTCTTTCGTGTGTGATTTCTCCCACTGGGTTGGATTTAGGTTCTGAGATGGACTGCCTTCATTCCGCGGGGAAAACTTGGCACTCCTGCGCTTTTGCCGCGGGGCTCCCCTGCTGAACCTGCAGTCCATGAGAAGCGCCTCTTGCAGGTTTATGATACACAACCCTCCCCCGATCAGTGACTTGTGAGCCTTGACTCTGCCTCTTCTAGCTTAGATTTCTGCTTTTATCGCTTGGCCTGCCACTTAACTGCAGGATTTTAGCCAATTCCTCTTGAGAGCTTCATCCTGTTATCATTTCCATAGTAGAGAGGAAACAGGAGTCCTTGATATTCACACTCAGATCAGACCCCAGACCTCCTAACGGACTATTTTATCTGGCCCCTCTCCTTGGTGGGAATGAAAGGACTGGAGGGAGGAAGCCAGTTTTTCCCTGATGTATTTATTTGCCCTTGCTGAGTGTGGGGGATGAAAGTCTGCCTGGCCATGGGGACCATTATCCCCCCAGGACAAGGGAGGTTTGGAAATGGAAGGGCTGACAGCTCAGACACACAGGTTTCCAGAGAATGTCACACAGCAGGTGTTTCTTCAACAAAGACTTTTATGCTGGTTTATTGGAGTCGAACATAAAGTAAATAGCGCGAATCCTAACTATGTGGTTTGCTGTGTTTTTAACACAGATTTGCGTTTGTGCAAATCCTACTCCGACAGGGTGTGCCCTTCACCCAGAACTTTGCTGAATGTCCCTTCCCTGTCAGCCACATCCCCTCTTTCTTGAGGTAATCCTATTGTGACACCCATCACCTAAGTTAGTTTTGCTTAAATTTCATATAGTCACCTGATTAACTGTCTGTCCAGCTTTATTACACTTATCGGTAACTATTTTTTATTGCACATTGTGTGTGTATGAGAGTGAATGTGTGTGTGTGAGTGTACACTAGTGTATTTCTGGTGACTATTTCCAGCTTGGGACTCTTAACAATAAAGCTACAGTGGACATTGGACATCATTTTTCACTCTTCTCTTCAGTGGACACACACTCATTTCTCTGGTATAGAAGCAGGAACGAACTCCCAGGTTGTACATTAGACCGAATGTTTGCTGTGCATTCTGTGAATGGTTCCAGGAAGTGGTGGGACAATTGACACTCCTACCAGTGGTGCACAGGAGGCCCCAGTGTTGACCCCTACACCAGGACCCTCTGTCCTCTTGCATGGATTCCGTGTCTCTTCCTCTGCACCAGCTCCATGCAGATGTGTGCTGGATCTTTAGCTTAGGCTCTGACATCTGGTAATGTCTGCCTTCGACTTTATCCCTTTCTTCTTTTCTTCAAGTTGGCTACTCTAAGTCTCTGACCTTTCCATACAGATGCTAAACTTCCAGAGGTGGGGGTGAGGTGGGCAGGACTGGAGAGAGGGCTCAAGGGTTAAGAGTGGGCTCACGTGGAGGCCTGGGCTTTGTTCTTAGCACTCATGTGGTTCATGTCATGTGACTCCAGCTCCAGGGGCTCAGACACCTATGGTTGACCGTGTTCCTAGATTCTAACTACCTTTAGGAAACCATCTTTTTTCTTTTTTTTTTTTTTTTAATCCATTTTGTTCATCATTTCCTGTGTTTTAAAGAATATTATTCAAGCTGGGCAGTGGTGGCACACGCCTTTAATCCCAGCACTCGGGAGGCAGAGGCAGGTGGACGGGGAATCTCTGTGAGTTTGAGGCCAACCTGGTCTATGGAGGGAGTTCCAGAACAGCCAAAGCTACACAGAGAAACCCTGTCTTGAAAAACAACAAAAACATAAACAAACAAACAGAATATCCTTCACAGCTCTTTTGACCCCCTCTCATCTAACTTCTCTGTCTGGGTCGTCCTCACTTCTGCTGTGTATTAGTCAGTTTTGGTCCTGTTCCTTTAAACATTCAGGATTTTCTAACTGCATGCTAGTGGATGACAGCTCACACTTGAGTGTCCTATCTTCCACCAAAGGGCGTTGAGTTTTCTCCCGAGAGCTGAACCCTGTGCAGCCCACCTTCACTGTGTAGGTGCTGTTATCCCAGGCTTGGCTGAGGGGTATCATTAGGCTTTACCTTCACTCCCGTGGCATAACCTGAATCCCCTTCTCAGATCTCAGATGAATGGGAAGATGTCAACCATGCTTACTTAGTCTGTTGTGACTGAGTTAGGACTCCAGTGTCTCCCTGGCTCAGCACAACCTGTGACATTTGGTCGGCTTCTTTACCTCTTAACCACTCTTTTTCTGATGAACTTGTGGAATCTTGCCTTGTTGATAATACAATGTAGGAATTGTCTCAGAAACAAAAGGTGTTTTTTTTTTTTTTAATCATTTTTTAAAAATAGCTTTTCCTGTGGTGTTCTTACCTCCTAATACCCTTATCCCAAAATTGGTCTTTCCCTTATGATATCTAATTTCCTAGATGCTTTTTTTTAAAAAAAAGTATCTATCTATCTATCTATCTATCTATCTATCTATCTATCTATCTATTATATACACAAAAGATCTCATTACAGATGGTTGTGAGCCACCATGTAGGTGTTAGGAATTGAACTCAGGACCTTTGGAAGAGCAGTCAGCGCTCTTAACCTCTGAACCATCTCTCCAGCCCCCCCCCAGATGCTTTTTAATTCAATATGAATTGCTCATCCCCTTTGTTTGGGGTCTTTTTCCTCTTGAATTATAGTAATACATTATTCTTGTTGGTTGGTTTTGTTTTATGGTGATGGGGACTGAACCCTGGGCCTCACATATGCTAGGCAGTTATATGTAGTCCTAAGTTACATTCCCAGCCTGATAAAGTAGGTGTTTTTAGAGCTATTCTAATCTCAGAGCAGACTTGAGTAGAAAGGACAGGAAATTCCCTTACCCTACTGTGATCCTCCAGTACATTTGTTAGCGTGGGCAGATATTGACACATGATTACTGTCTACATCCCATGGTTCACTCTGGGATTGCTCTAGGTAGTGTACATTGTATTGGTGTGTGTGTGGGGTGATGTATATACGTGTGTGTGTGTGTGTGTGTGTGTGTGTGTGTGTGTATGTATGTGTGTGTGTGCATGCTTGTTCACGTGTGAGCACATGCACGTGGAAGCCAGAGGTCAATATTGGATGCTTTCTTCAGATATTTCTCCATCTTATTATTATTATTATTATTATTATTATTATTATTATTATTTTCTCAAATTCCATCACTGGGAAGGCAGAGAAAGGTAGATCCCAAGGCTCTCTGGCGAGCTGCTTACCCTATTGAGCCAGCCCCAGGCCAGTGAGAGGTGGTGGTTTTTATGTTTATGTTTTTGAGGTTCCTCAGGAACAACACCCGAGGTTGTCCTTGGGCTCCCACATGCACACACAAGCAGGTGTTCTAAATTTAGTACCTTCATATTTCATGACATGTTTGAAAGCTGTCCCAGAAGTCTACCACCTTCCTCAAGTGTCAGTCATGTTGGAAGTCTGGTGAAACAGTCCCTGGACTGTGGTGGGAGATGTAAAATAAGTTGTGAGGAGCATCCCCGTTAACTCTGGGGGAGGGTTCTGCTAGGTCGAGTCTTACGATGGTTGGTACTGTATGGCATCCATGACATCCCTGATCTTACCGTGGGGGAGGAGAATTCAAGCATCTCAAGCATTTAACTGAGGATACCTTTGTAATTAATCACAGGCTTCGAATTTTTCCTCTGAAGTCAAAGACCTATTGGAGCAGAAGAACAAATTGATCTCAGAAGTGTCAGAACTCCAGAGGCAGCTGCAACTGGAGACGAAGGTATCTGACTTTCTTATACTTTCCCATTTCTATCTCGGTGGATTAAGGAGTTTTAGAACACATTGGGATGTCCAGGTGAGGTGAAAGTCAAAAAAATTTTCCCTCCTAAAAGAAAGATTCCTCTCAGCCCTGAGTACATTCCTTCGAATTTGGTGGCTGCTAGCCAAAGAATGTCTTAAAGCAACCAGAGCACACAGAAACTGTTTGCTTTGAGCAAAAGAAATCCTGGTAGAGACAGGCAGAGCAATGGGAAACACAGTGTATTGCTACTGCATAAAGCATTTAAACTGAAATAATAGAAACAACAAAATGAGGTCTAGCTGTGTTTGTGTTTTTCTTTTAGAAGGTTCACTTCACTAAATCTGAATAGTTCATATTCTTTCTGGAACTTCTGACCTTAATTACATGATTTGATTAAGTTGTTTAATAATGAAGGAACAGTGCATTAGTGTTCACAAGTGGGCTTCTGAGCTGGGGATGTCGCTCATTTGGTAAAGTGCTTGCTCAGTATACATAAAACCCTGGGTTCCAGCCCCAACCTCCTCACCCAGGCATGGGAGTGCACCCTTGTTTTGCCAGCACCTGGGAGATGAAGGCAAAAGAAGAGGAGTTCATTGTCATGCTTGACTGCCACAGCCAGTTTGCTGTTAGCCTGGGCTATGTGGGACTCTCTTATAGACGGACAGGCAGACGGGTACATAGAGAGTAGGGGTGGTGTTTCAATATTGATAGACAACCGAAGTATTTTAAAATCACACTTCTTCCTGTTAGAACCACCAGAACATTAAGGAGGAGAGGGAGAGGATGAGGAAGGACTTGGAAGAGCTCCGAGGCCGGCACCAGAGTCAAGCGGAGGAGACGGCCACCCTGCGGCGACGGCTGAGTGAAACAGAAGAGGAGCTGCGGAAGAACTTGGAAGAGTGAGTGCCCACCCGGAGCCCCGCCCTCCCGGACTTCTTGAGTCATATTTTTGCTAGAAACTCCTGTCCTTTACACACCTCCTAGCCCTCCGAGTGTTTATCAAGGCCCCTCGCCTTTCTTGCCCTCTTACAAAATCATGCAGTTAGAGTTATAAGCAGGGAGGTTAATAATTATTAAAAACCCTTCTCATACCTTATATAGCTTTGGCCCCGACAGGGATATTCTGGCAGGTAAGTGAGAAAGAAGCAGGGGGCCCTGAGGGAAGATATCTAATGACTAAGGTCTCTGCTGGGATTCTGGAGCCTGATACCTAATGACTGAGGTTTCCAGAAGCCTGGGTCCAGCCTCCAAAGTACATTAGCCTGTGGGGTTCACAGTCTCCCACCTGAGCCCTTTCTCCCCAATGGGTTGGTCTCTGTGATGTATACTCAAACTTCTGCTCAGCCTGTAGAGAGGAAAAGTAACTCCAAGACCCCACTTGCCTTATTATCCTGTGAAACTTGGAGGCAAAGGAATCTAAAATCAAGGTCTGGTTTCCTTTCTGGAAACAGCTTGGCAAACACACCCAGAGATGCATTTTTCTAATCCCCTAGGTGCTTCCCAGTTTAATCAAACTGACAATCAAGATTGACCACAGACATTAACTTGACAGTGCTCCTGTTTTATAGTCCTGACTGACGGGTTCTCCTTGGTTTTGGGCATTTCCTCATAGTCTATGTCCAAGTTCTAGTATTTCGTGGCCTCTTTCGGATAGAAAATGTCCTTGCAAATCTGTCCCATTTGGTTGGTTTGAGTTCTCACCTAACATCTTGGCCAGATTAGACCCTAGTCCTGAGGAGGCTTCTTGGGGCTGCAGATGATCATGTGACATCCCGAAAGTGGGGACTAGGGTCCCAGGGGCCTCCCTGACGGGCCTCCCCGGGGTTCCAGGGGCCTCCCTGACGGGCCTCCCCGGGGTTCCAGGGGCCTCTCTGATGGGCCTCCCCGGGGGTCCCAGGGGCCTCTCTGATGGACCCCCCTGTCCCGTTAGGCTGTTCCAGGTCAAGATGGAGCGCGAACAGCACCAGACAGAGATCCGCGACCTGCAGGACCAGCTGTCGGAAATGCACGATGAACTGGACAGTACCAAGCGGTCCGAGGACAGGGAGAAGGGAGCCTTGATCGAGGTAAGGGGGTTGGTGGGGCCAGGTGTCACCCCACCTGCTTGGGAGGATGGAGCTTCCTGTTGTGTGTGTGCATTCTCGGAGTCCATCATTGTCTTAGGAAAACTTTCGACCAGTATGAATAATAAGTATAGGGAGAATAGTATGTGAGGGGCTGGGGAGATGGCTCAGCCGAGAAAGTGTTGGCTGGGCAAACATGAGGAACTGAGGTTAATCCCCAGAACCCATGTTTAAAAAAAAAGCTGGACTCATAATCCTACTGTGGGAGAAATCGAGCTGGACAGATCTCAGGGATGTGCTGGCCAGCCAGCGTGGCCTATTCAGTGAGCCTCTAGCCCAGAGACCCTGTGTCACAAGACAAGGTAGATGGTATCTGAGGAGTGATGTCAGAGATGACATCTGGCCTATACTTCTGGCTCACCCCCAACACTTACACACGCTCATGTGTATTCTCTCTCACGCATATAAACACACACTCTTTCATGCTCACAGATGCTCTCACACACACATGTTCACACTCATACACTCACATATAAATACACACTCTTACACACTCACACATGCTTTCATAGACACACACATGTTCACACTCATAACACACTTACACACTCATAGGTAGAGGATAGCTTATTAGCACTCATCAATTCTCAACACAGAGCAAGGAGTTGTCAATGTTTTGTCGTATTTCTGCATTATTTTTTCTGTTCATCTTTTTGTGTGGCTGAACTATTTTACTAAATTACAGATAAGATTAAACTTATTTATTTATTTATTTATTTGGGAATTTAGGGAACTTTCTGACGAAGTTACCATACCCTTGTAGTAACTAACTTGTTTATGGTTTCTATAATATAAATACAATGAGTCTGAATACTTAGCCCTTATTATCTCTGAGTCTATTTACAATTGACGTAGTGAGTTCAAGGCCAGCCTGGGATGGATGAGCCCCTCCCTAAAATAAAGTTTTTCCTAAGGATAAATTCCCAGCAAAAAATGATGTCAGTGGAGAATTTAGGCTTTCAGAGGCACTGTGCCTTGAAGCCCAGAGGACAGAAGATGTTCCTGAAGGCTGTGCTGCGATGCCCTGGGCTGTGTGGTCCCTGCTGCGATCCACTCCACCTTGCTCTGGTTTTGCATAATTTCCGTCGACACAGTCCAGTGATATCTGGCATCGTTCCTTCCTCCCCCATTTCATGTGCAGCGTAGTTCTGAGTGACAGAGCAGAAGAATAATTTCCACAATTTAAATTATTTTGAAAAGTTACCACATTTTTTTGTAAAATGAAGAATTCTAAGATGACCTGCCTGCTATTTTATTTTATTTTATTGAGACGGGGTCTCATGTAGCTCAGACTGGACTCAAACTTGCTATGGAGCTGAGGATGGCTTTGTGCTTCTGATCCTCCTGTCTCCACCTCCTAAGTGGGGGATTGTGGGTGGGTCCCGCCACTCCCAGTTTAAACTGTGCTGAGGATTAGGCCCAGGGCTTCCTGCACTAGCCAAGCACTCTGTCAGCCGAGCCCCACCCCCAGCCCACATCTTTAACTCCTTAAGCACAGCCTATTGACTATTTATTCTGAACTTGATTTAGTGATAGATTTGTAGGTTTGTTTGTACTGGTGGGGGTGAGGACATGGACTCAGGCCACAGCTGGAATGGGAACAGAGCATGGCTCCTCTTAATCATCCTGCAGTTGGGGTCCTAGCTGTTTGTCACTCTCCTGATGTGACCCGTGTCATTGCAGAAGGAGTGGGGTAAAGAGGCACTGTTAGCAATTATGCCAATTACGTTTTGCCTGCCCCAGGAAACCCCTTACTGCTTTCCTTTGACTTTCCAGCAACTTTTTACAATTCCATCTACAGTTTCCACAGCACTAATAAAGAAGATCCCATCTCCTAGTCACTTTTAATTCATTCTTCTGGAGAAATCTGATAGCAGATTAGAATTGGGGCCAAGTTTTCCATGACTTTTGCCTGAGAATAGACTCTTAAAACACAATGGACATTGGAAAACTGTTGATGCCTGGATCTAGGTGAGCCTGTGTATCAGTTCAGATTCAGATTTATCAAGAAACTTCTGTCTTCTTACCAAGGTGCTGGAGACTGAAGCCAAGGCCCCGTGTACACTAGGCACATGCTGTGGCACTGGCTTCATCCCAGCCCAGAAATCCATCACTCTTTGTTAAAGAGCATCAGACCTCTATGTGGAATCTAGACGATAACATTGGGGGGTGGGGAGCTGGATATACTGGCATACGCCTCTAATGCCAGTACTTAGGCAAAGACAGGTGGATCTTTGTGAGTTAGAGGGTAGCCTGATGTACATAGTGAGTTCTAGAGCAGCCAGAGTTACACACTGAGACTCTGTGTTAAAAAAATAGTTTGAAGGAAAGCATAGTAGAGAATTTTGTTTTTCTTAGCCTAAACACTGAACAATAGGAAAAAGCAGTTATTTGTTGAACTCCTGGGTCTGTGAACCTTTTTTTTTTTTTTTTTTAAAGTCAGGGTCTCTCTTTTGATTCAGGCTGGACTCAAACACTCCAATTCATTATGTAGCCAAGGGTGGCCTTGAACACCTGATTCTCCTGCCCCGACCTCCTACATGTGAGGCTGAGGGTAGAACTCAGGGTGTCATGCATTCAAGTAAGAGTTCTACCAAATGTACTATATCCCCAGGACCCGAGAACTACATATTTTTTTTTAATTAAAAAAATTGTGTGTGTGTGTGTGTGTGTGTGTGTGTGTGTGTGTGTGTGTGTGTGTTGTAACATGT
This sequence comes from Onychomys torridus, assembly GCF_903995425.1. Taxonomy (NCBI): domain Eukaryota; kingdom Metazoa; phylum Chordata; class Mammalia; order Rodentia; family Cricetidae; genus Onychomys; species Onychomys torridus. Next base: position 65,308,860 of record NC_050449.1, on the reverse strand, counting down.
GGGTTCTAGAGGGAACCTTCAATTGTTGTTTCTCAAATGTCAGCCCTACCTTGATATCTGAGATGAACCTAGAACTTGCCAAGCAGATTAGCAAGGTGGCTGGCCAGGGATCCCCAGGAATACTTGTCCCTGTCTCCCCAGAGCTGGGATTGAAAGCACCTGCCACCAGGCCTGACTTTCACTTTTTAAGTATTTGTGGTCTGGGATTGAGCTAGGGTCTTGGTGGTAGCAAGGCAGATGTTTCACCCATTGAACCGGCTCCCATACCCAGATGTGTGATCTTGGAGGTATGTCAGCATTTCAGAACTCCTGACTTTCTCATTTATGAGTGGATCTTGGTCTCTTTGAATCATCACTTGTTTGGAACTTTAGAAATAGCATTAGTCTCATAAGTGCCGAACATAATGAACTTTTCTAGCTCTTCCCTAACCTCCCCATCTATACTAGTGCTTTTTTGTTTTGTTTTATTTAGAATGTTTTATTGCATGTATTTGTTTATTTTGTGGGTGTAGGTATGGGGTGCCCTTGCTACTGCATACTGTGTGGAGGTCGGCAGACTTGCAGGAGTCAGTCCTCTGCTTCTACCGCATGGGTCCTGAGGACCAGATTCGGTGCATGGGCTTGGGAGCTGGGGCGTTTACCTGCTGAGCCGGCTCACAGGCCCCACACTAGGCGTCGATTGGCTGCTTCCTTGTCACGTGGGGCCTATCTGGACTGCATGAAGGTTTAGAAATCAGTGACTCTAAGTAGCCAGACTTCCTCTCGTTTCCTTTGATTGTAGTTTCTAGAGAGGTGCATTTCTTTCTACTGTAGATTTGCTTATGTTTTGAAGTTTTCCTACTTTCCTCTCTCTTCATTTGATATAATTAAGCCTTCATATTGAAGTGAAGTTTTGGAAACCCTATGTGCGTGCTGGTCTCCCTTCTGGAAACTACTGTGTGATATGGCAAGGTGTAATCTGATTGGATTCGTGCGGCACAGTCCACTTAAGTGACAGTCCCAGCCAGAGATAACACCCTGTCAGTGTAGAATGGCCTGCAAAATCCTCGGTCCTTGACACGCCTTGGCAACAGTACAAACACAGCTATATCCTGCAGGAGATGGGGTGGGGGAGGAACTGCCCTATCTAAAGACAGCTCGAAACTGGGAGAATAAAAGCAGGAAGGGGCCACTCTGGAGTCCCTGGTAGGAGACGCCGTGTCAAGTCCCGGAGAGGTCGCCAATGGCAACAGTGATTGGTGAGTTCTGCTCTTCTTCAAAGAGAGATGAGCAGGGACACCCAGGTGGTCCCTTTACTGACTGTTAGGACAAGCTTTCTTAGATCTCAGGGATGGGTCCCCAAGCTTCTTCGGAGCTTATCAGCGCCTGCTGGCGGCATTCTGGCAGGGCTGGAGTTTGGCCTGTGCCATGACCTCTCACCTGTTTGCCTGATCTGCTGCTCATCCTGGAGGAAAGGACAGACATCTCTTGTCGGTTGTTTTTAAATGAAACTCATTACTCTGTATGCTAACCTGAAAAAATAATTGAGGGTTGCTGGTACGGCTCTGTGGGTGAAGGCACTCGCTGGGCAGCCTGCTAGCCTGAGGTCATGAATGAATATAAAGATGGAAGGAAAGCAAAGAATGCAAAATTGGATTCTTGGGGATGTCTTAGCTTTTGGAAGGGAGAGAAGCCAGACATGATCCTAGTAGAGAAAGTGGCTGCCGGGAAGGTCTGTGATTTCCAGGGAGAGGAGACTCTTAAGGAGATGGGGGAGGGAGACTCCAGGAGGAGTCAAGGAAATGGTACTGGGGAGGACCAGGGATAGGGGGATGAGGGGGTACAGTGGTTAATTTTAACTGTCAACAAGACACATTTAGAATGACCTGGGAACGATCTCCACTGAGGACTTGTCTAGATCAGGTTGTCCTGTGGGCACACTTGTGGGGGATTACCTTGATTTTCGAATTGAGGTAGGAAGACCCACTGTGGATTGGGGAGCACCATTTCATGGGCTGGGCCCTGAATTTTATAATAATGAAGAAAGCTAACTGAGTAAGCAAGCAAGCGAGCAGGCAGCATGCGGCATTCATCTCTTTCCTGCTTGCTGTCCACTAAAGATGTGATGTGACTAGCTACTTTGATTTCCTGCCTTGCCTTCCCCTCATTGGTGGGCTGTGACTGGGAATCAGAAGTCAATCAACCTTTCCCTCTTCCAAGTGGCTTTGGGCAGGGTGTTTTATCACAACACCAGACATGAAGCCGGGAGAGGAGGATGCTCTTGTCTTGGTAGGGGAGCCACAGAAGCCACACAGCAGGTGACTAAGGAGAGGTGTACGCCGGTGAGCTGAGATCATGCTTTGAAGAAGTTTGGTGGGAAAGGTTACAGGTAGCCAAGATCCCAGAAAAATGGGAAGGAACGAGGTCTGAAAACGTAGGGCAGCTGGCAGGACTATAGTGGAGTGCTTTGGGGTAGGGGGAAAGCCTGGTGCAGAGTGAGCATCTGAGATGTGGGAAGGCCTGGTTATCAAGGCATCCAGGACAAAAGAAGGCTGAGCCTTTGGCAGGACGCCCTTGGACTTAGGGAATGTGGTTTGAAATGGAAGCTTGGGCCTCAGTTTTATGACTCTTAGTGAGCTCTTGACAGTGAAGGAGAGGAAAATGTGAATCCCATGCCCTCCTCGGGCAAGAAAGTTAGGAAAAAAGTTGTCCTGAACACTAGGAACGTGGATAGGGTTGAACCATGTGCAGCATCCTCAAGGCTGGGTACCAGATGAGGCAGCGAGGCAGCTCAGCTCCAGAGCAACAGTAGCACATAAAGGCTGTAGCAGGGACACTGGGTCATGGCACAGATGTGAAATGAGTCACGAAAACAGGTCAGGTAGACTGCTTGCCTAACATGTCCAAGGCGTTGGGTTAGAGTTCCAGAACCACATCAACCAGTTGGTGGTGGTGCATGACTGTGACCTGTGGTGATATTTTATTTGTACTGAAATGTGATTTTATTTGTATATTAATAAAGTTGCCTTGGGGTCAGAGCAAGCCAGAGCAGAAGCTGGGCGGTGGTGGTGCACGCCTTTAATCCCAGCACTTGGGAGGCAGAGCTAGGCGGATCTCTGTGAGTTCAAGGATACAGCCAGTATGGCGACACATGCCTTTAATCCCAGGGAGTGAAGGCTGAAAGAGAAAGACATATAAAAGGAGTGAGGACCAGAAACTAGCAGCATTTGGCTGGTTAAGCTTTTAGGCTTTGAGCAGCACAGTTCAGCTGAGATTCATTTGGATGAGGACTCAGAAGCTTGCAGTCTAAGGAAACAAGACCAGCTGAGGAGCTGGTGAGGTGAGGAAGCTGTGGCTTGTTCTGTGTCTGTGATCCTCCAGCATTCACCCCAATGCTTGGCTTCGAGTTTATTTTATTAATAAGAACTTCTAACAATTCTGCTACAGTGACCCAGCACTTGGAAGGTGGAGGCAGGAGGGCTAGAAGGTGAGGATCATCCTTAGCTTCATAGCAAGTTTGGGGCCAGCCTAGGCTACATGAGAACCTGTCAAACAAACAAAAATCAAGAAACGACTATCTCTCAAAGCCACAACAGTGAACCTAGTCACATTAAATCTCAAACTAAGTTAAGAAGCCCCAAAGGAATGATGGCCTCTGAGAAGTGCAAATTATCTCAGAAGGTATGTGGTATGGGAAGGGGAGAGTGGGCAGGACAGGTTAGGTGGTGGTAAATCTGGTGGTCAATCTTGAGGGGCCATGCTGGGCCACGGGCAAAGATGTCTGTTCCTCACCTCTGCGGTTATGTCTCCCCTCCAGGAGCTCCTGCAGGCCAAACACGACCTTCAGGATCTGCTCATTGCTAAAGAGGAGCAGGAAGATCTCTTGAGAAAGCGGGAGCGTGAACTGACTGCCTTGAAGGGTGCCTTGAAGGAGGAGGTTTCCAGTCATGACCAGGAGATGGACAAGCTGAAGGAACAGTATGATGCTGAGCTGCAGGCCCTCAGGGAAAGCGTGGAGGAGGCAACCAAGGTGAGCTCACCATCCATAGAGGGTGTCAAAATGTGACCAGATGAGATGCTATGCCAACTCTCCCATGCCAACTCCCCTTGGCTTCATTTCTGATGATGGTGATAAGCTTGTTGACAAGGGGTAACGTGATGGTCTAGCTTCTGCACTTGAGTCTATCAGCTTGAACATCAGTAAAGAATAAATGCTTTTTGCAAGAGGTGCAATTTTAAAGCCCCAAATGGACTCTGCTTCTGCAGGCTTTGTGGAGTAGAGAGCTGTACCCTCCTGGGGGTGTCCTCAAGGCTCTACTCCTAAGGTACCGTGTGACTTTTCTCATGCTCAGAACTGCAGATAGGACCTACATTTCTGGAAGCCTTTATGCCCTCCCGGCTGCTCGCTTTGGCCTTGTTCAGTCTTCCATTAGATAATTCATGTTCTTTTCTCAGCAGAGCTGAAAAAGGGCTAATTGGCCAAATTGCCCTAACTCTTCCAAGATACATTTTCCTCTTAATTGAATTCTTGGCTCTTACAAATAGATTGTAAATTATGTGGCAGTCTTTGGGTGCCTGGTGCACATTGGCGAAGAGAAAAATGCTTTGAAACACCATGCAATCTTTAGGGCAGGAGGATTACAGAGTAGACATTTTTCAGTGTCTGAAATAAATGTGCTGGAGAGAGAATTCTTCATACCGTTCAGTCTGCTGTGATGACAGAGGCGGCTCCCCACCCCCACCCCTCTAAGCCCCATGGTGGTTCACTGATTTTCAATGACGTCGTGATAATTGCTAATGACAAGAAGTGAAAGATAGGTTTGTTTGTTGTTCCAACAGGGGACTCTGGGACACTGGTTGTTGGGGGGGGGGCAGTGGCAGTTATTATAACTGTGAGATACTTAAAAGGCATCTTGTTGGTCTGCCCTCCCACCCCCACCCCACCCCACCTTTTAGATTTGAATTAATTGAGGGGCACAAGTAGAACTGACTTGGTTGTTCCTTGAATTGAGGGGAAATCTTGTGTGTGTGTGTGTGTGTGTGTGTGTGTGTGTGTGTGTGTGTGTGGTGTGTGTGTGTGTGTGTGTGTGTGTGTGTGTGTGTGTGTCTTTGTATGTGGCCCAGTGTCCTTGCTGTTCTCTCAACAGGTCCAGACAGACTCAGGTGATGTGTCTCTGAACACACAGTTTCTTGATCACCCTTACAGCTTGCTCAAAGCACAAGTGTAATGTGCAGTATTCGGGGAGACTCATTCAGGAGTACCTAGGGAGCAATGTTCAGGCTTAAGTTTGTGGCTGTTTGATTAGAAGATGAGTCAAATTTGCACCACGTGTGGAATGGAAACTATTCAAGCTTCTAGGTCTGCTGACACAGACGTGTGGATGGGGAAGGGAAACATGGTGGGTGGAAGGTTTGATCTTGGCTATATGGAGTTGAGGGTCACTGGCAGGGACCTGGGATATTGCATTGTAACTTTCCTGCTCACAGATTTTTATTTATTTTTTATTTTTTTATTTTTGCATGAATTCACAAATAACTAGGGAGTGGGGATATGGCTCAGCGATTTAGAGTATGTGTTGCTCTTGTAGAGGATCTGAGTGTGATTCCAAGTACCTCCATGTGGCTTACAATCATCCATAACTCTATTTCCAGTGAGTCCACTGACCCCTTCTGACCTCCACAGGCACCAGGCATGTACTTGGTGCACATACATAAAGACACAACATTCATACACATAAAATAATTAATCTTTAGAAAAGATAATTAGGTGGGCTCAGTCTGTGAAATAAAGAAAGGGTAGGTTAGTTGAGACTTGTCATCTCTGCCAGAGAATGTAGGAAGCTGACCCAAAGGAGCATTCCTCCACACCTTATGTGAGTTAGCCTGAGCTTGTAGATGTAACCGTCTTGTTAAATAAGAAACACAGAGCCAATTGCAGAGTTAAAAGCCAAGAGGTCAGAGCAACAGCTGAGAGCTGAAAACCTTACCCTTTGCTGCTGCTCTGTCTTTCCTCTCCGCAAGAGACCTACTTCCTGTGTCCTGTCTTTTTATATAGACTTTCTGTTCTGCCTTCTCATTGGTTGTATACCCAGCCACATGACCTCCTCATCACTGCCTGTCTGTACAGACCTCCAGGTCCTCTATGGTTGGTATTGAGATTAAAGGCGTGTGTCGCCATGCTGGCTGTATCCTTGAACACACAGAGATCCTGCCTAGCTCTGCCTCCCAAGTGCTGGGATTAAAGGTGTACACCACTACCACCCAGCTTCTGTTCTGGCTTGCTCTGACCCCAAGGCAACTTTATTAATATACAAATAAAATCACATTTCAGTACAAATAAAATCTCACTATATGAGCTCTTTGCCCCAGACCATATTCTATATCATCACCAGTATCTATCCCCAGAAAACAAGAATTTCCAATTGGTCTTTGCTTAAATATTTGCCTGGCACTCCATTGTCCCAGACTTAAGTTCAAGTTGTTTACTTCTCAGGAATCGATCCTGCTAACGTCACTTCCTTGTACATAAGGAACCACTGCCTGCCACTTCCCTGTCCTCCCCAGTGTCCTCTCACCTGTGAGCTGCCTTTACTACCTCTGTATCCATGTCCCCACCCCCTTCTCCTACCCCTAAATACACACCTAGGAGTGAGTCACATCTTTGGGTTTCTACTGAACCCTGGGCTCCCATCATGCCCTGCTGTATTGCACGCTTTTGCCTCCTCCTTTAGGGTGGTTTCCTTTTTTCTTTTTTATTAAAAAATTTTCTATTCACTTTACATACCAAGCACAGACCCCCTTCCCTCTTCCCACCTCCAGCCTTCCCTCCCCCATCCCCATCCCCACATTTCCCAAGTCAAGGTCTCCCATGGGAAGTCAGCAGAGCCTGGCACACCCAGCTGATGAGGCAGGTCCAAGCCCCTCCCCCCTGCACCAAGGCTATACAAGGTGTCACACCCTAGGCACTGGGCTCCAAAAAGCCCGCCCATGCACTAGGGACGGATCCTGATCCCCCTGCTTGGGGGCACCCCAATCAGTTCAAGCCGAATAACTGTCTCCCATATCCAGAGGGCCTAGTCCAGTCCTATGGGGGCTCCACAGCTATTGGTCCCCAGTTCACGGGTTTCCACTAGTGTGGCTGGTCATCTCTGCACATTCTCCTGGAGAGATGGCTCAGCCGTTAAAGGCTAGGCTCACAACCAAAACTATAGGTTGGTTTCTTAAGCACAAGGGCTGTTTTTATCTAGACCTTCTTTCTGTTGAGGTGAGGAGCAGCAGACTCAAGTGCTTTGGGAGCCAAGCAGGAAGCCCTGATGAATGGAGCCGCGTGCCGTGATGGGGACAGGGGAGGCTGATAGGGAATGTGGCAAGCCGGAGAGCGTGCCCTCTGCTCTAGAGGCTGGCTGCGTCTCTGAACCAGCCAAAGGAGCTAGTGAAGGAAGGCTGGGTCCGTGTTGTTAGAGCTCCCAGCTTTTTATCTTATTTTTATTTTTTAAGATTTTTTTACCTGAGCGCACGATATGGACATAATTTCCACTGCTCTCTCCCCCTTCCAACTTGTCCTCTGTTCCCCTGACCATCCCCCTCTTGAATCCATGACCTCCTCTTCTATAATTATTATTGTTACATGTCTACACATACAACATACCGAGTCCAGTTAGTGTTGCCCTATGTACATGTGTTTAGCGCTGACCACTTGGGGAATCTATTAGGAGGCTGTTTCTGGAGAAAACTGACCCTCCCCACCTAGTAGCTATTAACTGTCTGTAGCTTTTCACCCAGGAACGGGCCCTTGTGAAAAAAATTTTCCCCTTCTACAATGGTATATTGACTGGTACTGTCTTGCGCAGGTGACATTATGGCTGACAGGTCATGGGTGACACTTCCTTATCATGTCGGGAAGGCACTACCTACAGCAGTCACCTCTCACAATCTTTCTGGCCCCCACCCCCAATATGTTCCAGGAGCCTTAGGAGTCGGGGTGTTGTTACAGATGTCCCCATTGGAGCTGGGACACAGTCTAAATGCTCTGTTTTTTGACTAGTTACGGCTCCCGTTGTAGCCTCCACCTGCTGCAAAAAGAGACTTCTTGGTTGAGCAGTGAGAGCTGGGCTCATCCATGGGTAGGAACACTGGTATTTATAATGCAGCTGGAGGCTGTATTAACTTAGGAAATGGCAACAGCAGGTTCTCCTATTTCAACGTTTAAGGATGAGTTGGACATCTGCATATTGATGTCAGGCCTCTAGACTTTTAAGTGTTGCTTAAAAACAGCAGCCACCCAGCCAGGTGGCGGTGGTGCACGCCTTTAATCCCAGCACTCAGGAGGCAGAGCCGGGTGGATCTCTGTGAGTTCGAGGCCAGCCTGGTCTACAGAGCGAGATACAAGACAGGCACCAAAAACTACACAGAGAAACCCTGTCTCAAAAAAACAACCAAACAAAAAAGACAACAATAACTCTCCCAACCCCGCCTCAAGTAACAGGAGGCATACAGTCCGAGCATGACCCACCTGCAGGTTCTAGTCCCTGAGCTCCGCACAGTGCCCGAAAGTCACAACTGTAGTGTCTTGAGAGTCAGAGATGGCAGAGGATGAACTCCCTCCCAACTTGCTGCTGGGTTCCCTGGGGTTTCCCCAGTGGCCGTGGAGGAGATCTTGGTGAGGGTTCCACTGCCGTGTGAATTCCTCTGCGGTTTCTGAAAGAGGATTAGAAGTTTGTTTGCATTTCTTGGTAATTTTGCTTCTAAAGTGTCTGCTGAGCAAATGCGACACAATCCTTTTTTATCAAAACGTATGCCATCTATTTGTGTGTGAGGAGGGGCTTGTCGCCTGCCTGACAAGAGTGTGCAGGCCAGAGGACCACTTCTGGAGAATCATTCTCTCCTTCCTCCATCTCTAGGATGGAACTTAGGTCCTCAGGCTTGGCAGCAAATGTCCTTACCCACTGGGCCATCTTGCCTGCCCGCCCCAGTCCTCCTGTTATTAAATGTAAACAAGTAACAGTATCTTTCTGTTAGATTATTTAGAACATGATATACAGAGATTTGTAAGAATATTCTATTAAGTGTTTGGATATGAGGGGATTAAATATAACCTTTTAATCTGGTAAAGAGTATCTCTCAAATTTGTACACTAGTGTTCAGCCGTTGGTGCGCCCCAAGGGAAGCCGTCATCCTAGACAGTGACTACAAGTTGACATTTCTATAAGAAGTGGGCTGCTTGGAAGGTCTTAGGAGAGAGCGCAACTTCCTCCCATCAGGTTTTCTAATTTTTGCCACTGCCTCGAGCCAAAAACCTCTGAAAGGCTGTTTTATACTGCCAAGTACCAGGCACCCTTAATGTCTTAAATTACTGGAACACTTGGTGAAGACTGGCAAATCACATTAAGAACCTTTCACTGATATTCCAAACAGATCCTTGGTAATCTTTTTTTTTTTTTTTCATAGACACAAATAGCCGTGTGGCTCAGCAGACAGGAATTCACCAGTGCCGTGGTTGTGTGGGGCTTCCTGGCTCAGCAGAGTGAGCCGGACCTCCCCTGCAGAACTGTGGAGTGCCCCTGGTCCTGATGGAGAGGGGTCTGCAGAGGTGGTTAGCAAGGGCTTTCTTTCAGTTTTCTACAGAACACCCCAGGCCTTCACCTCCTGATTTCCCCACAGTCTTCTCTGATAGTTCCTTTATAGTTTTTCCATCATTAAAAAGGAAATGCCTCTTTCTATTTGATTTGGTGTGATGGTGATTGTCAGGGGGATATGAGTCGCTGCCCTCACGGGGATTACAATGAAGACTGTCCCCTGGTGACGGTGTTGGCTTCTCTTTCTCATCTCTAACCCTTCCCTTCTCTATTGAGAATGCGGAGGGGAAATAGCATCTTAAGTTTTCTTGGAGCATAGGGTCAGCTCAAACCCAGCTCCTCCAGAGAGACTCTGGGGCTGGAGAGGCAGCTCAGTGTAAAGTACTTGTTGTACAAGAGTGAAAACCTGTTTGCTTTCAGAACCCATGTAAAAAAGTTGGGTGTGGTAGTGTGTGCTTGGAATCCCAGTGCTGGTGGGATACAAATAGACGAACCCTGGGGCTTCCAGGCCAGGAAGGATACCTACTTGGTGAGTTCAAGACGCGTGAGAGACTCTCTCTCAAAAGACAAGTAGTTAGCTACCGGGGAACGACATCTGAGTTTGACATCTGGCTTCCGTGTTACATAGGTGTGTGTTGCTATTCACTTCAGCACATGTGTACATGTGCATGCACACACACACACACACACACACACACACAGACACACACACACACACAGACATAGACACTTCCTGTGTTGCCTCGTGGTCCTCACAGTATGCAAAGAGCTGGCACTGTTGGAGATTTAATTCTTGGTTTTATCTTTCCTGCCATCTTAGGGAACGCTCTTGTTTTTCCACTTACTGTCCCCCATGGGTTAAATACTGCAGGTTGGAGGGATGGACCCACTAAGGGAAAGGTCAGCCCCAACCCAACTATTCCGAAGTGGCATTGACTATTTGGGGATTCCATTTATGTAGAAAGATTATTCCTTGTAAGAACAAATCTTGTCTGCTAGCATTATCATGTTAGTAGTTCATCTTGACTAACTCAGCATCTAACTACTTCAGGTATTTTGAGGATGGTAAAGAGAGATTTTTATGTTTAGGTCAGGGAATATGATTTCTTTGGCCATCTGACTGTTTCTGAATGCTTAACACTTAGCAGGGAGACAAGTGAATGGATGGACAAGGAGGAAGAGGATTGAGTTGAGAGAGAGTGTCCTTGGCATCCCTGTTGTTTTTATTTATGCTCTTTTTAAATAGGGAACTTGATCCTCATATGGACATATTTTTTGTGATTTATTTATTATTTTGTCTATGAATGTTTTGCCTACATGTATATATGTGTACCATGTGCCTGTCTATGTGCCCATAGAGGTCAGAAGAGGGCATCGGATTCCCTGGAATTGGAGTTCTGGATGGTTATGAGATGTTAGGAATCTAACCTGAGTCCTCTGTGAGAATGACCAATGCTCCTAACCTCTGAGCCACTTCTCCAGCCCCTAATTGTATTGTTTTTAAATACAAGGTGGACATATTGATTTACTGAACATTTGCCAAGGGCAGACAATGGTGCTTGGTTCTGTGACGGCTGCAAAGATAAAACCCCGTAGACTCTGTTCTACTAGGAGATTGGAGTTGAGAGGGTAACACTCAGGCCAATCGAGAAAAGAGTCAACATCCTGGTAAAGGTGGAGACAAAGTTCCATGGAAGATGGTGTGAGACCTAGAGTTTGTGCTGGGAAGAGGGGAAGGTTGCAGTTAAGAAAATTTCACGACCGGACAATGTCCAAGTTGTATTCTGTGGAATGGAGTGACAGACACAAGGCCATGGAGGTTGAGAACGTACTGGTGCTGAACAGAACATCAACAATGTATGTGGAAAGGGAGGTGTGAGTCTGGACTGGGCCTGGGAGAAGTGACGGAGGCTACAGGTTAAGAGTGACTTAAGAGCCGAGTGGTGGTGATCCCAGCACTCGGGAGGCAGAGCCAGGCGCTCTCTGTGAGTTCGAGGCCAGCCTGGGCTACAGAGCGAGATCCAGGACAGGCACCAAAGCTACACAGAGAACCCTATCTCAAAAAACAAACAAAAACAAAACAAAACAAAACAAAACAAAACACCCAAAAAGAGGGTAATTTAAGAGGTAGGGACCATTCCAATGCACGAACTGGGTTTGGGTCCCAGTTCAGTGGAACCAACCATCAAAAGCACAGATGTCTGAAATCCATCTTCACAATATTCAGAAATGGTTCAAGTAGTCATGGAGATGAGAGCGCTGATATTAATTACTTACACCCAGTATTTACATTCGTTACTTTTGCGTACTTAAAAGAACGACTTAGAAGAGGAAAGAGTTCTTGTGGTTTGGTCCACGGGCCCCACGTGCTTGGGGAGCACATTGTGCCTGTGGAATGGATGAGTGACGGGGGATTTCTTCATGTCCTGGCAGACGGGAAGAGGAGGAGACATGGAGGAGTCAGATATGAGATACCTCTAAGGCCCGGCTCTCAGTGACTGACTTCCTCTGGCTAGGCACCCCTTTTCTGGATCTCCCCAAATAGTGCCACCAGCTGATGGGCTTTACCAAACAAGCCTGCAGGGGAGATCACAAGTGGCATCGTGATTCTGTGTCCTGGTTTCTCTCGCTGCAGCTTGGGAGGAAAGGGTTTACTTGGCTTTTGTGTCCTGGCCACAGTCTACTACTGAGGGAAGGCAGGGCAGGAACTTGGGGTAGGAACCTGGGGAAATGAACTGCTGCGGAGGCCCTGGAGGAACACTACTTGGCTCTCCTGATTCTGCTCAGCTAGCTTTCTTATATAATCCAGGACCACCTGCCCAGGGGTGGCATCATCACAGTGGGCGGGGCTCTCCCACATCAATCAACAACCTAAAAAGTGGCCCACAGACTTGTGTACAGGCCAGTCTGACGGAGGCATCTTCTTGATTGGGTCTCTTCTTCCCAGATGACCCCAGCTTGTGTCAAGCTGACAGAAAACTCATCAGTACACACTGCTTCTTTTAAAGAATTACACCAAAGAGTTTATGGATGAACTAGTAGGTTGTCTGGGATGTAATTTTTTTAGAAAAAGTATTTAAACTGTCCTTTATTTACTTATTTATTTTTATCGAGTTTGCTTTAATTCATTCGGGGGATACAGGAGTGAGATGTGGGTAAACAGTCAGCCATGTGTTAGAAAGCACTGAAGCTGGGTAATGGGTCTGTAAGAGATCCTGGGGAGTCCCTCCACGTGCGCAGTGTTTGAAGTTTTCTGTGATAAAAAGTTGTGTGCTGAGGCTGGGGGAGACTGGGGAGAGCTATCTATCAGTCAAATGCTTGTCTTGTAAGTATGTGGATCCTAGTTAATCTCCACAACAGAAAAGCATGGTAGCGTGTGCTTATAATCCCACTGCTGGGGAGGAGGAGGCAGGTGGCTCCCTGGGCTTCAGAGCACGTTAGTGCCCTTTTCCATATTACTTCTAGATGTTTCCTTTCCCTCTTTCCTGCCAGCCTCTAAGCAGGTTCCTTCAAAGCGGCGGGTCAGCCAAGGGTCACGTGGGAAATCCCGTGCTAATCTTGGGATCAGTGGACTGGCCTCCCTTCAGATATGACTACAGTTGAATATAAAAATTTCACTGCTTCCTTCTCCAAGAGAGCCAAGTTAGCCAAGGGGAGCTATGAGAGCTAATTTCCTCCACATTTTAACTCCCAAAAATATCAATTTATGTTGAATGACAGTTCCTGAGCAGTGGATGCTGTGGAGTTTCTAAACAGGTGCCGGAAAAGAGAAATATCTCTTTACCGATGCAAGAGTGCCTAGAACAGCTGTTCTCAACCTGTGGGTTGTGACCCCTCTGGGAGTCGAATGACCCATCCACAGGAGTCACATGTCCTTTATCCCCTGCATGTCAGATATTTACATTATGATTTATAACAGTAACAAAATTGCAGTTATGAAGTGACAACAAAATAATGTTATGGTTGGGGGTCACCACAGCATGAGGAACTGTACTAAAGGGTAACAGCATTAGGAAGGGTGAGAACCACTGGCCTAGAGAGACACAGGAGCAGCCCTTAGCAAAAGTTGGAGGGTAAGATTCATGTTCAAAAGCATCTTTGGTAAACTGAGCATGGTGGTGCATGTCTTTAGTCCCAGCACTTGAGAGATATAGGCACTTTGAGTTCTAGGCCAACCTGGTCTATGTAGTGAGTTGCAGAACAGCCAGTACTACATGAGATGTCTCAACAAATGTTCTCTAGTGTTCTCACTCTCTTTCTCTCTGAATCTTTGAATAATTATGCTGGTTTTCTGCCTTTTTTTTTATTGATACATAAATAAGGCACCTATATGGATTTCAAAAGCCTTATTCTGTGTCTTTGATCCTTGGTAATTTTTGTATCCTGAAGTTCATGCCCATCACAAGGAAACTTCTGAATCTAATCATTGACATGTCTCAGTATGTGGTCCCTGTGAGTCACTCTGGTATGTTGACTGAGATGCCCAGGTCATGTGCTGTGGATGGTAGAAGACAGTGTAAGGAAGTCCCAGATGTGGGTATCTTGTGTATGTGGATGTGGTATCTGTGCATGTGTGGTTACTGGTGTGATTGCCAGTGCAGGATCATATGAAAGTCAGAGGACAAACCAAGTATCTTCCTCAATTACTTCAATACATTTTTTCTTTTGAGGTGTCCCTTACTAAACCCCAAGGCCACCATTTCCTCTAGGCTTGTTGGCCAGTGAGTTCCCAGGAGCCTCCTGTTCCTGCCTCCCTAGTGTCAAGGTTACAGATATAGATGGCCATGTCTAGCCTCTGTATGGATGCTGGGGATCAAACCCAGGTCCTCCTGCTTGTTCAGCAAGCCCTTCCCCCATTGAGCTAACTTTGGCCCCAAGTCCTCTTCTGAGGTACTGCTTCACCTGTCATCAAACATCTGGGTGTGTTTCATGTGCCAGCATGGTGCTAGTTCCCAAGGCTAAGGCTGTAAGCCATGGTCTGGAGCTTGAGGATCTTCTATGGTCTTGTGGGAAGGAGAATGTGCAGATAAAAATGACCTCAACATTATAGGTGCTGCTGCTGCGGTCTTGGCAGGCTAGGAGATTAAGACAGAAGGATTGTTCTTGACAGCAAAGGTCCAGAAACAGAAGAGTCCACTCTGTAATTTGATACCTAAAGTGCCTCACTGGATCAAATCTCAGAAAGTAGAAATAAACAGGAATTGTCCCCTCTGTGAGTCTGTGTTGTGTGCTCAGCTCCTTCAGTGAAACAGAGTCATGGCAAACATTACCACAAAGTTTAAATCATCTGAGCATATGATGGAGAAAATATATTAGCCAGGAAATGAGTTAAAATATATTACATTCTGAAAAAAAAATTAAGGACCTGGGAATGTAGATCAGTTGGTGGAGTGTTTGCTTAGCATGCATAATCATCTAAGCATATAATGGAGAAAATATATTGGCCAGGGAAATGAGTTAAAATATATTTTATTATGTAAAAAATAAATTGAGGACCTGGGAATGTAGATCAGTTAGTGGAGTGTTTGCCTAGCATGCATTAATCCTGGGGTTAAATCTCCAGTACTGCATTAACCCAGAGCATGCCTATAATCTTAGTACTTAGGAGGTGGAGGCAGAGGATTGTGAATTCAAGGTCATCCTTGGCTTTGTAGTGGGTTGAGGCCAGATTGGGCTAAATGAGAACTTGTGTCCAAGAAAAACAACAACAAAAATTCAAAACTCAGTAGTTTCCTGTCCCAGTTAAGATTGTATGAGGTAGGATGTCTAGGATGACAGGTAAAGGGGTGTCCTCTAGGTCTATTGTTGAGACTTTGGGGGTTTACTGCTGCTGCTGTGTGGGGATGATGTTGGCCTGGGTATCACAGTGCAGGCACTTCTGATGAAGTGTTTCATCAAGAGGACCCATCCAGATGGAGGTGGGACAGTTGATCCCTTCTAGTGTCTGTACTGAAGCATCGTGAATGTGACTCAAGTCAGCTAGCATTTTACAGCAGTCCCAATGGGATCCTGGGGACAGGGCTCTCAGGACACACAGCCTTCAGCTGACCCAGAAAACCATGACGAATTCCTATGCAGTGTGAAGAGAAAGTGTGGAGACTTAATTAGATAGGGAAGGAGGTCAAAATCGGAGCTGGCCTCAGAAGAGCCACAGAGCAGGCTGGTCTCAAAACACATGGTGTGTCCCTCACTTTACCCTCATGCTTGCTGGGTGGGGAGGTGTTTGCCTACTTCTCCTTTAGATGGGAAGGCTGAGGAGATCAGGACTGAACAACACAGCTGGTTTGATGTTAAAAAGTTCACGTCAATTTCTAACCCTGTATCTGTTCAATTAATAATCCACTTATAATCATTAATTTGTTCCAGGCACTGTGCTGGGTTGTAGGGATAAAGTGAACTAAAGTGATGAGACAGTCACTGATTATAAAATCATACACGTAAACATGTAATTCCATTACAGTAAATGCTTTGCAGTTGATGGAGGGAAGGGAGGAACATGTCCAGAGGAAAAATGATGGGCATCTAAAGGGCAGAAGAACAGGAATTAAATGGATGAAAATCAGAAATTACAGAATGATCCCACCAAAGAAAGTAGCATGTGCAAAGGCTGGCCTGAGGAGGGATGTGGGCTGTTAGGATGTTCAGTGAAGTCAGTGAGGCTGGGATCGGGGCAGTGGCAAGTCTGGGGTGAGATGGAATGAGGTTCAGGTCATCCAAGTCCTGGGGTACATCTTACTGACTCTTTCCTTATAGGTAGTGGGAAACATTAAAGATGGGAAGGGGAGAGAGAACACCGAGCTGAGGGGGGAGATGGGGAAAGGAGAAGAGAATGAGGAGGAAAGTGGAGATGAGAAGAGAGGGAGAGAGAAAGGAGAGAAGAGGTAGAAGGAGGAGGAAGAGAGAGAAAAGGAAAGGGAGGGCCAGAGAGAGACAGAGACTGACAGGTAGATACGGAGAGACAGGAAAGCTGAGACTCCTAGATGGATTTGGGCGTTTTTTTTTTTTTTTGAGCAGCAGAGCCTGCTCTGTCTTTCCAAGTGACAGTGTTGAGACATGGCTGTTCATGCTGCCACCTCACACAGAGGCCTGCCTGAGTCTCTCCAGCTCTGTTTTTAGTAGGATTATTATCCATTTCCTCTCTGAACAGAATCAGGGAGGGTTCCATTCTGCTTAGGAGGCTTTGTAAAATGTGAGTGAGTGCGTGAGAGGCTGCAGGGTTCAAACATGAAGGGATAGCTTCAGCATGTAGGTGGTGGAGGCTTATGGAGGTGAGCTGTTGTTTACTTAGCGTCTGTTAAGTCTGTAGTAATGGATCTGTGAGGAAGTCCTGATCCTCCAGCTTCCATCTCTGGAGCAGCTGGGATTACAGGCCTGTGTAATCCACCACTCCATTTGAGGTGCTGCTGGGGGACTGAACCAAGGCTTCTGGTATAGCTAGGCTGACCCTCTACCTGCCAAGCTATATCCCCAGTGGATCTATATTTAAATCCTTCCAATATTTCGAAGTCTTCCCAAGTGGGATTGGCATTCTGAGATCTCTGATGATCACAAATACTGCCTGGAGTCCAGGAGTGTGGGTGAGAAAGAAGCCACGGCCACTCATGGGAGTTATCAGTGTATTTCCAGTTGTAGGATTGGTCAAACCACAGGAACCGGGCAGCGCGTGAGAGGGTGTGTTTAGACAACTGAGGACCGTCACAGCCATCTGAACAATATTGCCGTGGAATCCTTAACATCTGGGAGGGAAAAACTTTATCAGAAAACTTGCTTAATTTGCCTTATGCTCTCTTTGACCCTCTAAACTCTGCCTGGTCATTGTTTTTCTGAAGCCTTGCCAAGATCATTAATTAGGTTTCTACTTGGTGGAAGAATTTGGAATCATTATTTGATCATTTTAGGTGGAAAATGGAACCTGTCATACAGTCTAAACCCATTATGTGGGGAAAAGCATGGACATAGAAATGGGCAGCAGCAGAGACAATCAGGCTGCAGGTGGCCTCATGGGTTCCCACTTCTAGGCTGGCTTTCAATGGTGGCACTTTGGTGATCTTGCTCTTTGGAGCCCCCTTCACATTGAGGGCTATTCTGGGCAACCGGTGGATGTTACAGCAGGAACAGTGTGGCTTCGTAGTAGATCTTGGAAGACATGGTGCCTTTTTCCCTTGATTTCTCTCTGCTCTCTTGCTCTGTGGAAAGTCAGTTTCTGTGTTTCAAGGCTATTCAAACAGCCTGTGAAAAGACCCAAGCTGTGAGAGACTGAGGCCACCTGTCAGCAGGTGACTGTGCCTTCTTGGAGGCAAAACCTCTAGCTCTGGTCAGTATCCCTACCCCATTTTGTGGTGGATGGGAGAATACTACAGCCTTAACCCAAGGCCTTGTGTGTGCTAGGCAGGCTCTCCCACTGAGCTACGTCCTCAGCTCCTCCCCCCTCTTCTTTTCCAGACAGGGTCTCACTAAGTTGCACAGGCAGGCTTTGAACCCACTGTAGCCTAGGCTGACTTAGCCTCCTGAGGAGTTGGGATGACAGGTCTGTGTCACCAGGCTCAGCTTGGCCAACATCCTGGCTCCTGGCTCATCTGAAACTTTGAGCCAGCACTACCCAGCTGCAATACTTCTCCTACCTCAGAAACTCAAGGAGGCAACTAATGGTTGTTGTTTTGGGCTGAATTTTGAGGAAATCAGTTCTGTAGCAATAGATAATTACTACAACATTTTGACTTCTCCTTGACAATTATGGTTTTGTTTATATTTATGTATTTATCCAAGATTGTATGTGTGTGTATATATGTGTAAGTGTGTATGTATGTGTGTGTGTGTGTGTGTGTGAATGTGTGTGTGAGTGTGCATGTGCATGTGTAGTGTTCGTATAGAGGTGCCTATGCCAAACCCAGAGGAGGACACTGAGTACCTTGTTCTAGACCCTCTGCTTTATTCTTCTCTTAAGACAGGCTGGCAGCTGGCAAGTCCCAGCAATCCTCCAGATTCTGTGCGCGCGCACACACACACACACACACACACACACACACACACACACACACACATACACACACACTCACCAGTGCTAGGGTTACAGACACGCAGATAGCCATGCCTGACTTCTTATGTAGGATCTGGGGACTTGAGCTCAGTGCCTCTTGCTTGCTCAGTGCATGTTCTTATCTCCTCAAGCCTTCTCCCCAGTCCTGACAGATAATGTTGAGTGCGTGGGACTGGGCTGATCGGAGTTATTTAGGTGCATTGTCTGTGGTGGACAGATTTCAGTGGCAATCATTACCACGTAAGTAGGAGCCCTGAGAAGTGCTTAGATGCGCTTTAGTGAGTTTTGAAGTGCAGAGTGAGTCATGTGTTCAGGATTCTGGAAATGTGTAAGAACAAGTTACCGTCACCCACGGTGGAAAAATCCTTCTGCCCTGGTCACCTCTGGACAAGGGAACTTGTTTGAACCAGCATCGTCCAGCTAGTTTCAAGAAAGACAAACTAGAGTGCAAGTTGTTTGTTGCATTATTGGTGACTGGACAGAGACCCAGCTCCACACGGCCACCCTCAGCAGCCAGAGCAGTCCCCCTGATCTTTTAAGGTCCTCTGCTTAGGCTTTGGTGCTGAAAAAAAAAAAATCAGCCAATAGGATGAAGCAGAGCTGGAGACTTCATTAAAGATGCTTTCAATACAGGCCTAGTGCGAAGAGAAAGTGCTCAGAGTGTAAGGCCTATGCTAATGTGCGCTCCTGAAGGGAGAGTTGTAGTTGGCTTGCATTAGCCATTAGTGTTATCAGTCTTGCATTAATATATTATGTGTATATATATACATGTGTGTGTGTCTATACATATATACATATACACATGTGTATACACACACACATGCACCGGTCTATTGGTGGCTCTAGAGAAGCTTTCTTCCCCCCTCTTTTAAAAATATTTCATTAATAGTTTGAGAATTTCATACATGGATATGGTTTGATAATCTTCACCTCCCTCCTCTCCCAACTTGTCCCTGAGCCTCCTTTCTAATCCTCTTTTAAATAACCCACTGAGTCCGGTTTGTGCTGTCCATAAACTCATCAGCGTGGGCCATCCGCTGGAGCACAGTTGACCTACCAGGGACCACACCCTTAAGGAAAATGCACTCCCCTCTCTCTGCCGCCATCAGCTCCCCACGGCTCTTCAGCTCGGGGTGGGGGCTCATGAGCTCCTGCCCACTCTGTGCTGGAGTGTGGCCTGGCTGCATCACTCACAGGCCGCTGCAGCCGATGTGAGTTTGTGAGTCCTGTGGTGTCCAGAAGACACTGTCTTGTTTTGGTCCTCTCCAGCCTCTGACTCTTGCTATCTTCCCACACCTCTTCCACAGTGGTCCCTGAGCCTTGGGAGGGGGTGATATCATCGTCCAGCTTGTGACTGAGCATTCCACAGACACGTCTTCTCTGCACTCTGACCAGTTGTAAATTTCTGTATCTATCCACCATGCAGAGGGTCTGAGAGCTTTGCTCGTCTGTGGTTACAGGGTTGGAGTTTAGGGGATGCCTTTTCTTTTTTCTTTTCTTTTCTTTTTGTTCCACAGGCGTTTAGCAAGACAGTAGTAGGAGGCTCATCCCTGGGGCTGATCTTTCACTTTTGATAATGAGGTAGGGGAGGTGGCTCTGGAGACAAGTTGCATGGATGAGATGAAACCATGATGAGGTGAAACCTGATGAGGTGAAACCATGGCCACCAGAGTTGCACAAGGGGGTTAGTGCATGCTCTTTCCTCATAAATGGGATGCGGGGAGCATCTTCAAAGCCTGTAGATTTACATCTGGGAAGGGAGAAAGGCCTTCCATGGTGGTTCCGTGGTTGGAATCCTATTCCAACCAGGGCTATCATCTCTTCTCAGGTTCCCCAAATTTCCTCTGTTTTTCTGCTCTGCCTCAGTTTCCCAAGGGGACTACAGAAGCTTCCAGAACCGCAAATAAAGTTAAGTTGGGCCTTGAAGTCGGCCAGTGAGTAGGAGTGGGAAGACCAGGGGAGTGTTCCCTTTCCTCCGGAAATTCCAGAGCTGTGGATGGGCCTTTTCCTTAGGGAGACAGATGCTGTGGAGAACAGGGCCAACTACACATATTTTTGCCTTTGAACATTTCCCCTCCTTTATTTTATTTGGTAGATTTCTGTCCATGTTTCTCAAGTGTGGTCTAGAGGGAAGAAATCCTGGCTGTATCTAGATTTAGGGAAACTCTGAGTCCGTTTATACTTACCAGGAGGAAAAAGCCTGGATTTGCTTCAAAGACTGTCTTTCTACAGAACGGAGTATAAAGAAGTCAGACAAAGGACAGGACCGGCATTGAAGAGGCTCTGAGCACATCTGGGATAGGGAAGGACATTAAACCCTGGTCTTTCCCACCCCAGGTTGTCCAAGAACCTGGAGATGTCTACTTGAGCAGGCGTTACTGGGGAGAGGACAGGGTAGGGAAGGCCAGGAGGTGGCGAGGTGAGATGAGAACACTGAGTCCATTCTTTGCAGCAAGAAGCAAGGCTCTGGAAATTGGCGGTAGTCTGATTTAGTAAAGCCCACATAGAATCTTCTGAGGCAGGTAGGCTTATAAACAAGACATTGAACTTAAGTGTAGCCTGGGTCCCATTTGAAGGAATCGTATGCTTGGAGCCTTCACCTGCTCTCCAATCTGCAAGTTCTCCTACCTGGTCTAGACATCTTTCTTCCAGTTCTCTAAACCCATGACCTTGAGAGAGGGTTCCATTCTCTTGTGATACTTGGTTCCCGAGACCCCAGAGTGTCGAGTCCCTGCCTCATCCTCTGCTCTTTCTTTTTCCCATCCTGGTATCTGGTGTCCTCGAGGGCCCCCCTCCATGCTGCTTCCTACATCTGATTTAGTCAACCTGGAAGTTAGTGCCATCACTGTGGATGTTGCCCTTCCTGGATGAGGCAGAAACCAGAGCAGTCAGGCGGGAGCTCTATGGCCAGAGTCTGGCTCAGTGGAGACCCAGAGTTAATGATTTACTCCTGCCCACTGTGGCCACTGGTAATGACCTTGACAAATGCTGGTAAAATCTGGGAGTCTGGCCTGGTGTTTAACTAACATCACACTGGCCCTGAGTTTACATTGGACGTTTTTATATACCTGTCCGGTCCTGTTTGCATCTGGCTTCGGAGTGGTTTCCTCATTGTGTCTAATGTCCAGAGATGTCACACAAGCTCAGAGCCTAGCTGACATGGAGCTGCTCCCCAAGGCAGGAGGACAGGGGGACAGCAATAAAGACATCTTATATAAAAGGCAGGATAATAGCATTTGGGCCCAGGACGTGCAGGCAACAAGGCTCCTTTGTCCCTGTGGCCCTATTATTTTTAAATACATCTTTCTTTCTTTCTCTTTTGTTTCCTCTTGTCCCTCTGTCTGTCTCTTTGTCCCTTCCTAGTTTGCCTCTAACTCACTGAGTATAACCTTGTAGCCGAGTATGACCTTGAACCTCTGATCCACTTTCTGTGAGCTGTGATTATAGACATGCACCACCATAGCTGGTTCATGCTGGGCTGAGAATTGAACCCAGGATACACATGTGTATGGTGTATGTGGTGTAGATGTGGGTATGTGTGCAAGCGTGTGGAGACCTGAGGCTGATGTCTGGAAACATCCTCGAGCACTCTTCCACTGTATTTGTTGAAATAGGGTATCTCAATCAAACTCAGCTAGTCTCATTAGACACCTTGCTCCTGGGATGCCCTGTCTCTGCTTTCTGAAGCTGTAATTGCAGGTGGCCTGCCTGATCCGGGTACTTCTGTGTGGGGATGTCAGGCGAGCACTCTCTCAGCTGAGCTACACTCCCTATGCATTGAATCCTTTATTCCTCTGAGCAGTTCTGAATGTTTACCTGGAGTGTAAGCTGCTAACCCTTCCTGTGTAATGTCCACAGAGCCACTGCTTCCAGAAGGTGTGTTAGTTGGAAGTGACCCTTTCATTAGAAACATCGTCCACCCCTTTCTCTGTAATGCCTTCAGCTCCAGGGCAATCTCCACCTACGGCGCGATGTGGGCTTGGACTGCTATGCTATAGGATGCTTGGTGACCTTGCCTTATTAGGAAGTCACTTGAGTTAACCTGTTGGGGTCACACTTATGTATCTCAGAAATAGGAACAGTTAGTGCTCTGTGAGAGTCCCCAAACACCATAGCTGCCTCTTTTCCTCAGGCTCCAAGAAAGCGTTTCCCCATTCTGTTGCTTTTTCTGGTATACCAACTGAGACTTTCATCTAGCCAGTGTGTACAGACTCCATATATGCACATGTGCTTAGGGAGCAGGCAGTTAGCCCAAGAGGAGAGGCTGAGGTGGAAGGTAGTAGAAGCGAGCCAGAAAAGGGGAGACGTGGGAGTGGGGGTCTGTATGTAACTCCAGCCTTGAAAGGAGACAGGTGGTCCCCAAGCAGCAAGCTGGCAAGTGAGATTAGCTGGTGCCCTAGCTGTGTGTTCTGTGTTCGCTGAGACACCGAGGTTACCGAGGAAGGTGCAGAGCTGGCCAGGAAGATTCTCAACATCAACCTGAGGTGGGCCTGCATGTGCAGCCACACATACACACAAACACAGGGGCACACACATACGTGAGCACAGGAAAAGAAGTGGGTGGGGTGGATGGGAAGAGTTGGCTCTGACCGGAGTGATGATGTAGTTGGAGACAAGAGGGGCAGAGGGGGTGGAGGTTGATAGCTAGCTTGAAAGCTGGTAACACTGGGAGGTAAAAGACAGGAGTCTGGGGTTGGGGCCAAATACCTAGAGAGCCAGGGACAAAAAGATACCCCGGAAAGGTGCAAGAGGCCAATGAAGATGGTGAGTAAGGCATAAGGTCACGGCCTGCCAGGTGGGCCTTCTTCAGAGATGTTGGGGAGCTTTGACGGGCAGGGTTTGTTCTGTTAAGAGATTGGAAATGCGCTGTTACTGGGTAAAGGCTTTTTAAAGGGAAGCACCAAGTGTGAGGGCCTTGAAGAGGACAAATGAATGAATCTTTGCCACCTCAGAGGGGTGGTCTTTGTAGTTCTCATTTAAAAAGTCTCTAGCTAGGACATTAAACACACTGTTTATTGGCCTTTGGAGAAAAGGGCTTTGGTCCAATGTATTGGTTCTCAACCTTCCTCATGCTGTGACCCTTTAACACAGCTCCTCATGCTGTGGTGACATCCACCATAAAATTTTCTATGCTACTTCATAACTGTAATTTTGCTCCTGTTATGAATTGTAACGTAAATATTTTTGGAGAGGGAGTTGCCAAAGGCGTCATGACCCACGGGTTGAGAACCATTGGTTCAGTGTCTTGTAGCTATGACTTCTAGACATTGGGTAGGAATTTGAGGAGAAACCATTAGAAAGACATCAAAACAGTAGACCAAACCCTGCCCTTGGCTTACAAATACTTTCCCTAGCCAATAGTTTGGTTTTTTCCCCCTTTCTCTTAAGTGTCTTTGAAGAGTGAAGTCGTGTAGAGAATAACTTATTAATTTCTCTTTCTAGATGGTGATGTTGGTGTCCTTTAGGAACTCTTATTATATCGACTTATATCCCAAAGATTTTCTTCTTACATTTACATTCCAGTGGGGGGCGCTGGAGAGATGGTGGAGCTGGGGTGATGAAGCGCACTTGTCCTTGCAGAGTTTATTCTCAGCACCACATCAGCTCACCACTGCCAGCAACTCCAGCTCCTGGGGATCGGATGCTGTCTGGCCTCTGTAGCTACCTGCGTGCACATGATGTGGCAGACATGCATATAAAGTTCACGGTTCATTTTGAGTTGAATTTGATATAAGGTAAAAGTTCGTGGATTTTGCTATGGACCTCTAATTCCCCTGGCATTACTTACTGAAAAGCTATTTATTCTTCTGATATCGAATGCTTTAGAACATCTGTCCCAATGAGTTGGGCAGCACATTTGTGTAGACCTGTCTCTGGATGCTCTGATCTGTTTCACTCACGTGCAAATGCCGTAGTCCTGGTTACTGATGTCTTCATTCTGGTAGATGGAGTCCTTCTATTTTATTTGTCCTTGAAATTCTGGTTGCTTTATCTTTTCACAAAACTGATAGAGTTAGTACTATACATACTAACTTTCACTCAGGTAGGTGTATTTACATTCTTTTCCATGAAGCATCTGCCACTTGACCCTTGAGTTATTTAGAGAGTTGACAAAAGAACAAATAACAATGGCTAAGAAGTAGCTGAAAAAGTGTTCAACATCCTGAGCAAGTATGGAAAGGCATGTTAACTGCTTGAGATTTCATTGTGCTCTAGTCAGAATAGTCAAAAAACAATTGTCGGCAAGTGCTGAGGAGGATGTGGAGACCCTCATCCATTGTTAGTGTCAATGCAAACTGGTCCAGCTGCTCTGGAAATCAGTGTGAAGAATTCTAAAAGAGCTAGAAATAAATCTATGGTGTGACCTAGCTATACTGTTCCTTGGAATTTGCCCAAAGAACCCCACATCCTACTCCACAGATACATGCTTAGTCATGTTCATAATTGCTTTATTTACAATAGCTAGGAGACGGGAACAACTTAAATGCCCTTCAATAGATGAATGAATGAAAACATACTATCTGTACACTATGGAATACTAATCAGCTGTAAAGAAAAACAAAATCATGGACTTTGCAGATAAATGGATGGAACTAGAAAAAAATTAAGATTGAGTGAGGTAACCTAGACCCAGAAAGACAAATGTCACCTGTTATCTGTCATCTGCAGTTCCTAGCTCCCAGCAACTGAAGAAATACTTTCTAAATGCTTGAGTGTGTTTTACTATTTCCAGTCTGGTTATATTTTGGCTATAGAACATATGGTTTCAGTTTTTAAAAACCATTTGTTGAGATTTGTTTTACTGTTCAGCATTTAGTTTATGTTGGTTCAGATTTCCTGAGCTCTTGAAAACAATGTGGGTTTTGCTAAAAAGGGATTTAAAAGCACTAACTGTGGGTCTATTTCAGTGACAGAGAGAAGGGTTTTCTTTTTCTCCATGTGGCAGAGATGTTGTTACTGGCTGGACAGGTGATCTTTTGCTATTCCCAGCCTCAAGAGCTCCGTATAGAAAGTGGGGCTGCACCCTTTTTCTGCCTTATCAATCCAGTTTATTTCATGACAAAAGAAATTGGTTGGAGATAGTGAAGTGTCATATTTGCTGATGATAATTTTCCTACTCAACTTGTAATTTGGGCAGTTTTTCTCTCTTATATCACTTGATTAAAAAAATAAAACAAGAGAATTACAAAAAGAACAACCCTACCTAAAACAAACTGTCCAATGCCTGAGCACCTAAGGTGAGAAAAAAGCTCATATTTTGGTGATATATTTCCCCTCCCTCCCAATATATAAAGGATCTTTTTTAGGTGAACATGTAAAATGTCCCCGTGCCCTTTAGTCATTAAGCATGTACAGAGGTTATTTATGAGTTTAGCTTCCTGTGAGCCCCTGATGCCCCAGGTTCATTGAGCATGCCTTATAGTTTAGGTTTTGCCTTCTAGAGAAAAAAAAAAAAAAAGAAAAGAAAAGAAAAAAAATTGAAGATCTGCCAAAGGAAGTTTGCAAAGTAGGTCAGAGCCAGGAGGGTTAAGAATTCAGGAATTCATGAGCAGCTGAGTCAGGAGACTGGACGCAATAGGGAGAGTCAGAACCAGAGCCCTGGTGACTCAGACAACTGAGGTGGTGACCTCCTGGGATCAGCCATCTACCTTCTGCTCTGAGTCAGGCCTGGGCTCCTTCAGCTACCCCAGGGCTCCTCAGCTACCCCAGGGCTCCTTCAGCTACTCCAGGGCTCAAGCTAATAGGTTTGGCCAAATAATTTGGCCTCATTTGATGTTATCTGTCAGAAACAGGTAAAGCAATTTTGGGGTCCAGTGACTTTGTTTCTCTGAATGACCGTGAGAATGACTGTGGTCCAGGAGATTGGGGAGGATTCTACGGACCAAAAGGAAGAAGGAGCCGACTGAGGTAGAGAGTGAGCTTTCATAGACAGACAAATATCCTGGCGTGGTGGTGCATACCTTTAATCCCAGCATTCAGAAGGCAGGGCAGGTGAATAATATCTGTGAGTTCAGAGCCAGCCTGGTCTACATAGAGAGCTGTAGGGCTGTAGGACAGCCAGGGCTACATAGACCTTGTCTCAAAAAAAAAAAAAAAAAGCCAGGACTGGGGCTCTTCGCAAAGTAAGGAGCGGTTCTTATCAGAAGCTGGGTTGATTTTTGTCTCCGGCATATCTGTCCACTCTTTCCTGTCTCATTCCTCATCATTGTAGTCTTTAGCTGAAGTTCCTGTGATATCATAGGCGTGACCTTTATCTTTTACACTGGGTGATTGCAGAGGTGAGCCATGGGCAGTGGGGTGATGGTTACTACTGTTTTGTCCATATTGAGGGTGTTGAGTTTGAGAGGGCACTAAGGATGGGCACCAAGAATCAGAGAGGGTCTGGGCTGGAGCTTCAGTTTGGCCAGCCCCAGTGGGCACGGGCAACAGTTGAATGATCCTAAAGAAGAGGGTGGCCCCTTCCAAGCCTCTTGCTTTCTCTCTGGCTCTGTGGCCTTCTATCTCTCCTGCACGTACTACCATGTGATCCTGTCTTCAGTGAGGCCCCATCAGAAGCCGATGCTTACAAAGCAGTCCTGGATGCAGA
The DNA here is from genome assembly GCF_903995425.1 of Onychomys torridus. Lineage (NCBI taxonomy): Eukaryota > Metazoa > Chordata > Mammalia > Rodentia > Cricetidae > Onychomys > Onychomys torridus. The sequence continues at coordinate 65,281,682 of NC_050449.1, read as the reverse complement.
AAGGGAAATGTGAGCTAAGCCAACCTTTCCTTTAAAAAGCATCTAGTCTCACGTAGTTTGTTATAGAAACATCAAATTGACTGAAATGAATTCCTGGGTGTGGTAAAAGAGGGAGAGGCCTACTCTGTCTGCAGGAAGCCCACTGTGAAATGATGCCAGCAACAGTGCCATAAAATTGTCTGTCCTGATGTGGGATTTGGACCAGCTTCCCCCTTCTCTGCTTTCCATTGTGTGCTTCCTGGTGTCTCTACCCTCATGGGAGGCTTCCAGTCTTTGGAATCCTCACTTAATGGGGGCTAATTTAGAGAGTACAGTTCCTAACTAACCCTTGGGTTCCTTAGACCCATGAAGATGGATCTAAAGACCTTCAGTGAACTTGGTGCCCTCTGCATGGAGACAGTGGGAGAATCTCATCTACCCCACTGCCCCCAAAAATGAGATTGAAAAGATGAGGTGCTCTGACTGGATCGTTTCCTCACATGTCACATATGTTTTAGAATGACACCACAGTCCCATCAGACAGTACTGTGTGGAGAGCAAGGAATGTCAGTTCCCATTTGGGGGGATAGATTTTATGACTTTGTTTAGTACATTGATGTTTTTAATAGGTTGGATCTGAAGCTACTCACAAAAACATGTGTCGCAATAAAAATATGTATAATTATGAAAGATCTTGGAAAACAAACTGTAATAGACTCAACTTGTAGTCTAGCAAAGACAAAATACAGCACAGCCATTAGTCCAAAGCTCCTGAAGGTAACTAGAAATTAGCATCTCTCCTGGCAGCCCCAATGAAACAGAAATCATGGTCATGGCTTCTCTTGTTTAGAGACAAACAAAAGCCAAACTCAAACCATTTACTCCAAGAAAGCTCTGCTGGACATTAAGTTTAGAAATACACCCAAATTCTCATTCTGGTATGAGACTTTGAGTCCCTCCAAGCAGAGAGAGTTCAGGGAGATGCTGGGATCCCATGTCGTTTGCATGTGATCGAGGCACACATGTCACCAGAGGAAAGCAGATTGCTGTCCCAGAGAGTTGAGCTGCTGCTGAGTATAGCTATTTCACTTCCAAATCGTCCACACAGGAGTTAGTCCAGAGTTCTGAATGTGACTGAAGTCAGATTTGACATTATTAGCAAGGCAGGGGGGGATAAATACATGAGACCAGAAGTAATGCTTGAGAGAGACAGAAAGAGAGGGAGAGGGAGAGGGAGAGAGAACGAGAACATGTGCATGAAGTCAGAGGTGGATAATCTCAATCTATCTTACTTTATTAAAAAGTGATTTTTAGCCGGGCGGTGGTGGCACACGCCTTTAATCCCAGCACTTGGGAGGCAGAGCCAGGCGGATTTTTGTGAGTTCGAGGCCATCCTGGGCTACCAAGTGAGTTCCAGGAAAGGCGCAAAGCTACACAGAGAAACCCTGACTCAAAAAAACCAAAAAAAAAAAAAAAAAAAAAAAAGTGATTTTTAAGTGTAGCGTGTGTGTGTGTGTGTGTGTGTGTGTGTGTGTGTGTGTGTGTGTAAGTTTGTGCCCACCACATGTAGGTGCCCACTGAAGCCAGAAAGAGTTGGATCTGCTGGAACTGGTGGTTGTGAGCTACCTAATCTATGGGCTCCTCTGGAGGAATGCTCTCCACTACTGAGCCATGTCTCCAGCTCCTCCACCTTATTTTGTGAGACAGGGTCTAGTTGGCTGGCTAGGCTCCTCCTGTCCCTGGGATTACAGAGGTGCTCCATTGCTCCTGGCTTTCTATGTGGGAGTTGGAGATTTGAACTCAGGTCCTCACGCTTATGTAGCTAGTGCTCTGCCGACCAAGCCATCTCCCCAGGCCTCAGTCTAACGGGTTTAATGGTAAGCTCATGATTTCAAGTGTATTGTGATATCAGAAGTGACGGCATTCTGTATCGTACTATTCTTTTTTTTAAAATATAAATAATTCAAGAAAGAGCCAGAGAACAGACGGTCCATAAACATCAGCAGAGCCTGTTGAGAACTGCTCAAATTGTGCTCTCTTCCCTCTGGCAGAGCTGCTAGGGAAGGAGTTGGGGGTACGGACAGCTGTGGAAGGAACTTTGCTGTGATGTGTGACTGGACACTGGGTCCTGTCCTGGTAACTTGTTTCTCATGACCGTAAGATAGAGAGAGCAGACTCACCAAGGCTGCAGGTGTCCCAAAGCAGGTGGAGACAGACCAAGTATGAAATGGCACACCAAGATTCAAAATGATCCCGGAGGGTGGAACGTGGATTAAAAAATTAAACCAAGCAAGAAAAGAGACATCTGCTGTTTTCCTTAAAAATTTTTATTACATGAAACTTTTATTTAGTGTGTATATGTATATATGTGTGTGCACATGTCACACCACACGTGTAGAGATCAGAGAGCAAATCACCACTTTGTAGGAGTTGGTATTTTCCTCTCCCAGGTGGGTCTCAGGAATCACGCTCTGCTCATCAGGCTTTGTGGCAAGTGCCTTTACCCACTGAGCCATCTCTGCCTTCCTTTTCAGGGGTTAAATAAAGTGTGAGAACCACAGTCGCACGCAATTGGGAAGGGAACCTTAAGCCTTACTCTCTGGCAGGAGCATCTGTGTGCATAAACAAGCATGCCGCCAGGCTTTAGACTCCTCCAAGGTACCACTTAGTGGATTTAATGGGGTGCCACGATCTTCAATTCTGGTCTTAGTTCCAGCGGCTGTGCTTGTGGTCAGCTCTTGGTAAATTCCCAGGGGCGTTCGGCAGATGGCTGCTATCTACCGAGCTCCAACAACATGCATATCATCTGCCAAGTAAGAAGCTAACGGAGACCTAGACTTCTCTCCCATGTGTCTGGGCAGGGGACAGAGTCACGCGCCACTGTTGCCGCCTGCAGTCACTGGGAGTGTGGGGTGAACACCCTCACTTAGAGCTGTGTGCAAACACTGACTGGCACTTCCAAATCCAACTCTCCGAAGCCAGGGTGGAGGTTCCAGAGCCCATCATTTCCACATGTCTGTGCTCTTTCCATTTCAAAATGGCACATTTACAGGCTCAACTAGAGACACGTTGTTTGGAAGGCGTAGCCATCCAGTGAGTATTTGTAACTGGATAGTGTGTGAAGACCATGGAGGTGGTGGGGAGGCAGAGTGGGGTGCGGGAAGCCTTCTTCACAGTGAACAGAGGTATGGAATTCTCTCTCCCTTCTTCTGGTCTCTAGGCCCTGCTATGCTCCTCTTAAATTCCCGGGTGTGAAGGAGCCTACCTCTGTCGCTGCCCTTGTTTCCTTCTTGCCCTCTGTATCTGGAATCAGCATCTCCTTCCTCCCCAGCGTGAGTCTCTGAGACTGTACCACTCCTGTGTCGTTAGGCCATTAAAATGGGAACAGGTCATGCGAAGGCATGAAGTGGGGGCGAATTTTATTTGGGGAAAGGACATATTCCTGTGGACTTTCTGTTCTTTCTCTTCTAGGTTAAGTGCTTCTCTTTCCTCATCCTAGGCTAACTGCAAGCGGGTGTCTTGCATTTTCCATTCCATTACAACTGGCCCACGCACCCCTCCTCATTCCTGAACTCCAGCCACGTGCGATGGCGCAGTGTTCAGCTGGCATCACCCCATCCCACAGATCTTGGCCAAGGGTGTTCCCTGGAAACTTGAGTTGTCTAGGCATGAGCTCAGACCCTGGCGTGCTTGCCACCCCTCAGAATAGCTCCATGTGCTTCCTATAAAATGCTGAATGTAAAGCCAGAAGGTAGCTCTCCCCTGTCTCTGCATGCCACAGCTTTCCTTTGCTTCTTTGGAGGCTTAACACCCGTTCTTTGTATGGCAACAGCTGCCATTGCTTCTCAGCATCGCAGGAAGGCGAGTCTTCCTTCTATAGATTTCATTTCCTTCCAGAGACCCTCGAGGGTGGAGAATCAACTTCACGCCATCCAGCCAGTTCCTTTGGGTCCGTAAGCCAGGAACGTTTCCAGTAGTTTCTGTAGGAAGAGTCTCCTGCTCCATCCTTGAAATAACTTGCATGCATGACTCCCATCAGCTGTCAGCACTTGCATGGTTTCATCTCTTCCTTGCCTCTCCGTCTGGCCCTTTACCACCAGACCTTGCAATTGGGGCTGGTGTCATCACCAGCTTCCATAGGGACTGTGAGATGCAGTGACTGAGAAGCCCCGCCACGCCCCACCCCTCCAGGGTGCGCTGACCTCTCCTGTGGGAAAGGTGTCCCTTCTGGGTTGAATTTCTCAGGCTTGTTTCTTTCAAGTCCAACCTCTTGTAAAACCTGAACTTCTGGTTTCATATCTGTGATGACTCAAAAAACAGCCTGCCTTCGCCTGTTTGACCCAGGGAGCATCCCAGGAGAGAGAAAGGGGGGAAGGAAGAAGTGGTCACCCCAGGACTCTGTCCGGGAAAATACAAAAGCACAGCCACCCTTCCCTTCTCAGGCTTTATGTGGTAAAGGTGAACCACTGAGGGACGTGGTTCAAAACCCCAAGAAAGGGCGAGGGCTGTCACTCAGTGGTAGAGCACTTACCTAGCATATGTGAGGCTCCTAGTTCAAATCCCAGTTCCACAAAAATAACAGCAGCCCGAAACTAAAGCCTGAGAAAGCACTGGACCAGTTCCCTCATCCTGGGAGGTATTTGCTAGGAGTTGGGTAATGATCAGCATGCATTCCCAGGATTGATGGAGACGGCCTGCGGTGAAATGTACTGTATGTGCTGGCTAGTTTATGTCAATTTGACACAGCTAGAGTCCTCTGAAAGGAGGGAACCTCTACTGAGAAAATGGCTTCATAAGATTTGGCTGTGGTTCATTTTTTTAAAATTAGTGATTGATGAGGGAGGGCTGAGCCCATTGTGGGTGGTGCCATCCCTGAGCTGGTGGTCCTGGGTTCTATTAGAAAGCAGGCTGAGCAAGCCAGAAAGCAGCCTTTCTCCATGGTCTCTGCATCAGCTCCTGCCTCCAGGTTCCTGTTTGAGTTGCTGTCCTGACTTCCTTCAATCATGGACTACAATGTGGAAGTGTGAGCCAAATCGACCCTTTCCTCCCCAGCTTGCTTTTGGTCCTGGTGTTTTATCGCAGCGATAGGAACTCTAAAACACTGCCCTATATCCATTTTAATCTAGGATGCCATGTGGATTGGGGGAATTGGGGAGCATCCATTTTCATATGAAAGCATAACTTTTTGGAAGCACATTAAGGGACTAATTGACGAGAGAAACGAAGGCTTCCCACCCTCCCCCAGAAGTCCAGGAATGTCTTAGCAGGGCAGATAAGCATTGCTTCTTAAAGCAGGTCTGATAACCAGGAGGACTGGGGAGCAATGATAAGATAAACAGAGGAAGAGCCCAGGAAGAAAGCAGCAAGCACATTCAATAAAAACAAAACCCAAACAGTTTTCTCTTTGTCAAGTCTTGAAACCCAAATGTGACTCTTTCCAAGGGAACCATTACAGTTATTAGCAGTTGCGTGGATCAGAGATTGAGAGCTGTGCTTGGCCTGATAGTTAGGGGAGCAGGGCGTTTTTCCTTTAGCCCAAGTCTGTTACAGAAAAGAGTTGTTAACAGCCTTCAAGAAAGAGGCCAGTTGTCTTGTGTAATTGGCCCGAAATTTAGTGTTGCATTGGATTTGGCGTCACAGCGGACGAGAGGCCTGTGCTCTGTGGCAGAGTAGACAGGGCTTAAATCCTGGCTATCTGATTTGAAGCAGATCCCTTAGGCTTACCACTTTCCTGATAAGGAATCTAACAGAGCCCACCCCACCAGGCTCCCCTTAGGATAAAAAGCAGGGTGGTACATTCAAGATGGTTGGCAAGCTGGGGAGATGGGTCAGATAGAAATGCTCGCTGAGTTTAAAACTGAGACCTCACCCCCCCCCCCAAAAAAAAAAAAAAAAAAGGCATGGTGTGTGAAGCATTCCTGTAAACCCAGACTTGGGAGGTGGGGACAGGTGGGTCCCTGGGGCTCACTGGCCAGTCAGCCTAGCTACTTGATGACTTCCAGGCCAGCAAGAGGGCCTGTCTTTAAAAACAAGGGTGGATGGTGTCTAAGAAAAAACACTGAGCCTGTCTTCTGGCCTCCATATTCACACACACACACATTCACATGTGTACACATACACACATTTACTCTCACACATCTCTCCATGCAAACAGAATGCTGTCTGGCAGCATGTGCCTGTCACTGTAGTCATGTATAGGTAGTGCCCCAGAGGTCAGAGAGGAGGGATAGCGAGGGCCACCACAGCTGCTCTCCGAAACTTCACGCGTCTCAGGTCTGAGAGGACTGGGGAATGGGGTGTACATGCTTGGGACTCGGCAAACAGAACAAAACAGCACACCCAACCCCTAGAATGGGAAGTCCTGTGACTCTTACCTCCCCTGGGCCCTCTGCCTCCCCTTGGGCCCTCTGCCTCCCCTTGGGCACACATCCCGCTGTGTTTGCTGGTGTGGGGGTGACACTGGAACCAGAAGGCTTAGAGTGATTTTTGCAGCCAGTGCAGTCCTAAGGATCATCTGGCAATGCCCTAAGGGTGCCTGGTGCATCTGGTACCTGGAAACAAAGGGCACTGGTGAGAGCAGTCTAACAGGAAAGCGTGCCCTTGGCAAGAGGCCTCTCCGTTTGCTCGTGTGTGTGTGTGTGTGTGTGTGTGTGTGTGTGTGTGTGTGTGTGTGTGTGTGTTCACCTTGTCTGCCCTGGCAGGCGGAACTGGCTGTTTGCTTTACGGAACAAAGAACAGCCTATTTGGGCTTTTGGGGGGCCAGCAGGAGGCGGGGCTGATGGGAGGCCTGACAAGGTTCCTCTTGGTTAAAACACATTCGAGGAGAAACTTCTGGAGAATGTCTGTCTCCCTTTTTCAGGTGGGAAAAAGAATGAAGCCAGAGTCACAAGCTTAGACTTTGATCCAGCAAACAAAAGCCCACATAAAAGGGTCATGAGACACCTGACCCTCTTAACCCTAGGCTTGTTGGGTGTCTTAAATAGGAAACAGACCGGGGACAGCAGCTAGTTAGAGTGTTAGAAAAGGGCCTGCAGGTTGTAGAAATGGGGTAGTTCTACAAGCTTGGACACAGGGGTGGTCCACACATGGAGAGGGGGAACATAGACCCTCATAACATGTAGCCCAGGTTTGCCTAGAATGCCCTAGGTAGCCACACATGACTTTTAACTTCCGACATCTCCTGAGTGCCTTGTGCACGCTAGGCAGGCACTCTACCAACTGAGCTACATCTCCAGCTTCTCACATGGTTTTAAGATTAAGGTCATGACCAGCCAAGCATGTATGCCAGGCCATGAAGATGTGGGTCAGTGCACAAGTATGCGTGGAGATGGTGACCTCAGACCCTGTTGGGGAGAAACATATCTGTAAAGAGAGGTGCCTCACAGTACAGGGTACTTCTAGGGTGCCATCAGCAGAATGCCAGAAAGAACGTGCATAGCATTGTACTAGTTAGCTTTCTTCTGGCTGTGAGAAAATACTAACAAGAGCAGCTTAAGGAAGGAACCATGCATTTGGGCTCATGGGTTGAGGGTGGAGTCCATCATGGCAGGGAAGACGTGGTGGCGGGAGTGTGAGGTGGCTGGTCACATCACATCCAGTTAGAAAGCAAGGAACAATGGACACTTGTGCTTAGCACATCTTCTCATTTTATTCAGCCGATGACCCCACCCCAAGGGATGGCACCATCCCACAGATAGGACTGGTTTTCCCACCTCAGCTAACCCGATCTAGAAACTCTCTCCCAGACATTCCAGGAGATCTATCTACTAAGCAGTTCTGGATCCTGTCACCTTGACAGTATTAACCATCATAGCGTTCCTCCTGCCATTGAGGGTGAGAGACAGACAACAGAATGAAAAGAAAGGAACTGGCCTTCCCAAGCCCTGGGCTGTTTTAACGAGCACCATTTTCAGCAACCTGTATCTCTCTCTCTCTCTCTCTCTCTCTCTCTCTCTCTCTCTCTCTCACACACACACACACACACACACACACACACACACACACACACACACACGGTGTGGTGAGGGGATATGTTTGCTGGATGAAGGTGAATAGGTAGACAATGTTAGGTGACTAGGTAGACAGTGTTAGGTGAATGGGTAGACAGTGTTAGGTGAATGGGTAGACAGTGGTAGGTAAATAGGTAGATTAGAGTCAATTTGGGAAGGCTGTAGAGGCCAAACTAAGTTGGTGTTTCAATTCTACTTGATATATGCTGAGAGTGACCCTGGGCTTAGAACTAAGGCTTGTCATGGTGGATGTTTAATTCCAACAAGATTATTCTGAAAGACCAGTGCTGATGTGTGTGTGTTAGAAGGTGGTGGTGGGGTGTGTGTGTGTATACACACACACACACACACACACACACACACACACACACACACACCTCTTTCAGGTTGAGAAGGAAGCATTATGTGTTTCTTCATACCCATTCCCACTGGTGGTCTCACAGTCTCTGAAGCAAGACTGTAGCTCAGTTGGTAGAGTGCTCACCCTAGTATGCAGGAAGCCCCGGGTTCAATTCCTAGCACAACATAAACTAGACTTTGTAGTCACACCTGTAATCCCATCACTGAGGAGAGAGAGTCACAAGAGTCAGGAGTTCAGGGTTATCCTGGGCTCCATAGCAAGTTCAAGGCCAGCCTGGATTACATGTGACCTTGTTTCAAAAACAAAACAAAAACCAAAAAAGAATATTTTTGTGTTTCTGGGGTCTGATAAGCTGAGCCTGGGTTCACAGTTAGGGATGGTAGAGAGGGTGCTTTTACCAGAGGGTTATGGATCAGGACAGTCCTCACCCCCTACCCCATCCCACCCTGCCCTGATACAAGAATTAAGTTGGAGGTAAGGCCCTTAAGATCTCACTGTAGTTTCAATTTGCACTGTGTCACTCCGGACAAGCCATCTCCTGTCTCTCTAGACCCTGGCTTGCTCATCTGGAAAATGAGTAACTCTGTAAGTTGTGAACTCTGAGAGCGGGGAGTCATTAACTGGGGCAATCACTTCTTTCAGTTAAGTGAGACCTTAAGCCTCCCAGCAAACTACTGATTTGCCAGAAGTCTCTAAGGAAAGGAAGCCTTTGGGAAGAAAAAAAGAAAGAAAGAAAAGTGCAGGGTGTTCAATTCACACATTCCTCTGAAATTCAGGCGTCCTTTCTGAGGTGACAAGACAATCAGGCAAGAGCCCTTTCAGTGTGTGTGGGGGACTGATTAGCGATGCCAAGGTAAACAGCACCCTAATGAAGAGATCTGCTAATTGAGACCTCCATTTAGGAGTGAAGTTTATTTTTATAGAGGGCATTTAGAAGTTGAAAGAGTTTTCTCATAGAGACAGTATTACATATTGAGGTTAGGTTCTCAGCCCAGCTTAGCCAAAGGAGATTTAGCTCATGACACAGCAAGAATAGTGCTTCTTAACCAAGCCCAGTGAAGCCCACATGCCTGTCATCCCAGGGAGGTAGAGGCAAGAGAACCAGGAGTTCAAGGCAGGCCATCTGAGACCCTGTGCTAGCTAGTTTTATGACAACTTGACACAAGCTAAAGTTGTCTGAGAGGAGAGAACCTTAATTAAGAAAATGTCTCCATAAGATCAGGCTGTAGGCAAGCCTGTAGGGAATTTTCTTAATTAGTGTTTGATGTGGGGAGGGCCGAGCCCACTGTGGGTGGTGCCATGCGTGGGCTATTGGTCCTGGGTTCTATAGAAAGCAGGCCAAGTAAGCCAGGGGAAGCAAGCCAGTAAGTAGCACCTCTCTGTGGCCTTTGCATCAGCTCCTGCCTTCAGGTTCCTGCCCTGTTGGAGTCACTGTCCTGACTTCCTTCAGTGATGATTACAATGTGGACGTGTAAGCCAAATAAACCCTTTCTCCTCAATTCCTTTTGGTCATGGTACTTCGTTGCTGCAATAGGAGCCCTAGCTAAGACAGACCCTGTCTCAAAAGACTAAAAAAAAAAAAAAAAAAAAAAAAACCCAAAAAACAAAAAAAAACAGGACTAGAGATATCTCAGATAGCCAATAATGTGTTTGCCTGAAAAGATAAGGGCCCAAGTTTGATCCCAGCACCCAAGTAAAAAGCCAGATGTGGTGGCGTTTGCTTAAAATCCCAGTGTCAGGAAGACAGAGACAGGAGGATCTTTGGGGCTGTCTGGGCAGACAGTCTACTAGAATCAGCAAGTTGCAGGTCAGTGAGAGATCCTCCAAAGATAAGATGGATGACTCCTGAGAAGTGACAGCCGAGGTGGCCCTCTGTGTACACATCATCACTCCTAACAAGAACAAAACAACCAAAACAATGAAAGTAATGTCTCTGTCTCTGTCTCTGTCTCTGTCTCTCTGTCTCTCTGTCTCCCTCTCACAGACACAGACACACACAGAGACACACAGAGACACACACAGACACACAGACACACACACACACACACACACACACACACACACACACACGGTGCGGTGAGGGGATGTGTTTGTTGTATGAAGGTGATGCATCTAGATAGACCCTTATAGACTTCTATCATGATGATTAATCCCTGAACCTAGACTATGGGTGATCAGTGTGCCAGTCACTGGACAAGCCTGGTTGTCGTCAGATCCCAACCTGGCTCTGGACTCAGAGTCTAGTTTCCATTTTGTTGACTCTGGGTCAGGCTGCCTGGGGTTGTATATTTGTACCTTGGCTAGTCAATTCGGCAACTGATTAAGTGATTTAACCTCTCAGGGCCTCCATTTCCTTTCTCAAAAGCCAAGACACACTGTGCAAGCATGAAGACCTGAGTTTAAATCCCCAGCGCTTACATAAAAGGTGAACATGGCCATGCATGCCCACAACTCAAGGGCTGGGAGTAGAGACGGGTGGATCCCAGGAGCTCTGGCTGGCTAGCCTAGCCAGAACACAGGGTCTCGGGGTCAGTGAGAAATCTTGTCTCAGAGGTGTGAAACCAAGAATAGAGGAAGACATAACCTCCCCTGGCTTCCTCATACACAAACATGAGTGTGTGCACCCTTACACATACATGTACACAGACACACATATACCATTTACATACACCACACAAAAGGAGGGAAAAGCAGAGGCTAATAACAGTTCATAATATACCTCTCTTTGTGGCACACTTGGAGCTATAGGCAGTGTGACCTGAGTATCATGCCCGGCTAAGAGCTTTGTCCTTGGGTAGTGCAATCAGCAGCTCATCCTGGGCTTGTGGGGAGCTAGGACCCTCATTTAGATTCCCTGACACAGGGTGGGGTGGTTGATGGAGGTCATGGAAGGAGGGAAAATATGTAGCAGGATTTCAGGTGCAAGGAGGGCGTCTTATTTGTCCCTGGAAGTCAAGTTTAACTTAACTGCAAAGGGGCTGTGTTGGGGCCTCCAGGAGCTCTATGAAGAGTCCATGAGGACCAGAGGGGTCTTGGAGGGGAAGGAAGACTGGCCTGGGAGTCAAGGGGGGTTGGGAACAGTGGTGAGATGCCACAGGGCTGTCCTGATGGTCCCCACAGCTTCTGCAAGATTGTTTACAGAAGTCTGCATGCGTGAGGGAGATGTTGCTTTTAGTTTGGACTTCAGTTCAAGCCCCAAATTTGATTTTTTGGCTCCACTTACGCCTATGAGGGATTGGACTGTTTTGTTGATGGAAAATTTATTTCATTAGAGTTAGTTGGCAGTCAGGATGACAAACCAGGCTCTTTCAATTGTTTTGGTTTGGGGATGGCTGGCTGTTGTTTTTGTTTGTTTGTTTGTTTGTTTGTTTAGGCAGAATCTCCCTAAGGTTCCTGACTGGTCTCAAAGTCACTGTGGAGATCAAGCTGACCTTGAACTTGCTTCCGCTTCCCAAGTTTTATAGGGATAACAGGCTTGAGCCCTACACTTTGAGAAATAGTACTGCACTGTAGTGAAGGAAAAGGCACCTTGGAAAGTTTAGATAAAAATGGTGTGATAAGGTGGCCTGAGGGAGTCTCAGGATGGGCTTCTAAAGTTAGAATCACCCTTCTCAGTTCCCAGTGGCAGAGTAGGGTGCAGATGTTGGCTCAGCATGGAGACATTTCTATGGCAGAGAGGGACAGAATGGGAAGGTCTGTTTTCAAAGGCTGTCTGTATGTCCAGCCCCTCGAAGCAGATGCCAAGTAGCTGTTTGTTCATCTGTCAGAGGTTCGGCAGGACATAAGCACATATTAGAAATTCCAATTAGGGCTTGAACTTGAGAAATTAGGCAGCTCAGATAACTGACATTTTCTGATGTTGAGATGAATGCATGGCTCTCTAGATCTGGCTTAATGTACCTGCAGAAATAGAAACTTTGGTAGTAGGTCAGAGAGAGGGAATAACCTTTATTTGCCATTGTCTTAGGTAGGATTTCTATTTGCTGTGAAGAGACACCATGACCTTATAAAGGAAAACATTTAATTGAGGGGACTCACTTGCAGATTTAGAGGTTCAGTCCATTGTTATCATGCAGGGAGGGGGAGCATAGTGGTGCACAGGCAGACATGGTGCTAAAGAAGTAGTTGATAGTCCTACATCTTTCAGGCAGCAGGAAGTCTATTGAGACACTGGGCAGTATCCTGAACATAGGAAACCTCAAAGCCTGCCTCCACAGTGATACACTTTCTCCAATGAGACCATACCCACTCCAGATGGGCAGTGGTGGTGCACGCCTTTAGTCCCAGCACTTGGGAGGCAGAGCCAGGTGGATGTCTGTGAGTTCAAGGCCAGCCTGGTCTACAGAGCGAGATTCTAGGACAGGCACCAAAACAACATGGAAGAAACCCTGTCTTGAAAAACAAAACAAACAAACAAACAAACAAAAAGACCATACCCACTCCAACAAAGCCACACCTTCTAATAGTGCCACTCCCTATGAGATTATGGGGGCCAATTACATTCAAACTACCATAGCCATGTTGATGTCATCTTCTCTATCATATAGCCATGATCTTGAGACTGTTAGACTGTGGTAACCATGTTTAAATTTAAAAAAAAAGTATAGTTTATTTGTGTGAGTGTTTGTGTTTGCTTACACCTCACAGCACACATGTGGAGGTCCGAGGAAAGCTTTCAGGAGTCAGTTCTCTCCTTCCACCATATTGGTCCCAGAAATGGAACTCTGGTTGTCAGGCTTGGCAGTAAGGGCCTTAACCCGCTGAGCCATCTGGTCCTGCTGGTCCATGTTTAATTTTCTTGTGTGGTCTTCAAGAATGGTTCTGGGGGTTGGAGAGATGGCTCAGAGGTTAAAAGCACTGCCTGGTCTTCCAGAGGTCCTGAGTTCAATTCCCAACATCTGCATGGTAGCTCACAACCATCTATAATGAGATCTGGTGCTCTCTTCTGGTGTACAGACAGAACACTGTATACTTAATAGATAAATACGTCTTTAAAAAAGATTCTGTGTGTTATTCAACTTTAGTTTTCAGTATGTATAGAGAGGCACTCAGTGGTGGGCACTGAAGTCCTCACTTGGAGTCCCTTCTCCCACATTCTATGATTGTACTAATGAGGCTGCTTGCTTCAGGTCAGTCAGTCCCAGAGGCTACCTAGGACCAGGATAAGGAGACTCACGGAGCCTCCAGTGCTCCAAGGCAACTCCAGAGGCATGCTTGGGGGGGCCTTAGGGCAGAGATAAACCTTGTTAAGTTGCTACCTCCGGACTCAGCTGGAATTGCGTTTACACTTTGACCAGGGTTCTGTGACCAGGGATTCTTGGTAAAGGGCAGATGATCCTGTTTGGTCTTTCTCCTCAGAGCCCTGCTGTAACACAGTCATTTTCAAGGTTGGGGCTGAGAGAGGCTGCCAGGCGCTTGGGTCCTCAATAGTACGTCAGTTCGAGTTTACTTGAATAAGGACTGTCTCACCAACTGGCCTCAGGGATGGGCTAGGCCCCTGCCTATGATATCTAAGAGGTCTCCTCAAAAGACAGCTTACCTTCTAGCTACTATGAGGGTCTCTGAGGCTATGCATTATGCTGATGTTCAGTGTCCCCGAGAAGGAATGATATGGCCTGGGACATCACAGAAGACCCCTGTCAGATGAACCTAAGGCAGAGGGTCATCACAATCTGGTCTCTCCATGCTTCCTTGGCCCTTGAGTGTTCTGGGACTGGTTAGGACAGACTGGACACAGGGCTCCACGCGGAACAGTGGAGTGTGTGCTTACTAATTATCCCCCTCTGGCCGGCCATGTTCTGGGTGCCTCCATGGACCTAACGTGGAACATTTGAATCCACTCTGCGAGTAGACATTGCTCCCTGTTATGTAGAGTGAGAAAAAAGCCTGGTTTCCTACAGCTGGCACAGGACGGAAGTGGGGTGCTGAAAGTGATGGGGGTGGGGGTAGCCATAACCACGCTGTTCATGTGTGCGCTGCACAGCCGCTCATTGCTTCATCGTTAAAGCACATGGCAGCTCATCCTCACAGGACTCTGTTGGCAGGTGATGTCAGAGTCGCTTCAGGGTGGCGGTGGTGACTCCACAAAGAGGAGATGACTGACTAGTCCCGAGTCACGAGGCTCTGCTAAGTGACAGAGGCTTTGAACCGAAGCGGGACTCTTAAAGCCCATGTTCTCTCCTTGTTCTGTCCCGCTAGCTCTTGGGGATGAAGCTTGTAATGGACCTGAGTTTTATCCTCTTTCAGCTTGGGACAGGCAGGCTGAGCCTGGGAGCAGAAGGTCTTGGCATGGCTCAATAAGCTAGATTATCCTGCAGTACCAAATGGCCCCACATCTCAGCCGTTTAAGTGAGAAACACAGCTTGCTCTTATGCCACGTTTCCAGAGTGTGGCAAGGTGAGTGGGGGAGGAGCTCTTTTGCTCATTTGAGTCCTGGGGAGATCCACGTGTCTGTGATCTCTGCTGTAGTGTGAGGGAGTGTTGCACTAATGGGATCTTGGAGTCTGTACCAGAGTATGATGTATGCCACTTCTCATTTGTTTGTGTGTGTGTGTGAGAGAGAGAGAGAGAGGAGAGAGAGAGAGAGAGAGAGAGAGAGAGAGAGAGAGAGAGAGAGAGAGAGGTGGGGGCAGTATGCATGTTGGAGGTAGGTAGGTGATGTGTGTGTGAGGTGCATATGAAGGCATATATATATATGAGTGTGTGTGTGTGAAGTGTGCTGTGGGATGTCTTTCTGTACGCTGTGAATATGTGTTGCTTTGATTGGTTGATAAAGCCATTTGGCCTATGGCAAGTCAGGTTATAGCTAGGCAGGAAATTGAAGAGAGAGACAGGAAGAAGAAAGGCAGAGGAGGAGGGGATGCCATCCCACTGTCCAGGGAGCAGCATGTAATGACACACAGGTAAAGCCACAGAACACGTAGTAACCTATAGATTAATAGAAATGGGCTGAGTTTACTTATAAGAGCTAGCTAGGAAGAAGCTTGAGCTGTAGGCCATACAGTTTGTAATTAATATAAGCCTCTGTGTGTTTATTTGGGTCTGAGCAGCTGTGGGACCAGGCAGGACACAGGAAAACTTCCAGCTACAGAGATGCATATGGGTTGTGTATGGAAGTACATGTGTGAATGGGACTTGCATATGCATTGCATGAATGTGTGTAGGAGATGCTGTGTGTGTGTGTGTGTGTGTGTGTGTGTGTGTGTGTGTGTATGCATGTGTGTGTAATTGCTTGTGTACGTATGTATATATGCATGCATGTGTGGGTATGTGTGTGGATGCACGTGTATGGAGGCCAGAGGCCAAACTTGTATTCCTTGGATACTATCTTCTTTTCATTTGAGACTTACTAGTCTAGAGCTCACCAGGTAAGCTGGTTTGCCAGAGAGCCCCCAGCGATCCTCCACCTTCCCAGTGCTGGGATTAGGGTTAGAAGCACTAGCATCACATCCAGCTTTAACTTTTTTTTTTTTTTTTAATTCACATACAAGTTAGTAGATGTTATTTTGGTATTTAGGAACAATGTGTGTTTCAGTGACTCACCGAAGATCCCCTGGAGTTAGAGTTACACGTGGTTGTGAGCCACCTGATGCAAGTGCTGGGAACAGAACTCATGTCCTCTGGAAGAGCCACAAGTCTTCCTTAACCACTGAACCATCTCTCCAACCCTGGTTCCCTTTATTTTAACTGGGTTTGGGGGATCAGACTCAGGGTCTTGTATTTGGATAACAAGCACTTTACTGACTGAGCTGTGTGTTCCTCAGGCCCACTTTTATGTTTGGGGCCAAAGCTAATCCCATGTTCATCCCTGACTTCAAGAGGACAGGTGTTGCACCCAAAGTCCAATGTCCCAAGACCATCAAGAGACTGACCCAATGGGAAAGCAAAGCATCTTCTTATTTACAAGTTAACCCAGGTCTCTCCTTCTGACAGATGCAGCAGCCGAGCAGGAGAGACCCTGGGTAGCAATCAAGCAGGGTTTTATAATGGTTAGGGTAGGGGATCTGGGGGAATTCCAACTCTGTATAGTCACAAGCTCAGGATTGGTGCTTACTTCAGGTTAGAGACACTTGGTTTGAACTGATTGCAGAGTTGCAGCTGCAAGGAAATGGCCATCTCCTCTAGAGTTCATGTCGTCACATCTGTATCATCAGCAGGCCATCTTCTCTGACAGTAAGACGTCCCATTTCTTGTCTGCAGGAAACTTGTTCCCTCTGACACTATGGTACATAATCTGTCATGTCCTTTAGGTTATGACAGGAAATGTCTAGAACTGTTTCTTATGTGGCTCTTAATTGTCTGGGCCTAGGGGCAGCACATCCTCTGGTGGGAGATAGTACATCTGACTTACAGTGACTTCAGTCCGATTACAGAGGTGTCTATACAGCTTGGAACATGTCCTAGACATATCCCTTGTCCAGTGATGGACCGCATGGTCAATTGAGCAGCTCCCTTCTGCTGCCAATGGCACTGACTGACATCTGTGGATGTACTGAAAGGTTTTATCATAGCTATCCTTTATAGTAAGGGGGCTGCGTATCATAACATAACCAGCAGGATTGAGTGTATTCTGGTCTGCGTTTAACACTTGGTAAGCATTGACCAACAAAGCCCAGAGGGGATCCTTAGTCCCTGAGGTAGCAGGTGTGGTGGGAATAAGTGAAGGAAAGAGGGGAGCTGAAGTAGAGTTGGTGGGTGGCATATGAGTAGGTGTAGATCTAGGCTTGCTTAGTTTGATTGGAGGCTGGACAAGTCTACTGGGTTTGACTGGAGGCCGGACAAGTCTACTGGGTTTGACTGGAGGCCGGACAAGTCTACTGGGTTTGACTGGAAGCAGGACAAGTATACTGGGTTTGACTGGAGGCAGGACAAGTCTACTGGGTTTGACTGGAGGCAGGACAAGTCTACTGGGTTTGACTGGAAGCAGGACAAGTCTACTGGGTTTGACTGGAGGCAGGACAAGTCTACTGGGTTTGACTGGAGGCAGGACAAGTCTACTGGGTTTGACTGGAGGCAGGACAAGTCTACTGGGTTTGACTGGAGGATGGACAAATGTACTGGGTTTGACTGGAGGCAGGACAAGTCTACTGGGTTTGACTGGAGGCAGGACAAGTCTACTGGGTTTGACTGGAGGCAGGACAAGTCTACTGGGTTTGACTGGAGGCAGGACAAGTATACTGGGTTTGACTGGAGGATGGACAAATGTACTGGGTTTGACTGGAGGCAGGACAAGTCTACTGGGTTTGACTGGAGGCAGGACAAGTCTACTGGGTTTGACTGGAGGATGGACAAATGTACTGGGTTTGACTGGAGGCAGGACAAGTCTACTGGGTTTAACTGGAGGCCGGACAAGTCTACTGGGTTTGACTGGAGGCTGGACAAGTCTACTGGGTTTGACTGGAGGCAGGACAAGTATACTGGGTTTGACTGGAGGATGGACAAGTCTACTGGGTTTGACTGGAGGCAGGACAAGTCTACTGGGTTTGACTGGAGGCAGGACAAGTATACTGGGTTTGACTGGAGGATGGACAAGTGTACTAGGTTTGACTGGAGGATGGACAAGTATACTGGGTTTGACTGGAGGTTGGAGGTAGGACCTTATTGGGTCCTACTGCTTGGGTGGAAAATAAGACTGTTGTGTAAGCTGCAAAGTAAAAAGGGATCCTGGATGGGAGCCTGTATAGAGTCTTATTCCCCAGGTTTTTCCCAGCATCCAATCTGTCGCCTTTTCCTTTTTTCCCACCTCAGTGAAGATTATCTTAACTGGATTGCAAAAAGGGAGGCCGGTCTTCCCACAGGTAACAGCTTTCCTCCTGCCTCCCACAATCACCTGCTTAGAGCTCCTAATCATCCTAATGGAATCGCCCTGGTTAGGGGGTGTCCATTATATGTCACTGTGCTTTCACATCCCCAGGATCTGCAGAAGAAATCAGCTGTCCCCCCACATGTGCCCCTTTTCTGCTTATTACGAGGACAAACGTAGAAATAGCGGTGCACTAATTGCCACACGCTCTGATCTGGAAACAGGAGCCCCAGGTCAAAGTTCAGTTCTGGATACCAGGTATTCAAAGGGCCTACCTTGGAGACTTGGCTAAGAATATCTCCAGTGGACACGTCTATGACCATCCAAGTCAGGTTGAAGGCTGATGTGGATTATCAGCGGCTCTGCTTAGGCCCAGGGGACCTAGGAGCAAGATGAGAAACAGCACCTCCATCTAGTTGTTTAACCTTCAGTTTGAGTGTTGGGGGTTGTCAAAGTCTGGTTCTACTGTCCAGTTTTGCCGGGGCTTGGTGTTGTCCAGTCTTGGTCCTGATGGTTCAGTCAGCTCTGGGTCTGCTGCTTGAGTGTGAATGGTGAATCCAGGTGGTGATCCTGTTGACTTTTAATGGTGGTGGGGGTGGTTAGCACCACAGTGTAGGGTCTCTTCCAGTGAGGCTCTAGGGTCTTCTGTTGGTTTCACTGCTCATAGACTCACTCTCCAGGCTGGAACTGGTGTGGGGTTGGAGGTGGGGCTGTCTTGTATAATGTGCACAACTGAGGCCAGAAGTCTTTCTGCACTGAGGCTGCCGCCTCCAGGGAAGCAAGCAAATTCGCATCATTAGACTCAGTGAGCAAGTCAGCCCGTAGGTTGGGAAGTATAGGAGGAAGTTTGCCAAATACAATCTCAAAGGGAGTGAGTCTGAGGGTATATGAGGAATTCTGGATCCAATATAGGGCAAAAGGAAGGCGAGCCACCCAATCACTGCCAGTTTCCATGGTTAATTTGGTAAGGGTCTCTTTTAGAGTCCGAGTCATGCACTCTTCTTATCCAGAACTCTGGGGTCTGTAGGCACAATGTAATTTCCAATCTGCCCCCAGTATTTTAGCTAAATTCTGAGTTACCTGTGCAGCAAATGCCAGCCCATTGTTGGACCCTAGCAAAACAGGGGTGCCATACCTGGGAACGATGTCTCCTAGTAGACTTTTAACCACCATCTGGGCCATCTCATGCTTGGTAGGAAGGCTTCTACCCATCCTGAAAAAGTGTCTAGGGAAAACTAACAGATACTTGTAGCCATATTTTTCTGCTTTTACCTCAGTGACATCTGTCTCTCAATGAGACCCAGGCCCAGTCCCTCTCAGCTGAGTCCTCGATGTCCTCTGGTAGACTTTCTTGTATTGGTCAACTGGCAGGCAAGGCGTTTTGAGGCTATTTGTTTTGTTTTGTCCCAGAGACTGAAGATCTTCAGGCGAGACTGTCTGAGCAGGTCTTCTGTCTTCTTGGGGCCCAGATCCGTGGTTTGATGATGGGTGTGTCTCAGCAGATCCATGGCCATTTTGCTGGCAGAATTCGTCTCCCACTCCCTGTCAGCCACCATCCCGCTGGCTTCTGTGGTTGCCAAACCTTAGGCAGGCTATGGATAAGGGTCAGGTCCTCAGCAGAGTACGCTGGGCTGTCAGTCAAATTGGGGAGCGGGGGTGGGGGACCTGGATCTGGTAGTTTTAATGTCATGAACGACATTAAAGGTGGCTTGCTCTGCCACCTTTTTAGCAGCCCTGTCAGCCTCATGGTTTCCCTGGGCAACAGAGGGGTCTCCTTTCTGGTGGCCTGGGCAAGCAGATAGAAGGTTTCTTGTTTGTTTTGATAGTCTTTCCCTCAGCTGTGAGGAGCCCCCGTTCTTGATATATGGCCCCATGTACATGTGTGGTGGCGAAGGCATAGCGGCTGTTGGTGAGTACATTAAGTGCCTTTCCCTTCGCCAGCTGTAGGGCTTTAGTCAAGGCGATTAGTTGTGCTTTTTGTGAGGATGTTCCTGGGGGCAGAGCCTCTGCCCATATAGCTTTCCCTTCGGCCACCACCCCTGCACCCGCATACCTTTGTCCATCTTTGGTGAAGCTGCTGCCATCAGTGTACCTGGTGAGTTCTGCATCCGGCAATGGTTGATCTCTGGGGTCCTACCGCATCCCGTGGACCTGGCTTAGTACCTCAGAACGGTTGTGGATGGAGTCTGGGTCAGGGAGTAGGGTAGCCGGTGAAGCAGATACATGGTGGGTTAAGCAGGAGGGTCTGATAGTGGGTCATTCATGCGTTGCTCACCCAGCACTCAGGGGGCTGTTTGAGAACCCCTTCTGTGGCATGGTGGGTAGTCACCATGAGTTCTTGGTCCAAGGTGAGTTTGTCTGCGTCCTTGACAAGCAGCGCAATAGCTGCTACAATCCTCAAGCATGGGGGCCATCCTGAGCAGCAGGCTCTGGGCATTTTGAGAGATATGCCACTGGCCTTTTCCATGGCCTGAGGGATTGTGTCAGGACCCCTTTTGCCACCCCTTTCTTTACATCTATGTGGAGGTGAAAGGGCTTTGTAATATCTGGACGCCCCAGGCTGGGGCAGACAGCAGCGCCATTTTGATCTGGAAGGCCTCCTCCTGTTTGACTGCCCAGACAAAGGGCTGGCCTTCCAGGGTGGTCTCATATAGGGGCCTTGCTATTTCTGTGAGACCTGGAACTCAGAGGCAGCAGAAGCCTGCTGGCCCTAAGAATTTCCTGACCTGTCTCTGAGTAGTTGGGACAGGGTTGTTTTTGTTTTTTGTTGTTGTTGTTGTTGTTGTTTGTTTTTCTGAGACAGGGTTTCTCTGTTCCTGGCTGTACTGGAACTTGCTTTGTAGACCAGGCTAGCCTCGTATTCACAGTGATTCACTTGTCTCTGCCTCCCAAGTGCTGGGATGAAAGGCATGCACCACTACTGCCTGGGGGGGGGGGGGCAGGGAGACAGGTATTTTTAGTACAGTCTCTTTCCAGGCTTCTGAGAGCCATCTTTGTCCATCCCTGGGAATATAGCCTAAGTAAGTCACTTCTCTCTGGCAGATCTGAGCCTTTTTAGCCAAGACTGCATACCCCAAAGTCCCCTAGGCTTCGAGTAGGTCCTCAGTTCCTACCAGACAGACCTCTTCACTGGTTGCCGCTATCAGGAGGTCATCCATGTATTGCAGAAAGGTAATATGTGGGTGTTCAGCATGATAGGCCCCCAAATTATCATGAAGGGCTTCATTGAATAATGTGGGTGAATTTTTTAACCCCTGGAGCAATCATGTCCAGGTTAATTGTCCATTGAAGCCTTCCTCCGGGTCATGCCATTTGAATGTGAAATAGGCTTGACTCTGAGAGGCTAAAGGCGGGCTGAAAAAGCATCTTTCAGATCAAGCACAGTATACCACTATTGGTCAGGTGGCAGGGGACGTAAGAGAGTAATCAGGTTTGGGACAGTGGGGTGTATGTCCATGACTCTTTCATTGACTTCCCTTAGGTTCTGGACTGGCCAATATTCAATGGAGTGTGGCCTTTTGACAGGGAGCAAGGGAGTATTCCAGACCAACTAGCAGGGTTTTAGGATCCCCCTGATTGAGTAGGTGGCAGATGTGTGGGGCAATGCCTGTCCATGCTTCCACTGCCGTGGGATACTGGCGGACCAATGCTGGGGTGGCTCCTGGTTTTAATTCTACTAATATGGTGGGGTGGCGATGCTTAGCAAACCCAGGGCCCCTTGTTTCTACAAAGACTTCTGGGAATTTATCCAGCCAGGGGCTTATTTCTTGGGGCCCAAGGGGGTGGTTTGAGAAGTCTATATTCATCCTCTAATTGCACTTTTAAATTCTTATTGGCTTCTCTTCTGGGTCTGTCACAGCAATTTTGTCCTTTTCAAAGGACATTTGGGCTCTAATTTTTGTAAATCTCTCCCCAAAAGAGGGTATGGACAATTGGGCACGATCAGAAAAGAGTGGGGTACCTGCCCAATTCTAGATCCTCTTGTCTTCAGGTAGTGCCAGTGGCTCCCTGTACACAAACTTTCCTCTTTGAGACTGGCCCCAAGGACTCTGTCAGAACTGAGTGTTGGGCGCCCACATCTACCATGAATTGAATAGGTTTCTCCTCCAGCCTTGAAGTTACCCTAGGTTCGGGGAGGGGCTCTGAATTCCAACTCCTTCATTCACTTTCTTACGAATTCTCTCACCATGACATGGTAGGACTTCCCGCCTCCCTCCTTGGGGCATTCTTTTGTCCAGTGACCTGTCTTCTTGCAATACACACATTGGTCTCTTTGAAGATGGGGTCTACTGGGTCTGTTTCCATCTCGGGGATCCTTACCTTGGTCCTGAGCCAAGCAGTGCAGCTGCCTGTCTTTCTTCTGGCGTTTCTCTATTGTTATAGACCCTATTTACAACCTCCATCCAACCAGTGATTGACTTGCCTGCCAAACCATCTACCTTTTGAAGTTTCTTTCTGATGTCTGGTACTGCCTGGTTTACAAATGTTAGCACTACAGCTGACCTATTCTCTGGTCCCGCAGGGTCCATAGGGGTGTATGCCCTGTAGGCTTCCACCAATCTCCCTAGAAAGGCTGATAGCAACTTGTTTGTCTCCTCTTGAACATAAATTTTAGCCATGTTGGTTGGGCGCCTGGCAGCTGCCTTTAGTCCCTTCCTCAGAACCTGGTGATAGATTTTGAGGCTTTCCCTACCTTCTGGCGAGTTGAAATCCCAGGTGGGTGGAGTCAGGAGAAATCCTTGGTTGATGCCTGCCTGGTCATTTGTAGGGTTCCCATCTGCTCCCGGAACCAATTTCCAGGCCTCCACCAGGATTTGATCTTTCTCCACTGTTGTAAAGAGGATGTCTCCTGGGCCTCGTGCCTTAGATCTTCCAGCACGTCTGCCTACATTACCTTGGGCTAACAGAATGAGCTCAACAGAAACAGATAGAGACAGATAGTTACCTGGTTGCGGGCTTGTAGTCAGACTCACCAGAGGTTGGTCATGGTGGACTCGGGGATCTCAGTGGAACCTCCAAATATTTCACCCGAAGTCCAATGTCCCAAAGATGACCAAGCAGCCAAACAGAAGAGACTATGAGTAGCAATCAAGCAGGGTTTTATAATGGTTAGGGTAGGGGATCTGGGGGAATTCCAACTCTGTATAGTCACAAGCTCAGGATTGGTGCTTACTTCGGGTTAGAGACACTTGGTTTGAACTGATTGCAGAGTTGCAGCTGCAAGGAAATGGCCATCTCCTCTAGAGTTTATGTTGTCACATCTGTATCATCAGCAGGCCATCTCCTCTAGAGTTTATGTTGTCACATCTGTATCATCAGCAGGCCATCTTCTCTGACAGTAAGACGTCCCATTTCTTGTCTGCAGGAAACTTGTTCCCTCTGACACTATGGTACATAATCTGTCATGTCCTTTAGGTTATGGCAGGAAATGTCTGGAACTGTTTCTTATGTGGCTCTTAATTGTCTGGACATAGGGGCAGCACATCCTCTGGTGGGTTTCCCAGGGCTGGCTGCCCCTAGTCTGGCCCCTCTCTAAGATGGCTGCAACCCTGTCATCCTCTCACAGGGAACAGGGATTTACATGCACCTGGAGGGCAGGAAAGATCTGGAAATGGCTGTGGGGTCTCTTTGATCAACTTTCAAGGTGGCTTCTTTCTGGAGAGTGGCCCTGGGGGAGGTTCCCTAGAGTGACCCTGCTTTGATTGCTTTCTGTCACTGCACCCCTCTGAGAGGGAAGGTGGCATTCTGTTCCCCATTGAGAAACAAGGGGACAGGGTAGGAATCATGCCTATTGCCTGGGTGAGAACAGTTGATCCAAGGGGCCAGAAGCCAGAGAGTCACCTGCCTCCTTCAAGGCCTGCCTAACAGGAAGTTTGTGTGTGCACAGTAATCCTTCCTGGACACTGTGGGTTGTTTACACAGTGACTAGTGATTTGACATGTGCCACTCTTATCTTTCATTTCTCTTGATCCACACAGGGAATAGAATGCCTCCTGGGTTTTTAAGGAAACCAAACTGTGACTCTGAGGCATTGATATGTAGCTCAAAACCTCAGAGTGAGCGTGGCCTTCCCTGGGCCAGGAGAGTCCTGTTTTCCAGGCTGGTCAGCCAGAGCGGGCTGTTGCCCCCTGCAGGTTGACTTGCAAGGAGGTCAGAGAACCTCTTTAGGCTCGGTGGTGGCTTTCTCTTCTCCCAGGGAACAGTCACTTTAAATTAAAGGAGGAAATAAGTAAAGGTCACTGTACGTGTGTTAACCCCAGGCATTGTAGGACCCAACCTTCAGGCTTGCTGACAGCCTTGGTCTAGCCTCTTGATTCAAGATGACTTTGGTCAGTTCCTTTCCTCAGTTGTAGCCTTGAAGGTTAAAAGACAATTTAGTAGTTTTCTGAACAGTCATTTGTCCTAATTTGGCAATGCTAAGAAGCCCTCATAAAAAAGTGAGGTCATTGGTTTAGGAGCTCTTGGTGCAAGCACTGTAGTTTTAGATTTTAGTGGTGAGGGGAGAGCTCTCATGCAACTCAAGCTGACCTTAAACTTCTGACCATGTTGCCTCCAAACTCCTGAGTGATGGGATTAAAGGCATGCAGCACTATATCCAGTTTAGAAAGTTCTGGGGATGGAACCCAGAGTTTGTCAGGCAGGCACTCTATCAGCTGAGCTACAATCCCAGCCCTGCATTTAAAATTTCAACAGTTCTAAGATTTCTCCCACTTTGCATTGGCTCTCAGCATTTGTGGACATCTGGTAGCAACAGAATAAGAAGGTGGAAGCCGCACTTTCCCAAGTAACAAGATATATGGGGAGGGAGATGTGTAAAGTGGTAGCTTTGGAGACCTGTGTGGTTCCTGGCTGAGCCTTTAGTTTACTTTGGAGGGGAATCCACATCAGAATGGGGACAATGTGCTTGCTCATCCTCTTCAAAAATCCTGTTCGACTTGTCCAGCCTGGGTGCTGACAGCAAGATGTTTTGTGACCCTCTGTAAGGTCCTGTGACCCGTCAGTGACAAGCTAATCTCAACAGGGAGTCTAACCCCTGTTTTATTTCCCTGGTGACGCAAGCTCAGGAGCATGGCTGTCTGGGTGGAGTCTCTTCCGCGGGCAGCTCCTTGAAGCTAAGTGGGGGGGGCGATATGTTGGATTCTATAAACAGATAGTTCAGATGCTGGTCATAAGGTTAGCTTAGGGAGATGGTGTCTTGTAAATATGATGAGAGGCTCTTTTTATCTTCAGGAAACTGAGAGAACCCAGAGAAGCTGGAGAACATTCAGCAAGTGTTTCTTTTTAAAAAGGTGATTTTAAAAATATTAAATCTGGGAGCAGAGACAAGAGCTCAGTTAATAAAGTGCTTTATCTGCAATCGTGGGGACCTGAGTTAGATCCTTTGGAGACCACACCAAAAAATGGCAGGGTCCCTTCCCTTGCTTTTATTGAGATGCCTTTTACATAACACAGATCCACCATTTTAACTAGTTGAAAATGTGTAGTTTAGGGTTTTTATGTGTTCACAATGAGAGTACTCAATGCCACACTTCACAGTAAGAGCGTCCAATGCCACACCACCAGCTTAATGCTGAAGCATCCAATCTCTGTCTCCCCTTCTCTCTGTCTCTCCATCTCTCCTCTCTCCAGTCTCTGTCAGCCACCAGCCTACCTTATATCTCCATGGGGTTTTCTCATCTGGAAATTTGACATGAATAGAATCATATATTCATAGGCATGAACTCCTGAGCACATGGTCTTTGGGGGAAAACCAGTGTCTTCCCTGTTTGGTTGAGAATTTTTATGGGAGTTATTCTCGAGTATCTGAATATCTTTATTATGTTGTTTCAATGACAGCCCGTGTCAAGCACACTCTGCGAGCAGGTGTTGGGATACATATATATAGTACCGGGTGTTTGCATGAATATATATGTATCGTATGCATGCAGTTCCTGTACAAGACAGCATCAATTGGAACTGGAGTCACAGACAGCTATGCGCCTCCCTGTGAGCCCTGAGAACCAAACCTGGGTTCTTTGCAAGAACAACCAGTGCTTTTAACTGCTGAGCATCTCTCTAGTCCAAATATTAGGACTTTATTATTATAGTTTTTGTCTGGATCTTTGTCAGAATTATGGTCCTCTCTGAGAATGACTCTTGTGGTTTCTTAACCTCTTAAAGTAAAACATGACTTATTTATTTTACAAGGGAACTATGAAGGAAGTGAATTGTGTATGCATATATGTGTGTATGTATTCATTTATCATTTTATGTATATGTGTGTTTATTATGTGCATGTGGAGTGTCTATGTGTCTTGGTGTGTGCATGGAGGTCAGAGGATAACGTGGTATTGGTTATCTCCACCCTTTACATAGGTTCTCGGGTTGAACTAAGGTTGTTGACACCTCTACCCACTGAACCATCATGCCAGCCCCAGGAGACAACTTACATTTCTAAGCTACATAATCACTGAGTTACTATAGGGGGAAAAACAGAATAATTAGTAGGCTATAAAGAAGGGGCAGGGAGTATCTTCTAGGTGGCTCTGTATGCAGGAAAATGACCACTTCAGCAACAAACATACAGGATGGAAATGTATTTTTCTGGAAGCTTCTATGTAGCCCAAGGTGTGGTGAATTAGTAACCGGAGGGAGGAAATGAACTCACCACTTTATTCTACTTTAGTGGCAAGAGGTTGCCTGCTGTCTGCTGCTCTGTGGCAAGGACTCTGAGACCTGGCAGCAGGTGGAAATAACATGTGACCAGGACATGACAGGAGTGAAAGCCTTAGAAGTTTAACTTCAGCTCCGTGATTGCCCGATACTGCCTGGCTTCCTCAAATTCGTGCTAGGCCCTTAGACTGTTAGAACTGGTAGGAACACTGGAACTCGCCAGACTGGCCTTGTGTGTTACGGAGGAAACTCAAGGCAGATGTAAGCTCGAGAACTACCCAGAGTCATCATGAAAAGACTAGCAGAGGCTGGTCTAGAAGCCACAAAAGGAAACTTGAGGTGAGCCTCAGGGCTCCCGGCTTTGGAGTCTACTCTCCTTTGAAACATCTGGGACACTGTAAGCAGAAAGGACTGGACCAGGAGATCTCAAGCCAAAGTGGACCCCACAGGGAGCTGGAGGGCAGGAGAGGCCAGTGAGATGGGGTGCCATCAGTCTGCCCCAGGGCTTGTTAGGGACAGCATCTCAGGCCCTGCTCTAGAACTTGAGAGAGAATGAGCATATATTGGGTGATTCCTATGCTCATGAGAAAAAACTACCACAAACTAGAGACCTATGACAGCCACAGAGACCTAGGAAGAGAGGGGTGGAGAGAGCCTTAAGACCGAAACAAGCTTTTTATATACCTGAATAGCTCACTGTCGCTTGGGTGGTGGGACCCTGAAGGTAGATAGTATAAGGGGTGTGACTTCCTACATCTTAGAGTGAGCAAGGGATTCATTATCGGTCCAGGCTGTCACTGGGCCAAGGAGAACAACCATGGTGCTGTGTTGTGAAGAGACAGCAACCCTCCAGCAGGTGAGCTGGGGGGTCGGAGGCTGTGGGGGTGGGCGGATGCACCCTCAGCTCAGCTCTTGCAGCCTCTACACACTGGAGTGTTGGGTGGCTAGTGGTACGGAACTGACAAGCCAGCATTCCATCCCCTGGCCTCCTGGCCTCCACGCCTCAGCTGTTTGCCCTCATTCAGCAGAAAAGGGAGACAGAGAGGAAACAAGAGCTGGCTGTGGCAGAAGCCGGGTTAATTAGTAAAGCCTGAAAGGTCTGTGCATTGGCTCCGCACTAGGACAAGCCCTGGCCATGTCTGCCTGTTGGCCATCAGGAGTGAGGCTGGCCAAGGGGTCAGACCTGACCTCTGGCAGGAATGGTGGCCAGCCCCTTGGTTAGTCAGAACACTCTAGACAGCCATAGGTTTGCCGTGCTGGGTTCTGTGCTTGTCATAGAAGAACACATCCTCCTGTGTCAGGGGCCTGTGAGAAGATTATGAAGTGCAGACTAACCCGTGAAAGTGTGGCATGTGCCAGCAGTCGTTACTTGTGCTGCATAGTGACATCAGGCAAAGACCAGGGTTTGGTCTTTCTGTGTTGTGGTATTGGCTCACCTCACCCAACTCTCCACCCCTCACCCCTGCCACCACCTTTTCAAATTAGTACCTAGAGCACATGGTTGAAAGGGAAGGGTTTTAAAAGTAGTGTAAACTCAGCAGGTCAGTGCATTGAAATATATTGTTTGCCCCCAAGTCACCATCAGTTTACCAGACAGACATTGGATAACAACGTGTCTAAAGTGTTCTTGAATGAGCCAGCCAGAAAAGCTGACTCGCCCTTTAAATACTATGGGCTCATCTCTGCCCTGCACAGAGTTGCTCTGGAAAGGTGAGGCAAAGATCTCCATTGTTTCTTCCAAGAAGTGTAGGTTTGGGCGCTGGAGAAATGGCTTGGAGGTTAAGCATGCTTGCTGCTCTCCCAGAGGACCAGAATTCTGTTCTGAGAACCGACACACCGGGTCATTCACAAGTGCTCGTGAGCGCAGCTCTAGTCCAGTGGTTCTCAACCTTCCTAATGCTGTGACCCTTTAACACAGTTCCTCATGTTGTGGTGACCCCCCCAACCATAAAATTATTTTCATTATTACTTCATAACTGTAATTTTGCTAGTTAGAAACTGTAAATATCTGATACTGCAGGATATGTGCTTACGTGACCCCCAAAGGTGTTGCAACCCCCAAGTTTAGAACCACTGCTCTAAGGGCTGTTTTCACCAACATGAATGCATGGGCAGGCATACACACACACACACACACACACACACACACTCACTCACTCACTCACACAAATAAAATTAAAAAAAAAATTTTAAGTGTAGGTTTGAGGGGCTGGCAAGATGTTTCAGTGGGTAAGGGCCCTTGCCACCAGGACTGAGATCCTGAATTCGATCCCTGAACTCAGGTGGAAGGAGAGCCCTGGCCACTACAAGCTGTCTTCTGACTGTCATACACATGCCATGGCACAGGCAAACACCAACACACACAATAAAGAATAAAGAACTGTAAAGGGAAGTGTAGGTTTGATCTGTGGCTGGTGAACATGGCTAGCTATGGCTTGAAGCTAAGGCTGATAAACCCCAGTGTGTAAGCCCGGTGAACTTCTCTTTGGGGAAACACAGGCAGGTATAGTTGAACTGGTAATAACCGCAACACCCACTGGGGGAGCCAGGACTTTGCCTTGCTAGATATTTGCAGTTGTATGTGGGAGCCCTTCCCACCCACCCCCCTTCCCTTGCCCCTCTCGATACTCTGTCCTGCATTTTCCCAAACAAAGGTGGGAAGCCCATTCTGCAGGTGCTTTCTGACTATGCGACCCAGGCTGGGGATGTGTTCCTGTGGTAAGGGGGTGAGGAAGAGGGTGCTTGGCAAAGATCCTAAGGTTTGAATGGAATGTTCCTTGGGTGCCAAACACACATGATCATTAATATAAACAGATACATGGCGGGGTTGGGGAGGTGACTTGCCAGACAAGCAAGCGCTTGGATGTGAGTTTGATCCCCAGAACCAATGTGAAGAATCTGAGTGTGGTATCAAGTACTTACAATCCTAGTACCTGAGAGATGGAGACAGGCAGATCTCTGGGACTGGCTGGCCAGCTACTCTATACTATTTAGTGATGAGTTCCAGGATAACATGAGATCCTGTTCCCTGCCCATCCCGCCCCCCAAAAAGTGCTTGAGGAATGGTAACGAGGTTGATCTCTGGCTTCCAGATGCACACATGTGCACTCCCCCATCTCGCACCCCCAAATGCCATGGCATACAGTTAAAATGTTACAGTGGGAAAGGTACGATTGTAAAGGAGAAACCTGAACCCCGAGAGCCGATGTCCACAGCCCCTGGGCTTTCTCTCTTCACCCCACAATGGGCTTCTCCACCTCCGAGTTGGTTGTTGTAAATGCTGGAGAACCGCTCATGTGATTGCTAAGTGTGGGGCTGCCTGTGCCTGTCCCCCCCCCCCCAACTGTCCGTGGTGAGAAGAAATCGCTTCGCTGTGTAAACCAGCGTGAGAGAGCTGCCTAGGCAGTGTTTGGACAGCTGCGGCTGGGCTCCGCTATCTCTTACTGTGCAGAAGGGCCTGTGAACAGGCTAGGGAAACGTTTCCAGAGTCCGGAGGAGGTGAGAACTTGCCTGATTGTCCTCCAAGTGCCTCTGGCCAGAATGATCAAACTTTTAAAAGAAAATACACACTTCTTTTATAAATGTGAGTCCACATGGCATTTCTGTGGTTCAGAATGGAAACGTTCTAAGAGAGTTTGCAGTGGACAAACGTGCCTCGACTTTCCCCACAGCCCCACGCCCCTTCCTCACAGCCAGTCAACACTGCCGGTACCTAGCGGAGCCGAGCAGACATGTGACCCCTTCTTGTCCGCCAGGTTTGCTGTTCACTCTCCCATCCTCGCTCCCCACTGCAGAGCTCCACTGAACTCTGACGATACTGAACCACATTCAGTGTGCTTGCAGGCTTTTAGGGTACAATGCCTTGTTTTGCTTTGTTTGTAGCCCTGGCTGGACTAGAGCTCACTGTGTAAGCCAGGCTGGCCTCGAACTCACAGAGATTCCCTTGTTTTCTGAGTCCTGGGACTAAAGGTGTTACCACACCTGGCTATTTGGCTCATTTTTGTACCATTTTGCACGTGTGTAGGCTGCGGTACTCGGAGAGAAGCGGCTGTGTGAGGAGAATGTCCCCAGGAACTTCAGTCGCTACGACCGCATTACCTTCGAGGCCCTCCAGCCAGTTTTTAACCCCGCCAGCCAAGTTTCCTGACTCTGCCCAGACACTGGTACCAAAACTTTTCACATGGGCTGACTGACAGATGGAAAAATTATCTCCATGCAGCTTTTAGTCATGGTCCAGGCTTGGAAAACAATGGTGGAAAGCGGCCCGTTTGCTCTGTGGCCATGATATAAAGTGTACGGATTTCCAGTTGCTGGAGTGACAGAGAGCTGGAGTTGATTTTGTTAAGTGTGACTGCCCGGGTGAGTGAATAAAGATAAAATGCTGAATGGCCAGCACAGCTCTGTGAATCAGAAGTGTGTGCGTGTCTTTGCTCTTCTTTCTGATGGTGTGGTCTCGCTAATCTTGCCGTGACATCTGGGATGTAAGATAAGTGAGTCACAGAAATGCCCCAGCCCTATAACTATGGCTTCCGTGTCTGGACAGTGACCTTCTGGGTCAGCAGAGGTTTGCCGGCTCCGACCTCTTTGCCACATGAACTGGACCCAGCCATCACTAAGAATCTGGAAAAGATGATGTGGGAAGTTGGGGGGCCTTGGAGAGCTTTTCTACACCAACTTTCTTTACTTGGGTCTCGAGTAGGAGAACTTTCATATGGCACTTGCCCTGAACTTTGCTTGTTTTCAGATGCCAGGACTGTTGTTGAATTAGGTATGGTTCCAGGAAAGGGGAGGTTTGTTTTTATGGTCTTTTTATAAAATAGAGAACTAGGGGTTGTGGGGGACAGGGGCCAGAGAAGGTTTCTCGAGAGATTTGCCAACAAAGGCTTATGTTAAATGTTAAACTATTTGTAAACACAATGTGGTTTACCACACTGTGAACACAAAGAAAGGCAAATTAGCACTTTGCAAATAATCAAAACAATACAGTGTCAAGATACACACATGCTCCCCTAGAGCCAAACACAGCCTGTGCCACTGTGGAGGCTTGGGCTGGGGTGACCCTGCCAGCTGTGAACTTACAGGACCAAGTGCCCTTCTCTAGTAAGTCACGGTCTAAATTAGTCCAAACCAAGGTTCAATCAAGCCTGGTTTCCAGCGTCCTCCCTTCCTGTGACTTCTGCAGGGAGTGAGAACCTGCTGACCACACGTGCAAGTGTTCTTTCCTTCACTGAAAGGTTTGGGCAGACATCAGGGTTCCCTCTCCTCTCGCTTCTGTAAACCCTGTGCCCTGGTCTGGAGAGATGCTCAGAGGTTAAGAGCTCTGGCTGCTCTTGCAGAGGATCCAGTTTGGTACCCAGTACCCACATGACAGCTCACCTGTAACTCCAGGGGATCAAACACCCTCTTCTGACCTCCTCAAGCACTGCATGCATGTGATACACAGACATCCATGCAGACACTCATGCACATTCAATAAAAATAAATCTTTAGAGCAACGAGGCCTGTACTCAGGGGTAAATGAACTGTCTTTGTCCATCATCCCTACTCTCTGCCCTCCAGGTCTTTCTTGTGTCAGTCAATCTAAAAGAAAAAAGAAAAGAAAGACAGCTACATTAATCTATAATTCACGTAATATACAACTCTGTGGTTTATAGTGTATTTACAGGATTGTGTAGATTATAGTCAACAGTAGAATGTTTTCATTAAGTCTCAAATGAAGATGCATGCCCGTGAGCAGACCCTTCCCACCTCTTCCTCAGCCCTTCCTCTAGCCCTGGCCAACCATTAAGCTATTTTTCCATTTCTTTTAGATTTACTGTTCTAGACCTTTCCTTCAGCATCAGTATAGGCTCTTTCATGACATGCATCTTTCACTTGCAGCTTACATCAGTATTCCATTTCTCTTTATGACCAGCTAGTGGTCCA
Organism: Onychomys torridus; assembly: GCF_903995425.1. Lineage (NCBI taxonomy): Eukaryota > Metazoa > Chordata > Mammalia > Rodentia > Cricetidae > Onychomys > Onychomys torridus. The sequence continues at coordinate 65,248,954 of NC_050449.1, read as the reverse complement.
TTGGAGGGATGTACCACATTTTATTTATGCATTCGTTTGTGGATGGGAATGTAAGTTGTTTCCACTTTGGGGATACTATGAATAATGATGCCCTGAGCATGTGTATATACGTTTTTTATGTAAGTGGAAGTTTTTATTTCTCTTAGGCATATAAAAAAAGAGTGAAGTAGTTGGTCATGGGGAAAGTTGGCTTAACATTGTTTTGAGAAGCTGACAACTTTCCTGCATGGCTACACAATTTTGTATTTTCTCAGCGATGCACGAAGGTTTTCATTTTTCCATATCCCCCCAGCACTAAGTGTGTGTGACTATGGCTCTAATTTGCCCTTCCCTAGTGACTAACAGTATTGAGCTGCTCTTCCTGTGCCCATTCCTGTATCATCTTTGAAAACAAATCTTTTCCTATCCATTGCCCTCATCAAGAATGGGTGGTTTTCGGGACATTGAGGCCCACACCTTTAATTCCAGCACTTGGGAGGCAGAGGCAGGTGGATCTCTGTGAGTTTGAGGTAAACCTGGTCTACAGAGTGAATTCCAGGACAGCCAAAACTATGTGAGAGACCCTGTCCCCCCCCCCAAAAAAAAAAGACACACACACACACACACACACACACACACACACACACACACACACACTCGGAAGTCTGTCTGTTCTTTTGTCATCTGTGCTTCTGGTATTGTGTAGCTGAGGGACCTCTGCCTAAACCAAAATCACAGCTATGCACTCCTGTGTCATCTAAGAGCTTTAATGGTTTTAGGTTTAGAATTTGGGTCCAGGACCCAGTTTGAGTTCATTTTGTGAAGGGGTGCTGTCTTCCTTTGCTTGTTTGCTTTCGTTTGTGACAAGTCATGTGTAGCCCAGGCTAGCTGTAAATTCACCGTGTAGCAGAAGATGACCTTGACCTCCTCTTTCTCTTGCTTGTACTACCCTAGTCCTGGAGAGTGTGGCCACTGCACCCAGTGTATGCTAGGGATCAAACCCAGGGCTTTGTGTATGCCAGGCAAGCGTTCTGTTAACAACTGCTATGCCCCCAGCCTACCCATTTTTCCCACCATTGGGATGGGAGGAGGATAGCTCCTAGAGTCCTTAACAAGGTGGAGAGCTCACAGAGGGCTGAGCGCAGGCAAGGCCTGGCAAGCCTTCTATAGAGGCCGCCCCAGATAATCTTCCAATGAGTGGTGTGGTTATGCTCTTATGACACTTCACCTTTTCATTTCTTTTTCACGTTTTTTGAATTGCCGGGCATCTAACTCCATAGCCCTACCCTGGCCCACGTCTCATTTAAGAGCAGATGACAGGCAGCAAGTGACCTGTAGGCTGTCACTCACCTGTCTTCTTCCCGTGACATTTAACATTATTTTTTCCCCTCAGTACTGGGTGTTGAAATGTATCCAAAGCTGGGTGTGGTGGCACAGGCCTTTAGTCTCAGCCATCAAGAGGCAGAAGCAGGATGATCTCTGAGTTCAGGGCCAGCCTGGTTTACAAAGTGAGTTCCAGGAGAGTCAGAGAAACCTTACACAGAGAAACCTTGTCTGGGGTTGTGGGGGAGAGAAAGAAATGAGTCCTTTAGACATGTTCAGCAAGTCCACGAACCTACATCTCCAGCTTTTAAAAAATATATTTTAAGACAGGGTTTCCCTAAGTTGATTGGGCTAGCTTCAAACTCATCAAATATCCCAGGCTAGCCTGGAACTTCCAATCATCCTGCTCCTCCTGTTGCTGGGATGACCGAGGAATGCCAGAAGGTTCTAGCTGCAGTACCTTTCAGAAGCCAGCTCCCCTCAAGAGTTGGGGACCACCAGTGAACACGCCGTCCTTTGTTCTTTGTTCTTAGAATGTGGAGGTCCTGGCCAGCAGGAGCAGCTCATCAGAGCAGAACCAAGCAGATGCTGACCTGCGTGAGAAAGTGCTGAAGGAGGAGAATGAGAAGCTACAGGGAAGGATTGTAGAGCTGGAGCGCAGAGTGGCCCAGCTGCAGAGGCAGGTTGAGGACGTGAAACGTGATGAGGCCCAAGCCAAGGAGACACTCCGCAAGTGTGAGGTGAGGCTCCCTGGGCCTTGGCAGCATGTGGCTCTCTTTCCTCTAGTGACTTCAGAGCTGGGGAAGGGACTATCGGGATTTATTTAGGATGTCAAGGTGACCTGCGGGCAAACCTAAGAGTGATGGGCGCAGAGGGTAATAAAACCTGGCGGAAAACACAGGCCTGGCCGCACGGTACAGAGGGACTCCTGCATCAGACATACACATCTTTCTGAGGCTCCAAACACCTCTAAACACCTGCAGAGGCCATCTTCACACCACCATTAGGCTGACTCACTAAAGGCATTCTTTATTTAACACATAGCTGCTATTTTTGGAGATTTTTAGCAAACCAGTTATGCAATTTACCAGAGCTTTGGAAGCTGTTAATAAAGAGGCGGTGAGCAACAGCCATGGAATAACAGAGGGACACCGGGCACCCATCAGGACACCTGCACACTTTTACAGCAGTGCCTTGCCTCAGTCTATCCCCTACCTGGAGTTTCTGAATCTCTAGGGGATGTGGAACTGCAGAGGTGCACACACCCAAGAACCCAGCTGTTCCTTACGTTGGTCCCATGCGAGGCACACTGTGACCATGGGCATCTTTTGTCCATGGACACAGTAGGCATCAGAGCACATCCGAGTGTGTCTCTGTGTTTCCTGACTCTCTGTCTCCTTGTAGAGTGAAGTCCAGCAGCTAGAGGGAGCCCTTGTGCACGCCAGACAGGAAGAAAAGGAAGCTACCTCGGCCAGAAGGGCATTGGAGAAGGAGCTGGAGAGTGCCCAGGTAAGCCCTGAGTCTTGCCTTCCTGAACCATGTAGGTAGGTAGACATGGCCACTGGGCCTGTCCTTCCAGGAAATGCCTTCCATCTGTGTAGCCACCCTGAGTTTCAGACTCCCCATCTAGACGTGAAGGAGGGGACAGTGGTGCTATCTGGAGGTGTTTTAATTGTTACCCTGGGAAGATACTGCAGGCGTGTGGTGAATGGAGTCAGGATTGCTGACGAACATTCTACAAAACAGGCCAACTCCACAACCATGAGCTTTCTGGTCCAAATGCCACTGTGGCACAGTTGAGAAGGCCTTGCCCTTGATGTGAAAGTTTTACAGAGATAAAATACAAATAGTCTGTGAAGGCAGGCTCAACCTGTCCCTGAGGCGGCCTGGAGTCGCCTCTCTGCAGAAGCCAATTTCCCTCCTCCTCTGGGCAAACACGCTCCACACCATGCAGTCCTTCAAGGAGGCTATTAAAAGAAGCAGGAAGAAGTCATTTCCTTGAGACCAGATAGATATCGCCCTTCAAAAGCAGGAGGTTCCTAGAAAATGAGATTTCCCCATTTGGACATCAGGAAGATTGTTTGAAGTCCGCTGTAGTCAAAGCCAGCGCTGAGGTTGTAAATGGACTTGTGCACAGCAGCCTCAGCGTGATCCAGGTTTGTCTTCATTTTACCCTCCACCCTTGGGTTTTAGAATGCTGTCCAAATATCCCTGGGCTGAGTTTCTGGGAAGGTGAGGGCTGAAGGGCTGGCTCAAACTCAAGACGGTTGAAGTTTCACAGTGGGGACCTGCTAGTCTGCAGCGTCAGATGGGACAGCACACAGGCAAAGAGTCAAACCCGAGCCATGGTTCAGAGCTCTGAGTGCTCGAGGCTAGTTCCTTAGCCAGTTAGCTCCTGTGGTGTTGAGCAGGACTCACACTCGGACGTCACCATGTCCGGTTTTTGCTAGGTGCCAGGGATTTGCTGTTAGGTCTTCAGGCTTATGCAGCGAGAACATCGCCCACTGAGCCAGCTTCTGGGGTCTCTTTGCAGCTTTCCCCCAGGGGCAATGCTGAGTGAGGTACTTCATAGCCACTGAGATGACGCCACTAAGGCTAACAATATAAACCCAGGGACTGATAGTGGGACAAAATTTGCACATGGCAGGAGGGAGGGTCATCACCAAATGGGTCCTTCTAAAATGCAGACTTGGAGGGTGTACCATGGCGTCCTTGAGCTTGGGGGCCATTACCTCTTACTGGCTGCAGAGCCTTTAACTACATGACTAAGGTCAGTAACCAACAGTCACTGAGCTCCTGGATAAAGGACAGGAGGAAGGTGGCTTCTCAGAGGCCTTGGAGCACAGTAACTATGAGCCAGCTGGGGAAACAACAGAGCTTTCCCCTGCTGCTGTCTCGATATGCAAAAGCCCACTAGGACAGGACAGGGAGGAGCAGAGGAGGAGCACTGAGAGCCTTCAAAAATGAATGTCTATCTGACTGCCTCTTATAGCGGACTCAGGGGACAATAATGGGATACCCCTTACACAGAATGCAAATTCTAGCCCTTTCCAGTGGACTCACGGTTTTTGGAACAGATTGAAATCCATAAACTTGAATTTGAGAGTTATTTCAGATAATTTAAAAAATGTCCCACAATTTAGAAATGTCACCTAGAACAATGTTCTGCCAACTCAGTTATCTAAGAAATATGTTCTAGAGCCTGGGGGTGTAGCTCAGTGGTGTGGAGACTTGCTTATCATGCGCAGGACCCTGGATTTGATCCCAGCAAAAAGAAAACACAACATTTACACACACACACACACACACACACACACACACACACACACACACACTGGGGGGGGGAGGATATTGAGAGAGAGATTTTATAAAAGTCACTGCTGTAAAAACTATGTCTCATTTACCCAAAAAGAAGAAAGCTTGGGACCTTTGGAGGGTGTGTGTGTGTGTATATGTGTACATGTGAGTACACAGGACCACACAGGCATCTGTGAAAGCCAGGCGTTGACATTGGGATGTCTTCCTCTATTGCTTTCCACCTCATTATTTGAGACAGGGTCTCCCATCGATCCTGTAGCTCTCCATTTCAGCTAAACTGCTGGCCAGTGAGCTCCCCCCCTCTCCCTCAAGATCCTCCTGGTTTCTACCCCTTCACCACAGGGGTCACAGGTACCCATGGTATGAGGTATCTTATGGCATTTTCCAGTGTTCATTGTAGTAAGTATCCCAGGTAGAGAATCCACTCTTTTCCTGATTCTCTCTCTTCTCAGCCCCCTCCCCCAATTGCATAGCGCCAACAGGTCTCACTACTTTTACTACTTTTGTGGTGTGGCTGTGAAATTCCCCTTGCCACCTGTGGCAGAGAGCGACCAGGCAGGCAAGTGACACGGCTGTATTTTTCCTACTGTCTGCAGAGAGCGCTGAGCCAGACCTCCCAGGAGCAGAAGGAGCTATTAGAGAAACTCCAGGATGAGACGGAGCAGAAGGAGCAGCTGAGAAAGCTGAAGAACGAGATGGAGAGCGAGCGCTGGCACCTGGACAAGACCATCGAAAAGCTGCAGAAGGAGGTGAGGGGGCAGGAGGAGGGCAAGGGTCAAGCAGGCCTGGGAGAACCCAGCACTTTCTCCCGGGAAGGCCCAGGAAACCCACAGTTCCCCAAGCACAGACGCACCTGGGCCTTGCAAAGCCCCTGCAGCCGTTCTTTGGACTTGCTGAAAATTCCAGAGATGGAGAAACTTGTCTAAACAATAAATGCCAAAAGCCTGGGCTCTGAGCACCTGGCCACTTGCTAACAGTAAACAGAGATGACCTGGCCTGGAGACACACTTCACCAGTGTTCACTGAACTGGAGTTGAGGCTGTAGACAGTCTGCATAGTCGCGTCTCTCTGACATACCCAAGAGTGCCAAAGGCCGTTTCTAAACCCTGAGACTTCTGTCCCTCAGCTCACCTCTGCCCCAAAACACTCACAGGGAAAGGCCCAGAGCTGATAGGCCTCTGTCTTCCAGGAGTGCACACAGAAGGCTGCCATCTTCTGACGCCTACCCAGTATAAGGTATTTTGCTAGTGACCTCTTTAGCTCTAACTCGACTTCTATGTCTGGTATTATCTTAACTCTGGAAGGTAGGTATGATTTCAGTGTTTCCAAAAAGGACGATGCCAAGGCCCTTACTGGCTATGGATGTGCCCCAATCACACTAGTTAGTGAAGAGCAAAGCTCTGACCGCGGGACTACATGTCCAGCCCCTATCCCCTCCTCCATGCCGTCACCAAGGCAGGGTTAGCCAGATCCAGACAGTCCAGGGCCTAGCAGCCTCAGAGAAGGCTTCAAAGGGAGGGAGCAGAGGAGGTGCTTTCCATATTGGAAGGGGCTCCAGATAGAGCATGGCAGGGCCATCTCATACCACACTACTTCCTCTAGATGGCAGACATTGCCGAGGCCTCCCGAACATCCTCCCTGGAGCTGCAGAAGCAGCTGGGTGAGTATAAGGAGAAGAACCGCAGGGAGCTGGCAGAAATGCAGACTCAACTGAAGGAGAAAAGCCTGGAGGTGGAAAAGGCCAGATTGGCAGCTGTGAAAATACAAGATGAGGTAATGCCTGCCGGGTGAGCCTCGCCTTTACCTCTTCCTTCAGCTTGCTTTGCAAGGCTCCTGTTGATGGGGCGGGGTGGGGCGGGGTGGGGCGGGGTGGGGCGGTGCTTAGGGCAGCTTTGGGGCTTGCATATTCTCCATTCTCTAGTGATTACAAGCAGATGGCATCCTAAGACACAGAACTCCCACCATTGGCTCCGAAGTGAAACAGACACACCTTTAATTGGGCCACGTTCTGGTTTGGTCCAAAATTTCTGCCTGAAAAGATGAGCCACTTTTTACGGAGCAAGAATGTTGTGTCCATCTGTGTCCAAACACGTCATCCACATCCGTGCTTTCTTTTATACCTAGAACAAGCTGGCAGGGGATGACTAGATTCTAATAACAAACATTTTGTTTTTAAAGATTTAATTATTTATGTGTGAAAGTGTTTTTGCTTGTGTATACATCTGAGTGTTTGCACGCACGGATGTACATGTACCCATGGAGTCCAGAAGAGGGTGTTGGATCTTTTGGAGCTGGGGTTGCAGGCGTTTGTGAGCTGCCTGACTTCAGGTGTGGGTGCTGGGATCAACATTACTGAGCAGCAAGTGCTCTTAACTACTGAGCCATCGCTCCAGTCCCGATAATCATCTTTTGACTTTTCTTGGGGTGGTCTGGTAAATAAGAATTTGATAGCCACAGTAAAATAGACTAAAAGATGTCCTCGGGAACTGGGCATGTGGCTCAGTGGGAGAGTACTTGCCTAGACTTGGTTCAATCTCCAAGTCTTAGGAATTTATAAATGCTGAAATACTATTTTTGTTAAGTATTTATTATTTATCATTGTGGGTGTATGGTGTGTTTGCAAAGGTTCTAGTCCCAGAGTGAATGTGTGGAGCTCAGGGGACAACTTTGTGGAGTGGGTTCTCTCCTTCCACCTCTATGGGGTTCGGAGATCAAATTCAGATTGTCGACTTGTGCCCCAAGCACCTACCTGCTTGAGCCTGCTTGCCTGCCCTAAAAACGTCCTTGGTTTTATACTTAAGAATGATAGGCCAGGCGGTGGTGGTGCAGGCCCTTAATCCCAGCACTTGGGAGGCATAGGCAAGAGGATCTCTGTGAGTTCAAGGCCAGTCTGGTCTCCAAAGCGAGTTCCAGGACAGCCATAGCTACACAGAGACACTTTATCTTGGGAAAAAAAGAAAAAAAGAAAAGAAAAAAAGAATAGAGCAAGCTGGTTGGAGTGGTGCACGCCTTTAATCCCAGTACTCAGGAGGCCGAGGCAGGGGGCTCTCTGAGTCTGAGGTCAGCCTGGTCTTCAAATCAAGTTCCAGGATAACCAGGACTGTCTATAGTAATAATAATAATAATAATGATAATAATAGAGCAAAGAAATGCAAATGTTGCGTTCTTGACCTGGGAAGAGAAAAATGGGGGTGTTGGGTGCCCTTTTTTTCACAGAAAGCTGGAGGCTCTGAAGCACCATGGGTGCCTATTTCTTGTCTGTCTGTCTGTCTGTCTGTCATGTCTGTTCTCCTGGCCCGTGCTCCCGAGTGCTAGGATTACAGGTGTGAGCTGCCACACCTGACTGTTATCCTAGCCTGTGCCAACTGACGGACCCTCGACAGCTGTCTGTTGCCTTATGGTAAATGAGATAATTCAGGAATGACATATTGACAGCTCCTAGGTCCTGGACATTTGATACATGTTTCTCTCTCTCTTTCTCAAATCTCCCTCACACACACAGTGTGAGGAGCCCACAGGTTCCACAGAAAAACAAGTTTTCTTTGAAAACAAAACAAAAAGCCCAAACTTTTCATTTCTTTGATGATCAAAGAAAGGCTTCCCCCGCGTCAGGGCTGAACCCATCAAAGAACAATGGATATTTATTACATATTTCCAGAACGCTTCTGAAAGGACCCTGATAGCAGATCCTCTTTGCTTCAGGGTTACAGGATACAGGACTCCAAGAAAACTGAACTTGGCACATTGGCATCACAGTTCTCTTTGATATGAAAAAAATATTTTCGTATTTATAGCAGATGGGTGGAGGGGTTCAACATTTGCCAGAACACAACAGATAACCTGGTCTGTTTTAACTTAAGAAGACCACAGTGTCACTGTGACCCTGCACAGGGATCCACATGGCTGTTTGTATAAAAGTCGTTAGGCTAAACACTTTAGGGGAGAAGAAAACATGAAGATTCTCGAGACAGATAAAGAAGCAGAAGGCCACAAAGATTAAGCAAGGCCAGATGGAGACCAGGGCTCTTTATTTAAGAGAGAGAGAGAGAGAGAGAGAGAGAGAGAGAGAGAGAGAGAGAGAGAGCATACTGGGGCTGGAGAGATGGCTCAGCAGTTAAGAGTACTTCCTACTCCTTCAAAGGACTCGAGTTTAGTTCCCAACACCCATGTCAGGAGGCTCACAACCCCCTAGCATATCAGTCAGTCTAGGTCCCAGAGATCCAGTGCCCTCTTCTGGCCACCATAGGCACCTGCATATATATATATTTCTTAAAAGATTTATGTATTTTATGTGGTATGAGCACTCTATCTGTAGGAATGCCTGCGCACCAGAAGAGGGCATCATATCCCCATTACAGATGGTTGTGAGCCACCATGTGGTTGCTGGGAATTGAACTCAGGACCTCTGGAAGAGCAGCAAGTGCTCTTAACCCCTGAGTCATCTCTCTAGTCTTCTCCTCCTCCTCTTCTGCTTCTGCTTCTTTTAAAGAAAGCGTTTGCTGTATGAAAGCAGAGATGGCCCTTCTTGGGTTTTCTGTTGGTGTGGTCCTTCAAGCTACTTTTGGATTTGAATGGCAGACAGAGATTCCTCATCTCTCTGGAGGGAAAGGAGGCAGATGCCACCCCTCCAATACTGAAGTCAGAATGTTTAGAAACGAACTCCTAAGTCAAGATCCCTCCAGACCCTTGGATGACCAAGTTTACCCCTGCTCCTCTCCGAGTGAAACTCTTAGCCGAAAATTGCTGTGGGGTTGCACAGTGCTGCCCAGCAGCTGCCTTTGCCTTGGGAGCAGTGGCCTGGTCCCCTTCTGCTGACGCGGCGAGACATGGGGGTTCTGATGAGCATGACCGACCTTTAAGGAAGTAAGGCTTAAAATTCACCATCTCGGGTTCGTTTTCTAAATCCTGTATAACTTCATAAAGGTTACTGACTGGTTAAAAAGTTACTTGCTTACCTTCATTTTCCTTGGCAGATTTAATTCTCTACAGCAGTGGGTCTCATCGTGACATTTCGTATCGGATGTCTTTTGAGCCTCACCTCACCACTCTCGTCCCCTCCCTCTTGCTGCCCCCTTCTCTCCCCACCTGATCTCCCCTCTACTTTCACATCTGTGCATCCCTGTCAGTTTAGGGGTGCTCTTAGGAAGGGGGTGAGGGAGTTGTTTACAGGAGCATGGCTGTACCACTGGAGAAACAATCGTTGACTATAACTCGGGGTGGTGGGGCTGTGTGAGCCCCTCTGTGAAGTCTTGTGAAGCTAAATTCCAGCTGCCGAGTGCAACGGCCATGTCTCGCCTGTGACAATGTCCCACAGCACTCTGCCCCTTCCTCCGGCCCATCCATCTTTCTGTCTCCTCTTCGGTGATGTCCCCAAGTGTGGGAAGGGACGATGCAGATATCCCATGTAGGACTGTCTTGCTTACTTTGGTTCAGGGCAAGTTTCTCTTACATGCTTAGTGGGATGAGTAGTCCTGATCTGACATGCTTGAAGTACTAGAAATACATCTAGCATTTCTGAATTCAGAGATTTTGGAATATTTGTGAAGGTTTTGTCATTTCTAGTTTTTAAGAAAAAATCCACAATCCAAATGTCTTTTAGTTTTGGATTTGGAGTATTTGAGTTTTGGCTTTTGTTTTTGTTTTTCGAGAAAGGGTTTCTCTGGGTTGTTTTGGAGCCTGTCCTGGATCTCGCTCTGTAGACCAGGCTGGCCTCGAACTCAGAGATCCGCCTGCCTCTGCCTCCCAGGGCTGGGATTAAAGGCGTTTGCCAGACGTCCAGCAGCTGTCTCCTTCCATGTGGGGCTGTGGTAGAAATGGCCGGGGTTCTGCCAGCCTCCAGCAGAATGCGATGCTGGAGTCCCCCGTCCTCGGGCCAGCTTTTGCGTGCTCGCTGAAGGAATAAACCTCTGTGGTGTCCTCTTCTTAGCACTGTGGCTTCTCCATCTGCAGGAGGGAGGGTTTGATATTGGCAACCACGGAGCCCGAGGTGCGCCTCCCTGAGTCAGCCTACCGGGTTGTCTGTGTGAGGCAGGCAGTCCCACTGCCAGTGAGGCCGCCGGCTCAAACTGCGGTTGTACATTCCTCAAAACTATTAGATGAGTGCCACCTTGTGGATGGAAAGAGCACTGCAGTTGTCGCTGATGATTTTCTGCACAGCAATGGCTGTTGCCTAACGAGTGTGATTATTATGTTCTTGGATTTTGTACCTGCTGGTTGCTTAGAGACCATTAATTTAGTTTTTAATTTAAACCTCTCTTGAGACGGCGCCAATACAAGAACACTTAGCTACTTTAGTGACTTTCAAGTACGTGTTTTGACCACGGCCCATAATTAGAAAGCTGTCATTCACGCAACCATACAAATCTGTTAATATCTAATTCAAAACCTCATAATGCCTGCTCACACTCTGATTTGTGTGTGTGTGTTCTGTGTAATTGAAAGAGTAGTCCATATCTAGTCGGTTGACTTTATAACTTAATAGTTCACTGCTTACAACTGAAAAACTCTCATTTTATAAAATGGAAAGCCGAAGCCTAGAGAGAGGGGGAATTTGCTCCTCTCTGCTTTGGAGTGGGCCTGTGCACTCTGTCTTCTGGCCTCCTCGAGGCAAGGCGTGTACCTGGTGCGCAGACATGTATGCAGGCACATGTTATGTACCGTGGCTCAGCAGCCAGTAAATTGTGGTTCCGTTTGCTGCCATTTCCGCTGCCCCAGGAGCCCCCCAACGCTCTCTCCTAGTTGCGCCTCAAGGAGGAAGAGTTGAGGGACTATCAACGAGCTGAGGATGAAGCGCTCACCAAAAGGCAACTTCTGGAGCAGTCGCTGAAGGACCTGGAGTACGAGCTGGAGGCCAAGAGCCACCTCAGAGATGACCGCAGCCGACTCATTAAGCAGATGGAGGTGTGTGGGTACACATCTGGGCCACCGGGGGGAAGGGCTCCTATGGAGGATGTCTCGGGTTTTCACCCTTTCTAGCTTGATGTTTTAAGATCTTTTCTTGTTGGGGGGAGGCAGTTTATTGTGTTGTAGTGTCAAAGCTGGAAGGAGTGAAGGGTACAATTTAGTCTAACGGTTCATTGCTTTGAAGAAGATATAAGCTCCTCCCCTAAGAACTTAGCTGATGGTGCTCTGTCCCTTCAGCAATGTTTCCCCTCCTGAGGCTGCAAGACCTGTCCAGTCAGGATGCACACTGTGCCTTAGACCCCAAACCACACAGTCCATCCCTATTCCTGGCCCTTCTTCCTGTATGTGTATGTACCATTGCCAGAGCTATCTGCAAACTATGGTCCAATTCATTGCCGTTTCTGAAACTGCCCAAAGCAGTCACCAGCTGGGGGTGAGTATTCACATGCTAATACATAATGCTTGAGGAAAAAAAAAACAAAACATACAAATAAAATACCAGAACCCCAGTGTTCACGGTCCTCTGAGATGATGGGAAGAACCTGAATTACTAAAAAGGAATGACCCTAAACCAGAAACATATGCGCCCCACCTCCAGTGGAATTTAGAGAGTAAGAGACTGAAAAACAAGCCTCAGACTTTGGGGGAGACATTAACATTGTCAGGGTTTGGATAAAAGACAGTCATGGCGCTCAAGGCTAGCGAGAGATGGCTTAAGCTCAGAATCAATGAATTCCTCATTCAGCTTTTTAAATAAACAGAAATAGCTTTTGAAAGCCTCCAGGGTGCTTTGCAGTTTGTATCTAGGAAGTAAGTTTGAGCCAGCGGAGATTTTATTAGTTGGGCCTCTCTCAGAGGCCAGAGTAGCCTGACGGCAATTTTACTGCTTTGTTTATGAGACTGCTATATTTTTCTAATATTTTCTTTCTGATCTCTTTCGGGAGCCATTTTCAGATAAGATAAGGTCAACCTAGTTAACTGGAAATGGATTGTTCTAGGGCCTAGACACGATGGTTAAAAGCAACAGGATGGGTTAGGGATATGGCTCAGGTGGTAAAGTATATGCCATATAAGCACGAGGTCCTTTGTTGACACATGTAAAAAGCTGCTCATGTCTGTGTGTATCTGTAGTCCCAGTGCCAGGGAGGCAGACAGGAGGACCCCTGGGGTTAGCCAGGCAGTCTACCCTACTTGGTGAGTCCCAGGCCAATAAGAGATCCCTGTCTCAAAAAATAAGGTGGAGAGTGACTGAGGGAGACACCTGATACTGACCTCTGTGGTCCACTTGTCTGTTGTCTGCTTGTCTACATTCACACACACACCAAGTGGAAACCTATTAAGCAGTGAACAAGGAGCTTTGGTATGATGGCCTCTGGCTTAGACCTCATATGTTATCTGAATAGTATGGATTGTGGGCAGAAAAAGAGCCTGACTAAGAACCAGTTTTGGGTCTCTAGAGAGATGGCTCAGCAGTTAAGAGCACATACTACTCCTGCAGAAGGCCTGGGTTCAATTCCCAGCACTCATGTTGGGTGGCTCACAGCTTCCTGCAACTCCAACTCCAGGAAATCCAATGAGCGCCCTCTGCTGGCGTCTTCTGGCACCTGCACTCACATGCACATACCCTCACACAGACATCTAACTAGAAATAAAAGCTGAGTCTTTTAAATCTAAGTGATTTCAGGTGAAATCAGATTGGGTTGTCAGAGCTTCTCCTTTGAGTCCAGGATATTCTGACTAACAAAGCATTTATTTCCTCTGGGTAACTTCAGGCCTTGAAACAGTAGGACAGCTGAATACCACTGGAGGTATTTCCCAACTTGTTCGGCAGTGATGGCTTCTAGAGGTCCTGCCACCGTGAAAGGCACCTGAGGGGAGTTGCTCTAAGAGGTGGCCGTGATGGCCATGTTGCTATGACTCACGCCTTTCCCATTCCTTCATTAAAACATAACTACTTCTCAAGAACTCACCCACAATGAACATTTTTTTTTAAATTCAGCCCCAGGTGGCTGAAGCTCTGTGGATATGTTATAATTTCTGAGTGATCTGGATAGATAGGAAACTTCAGGCAGGGGCCAGCCATGTCCTGAGTTCGTTTCTGGGACCTTCTGCTCCCAGGAGAGAGCTTTTGGGTTTCTTTATAGGTTTTTCAATGATTTTATTTATTATTGTGTATATGTGCATGCAAGTGCACACCACAGCATGGGTGTAGGGACAGAGGACACCTTTGGTAAGTTCTCTTCGTTTTTATGTGGGCTCTGGAGTTTGAATTCTAGTCTGCCTTGGCAATAAGTGCTTTTAATTGTCCAGTCATCTTGCTGGCCCTCCCTGAGGTCTGACCACTCTCTGACAAGGCCGTTCGTTCACCGACAGTTCATCGTTCACCGACGGTTCATCGTTCACCGACGGTTCATCACTCACAGGAGTTACGAGAGTTTCATTTCTATTGTTTATGGAACCATCCTTGGTTGTCAGCCAGTTCTGGCAGTTTCATAGATCATATTTACACACAAGGGCTGCCTTTGAAAACTCAAAATGTTGCTTTTTAAAAAGCATCTGTTGGGGCTAGAAAGATGGCCCAGTGGGTAAGAGTGGGTGACTGCTCTTCCAGAGGACCCATATGGTGGCTCACAACCCCACCCGGAACTCCAGCCCAAGGAAAACTGGTGCCCCTCTTCTGGCCTCCACAGGTATACAGACATGCAGACAAAATACCCATATACATAAAATAGAAAAGAATGAAAAAATGTTTTAGAAATACACATTTAAAAAGCATCTATGGCTCCAAGTTTACCCAGACCTGTGACAAATCTTAGAGACAAAAACACAGGCTCAAGCCCCCCAGCCCCCAGGGTTGGAGCATTCTGAGTGGGGAGACCTCTTTCTGTCATACATAAAACTACTTTGAAATGCTTCTTTCTTAACTGTCAGTGATATTAGACAGAGACCAGAGGGACAGATTGTTGTTCCTCTGTGATGGTGAATTTACCAGAATTGACCACCACCGTCCCGTGTAATCGGTGAGGTTTAGGACTGTCCGCCACACAGTTACTCATGGGCACTCTAAACAAGAGGCAGTGCCTGCGCCTGCTCTCCCAGGAGCAGTCCTCTTGAGCATCAAGTATTTGCAGCAGTGTTCCGGATGGCTTCTCAGACTATATGTTGACTTTAATAGGGACCGGTTTAAGATCTATACAATACACGCTAACATAACTTGAGTATTCATTGGGGCTTAGGGTAATGCCTTTTCTCCTTTTATATATTTTATACATGGCCAATTATATCACAAAAGCAACAAGTATGTATGAGAGCTGGGGGTGTAGCTCAGCTGTTAGAGTGCTTGCCTAGGATAAATGAAGCTCCAGGTTCAGTCTCTAGCACCCTACATACAAGCACACTCTTGTAATGCCAGCACTTGTGTGGAGGGGGGGTAGATGCAGGAAGGTCAGGAGTTCAAGGTCATTCTGGACTACATGGCAAGTTCGAGGCTAACCTGGGATACATGAGAAATGTTCTTGTCATACAGCTCAGGATGAATCCTTTAGAAAGGAAGAAAGGGAGGTAAAGGAGAAAAGAAAGCGATGTGGTTGTGTTCCCAAGCCTTAACAATAACCAGCTTTCATTTGCCTTTGGGTTTTTCTTCCATGGGCCCCCCCTTGCTCCTAATCCTGTGTAAGTGAAGAAACCTGTTTATGTTTCCCGTTCTCAGGACAAGGTGGCCCAGCTGGAGATTGAATTGGAAGAAGAACGAACCAGTGCTGATTTGCTATCTGAGAGGATCACTTGGAGCAGGGAACAGGTATGAGGGAGCTATCGAGGGTGATGCGTGGTATTATGGAGAAAGGACACAGCAGAGGCTAAACCTGAAGATTCTTTAGAGCAAGGAGGAAACGTTCTTGCCATACAGATCATGGTGGGAGATTCAGGAGTCTTTACCATAACAAGCCACTAGGAGGCTTAGCATTGTCTGTTCAACTCAGGGTGACTAGGCTGGAGGTTTGGGGGCAAAGGGCTGTCATCACTGGGCTGCAGCCTCTGTTCAGAGCTGAAATACTCGCTGGCCTTTGCCACCCACCCTTCTGATATGCGCAGGCTTCTTGGAAAGTGTGGTACTCAGGAGTTTAGATAGAGAGAGAGACACTTCAATACCTCAGCCTTGACATTGGCTCCCCAACATTCTTACTGTGTTTCTTAAATCCTCTGCCTGGACTTAGAGTTGTTTTGTTAGGTGTTCCTGCCGGTTTGGCTAAGGATCCGCGTCACTCTGGGGCATTGCAGAACCTGCTAAGCATGCATAATGACAGAAGTGCCTGTGGCTTTGTTTTGTCAACCTTCCTTGTGACAGAGGCTCAGTGGGAGGAATGGGGAGGACTGTGTCACCTTACCAATATCCAGGCAGTTAAAACTGGTTTCCAGTTGCCCGATTTACACCGAAAACAAAACACAGGCATGCTGAACCAGAACACAGTGCCTCCATTGCTCAGGTATCTGGCCCCAGAATGACTTTGGTCTTTTCCTTTTCTTCTCACTGAACATGGTCACGGGGATGAGAATGCTTGCCTCAATGGTCAATGTTGAAAAATTTCCACTCAGTCAAGAACTTGAGGTCCGTACAGGAGGGAGATAAGGACACTAGCCTGGGGGCTGCTGGGAAGTGCACTCCATGGGCAGTTGTAGGTGCTTCCTGTGCTGCTTCCCATGGAGCTCTGGGAAATTCCCAGATTATAGAGTCTATGAAAATGAGGCTGGGACTGGAGATGTAGCTAGGCTGGTAGAGTACTTGCCCACCAAGCACAAAGCCCTGGGTTCAATCCCCAACACCACATAAGCTAGCATGGTAATGATCCTAGGAATGGAGGCAGGAGGATCAGAAGTTCAAGCTCATCCATCCTTGTCTACACATGGAGTTCTAGACCAGCCTGGGCTACATGAGACCATTTCTCACACATAAACAAAAGCAAAATGAAACTTTTTGTGTAGAAGGTTCTGAAGGCTCCCCTTCCCCAGCCTGCTACCATTAGCTCTGTTGTCCTCTAACCCTGTTTCTGTGAGGTAGAGGGTAAGGCCAAGTTTGCTGTAAATGGAGGAGCTGAAAATCAAGTTCAAATTGATGTAGAAACTGATGAAAAACAAAACCCCCCAAGATAGATGGGTGCTTCTCCTTCCTTCCTCTCATGGTTTTTGGTTACAGGGTCTTGCTATGAAGTCCAAGCTAGCCTCAAACTCTCCATCCTCCTGCCTCAGCCTCTGAGTGCTGGGGTTACGGGTGTGTGCCACCATGTCTGGTGAGTGATTGAGTTCTTTGACCTTTGATGCCTCCTGATTTGAGAGGGACATTTAAAGGGATGTCCCCCTGCCTCTCCAACAAGCGTTCTTCTCAAAGTGGAGGTTGAGCCAAAGCTGATTTTTCTGCCTTTAAAATAAAGGCCATGTGGAGAGAGCTTTGGGTATAGACAGACAGGCCTTGGCCAGTGGGGACCTTCCAGGGCCATGCACCTATGGCTGCCTGCCATTCTCACAGCAAGAAGAGGTACACTCAAAAGACACCCTTTCTCCTCTCCCTTGTCAGTTCTGACCTTCTGATACCCCTAGCAAGGGCGGCCACTAAAGGATAAAGTGGCGTCTGTCCCCTTGAGTCACACTGTGAACAGTGTTTGCCCTGGGTCCCCAGCAGGCTGTTACTGGACACTGATAAGAGAAAGCCTGGGCAAAGATTCTTTTTAACTCTTGTTCTCTTTAAAAAGTCGAAGTTTTCTGTTCTCTACTTAAAACTCATTATTTCTAAGATCTTCCGAATTTTTTGCTTCCTACCAGTGTATCCCAAACTTTCTCCTCGTCCCAGTGATAGGTAAATAGGCTACATAAAAGGATTCCAGGAACGTTAGAGGAAGGCTAGTCCTCTTACAGAACCTTGGGTCTGACAAGGACGTCAGAGGTCAAATCTCCTGAACTGTGTAATGGGTGAAAGATTGGGGGCCCACAGCCAGAAAGGACTTTGGCCAGAGGTGTGTGGCAGCTGGCTGGAGAGGCAGCTCAAGCTTCCTTTTCCAAAGGCAGTGTTTTAACTACCAGGGCCTGCAGCATACAGCCAACAGGACTGCATGCACGGCAGAGTGGTAACTCTGCAGGATGTCCAACATGATGTCAGCCTGGTGAAGGAGGTGAACATGTAACAAGTGGTTAGCTGACAATAAAATGGCACAGATACGAAACACCAAGTGAAGGACTCAAGCAGCCAGTGAGGGGAAGGCCACCACGGCAAGAGTGACCAAGGAAGGGTTTTAGCCTGGAGTCAGCAGAGTGGGCACAGCCTCCGAGCTAGAGCAGATTGGCAGGTAAGCACAGGACGAGGAGAAACCATGAATGCTCGCACACACTTCCGGTTTCCGGGAGGAAAGCAGAGGCGGCACCTTTGGAGAGGCAGACTGAGGCTTTTGAATGGTGGTATCCTCAAGGCAGTGGGAGGTGTGGAAGGTTGTTCAGTATAACAGTAAAGCGCATACAGTGTTCTATAAGGTCAGTAGCAGAGCTGGGGGTTAGGAGGGGGTACCCTGAGAAGACCTTAACTGGGCTGCTCCTAGGGGCAGAGAAGGCAGCTGTGAGAACACACTACTCTCTGCCTCTGGCTTTGCTTGTTATCCCCCCCCCCCCCACACACACACACACTTGGGGCCCCATTATTTACTTTCCGAGTCTTTTGGGGGTTTTCTTCCATACATACTCGGGATAATAAATAAACTCAGAGAATCCTAATCAAGATAAATGTTTTTCACACCTTTTGAGGCTTAGACTGGCTTTCAAATATGGCTGATATTGAGAAGGAATAGATTTGCTTTGGCAGAAGGCCATATTTATAAAAGGGGAGGAGTGTCTGTCTCTTTTCCCACACACAAAACAGAAAGGCTTCCATCTGACTTGTGTGTAAGTTGAAGAAAGATTCTCTGAGGAACTGTTTTTATAGGCTTTGAGTCTGTTTAAATCCCAGAAATGCCTTTTTACCTTTCCTTCTCCAAAAACTATGCTTCTCTGCTAGACCCAGTAGGAGAGACCTTTAAACCTAGCTACTCAGGAGGCTGAGGCAGGAGGATTGTCATTTCAAGGCCAGCCTGAGTTACAGAGTGAGTACAAGGACAGCCTGGGCAGATTACTAGTGAAATTATGTCTCAGAACAATACAGCCCTGTGACACTGCACTTTCCTACATCCAAGAGGCCCCAGATTCAACTCTCAGTACCCTAAAACCAAACACAACGTTTCCATCCATGACTTCTGCCCACCGCACTGAGGACTTGCATGCTTTCTTGGCTGTTTTCATGGCTTAGAAGGTGTAGTCACTGCCTACAGTCACCTAACTTGTAAGAAATAGGGCCACAGTTTGACTCCATCCTTGAACCAGATTCTAAAGGTCTTCAAGTAATACTGCCCAGGTTGGGGATGCGGCTCAGTTGGCAGGGTACTTGCTTAGCACACACAAAGCTCTGAGTTCATTCCCCAGCACCTCATAAACTGGATATAGTGGTGTATACTGGTCATCCAGGTGTGGGTGAGGGGGTGAAGACAAGGAGTTCATGGCCATCCTGGTTACATAGCAAATTTGAGGCTAGCCTGGGCTACAGGAGACTTTATACAACAACGATAATGGTAATGGTAATAGCACTTAAGACACACAAAGGTTATTTTTTTACCGATGTCTCTTCTGACTCTCATTTGTGTAAAGGGCTCAGGTAGGCAGAAAGAGATCTAGCCTGTTAAGTTTTTAAACATGCTTGGTAGGCTAGGTGGGCATCACTGCATATACTGCTGCTGGTAGCTGAATGCACATAGCAAGGCTGGGCTTACCCAAAGGCATCTGCTCAGCCTTGAAAGCCAGGATGACACAGCACGGTGGTAGGTTGATTCATCCCATGCCACGGCTGGCGGGCAGGGGGAAAATCCCAGCTTCAAAAATTGGGAAGCATCACCATCTTCACAGGGGCTCACAAGGCTGCCTTGTTGCCTTGGAAACAGCCAGCCACATCCCAGTGAGTGAAGCTGGAGGTATGAACAGTCACTTTCAGAAACTGCTCCTTTGTGGCTGGCTCACACCTACTCCTCAGTTAGTACCTGGGAACACAGGAATGAGTGAAGGAGACTCCAAATCGTCCCTTTTCTGGAGAAAAGGGACAGATCCAAGTGGGGTTTCCTCTTTTAAAGAGACTTCAGGCTCAGGACTGCCTCTTACCATATCAGCTACTCAAAATTCCACTGTGCAAATTGGCTAATGATAATTCTTAGGATATAATTCTTAATCCCAGTCCAGGAGTTTAGACTTGCCAACCTCTTCACAGCCCATTGACAAACCCAGTCCAGGAGGCTGCTATTATTAGCAATCATAAATATCTCTGGCTTTTTATTAGCCCAAAAGACTACAGCTTCTAATCCTGAGAGCTAGCTCGGGTCACGGGTATTCTAATGCTTCAGGCTGCTAGAATCAGATCTGCTGTTTCCCATCAAAATGTTCCATGGTTAGCATTTATCCAGTCCAGCTGCCATAGGTTGCTGCCTTCCGTTCCTGTTGGTTTTAATTTGGCTGCAGAGTTTTGGTTCTGTCTAGTTAATAGAGCATGAAAAACACTAAGCTTACATGAAGTCTTTCTCCATCCACCCTTACACTTACTTCTCTGGGTCCAAACAAGGATAAGAATGTGACCTCAGGCCTTGGGCCCAGTTCTGAAGATTTGGGTGCTGAGTTGAGCCTCTGAAGCGATGACTCCTGGCACTTGCCTGGGTTTGTGGTGAAACCATTCCTCTTTGGGATCTTTTCTGTAACGCCATGCAGAACTCCTTGAGGTTCCTTCCCCAAGGTGGATTTATTTTAGAGTATCGTGTCAGGCTGTTCTTTGGAAGCATGCAGAGGAATCTGTTGTGTTTTCCAGGACTCAGGAAACACAGCGTTCCTGGCTATTGTCACTGTTGAGATTTTTATGGCTGCATTTTATTCTTTCCTGTTCTTCTGATTTATTTTACACTTCCATTTTAATAGCCCTCTTTTGAGGGGACATGGTGGGGTATGAAGAGTTACTATTTTGTTTTTGCTTTTCATTTGCCTGGAGCTCTCTGGGAAGAGGGGGCTCGATCTTGCAGAGACCTTCAGAGATGTCCGTGTCTGCCCATGCCCACCCTGTCCTCCCCTATGCCCCTCCCGATCTTGGAGCTCTGTCATATGGGAGGTCTGTTTTCTGGGAGATGCCCTGCCTGAGGCCAGTGGCTGCTGCTGTAACCTCTGCTCTCAGCTGGGACCCAGCACTGTGACATGGCAGTCCTCATGCCCTCCATGCCCTCCATGCCCTCTGCTCTCACTTCCCTGTAGACATTTCCTTTGGAACTCTACAGAATTCCCCACTGACACTCTGCTTCCTGTAGGGTTTTTCCATACATCAAGAACTGAGGGATTTTTGTCAGAAGCCTGAGGGTAAAATCCCCAAGCCAGATCTGATGCAAGCATGATCCTGATTCTCCCATCAGAAAAGCAGGGTGATGGCACCTGCCTGGGAATCTCCAGAAGACTGAACAGGCTCAGACACAGTACATGGCTGGAGCAGGGCCATTCCAATTAACCACCTAGTTACCTGCACAGCTGCAGGGAGAGGCTGTCCTCTGCTTTGATACATATTTGATACTTCTCTTGTTGTCAACCTGGAACCCCACAAGAACTTGATTTCTCTACCAGCATCTGGGTCTTCTGCATCCCTTCAATTTGGGGGACCAGTTAACCTTTTCTGTAGGATAGGGCAGGGACCTCTGTCTTCCTTGGAAGGCTCCCTGAACAACATCCTAAAGGATAGGGCAATCACCAAATACCTACTGTTCCAGGCAACTGAAAGGACCCTTGGGGCTGCTTTGCTCAGATGTACGAACCTGCAGCCCCAGTTCTGTGAGCGAGGGCCCAAGCAGGAGGAGAAGGTGGGCCAGACTGCTGGTCTGTGGAGTCCCTTCCCACAGTGTCCCTTCAGTGCAGGTCTGTGCCCCAGGGTGTGAACAGTATGGCTTCCCCTAGGAGGCACGCCTGTCACCCTGTGTCCAGAGCAGCTGTGAGCCTGCATTCATTACCCAGCAGTCATAGGAGGAAACCCAGGGCCTTTCCATAGCATGTGACTCTCGAGGGCTCTGGGGTAAGAGGAGGGAGTGGCCAGTGGAGTGGCCTGTGTTCTCCGCTTGTCCCTGTGGTGTTGGTATTTTTACTTTGCTCTGTACAAGGACGGCCTAAGGGAACTGGACTTGAGTGTTTTGTTTTTGGTCTTAATATTTGAATACCTTTAGAGGGCACATTGAGGTCATTTGACACACATGTACAAGTGGGTTATTTTCTAGTTAAGGCAATAAGTACTGTCATCTCAACAACTAATAATTTTTAATGCAATACTACTTTGAGAATTTTATACATGCATACAACATTATTTCACCCCCATACTTCCTAACTTTATAGTTTCTGCTTTAATTCTATTTATTCTGAGAAAATTGCATACAGTATATTTTGATAATATTCATTCCCCTTTCTCAACTCTTCCCAGATCCTCCCCCACATCCCTAACCCAGCCAACTTAATGTTCCCTCCCTCCCTCCCTCCCTCCTTCCCTCCCTCCTTCTCTCTCTCTCTGGTTTCTCTGTGTAGCCCTGGCTGTCCTGGATCTCTCTCTGTAATCCAGGCTAGCCTCAAACTCAGAGATCTGCCTGCCTCTGCCTCCTGAGTGCTGGGATTAAAGTCATGTGCCATCACCACCCAGCCAATGACATTCTCTCTTTTAAAAGGAAAAACAATAAAACACGGAGTCCTGTTTGTGTTGGCCAGCTACTCCTGGGCATTGGGCCTTCTCTGGTGTGTGGTCAGTATACCAGTTATCATGCCATTGAAGAAAACTGACTCTCCCTCAGCCAGCAGCAATTAAATGCCAATAATAGCTCCTTAGCTAGGGTGGCATTTCATGCCCACCTCTGCTCCTGCATGCTGGGATTTTATCTGAGCTTGTGGAGGTCTTTTTGTTTGTTTGTTTTTGGTTTTTGGTTTTTCAAGACAGGGTTTCTCTATGTAGTTTTGGTGCCTGTCCTGGATCTTGCTCTGTAGACCAGGCTGGCCTCGAACTTACAGAGATCTGCTTGGCTCTGCCTCCCTAGTGCTGGGATTAAAAGCATGCACCACTGCCACCCAGCTTGTGGAGGACTTACACACACGGACTCACAGAGACTGTGACAACATGTATATCTTCCCTGTTTTGTCTGGAAAAACACAATTTTCTTGAAGTTATCGACCACTTCTGGTTCTTACAATCAATCATTCTCTCTTCCTCTTCCACGTAGACCCTGGGCTTTGAGAGGTGGAGTGTGCTAGATCCCATTTACAGTTGAGCATTCTGAAGTCTTTTGTTCTGTGTGCACTGACCAGTTGTGGGTTTGTGTGTTAAGTGCCCCCTTTTCTTTAATACCCTATTGAGTCCGATTAGTATGCATGGGTGTGTGGTCAACCTACCAGGGACTAAACACCCCTAAAGCAAACCAATGCTCCTTCCCAGGAGCTGTTACCGTTCAGTAGCTCCTCAGCTAGGAGAGGAACATTAGTCATTTCTATGTGTTGGGAACTTGGTATTTACCTAGTCATTTTAAAATGGACCGTTTTTTATTTTCTGGGTCTCTTTGAGATGCTCTTGCCATGGAGCTCAAGTTGACCTTGAACTTGTAACAGTCCTGCCTCAGCTTTCCAGGTGCTGAGATTACAGGTATTTTGATTGATAGTCACCTTATTGTGCCACAGAAGAACCAGAAGTAGCGGCTGCATTTTTGTGGTTTTGATGTCCCTCACTGAGTTTTCTATCCTCTTCGCCCACCGTCCTTCCCAGATTCTGACCACTTTTCCATTCAGTTCTGCAGACCCCCCTGGTCGCCACAAAAGTGATAACCTGGTGTTTGGCTTTCTGGCACTGGCTTGTCTCAGCAGCCTGAAGTCCAGGTCCTCCATTACAAAGGCATACTGAATCTTATCAAACGTTTGTCCCTATCTATAGAAATGACCTTATGGCCCTTGTCCACCCATGTGTCCTGTCACACTGATCATATAGTCTTGAGCCAATCATTCTATGTGTCCTGTCAGGTTTAGTGTCTTACACTGATTGCAACGTCTTGGTCTTGCTTCCTTTGCATGTATCTTGCTTGTGGTATATGACCTTTGTGATGTGCCGTTGAATTCTGTCTGCTCGTATTCGGTGGAGAGTTTTTGCCTCATGTTCTGTAGAGGTATTAGGGATTTTTTTAGAGGTTATATCTTTGTCTGGTTTTCTACAATGCTGCCTTCATGAAGGGCTTGTTCTGTAGAAAACAGTGACAAAGCCTGAAGGCCCAGGATGTTTTTAGATGGGAGATGTATCATTATTGCTTCCCGTGTATTTTGTTCTGTCTTATATCCTTCGTTATTAGTTTAGATTTTTTTAATCTTTTAAAAAAATTATGTGCATTAGTGTTTTGTTTGCATGGATAATCTGTATGTGGGTATCAGGTAACCTGGAACTGGGGTTACAGTTATGAGCTGCCATGCACATGTTGGGAATTGAACCCAAGGCCCCTGGAAGAGCTGCCAGTGCTCTTAACCGCTGAGCCATCTCTCCAGCTCCAGTTTAGATTTTCTAGTTCTTGATTCAGTTTTTGTGTGTTTAAGAATTCTAGGTTTTCCATTGCTTTAGTATATAATTATTCATAATGAGCTACAATCTGATTTGAGTCAGCTCTCTTTTCAGTTAATCTAGTTAAGAAAAATTAGAAAAGAACTTATGTGTCCAAGTGCTTGCCGGCATATGAATGTGCATGCCTGCATGTGAATGTGCATGCCTGCATGTGAATGTGCATGCCTGCATGTGAATGTGCATGCCTGCATGTGAATGTGCATGCCTGCATGTGAATGTGCATGCCTGCATACGAATGTGCATGCCTGCGTATGAATGTGCATGTGATGCCCACAGAGGCATCAGATCCACTGGCACCGGAGTTAACAGATGATGATTGATTGTGAGCTGCTATGTGGGTGCTGGGAACCGCACCCAAGTGAACCCAAGTCCTCTACAGGAGCAGCCAGTGCTGTTAACTGCTGCGCCATCTCTGGATTTGTCAGTTAAAAAAATTATTGGCCATTTGTATTATATTTATTTATTGTGGGTGAGGTCGTGGGTGCCATGGCATGTATATGGAAGTCAGTTCACTCCTGCCATGCCAGTCCAGACAGACAGTGAGCCTGTCAGGACTGATGGCTATGCCTCCATGTGGGTCCAGACAGACAGTGAGCCTGTCAGGACTGATGGCTATGCCTCCATGTGGGTCCAGACAGACAGTGAGCCTGTCAGGACTGTTGGCTATGCCTCCATGTGGGTCCAGACAGACAGTGAGCCTGTCAGGACTGATGGCAATGCCTTCACCTGCTGAGTCATCTCACAGGTTTGACATTTTATTTCTGATCTTATTTTCCTCCGGCTAATTTAGGGTTTGTTGTTGCTTTTCTGTCTTTGAGGTGCATTGTTAGGTAGTTATCCAATTGATTTAAAGATCTTCTTTAGATACAGGTGCCCAGAGGCTAGAGGAAAGCATTGAATTCCTTGGAGCTGGAGTTGCAAGGGGTTGTAGACCGCCCCACATGGGTGCTCCTGAGTCCTAACGCCTGATCAGCCTCCTTCTCCAGCCCCATTGTTTAGTTTTTCAGACAGGGTCTTATGTAGCCCAGGCTAACACTGGCCTTCAACTCCCAACTTTCCTACCTCTAGCTCCCAGCACTGGGACAGCCTATGCACCCCTCCCAGGTTATGATCTATTTTCATGTATACGTTTATTGCTATAAACTCACCTTCAGTGCCGCTTTTGCATTAGTTCACAGATTTTGGGTTGGCTTTCATTTTCATTTGTAAAACTTTAGAAATTTCCTTTTCAGTTTTTTCAGTTACCATGGGGTCATTTAGGAGTGTGTTATCTACTTTCCTTGTGTTTGTATACTTTCCATTATTTCTCGGTTTGTAATTTTATTCCATTAGCATCTGTCTTAGCTTAGGGCTTTATTCCTGTGAAGAAACACCATGATCACGGCAACTTTTACAAAGGAAAACATTTGATTGGAGCTGGCTTATAGTTCAGAGGTTCAGTTATCAGCATGGCAGCATGCAGGCAGACACAGTGCTAGAGGTAGCTGAGAGCTCTACATCTGGATCAGCAGGCAGCAGGAAGAGAGCATGCTACGGGGCCTTCTGAAACACCAAAGCCCACCACACTTCCTCCAACAAGGCCACAACTCCCAATAGTGCTACTCCCTAAGAAGACACATAATATAATTTCAAACTTTCAGTCCCTTGGGATCTTATATATGGGCTAATATGAGTTACTGTTACCCTAGAGCGGGTGGCTCTCAAATCAGGTATTTAAACTATGATTCATAACAGTAGCAAAGTTACAGTTATGAAATAGCAACATTTTATGGTTGGGGGTCACCATAGCAAGGGTCACTACAACACAAGGAACTGTATTAAAGCAGCATTAAGAAGGTTGAGAACCACAGCCCTAGGGGTGTCCCGTATGGTGATACGAATGTATATTCTGTGACTGCTGATGAAATGCTCAGTAAGTGTCCATGGGGTTCTGTCCTAGTTAGGGTTTCTATAGAGCTGTGGGCACTCTCCTAAAGGAAAACATTTAATTGCGGTAGCTCGCTTATAGTCCAGAGGTTTAGTCCACTATTGTCGTGGTAGGGCATGCAGGTAGACATGGTGCTGGAGAAGGCACTGAGAATTCTTACATCTTGATTTGAAGGCAACAGGAAATGAACTGAGACACTGGGCATGGCTTGAGTATATATGAGACCTCAAAGCCTGCCCTCATAGTGACACACTTCCTCCAACGAAGCCACACCTCCTAATAGTGCCACTCCCTATGAGCTTATGGGACCCAGTTACATTCCAACTACATCAGGGTCCTTCTCTATGTAGTACAGCTCAACTCATGTGTTGGTTGGTTTTTCTCTCTGGATGATCTGTTTGTTGAATTCTACTACTTTTGTCTGAGAGCTCTCTTTAGAACTGATGATATTTGAGTCTACATGTTGGGTGCATATATATTCACAGTAGTTAGATCTTGCTGAACTGGGCCTTTATCAACATTCCATTTAAAATCTGCTTCATTTTTATATCATGTATTAAATGGACAATACATGATATAATACTAATGAGTTTCATGGCACTTTATACATGTATATGCTTTAATCATCTGCAATCTCCATAGTATCATATCCAGCCCCACATTGTTCTTCCTCTGCCCTCAAATCATTCTACTTTTATGTTTTCTGTAATTGTTAAGTGTATACATACATGAGTCCATTTAATGTTGCATAGATGTGTATATTTTTAGGGCTGGCCACTTGGCTACTTCATGTTTAATTGAATGATAAATCTCATCTCAGCTCTTTATTCAATATCCCTCTATCAGTGAAGTCAGTTTCTTGTAGGCAGCACATAGTTGAGATTTTCTTTCTTTCTCCATTTGGCTAATCTTTTGATTGGTGAATTTATCATATTCACATTTGAGACTGTTATTGACATACATTCCCATCTATCAACTACATTCTGTTTATGTTATGTGTGTGTGTTCCTTCCTACCTCTTTTATTATTTTTGTGATTTGTTTTTCTCATCTGTGTGTGTTAGAGTCCCCTTCTCTTTTGCATATCTGTTCTTCTACTGGGTTTTTTAGATGTTTTCAGGATGATAGTTAACTTTTCATTTCTAGTGTCAGCCTCCTTGAATATTTCTTGTAGGGCTGATCTGGTTGTGATGAATTCTGTTTCCGGGAAATACTTTTTCTTTCAGTTATTAAGACTAACTTGTGGGTATAGTACTGGATATAATTCTTTTCAATATTCTGACTATAGCCTCCAGCCTGTAAGCTTTCTGTTGAGAACTCTGCTTTAAGGTTAGTGGACCCTCACTTATAGGTGACTTGACACTTTCTTCTAGCTACTTTCATGATTCTATCTTTGTCTTGTACTTGTGACATATTGCCTCTAGTAACCTTGGTGATCTGTTTTGAATGAATCTAGTTGAGATACTTTGAACATCTTGAATCTCTTCAGATTGGGAAATTTGGGGGTGTATTCTGTGAAACAGGTTTGTTCGTGATGGTCTAGCCTGTGGTGATGTCTTCTTCTTTCATGTCTCTGTGCTATGGTAGACTTCAGTGGTTCCTGAGGGTGATTATGAGACTGGGCAGCACACATGGACTTGCAGACCTGCACAGAGGCAAGCCCTCATGGAGTGCAGCTTGAGCAGCTGCCAGTCTGTGGTGCAGATAAAGAAAGGACTGTCCCTACATTCCTCAGAGCTGACAAATCTTGTGGCACTAGAAGCCCTGGTTCCTGAGTCAATAGGACATGGAGACCCCATAGGTCTGCATCCCTCGGACCCACAAGATGAATATGAAAAGAGAGCAATTCAGTATATAATAGCAGGTTTGGCTGCAGTGAATATTGTTATTTTTAGTTAACTATTATTACAATCGCCAAGGGCAAGCAGCATGGCAGGTACCCCTGCATAGGCCTCCTTCCTGAAAACCAAGCCAGTACAAAGAACATGAGAACCATGTTTTAATCCTGAGGTTTTGCTCTGTTTGTTATAGATGGAGCAGATGAGGAGCGAGCTACTTCAGGAGAAAGCTGCCAAGCAAGACTTAGAGTGTGACAAGATTTCCCTAGAGAGACAGGTGAGGACAGCCATTCCGTGAGTTCCTGCCTCCTACTCCTTCGTGCTGGGCTTCCTGGTATTCTCCTATAGGAATGTGGTAGAGGCTTTCCCTACCCCAGGGTCACTATGTGGGACATTGAGGTGAGGGACTGGGTGAAGTTCATGTTCACCCACAACATCAGCCTTTCTTGGAGGTTGACTCTGAGGTTCTCTGCTGAATGGACAGTAGGCTCCAGTTCAGTGAGACACCTAGCTGACAAGGTGACCCGCTGAGAAGCTGGCCCCAAGTAAGGTGCAACGTTTAAGGAAGACTCAACATCAAAAGATTTTTAACACAATATTTTAAATGACTGACAATAATCAGTAATGAGAAAACCAAATCCCTGACTCCACTCAGTATGCTTCTCTGCCTGAAAAGCATGCCCAGCTGAGTCCCAGGCCCCCTGTCTGATTCCAGAACAAAGACTTAAAAAGCCGGATTATCCACCTGGAAGGTTCTTATAGGTCCAGCAAAGAGGGCCTGGTGGTGCAGATGGAGGCCAGGATTGCAGAGCTGGAGGACCGACTAGAGAGCGAGGAGAGGTGAGACCAGCCTGGTGTGGGGCAGGAGGCCAGGCAGGCACTGGTCATTCATTAGGGCTGGTGGGTTGGGGGTGTGTGTGTCTCCTCCCATCCTTTTAGCCCCCCTGAAAGGTAGAGCCATGCCCAGCCTTACAGTCACTTCCATTTCTCAGATGAAAACGGTGAGCTCCATCAAGGTAAGCCATAAGGTGGCCTGGCTGTGCACTGTGCCTGGACTGAAATTTAGGAGCGGGTTGCAGCTGGCTATTGTCTGTCTGCATCCTATTGAACAAAGCAGAATGCATTGTAAGCCGTTGAGTTTGAGCCAGATTGGAGGCAGGGGGCTGCTGTGGCCTTAAGGGCATGTGCATTCAAACCGAAGTTGCCAACTACTTTCTAGGAATGGGGCAGGTCCTTCCCCAGTGGGTAGGGAAGGTGTGGGACTCCGTCGCAACAAAGTGATTTTAGATAACAACATAGCCCCAGCCCAAGGATCAACCCCTCCCCAACCTTCCTTGAATATATGTATAGAGTTTCAGTAAGATTTCTAGGTATGGCTGGCATAGACCCCAACTGCTGGTGATCTGTGGTTCTTTGCTTCAAAAGTTAAGCTCAGTAGTGGAAGAACTCAGGACACTTCTGAGTTCTGGTCTTGCCACCTTGGGAGAGTCTTGCCCTTCTTGGGGCCCCATGTCTCCTCCTGTGACACCAGCAGCCCTTTCTTTTCATATAGGTGCTTTTCTCTGACCCTGAGCTGACCAGGCACCTGTGGCTGGGGAGTCCCATCTCCTCGTTCCAGCCTGGGCTTCCTGCGGGGCCGAGAATAAGGGGTTGTGTTCTGTTCTGCTCTCTCTACTCCCAGGGATCGGGCCAACCTGCAGCTCAATAACCGAAGGCTGGAGAGGAAGGTGAAGGAGCTGGTGATGCAGGTGGATGACGAGCATCTGTCACTGACTGACCAGAAAGACCAGGTAAGAGAGCCTCCGCCTTCTCTCAGCTGAGATTCTGTGTCCCAGGCTGGGACAAGCGGAGTGTGTATGCCAAGGCCCCTGCTCCGCTCCGCTCCGCTCCTCCCACAGGATGCTCCCGCTTTTTCTGTGAGGCAGGGTGGCTGGGGAAGTAGCTAGGTCCCTGGCATCTCCTGCTCTGGCTTTTCCAGCTCAGCTGGACCTTCAGTCAGCACTCAACCTCCACCTTTCCTCACGCAGCTGAGCCTGCGCCTGAAAGCCATGAAGCGGCAGGTGGAGGAGGCTGAAGAGGAGATCGACAGACTGGAGAGTTCTAAGAAGAAGCTGCAGAGGGAGCTGGAGGATCAGATAGGTGTGAACGAGCAGCTGCAGGGGCAGCTCAACTCTATGAAGAAGGGCTTAAGGTGGGTAAAGATGGTGGCCCACCAAAGCCTATAGCCTCCCCCGACAACTGTAGAATGCGTTCAGAGTGTTCTTACTCCTGTGGCCTCAAGTCAGTTTTCCACTGTTACCCGGCTGTGTCTACCGCGTCACCCATCACCCCACATATTTAATAAGGTCTCACATAAGCCATCCTCACACCAGGGCTCATCAGAACCTGAGGCACAGAGCAGGTCAGGGTATCCCCACCATGGAGGGGCATCTCCTATCTGACTGGAGAGTAAAGTCCTCACTTATACCCTTCTAAGAATGAGGCTCTTCTAAGCTGCTATGGGGAAAACCAAAGGACGGGGCTAGAGGCGTGTTTTTCCTACCCCAGGACTAGTGTGGGGGGTTTTGTGGTTAGGGGTGAGCACAAGTTTATGCTCACCCAGAACACCGGCCTTTGGAGGAGGCTGCCTGTGCCTGGGGTTCTATGCTGCTGATGCAGGTTGCTCTCACAAGCTGACAGATGGCTCCAGCTCATTGAGAATCTGCCACCTAGGACTGCGAACTGGCCCCAAGAAACATGTCCTTTGTGCCTTTGCAGACTGAAGACACTGCCTAGTAAAGTTCTGGATGACTCAGACGACGACGACGACCTCAGCAGTGACGGCGGAAGCCTCTATGAAGCGCCACTGAGCTATTCTTTCCCCAAAGACAGCACCATCACCAGCCAGATCTGAGTCCGCTTCCAGGCCTGCTGATCCTGACAGCGCCCTGCAGCCACCCAGAGCAGGAGGCGCCAAGGGGGGGCTCGTGAAAGGAGTCAGACCCACCTCACATTCCTCCCCAGGGCCTCCATGTGGCTGAGTGACCTTGGATCTTAGCTAGGGAGCCACTGAAGTTTAAAAGGACCTACCTGGGACATTTTGGAAAATGCCGCTAAGACGCAGAAGCCCTGTGTGCACCACTGTCTCACCTCTCCCCCTGCCCCGAGAAAGGCCCCCAAATGCCAGGTGTCATGAGATAGCCACAGCAGGGGTGGAATGGATCGACTGTACAGATTTTAGACCAGACCTCCGCAAAGACTGCTGCTGTTCTACTTTAGAATGTTCCAGAGCCTTTGGAGCGTGATAAAGTTCACACACTGATATGGATTAGCTTTTAAAACATGAGGGTACCAGGTCTCAAGTATTAAAAGGCAGAGGCAAAGCAGGGAAGAGTGGGGGCTACTCCAGAAATCAGAGGGGGTCACCCAGGGGAAGTTAGCACTGGCAATCGATACTTTGGTCGTATGGAAAACACTCATTGATGGTGGGGAGGGGACTTTTGCCCAGGGCTGAGTCTGTGGCCAACCCTAGTTGTTTATCTAAACCACGCTAAGAGCACGTCCCACTCCCCAGTTCCTTTCAAGCAGGTGGAGTGGGGATACAGATGGGATTTTTAACAAGTGCTGTCTCTCTCAAAGGACAAGAGCCATGTTGTGGTGTCTCACTGGCCCTTTTCCTCCACAGCAGGCCTCCAAGCGATGCTCGCCCAGGCCTGGAACTGGAGGAGTAGGAGGGAGGGGCTTTGAATCGAGGTTTATGGGCTTTAGGTGTAGGATGAGGTGAGAGGCAGCCAGTAAGTTCATGGAGAAAGGGACAAAGGGAGAGGTGGGTGTGAGGCTGGTGTAAGAAGAAATATGGAGAAGTTCCTGAAAGCTGGGGGATGTGAAAGGGGGAGGGTGTTGAGTTGGAGCTTGGAATGATGGGAAGAAGAATTGGGGGTGCTGGCCATCTGAAGGTCTTTTCCAGGAATGAGGTGACATGATATCCTAGTGCAAGCATGTGATGCCAAGGTGACCTTGGGAGGATGCTGGGCATCCCTGCCTATCTCCTGGCCTACCCATGTCACCCACCCATGAAAGACCCTTGTAAGTTGGCTACGTGTGTAAGACAGAGGTGATGGGACACTGAAGCAGGGTCCCCAAGCTTCCCAACCTGGGGATCAGGTTACTATGACCCGCCCAGTGCAGGTCACAGAGTCCACTCAACTAGAAGGGAGCTGAAGAATGAGCATTGGCTACTAGAAAACTAAGCCTAGTACACCTCATGAAGGTCACTGTCACCTTGGACACAGCCCGGCATGGCCCTTGCCTGTTTCCTCACTGGATAGGGAGAGCTTTCTCCTTTCAGCCATTCCTCCATTTAACAAATATGCACTATCCATCAGTGTGTGTCAGGCCCAGACTGTGGCACTGGAAGCATAGTGAGCGGGAGGAAGAATGTCTGTCGGGCTGGGATGTGGCTCCACTGGAAGAGAGCTTGCCTAGCATGCATGATGTCCTGTGTTTAAACATCAGCTCTGTAAACAAGGTCTGATGCCACATGCCTGTAATCCCAACACTCAGGAAGTGGAGGCCTGAGAATCGAGGTCAAGGTCACCCTTGGATACACATTCAGTCCCAAGCCAGCTTGGAATATAGGAGTCCATAGGAGACCCTGTCTCAGAAAACCACCTCTGCCCTCCTGTAACCCAGGAGAGAGTGGTGAACCCCTCCATCTCCAGCCTTTGAGCCCTCTGTCCTCTTGGGAACTTGACAGCCTGCAGTTGCTTGGCTAGCTCCCCAGAACTCACAGGAATTCTGTGGCTCCTGGAATTTCCCCATGCCTGCCTTAGATACTTGCAATAAGCCTAGAAATGCCACAGCCTGCTTACCCCAGAGACTCAGGTGAGAAACGTCAAGACATTGAGGAAGGGGTGTTTGCTTGTGGGTTTGACAAAGCCAGCCAGCCCTCATTATAGCCAGTTCTGGTAGCCCCGTGGGGCTAGCTACATGAAGGAAAACAGCCCTGGAAAGAGAACAGAGGCCACCACTGGAAACACTTATAGAGACACCCCCCAAAACAGGGAGGCTGGACAGGGTCGGGCACATGTTCTCCTGTGCTGTGATGGAGTGGTCAGTAAGAGGGGTGTCTGGAGCGTGACACTAGACAGATTCAGAGACATGTTTGTAAGTCCCACGCTCCTCTCTTCCCTGTGGTCTTGACAGATGCATCCTGGGACAAGGTGAGGAATAGGGTCCTTCTCAGCTTCACCTTGTGACCATTCCTCGGTTTTCTTATGTATACATGTTTTTCTGTTTATTGCTTTAAGAACTAATCCTGCTCAAGAGTATTTTCTTTAGCTAGTTTAAAAATATTTTATGTAAACACATGTTGCCAAATGCAATGCTGAGAAGACAATCACTCTGTGGCTTGTATGATTTTTGTTTCCTGCTTCAGAGTGTCATTCCACCATGACAATCGATATACTCTGTTGGTTTGTTTTTGTTTTTGTTTTTTCAGGAGGGTTTGGTTACTATGCGTTGTCATGGGGAAGAGACATTTTTATCACAGCTACCTCCATGCGAGTGACTTCCTGGATAAAGCAATATTTCCTTTCAATAAACTGTCACCTAACAGGAATCTTGGCTCTTATATTTATTTTCTACCCCTTGATTTCTATCCCTTGTTTGGATGTTGTGTGGCTCACTTGCTGTGTAAGGATGAGGCCCTGAGTTCGATTCCCAGAACCCACATAAAAACCACAAGCGTAGCGGCACACACCTGTAATCCCTTGGGCAATCGATGGAGGTGTATGAATCTGGGGGTTTGCTGGCCAGCCAGCTGAGCCAAATTAGTGAGTTACAAGCCAGAGAGAAACCTACCAGTGTAAATGCTGGGAACTACAGTGGTTGTCCAGAGCCACTTTGTGAGACAGAAGGATGTGGGGATGGTCAGCAGTGGATGTTGGTGAAACATTAGCCATGGATGACTGTGAGGCTCTGTGATCTCCAAATGGTTCATTCCAGAAAAATCACAAAGGGAAATTGCTGCAGCTTGACAATTGAGAATCCGATACTCCCTTCCCTACAGTTGGCTACTCCCCTGCCACCACAGTCTGTATGGCCTCTCTTGCTCTCACAACAGGCCTCCCGTGGTCTCCCTAGACTTCTCCCTAGAAGGGACTCACGCTGATCACCATGTCAACTCTCCTCCACGCTGACTTCAGGGAGCTGATCTCTAGCTTCCTGAGATGATTGGTTTGGCTGGGTTGCAGGTGGAACTCTGGGCATTTCTCTGTATACAACGATCTTGGGTGTGCTCCCTGGGCCTTGGGTGACCCACCTGTCCATTGTACCTTCTTTTCTAAAGGTAGCCATGGCTCTCTGGAGTCCTCAGTGTCCTTCCCAAGTTTTCTGGTACTGCTTGCACTGTGAAGCTGCCCTCCATTGATTCCTTTCCGTCACAGCTGGTCCCCATGTATGTGAACAGGTCCTTCTAGCTAGTCCACGGGCACTGCTTCCCCTCATTCAAAGCAGGAGCAACTGCAAATGTGAGGTGCTTGCATTTTATAAGTTCCTAAAGCCTTCACATAAGTTATAACTGATTTTGCGAAGTCAGATATTGAGACATAGTTTTCTAGTTTGTAAATGAGGTCTTCATGCCAGCATCTAACCCTCAGGCTGGACATAAACCCCTTTCTCTGCCTCCTCTCAGCATCCCCTGGGTGGAAGTAAGACTGTGTGGCTCCTCTTCCAGAGCTGTGTGTGTGTGTGGGGGAACCTGTTCAGGAGGCCCAAGGTGAAGGGGCGAAGTCCTCTCAGAACCGACTGCCCTGCCTCCCTCCACGCTCTTCACATTCCACCCTTAACCTTGTGGATATTACCAGTAATCCCGTCTCTCTTGGACAACTCCTGAGAATTTTTTTCCCTCTAATTAAATCAAAACAAAGAAAAATCCCAACTTAATAGCAAATTCTTTTTAGGGGCTTAACAGTTCCCAAATCAGAAATGCCTGGCCTTCCAGAAGACTCCACACACCTGGCCTCTGTTCTCAGCCCAGTTAAACATGCCATGCTAAATCCACTAACTTTCTTGTTTGTTGACCCAAGACCTGGCCTATGTCTCCATCAAGCAACAAACAATGAGAGGGAGGGAGAGAAGAGGGGAGAGAGAGGGGGGGGAGAGAGAGAGAGAGAGAGAGAGAGAGAGAGAGAGAGAGAGAGAATGAATGAGAACGAGAACAAATAACAAATGTGTGCCCTGGGTTTATAAGGATGAAAGAACATGTTCTGAAAGTCATTCATCACCAACGTTTACAATATGCAGGAAGGGCACACGTTTCCCACAGGCAGACTCTGTCACTCAGTCTCACCACAGATGGTCCACAACTTGCCAGAATGATTAGAGCCTTGCTGAACAGACACAGCCCTTTTAGGAGGATGGGAGAGACATGGGAAAGTCAGGAATCCCGCTCTTGGGGAGCTTGTGCGTTTAGCTGCTAGGTGCAAACTATAGGACCTGCCAGCAGAGGGCAGGTGTCAGGGCTAAACAGTCGTCTGGGGCCCCTGGGACGGACTTACAGGGTAATTAAAAAGTGGGGATAGAAGTTAGACACAGTCATTTGTTACAGTTATGTCATGCGGAATGCCTCTTTTTTCTTTGCTAAGCCCTCTGCTCAGCACCCAGTTTCCCCCAAGTCTAGGTGCCGTGCATGGACCAGTGTATGCCTGGCTAACCCTCCATTCTGTTCCGACTCACCTACTCAGGGAGCCAGAGCTCCCCCTGGTGTGACTACTCTCCCTACCCCACCCCCCACCCCCCACCAGCTTAGCAGAGACTGCAGCCTGCAGGGAGAGACTGGACTATATGACCTCAGGGGAATATGGGATGATCTGTGAGGATTGTGTACTGGAGTGTGTCCTGGTGGGGCTAGTGAGATGACCTTGCCAAAGGCACCGGGCAGGATGTGGACACGTAGGACCAGACCTGGGTCAGGCTCCGGAGTACCCTCTGCTCATCCACCAACATCACAGGCCCGAGAGGACAGAGGCCATTCATGTCATTACTGTAGTAAGGGCTCCCGTGCCCTTCCAATCCACCTACACTTCAATCACCCCGGCATCTTTTGGTTCTCTTGGCTACCTGCTGCCTGCGTCCACTTAGCATAGCCACCAGAGGCCGCCAGAGATCACAGTGAACCTTTGACCCGTTTTTCAGCTGTTCTAATTAGAAGTCTGGGGTGGTTGGCAGGTGACATTTTTGGAGCTGTCGTTTTATCGAGATATTCCCTGCTGGAGCCCTAACCTGGCTTCTCTGAGCCTGATCTGGGTGGCAGGGTCACTCTGGGCTGTCACTGGACCCTTATTGTCTCACTGGTGGTCTTTAGGCGACCTCAGCAAGTCCCTGAATGTGGGTGGCTCATGCAGACCTTCACAGTGTATCTCTAGAGTGACATAGAACAGTGAGCACGATGTTGCAGCCTGACATTCACAACTGCACTTGCAAATTAAAGCCAGTACACAATCCTCACAGATCATCTCATATTCCCCTGAGGTCATATAGTCCAGTCTCTCCCTGCAGGCTGCAGTCTCTGCTAAGCTGGTGGGGGGGGGGGGGGGGGGGGGGAGAGTAGTCACATGGGGAGCTCTGGCTCCCTGAGTAGGCGGGGACTGACCTGTGTAGAGAAAGGCTGAATCTTGCAGGGTACAGAGATTGCATGAGAATTTCGGAATGCCTATGGCAGCTCATCTTAGGTGGAGATGCCTCTGCCCTCAGCCTTTCCCAAGGGTAGTGAGACTCTGGAAATAGGATTCTGGTCTCAGTGTAGCTAGCGTGCTGTGGACTAGGAAGTGTGGACTAGGAAGTGTGTAGAGTTTGGGGAAATGACAGGCATACCTCTACCGTGACTTACAAAGTAGAAGGGACCCCTTTGGAACCCCACAGTCTGGTCAACTTTGCCACAGTAGTATTTTGGGGCAGTGAGACTAAAATTTTTTTTTCTAGCCAGGGTCTTATGTGGCTCAGGCTAGTCTTGAACTTGCAATATAGCCAAGGATGACCTTGAACTTCTGATCCTCCTACCTCTACTTCCCAGGTGCTAGGTTTATAGATACGTGCCATGGTGTCCTGTTACTATGTGACACTACATAGAAGCCATGATCTCATGGTTTGTACGGTAGGCAATGTCTACCAAGTGAGCTGCCTTACCATTCTGGGAATGATTATTGACAACTGAACTCTCTGAACAGGGACGAAGCTGCAGTTAGGCAAAGCCTAGCTTCCCGTTCACAAGCCTGGGAACAGGCACAGAGAGAAAGTTTGCCCACGGTCAGCTAGTGCACAATGGGTGAAATCACAGGGCTGTCGCTCTTACCAGCCTAGAACGTTCCTGTACTGGGCCTGAGCTCCTTTGGTTACCCTTCCTTCCCCAGTGGTACTGCTGACTTTCCTCCCTAGGCACAAAGCCGGGTGGTTTGTCTGAGACCTCCAGCCCCTGACCTCTGAATAGAAGTCTGTTTTTGGAGCCTGAGGCCTTTGAGTGTAAGGCAGACAACCTGCTCTTTCTGAAAATCCCCTCCCTACACCCCTGCATGCTCCCCTCTCTGCACCCCTGCATGCTCCCCTCTCTGCACCCCTGCATGCTCCCCTCCCTGCACCCCTGCATGCTTCCTCTCCCGGCACCCCTGCATCCTTCCTCTCCCTGCACCCCTGCATATTCCTCTCCCTGCAATCCTGCATGTTCCTCTCCCTGCAACCCGGCATGTTCCTCTCCCTGCAACCCGGCATGCTCCCAGCTTGCCTTATTCTGTTCTGTTTGGCCTGTCTAGGCCAGGCTTGTTTTCTAGAAAAGAGATAAACTTGACGTCTCTAATTAAATCCCCTACTGTTTGAGGGAACTGGCTGACAAAATGGCCAATCCAGCTCTTCATTTTATCTTGGAGGCTTAAGTTACCTCTTGTTTCATCTGTCCCTTTTCCATCATTGAGCATGCATCCTGCAAATCTTTGGAGAGGGGTTTGAAGTTCCATGAAAAGCCAGGGAAGAACTCTGTGACACCAGCCAAGCTCCCCCTGGGACTCTTGGCTCCTCATATCCCTGTCTTCTCTTTCCAGAAAGGATTCTCCAGGCTTCTCAGAAACTAGAAAACAACTCTGCTGTCTTTACCTTGTCTTTTATTTTGGAGCTGAGGATCAAACCCAGGGCCTTGTGCTTGCTAGGCAAGCGCTCTACCACTGAGCTAAATCCCCAACCCCTTTACCTTGTTTTTAGCCCTTTCCTTTGGTACAAGAATAGTGTCAGCCCCTGAATACTAGTTCCTGATTTACACAGGGAGAGCTCGTTAAACATCGTTCCCTTCCTGAAGTTGGGTTGTAGAGGAATCAATCACTCCACTGTCTCTTAGACTTCAGAACAACCTGTTCCGTCTCCATGCTTCATTGCTTCTGAATTCTCTGGTGCTTACTAAAGTCCAGTGACTTTCTCAAGGTCCTGTGAAAAGGTCAAGCACATTCAAGGTAAATATCAGGGTTTTCATCACTTGTAATCGTCAGTGATGAGGAGGCTGGAAGCCTCACATCTCCCCAGTTGTCACCTGGGGTGTGTGCACTTGAGTGGTGCCAGTGTGTATCTAGAACTTGTTTCTTGCACATTAAGAGTCCAGTAACTTTGCCCCAACCTCAGGAACAGAGTTCTAGGGCTCCAAATATGAAGAAGACAAAAATAGGTACCATAACAGTGTTACATCAGATCATTGGGAATTTTTAAGTAAGGGTTTTTGGTTCATTCTGTTGAGGCATCAACAACTAATTACACTCAACAGCTGCTAAGCTGGGGAAGGTGGCCAGGGACCCAAAATTCCAGCACTTCAAAAGCAGGGGCTTTCAAATCAGGTATAATCCAGGTACAAGCAGAAACAATGACCTTCTGAAGTATGCAAACATTTGGAATCAATCGTTAGGTTCATCCTACAAGAAATGGTTAAAGAAGTCCTACATCTGGAAGCTACCATTATAAAATAAGGCACAAGAGACTAAAACTGACTGGGCAGGGCACATAAGCAACTGAAAGAGAAAGAGATCAAACTGCATCACTACAGACACAAAATATTATATATATATATATATATATATATATATATATATATATATATATATATTCCAAACTTCAAAAATATAGTAGTGCAAAAAAATCTACAAAACAACCAGCAGACAATCAGATTTTCAGAAACAAATACTTACATGTTATAATAACCTTGGAGGTACATGGATTAAATTCCCTGATGCAAAGCTATAGAACAACTAAATAGATTTAAAAACTAAAACCCACGTATATGCTGGCTACAAGAAACTTGTTTCACTGTGAAAGACACACAAACTGGAAGTACAGGGTCAGGAAAAGATGGCCCATGAAAATGAAAACCCGCAGTGAACAGAGGTAGGTCTACTCTTACTAGATAACACAGACTAAGTACAAAGCTGTTTTTAAAAAGAGACAAAGAAGGTTGCTATGTAACAATAAAGGGGTCAGTTTGACAAGGGGGAAATCATAAAGACATATGCATGTAGTTCTGAAGCACTGTGTTATGTACAGCAAACTGTATTAGATCTGGAAAGAGAATTTCATACAACAATAGATACTTCAACACCCCACTTTTATCAACGGAGATCATCAGGCCATATAAATAATAGGTTAGGCTATAGAACAAATGGATTGAACAGTGATTTACAAAAACAGCTTCAGAATTTGTTTTTTTCTTTTTTCTTTTTTTGGTTTTTTGAGACAAGGTTTCTCTGTGAAACAGTCCTGGCTGTCTTGGAACTTACTTTGTAGACCAGGCTGGCATCGAACTCACATCCACCTGCCTCCCAAGTGCTGGGATTAAAGGCATGTGCCATCACCACCTGGCCAGAATCTCTATATTTAGAAATGATATATTTTATTTTTAATTTTAAGTGTATGGATCTGTGGGCATGTGTGTGTGTGTCTATGTGTGTGTGTGTGTGTGTGTGTGTGTGTGTGTGTGTGTGTGTGTGTGTGTTTGAATGTGCACATGAGTTCAGGGCCAGCAGAGGCCAAAAGAAGGCCTAGGATCACCTAGAGCTGTAGTTACAGTTGGTTGTGAGCTGCCTTACGTGGGCGCTGGAAGCTAAACTCCAGGTCTCTGGCAGATAGATCATCACATATTCTCCAGCCTCAGGATTTCCACTCTTTATCTCAGTCCATGCAATAGTCTCAGGCTACAACCCAACTCTCAACAAATTCAAAAAAGTTGAAAACCATACCAGGCCCATTTCTATGAGCACAATGGAATAAAACTAGAAATCAAGAAGAGAAATATCAGAGAAATTGGAAATAAAGGGAAATGAAACATACTCCTGAATTCCATCGAGCCACTGAAGAAAAAAGAGTTTAAAATTCTCTTGAAACAAATTAAAATGAAAATATGGTGTAGCGAAATTTCTGGGTAAGTAAAGCAGTAGTAAGAAGTTTATAGCAATCGTGTCTAAATTAGAAATGGGAATAAACAGCCTAATAATGCCGCTCAAAGAACAAAGCAAATCCCGAAGCAGAAGGAATGGGATAATGAAGATCAGAGCAGGTGAACAAAACAGAAACTGTGGAAAGCAACACAAGAGAGCCAGAAAAATGGCTCAGCCGGTGAAGGCACTTGCTGCCAAAGCTGGTGACCCGAGTTTGATCCACAGGACCCACATGGTAGGAGAGAACCAATTCCTACACGTTGTCCTCTGACTTACACACACACACACACACACACACACACACACACACACACACAGAGTGACATGTGTCTGCCTACACACATGAACACACACTCATACACAAATAAGTGAATGGAAATTTAAAAAAGTACAAAGGGTTAGTGAAATAAAGAGTTGGTTTTCTGAAATAAAATAGTCCAAAAATTCAAGAGACCACACCTAAAAACCCAAAAGATAGGAGTTAGTTGAGATCAATGCTAAAGGCACAGAGCAATTACTTGAGGAAATTATAGCAGAAAACCTCCCAAATCCAGAGAAATAGACATTCAACCATAAGAGACACTTAGAACCCCAGACAGACCTCAGGGAACTTCTCCATGATATATTACGGTCAAGATGTCTGCCACAATCAAAAGGCTACAAGAGTGTGGGAGCCTGTTTTCAGGTTCCTAGTGACTTTACCCAGCAGGTCCACTTAGAGAGGATGATTAGGATCACGGGTCTGAGTGCAGGTGTCTGAGATGATCTGCACTTGTCTGTGCTGGGGGAGGGGGTGGTCTTTTGCTCCACCCCTTGGCATCTCTATAAATACCCTGGGGCAGAGACAGTCAGGGCTCATCGGAATAGGTTTCAGGCCTTCTCAAGGCTGTCCTCTATTTTCTATCTGTTCATCCCCACAATCTAAATCCTTCTAATATTTCCTGCTGCTCACACTCAATAAAACTCTGGGGAACTGTGGGATTGGTGGGTAAACACACGAGAGAAAAACGCCAACTCAACTTCAAGGGGCAGAAACACCAAATGACAGCAGATCTCTCACAGGCCAAGCTCTCCAAGCCCAGAAAGCACACACTGATAGATCTCAAGACCAGAAAAGGAGATAAATGCCAATTGTGATTGCTATACCCAGCAAAGCTAGCTTTTGAAAAATAATGGAGAATCCGGGCAGTGGTGGCGCACGCCTGTAATCCCAGCACTCAGGAGGCAGAGGCAGGTGGATCTCTGTGAGTTTGAGGCCATCCTGGTCTACAGAGTGAGTTCCAGGACAGGCTCCAAAGCTACACAGAGAAACCTTGTCTTAAAAACAAAACAAAATAATGGAGAAATCAAGACAGTTCAAGACAAACCAAGGCAGTTCATAACCACCAAAGCCAGCATCGCAGAAGACACTTAAAGGCATATTATACGCAGAGGAGGGGTAAGGATGGTCTCAATCACAAATGTGACTCTGTACATGTCGCCAGATTGTTCTTCAGAAGGTCTCCCCCATGTGCACAGACCCAGCACACACACAGATGCCAGGCTCTGTTTTCCTCCACCCCTCAGGTTTGATGACTAGCTTTTCTTTTGCGGGGTGTCCTTCTGTCGTGCCTGTTTCTGTTAAAAACAAACTTAAGTGAGAAGAAACAGGGCTTGTTTCAGCTTACAATTCCAGGTTATAATCCATTACTGGGGAAAGTCAAGGCAGGAATTCTGAACAGCCACTGCTCCCATCATGCCCACAGCCAAGAGCAGAGAGAATGAATGCCTACATCATACACACTCACTCACTGGACTGACTGTACCCAGTTTGATTTCTTGACTCTTACACAGTTCAGGACTCCATGCCTAGGGAATGGCGCCACCCACGCTGGCCTGAGTCTTCCCACATCAACTAATTCAAATGATCCCTCGCAGACATCCTCATTGATCACTAATTAAGAAAATGCCCTACAGGCTTGCCTACAGCCCGATGTTATGGAGACAATTTCTCAATTAAGGTTTTCTCCTCTGAGATGACTCTGGTTTGTGTCAAGTTGACATGAAACTAACCAGCACACAGTCTCTCACGCTGTTTCAAGTCCCTCTCTTGCCCCAACTCTTAAATGAGACACGAGGTATCTCTACCCCAACGTCCACAATGGGTTGTGGCCATAGAGACCCTAGCCAGGAAATGCGAGGAGGGTGGAGACTAATGGGGTGGAGCAGCTGGGGAAATTACTGTAGTGTTGGCCTCATCTTCCTGAGGTGACCACAGGTTTGGACCAAAGCCTTGTAGTCTGTGGGAGACAGAATCCATCACCATGAAGTATCAGTGGCAGCTGTGGCACTCAAGTTTTCTGCAGGCGGCAGGGTTCCCCACGGGCTCTTTAAGAACTTAGCGATGGAGGCGGAAGGCTTTTCCGGTTACCTGTAGAGTGCTGGTGTAACACATGCAGTAGCCAGCAGAGGGAGCTCGTGGCTTCTTCTGGCAGAGCTAGAGCAGTTCCGGGTGTTGTGACAGCGGCCCAGCCATCGGAGACGGAGTCCCAAGGAGGCTGCAGACCACATCAAGGTTTCTTTTGGCGGGGTCGCTTCACGCTCCTCTATTGGTTTCTGTTCTTTTTGTTTGTTTGTTTGTTTGTTTTGTTTTTGAGCTGAGGATCGAACCCCGGGCCTTGGGCTTGTTAGGCAAGCTCTACCATTGAGCTAAATCCCCATCCCACCCCACCCCACCCCACCCCACCCCACCCCACCCCACCCCACCCTTTTTTTTTTGGTTTTTCGAGACAGGGTTTCTCTGTGTAGCTTTGCGCCTTTTCCTGGAACTCACTTGGTAGCCCAGGCTGGCCTCGAACTCACAGAGATCCTCCTGGCTGTGCCTCCCGAGTGCTGGGATTAAAGGCGTGCGCCACCACTGCCGGGCTGGTTTCTGTTTTAATGATCCTGATCCCATGTCATGAGTCTCTGTTTTGACAAAGTTTCTTGAAAGAGAACTTGCCTTGTGCCAGCCAATCTTGAAAAGAGGATGGCTCAGACCTTCGGCTCTGAGGGGTTGCAATGTCCACTAAGAGCTCATTACGTAAGAATTAAACTTGAAGCATGGAAAAATGAGCTGTGAGTTTCAAAGCAGGAGTGACTGTTGTCTGCTAGGGCAATCAGAGAAGGAGGCTTCCCGGAGGACACCTTGTCTGAGAGGGCCTGAAAAGAGGTGAGGGCTTGGAGCTTT
The DNA here is from genome assembly GCF_903995425.1 of Onychomys torridus. Classification (NCBI taxonomy): domain Eukaryota; kingdom Metazoa; phylum Chordata; class Mammalia; order Rodentia; family Cricetidae; genus Onychomys; species Onychomys torridus. The sequence goes on along the minus strand of NC_050449.1, from coordinate 65,205,316 downwards.
TTATTTGGAAATAATCATCTTCCCAATGAGTCCATCTTTAGAAAAAGTGAACACAGGAATGTTCAAGAACCCCAAGCATTTCGCGTTGCATTAGAACCCAGGATAGATCGAAGATAGTTAGAAAGCAGATTTGAAGCCATGCCTGTGTGTGTACATGTGTGTGGGCAGGTATGCATGCCTGCGGAGGCCATAGGTACACAAATGTGCTGCGGTGCCTCGCTTTTTATGTGTGCTCTGGGGATCAGAACTCAGGTCTGGATGTTTCTCCCATAAGGACTCATGGTCAGAGCCATCTCCCCAGCCCCCGCTGCCATAATTTTTTAGAAGCTTAAATACCATTCCCAGGTTTTGCCTTCCCTGAAAAGGATGTGAATACTTTTTCACAAATGGAGAGCTTTTTAGTACTTTTTATATTCTTAATTTTTAAAAATCACAGTTATGTATTGCATATGTGAGGATGCACATGCTAGAGTTCTTATGTGGTTGGAGGTCAGAGGCCACTTGTGGAAATGAGGTCTCTCCTTTCACTATGTGGGTCCTGGGGATTGAACTCAGGTCATAAGGCTTGTCAGCAAGCCCCTTTGCCTGCTCCTAAAACTTGAATGTGCGCTGGGCAGTGGTGGCACACGCCTTTAATCCCAGCACTCGGGAGGCAGAGCCAGGCTGATCTCTGTAAGTTTGAGGCTAGCCTGGGATACAGAGTAAGTTCCAGGATAGGCGCAAAGCTATACATAGAAATTGTGTCTCAAAAAAACAAAAAACTTGAATGTGCATCAGAATAACCCTGAAGACTTAAGACAGTCTACTGGTCCCATGGATGACCATTAAGAGCCCCTGGGGGGCTGGAGAGATGGCTCAGGGGTTAAGAACACTGACTGCTCTTCCAGAGGTCCTGAGTTCAATTCCCAGCACCCACATGGTGGCTCACAACCATCTGTAATGAAATCTGGTGCCCTCTTCTGGCCTGCAGTCATACATGCTGTATACATAATAAATAAATAAATCCTTAAAAAAAAAAAAAAGTTAAAAAAAAAAAAAGCCCCTGGATTAAATTTCCCATCTGGCCTTTGTCAATATAGCCACTGGGTGGCAGCAGAGAGCACAGCAGGTACCACGGGGTGGGCGACTCAGAGGCCACAGAGAATAAGGCTGTTTTCTACTTACATCTCAACACCGGGATCCAAAGGGCGGTGTGGCCGGAAGCTCTTGGTGGTTTTCTCTGGATCTCTTCACTCTCACTCCCAATCCAAACACCCTCTACCAGGCTCCCAAACTTCCCTCAAGCCCCTCCTATAGGAAGAGGGCAGATCTGACCACTTTCAAGGCCACCTAAGATAAGGCTTCTGTCTGAGAAGGGTCAGGGCTGTAAAGCTGGCAGGGGACTATACTACTGACAGATTGATTAGGACAAATTTGGAAGTGATAGGCAAGCTTTCCTAGCAACAAACAGGAAGCTGAATCGGGGTGAGAATGAACTCTTCATCCATGTAGGAAGCCGCATCCATGTAGGAACAGCCCAGACCTACTTCCTTAAGGAAGGGAATTGACACACACTTGGGGTCTGGGATTTAGCTGCTTTGGAAGGCGGTGGCAGTCTCAGATTGGGGGGGGGGCTGGCTAGTGTTGGTAGCTACTGACATTATTTGCTACTGGATATTTTGGGATTAAAAAAAAGTCTTATGTGGGCAATGGGGTGGGGGTTCAAAACCCAGAGCACTGATGCAGTGAGGGGAGTTAGAGTTTGGAAAGGGAACCATGGGGTCCCAAAGGGACAGGCTAGTCTAGGGTCATGAGGACTTCTTGGAGGTTTGGGGGAACCATGTCTCAGCAGAGACTAGCTCTTATAAAGCCACAGGACTACAGTTAGCCAGACGTCTGGTGCTCAGAGTCACAGCCCATGCTTCTCTAGGCCAGCCCTCTCCCTTCAGCTCCCCCGGTTAATCTGCTTCCTTGGGTAGGGTTGACTTGTGGTTTCACCCTGAGCTCCCTTTGCAAAGTTGCCAGTATATTCTGAGCTGCACAGGCTCATGTGTGATCGCAGACACCCTGCCTCCTGGGTGGGTGGCATTAATCAAGGCTTCTCCCTCCCTCATAGAGGCTCTTTATTGAAAAAGACTTCTATGAGCTGGAGGAGGTGGCACAGGCCTACAACCCTAGTACTCAGGAGGCTGAGGCAGATGCTTATGAGTTCAAGGCCAGCCGGGGCTATGTAATAAGAGCTTATCTCAAAAGGGAGGAGATGGGAGGAAGAAAGAGGGAAGAAAGAAGGGGTGAAGCAGAGAAGAGGAGGAGATGAGGAAAGGAGGAGGGGGAACAGGAGAGGAGGAGCAGATAGAAAGGGGAAGGAGGGAGAACTTTTAAAACCACCCTTTGTTTTGTGTCAGTGTTTTACCTGCATGTGTTTATGTGCATCATGTGTATGCAATACCAGCAAAGGCCAGAAGAGGGCTTGAATTCCTGGAACTGGTGTTACTAAAGATTGTGAGCTGCCATGTGGATGCTGGGAACTGAATCCCAGATCTTCTGCAAGAGCAACAAGTGCCCTTAACCACTGAGCCAACTTTGATTCTTTTTAATTAATTCGTGGGATGATTATTTGTGGAGCTGGAGGGTGGAGGTGGGTCTGGTGTTAATCGAGTGCTCTGCTACTGAGGTGTATCCTTCTCTCTTTATTTTTATAATTTTAAATTTTGAGACAAGTCTTGGTAACTTGTCTGGTTTAGCCTTCAACTTGCTATAGAGTCAGGCAGTCCTCAAACTTGTGACCCTCCTGTCTCAGGCTTTTAACTAGCTAGAATTATAGGCATGTGCTACTATACTGACCCACTTACATAAATTTATCACCTAGAATTGCATATTTGGTATTTGAGCTTAATTCTGGTTTGAGGTCAAACCTTCCTTTTATCTAAATCTTGCCTCTTAAATAAATATCCAATAGTTGTTTATTTAGTTTTAGGAAGAATAGTTGATTAGTGCACTATAAGGATGCAGTGGGCTGGGTAGTAATTAAAACACAGTGTGCCTCAATGTTTATTTCCCTTAGACCTGGATTAACTAACAATCTATAAACACCATGAGTGTCTAACTCTAGATATAATTTCCCAGAATTCAGAGGCGTTACTGAAACATGTAGGGCCACAAGAAACATTTGTTTGGCCTTAGACCCATTTTTCTAAGTCTCCACATGGATTGGTTTTAATTCCTGAACACCCTTATCCCTCTTAAGGATGCTTCTGTGCATAGGCAGAGGGACTTGAATCTCTGATTCCCTTGAGGAGTTTGGGAGCAGGATACTGGGCTGCTCATGTTCTGTGATAATTCATCTTCATCATCAACTGTGTGTTTCTAGCCACCCTGGACACATCCTTCTGTGCATGTCTGTGAAAACGTTCCCAGGTAGGATTGACTGAGTTGAAAGACACATCTTGAATATAGGGGACACCATTCTATGGGTGTAGAACCAGACTGAACAAAAAGGAGACAGATCTGGGCACTAGCATATATCTTCTACCTCATGACACTGGACTCATGTGACTAACCACCTCAGACTCCTGACACCACAATGAACTGTATCCCCTCAAACTGTGAGCCAAAGCAAACCCTATCTTCCTTGAGTAGCTGGTGTAAGGTAATTTTCAGTAACAGTGAAAAGCAACTAACACAAGCCCTCTTGACTTTCTCCTGAAAAGATACCGTTCCTAGCCAGGCAGTCGTGGTGCACGCCTTTAATCCCAGTACTGGGGAGGCAGAGCCAGGTGGATCTCTGTGAGTTCGAGGCCAGCCTGGTCTACCAAGTGAGTTCCAGGAAAGGCACAAAGCTACACAGAGAAACTTTGTCTTGAAAAAAAAAAAAAAAAAAAAAAAAAAAGATACCATTCCTGCCCTGCCCTGGCAGCACCATGCTAAGGCTCAGTTGCTAGTGGGCTGTCCTTGGGGAGGTCATGTCTGGCCTAGAGTTTAATTTGACTGTATGTCATGTTTCTTGTTAGTTTTAATGATGTGTGTGTGTGTGTGTGTGTGTGTGTGTGTGTGTGTGTGTGTATACACACTCACCTGAGGTGTAGGTCCCTAGGGAGGCCAGAAGATGGTGTCAGATCCCTTGGAGCTGATGTTACAAATGGCTGTGAGCTGCTATGTGGGTGCTGGAAATGGAACTCAAGTAGTTAATGATCCTAACTGATGGATGAACCATCTCTTCAGCAGAAACTACATATTATCCTTTGCCCTTAATATCTTGCAAAGGATCCTCCCCCACTTCCTTCTGTCTTACCCCTTTCTTCTTCCCTCCTTCCCTGCTAGATAAGTGTAGGTTGGAGTCTGGAGGGCACTCACTGAGAGTCCCAGGCTCTCGTGATCTGGGAATGAAGGATTGGATAGGGACACATGCGGCAGAATTAGAGACAGCTTATTACGAAAGAGTACGTTCCAGAGCAGAGGTGAGCAGAGATCTGAGAAAGGTTAGATGCAACAGTGGTCAGCTAGGAGAGGAGAGAACACTATGGGTTACTAACATAGCACTTGTCCTCTCTGCGTTTGGAGATCCATGCATGCTCTGTCCCTCATGTAACCCTGATGGGGAGGGGTCTCCAGCCTTCCCACCAACTTACCTGCTTTATAAGATGTCCCTTCCCTACACCCCATTCTCCCAACACAAGCATTCAGCTCTTACTTTCTAGGCACGGGGAGAGAAGTGGAGTGTGTGTATGTGTGTATGTATGTGTGTGCATGTGTGTGTATATGTGTATGTGTGTATATGTGTGTGTGTATGTGTATGTGTGTGTATATGTGTGTGTGTATATATGTATGTGTGTATATGTGTGTGTATATGTGTATGTGTGTATATGTGTATGTGTGTATATGTGTGTGTGTATATGTATGTGAGTATTTGTGTATATATGTGTGTGTATATGTGTGTATATGTGTATGTGTATATATGTGTGTGTATGTGTGTATGTGTGTGTATATATGTATGTGAGTATGTGTGTGTATGTGTGTGTATATGTGTATGTGTATATATGTGTGTGTATGTGTGTATATGTGTGTGTATATATGTATGTGTGTATATGTGTGTGTATATGTGTATGTGTGTATATGTGTGTGTATGTGTGTGTATATGTATGTGAGTATTTGTGTGTATATGTGTGTGTATAAGTGTGTATATGTGTATGTTTATATATGTGTGTGTATGTGTGTATGTGTGTGTATATATGTATGTGAGTATGTGTGTGTATGTGTGTGTATATGTGTGTATATGTGTATGTGTGTGTATATATGTATGTATGTGTGTGTGTCTATGTATGTGAGTATGTGTGTGTGTGCGTATATATGTATGTATGTGTGTGTGTATATGTATGTGAGTATGTGTGTGTGTGCGTGTATGTGTGTGTATATATGTATGTGAGTATGTGTGTCTATGTGTGTGTGTATATGTGTGTATATGTGTATGTGTGTGTATATATGTATGTGAGTATGTGTGTGTATGTGTATGTGTGTGTATGTGTGCATGTGTGTGTATATGTATGTGTGTGTGTATGTATGTGTGTGTGTATATGTAGGTGAGTATGTGTGTGTATGTGTGTGTGTGCGTGTATATATGTATGTATGTGTATGTGAGTATTTGTGTGTATGTGTGTGTGTGCGTGTATGTATGTATGTATGTGTATGTGAGTATTTGTGTGTATGTGTGTGTGTATGTATGTGTGTGTGTATATGTAGGTATGTGTGTGTATGTGTGTGTGTGCGTGTATGTATGTATGTATGTGTATGTGAGTATTTGTGTGTATGTGTGTGTGTGTGTGTGTGTGTGTGTGTGTGCACATGCATGCACAGTCTCAGTGATGGTCCTCTTCTGTTATCTCTGTCTTGTCCTCCAGTGGCCCAAGTGCTGACCTCAGCCGCGGCTGCTTGCGCTCTGCACTGCCTCCTACCGTGCCTCCCCTGACCACAAAAGACAGAATGAGGATGGTGACTCCTGGCACAGCACCCAGGTGCTCCGCTGGCCTGGAGATGTGCTCACAGGGACCTGCAGACACTCCATTACTCTAAACACCTCACAGGAAGTGACCACACGGCTCCCACAGGGAGCTGCCTTGGTTGGTGAGGTTGCGGTTTCTCAGCTTAGGGCTCACAGCACTCCAGCCAGGGAGGCGGGTGCTCCACTCACCAGAGGCTCTGATTGCCTGTTGTAAATCTCCTTGATTAGTGGAAATGTTGAAAATAGGTTAATTACTGTTTAACACGAAATTGTATATTAAACACTATTTTTAGTGTTGCTGAGAGGCACTATCCACAATAGAAAGTTTGGAAACCACTGACCCAAACTAATTTGTTCCTCGGGAGCCTGCTTCTTGCCACGTGTGACTGGTAGGTGGCAGGAGTCCCCCAGAGACGTGTGTTTGGCATGCTCATCTCCCTGAAATTCATAGCATTTCAAGCCATGGAATATGTCCACACTCCACCACCCAGGATGATAAGCAACCTGCCCTGGCTGTCTAAAGCTCTTTCTGCAGCCTCGTTTCCTCCACACCTTGGAATGCACCAGGCTGTAAATGAGCCAAGCTGTGAGTGAGCCTATCTCCAAAAGCCTTGAGTCATAACCGCAGCCCTCCATCTGTGTGCACTCCTGCATGCCATCGCCACACTCAGAACCAGTTCACCCTTGCTGAGACCCACAGCAGCTAGGGCTCCTCCCAAGGCCCTAACACCTCATGACCTCCCCTGCACCTGTCTCCAGTCCTGCCCCTCAGGGGAGGCAGCATCAATCGCCTCAGCATGGTTAATTAAGGGTGTGCTCAGCAGCCGGGCTGACGTCCCTGCTCTGTCCTTATTGGCTGTCAGACCACAGGCTAATTATGTAATCTTTCTAGAGTTCAGTTTTCCCACGTGTAAACTGAAGTTTATGAGAGCACCACCTTCACTGGGGGGGATGCAGCACAATGTATGTATTGTTATATGTTATATGTACCTAAGCATACATAGTACATAATAAGATAGTATGGGAAACTTCCTATAGGGGATGCCTTGAGCAACTTAGCTACTGCTATTTATTGTGGGTTCTTTCCCTTTCTTCTGCCTTCTTGCCTTGGCTTTTGGGGTACTCAGAAGACATCAGTCAGATTGATTGCCTGAATTGTAGGCCACATTTCACTTATTTATTAGCTGATGGACATCTGGGCTGCCTTTACTTCTACAGGGTGGGGAAATGAGGGAGAGCATGCGTGTGGAGGCCAGAGGACAGCCTTGGCTGTCCTTTCTCAGGTGAGTTGGGGGTGGTGGTACATGGGGCCAGGTCTTTCACTGGTCTGGTCCTCACCAAGTATGCTAGGCTGACAGGTCAGGAAACCCTGGAGACTTGCTCATCTCAACCTCCCCCTTGCTAGGATTATAAGCACACACCATAGTGCCTGGCCTTTTCACATGGGTTCTGAGGGTTGAACTCAGGTCCTCATGCTTGCAAAGCAAACACATTTAAGGGCTGAGGTATCTGCTCTGCCCTATTTTTTTAACTCCTATGGATAATGCTGAGCCTTGGTGGGTGGCTTTTGAGTGGACCTGTGCTTTTATTTCTCTTGTATGGATACTTGGCAGCGGTACATCGGACCAGAGCTCTGTCTACATTTAACCACCTGAGGAACAAATACTCCCTAAAGCCCCACTCCTTTCTGGCAGCATAGGGGAGCGCAGGTTTTTCCTCATCCGGTCGTATGTATGAGTCTGTATCTTGCTGTGGCTTGAATTTGAACAACCTCAATGGCCAAGGATGTTGTCAATCATTTCTCCCATCATTTGCTTGGATTACTTTTTGCTTGGATTCCCATGTGGCTTTTCCAAACTTTTTCTAGACTTCAAAAGGTCCCAGTTCTTCCCACTCTCTTATCAGTGCTATTCAGAAACATCTTCATGCATTTAGTCGTGAATAATAACTTGTTGAACTTTTTTCCAGGTAGTCTATGCACTCGTCAGAAGCAGACAACTGATCAAGAAAAGCCAGATCCTTTGCCTTCAACCTTTATTTGTGTAACAGTCTAGAGGAGCTCTTCATTATCTGGTCTTGTAGAACCATTCTCCTTAAAAGGCGTCAGAAACTTCCTAGGGCCTTCAGGATAAAATTTAATGCTTAAATTCAGAGCAACTGTTAACACCATGTGTCTATATGAGTGTTAGGCTAGTTCCACCCTTGCTCCTACTACAACGTGAGGTCTCTAAATCAGTAACCCTTTCTTTTGGGCAGCCCCACCTCTCTTCCCTACTACCCTCCAATGCTTCTCCAAGGCAAGGGATGACTCTTATACCCACGCATTTCCTACAGCCCTAGAACAACATTTGGCCTACTAAAAGTCACAATAAAAGGATGTACACTGAGTAGGTGAGAAGATGGTTAGCGAAATGAATGAATGCAAGACTATATCGTTCTACGAAGTCATGTAACTTAGGTTAGTTGGTCAAAGTGAGGCTCTCTTCTGATGCCCATGTCAAACAGTCCAATCACCACAGTATACTCAGCTGGCTCAGTATACTGTGAGCTTTGAGCTTTGAGCTTAGTCAAGTATTCAAAACAAATCTACTAGCCTTTTAAGTTTTAACTCATGGCACATTTGCATCTGTTTGAATCCTTTGGGTTTTAAGCAAAATAACCTAACACAAAATCCACTGTCTGAGTATGGCCTCTGTGGCTCAGAGTCCTGTTAGGGAGGCTGTGCTGAAATTGCAAGAACAGCAGGAGTGGAGGAACCCTCCGGTCTGACACACCTCCCCTTCCACCCCTGACACAGATGCAGACAGGACAAAGGTCCCTCTCTAGCAGGGACAGGAAAGCATTGCTGAGGGAGGGGATGGAGGCAACCGGAAGTAGGCTTGCAGTGGGGTATCCGGCCTGGCCCAGCCTGTGGGAGACAGGATGCAAGAGAGCCAGCCTCCACAGTTCCCTGTTAATACAAACTGTTTCCTATTTTCTGTAGCATGTGTGGTGGCCCATATGATGAGGCAGCGATAAATACATTGTCCTGAAATCTAACCGAGAGGGAGGAAACGCCTGGTATTTATGATATGCCCTTCTGCTTATCCATGGAGAATGTTGTTGGGGGAGATAAAGACAGCAAAGACCGTGTGCGCAGAGATATTTGTAACAAGACACCGAGTTACAGAGGGTAGATTGAAGTGCCGAGCCGCCCCGAGATAGGATGCAGGCTCTGAGTCAGGGCTTAAGCTCCATCTTGGGTCCTCCTCTCAACTTTCCTCCCTCCCATTTCAGGTCCCTTCTAGCTGTGCAGGTCAGAGGACCACAGCCACAGCTTCCGGCTTCACTTAGCTCCAACGCCCCTTCACTACTAAGGGACACGGTTTCCCCAGGATGCCTGCTCAGCGATCCATTGCTTCCTCTTTGACTTTCTCTCCCTACATTCTCTCTGGTTACTGAATAATCAGATCTTTGTCGATTGTGGTTGAGTAAAGGACACAGGAAACAGCCTCCCACCTTACCCAGTACCAACTGGGTGTCTTTTGGACACTGCTTATTCTACCTTAATAATCCTGAAAGGCAATAATGACCATCTCCCATCTTACAGATGGAGAAACTGAGGCTCAAGGAAGAAAAGTGATTGATTCCTCTTATAACGAGAAGTCACAGTATTTGAACTCACAGTCTGATGCAAGGACCTTTATTTAGCACACTGTGTTTATTTCTTGCTGTTTGTGTGGTGTGACCGAAGCCTGAGGTGTTCCTGTCCTAAAGGAGATATACAAACAAAAACAATGGCAAGTGGGAGGTGCACTTTGGCAGTAGTGATGGGAGAGGAGAGGCTCTTCAGCCCAGACATCATAGTCATGGAGGAGGAGCATGTGTGAGGACTCCGCTGTAGAGGTCACAGAGCACTGCCTATATCCCGTCCCTCTTAGCCATAGCAGTGATGGATGTCTGCTGCTCAAAGGAATTGCCCTGGACTGGAGGGAACTGCCTCACCCCATGTAAGGGGCTTTCCTCAGGGTAATCTTGAATTCGGGAACTTGTCACCAAGGAGGTACAGAAGCTCAGCTCTTTGTAAGGGCCGTGTGGATGGAGCTCCTTATCAGGATGGCCGAGGCACTCTGGCAGCTCCTCCTGTGCCTGGGTGACCTCTGTCTTCAGGACTCCCTGTGGCTGCACTCAGCCACCCGTCAGCTTGCAGCTGTTTAATCTCGGGCTCCCCATTCCGGCTTGATGGACTAAGCTGTCACGGGAAGTTGCTCACTTGCCAGCTCCCTCCCATTTCCAGCTGAACTCCATCTTCTCCAAACCCTGGCAGCTGAGGCGTATTGTCATGGTGGTCCCCCCCCCCCCCCAGAGGCACTGACCCATCCCAAGTCTCCCCCCAGTGGGCCGTGCTGCCCACTGCCTGGGTTATCTTCCTGCTCTCTCAGTTGCATGGGGGAGCTGAGCAGCCACTGAGAGAAATCCTGGTGATGTGACCCCAGCTGAATGGGTGCTGATATGACCAGGCACCCGTGTTTATTGATTTAGCAACAGCACACAGCCATCCTTCCCATCCCTGTCCCAAGGCTACAGATAAGCAGGGCTTGTGGGATTGACACCTGTGACTGATGACTGAGTCTCAGGACCACACAGATGTCTGCACTGATGTGGGATTAGTCCCTGACATCAAAGGAGTATACTCACAGTGAAGAGAGAGGTGGAGATAGGTGTGTGAGCATGTTAGGACAGTCCCAGCACAGTTGGTGGGGTGGCCTTTTCTGGTTTTCTCTATCCCTTTTCTTTTTCCAGGCCTTTCTGTTCCTGTACTGCAGGGCCTTTCATGGAGTTATACTTCAACTGTTCTTCTTTTTCAAGACAGCGTCTCACTCTGTGGCCCTCCTGGCCTGGAACTCATTGTGAAGACTAGGCTGGCCTGGAACTCCAAGGACTGCTGCATCCGCCTCGGCCTCTGGGATTATTACCGTGTCTAGCTTTCCTTTTGTTTTATGAAGCCCTAAAGCCAGTAAGGTTTGTCTGAAGAGGAAGGGATGAGGAGGCCTGCTGCAGACTGAGGGGGGCTGAATAGCCAGGTTGGAGGGAGAGAAGGAGCAGAGGTACATGTCTTCCGAGTCAGCCCAGAGCAGTCAGCATCTTGAAGGACTGATTTGGGCATGCTTGTAGCCCCAGGAGTATGACAAAAAACCATTCACTTATTCAGGAATGACTTCTGGCTGTGACTCTGTACCGGGTATTATTGAGGGCCCCACTTCCTCTGATAGGGTCTTTCTAAGATGTGTGACACTTAGGCCTCCATCAGAAGACCTGAAAGCCATTATAGAGTTAAGCAGAGAAGTGTAGGTCAAAAGGGTTGCTGAGATGTGTGCTGTGAGCACACCATTGCTAGGCAAGGGCAGAAGTGACCTTTCAAGATCCTGCTTGGAGGATCAAGAGGAGAGGGATGGTAGCTTAACCTGGTGATGAAAAGCGCTTAGATTCTCGGCGCATACTGAAGGCAGAGGCAGACATCAAATGTTGGGTCTGAGAGAGAGTGAGTGGAAGGAGCAGGAAAGACCTCTGGGATCATGGTTGGTGCTACCAGAGAACCGGAGTCCTTGTCAATCAAACTAAGAAAGCTTTAGCAACAACAGTATTTTTGAGAGGATCATGCTTAAAAGGAAAATAAAATAAAAGCAGAGCCCCCAACATTCAGGTTAGCGCAGCCACCAGCCCATACGGTTTTGTGTGGTAGAAATGGCATCCCTTCCTTTGGGGGGCACGGCCTCACATTAGGGTCCAGCATGTCAGGGTGCATTCCCGTGCCGGCTCATAACTCCTGTGCTGTGACCAGCCCTCCTGACACACAGAGAGGTCCTACCAGAAGTGACAGCTGACAGCTCAGGAAGCCCTGCAGGTAGAAGAGGGACGTGCCTGGTGGGTATTCGAGGTAGAGGAAATCGAACTTAGAGGAAACATCTGTTCATATGCCATACTCTGTAGTGAATTTGATACCTCCCTTACAGCTTTCATATAAGCCTGCCTATGTATGTTCTTTTTTTTTTTTAAAATCTTTTTTAAAAAAGATTTATTTATGTATTATGTATACAGAAGAGGGCACCAGATCTCATTACAGATGGTTGTGAGCCACCATGTGGTTGCTGGGAATTGAACTCAGGACCTCTGGAAGAGCAGTCAGTGCTCTTAACCTCTGAGCCATCTCTCCAGCCCCTATGCACGTTCTTAAAGCATTAAAATGCAGGAAGATAGCACTAAGGAATATTGTTGGTCTTCTTAGGAAAGAAAAATGCATGCCTCTTTGTTTTGAAGTGATTTGGTTCTTTTCTCATAGACTGAGAGCAGATAAATTCTGCACAGAGAACTCTTTACTACAGTAAAGTGTCTGTAGTCTTTCCCGAGTGCCGTCCATTGACACTGCCATGGAACACTCAATATTTTTGCTTCAAAAAAGCCACTCCCAATCTAAAGAGGCATTCTGTTCTCCTTCACACTCATGTCACCCACGAGATGAGCTGGCTATCACAGTTTCCTCAAAAGGACTTCCCAGTGCTGAGGGCTGTGGCACAGTCTGCTCATGGAGCTCATACTTGATGGTATCATCCCAGCTGCACAGCAACCCCAGGAAGGACGGCTGTCTTTTGACAGGGGAGAAGATTAAGACTTGGAGAGTGGTGGTGACTTGATCCAGACTCCAGTTAATGAGTGGTGGCGCTAAAAGAGAAACCAGCCTCGCCTCAGCCAAGCATGGCAGTACACACACCTGTAATCCCAGCACTTGGCAGGTAGAGGTAGGAGGACCAGCAACTCAAAGCCAGCCTTGGCTGCGTAAGACCCAGACAAAGCAAACAACCAAAACAAAACCATGCATGAGTTTAGCTCGACTGGCAGCTTCCTGTTGGATGGTGCTCTGGGGCTAGGGAGATGCTCAGTCAGCGAAGTGCTTCCTGCAGAGGCAGACCAGCCAGAACTCATGTGAAAAATGACAACCAACGAACAGATGTGGGGCTATGCACATGTGATCCCAGGGCTGGGAAGGCCTCTGAGGCAGGTGCCCTGGCCAGCCAGGCCAGTTAAATTGGTGAATTTCAGGTTCAGTGAGAGACCTTGTCTCGAACAACAAGGTAGAAAATGACCTAAGGTTGACCACTGGCCTCAACATGTGTGCACAAATGTACACATACCTCCCTCCTCACAGTGAATACAGGAGTCAACAGGGGCCAGGCACATGGCTCAGCTGCTAAGGGCACTTGGCCATCAAAACTGATGAACTGAGTTTGATCACTGGGCCCCACATGGAAGGAGAAAACTGAATCCTTTGGTTGTCCTCTAATCTGCACACTAAATAGAGGTTTAAAAAAAAATGAAAGAAACCCAGAAGAATAAATAGATAAATAAGCTTATGTTGCTCTGACCTGAGACCCAGAGTCCCACAGCTTTGGGATGATGGGCGTCTAGAATTTGAAAGGAGAGACTGGCTGGGTCTGCTCTCTGTCTCATTGCCCATCTGAGGTTGAGCCTTCTCTGGTTCTTGATGCAAATGTCTTCAGCAGTCTCGACCCTGGCCATACTCTGCAAACGATGGAGAATGCCCAAGAAAAAATGCAGGGAGACTCTGGGGCATCAATTTCTGTATGCTGACACACCGAGTCGGGATGTCTGTAGGTCAAGGTGCAGAAATGTTCTTCTATTAGCAAGACCTCAGGTGGCTTGGGGACAACTGGTAAAGCCCCAGTCCCTTCCTAGACTTAGACCCAAGCTAATCATGCTGCCCACCCCCACTTCCCAGCCTCTTTCCTCCTCTCTGCTTGACTGTGGAGAGTGTTTAGCTTTTCTTCTCCAGACAAAATCGCCAGTTCCTTCACTCACATGTCCCAACACTGTCATGTGATCTTCTGAAATCACCTTGAGGTTCCCTGTACCTTTGAACCACAGTATCCCAACCTGAATGCCAGGTTCCTGGCATGGTTAGGTCAGCACCACACATAGGGGACTCTTGTTTTTCTAGTTTATCAGGTTTTCTGGACCACAAAGGGATGGACTTCTCTGAAACTGTGGGGCAAACTGAGTTTCACGATACCTTTGTTTGTCTGCTTTGTTTTGAGACAAACTCTGCCTTGCTATATAGTAGAGGATGACCCTAAACCCCTGATCCACCTGCCTCCACCTTGTGCTGAGATTACAGGTGTGTGCCATCATGCCGGGCCTCACAGGTGTCTTAGCCCACAATGCTGTGCAGCTGGCTCTCTTAGGTACCTCCTTATTGTTGTTGACTGAGGACTCAAGTTTAGGACCACAGATTTCACGTGATTGGATTCTGTGCCTTGCTGTAGCCTCTTAACTTTTCAATGTTGCTTCTTCTGGATTGAATGTTCTATTCCCCTCTCTTTCCAGCTATCCACAGGTTTATAGATAGAGCTAGTGGGGGGATACAGAGGGCACACGCTCACTCAAATCTCATCATTCCTTTTGAACTGGTTCTGGGGGTTTCTTTCCCAACCTTTATGTCCTTTGATGGTAATTCTGCACTTGTGGCCTTCAGAGGATTTTCCTGTGAATCCATGCATCTCCCTCATATTCTCCCCATCTCTAGGAGCCCGAGTCGATGGTGGACTAGTATGGGAAGACCCAGTAAAGAGGAAGGACTAGCTCTGAGGTGCCATTTACTCCAGAGCTAGCCATGGGGTCAGGCTAAATCCAGACTGTCACCCAAGACTACACTTTCACTTGCTTCTCCCCTGTCCTCCCCTCCCCAACCCTCCCTTTTCCTCTCCTCCCCTCCCCTCCCCTATCCTCCACTCCCCTCCTTGGTGCTCCTGGCCACAGATTCTTGATTAGCACTTGTGTTGGAAGAAGCAGGCCTGAGATCATGGCTGCAGCACATACAGACACAGCAGATGTTCTTCATGAAAATATTTGCAGAAACACTAAAATGAGAAAAAAATAAGAATTACTAGGCTGGGGAGATGACTCAGTCTGTAAAGTTTATGGCATAACCAGGAAAGCCCTAGTTCAATGCTCCAGAACCTCCATTAAAAAGCCTGGAGCTGTGGTGCATGCCTGTAATTCCAGTGTTGTGGAGGTGGAGACAGGAGGATCTCTGGAATGGTCAGCTTAGCCAAACCAGCAAGCTCCAGCTTCACAGGAACACCCTGTTTCTAAAGCAAGGTGGAGAGCTGCTGTGGAAGACACTGGCCTCTTAATAGGTTAGCCATTTCAGTTTTGGTATAGGTTGAATTACATGACTCACTTTTTAATCCGTCCAAATAGGACCAGTCACCAGCAGAGTAGCTTTCAAGGCAAATCTCCCCCATAGCTTAAGGACAGATGTGGGCTTTGTGCCACATGGCTCAGTAAAGTCCTAATCCCAGCATCTCTCACCTGTCTGCCTCCTGCTTCTGTTGTTATTATCTGTGCCGCTGGCTGGGTGGAGCCTGTTTCCTCCTACAGACAGTCCCCAGGATGCCTTTCTGAAAACAGACAGGAGCATTCCGCCTCTTCCTTCAAAGGGTTTCTACTATAACTCCACAGCAGTAGCTACTGAGAAAGGTCCGATCGATGCCTTCTTCCAGAATCTGAGATTTTCTTTGTTATTTTATTGAGACAGGGTCTCATGTAGCTCAGGTTGACTTCTAACAGTATGTAGTGGAGGATGGCCTTGAACTACTGATGCTCCTGCCTCTACCTTCCAAGTGTTGAGATTACAGCTGTGTGTCACCGCCCCTGGCTTATTCGGTGCTGGGGACCAAATCTAAAAGTGCTAGACAAGCACCTGAGCTCGACCTCCAGCCCTCATTTATTTCATTTCAACTGGCTTCTTGTCCCCCATGATATTTAGAAGTAACGATTACTGTTCACTAGGGTGGTCTACAATTCACATAAACCCCAACTTGTGGCTGCTAACCTCTGTGAACATTTTGAGTTTTGGCTGCTGCTGGCCTCCCTACTCCAAGTTTCTTTGCACATTTCACTCTGCTACAGCAGTCTTTGCTTTCCACCCATCAGCATCTTTATTGCTAACATCTTTCTCAATACGAATGCAACCCTATCACTGCCCTGCTCAGAAGTTCAAGACTCCCTCTCTTGAGACAAATGTCAACCAGATCTGGGTACATTTATAGTCGAATTCCTCTCTGGACAGTTCCTCTGCCCCAAAGTTACAGTTAAATTGACTATCACATGCCATGTTCATGCAGTCTCAGGGACTTGACCTGAGTAGGAACAATAAGGGAAGGAAGAGAGGACAGACAGAAGGACACAGAAAGCTAGGACTGGATGACCTGGGCTCTCTGTTGGAGAAACCACAGTACCCTGGAAAGGCCACACATTGATTATATCGAGTTGAACAGAGAGGCAGGGTTATTGCACACAGATAAACAAGGAGGCAGAGTTTATGGTGTACAGCTGGATCAAAGAGCCAGGTTGAGCTAATCTTGGTAGAAATGGGCTCTGTGGGGGAGTAGTCCTCAGGATGTAAATATCCAGGAAGGAGAAAGCTATGGGAGACATTTTCTGCACACACTGTTAACACTCACACTGTCCCCTGAGGAAGTCCTTGCTGTTCTTCCAAGTCTGAGGCTCTGGGGTCCTTGACATGGTTGTGCTTACGTTAAAAACACACATTCACTCAGGACTTCATTCTCTTGGGGCTTTCTCTGTTCCCCGGAACCACGCACCTCTCAGCCGCCACTGACCCTGCCTCTGCCCCTGTCCTCTGAAGCGCTTGCTTCTGTTCTTCATTCTTCAGGGCCAGCTCATGAGCCACCTCCCAGGGCATCTTTCCCCTACTTCTATGGACCCAAGCATGCCTCAAATCTGGCCTCTATCCCAGAGCAGAAGGCAAGTTGCCAACATCACAGAGTCTGGAGTCATCTAGCCTCAGGTTGAAGCTTGATTCCACTACTTCCTAGTATTGGTATCATGGGCACGTCACCCCACCTACCTGTCATTCCATTTCTTCATCTGCAGAAAAGGGACAGAAGAGTGCCTTCCTTATTGTTATATGTTCAAAAGTTTCCAACGCATCAACACATTCTCTCCATGTGAGTCCTAGCCATCATTTACTTCCTAAGTGTTCTCACCCCAATTTTGTGATGAAATCCTAGAAATCGGGGGCTGTTCTTTCTGTGTCTGTATCCCCAGGGTGTAGCAAATACTATTTGATCAGTGATTTTTCTCAATCCTGTGACTGAAGCAACTTACAGGAGAAGGACTTATTTTGGTTCACGGTTTCTGGGGATTTCTGTCCATCAAGTCACAGAAAGCATGGTGGCAGGAGTGGCTTGTCTGCCTTGGGAGGAGCATGTGGCAGAGCAGCTGTTCATATCTTGGCCAAACAGGAAGCAAAAGAATGGGACCAGACATCTGCTCAGGCTGGATTGCTCAAAGGCCTGCCTGTAGTGACCCACTTCCTCCAGTCAGACCCCACTTCCTAAAGGTTCCACAGTCTCATAAAAACAAAGCCACTGCCTCGGGACCAAGATGCAGACATTTCAGCCTGTGGGGAACATTGCACACTCAAACCCAAACAGTACAGATGAGCTTGATGAATGTGCCATTTGTTTACTGGGCTAGCTGTGAGGCCACAGAATTGCCTCAGTGAGTTTCTCTCCCCTAGAGTGGGTCAGCAGCAGGTCCTACCCATGTCTAGACAGGCTTATAAATGCTGAGGATCTGAGGGAGCCAGTTGTCCTGGGATTGGGTTCCTATCAGTCTGCCATCCTTATCACTGGGCCTTGCTCCCCGCCTCTCAGGGGCCTGTCAATATGGCTGTTACTTATTCTACTTATGCAAAGGAGCTCTGTAATTCAACACTCTTGCCCAGGGCTGGAAATGTGTCCTTTCCCATCGTGAACATTTGGTGTCTGTGGCATTCAGAAGAGGAGGATGTGCCAGGACTCTGGGATGTTGTCACAGTCCAATAAAAGAAAGAAAGGGATTCCTCAGGGACTGGAAAGTGAAGAGGGCACAAATAACCAGAAGGCCTGGCGTGCCCCGGACTCACCTATTTCGTGCTTGGTGTCTGGTGAGTGGTTCAATTCTTGGTCATTTCTCCCCAGAAATAAAAACAATCTTTTCTTCTCAGGACTTCACCAGAGAAAGGGATCCCACCCTAAGGCCCTCAGCTAAGGCTTTACCAGGAAGCAGCAAAGAGTTGAGGAAGCAGAGGCCTGGAGGACACGAGAGAAGGAGGTTCAATTAAGAAACAGATTCCAAGAAAAGGAAAGCCATTTGTAGAGGCATCTAGAATTTTCTGCGCACCTGTGCTTCAGCAGAGGCGGTTGGGACAGGACTGAGGTACGTATGGCTGTTGTCAGAGGTGGAAACCAGTGGCAGCTAAGATGGTGTTGTCAGACCTCCTGGTCCCTCCAGCACAGATGATGGCATCCACCCACCATTGAGTGTAGGGAGGGCCTAGGGAGGCCCCAGCATGTTGGAAGATTGCTTGATGGCCTTCTGCACCAGAGCCCTGTCCCTTTTATCTGCTTTCCTACTAGCTCTTCTGTAGATTTTAGAGTTCTCAGCCTTTGGCTCCTCTTTTCATTTTAAAAGAGTCATTTTATTTTTAATTATGTGTGTGTGTGTGTACATGATAGCAGGTGCCTGTGGAGTCCTGAATAGGGCATCAGATCCCCTGGATGTGGAGTTACAAAGGTTATGTGTGGGAGACTGTGGAAGTACAGCTCTGACCTGCTCCTACCTTTCCAAGGGTTCTAGTGTGGAGGAGAGAGGGATGAGGAAATATTAGAAAGATAGATCTAGACGATGAGAAAGACAGACACAGGATAGCTTTGGGAGGGCCTGGGTCAATACCCAGCCACCCTATACGTTTATTCAAAAGGCTTTTTATACAAATGCCAAGGGGAGAGGCAAAAGATCTCCCCCTTGCAAGATCAAAGCACACCGTACTGCCAAATGTAGACCCTTCACAACACCTGGTAACCATGCCTGTGGTCAAATCATCCCATTATGCAGCCCTGCTGGGTAAAGCAAGCCCAGATTCTCTGACCCTGAGTAAGTTCTCACTAGGAAGCCTCTGTGGATGTCCACAGTTGTGAGCTATCCTACTTGGGTGTTCATACCTAAACTTGCATCCTCTGCAAGAGCAGTATGTGCTCTTAACTGCTGAACTGTCTCTCTAGCCCCAGTTCATCATGTGAAAGGAGTCAGTCTTATTGGTACATCTTCTTCCAGAACTATTTACAGAAACCTGGCTGTGTTCTTTATTTTTTCCCTCCACCCTGCACCCACCTTTCCGTTGACTCCCAAGTCCTGCTTACCTCCCCACCTTCCTCCTTCCCACTTTCTGGGGACTCACCCATCTCCTTGCTCTTGTAATTCCTGTGGTCTCATCCTTCTAGTGTTAGTGTTGGTCAGCCTGCACCTGCCTGATTACCACCCACAACACTTTATGATGTTGGCAATCACCCTGACTGAGACAATCTTGGGGCTTTGGCTAACTTACGTTGACAAATTGCTGAGAGACCCTGGGCCACCTTTTAAGTTGGGCTGGCAAGGATCTTACTTGTTTGGATTGATCGTGAATAAATTGCAGTGTTGCTCTGTAATGTTTTCACACCCATTGAAAATTACTGGGCACTTAGCACACCCCAGTGATGTATTTTGGCTGTGGGGCAGGGATGTGAACAGGATCCAGTTCTTAACCAGAGTCACAAGTTGGTGAGCAGTTTGCTGTCTTGTTAATAACCAAACCATTATATTATGGTGAAAAAGACTTGGATGGATGACTTAGTTAGGGTTTCTGTCACTGTGATAAAATACCATAACCAAAAGCAGCCTGGGAATGAAATGGTTTGTTTAAGCTTACAACTTACAGTCCTTCATTGAGGGAAAGCAGAGCCGGAACCTGGAGGCAGGAACTGAGGCATACACTGTGGAAGAATGCTGCTTATAGGTAGGTTTGTTCCCTGTGGCTTGCTCAGCCTGCTTTCTTATACACCTGCCCAGGGGTGGCTCCGCCCTTCCATATCAAAATAACAAAATGCCATACACACTTGCATGCAGGCCAATATGATGGAAGCATGTTCTCATTTGAGGTTCCTCCTCCTCCTCCTCCTCCTCCTCCTCCTCCTCCTCCTCCTCCTCCTTTTTTTGAGATAGGGTTTCTCTGTGTAGCTTTGCGCCTTTCCTGGAATTCACTCTGTAGACCAGGCTGGCCTCGAACTCACAGAGGTCCACCTGCCTCTGCCTCCGGAGAGCTGGGATTAAAGGTGTGCGTCTCCACCACCCAGCTGAGGTTTCTTCTTAACAGATAACTCTAGTTATGTCAAGTTGACAAAACAAAGGAACAAACAAACAAAAAACCCAACCTAACCAGCACAATGTACAAAATGGAGACACGCAAATTCCCTTTCTGTCTGTGCTGAGCCTATTTTGGATGGCCACTTGGGTGCTTGCCATGATATAAGTAACCATTACTGATGCCAGGTTGTTTTGACTGTGTCTGCAAAAACAGCCCATTTCCTATCTCCTCGGGGCAAAATAGCAAAAACGATGTTAACCATTAGCTTCTTCCCATTGAGGTAACCATGCAGATTCAGACGAACTCCTAGGCGCTTTCAATAACTTCCTTTTAAAGATTTGTTTATTTACTTTTGTATGTGAATGAATGTAGGTCTGTGCACCACGTGTGCACCTGGTGCCCCTGGAGGCCAAAAGAGGGTGTCAGATCACCAGGGACTGGAGTGGGAGACTATTGTGAGCCACCCCATGGGTGCTGGGAATCAAGTCCTGGTCCTCTGCAAGTACTCTTAACTGCTGAGCCGACTCTCCAGCCCCAACAACCACCCTTTGAGCACTACTTAGTGAAGGGTAGACTTACGAGTTCAGTCTTCCAAATGCCACTACTAGGAATGTGTGGAGGAGGTAGAAGGAAACCTCATGAATTTGTTTTTTGAAAGAGGTAGGTACATGGGAGGCAGAAGGCAGCAGAGTAAGAAGCAGTGGGTACAGCTATTGACCAGTTAACTCCTATGGCCTTGGTTTTCTCCTTTGCAAGACAAGGGTGTTAACAGGGTCCACATGGTGGGGTTGAGGTGCGGTCTGAGGAGAAAGTGACTCTAGCGCCCAGAGAGCACGGGCCCAGGCTGGAGGATGGCTCAGCACCAGAGAGCTTACTGCCCAGCAGAGGACAGAGCACCCATGTTGAGTGGCTCACAACCAAGGTAATGTCAGCTTCAAGGAATCGGATGCCTCTGGCCTCTGAGGATATCTGCACTCACCTAGACAAACACAAAATTAGAAATAAAAAGTAAATCTTAAATAAAAAAAGAAACACACATAAAGGTGGTGAGTTG
The DNA here is from genome assembly GCF_903995425.1 of Onychomys torridus. Classification (NCBI taxonomy): domain Eukaryota; kingdom Metazoa; phylum Chordata; class Mammalia; order Rodentia; family Cricetidae; genus Onychomys; species Onychomys torridus. Next base: position 65,184,040 of record NC_050449.1, on the reverse strand, counting down.
GTAGAGAGCACCGGGAAGGGCTGGCACAGAATAGGTCCCGTGACTTTGGAAAGTCACTTTCATTCAGACTTTCAGAAAATGTGGCTATTGTTTCCTCATCTATAAAGGAGCAAGTTTCACAGGATCATGAGGAATTCTGGTCAGCAACATTCTTTGACTGTCTTCCTGCTGGTGCTATTCTGGGGGTGTGCACGGACACCCAGAAGGACATGGACACACACACACACACACACACACACACACACACACAGAGAGAGAGAGAGAGAGAGAGAGAGAGAGAGAGAGAGAGAGAGAGAGAGAGTTAGGAGGCTGGCGAGGAAGCTGGGCTTTGCCTGGGCTTTGAAAGGTGAGGGGAGATACAGTGTCTTCACTTTCCCAAAAGCACTTTGGCCTGTTGACAAAAGTCAAAGCATGCACACCAGGTTCTTAATGACTAGGTCTCAGCTCTCTTTAAACCCTCTCCACTTTTAGCTCCGTGCACCATGACAAGGTTCCTAAAAAAGGTGACAGGCATGCCCTTACCTTGTTCTCATCTTTGCTAGGGGGCAGCAGAGTGCCCCACCAAGGCCCTAGAGGATGACCAGAGTAGGTCACCTCTTAGCTTGGCCACCCAGCAGTCGGTGGGGTTCCTGCTGCCTTACTCAACCCTTGATGAGTCAATGTCCTCATCTACAAAATGGGGTGCAGGATAATAATGACACCTACCCCAAAGCGTGGTCGTGGAGATTGGTTGACGTAATAGGTGCTCAGCCCTCCCAGGTGGACACACAGTAATCACTGAATGAATGTGATGGGCAGCCTGTGTCTGGCTTCCTCCAACTTGCATTTCTGGTCTTCAGCTTAGTCACTTCCTCTGGGAGCCTCCTCCTGGCTCCTGAGGACCTGAGGACGGTTGCACACTCCCAGCACACATACCTGTCTTCTACCATAGCAACGACAGCTGGCGTCTCTCAGGGTCCCCATCAGGATGCAAATTCTGTGAAGACAAGGGTCGGCTATTTACAAGGAGGCACAGATAGTAAGCACTCAGTAGCTACTGAATAAATGACACACAGCAAGAGTCCCAGTGGTCCTCCGGGGTTGGCAAAAAGCACTGGGGTCGTGAGGCCGAATGGACAGGCGTCAGAGAGCTGGACCTACAGTGTGCAAGGAGACTGGACAGGAAGATTCGGAGAAATGACGCTCAACTTTGGGGAGAGAATGAAGCCGGACGGGTCTAGCAAGCACTCTTTGGCCCCGCCCCCTCCCAGGCTCCTCCCAGACCCCGCCCCCCCTCCCGGGCTCCAGCCCTGCGGAAGCTACAACCTCCAGTGTCTGAGCCTCCCCCGCGCCGGGCGCGCCCCGCATGCTTATCCTGCCCCGGAGCAGCGCAGGGACCCAGCCCTCGCTCCACAGCCGCTGCGAGATGCTGCGCTCCACGTCCACTGTCACCCTGCTCTCAGGTGGCAGCGCTAAGTCGCCTGGGACGCCCAGTAGGAGGGTGAGTAGCGAGCTAGAGAAGGAGCTGCCGGGGTCTCCTGCACAAGTCCCTGTCGACCCTTCTGTAGAGATGTAGTGGGGAGGGTACTTAGGGGTCAGCTGCGGGCCGCCGACACCTCATCTTGGCTTAAGTTTCCCGGCTTGTCCCGAACTGCACAGAGACCCTCCCTCCGGACACCCTGGTGGCTGGAAGAAGAGGGCTTAGGGGGACTGTCTGCAATACCCAGAAGTTTCCTCTTCTTGTCTCCACTGTCAAGCCACCCTTGGCACCAGTTAAAAAGGGGGAGGAAGAAGTTTCTGAGTGTCTCTACCCTGAGATGCACAAGTAATGAACGTATTAAAATGCCGGCTTTCCTCCATCTCTTGATTAGGAGCATGGTCCGTGTGCCCACCCACCAGTGGTAGAGTGCCTGTGGTTCAGGAATGGTCTTTGGCAAGGTGGCTGCCTGTTTGCAGATTGGCGTTGCTGACCACCCCACGCTGTGCAGGACCGTAGTTTATGCAGGCAGGCACTTTCTTCTCTGTGGCACTGGGGCCAGTCCTAAAGCCCTGGGTATCATCTCCGGGGAGGTTTCCCTGTGGAAATCTGTTTAGCCACAGTCTCTGCCTCATCTGTTCTCACCTCAGATGCTTCGAGAAAGAATGGCCAGGCTAGTCAGGTTCACGTGCCATCCCCTTCTAAGACAGGGACCTCAGAGAACACTGTTAGAGCTTGGCCTGTAGCTTTTTAGTTTTGGTGTCGTCATACCGAATACTCTCCTCTCCTCTAATCATGTTTCTCCAGGTTCCTTCCAATAGGTTAAGTCCAGACCCAAAGCCCCTTCTGTAGTCAGGCCAGTTTGCCTGACTGGTAGACAGGCTTGTTGGCAGTTACCTTATACACGAAAGGCATGTGTTGCTTTTGGGTGTGGGCCAAGTGATGCTTTTGGGTGTGGGCCAAGTGATGGTGTGTGTGTGTGTGTGTGTGTGTGTGTGTGTGTGTATGCATGGTAGACACCAAAGGCTGACAGAACTCTGGTTGCTTGATCATTAACTTCATATAGTAAGTGTCACATTTGGCTAGTGGGTTTCCAAGCATAGTCCTACCCTACTACAAAAAGGGTATTTGACTTTTTCCCATGGGAAGTTTTGTTAATTAGAACAAAATTTTGGTTGACAAAGAATGAAATCATTGACAAGACAGCCCTGAGCTGTGTCCAGCACCCCTCCCCCACAGGGAGATTCTGGCTGAGGTAGGTAGTGGGCTCCCTGTGGATGAACACAGATGCGACCAGTTCATTCAGTAGCATCTTTGAGGATTTTTCCCTTGAATGGTGCTTTGGTGTCTGGACACACTATTGGGTAAGACTCCATCAAAACCTTGGACTGAAGAGCTCATGCCTCTGACTGGAACATCCTATCACTTTTTGTGGACAGAATATTTCTAAAGGCTCCAAGTGCGCGCGCGCGTGTGTGTGTGTGTGTGTGTGTGTGTGTGTGTGTGTGTGTGTGTGTGTGTGTATTGGCAGGGCCATGTGTTGGGAAGCTGTGGTGTGTTGATTGACTAACTGACTCACTGTATATATTTATAGATCTATTTCTGTGTGTTACAGGGCTGGGCACTCAGCTCTACTCTGCTCCTTGAGGCAAACATTGTCATAAATGATATACTGTGATGACTTTTGTAGTGAGCAGAGTGTTTCCAGGGTTCAGTGATGCTAAAAGGAAGGCTCTTCCTGAGGTGTGTGAGGCAAGCCTCTCCCTGAAGGTGAGCTGCTAGTTAGTCAGCCAGTAGAAACAGGGGTTTGGAGGCCAGTTGACATGACCAATTGGGACAACAGAACTGTTGTTCCTCTCAATGGATGCTTGACATAGATTCTATGATAATGTGTCTCAGACCTGCTTTGGAACAAAACACCTATTTAAAAAAAAAAAACTTACAGAAACACAAGAAAATCAAATTATAAACTAAATAAGTAACCATGAGAAATGTTCCTGAAATTGAAAAGTTTTCAAGAAATCCTGTACCCTCTCATCTCTTCCCTGCACTTGGACAAGAGGTGGTCTCAAACTGGAATACTTTGGGGTGTGTTCAACCTGCCACTCGTGGGCCGCCTGTGGCCAAGGGTAGCTATGAATGTAGTCCAACACAGAGTCATGAATGTTCTTAAAACACCAGGAGATGCCATTGTTTGCTTTGTAACTTAACTGCATGGTTCTTGTGTGTGAACTTTGTAAAGGACGACGCCGAGTCTCAAAGTCAAAAGGCCTGCTAGCTATTAAAATAGACCAGCTTTATCCAAAGGGCTTATCAAGGTAGTGGCGGTGGGGAAAACCAGGCTGTGCTGTCGCAGACTTCCAGCCAACCAGAAGTGGTGGCAGCGGCGGGTGATGCTGTGCCGAGTTGCCCTGAGTCAGGCTGTCACAGGTCACACTTTGTTCAGTGACTGCCACCTGCAAATGTACTTACTTCCCTCTTATCTGAAATCATCTCAAGGGGGAGGGGGGAGCCTGGGGGGGAGGGTGATTTCTGTTAGCGGATAAACAAAACTCAGAGAGGCGTTCATACACACTAACCAGTGGGAATTAAAAAATAAATAAATAAAAGAATCTGCCTTCAAACCAGTTGTGCACTAAAAATAGTTTTATCTATGGCAACAGTGGGAAGATAAAGTGTTCGGAGACTAGGTACAGCTAGAATGATGACCTTGGGGGGGTGTGGGGGTGGGATTTCAGAAAATAGCTGCATGAAGGACTGCATGATTTTGAAAGGAATTTTGTAATTGAAGGTTAGCCTCACAGCTCAGGCCTTTGAAATGAAGTCAGTTGTGTGGCCGGGTTGTGTGCCTGGAGTGGAGGGCACGTGCTGTCTCCTGCAGCCGGGTACTTGGAGCTCATCCACTGGGGCCCGTCACAGGTCTCTCCTGCCCTGTGTTCTGTTGAGAAAAGGAGACTTGGCTGCCTGTGGCTGGTACTGTGACCCCTTGGTGGAGGAAAAAAGCCCAACTCAAACAAATCCAAACAAGGCCAAGGGGTACGATTGTTTCCTAGCCGGCCCTTCCCTTGGCAAAGACCTTCTCTCTTAAAACCAATCCAGCACAGGCCTGCCCATCATCACTCCCTGGCTGGCGCTGTGCTCACCAGTCTCGATCCTGCCTTGTTGGTTCAAAAATAAGGAATTCCCCTCAACTGGCATGTGGAAGAGGCTGGCAGGTGTTCTCCCAGCTTCCTCTTCTCAATGGAGGAAACAGTCTGCATAGCTCTTGTATCCTGTACCCTGTGGAATCCAAGGAGGGTGTGCACATAACTCTACCATCCTGTGGGATCTGATGAAGGGACATGGGATTTTGGGGGAATTCAGCCCCTGATGGAAGGAAGCTGATTGTAGTATCCACTGGTGGTGGGGTGCAGGGGAGGGATTTTCATTGCATTTAGAAATCTGCCTGACTCCTGGAGCCCACTGCTTGGGATCCTCCTGAGCCAGTTCCTGAGAGGCCAGGCTTAGACTTGTGGTATCACCAAGACTTAAAGCCAAAGACCTCTGCCACTAACACCTGACAGTCAGAGATTCAGAAAAACACCAACTTTCCCCCCCTTTTTTTGTTTTTCTATCTTGCTTTGTTTTGGGTAGGGTGGTCAGACGTGGGGCTCTGAAGGACACTTAGTTTATGGAGAGTTCCACGTTTATTCTGCAGTCTATGGAAAGATGGTCTATCCTTGTTCCTGGGCCGCTGCAGAGGCCTACATGTGGTCCCCTGTCGATGATGTTTTCCTGTGCTGTGCATCCACATCCCAGCAAGGGACCTGGAGCTTTGTGTCCTCACTAAGCATCTTGGTGGCTGGCACACCCTTCCAAGTCAGTGAGCCTCAGGTGCCTGATCTAGTTCAAGAGCTGACTCGATAGGGTCGAACCTGAGGTTTAACCTGAAGCCCTTCAGCCGTTTCCTGCTTTGGGGTTTAAAATGGCCCCAGTACTTTTCCAGCGTGTAGGAGAATAATGCAGTGGTGTTTGCCTCTTTCCGACGAGCTGTGTCAACTAAATGTCAATCACAAGGCTGACTCATATCCCTTCTTTATGGAAGAGAATGGTCTTTTCTAACATGCAAAATCCAGCCACCTGGTTCTGCATCAGGAACCTCTGCAAGGCCAAACTCCAGTGTGACGTCCAGGCCCCTGAGCTGACTCTGGTCTTCCTTGTCCTTTAGTCTCTCCCCAGGTACTCAAGCTCCCACCCACCACGCCAGAGCTTCCAATGGTGTTTTTCTCTCTTTGCTTCATGCTTCTCCCCTCGTGAGAATCCGAGTCTCCCTGAACCCTCATTCCCTCAGCCTGTGCAACCCACAGTTGTGTGGAGCTGAGTGACCACTTGCGAAGCTCTAGAGATGCCCTGTGTTAATATAGTGCCCCCCACACAAGCACAGGTCCTGAGTTCAAGCCCCAGAACCCATGTAAATAAAATGAAATAAAAAGCCAGGCATGGTGGCTGTGTGGGTTCATAATCTCAGCAATGGGGAGACAGACACAGCAGATCCCTGGGGATTGCTGGCCTACTTGGTGAGTTGCAGGCTACTGAGAAACCATGTTTCAGTAAAAAGCAAGGTGGGTGGCAGAAGATATGACATCCAAGGTCCCAAAGAAACCACACTTGACACACATTTGGGAATGGAGAACTTAGGAAGCGAATTCCTGGGATCCAGCCAGCCAAATGCTTCCGTCTTACCAGGGAAGGGAGCAGGTGAGGAATGGAGAGAAGTACTGGCCCAGGTGAGAAGTTAGATAGTCTGGCCAGGTCTCCAAGTACTGTCCCTTGCCTCTTCCTCTGCCATGGTTGGGATTTCTCTTATTGGGTTAGTTCGTTGACTCTCAAACTTGGTCATTAGGCAGCTTAAAGCAGTTACGTCTGGGTCCCCCTCAAAGCCAAGTCAGGCTTTGAACTGTAAGGAGCACAGGCTGAAAGGACAAGCCCCCGTGTTGACTGGGGAGCAGCTCCTGTGATTGTGAGTACAGCTGAGAATGAGCGTTTTCCTAAGCACCGCTTCCCCTTACAGATTTCTTGGAAAGGCAGATATTCTGGGGCAGCCAGTAAGATCCCTTGGGCCTCATGGATGGCCATCAGGGCTTATGGGTGGGGCAGGACCAAGAGTTCCAAACACTGCTAGATGTACTGGGATTTTTGTGTGCATTTGTGGGTTTATACTTTCTTCTCAGATCTTAGCACTTAGGGCACATTCTGTGGCTAGTACGGAAGTGATCCAGAGAGAGAGTTGAGAGAGCAAGGGCAGCTCCCTGCCTCCCTCTTGGTGACTTTTGTGCAGCAGCAGGCCTGACATGGGAAAGGGCCCTTTCTCATGGTGAGAGGGGAGGCTGGATGCTGCTCCTTGGGCAGATCTGGCCTGCTCTGTTTTGTATGTCTCTGAGCTAAGAGTGGATTTCACTGTGGCCTACAAAGTCTGAATGGTTCTTATCTAGCCCTTTATATAGAAAGTTGACCCCACCTTGATATAGATAATGAAGCTACAAGTTCAGGGTCACAGCAGACCTTATCTAGATGGTGCGTGTTCCGTTCCCACATAGCCTGGCATGCAGGTTCCAGAGGTTGGATACTTGCGTGTAGCAGGGAGTGGAGGTTGGTCCTCCAGCCACACCCACAAAGGAATGGACTAGACCTGAGGGAAACATAAATGCATTGGGCTCATTTCCTTACTGAAATCTGATTTGCAGACTGATGAGCAAATTCTTATCACCTCCCTAAGTGATCTTCTCCCCTTGAGATAGGACCCTCGTGCCTCTGTGAGCCCCAGTATCAGAAGCTAAGAGCAAAAAGGTGGGTAAAACCCCAGTGTGTCTCTAGATGAGAACCTCTGCCTCCACAAAAGGGGTCACAAAGGGCCCTAGAGGATGCCCTGAGCTCCCTAGGTACCCTGAGCTACAAAGACTGGATTGTACCTTTTTTGGGAAGGAGAGCTGAATGCTAGCTGCTTCTCTCTGCCTTCCCTCCCTGGAGGATGGCTCTGAAGACTGGGGAATCTCTAGGGAGTTTCAGGTGTGGCCTCCTTTGTTTCAGTTCACCCCCCAAACTATCCAACCAAACCACACTGATACCCTGCTAAGCCCTGGAAAGGCTCTAAAAGCCATCCCGGTAAAACACTTGCCTGATCTCAAGCTGTGTCTTTCCTTCTATCCATTCTGTAGTGCAGGGAGACACTTCATTATTCAGTTGGATTGTTGAAATGAACTCATAGGTCAATGTGAGTCTCTGGTCCTTATCTCTGTTTGCGTTCATCTCACCTGCTAACCAAATAGCTCAGGTTAACTTGTCACTGTCTGGACATGTCAGCATTGAGCGGTGCCTGGCCTATCTTGGAACATTTTGCCTGGGAGATGTCTGTTGTTTGGTGATGATGGATTTCCCAGACCTCACTGACCTGAAAGTCCTCTCTGTCCTTCTATACCCAGCTCATGTGGCATTTCTAGGTGCCACCTTTCCCATAAAGTCCCACTTATAACTAAGATTAAGGTTCTCCCTAGAATAAGAACACTTCTAGAATCCTAACATGTGCCAGAGACTGCTCAACACTTTACCATGTGTCAGCTAATTTAACCTTCACCCTTGACAGAGAATGCTGTGTTCTTAGCTTTATTTTATGACTGAGGTAACTGAAGCTCTGAGGATGAAGCCACTTTCTAAAAGTCTCTTAGCTAGTGTCAAAACCAGTAGTACAACCCAAGAAATGTAGATTTCCATGCTTTAACTACCCCACATCTCACTACCATGCATTGGCTATGCTAGTGAGAATATTAATAGCTTACAAGCTCCTGAAGGTAGGTACAGCAGCTTCATGGTCCCTTTCAAGCCCTTAAAAAGTTGTTTACAAGTCATGGGAGCTCAGTGATAAAGAATGGAGCATGCTGTGTGCAGCTCCTGACTTCGATCCGCTGCATTAGAACGTTGCTTCCAGGGGTGGATGGAGAAACAGCAATGGTGTGTACACTGTAGTTTTCTAGAGCCAGCTGCTGAGGGAAACCCTGGGTATAAATTGTCCTAACTACCTCTTGAGCACTGTTGAACCTGGGAAAGCCCTGGGAATTGTAAGAGTTTCAGGAAGCCATAGTGATTAGCATCATAAAATGCTGAGATAAGCCACGCGGGTTGTTGTTACCCAGGGGAGATTCCCCACAGGAAAGATGGGTAGAGGGAGGTGGGCTATGCCCAGTCACTCTAGTGGGCAGAGTTCAGGGGTCAGGTTCCTTATCAGAGCTTTTATCAGGAATTCAGAATACCTCCTAGGCCTCTAGCATATTTCATTTGCTACCCCTGAAGCTATCCAATTTAGGAAGAATTAGCACCTCCTCCATACATATTCTCTTTTAATTTGTATCATTGTTACTACTATAATTGTGTGTGGGCCACGTGCACTCTTGTACATAAATGAGGAGGTCAGAAGAGAGTGCACATCTGGTGTCCTCTGTAACCCTTCACCTATTCCTTTGAGACAGAATCTCTCCCCAAACCTGGGGCTCATGCTTTTTCAGATATGCTACAAGCAATCTTCCTGTCTCCATCCCCCTCAGAACTGGAGTTACAATGTGGATGGGATGCTTAGCTTGTTATGTGATCACTCGGAGCTGAACTTTGGTCTTCATGATTGGGGAAAAAAAATGTTGTTAGTCATTGAACTCCAGCCCCCTGTTATTATTTTAGTTTAAAATCTACTTGAAACAGTTGCAAGCAACACAGAACTCACCCCCTTTGGGGTGGGGGAGATAAGCGGCATTAACAGTTGTGGTTCCTTAAGGGTGTATTACCCCCTCCCCTTTAAATCTACATTAATTGTAAGAGTGTGTTTAAAAGCAAAAATGGGGTTAGTCTTAACATTTTGTTCTGCACCTTTCTTTTTTCACTGGGATCATCTGTCTGTTCAGGAGCTGTGTGGTCCTGCTCCAAGCTGGGGTTAAGTTGCTTATGTGCTGTTGACAGTGGGTCATGAGTGGGTCAGCATCTCTTAACAGTAGCTGTGGTCTTTAATGTTCCCATCAAGCCCTCTGCTGACGAGAGCGACATTTCAGATAGGACCCGAGGGTGTAGCCCCAGGCACCTGCTGCAATGGCCTGAGTGCTTTGAAGCCAAATCTTTTATCTTGCAGCCTCAGTGCATTTTTATGTATTGTGTTTACTGTTGGCTTTGTGTACTTCAGGGTGAGCATGGCTCACAGCCCAGTCTGATGGACACGGTGTAGCTGCCCACTGTGGGAAGTGTGCAGTGGAATGTCAGCGTTCTGGGAGGGCCAGCGGACTAGGGGTACAACAATGGTGTCTGCCCACCTCACTTTTGGATGAATGAATGTGTAAGGTCTTTTTCCTGAAAAGTACGGCCATTAGGGAATGCCCCTCTAGGACCTACCAGCCAGTGAAAAGACTTTGTTTACCATCTCCTGTCCCCAGTCCCATTGCTCAAATAGTTTCCATGGAAACGAGGGTCAGGAAGCTGAGCAGACCTGTTTTGTTTTGGAGCATGTAGGTTGAGGGCACAGTGATAGTATCTAGATAATAATAAAAATACTTTAACAGGGCCGGGGAGGTGACTCAGCCAGTACAGCCCTTGCTGAGCAAGTGTGAGGACCTGAGTCTGAATCCTTAGAACCCACTTAAAAATTGTAACCTCAGCACTCCTACAAAGAGATGGGAGGTAGAGGCAGGAGAATCCCTGGAAGCTCATGGGCCTGCCAGCCTGGTGTGTGCAGCAGCAAACAACCAAGATGCTCTGCCTCAAACATGGCAGCAAGGGCTGACAGCCTCGTGCTGGGGCATGTGGGTGTCCACACTTTTAAACATAAATGTGTGTATATATGTGGACACACACACACACACACACACACACACACACACACACACACAAACTCTAAACATTTATAGAGGTATGCCTTCCATTTAATTTCATCTTACTCTTGAAATTCAGAGTAATTTAGCTAGTGGATGTTGGAGCCTGTGTGCATGTATGCATTTATGCAAGTGAGTGCATATACATGTGTGTGTGTCCCCATGTGTGTATGGGATGTGGCACAGTAGAAACATACCTCCTTTCTTCTGCCAACAGATAAGCCCTGGGCCAGATCCAGCCTGACAGAAATGATCTCAGGGAATCACAGATTTGCATGGTCTTGCCTGGTGTGGCTTACTTACACTTTAATGTCTGTAAATGCCAGTCTGGTTTTAGCCAGGTGGAGTGGCCTGAAGCCAGAAGGCTATTCTCCTCCACAGGCCACACCCAGTTTTCCATTGGTGCTGTTGCCCATCCGGAAAGAGCTACCCGATAGAATGGCTTGCTCTCCTCTTGGCCAGCATGTCTGGCCGTGAGCATTGAAAGCTGGTTATAAAGTTGGCCGGGACAAAGATCGCCCTGGGTGTCTGGCCAGCTCCATCCTGAGGTCACTGGGCGATGAAGCTTTCGCAGAAGAAAGTAAGGATGGAAAGGGACCTTGAAGCCTCATCATATGTTTTATGGGAGAAGAAAGTAGTAAACAAAACCCAGGGCTTTGTACATGCTAGGCAATGACTTTCTGGTTTTGTTTCTTTAAGACAGGGGTGTAATCCTGGCTGGCCTGCAATTTGCTATGTGGACCAGGCTGGTCTTGAACTCACAAATATCCCCCTGTCCCTACCCTCTGGGTGCTGGGATTGAAGGCACGTGCCACCATGCCCAGTCTTGCAGTTTTTTTGAGACAGGGGCTCACAAAGTTGTTCCAGCTGGCTTTGAACTCATTTTGTCTCTGAGGAACCCTTCAGCTCACTCTACTCTTGCCTCTACCTCCCAGGTAGCTGAGGTTGTGGGCCAGCACTGCCAGACCTGAATTAGATGAGCATTTGAATGGTTCTGAGCTGTTCTCCTTGTACCTCTGCCTCTGAAATTCCCACTTTACAAGTTTACCAATAACGTTGGATAAGGATTACCCCTGTGACCTCATTTTTGATAGACTCTGAAAAGACACCGTATAGCTCAGTTGACAGAGCTTGCCTATAGCACACACAAGGCCCTGGGTTCCATTCCCAGTACATAAACCAGCCATGGTGGTGCATGCCCCATAAGAGCTGCGCTTGGTAGGGGGAGGTAGGAAGATCTGAAAGTTCAAGGTTATCCTTAGCTACATAACAAGTTCCAGACTAATCTAGGATACATGAGACCCTGTCTCAGACAAAACAAAGCAAAATACTCTATACCAGTGGTTCTCAACTTGTGGTTAATGACCCTTTTGGCAAACCTCTGTCCTCAAAACTATTTACAGGAGATTCATAACAGTAGCCAAAGTACAGTTATGAAGTAGAAATGAAAATAATTTTATGGTTGGGGGTCACCACAACATGAGGAACCGTATCAAAGGGTCACAGCATTAGGAAGGGTGAGAACCCCTGCTATATACTTACATAAGGCCCTATTCTGAGGTACTGTGGGTTCGGACACACATTGAATTATAGCAGGGGACAAGCAGTCTTCCCACGAGTCAGGCCCATATGGTGTTTCAGGGTTGTGGTGGCAGAGAATGTGAAGGCGAAGAGGCTCTGCAGACTGGCCAGGCTCAAATCTTAGCTCTCCTGTATCCTAGTGTGGGCCCTCCACACCCCCTTGCTGGAGATGACTTCCTAACTGCTCAGTAGGCCTGGTAAGAGGACCTTCTCCATAGGGTTATGTTCAGTATTAAATGACCTTAGGGTCACTTAGCTGGTACCCGGCACCCAGCAAGTACTGTGAGTGCGTAGCCTCTGATGTTGTCACTGCCTTGTCACTGGTATGCTGGTCTATTTTTAGTTCCAGGGGTCAGGAAAATGACTGCTCAGGATCCCCTGCTATCACCAGACTCTTGGCAAATCACACAAGCTGGAGCTCTCCTCAGTGGCTGCTTGAATGCTTCTTTCGTGTTTACTTTGAAGAGGAACAGTATAATTTAGACTTTCTCTCTCATTGGCTTGGCATGACTCTGCAGTACTGAGCTTAAACCCAGAGCCTCCTGTGTGTTATACCAGAGTTCTACCATGGAGCCGTACCCCCAGAGCTGGCCATTTGAAAACCTCTTGGGAACCTTTATTCATATGTGTATGTGTGTATGTGTATATGTATAGATTGTATTTTGTTTGTTTTCGAGGCACAGTCTAACTATGTAGCTCCCGCTGTCCTGGACCTTTCTATGTAGACCAGGCTGGCCTCGAACTCACAGAGATCTGCCTGGCTCTGCCTCCTGAAGGCTGGGATTAAAGGTGTGCACCACTACTGGCCTTTATTCTGGAATTTCAGTGAACTTTATTGACAGCCCTTATAACCTGACATGAGTTCCTCAGAGGCCAGTGACAGGTGCTCACGGAGCAGCTGATGAAATGTCAGATGTTGTCGCCTTGGCAATTATGCTCTGGGTATTGGACTTTTCTGTTAAATCTCTTTGAACTCTTAGCAACCATGAGCAGCTTTGGCTTTTTCTTCTTCTTTCAATTCTGAAATACTCAAACCATTACATTTGTCGCCTTAACTGTTTTGACGGGTACAGGTTGATGGCATTGAGTGCATTTCCGGTACTGTGACCCCACCACCGCTGTCAATTCCCCCATCTTGTCAAACTGAAGTTCTATACCCAGGAGATGCTAACTCCCCATTCTCTGTCTCCTCGGCTCCTGGCAGCACCTTCCAGCCCCCGTCTCGATGAGCATGACTGGTCTAGGTGCACTGTGTAGAAGGCTGCTTTGCTCTTGTGTGCTTGGCGGATTTCAGGTAGTGTCTTGTCACGGTTCATCCATGTTGCACTGTAGCAGAGCTCCCTTCCTTTTTTTTTTGGTTTTCGAGACAGGGTTTCTTAGTAGCTTTGGAGCCTGTCCTGAACTAGCTCTGTAGAGATCACAGAGATCCGCCTGCCTCTGCCTCCTGAGTGCTGGGATTACAGGTGTGCGCCACCACCGCCCGGCCCCCGTCCTTTTTAAAGCTGAGTGGTAGTCTATGGTGTGTGTCTATTTGGCTCCTCCATCTGACAGTGGACATTGAAGTCACTTCTTCCTACTGTGAATAATCAATATGAATGTGAGTAAAGAAACGTTCTGGATGCTGTGATTGGGCCAGTGAGATGGCTCAGCAGGCAGAGGCACCTGGCTGTGCAAGCCTGACCTAAGTATGATCTCCAGGACCCACATTAAGGTGAACGGAAAGCACTGATTCCACAAAGTTGGCCTTTGCCCTGCCACCTGCACGCACACCCATGCACACCCACTCACACACAACATATAAAATAAAAACCTTGTGGTTAACATTTCCATGTCTGTTGTAGAAAAGTTAAACACATAGGCTAGAAAACCAGAAAATAACCTCCTACCCCATCACTGGAAATCTTAGATTTTAGACAAGAAGTAACTGCACTATGTAATTTGGCTTCCATCTCTCTAGGGGAATTTTGGCCTTTATCTGTGAAATGAGATCATTTTAGGCATATTGTTATGAAACCTGAGCCATTTAAAAATATTTGAAATTAGCGTGGCTGTGGTAGCTCACGCCTTTAATCCCAGCACTTGGGAGGCAGAGGCAGGCGGATCTTTGTGAGTTCGAGGCCAGCCTGGCCTACAGAGTGAGTCCTAGGACAGGCTCCAAAGCTACACAGAGAAACCCTGTCTCAAAAAAAAAAAATGTTTGAAGTCTCTGCAGGTATTTAATAGCTCCTTGTTTGAGCAGCAGGCTGCTGGTGGGTGCTGGTGGTGGGCACCTGTGCCAGGCTGTGCTGGTCTCACTCTCAGCCTCCTTCCGGTGCCATCAGTGTGGTGTGATGAGCCCATTACCGTGAATAGTCAGAGAGAAGGCGCAGGGTCCCTGACTCCTGCCCCCAGCCCCATCCTAATTGGACTGTCCTCCTCCGCTTTTAGGCAAATGTCTGCAGACTACGGCTGACCGTGCCTCCCGAGAGTCCAGTGCCTCAGCAAACAGAGAAGAAGATTGAGAGGAAAGACCAGGTGAGCCTTCTCGGAGGCCAGGGCCTGTGGCTGGTCTATGTTAACGTGTTCTCTATCCCTCACCAAGGCTGTTCTCCAAGTTATGTGTTGGTCACTGCTGAAGAAAAGGCCCTCAGCCTTCCACACTGCTCTCCCAGCTGCCTCTGCAGCCTTGGGCCCAGCCCTTGTTTCCCGGGGAACACTGTGGCTCTGTGCAACCTCACAGCTGTGGGGACACTGGACTTAGTGACAGGTGCTGTGTCAGGGAAGGTGGTTTTTCCTGGAATGGCCCATGTGGTGGAGTCAAAGGCCTTTTGTGAGTTGCTGGGACTGGAGCGACAGGCTGCAGGCCTGTCTCTAGCTAACAGGAAGAGCCCCGCGGGCAGCTGAGCGCGCTCTTGGCTGGACACAAGAGGAAATCTGCGAACATTTCTGTGTCATTTCTGAGTGCTGGCACCATACAGATGACCATGCGCTTCCCTTTGCATTAGAGGGGATTGTAGTTTTTCAGGTGGGACAGGTATATAAAGAAACAGTGGTGATGCCATGTCCCATGTGTTCCTCTCTGGGAACAGAGAGATGACACTAAGTGTCTCAGGCAGGGGGCAGAGGTGCAGGCTTAACAAATAAATGGGAAGGCCTGCTTACCTCTCCACCTGTGTTCCAGGTGACGCCATTTTCTCATTCCTAAGCCATGACTGGCACGTGGTAAATTTCATCCACTAGGACTCCAGTGATGAACATAGCTGTAAACAAGGCAAAATAACGATGTACTTTCTAGAGAGACAGTGTAAGGGAAAGGGATAGGCAGCCCAGACACTGGGCAGTCCTTCTTATGGTGGGTATTTTATATGAACATAAAAGGAAATAATAGGTTATAAATTTCATAGGCTTCACTTTTGAGGCAACCAGTAATGCAATGAACCATAAACAAGGAAGCTTCCTGTAGATGGGTTAGAGGTTGATAGTGTCCCAGAGATTGTTTTCTGTGTGTCTCTCCTGTCTTGTGGCACCCTTCTCCCAGTTTTGTGTGTGTTCATGTATGTCTACATGTGCCTGTGGAGGCCAGAGGCAGACATTGGGTGCCTTCCTCGGTTGCTTTCCACCTTATTTCTTTTCTCTCTCTCTCAAAATGTTCAAATTCTATTTTATATGTATGAGTGTTTTGTCGGCATGTATGTATGTGCCTGATGCCCTCAGAAGTCAGATGAGGATGTTGGACCCTTGGAACTGAAGTTATGGATGGTTGTGAGCCACCATGTGGGTGTTGGGAATTGCATCCAGGTCCTCTGCAAGAACAAGAAGTGTTCTTAAACCACTGAGCCATCTTTCTAGACTACTTTTCCCGTTTTCAGATAGGCTCTCTCTATGTGGTCCTGACTGTCCTGGAACCCCCCATAGAACATCCTGGCTTCAAACTCGTAGAGATCTGCCTGCCTCTGGCTCCTGAGTATTGGGGTTACAGGCATGCATTACAATGCCTGGCCTCATTTCTTGAGATGGGGGTCTCTCCCTGAACCCAAAGCTTACCAGTTTGCCATGGAGCTCCAGGGATTTGCCTCTGTCCATCCACTCACCCCTGCTTTGGTTTTTAGTGTGGGTGCTGATCCAACCTGAGGTCCTCAGGGTTGCACGGTGAGCCCTTTGCCAATGGAGCCACTGTCCCAGCTCCCTCTCCTTCACCAGTTACTGGTGACGAGGCAAATGGCAAATGACAGGCGAGGAAGGAGGGAGGAAGGCAGGTGGAGTTATGGCCAGAGAGCCACGAGAGATGTAAACTCTGACCTGCTGCAGAGGAGAGGAAGTGTCTCACCCACAGCAGCTGCAAGAGTCTTGCTTCCAGGAGGCGGGGAGGACAGGGTAGACCTGGAAATTCAGGCAGCACCAGTGAGGTCCTAGCCAAGGCCCTAGGGGATAAAGATTTGTTTATTTTTAGTTTATGTGTATGTGTGTTTTGCCTGTATGAATGTCTGTGGACCACATGCATTCAGTGTCCATGGAAGCCAGAAGAGGGCATCAGATCCCTGGAACTGGAGTTACAGATGGTTGTGAGCCGCCATGTGGGTGCTGGGAATCTAACCTGGTCATCTGGAAGAGCAGAAGTTGCTCTTAACCACTGAGCCATCTCTCCATCCCTGACAGCTCTTCCTGGCTAAATTGGACATAGCTTGAACACTAAAAAGATTAAGATCAATACAAGTTAAATAGCCTCATTTCCTGTTTTTATTATTATTTCATTTTATTTTGAGACAGGGTTTCTCTGTGTAACAGCTCTGACTGTCCTGGAACTCACTCTGTAGACCAGGCTGGCTTCAAACTCACAGAGAGCTGCCTGCCTCTGTCTCCTGAGTGTTTAGATTAAAGGTGTATGCCAGCTAAATAGCCCCACTCTTATGAGCCTCATAATGAGTTGGATTTTGAAACATTTTGGATTTTGAATTTTGGTGGATAGACATGCATAACTGGTACAGTCTGTACAAAAATCCCCAACCAAGTGTAAACAACTCCAACATCTGAAGCTCTGGTCCTAAGCTTCTGGTCCTAAGCATTTTGAGACAGAGGACACTCAACCTACAATGGATTATGATATATTGAATAATAATAAAAATCATATAACACCAGTGATACCTGAGAGGCATAGAGAGAAGGGGAAAGGGAGCTTGCTGTAGAACACTGACTAGTCTAGACAATCTGTTTTGGAATTTCCAGATAGGCTCATCAATGGTTAAGAAACTAGTTAGTTAAATATTCACTGAATGAGGATATTCATGTGGTCTTAAAGTATAGGCTGCAAAGGGACCGTGAACCTTAGAGTAAAATTTCATCCCAGGGACCCAACCCAGCATTACCAGCAGATGACAACCCTCTGTTAGGGGACTTCCGAAGTGATGTGATTAAGAAGTACACACCAGGCTGTGTAATCTTCAAGCTGAATTGTGTAACTGAATTAATGATAAGGGAACAGAAAGGTCCAGAATGCAGGACATTCTACAGAATGATTGGCCTGAATTCCTTACCACGAATTTGATGGTCTTAAAAACAGGATTAACTTCTGTTGTTGGTAAGTTAGACAAGAAACTAAATGTGAAATGTTATGAACAGACCTTGGGTAGATCTTGGGCCCCCAAAATTGTAGCAGACATGTTGATAAACTCATTGAATTTGGACTATGAGCCCTATGTTAGCTTTTGGATGGATTTCATTTTTATGCATGTGAAATGTGATTGAAGAGTTCTTTCCGCTTCCCCGTAGCTATGAACATTCAGCAGAGGAAATGCTTGGTAGTATATTCATTATGTTTCTTTCATTACTGTGGCAAACTGGGATAAAAACAACTTGAGGAAGGAAGCATTCACTTCGGGCTAATGGTTTAAGGGTACAGCCCATCAAGGTGTGGAAGCCGTGGTGGCAGGGACCCGAGGCAGCTGGGCACAGTGCATCTGCCATCAGGAAGCAGAGAGAGATGGAAACAGTGCTCAGCTTGTTCTCTCCCTTTAATTTACCCCATGGGACAGTGACACACACAGTCAGGATGGGAATTCCTACCTCAGTTTACCCAATCTAGAAACTCCCTCACAGATGTACCTAGTACTTGATGTCCTAGGTGATTCTAGACCCTGTCAAGTTGACAGTCAGTGTTAGCCATCACAGCGCTAAAGCTCGTAACAATAGAACGTGGCAGTGAGGCTGCAGCTACTGGACCCTTGTGATTACCAGGACTGAGTGGGGTCCTCTTGTTGGGGGGCATCGACTTCCCCCCTTTTTGTCCTCACTCTCTCTGTTCTCTTTAGAGCCGATGGCATCTGGGAAAGGTGGAGGAGGAAGCCTAGTGCAGAGTGGATGATGGCGTCAGGGCCGTGGTGTCTGTGTCTGTGTGCGTGGTAAAGTAATAGGGAACAAGGCGTTTCTGAGAGCTGCAGTGGAAGGTGCCTGGAGCGGTTGTCCTCATAGAAGAATCCACATTCCCGAGGGGAGAGTCTGAGTGTTAGCTGTGGAGTTCCTACTCAAGTTGTGTGCCCGCCCATCTTTTGTCTTGAAGAGCACTTTCCAAATTAGTTAAGGCAGTGGCTTTTTTTTCTTTTCTTTTCCTATAACTAAACATCAGGCATTACTTCTATTTATAGAGAGAAGAAGTGTCAAAGGTTGAAATGAAAAGTACGAATAGCTTTATGCAAATTGCTAAAGACATCGACAGGGTCATTTTATCCGAGATCATGTGCATATTGCTATAGCTTGCACTAGAAGTCAAAGGAATATTTCGAGACAGGGTTTCTCTGTGTAGCTTTGCGCCTTTCCTGGAACTCACTCTGTAGCCCAGGCTGGCCTCAAACTCACAGAGATCCGCCTGGCTCTGCCTCCCGAGTGCTGGGTTAAAGGCGTGCACCTAGCTCAAAGGAATATTTTTATGACAGATATTCATTCAATGGGGAACCATCTATTTGGGGAGAGAAAGTCCATAACAGAATATATCCATTCTGTATGTCACCATGATAATTCCAACTCCATTATGATTACAATTGGATGAAAATGACATGTATACTCAGAGCAGTCAGCAGAAAGCTCTCTTTTATAAGCGGCCCATGGGGGTAGGGAGTAGAGGGGTCAGTGAGAGGGCCCAGCCGGTAAAGACATCTACCACCAAGCCTGACAACCTGAGTTTGATCCCTAGGATATGCATGATTGAAAGAAAGATCTGATTCCCCCAAGTTGTCCTTTTTCTTCCACATGTATAGCATGGAATGTACACAAACACACATGTATATACATACACACACACATATATACAATACATAAATAAATATTTAAAAATGTAAAGAAAAAGAAAAATGACAAGAAGAAGCCAGATCCTGCACCATTGAGAAACCACAGAATAGCTCGAGACTTTAAGAGAAAGAAAGGGCCTTTCCCAGAGGACTTTTATCAATAAAGGTGGAAGACATACGCAGGAACGATCCCACTTCCGAATTAAGTCACATAAAAGTAATATAAGTTGTTGGGCTAGGAAAGAGCATGTCACTCCTTCAGTGGTGGAATTTCCAACTGCCTTAGCAATCAGAATAAAATAACTCTAGTCCCCAAACGAAGTTCTGTCATCCGCCCTGAGTCTCAGTATAGGCTTTTGGATTTATTTGTCTTTTTTTCTGGGAGATACTTCCTCAAATTCCCCACGACCAAGTGGCTGCTCTTCTGTGACATCATTGGAAAGTTAGAAGAGTCCTGGCCTTCAGAGATCCTACTGTTAGGAGCAATTCCTGGTTCATTTGTCAAGTGACATATGGGAGAAAGTTAAGAAGAAATGGTTTAAAAACCTCAACACTAACCTTTACGAGAATATCATTTCTGACCTTCTTAATGTCTTCTTGATTTCTCTCTCTCTCTCTCTCTCTCTCTCTCTCTCTCTCTCTCTCTCTCTCTCTCTCTCTCTCTCTCGGAACCTTCCTATATTTATATCGAAGCAGGACCTGTCCTTACACCCTCAAATAGCCCACAGCAGGTACTTAGGAACAGCCAGGCTCTGAGGAGTTGGGAGCTCCGGAGTCATGCACCTTAATGCCTCTGGCACTGGGGCACCAGGTGTGAGCTCCAAAGTGTCCACCTGTAACAGTCTGGTGACTCACCACAGGAGAACTGGGGTAGAGGGAAGGGTGAGGCTGGCTGTTTCTTCAGGACTGAAGCTCTTGGGTGGTGGCAGCACTCAGATGTTCTAGTGATCGCTGGGGAGACAGTGACGTTGATACCATGTCCTGGCTGGGTTCCTGGGCTTGACTCACTGGGAGCAGGGTTCACATACCAACCAAGGGTTCCCTAGAGGAGCCACTTCTTCTGATGTGGTTGCCATGTGTCTGCCCCTCCCTGGGAGCCACAAAATTGCTAGGTACCCAACATTCTTCATGATATTCCCAGGCTAAATGACTTTAGTTCCTTTGAAGGGCAATCCATGGTTTCCTAAGCCAGGGATTGAGGCTGGATAGGACATGGAAGTCTGAAGATGTCAAATGGTCTGACTGACTTCTAATGAAGTGAAACTTCCCAGAGGATTTTCAGGGTGTTAGAGCTGCATCTGGCTGAGGGCAGCCAGGCCTTAGTCAAAGCAGATACTGCCAGTGGGCATCTGGCTATGCGTAGACCCACTGCCTGCTGGCCGTTCTTCTGTCTGTTCTCTGTTCATCACAGAGAGGAATGCTTCATAGCTCAGAAGTGTTGAAGAAGTCACATTTTGTCCCATTGCACAGATGTGTTGGGAGGATGCTCAAGGCAAGTTCAATAGTCAGGGCTTTTCCTGGAGTCGTGGGATCATGGGGTGGGGTGTATTGTGGAGGCTTCCTAACTCTAAAGCAGATGCTCACCTGCCTGCTAATCTTTCTCTTGAGAGTTTTTGTTTGTTTTTGTTTTTGTTTTGTTTTGTTTTGTTTTTCTGTCTGAGACTATGTTCTGCTGGCCGCCAGTTCTGGAAAGCACACGCTAGTTTCTTCTGTAAGCAGGCATGGTGATGTCCAGCTGTGAAGAGCAGAGGAGCTAAGCAGGGCTGGGGAGATGGCTCGTTTTGTAAAGCTCTTGCATCACGTGCATGAGGACCCAAGTTTAAAGCTTAACACTCAATTAAAAGTGCTGGGCATGGCGATGTGCACTTGTCATCACAGCACTAGGGAGCCAGAGACAAGTGGGTCCCTGGAGCTTGCTGGCCAGCCAGTCTAGCCTAATTGGTGAGCCCCAGGTCAAGGAGAAAACTTCTCAAAGGTAGTAGACAGCGTTCTTGAGGGTGACACATGAGGTCATTCCCTGGCTTCTGCACACATGTGCATGTGCCCCCCACTCCATGTATGCACACGAACACTTTAAAAATTTAAACTAGTATGGGAAAGGTTCCCACCACCATGTCTGGCCTATAACGTGGAGTGGCTGAATACCACCTTTGCCTTTTGAAGGTCGAATCCAACGGCCTCGGCATCTCCCCCTCTAGCTGTCTTGCATCCATTCCCATGCACAAAGCACTGTCTTGTCTCTCTTCTTCCTCTTGGGCCATTCCTTCTGTATCCTTGCTGATGTTATTCCACTCTCCTCCATAAATTGGAGCATCACCCTACCATCACCTGGTCTGCATTACCCTCTTTGAAGACCTGCTGACCCACCTTCCATCTCTACAAAGACCTTCCTGCCCCTACCTCCCCTCTCCGCAAAGTTCCAACCCTAGAGAACTCCCCCTTACCTGGCTTCGAGATGCCCTCACTGGTGAGCTGCATCCTATCCTGATGAAGGCCATGCTGACTTGTGATTCTTTTTCTATCCACCAGAACAATGATAGTTTATTGGTGTGTACTATTTCCATATTTTAAAAAGTTTTAGGGCAACATTTGGAACTTTGAATGGGACATGGGCACACATATTTAGAAGATAGTCTGGCTGTGGCCCTCTGCACCTGACAGTCCCCTGCCCTGATCCCTGGTGAGAATGGGGGTTCCTTTCTGAGGCTCATTCACTGAGTGTATTTCCCCCAGAGCCAGTTTGGTTCATGTGCTTCCAGGAAACCTGGTAGGGTCAGTCTTGGGCATGGATCTGGGGATATTACAGGGAATAGACATTGG
This sequence comes from Onychomys torridus, assembly GCF_903995425.1. NCBI lineage: Eukaryota > Metazoa > Chordata > Mammalia > Rodentia > Cricetidae > Onychomys > Onychomys torridus. The sequence goes on along the minus strand of NC_050449.1, from coordinate 65,162,048 downwards.
TAGGATGGTTAGTGGAGGAGGGGAGAGATGGGGGATGTCCCTGTCCTTCCCTGGGATCTAAAAACCTTGTCTTAAGTAGATTCCCTCTGTCCCTCTGTCCTCATTTCCTCCAGAGCACAATCCCTTCTCTTTTAGACTCTGAGATCAGTTTTTCTAGAACCTTCTTTCTCAGATAGCTACCAAGATATTCAGCTCCAGCCTTACTGTAAAGAATAAATGAGCCAGGGCTGGAGAGATGGCCCAGTGGTTAAGAGCATAAACTTTCTTGCAGAGGACTAGTTCATTTCCCAACACCTGAGACAGACAGTTCACAACTGCCTCTAGTTCCAACCCAGGGGTGTCCTACACCTCTGGCCTTCCTTGCACATTCATGTCCATACCTACACATAGACACGTGCCTAATTAAAAATAATAAAACATTCTAAAAAGAGTGAATGAGTTGATGTGGTGTCCTCTCCAGTGTCTGGCCTGTGAGGTGGACTAGACAGGCCTGGCATGGCCTGTGAGGATAGGGAATGGAAGATGGTGATTCTGTCTCTCCTGAGCCCATGTGTTGGGGTTGTGATTTTGCTCCTCCACAGCAGCATCACTGGTGGTCGTGGAGTAGAGCCCACTCTCAATAACCCTCTTTTAAGGTGATCCTAAGTAAGGTCGAATTTTAAGTTACTAGCAGTTAAGACTCCAACATACTTTTTATCAGGGAGTGATACAGTTCGGCCCCTAGCAAGTTCTTTAAATTGTTTGAGCAACTCAGATGAATTAGCTTTTTGTTTTCTTTTTGCTTTTTGTTTGTTTGCTTGTCTCTTGTAGCTGAGGCTGGCCTTGAACTCCTGATCTTCTTGCCTCTGCCTCCCAAGGACTGGGATTACAGGTGTGTGCTACTGCCCCTGGCTTTTTGTTTATATATAAACATAATAATGTGGAAGAAGGAATGGTGAGTTCCTATCTCAGATTTCATGGAGAAGAATTGGTAAATGTGGAATGTCTGTAAAGATGGTTAAACTTTAGGAATAAAACTGATAGTAGATCATTTTGAAATTAGATACGTCATCCGACATTTTCAAAGAACTCTGTAACTCTCTGAAGGTCTGTATCCATATTCTTGCCCAAATCTGTAATCCTGTGAGTAAACACACACACACACACACACACACACACACACACACACACACACACACAGAGAGAGAGAGAGAGAGAGAGAGAGAGAGAGAGAGAGAGAGAGAGAGGGAGAGAGAGATGGATATGTCCCATTGAACCAGAATGTGACTGCATAGCCTTGGATCTGGTTGGAGCTGGTTCTGTAATCTTCATCATGAGTGAAATCTTCATTATGTGCATATTAATAGACTAACTGGAAGAGACGCTACTATCAGAAGTTACTAACACAATAGGAAGGGCATTATGTGTCCTTCAGTGACCTTAGATTACTCTTTAATTTGAGAAGCTAAGAGAGGGAGATTGGCTGTGTGCATACATACGGGTGCAGAGTCCAGGATCCCTGGAGCCAGTAGTGTGTCAGAGGAGGAAACCCCCACCGGCAGGTTTTATAGCCCCTTTCCTTTAAAAGTGTAGCTGAACAAGCCTGCTGGTTCTTGTCCTTGGAGGGCCTGTTTATACAACATCCTGGCTGTTGCCAGGTGAGCCGGTGTGCTACCATGATTCATGCAGCTGGGGCTGGGCTGCCTCCGTGACAGTGTGCAGGAGCTGTCCGTGCCTCTCAATGAAGAGGCCCGAGGTTCCAATCCTGGGACCTTCATCAACCTCTGCAATGCTGCTGTCTCAAGCTCTCTCAGGGTGATCCAGGTTCCTCTTGTAGAACACAAGAGGGTTCGCCCCTCTCCAACATTTCTTCAGCTGCGGAACTCTGTATTAACGCTGTTACACTCATATGAAACAATGTCAGAGCAGTGTCTCAGAGGAGGTGAACAGTATTCCTGAGCTTGACACCTGAGGTCCACCTCTGGCCTCTACATGTGCACCCACATGCTCACCTATCACACATGAACACACATATGTACACACATGCAATCCTCCCCATGTTTATTGACTGTCTATGCTGGTATTGAGAATAACAGATACACTCCCTGCCTTAGTGGGGGTTGCTGGGCTGGCAGATCACATATTTAAGAGGTGAGAAACCCTAGGCCCTCATCACTAGCCTCACTAACCCAATGGCCAGTGAATCCCTTGGGGCATCGTATAGAGTTTTAGGCTGGGTTACTTTTTTTGGCTTCTTATCCTTTTCTGGTCCAGGGAAAACAGCTGTAGCTAGAGCCCGAGGTAAATTCTGAGCTGTGAGTGCTCATGGGAAATCACTGATTGCAGCCTCTTTTTGTGTGTTTCTGTGTGCGCCTGCTCTTCATCCTGTGCATTTTATGTGGGGTTTATGGGATGCCAATTTGTGAGTTGTCTCTGCTCCCTTCTGTGGTAAGAACTTTCTTTTCGTCTGGACATGTATAGGGCTTTAGGTTTTTTGGGTTTTTTGTTTGTTTGTTTGGTTTGGTTTTTTGAGACAGGGTTTCTCTGTGTAGCTTTGCGCCTTTCCTGGAACTCACTCTGTAGACCAGGCTGGCCTCGAACTCACAGAGATCCGCCTGCCTCTGCCTCCCGAGTGCTGGGATTAAAGGTGTGTGCCGCCGCCGCCCGGCAGGGCTTTCGTTTTCAAGGAGCTTTGCCTGGCATTGTTTTAGCCCCAACATATTCATAATAGGTCTGACATACACATACTATTTTTTAAAAGATTTGATTTATTATTTTTAAGAGGGGTGTGTGTGTGTGTGTGTGTGTGTGTGAGAGAGAGAGAGAGAGAGAGAGAGAGAGAGAGAGAGAGAGAGAGAGAGAGAGAGAGAGGAAACATGAAGAGGTCAGAGGAGGTCAGAGGACAAGTTACAGGAGTCAGTTACTTCCTTCTGGATAGAACTTGGGGTTTCAGGTTAGGTAGCACACACCTTCCCCAGCTGAGCCGTCTTGCCAGTCTCCATATATAATTTAAACCCTGCTTTTTAAAAGATATAAAGCAGCACTCTAAAGCTTTATAAAAGCTCTTTTAACTGTGGAGAGTTTGAGACTTGAACCAAAGGAAAGCGAAATGTGGAACAAGCTACTAGCCTTTGACTCAGGCTCAGTAGCCCTCCTCCCGAGGCCAGCCCTGCCTCCTCTACATCCTGCCCACTTCCTTCGCCTGCGTAAATAAAGAAATATGTCATAAATATTTCAGTATGCTTCTCTCAAAGGTAAACACTACATTTTGGTATCACCACAGTAATTTTCATCATGCCTAAAAGGGATGTTTTAAGAGAAAAGAAAAGAACTTTAAACATTTGCAAACATATTCTGTTTTTCTATGTTCTCTAGCACTTGACCTCGAGCATGCTGGTATTTTCAAAACATGATGTCTTGGGACTTCTCAGGGTTTCATGTTGTAGCCGAGGCTGCTGTGTGTCCCTTGCTCTAAGAAGGACAGACAAAGGGTGTTTCCTCTAGTTGGACTGTATTTGCATGTTCGAGGCGATTTCCCCAGAGCCTCTCCTGGCTTCCTAAGCTCCTGTTCATTCAGTAAATATTTGCTGAGAGTCCCAGCGTGTCCATCACTGCAGGCTGCGGCAGTTAGAGTGGGAAAGAAGACCGATGAGGCCTAGCTATTTTGGGACTGGTGGCTGCCAGCCGAGCAGGCCTCTGATCCTAAGGACACCCATAGTCACTCAGGCTTGGCTGTGGTCACGGGGTCTGAAGGGTAAAAGAAGTCACTCTGGAGGAAGAGACTCAGCTAGGCAGTGTGGCAGAGGGAAGAGGAGTTGGTAGAAGAATGAGGCAGGGAACGGGGTATCATGGTGGCTGGGGGTGAGGTGGGGAGCCCCTATCTCTGGCCACCTTCTTCCAAATGGTTCTGGCACTTGAGGGCTGGGCTCCCTGCCCCTTTAAACTCTGGGATGCCACATAGCCATGCGAGGTCCAGTTCCCTGCTGATTCTTCCCTGGCTAGAGGCAGTATGGGTGGAGGAGCTCACTTTTGGAAAGACAGAGACAGGAACCTGAGTGCTCACCCTGGATGAACCAGTATGTTTACATAGTAGAGTTGTGAGGACTAAAGGAAATACTTTAGGGCAGTAAAAATCACTGTGCAGCGAACGTCTTCCTCCTTCTCTTTCACTGTGCAAGCCCCTTCCTGCGTGGTCTAGCCTCTTCCCTAAGGAGCACCATGCCGCTAGCCCTGCTTCTCAGCAGGGCCCTGTGACCAAGGCCTTTTCTGGAGGTCTTTTATTTAGATGCCATTTTAATAACTTTTAGTTTCCTTTTGAAAGTTGAAATAAAGGGGGCCTCGGGAGATGGCTTAATGGTTAAGAACATTTTCTGTTCTTGCAGAGGGTCTGAGTTCAGTTCCCAGTATCCGTATTGGGTGGTTCACAACTGCCAGCCATTCTAGCTCCAGGGGATCTGACACCCTCTTTTAGGTTCTGTGGACACCCGTGCTCACATGGACATGTACCCCTACACAGATACACACATATACAGATAACTAAAAAAAAAAAAAATCTTTAAAACTAATATTTTATTAACTTGTTTGAGAATTCATACAATGCATTTGTATCACATTCACCCCTCCCCCACCTCCTCCCTTGCCCACCCCCACTTCACCGTCTACCCAACTTCATGGCTTCCTTTATTAAAGACAACAATCCAGGCCAGTTTGTGCTGTCCAAATATTCTTGGGTGTGAGACTGTCCCCTGGAGCGTGGTCCACCTACCAGGGGTCACACCCTGAAAGAAAATGGACTCTCAGCGCTTGTTATTAAATGCCAGTAGCTCCTAGGGGTGGGACTTTGTGTCCACTTCCAAAATAAATCTTTTTTCAAAAGTTTACATAACAATGATTCAGCAACAACATCAGGCCATCACACAAAAGGACACAGAGGAAAAGATGACCTCCTGTTCCCACAGAGGAGATTGTCACCAAAGGTTTGGATCGTATCTTTTTAGAAATTTTCTTTCTTTTCCTTTTTTTTTTCCCAAGACAGGCTTTCTCTGTGTAGCCCTGGCTGTCCTAGAACTCACTCTGTAGACCAGGCTGGCCTCGAACTCACAGAGATCCGCCTGCCTCTGCCTCCTGAGTGCTGGCATTAAAGGTGTGCACCACCACCACCCAGCATAGAAATTTTCCACACACATTCTTAAAATAAAAGCAGGGATGTGGGCTGGAGAGATGGCTCAGAGGTTAAGAGCACTAGCTGCTCTTCTAGAGGTCTTGAGTTCAATTCCCAGCACCCACATGGTGCCTCACAACCATCTGTAATGAGATCTGGTGCCCTCTTCTGGTGTTCAGGTACATGCAAGCAAGCAGAACAGTGTGTATAGATGCTAAATAAATAAATCTTAAAAAAAAAATAGCAGGAACGTAAGATTTATTCTTTTTCACTTGGTGTGTTTTAGGTATCTTCCAATGCACATAAATCCTTTTCTCTGTTGAGACAGTGGCTCACTCTGTAGCCCAAAGAGTCCTGAACTCACTATGCAACCCCAGTTCATCTCAAACTCAGAGCAGTCTTCCTGCCTCAGACTGCTCAGGGCTGGGATTGTTCGCATCTCCCAGGTGGTGGCATCCTCTGGGTCTGGCCACCAGTCGCCTGGGCACACTACTGTGCTCTGTGTCTCCTCAGTATTGTGGGCAGCCTGTTTTTCAGGAACTAGGTGGGGCCCAGGGCCGGAAGAACAGCCTCTGTTTCCTGGTCTGTGGGGAGTTTCATGGGAGCTTTTCCTTTTCCTAATTACGAGTCAAGCAAATTGGGGGGATCTGAATGCCATTGTGTCCCTCCAGCATTGGGGGATCTGAATGCCAGTGTGCCCCTCTACCATTGGGGGATCTGAACGCCAGTGTGTCCCTCCACCACTGGGGGATCTGAATGCCAGTGTGCCCCTCCACCATTGGGGGATCTGAACGCCAGTGTGTCCCTCCAGCATTGGGGGATCTGAATGCCAGTGTGTCCCTCCAGCATTGGGGGGATCTGAACGCCAGTGTGCCCCTCCACCACTGGGGGATCTGAACGCCAGTGTGCCCCTCCACCACTGGGGGATCTGAACGCCAGTGTGCCCCTCCACCACTGGGGGATCTGAACGCCAGTGTGCCCCTCCACCACTGGGGGATCTGAACGCCAGTGTGCCCTTCCACCATTGGGGAGATCTGAACGCCAGTATGTCCCTCCACCATTGGGGGATCTGAATGCCAGTGTGCCCCTCCACCATTGGGGAGATCTGAACATCAGTGTGCCCCTCCACCATTGGGGAGATCTGAACATCAGTGTGCCCCTCCACCATTGGGGGGATCTGAACGCCAGTGTGCCCCTCCACCATTGGGGGGATCTGAACGCCAGTGTGCCCCTCCACCACTGGGGGATCTGAACGCCAGTGTGTCTCTCCACCACAAACCACTTAGCAGCCCAGTCATTGAAACTGACAAACAGATTTCAAGGGTAGCAGCTGCACCCATGGGATCCGGGTGCCTGGGGCCCATACATAGTCAAGCTGTTATCTGAAGCCAACACAAGTGTCTCAGATCCTCACATCGCACCTCTTCCCAAGTTTGTACAGAATAGTAAAAAGCATTTGAGTGTGTTCCCTCCCTTCTTTAAAAGTCCTTGTGGTAAAAGTACTCACAAATAATGCAGGGAACAAAGAAAAATAAATAAATGAATAAAGAAGAAAGCTGCCCTTTTGTTCTCCAGCACCTCTAACGTGTTTCACTGTTTGCTCCTCAGAAGTGGTTAGCAGTTTGTCATGAATCTTTCTGGGTTTTATTTTTGATTTTACAGACTTTGAATGCTTTCAGTCATCATTATTTTGTGACAGTAAATAATTTAAAATGCAAATTACAGTTTTGTATTTCAAACAATTTCCTGGGAAAAGTCTACAAAGGGGTAATTGAAAAAGTTGGTACAGAGTCCAGTGTGGCGGCGGCACACGTCTTTAATCCCAGCACTGGGGAAGCAGAGGCAGGCGGATCTCTGGGAGTTCAGACTGGTCTACAGAGTGAGTTCCGGGACAGCCAAGACTATGTAGTGAGACCCTGTCTCAGAAACAAAAAAGAAAGAAAGAAAAGTCGGTGATGGAGGGACTTGCTTATACAGTTCTGTGGTGTAGACTAAATACTGGGTCAACTCCAGGGAGAGCAGAGGCCACTTATCTGTGTGTGAAGTCTCAGCCTGGGTCTTGTTCTCTCTCTCTCTCTCTCTCTCTCTCTCTCTCTCTCAAGTTACTTCTTTAAAAAATATTGTTACTTTTTTTTATTCTTTGAGTCCCCCTACCTCTCTCTGTGTGTGTGTGTGTGTGTGTGTGTGTGTGTGTGCATGTGCGCACATACTCCTGCATGCCCACGGCTAGTGATCCACTGTGCCCACGTGGAGGTCAGAAAACAACTTGTAGAAGTTAGTTCTCGCCTTCCACCATGTAGATCCGGAGGATCAAACTCAGGTCATTGGGCTTGGTGGCAAGGACTTTTATTGGTTGCACCATTTCACTGGCCCTTGTCCCCTTTCTCTGTCTCTGTTTCTCACCCCCATTTTTCTTTCTTTGTCTTTGACCTTTCATGTTTGAGGAGGTCCCTACTCCATCTCCCCACATCTAACAAACCCTCAGTATGAGGAACAACCGTGCTTAAGACCAGACAGGGTTAGTTTAAATGTGAATGTGTGGTCACACACAAGCCATAATTTAGCCCCTTTGAACTCCAGGGCCCTCAGCTATGAAGTAGAAGGAAATGGCTGTGTTGGTGAGTAGTTGTGAACATTAAACATTGGAAGGAATTTTCTTGGTGGTCAAAAACACTTTTTTTTTTTCCTTTTCCTGCTTCCTGAAGCCTTCATCCTACAAAGCTGTGTGAGACTTGGACATGGTCCTTTTGAATTGCAGCTTACTGATGATTCAAGCTTTAAGTGCTGGAATAAGACCAGCCAAGCAGAATGAAAGATTCTTCAGGGCTAGAGTCACACCACCTCTGCTTGGCTTTCCAGAAGTATTTCATAAGTGGACACAACAGGACGTGTGCCAACTTCACCTCTTTCCCTCAGAGCTTGGCCGCAGGGTCAACCCTGCCCTCATAGGACAGTTTCGCGACCCGATGCCAGTCAACCTCACTTCCCCCATTTCAGGCTATGTGGTTGGTGAGGGAGTTAAAGACAGCAGAGGAACTGGTATAAGGCAGAAAACAGTGTCACCTTGGTGTAGGGTTTCATGACATAATTCCTCTGGCATCTTCATGAGGATTAGAAATGGATCTCCCCTTGGGAAAATGGGGAATGACGGTTCTTACCAATGAGGATGGTGGACCAGAACTTGATAGATGTGAGCAACTGATGCTTTCTCCAGGATGCAGGCAGCCCCAGCCAGGTAGTCAGCAGATGCCAAGCTGGCATTCTGCCCCCTTGCTTCTGCTGTCCAGGCACCCAGGGCTGGTTACAGCCTGCTTAATCATACATGGGTGGCCTTTATTATCGCTGTGTGTGTGAGACTTACATTCTTTTTCTCACTTCCTGCCTTCTCCTAGCCTCCAGAACTAAGCAATGGAGAGTCCACCAGGAAGCTTCCTCAGGGCGTTGTCTACGGTGTGGTGCGAAGATCGGATCCCAACCAGCAGAAGGAAATGGTTGTGTATGGCTGGTCCACCAATCAGCTGAAAGAAGAGATGAATTACATCAAAGACGTGAGCTACTCAGGGATATTTTGTGTTTCTGTCCTTTGAAGTAGACAGGAGGGTGGGGTCGGAAAGTGTGGATGGGAATGTTAAGTAGGCATTTTGAAAGTCTTATTTGGGAGGGAAATGTTTCTCCATTTCTTTGTGATGATGCTAAAGGCCTAAGTATAATCCTTCAACCAGCTTCTCTTGGGTGGCTGTTCCTTACAGGCAGGGGGGTCGTGAGACCCAGGGCCTCTGCTGGGTGTGGTGTGGAGGCTCTTGGGTGGTTTTGCATAAGATACCAGACACACATAATGTATGTGTTTGGGCAACTGTATAAATGTGGGTGTTACTGGCTACTCATAAGAGAACCGCCAACTCAGAAAGAAGTGTGTCTTCCCTGGAGATGAGTCTGGAAGTGTTGGGGGAATGGGGGGGATTCTGGGCAGGGTTCACCTAGGCTCTGGGTCTGGTTTTCTATATCTCTTTGGACTTTTTCTTACTTCAGCCTCAAGATTGGGTCTCTTCTATATGCATGACAGTGTTTGGAGAAAGAAAATAGGACACTCACTTCTGGAAAGTTTTTAAAGTTGCCCTGCCCCCATTAGGCTGCCCCTTCCAAGGCATCTTGGCCAGGGATGGTCACATAGCCCATCCCACACCAATCACTGACAGGGAACATAGGCAGACCTGGCAGGTTCACAGGTTCACACTGATGATTTGGCTTGAGATGCATGTTGAGAAGTCAGCTACAGTAGAAAGGGTGCGGTCTTCGTGAATCAATGCAATTTCTTTGTATTTAATGTATTGCCTTGCATCTTTTAAGTTGAGAAAGTTTGGGAGAAGTATATAAAGAAGAAAATAATTGGCCATCATTCCACCATTCAACCTGATCTGTGGTTAACCTTTTGGATCATGTTCTTCAAATACTTTGATGGCTGTCTGTTGGTTTCTTTCTGTGCTACTCAGTATCCCTTCCACCCACATGACTCTGATTGATGCTGCTAAGCTCAAACCAGACTAGTTAGATGAGAGAAGAAATGAACCGCTCTGATACCCATGGGTTCCAAACACAGCCCCACAGCTCAGTGCTGGCGGAAGCAAAGGTCCACACTGGGCCGGAGAAGTTCCCCAGGCCTGGGAGCTCATTGCTTCTGCTTCCATATCAGACCCAGGTTCCTCTTAGTGTGGCCTTTTGTCCTCTCTAGGGCTCAGTTTACTTATCTATAGGTGGACTCTCATCCCTGAGGTCAAAACCTCCAGCTTTGTGAGCCTCATTTGGTTTGGGATAGATGATGTGCAAAGCCATGTTGTTTTAGCTACTGTCTATGAGTTTGCTTGTTTTTTTTTTTAACACAACAAATCCATGGGCTGGGAGATGGTGCAGTCCATAAAGTGCCTACTGCACAAGCCTGGGGACCTGAGAGTCCAGATCCCCAGTATCTATGTAAAAACTGTGTGGTTGCTGGCATCTGTAACTCTAGTACTGGTGGGGTAGACACAGGACGATCCCTGCAGCTCCCTGGCCAGACATTGTAGCTGAATAGATGAGCTCCAAGTTCAATGAGAGACCCTGCTTCAAAAAATAAGGTGGAGAGTATAGCTGAAGTTTTCTCTGGTCCTGCCCAGCCCCACGGACCCTGCAACAGCTTATAAAATAGTCACTCAGAAGCTTATATTTATTAAAACTGTTTGACCATTAGCTCAGGCCTACTACTGACTAGCTCTTACACTTAAACTCAGCCCATTTCTGTTGATCTATATGTTGCCATGTTTTCCATGGTTTTACCTGTGTGCCATTACATGCTGCTCCCTAGACAGTGGGCTGGCGTCTCCTGACTCAGCCTTCCTGTTGCCAGAATTCTCCTTGTCTGTTTACCCCGCCTATACTTCTTGCCTGGCTACTAGCCAATCAGCTTTTAATTTATCAACCAATCAGAGCAACACATTCACAGCATACAGAACATCCCACAGCAGGAGAATGATCAAGGAAGATACCTAATGTTAACTTCTGGCCTCCATACATGTGCACACATATGTATACACACCCATATACATACATGTATCACCCACAAGAACAGGTACATATACCACACACATATTCGCATGTGAATGTGCACATGAATACACACACACACACACACACACACACACACACACACACACACACAGTATTACAACCACCAGTCAGTTATCTGGCCTCTCAAAGATAGTTTTTAATCATGCAGAATGTTAGATCCCAGATGTGTGTGTGTACACACACTATTTATTTATTTATTTATTTATTTATTTATTTATTTATTTATATGTTCATTGGTGTTTTGCCTGCATTTATGTCTATGTGAAAGTGTCAGAAGTCCTGGAACTGGTGTTAAAGACAAATGTGAGCTGCCATGTGGTTGCTGGGAATTGAACCCGGGGCCTCTGGAAGAGCAGCCAGTGCTCTTAACTGCTGAGCCATCTCTCCAGCACCCCAGATTGATTTTTAACAATGCAGACTTTCTCAAGGAACTATTTAGAACTTCTTCATTTATATGCTCTGTATAGCTTGGGATCGCTTTAGAGGTAAGCCTTCTCAGTAGAGCTGAGACTCCTAAGTTTCCCACGACAAATACAGCAGGTCCAGCCTAATCCTTGCTATAAATGACATGTGATGAAATCACAGAACTGGTTCTGACCCAAAATTCCTACCCTCCACCGTGATCTGCAATACAAAGTTAATTTCTAGGTCCCACCTTCAATGGCTGGTTTTAGATCCATCCCGGCCTTCACATTCCTCAGTGTGTTTATGAGTTTGTTGCCCTTGCTCCCTGATGGGAGACACCCTGGCCTTGTTGGCCTCCTACACCCTCCAGTGAGAGCAACACCCAGCTAAAGATTCTGCCCATTCACCTCTGGTGACAGCACAGGAGCCAGCTGGGGTGATAAGGAGTTATTCACCCCTAGAATGAAGGCTCATGCTTTGAGCCTCTTCTTCCCAGTTGTTTGTGGTCAATGGCAAGAAAGTAAGCTATTAGAACTCATCTGGGGAGGGGCTGGAGGGGTGGCTTAGGGGTTCAGAGTTCCTACTGCTGAGGACCCAATTTTGATTCCCAGCACTCACCCATGTCAGGCAGCTCACAAGTGTCTGTAACTCCAGTTCTAAGAGATATACACCTTCTTCTGGCTTCTCCTGACACACATGTGCATGTGTGCACACACACATACATACAAACACACACACACACACACACACACACACACACTTAAAAAATAAATCTTAAAACAAAAACAAAAACAAAAACACCTCATCTGGGGAATACTTGAGGTCTTGACTCCTCTCTTCTAACTCTCTACCAATATCCATTCTAAAACAAAATGTACCTCACTGTTAGAATTTTTGCCTAGTATGCTTGAGGCCCTGAGTTCAAATCCCTAGTACAAGAAAGTGAAAACAAACCCCCCAAAAGCACAAGGAGTTTCTTCCACAAACAGACCCTCAGTATCAAGACTCTTCCAGCACTGCTCCTAAACATTTGCATTTCAACCAAACTGCTTCCCTTTAGCCCTTTGTAAGCTAGACAGCCTAGCATTTGCCTGGAGGAAGCTGCCTCCAGACTTCTCCATCTGTTGGGGGACTCCCAAGAAGTTTACCAAACATCTAAGGACCCCAGAAAATGAGGAAACAGGGTTGTATAGCAGCTTCCCACTTAACGCTCCAGACCAGACGTGCACAGTGTTTGTGTGAGTGAGGAGCTGGGGTCCACTTTCCTCTTAGTTACACCCAGTGTATGTTCTGTTGCTAATTACTGAGAAACTGACATCTGAATTTATGGCCCCTTCAGGCCTCACATTTTTCCACCTTGCATTCTAGACATTTAATTGCTTTTTGGCATTTGGAGCAGAGAGAGAAAATTAGAGGTTGCTGCCTGCTTTGGAGTGTTTTTATCCTCGTACCCATGTGTTTACAGTTGATTAGTTAAAAACTTCCTGCTTGTAAAAACATGTGATTGGAAGGGGTAAACTGTTCAAACGGTGTTTGACAGTGATGGTGAGTTTTATCAAGCAGTTGTGCTTCAGATTTTTGCTTGGGTAACTTAATGTTTATTAGTCCTTACCCTCATTGATAATACACATTATCGTTTGGCTCATTTCCATTGTTTCTAACTAGATGTTAAAAGTGGTCTTGTCACTTAATTTGCTACACATCTTATTCTTAAGTTTTTTGTTTGTTTGTTTGTTTGAGACAGGGTTTCTCTCTATAGCTTTGGTGCCTGTCCTGGATCTCACCCTGTAGCCCAGGTTGGCCTCAAACTCACAGAGATCTGCCTGGCTCTGCCTTCTGAGTGCTGGGATTAAAGGCATGTACCACCATGGCCCGGCCTTTCTTAAGATTTTTTTTGGTGGGCCTTTCTCTTATTAATAAAGTTTCCAGTATCTTTCATGAAACTATTATGACTTGATGTCTAACTAGCGTTCTTGTGGCTGCAGGTGAGGGCCACTTTGGAGAAGGTGAGGAAGCGGATGTATGGAGACTACGATGAGATGAGGCAGAAGATTCGACAGCTCACCCAAGACCTGTCGGTGAGTCCACCTGTCCGTAAGTCCATGCTTCGGCATAATGGCCGTGAAAGGATGTCAGGGCTTGGAGCTTGTGCTCACTGGCCTGGAGATGTTTGAATAGCTCATGCTTCTTGTGAACGGAGTCATACTTTAAATGGACTGACAGGACATTTTCTTGAGTCACAGACTGAACTTTATTATTTAAAGAAGAAATGTCTAATAATCTCCCTTAGAGTTGCATTACACACTCTTAACTGCTGGGAGATGGCTTGGCCATCTAGCCCCTACCCAGATCGGTTCTGGTTAATGGCCTACTTTAAAAAAAGATATATTTTAATTTTTTGAAAGATGAAGTCTTGGGTAGTCCAGGGTGGCCTCAACTTCATATGAACTTGAACTCCTCATTCTGTTTACACCTCTGCAGCAAAGGGATTACAGGTGTGCACCCCCATGCCTGGTTTACAGGGTGATGAGGCTCAAACCCCAGGCCTTGTGCATTCTACCAATTTGGGATTACCAAGCCAGACCTCAAATTCCATTGGTAAGAATTTATTCTATAGCCGGGGCAGTGGTGGCACATGCTTTTAATCCCAGCTCTCAGGAGGCAGAGGTAGGTAGATCTACCTACCTGAGTTCAAGGTCAGCCTGGTCTACAGAGTGAGTTCCAGGAAGGGCTCCAAGCTACATAGAGAAACCCTGTCTTGAAAAACCAAAATAAATAAATAAATAAAAATTTTTAAAAAAAATTAAAAAAGAATTTATTTTACAGATAAGCTCTCTCACATGCAAAATGACATATGGATAAAACTAATTTTTTTAGCATCATTTGTAATAGTTAAAAAATAGAATTTGAAATACACACCAAGAAAAAGACCATGTATTTTCTCTTTCCTGGCCAGTTCTTTACCGACTAAGCTAGCTCCCGGCTCCAGATGCTGCTTTGTGATCTATAGTTTTACCGTAAATATTACTGAAGTAGATGTGGCTACTCTCAGAAAATCACCCTCCCTAGAGTCTGTGGGGTGTGGGTTGGTCTAGAGTCACTGTCTTCCTCTCCCCAGGTTTCCCACGCTCAGCAGGACTACCTAGACAGTCACATCCAAGCGCAGTCATCAGCCCTGGATAGCTTCAACGCCATGAACTCAGCATTGGCAGCGGACTCTGTTGGCCTGCAGGTACTTACTCCTCTGCTTCCCCTTAGCGGGGAACCTTCTCTCTGTAGGGCAGTGAGCTTAAGCGGGAGTGGAGCCTGTCTGCAGAAAAGTCACAGAATGCCCTGTGGTCAGTAATGGCCTTTAAGCACAGGCATGGAAGTTGGTAAATGCAGTTACTGGAAGGTGGGGAGGAAGTCAGAGGAAATGCTTCCAGTGGAAATGTGAGCCTCTGTCCGGTTCCTGTGTCAAGGAGGGGTTTGAGGCTCAGCTCTGGGATGGCCTTGTCTCCTGCTCTCCAGGTACCTAAGTGGTCCTCTGTGTTTACACCACACATCGACTACCTTCTCCTTGTACCTCTGGTGTGTCAGGAAGTCCCACTTGATTTGGTTTCAGACAAGACATATTTATCCAAAGTCAATATGCATCCTTTCATGGGAAGCAGCTCTCACAGGAAACACTTTTTTTTGATTTAGGAATGACTTTACATTGTAAAGAATCATGTGTGTTCCAGAGAATGAGGACGTTCTCAGTAGATAGACACTCTTAATTAAGACCTACCAGAGATGGGCTCTGAGCTATCCATTGAAGGGTTTTCACTCTTTACTCTTCCAACCAAGAGGTTTCCTGCCCAGCATGCAAGTTCATCTGAAGATGTTCAGAGCAAGCCCTTGGTCTTACTTTCCAAACATACAACCGTTTCTGTCATCCCCGAGTTTATTTGGCTTATCTTTTTATGCCTCTTAAACGTTCAACCCACTCACTTCTAATCCTTTCTGGTCCTGTGTAAATAGTTTTGTGGATAAGCAAACAGGCCATCATACTGGGCTCCTCCATTTCCCATAGAACTTAGTATTCACCGGCCATAGTTGATGGAGCCCCAGAGGCAACAAAGGTCGGCCAGCTTCCAGCAGTGGGTGGGGTGGGGCTGTGTTTGGGTTTGTCTGGGATGCCCATTTCTGGTTGGGCTGCAGTCCCATGCTTTTCCTGGCTCCCTTTTGTGTATGCCAGCTTCCCCCTGGCCTCAGGCCAAGCCCCTGGTTTATCCAGGAGCCCTTTGTTCCCTCTTCCTATCTTGAAGGGAGATTGCCAAAGCCCTTTTCCCTTCTCTCTTGGAAATCATTTCTCTCCTCAGCCCACTAGAGAAGGCTCTGCCCCACCTGAGTTTCTACCTGCTCATATCTCTATGTGGCTCTGGGTTTTTCTCCCCAGAAGAACAATATAGTTAGTTTTAGATAAATTTTTCTCATGTGTTTGTTGGTTGACAATCTAGGCATTTACCTCATAGGTCACTTATTAGAACAGGGAATCCCTAACCCAAGGGCCCCTAGTCTCAATCCTGAGTTTCCAACAGAGCCATGCAACTGGAAGATTACATCATCAGTCATGTCTGAAGGTCATCAGCTTCTAACTTGTGCAAGATTCCAGCCTCTTCCACTTGTCCTTTCTACTCACGTTTGTCACTACTGACAGAGACCAGACTCTTGACTTCATTATGTAGAAAGACAGAGCTGGGCAAACTGTGGAGTTGGGCTCCAAATCCTGACTTCTCTGGATAAACTGAGGTCAGCAGAGATCAATGACATTATCTAGCTAGTGGCAGAGACAGGATTAGATAAATCGGTCAAGGCTAAGTGTTTGTGCATCCATTTTTTTTTTCCCAGAAGGACTTGGACATTAGGCTAGATGTCTTCTGAAGCTCCTGGAATCTTCCCATGGCCTCAGTGTTTCCTTTGGTAACTTTTTACCTCTACTGACAGTTTCTAAAGTGATTCATATGGGCTTAGGTATATTGTTGAGGGGTGAGGAATCTTCAGAGACCAGTCATCCATCAGAGGACAGAGGAGATAGACATGCCATCTTGTAGGCAGACTTTCTCTGGCCCACCAGTTAGATCTGTCTTGCCAGCCAGCCCCCAAATAACCACACAGAGACTTATTATTAATTGTAAATGCTTGGCCAATAGCTTAGGCTTTTTTCTAACTAGCTCTTACAACTTATTTCTTATCTACACTCTACCACCTGGCATGTTTTTGTTGCTGTTGTTTTGTTTTTTGTTTTTAATCACGGCATGTTCATCTCCTAGGCATCTCCTCTGTGTCTGGCTAGTGACTCTCTCCTTCTTCCTTGAGCCATCCCCATCACAAGTCCAACCTAACCTCTACCTAACTAGCTATTGGCCAGTCAGCTTTTTTATTAAACCAATCAAAAGGTGCCTTGGCAAAGATACATCTTCACAGTGTACAAAAAGAATATTCTATCACACCATCTGGCACCAGGTTCTGAGTCTTGCAATCTGAAGTTGCAGATAATGCCGACACCCCAGTGTCCAGTGGTGGAGAATCTGGGGATTATGTAAATCATTTCTCTCTAATTAAATAGAAATAGAAGCAACAAACAACAGCATTATTAATCTAATTAGTTCTGCCCACCTGAGTGTCCTGGAGCAGCAGACAGTCAACAGCATTTTTTTTCTCCTGACAAGTAGCTCAGGCTGGCTTTAAACTCACTATGTAGCCCAGGATGACCTTGAATTTGACCTTCCTGACTCTACTTGTTGAGTGTTATGATTACAGGCCTGAGCCTGTATCTGCATATACTGTTGTATATGCAGCGCTGGAATGGAACTCTGGACAGTGTGCATGCTAAGTTCCCCAGTTTGCTTTGTTTTGCTGTGATAAAACATCTTGACCAAAAGCAACCTGAGGAGGAAAGAGTTCATTCGGCTTACACTTCTACATCACAGTCCATCTTCGAAAGAGGTCAGGGCAGGAACTTAAGCAAGGCAGGGACATGGAATCAAGAGCTGATGCAGAGATCATGGAGGACTGCTGTTTACTGCCTTGCTCAACCTGCTTCCTCATATAACTCAGAACCACCTGCCCAGGGGCAGCACAGCCCACAGTGAGCCGTGCATCCTCTCACATCTGTTATCAATCAAGAAAAATTCACCACAGGCTTGCCCACAGGCCAGTCTGATGGGGGCATTTTCTCAGTTGAGACCCCCCTTTCCTAGATGCCCCTGGCTTGTGTCTAGTTGACTAAGCAGCAGCACAGTAACCAAGCCCTCTACCATCTGAACCACACCCCCAGCCCCCTTACAGGCTCTCCACACTTGTCAGGCAAGGTTGTTCACTTTATCACTATTCTCTAAAATGCTTGTTTTTTTTTTTAATTTCATCATGGAAATATGGAAAAGACAAGGAAACAACAAAATAGAAATACATCTCAGTTCTCTCATGGAGTGAAAGGGTCTGGATTTAGGAATGGGATTGGCCTGTGTTGACTGTTTTATACCCGCTCCATGCCCCCCTGCCTTATGAAATGATAGTATTATGAGCATTTTCCTTGAGAAAGATTCCATTTAATCTAGCTTCCCATCCTAAGCAGTGGCAAGTTTAATAGTCTACAGCTGTTGGGGATTGTAGGGAAGGCTGTGGTCCACTAAACCACAGTGGGACAGGCCTCAGCTGCTGTGGGAATCCCTGGTTCCCGCCTGGGAGCTGCTACAGCATGACTTGCGGGATGGGATGCCACTGCTGTGTGTTCTCACACCACTAGATCTGGGTTTTTAATTTTCACCCAAACAGAAAACCCTTGTGGATGTGACTTTGGAAAATAGCACCATCAAGGATCAAATCAGACATTTGCAGCAGACTTACGAAGCATCCATGGACAAGCTTCGGGAGAAGCAGAGGCAGTTAGAGGCTGCTCAAATGGAGAACCAGCTGCTGAAAATGAAGGTAAACCATTGGCCTCTCTCTCTCTAATTCTTCATCCCCCTTTCCCTGTTCTCTTCCTCATTAGGCTTCCTTACCCACAGGCACCGTCTGGAGGTACCAAGGGGTGTCTGTGCACAGTTCCTGGCCTAGAGTTGAGGTGCTGCACAAATACCCCTTGGGGGAATGCCTTTCTTAGCCTACAGTAGTGTCCTCAAGGCCTTCCTAGAAGCCATCATGACATTGTAGTTATGTTATTGGGAAGGCCAGTGGTATGCTTCCTGAGTCTAGAATATACTCATGAGTTTTGTGGGTGCTCTCTCTTCTCACCATGTATATCCTCTGTGAAGTCCCAAGGACTGCCCCTGTCCTACACACACACACACACACACACACACACACACACACACACACACACCTCAAAGATCTGTCCCTCTTAGCCACTGAATTGTGTATAGGCCTAAGATGAACTTTGAACACATCAGTGGGCCTTCCCAAAGTTTTCACTCAAGCCTGTGGGGGGTTTATTTTTAAGTTTTTAAAGGTGCCTATGACATAATAGTGGTTTCCTTATGACATTTTCATACATGCATGTGTGTATTTTGAGCATATCCACCCCCTCATTGCTCTCTCTCATTACCTTCCTTTCCTAACTATTCCTCCTGCTTTTCTGTCTTTTCATGTATGTGAGTGTAAGTAGTCTCAGTTACAGGAGTGTGTGTGAGAGATTCTTCAGGGGATTATAAGCACTTTGCTACACTACTGACAAAAAAACCTCTCTCTCTCATAGAGGCCAGAAGAGGCCATTAGATCCCTCAGAGCTGGAGTTACAGGTGATTGTGAGCCACCCGATGTGGGAACTGGGAATTGAGCTCAGGTCTTCTGTTCTTTCCTTCCTTCCTTCCTTCCTTCCTTCCTTCCTTCCTTCCTTCCTTCTTTCCTTCCTTCCTTCCTTCCTTCTTTCCTTCCTTCCTTCCTTCCTTCCTCCCTCCATCCTTCCTTCCTTCTTTCCTTCCTTCTTTCCTTCCTTCCCTTCCTTCCTTCCTTCCTTCCTTCCTTCCTTCCTTCCTTCCTTCCTTCCTTCCTTCTTCCCTCCCATCTTCCCTCCCTCCCTCCCTCCCTTCCTTCCTTTCTTTTTTTCTTTATACATTCTATTTCTCACTAGGAGTTATATTGAGCACCAACTCTTTGGGTCTGTCCTGTGTGTTCCTGTTTGCTCTGGGGTGGTATGTCACCAGGCATGGCAAGGTAGTCTAACAGTCCAGATCCCTTGTGTCCAGCTTGCAGTGACTGTTTTAGAGACCCAGATCGAGATTGATCCTGACCACTTCCTATTGGTAAAATTATTAAGGCCACTCCACGTAGTTAAAAGGGAGGTTTATTTTGTGGGGTAACTTACAAATGAAGGGATAGGTTGTAGGGTCTGGCAAAGGTATGGCGCAGTCCGGCAGTGTCCTCTGGAGAACTCTGCTCAGTCTACCTCCAGCATCCAGGGTCCCAGAACCAAGAGAGACCTCTCCTCTCAATCCTGGGTCTTCAGTGTCCTCTCTCAGCCCCGCCTTGTGGGCGTGACCATTACCGAAGCCTCAATGGAGGTTGGAACTTCCAGGCCAAGGCTGGGATGGCTACCCACTACAACTTCCTTTTGTTTTTTCTTTCAAATTAAAAATGAAAGGAGTTCCAGGGACTCACGATGCTGCACATGATGGAATGCAGTGTGAACCGACCTCAGGCACAGCCCTTTTCCATGGCTCCTGTGCAGTAGACATGGAGTGTGGGGTGGACCCGTGTTCTAAGCTAATGATAAGTTTTGCCTGTGAATTTCCATCCTGTGACTTCTCAGCACTGATACTTCCCCAGAGATGAATGAACGTTCAAGGGTGTCAAAAGGGACTTGTCACATCTTTGGAGTAAACACTATGCAGCTTATTAAGGCCAGAGGGCACCTCCCTTTCCCCGAGGGGAGGTGCTCACATGCTTGGGCGTCTTAGACAAGCAGAAGCCTGATAGGGTAAGGCACACCTGCAGCAGTGTTGGGTCAGTGGTATGAGGTCCTTACTGAAGGCCAGAAAGGAGACATCGTTCCTGGAGCCCCCCCCCCCCCCCCCAGCTCCAAAGACTCTCTCAAGCTGCACCTGCTCTGGCTGGCCACTAAAGGCTCCCAGCCCAGGGGCCCTGCCAGGCCGAGATGCTTCCAAAGACAACAGTTTGGAAAGCATGCAGTGTGGGAAAGATGAGTGCAGATTTCTCATTTGTGCTTAATGAGACCCGACTTAGAGATGCGCTTGCTCAGGGCAATGAATGGGATTGATAGGACACGCTAGCTTTTTTCCTCTTTTTTATTGTTATTATTAAGAGATTTTCTATTCATTTTACATACCAACCTCCCCTCTCCTCCCGCTCCCTAACCTCCCCCCCCCCCCCCCCCCGTTCCCACCTCCTCCAAAAGACAAGCTAACTAAAAATAATCTGTGCATGCCAGGCAGTGGTGGCGCACGCCTTTAATCCCAGCACTTGGGAGACAGAACCAGGCGGATCTCTGTGAGTTCGAGGCCAGCCTGGTCTACAGAGTGAGTTCCAGTACAGGCACCAAAACTACACAGAGAAACCCTGCCTTGAAAAAATAACAACAACAACAAACAATAAAATAATAATAATCTGTGCATGCATGTACACATAGGTGTGTGGATGCACATGTGTATATGTATGGGTGTAGCTCAGAGGTCAACTTCAAGTGTAGTTTCTCAGAAGCTGTCCATCTTATCTTTTCAAGACACAGTCTCTCACTGGGACCTGGGGCTTGCTGTTTATAGCTGGCTGGTCAGTGAGCCCCAGGGATCGTCCACCTGTCCACCTGTCTGTCTGCTCAGTGTTGGGAGTTACAAGTGTGAGCCACCATGCCTGGCTGTTTCATTTTTCCCTCCCTCCCTCCCTCCCTCCCTCCCTCCCTTCCTTCCTCCCTCCCTTCCTCCCTCCCTCCCTTCCCTCCCTCCCTCCTCTCCCCCCCCCCCCTCTGGCATGGGTTCTGGAAAAACTTTACCATCCAGCCCCAAGAAGCGACCTTCTCAAAGATTCTCTCCCCTGGAACACCCTGTCCCAAGCATCCTAAATAACTTAGTGTACAGTGCCATCTTTCACTGGTGTGTGCCTCTCTCCCTGCCCTCTTGCTTGCTGCTCCTGTCTGCCACAGACCCCTGGGAGTCATGCTCTGATCTCTGTGTGTCTGTGCTAGAGAGGCAAGGCACAGGCTGCAGTTCTGCAACTAGCCTCATTGCAGGTGGAGTCGTCTCAGGAAGCCAACGCGGAGGTGATGCGGGAGATGACGAGGAAGCTGTACAGCCAGTACGAGGAGAAGCTGCAGGAGGCTCAGCGTAAGCACAGCGCAGAGAAGGAGGCGCTCCTGGTGCGTGTGTGTGCTGCTCAAAACAGAAGGCATGGGGTGTGGCTGGCAGGGTTAATAGGAAGGTCTTGTCCTCGAAGGGAGTGAGGGTGGATGGGAAGAGGGATCAGGGGATTCATTCATTCATTCACTATCTATTTCATGTGTTATATGCGTATGTGCACTGTGTATACAGGTGTCCTTACTCCTGGGTATACTTGTAGAGGCGACAGATTGATTCTGATAGTGTGCCTCTGCCATTCAACACCTTCTTTATTGTTTATTTATTTTGAAACAGAGTTTTCACTGAGCTTGAAGCTTACCATTTAGTCTAGGCCGCTGGCCAGCAATTTTTTTCAGAATACCCACCCCTGTGGCCCTGTGTTAGCCTCCACGGTGCTGGGGTCACAGGCATGCACTGTCATGCCCAGCTTTTACCTACAGGCTAGGAATCTGAACTCAGATCCTCCTGTTGCACAGTAATCTCTTCACCCACTGAGCTATCTCCCTGGCCCAGGGAATTTATTTGATTGTTCATTTGCACGCATTTTTCCTCCTTCTGGAGTAACCCACTGTCTCTGTCTCCAAATACACGTTTCTCCGGCTAATAGGACCATTCACCCACATCTGAGTGGATCCTGGGTTGGTCTGTTTGCTCTATAACCTCCCATGTCCCCGTTCTGGATTATACAATTGCCCCATCTTGGGAGCTCCACCCTCTCCATCCCGAGGTCCGATATTCCCACAGGGGGAAGTGACGTGTGTCATTCTCCCCCCTTCCTGGCTGTGGGATTGGACTGTGCCTCTGACTAGAGGTGGGCTCACATCTTGGCCTCGCTAGGAGGCCCCACATTCTTTGAAGGAGTCTCTCTGTGTCTGGGGTGTCTGTGTCCTTGGACGTTTAATCAATGCACCAGATGTTTGGGTTTTTCCCGGAGTAAGTGGCTGTATTGCATTGTGGGAGGAAGACCTGGGAATTCCTCATTCCGCTTCAGTCGAATGTTGGCCCGCACAGGGACGCTCTGAGCATTTGTGCAATGTTATTTAAGCCTGCACAGGCTATTTTGTTTTGTTTTGTTTCTTTTTTTTTTTTTTTTTGCACCTTTGGAACATAAACTTTCAGGAGAGAGTTACTGGACCCATTGAAAAGCCCACGAGGGGCCAGCATGAGTACTCAGCAGGTGAAGATGCTTATTGCCAAGGTGATAAGCTGAGCTCGATCCCAAGCCCACACAGTGGAAGGAGAGAACAGACATTTAAATGGCTGTCTTCTCACCTCCACACGTCTGACCTCCACACATGTTCCCTGGCTCCCATATCTGCCACCCACAAAATAAAATAAACATACAATCTTAAATGAAGTTAAACAAGAGTAGCTAGATGACGTGCTTTGTTTGGAGGTGAAACCAGACTCATGACAGTTGAGTTTACTCTGTGTGAGAAACATGGGCCGCAGGGTCATGCCTTCGCAGGGAGAGCAGGACACGCTAAGGCACTGTCTGCTCGGGACTTAGGTGAGTCACCTGGGTATCCAGGCCTTGCTGAGGAGAGTGTGTGCCTATTGCAGGAAGAAACCAATAGCTTTCTGAAAGCGATCGAAGAGGCCAATAAAAAGATGGAGGCAGCTGAGCTCAGCCTGGAGGAGAAAGACCAGAGGATCGGGGAGCTGGACAGGTTGATTGAGCGAATGGAGAAGGTAACGGATGCAGCCTGGGCCTGCTGCCCCTGAACAGTCCCTCTGGACCTGCTGCCCTTTGCCCAGTCCCTCTGGACCTGCTGCCCCCCTGAACAGTCCCTCTGGGCCTGCTGCCCCCCTGAACAGTCCCTCTGGACCTGCTGCCCTCTGCCCAGTCCCCCTGGTCCCATAGTTCTTTGAAAACCTGCCCAAAGCCTCAGTACTGACTTCCGTCAGTCCCCTGTCAGGGTAGCACGTCCTGTAAAACACAGAAGGGAGTTGAACCAAGTTCCTGTCTTCCTCTCTGGTGACTATTTCTATGGTTGTTTGTTCCTGTAGTGTTGGCATTGAACCCTTGTGTGTGTTAGGCAAACCCCAGCCCAGCCCATCACAATTATTTTGATACATTTTTTAAAAAGTCACCTGTAAAATTCTTTCTGCAGATGAATATTGCAACAACGAGCTTTGTGGGTTCTCTAGACATGCTCTTCATTTAACCTGATGAGGCAATGTAGCACCCCACCCCTCTTGTTTCTGGGGCATGTGTCTGGGGCAGGTTGACTTTTCCATGACACACCTGGGGCCTGAATGAGATGGGGAGCAAGCTCATCTGTGTGGTAAACAGGCTAACCATGGGGGGAGGGGGGTGGCTTACAGAGCTGACAAGCCAGTCTTGGGCAGGGCTGCACAATGAGGCAGGAAGTGGAAGAGAAAAGACAGGAAGGAAGGAGAGGAAGAGAAAGCGTGGTGACATTGAGCAGCTGACAGCTGACTTCTGGGTAGACTTCTGGAGTTGAAGGCCAAAGCTGGGTCTAGTTTCTGGAAAACAGCTCTCTAGTTACGCTGAAGTTGCCCGTAGCGCCGACCCACCACGGGCATGATGTCATTAGCGCCAAGGGCCAGACCCTGCAAGCTGGAAACCCCAACCTCATGATGGAGCGAGGTCCTGTCTAGGCTTCAGATAGATCTGAGGATGGGCCTCTAACCTCTGCTTACTGGCCTGCTACACAGGCCTTTACTCCTCTGACAGATGGTGACAGGTTCCTTTCCCATGTATGTCTGTGTCCCCCCCCCCACCCCGAAAACAGAGTCTCATCATTTAGGTTTGGAGCCTATATAACTTGTACAAGTGTTTTGGGTAGAATTGCTGAGAGTGGATGTGAGGCAAAGCCCTGCTCAGAGGAGAAGCAAAATCTC
Organism: Onychomys torridus; assembly: GCF_903995425.1. Taxonomy (NCBI): domain Eukaryota; kingdom Metazoa; phylum Chordata; class Mammalia; order Rodentia; family Cricetidae; genus Onychomys; species Onychomys torridus. The sequence goes on along the minus strand of NC_050449.1, from coordinate 65,137,724 downwards.
CCCCTCCCCCTTAGCCAGCAGGGCTCTACAAATGTGTTTAAGGGATTTTGCTATATTAATGTCTATAGTGTATGCCTACTACCACTCCAGAGATGACAGGCACTGTGCCTTTATGAACATTTTCCTACTCTTTCTTTTCAATGAAGTAATTGCAAAAATTCTTACTGTTTGGGGCAAACTTAAATTTACACATGTATGTTTATATATTCAGCAAAGTGCATGAAGCATGTAGCTTGACATACCTATGTTTCTTATTGCTACTGAAATAAGTTACCAAAAAGTCCATTTCTGTTCTGGAGGTGAGAAGTCCAAGAATGAAGTTATTGGCAGGATTTTAGAAGTTCTAAAAGAAAGTCTATTTCCTTGCCTTTTCTAACTCTGAGCACTACTTGTAATACTTGCCTTGTGCCCCATCCGCTGGCATCAGAGTCAGCCATGTGATATCTCCCTAGCTCCCCAATTTTAATTCTATTGCTTCCTCTAGTAAGAGCTCAACTCTACCCATGAGACTCTCCATATCATTAACCATGTTTGCAAAGTTCCCTTTTCTGTGTGAGATGATGTGTTTATAAGGGACTAACCCTGAACTTCTTTGTGTGTGTGTGTGTGTGTGTGTGTGTGTGTGTGTGTGTGTGTGTGTGTGTAACAATTGTTCTGGCCATAATGGCCATAATGTATGTTTTATAAGTAACTAACCCTGTGTAAACATGATGTGGTTGGTCCATAGGACATTGCCAGAATATCAGAGCCTCTTTGCTGGATGATTTTGAAAACAATCAGGAATTTTTCAATGATACTGATTTAAGATATTGATTATCATTAGTTAGAAATATAAATTTTCAAGCTGGACACACACCTTTAATCCCAGCACTCAAGAGGCAGAGGCAAGTGGCTCTCTGAGTTTGAGGCCAGCCTGGTCTACAGAGTGAGTTCCAGGACAGCCAGAGTTACTCAGAAAGACCCTATCTTTAATAAAAAAAAAAAAAAGAAAGAAAGAAAGAAAGAAATATAAATTTTTATAAGACATGTGAGCCTGGGCTGGTGCTCATGTGATTTGATTAGAGTGTCTTGTCTAATCCATAGTATGTGTATGCATTGGGCCCCTTTGGGTTTTGAGCTCTGGGCTAGTAGATGTGTGAAACCCAGGGAATGATGTGCAGACTTGGACACCAGAGCGGGTGTGTCTGGTGTTCATCTTCTGTCTGGCTCCATCTGGCTCCATCTGGCTCCATTTTGATCATGTCTGTTTTAGGAACGGCATCAACTCCAGCTCCAGCTCCTTGAACATGAAACAGAAATGTCGGGGGAGATTGCAGACTCTGACAAGGACAGGTGAGGAGAGCTGGCCTTGGACTTGGAGCAACTCAGAGGTGGACACATACGTGTGTGTGTGTGTGTGTGTGTGTGTGTGTGTGTGTGTGTTGTATGCACACGTGTGTGTTCATGCACACAGAGGCCAGAGGATGATGTCTGGTATTCAACTCTTATCTCTTTCTCCCATATTCCCTGGACCTGGGGTCTCTCAGTGAACGGGGAGCTAGGCTAGAAGCCAGCAAGCCCTGGTCACCCTCTGGCTCCCCTCCTACAACACCCTACCCCACAGCTATGCTCAACTTTTTACATGGGTATTGGGGATTTGAACTCAGGTCTTCATGCTTGCCCAATAAGTCCTCCTCCCCACTGAGCCATCTCCCCAGCCCCGTGTGCCCTGTTTTGGCTAGCTCATTTGACTCTCATGTTTTCATTCATGTGGTCCTCACTCAGCACCGACCTATGTAGTCAGTGTGACATTGGCTGAGAGCACCCAGTGTGGTTCCAGTTCCTTCAGGAGCTTACAGTCACTTCTCACTGCCCAAGGCTGGCTGTTAGTTCAGCGGGACACATCAGAGATGGCCACAAACACAGACGTTCAGTCCGTGTGTGCTCCTGACCCTGAGCGCCACAGGATGCACCTTGTTAATGAGATAACTCATCAGCTGTGACTGATACCGTTTGTCCTGGAAATTAATTTTAAAGTGTTGCTTGTTTCCAAGCCTTACATTGCCCTTTGGCCATGAACTTGTAAAACCTTGGATGGAAAATACAGGAGTCATACATGGCCTTTTCTAGAAATCAAAAGGCAGAGAGGAAAGAAAGGCTGGGCGAGTTACCTGACCCCGAGGCTCTTTCCCTACTAGGCGGATGGAAACTCTTTTTCTAAGTGAGGAATGTTGATCAGATGCCTATCCCTTTGGTTCCCATGGTGAGGGAACTTTGACCTACTGCCTGCTACATAGTACATGCTGGGGTAAAAAAAATCTGTTTTCCTCAATTAAAAAAGTTATTATGTTTATTTATTTATTGTGCAGGTGTGTATATGTTTTACAGATGCTCCATGGCATGAGTGTGGAGGTCAGAAGATAATTCTTGGGAATTCATTCTTTCCTTTCATTATACGGGTCATGTGGGGAATCAAACTCGGATCCCTAGGCTTAGCTGCAAGCACCTTTGCCTGTTGAGCCGTCTCACTCACCCTTCTCCTGTTACTTGAGCGGTTCCAAAGTTGTGAGATCCTCACTAGTTTCTGCTTTGGTGCTAAAGAGGGACCTGGTGTGGTTGGGAAATGGGACAGAGACACCGAACTCTTCTTCCAGTGTTCTGCTCCCACGATGCACAGAACCGTCTACTAGCTCCGTTTGCTTGGTTTGAGCGGAGCAAAGAGAATAATGTCTCTAATAAATGCCCAGAGATGTTCTGTGGTGTGTGGGGCAGGGTCAGTGGAGGGCTTTCCACCTGTGCCTCGTTTGTTCAGTAAGTGATGGGCACAGCAGTGCTGGCTGCAGGCTTTCCGGGACTCCACCCCTGACTGCAGGGGCTTCACTGGGTTCTTAGACTCCCCTTCTCGGTCCCCTGATTAAGATCACTGACTGTGTGTCCCAGGCTGTATTAACCCCGAGCAGAAATCCTCTCATGCCTGTCAGTGGAGAAAAAACTCATTCTGCCCCAGGAGGTACAGACGTGTCCTTATACAGAGGAGGGGACCTGAAGGACTCTCTGGGGTGATATTGATTCTGAGTTGACGAGGAGGGCATGGCTTAAGTCTGAGTTCTGGTTCTCACAAGGCTTCTACAACGCTGTGTCTTTCCCTGCTGCCCTGACTGTTCCGAGGCAGGGCCCGAGCGCTCTCTTCTTCCTTAGGTACCAGCAGCTGGAGGAGGCATCCGCCAGCCTCCGGGAGCGGATCCGACACCTGGATGACATGGTGCATTGCCAGCAGAAGAAAGTGAAGCAGATGGTTGAGGAGGTAAGCTCTCACAGAAGCCTGGGACCCGGGACTGCTTCCCGCTGTGGGGAAGAGATAGCACTCTAGCTCACTCGTGACTTTGCCCGGGGCCACTGTGGTCACAGCCCAGAGGGACAGCTCCCCTTGTGTGCTGTGTGGACCAATGATTGTTCCCTTCAAAGGAGGGTTTGCTCTAGAACCAAAGTACTGGCCAAGTGCAGTTCACAGTGCATACACTCTCCAAGGACAGTGGCACCCATGTGAGTCCTGTAGTTTAGGGGACGAAAGGTGACAGAGGGCGATCTCAGCTCAGGTTTCCGTGTGCCTCCCGAACCCACCCTCATCTCCTGCACCGTGTGTCTTGGCTGTGCCCTTTCTTGGCTCCTGGGTGTCCTTTGTCTTGCCCCGTTCATTCCTTCCCCATGATGCTCTGCTCCCTGTGTCCCCCTTTTCCTCTCTCTAGTTTCCCTCCATCTTCTCTCTCTTCTGCATCCTCCTCTCCCGTGTGATACGAAAAGTTACATATTTCATCTGCTGGGGGTTTATTTATCATTCTGGTTTTTTTTTCTAAATGAGAAGAAAAGCAGGTAGGTTGAACATTTAGTTCTCTAAGAAGAAAAATAAATGGCTTATTATGGTCTGCCCTCCCTTTCCTGTGATACTCAGCAGAAGAAAAATCCATCTGCAGTTGAAGCTGGTCACATGTCCTTGTAGATGTTTCTTACTTAATTTGAAAAATTGATAGGATAGAAAAATAACAGTAACTGTTATGAGAATATGTAAGTAAGGGTTCTAAGACTATCTAGGGTCTAAATCTTTAGCTTGAAAAATAAAGTCAAATGAAATAAAAGTTTGGTTGGCAGAAAAAAACAGGGAAAACTATTTTACTTACAATAATCACTGCTTTAAAATATGTGTCCATTTTATGTGTGCCTGTGTATGTATGTGCTCATGTGCATGCATGTTCCGTGTGTGTGCATGTGTGTGGAGACCAGGAGACAACCTTGCTGTCTTGCCTCAGGTACCATATACCTTATTTCTGGAGACAGGGTCTCTTACTGGCCTGAAGCTTGCCGTTCTGGCTGGCTGGTAAGCCCCAGACATATTCATGTCTCCACTTCTCTGGGGCTGGGATTACAAGTGTGTACCACCACACCTAGCCTGTACCACACCACCTAGCCTGTACCACCACACCTAGCCTGTACCACCACACCTAGCCTGTACCACCACACCTAGCCTGTACCACCACACCTAGCCTGTACTACAGCAAACATCTAGCCTGTACACAACACCTAGCCTGTACTACAACAAACACCTAGCCTGTATCACCACACCTAGCCTGTACCACAACACCTAGCCTGTATCACCATACCTAGCCTTTCCCATAGGTTCTGGGATCAAATTCTGATCCTCGTACTTGCAAGAAAAGCATGTTACCAACTGAAGGTCTCCCCAACTCCGACTATTTTTAAATGAATCATTAATATTTAAAGTGTAGCTACTGTCAATAAATTACATACATGACAGATAAAAGCATATCTACTTTAGCAGTCTAGAAAATGTGGGTATTCCTGTGGTGGGGATAAGGTCAGGGGATTGAGGGTGGGAGGAACATTTTGTTTAATTAGGTCTAGAATAAACATTCACAGTAGATAAAATCTTGTTTCCACACGAGAAGTCAGGCACACTGTGTCGAGTCTTGTGTGGCTCGCACACAAGTGTCCAGGGGTAGCAGAAGCTGGGGAGGAGCCGGGCTGCATCTTCCCTGACTCATGCACTCATGTGGGAGCACCATCAGCCACAGTGATGGGCAAGATCCCACCCCACCCCAGCACGGGCAGAAGTGTGTTTGCCAAGGGAAACACCTGTCATCTCGAGGGACCTTGGCTGTCAGAGCACACTTCTCCACCTCTGACCTGCCCATATTTAAAGTGGGAGGCAGAAGTGATGTCTTAATTAGTGGGATCCTAACTGGGGCTACCATTTCTCTGTCCTCACAGTAGGGAGTAAGCTTTGGATTGATTGGCTTTTGAGTCAGTAAAATCCTTGTCTATAAGGCGTTGGTTGTGACTGAGACCAAAGTCAGAGTTGTGTTTTTTTTTTTTTTTAAGGTACTTTCAGATAACTTCAGAACTCTGTGTTTTTGTCATATTTCCAGAGTATATTCTTAATTAAAGAGAGTGAAGGCACACACACACACACACACACACACACACACACACACACACACACACAGAGTTCTCAGTATCTGAGGCATTTTGTTCTAGAACCCTCTAAGGACCCCAACATTTTTGGATGCTCAAGTCTCATATATAAAATGGCCCTGTATATGTATACTACAGTTGTAATCCTCCTATGTATTTAAAAAAAAGATTTACTTGTAGTGTGTGTGTGTGTGTGTGTGTGTGTGTGTGTGTGTGTGTGTGTGTGTGTTCATGTGTTTGTGCTGTATGCGGTCACTGCTTGTTTCATCCAGCAGAGGGCGTCGGATCCCCTGGGCCTGGAGTTACATGTGCAGCAGCAAGTGCTCTTAACTGCTAAACCACCTCTCCAGGCTCTCTTCTGTGTATCTTAAATCATTCTGGATGACTTACAATACTGGATATAGTGTAAAGTGTTGTTCTTCAGTCTTGTTTAGAGGATCATGATGGGGAGAAAAACCTGTACATGCTCAGCACAGATGTAATTTTTACTTTCTCCAATACTTTTAATCTGAAGGTGGTTGAATCCACGGTGTGGATCCCATGGATACAGAGGGCAGAGCCGGCCCGTGTGGGGTGTGTGTTTAAACAGGGAAGCGTGCAAAGACTGAGATCCGTGCCTTTTATTTCACTTTTCCCACACAAGCGTCTTGAATTGAGGGTGGAAGATCGGCCGGTGGAGAGAAAGGGCCCGCACCGGCAGGACAGCGTTGTGAGTGGCGCTACTGCCACCTACCGGCCGCTTGGGTTTTAACAGCGAAAGCAGATTTTTATTTTTAAAAGTCTGTATTCTGAATTTAAGATCTTCAAATCAGGAAGTAAAAATAATCAAGTTTGTTCAGCACACTGTGGTCACACCGACAGAAAAAGAGTAGTTTGAAAAAAACTTAATTATTGTGGGCACTTAGGTTGTTTAAAGTTAGAAACGTGGAAGAGTGTCGTGGACAAGTGAGTATGTTCAGAGGAGCCACCAGGCTGGAAAGGAGACAGGAGTGGCATGGGGGAGGGGCGAGGGGGGAGGGTTGGAGGGACTGAGGAAGACGTGGCTGGGGGCGGGATGCTGGCGGGGTCTTAGAAAAGGGTTTGTGTTGGCACTTGTGTGTGATATTTGGGTGCACTGAAAATGATTTTTTTTTTTTTTTTTTTTTTGTGGAGCTGGGGATCGAACCCAGGGCCTTGTGCTTGCTAGGCAAGCACTCTACCACTGAGCTAAATCCCCAACCTTTTTTTTTTCTTTTTAAAGATTATTTATTATGTATACAGAAGAGGGCACCAGATCTCATTACAGATGGTTGTAAGCCACCATGTGGGGGTTGGGGATTTAGCTCAGTGGTAGAGCACTTGCCTAGCAAGCACAAGGCCCTGGGTTCGATCCTCAGCTCTGGCAGAAGAAAAAAAAGAAAGAAAAGGGTTTGTGGCAGAGGGGAGTGTTATTTTGGTGCAAAGCAGGCCAGAGCCACTGGGTGGCGCTCTCAATGAGGAAAGTATTGAGACTCACTCAGAATACAGCTTTTCTGATACCCGCTGCTCTGAGTACATAGTCTCAGATCACAGGTGCATCCCTTACAACGTGAAAAGGCAAGCCCGGAGTTTGCTAGTGTTGCTCCTGATCCCATGTGATCAGATAGTTGGTGGAAATCTGCTGAGTTTGGCAATGTTCTTTATTTTTATTATTTCTTATCTCTCTGTGTGTGTGGTGTGTGTGTGTGTGTGTGTGTGTGTGTGTGTGTGTATGTGTGTGCGCGTGCTGTGTCTGTTACTGTGATCTCAGCTTTGTCGTTATAGAGAGCCCACACAAAAACATAGCTCTCCTCAAAGGGAGTAAGAGAGAGTTCATTCTGGAGCCAGATATGAATGACCGTACCTGGACACATGCATTCAGGGTACCCGGAATGCCATGTTCCAATGTGGTTAACAGTTTGGGGACGTCTTTGTAGTCACACCCAAAAGGAAGTCATAAGTCCAGGCACTTTTCGAATCCACTGTTAGGAGCTCTGGGCAGGCAGGGACTCTGCTATAGGTCTGATGACAGCCTTAGATTTGGGGTGGTTGAAAGCTAATGGTCTGTTTAGTTAATAATCTCAGAAGGTTTCACCTGGTAGTCACAAGGGTATTAGGTCAGACACAGCTGGGCAATTAATAGTAGCCTAAGATAATTTGGCTCTGGATCTGCAACATTCCTACTCTCCACAATCAGCAGGTTCCCACCAGTCCTCCAGCCTTGCAGAGTCTTTAACGTAGGTGTGGCTTTTTATGAGAACTTCGGTTCACTGTAACAAAATCAACAAAGTCACAGCGCCATCACCCCAGGTCACTTGGGCCTCGTTTTGAAAACTACACACCGAATTAGTCACCGTGGAATGCTGAATTCCCACTTTAGTGGGGAAGTGTGTTTTTATCTGTCAACACCTGGTACCCGGAGGGAGGGAGAGGCACTTTGGAGCTAGGGGCAGCCCGTAGGTGCAGTCTCTTCTTCAGGGATGTTTTCCTTCTTTCCCTTGAAGTCCAAAAGCTTGTCCCTGTCACTGCTCCACCTTCCCCAAGGCTGGGACTCCTCAGGGAAGTCTCCTGCCATTTTTTGGTCCTATTTTGGCGATGACAGCTTTGAAGGAAGTGTCCGTGTGAGCTTATTTATCAGCCCCAAACACCCAGCTCTCGCCGATGAGTCTCTTAAAAACCTTTTGTGTTCAGCAATACGTTTTCCCTACCTCAGTATATCTTTCTGTTTGTTTGTTTTGCGCTTTTTTTTTTTTTTTTTTTTTTTTTTTTTGAGACAGGGTTTCTCTGTTTAACCGTCCTGGCTGTCCTGGAACTGATTATGTAGACCTGGCAGACCTCGAACTTGAGATCCGACAGCCTCTGCCTCTACCATTCCCTGACATGAATATCACTTTTTTTTTTTTTTTTTTTTTTTTTTGGTTTTTCGAGACAGGGTTTCTCTGTGTAGCTTTGCGCCTTTCCTGGAACTCACTCTGTAGCCCAGGCTGGCCTCGAACTCACAGAGATCCGCCTGCCTCTGCCTCCCGAGTGCTGGGATTGAAGGCGTGCGCCACCACCGCAGGGCATAAATCTCACTTTTAAGAGCAGTGGTCAAAATAAAAGTGATTGTCCCAGCTTCTGCTGTCTTTTGGCTTCCACTGTTAGGGGGTGGTAAGGTCATGTGCTCCTGAACTGTTTTCCATGTTAGCTAGTAAGCATGTCTTCATTTTATTACTCACCCTTTTTTATGATGGCGTTCTTTCGGTCTTTGTATATATGTGTGCATGCATGTGTACGGGCACATGTGTGCATGTGTAGGCCAGAGGTTGTCAGGTGTCTTTCTGGATCACTCTTCACTGTAATTACGGAGGCAGGGTCTGCCACTGAACCTGGAGCTCACTGATACAGCTAGTCTATCTAGCCAGCTTGCTCTAGGGAGCCCCTGTCTTCACTTCCCAGTCATTAGGATTACAGGCAGCCACCACCTTACTTTTCATGGGGAGGCTGAGGATCTGAACTCGGGTCCTTATGCTTGTACAGCAAGCGCTTTACCACTGAGCCATCTTTCTACCCCCAACAGAGCTGTTTGGTTAAAGTGAGAAGATAATCACGTTCCCTTTTCTGTTTCTCCACCTGGCTGAGAACTAGGATCACCTGGGGTTGGGGGTGGGGGCTTAGAAAACCTCCAAAGCTGGCAGATGCTGGTGGGAGCAGATTGGGTATTGGAGTCTCTTGAGAGAGAGAGAAAGAGAGAGAGAGAGAGAATGCGTGAGTGCATGCGTGCGTGTCTAGCACACAGCAGACTGGTTTTCCTTGTAGAGTTTCATGTTGTCAGACTTTCTGGCCAGCCTACTTTAGAAGCTCCTGTACCCAAGGTGGAAAGCTGGCTGTAACCCAGAGAAGGGTACTGTCATAGATAAAAAGCCTGGGGAACAGCAACCAGGGACAAGAGCAAGGGATTTAAGAAGTGGGCCATCTTTTCCTGCTAGCCCTAGGTTCTGGGTCCTGGAAGAGCGCTGTGGCAACATGCTAATGTGCAATAGTGGCTGTTGGCATCCACAGTGTAGGAATGCCCCATGGGTGCCCGGAATCCATCCAGGTTCACAGGTGTGTCCAACATGTTGACATCGAGCACAGCATTGCCACCTACAAAGTACATGTTCAAGACCCGGGGTGGGGGCGGGGAGGAGAGAAAGGAAAATCTCATCCTGTATTAAGTGAATTTGCTGTTTTGTGCCACATTCATAGCTGTTTCTATGCTTCACAAGGCCTGTGGGTTGTGGGTGGACCCTCCTGCAAGGCTTTTCCAGTGGAGGATGAGGTCAGTTGTTGAACAGAAAATAGAGAATGTGTGTACTCAGGGCTTGCCGTGTGTGTGTGTGTGTGTGTGTGTGTGTGTGTGTGTGTGTGTGTGTGTGTGTGTGTGTGGACTCTCCCTGTCTGTAGTCACGGACTTGCCCCACATTGGTTTAAAGGGTCACTTTCTGCCTTGGACTTCAGCCCCTCAGTGAACAGCCAAACGCAGTGGCTTTGTGAGCAGGGCCTCCCTTTCACACAAAAGCCAAAGCAGGGTTTGTTTGCAATGCCATGAAATGGCTTTGGAAGTCCCATCTCATCACCTCAGACATTTGGCAGAGTGACGGGGCCATGGCCTTGGGGAGGCAGGTGCCCTCAGCGGAGCAGCTAGAGAAATACTTGTCTGAGACCGAAGCGTTGAGTTCCTGGCTCTTAGGTCAGCTGGCAGAGCAGTTTCTCTTCTGCCCATAGAAGGTTCTGGACTGACCCCTGCAGGCCCCGAGTCCACACACACCTCTGCCGCCAGAGAGCTTTATGGACATAGTGTGAGATATCCATAAATCAGAAGAGAGCCGTGAACTTTAGAGCCAAGCAGATCTGTGTGGACTGGTTGTGGGACTTTGAAAATTTATTCATTTTCCTTTCTGCAAAATAGAATTAATAAGAATGTCTGCCTGAGAAGGTTTTGTAGGCACAAATTAAATGAGATTATGTGTGTGTGTGTATCACTTATTCATTGGAACAACACAGAAAATATCTAATGAATACTAGCCACCACTAATATTACTGCTTTCAATAAATGGTTTCTTATGATGCAGACCCACAGTGGAGGTAAGTGGTCAAAGTATCTGGTTATGGCCTCCCCTGTACTCGGAGCTGGCCTTCTTCTCTGTGGGAGTCATGGGAACCAAACTGGATCTTTGGGCATGCCTCTTCTTCTCTGTGTGCTGTGTGCCACTCTCTAACTTATCCATCAAACTGCATATATATATATGGGGGGATAGAGTCTCATGTTGTCCAGGCTAGCCTCAAACTAACTATGTAGCCAAGGATGACCTTAACCTTGGATCCTCCTGCCTTCAACTCCCAAGTTCTGGGATTACATGTATGTGTCATATGCCTAGTTTTTGTAGTGCTGGAGATTGAACCCAGGGTCCCTTGCATGCTAGGCCACCACTCTGCCCACTGAACTATATCCCTCATCAGGTTCTTGAGTAGAACGGTTAAATTGTCTCTGTCTCAAAGATCTTCATTTCAAAACTGTTATGCGATGTGCTGAGATGTACAACACAAAAGGGTGCTTTGGGGAAATGCCCTGTGTCCCAGTTCTTCCCATAGCTGGTAATTAGGTCCACGGGGGTCAGGGAAGGAGCCATGACCCTGAACCCTCGTCCCTAACCTACTCCATTGAACTGTCCCCAGATCATGTCGCATGAGCTCTTCTCCACATTTAGTCTCCGACTTTTTGGAAGATGATAAGATGCTAGCCTGCTCTGGGTAGACGCAGAGGTGGACACGTCTTACTGGGTGTGATTAGAAGAATGCTTGTACACTCTGCGGGGAAGAGGTGGTGTTTATCTGTGCTGAGCCCTGGAGCAAGCAGGAAAGATGTGCTATTCAAAGGAAACCTTGACCCTGTGGGGTCCTCAGTGGTGATAACACTCTCAGACAGTAGCCTCGACACAGACAACCTCAAACTACAGAGCAGAGAGACCTCAGAGACCCACAGGATATTTTTTTTTAGAAATTTGGGTTCCTAGACATCAAAGCAAGAACTGCACTGAACAGGACTATTAAAAATAACTCAGAAAGTGCCAGGTGGAACAACCACAGAAGATGCCCACTAAGGAGAAGGGAAGAGAGGCGAAGTGTGCCAGCCCTGTGGGAAGGAGGCACGCCTCACTGGATCACACTCCTGAAAATGCAGATTCAGCCCAATGTCCTGGCAGCTTGGTTATCTTTGTATATGGTGGCCCTCATATTTGGAGGTGGCCCACTGGTGTCCTTCCTGAATTACTGTCTACAGTCATTGTCAGTGAATGTCTCTCTCTTCTTCTTTAAGGAAAGTTCAGTTTGCTTCTCGCCTTCTGAGCATCTTGCCTGAATAGACATGGTTCTACCAACTTCAGGAAAAGTGGGAATATGCCCAATGAAAAGAGAAATATGCCTAGGTTTCTGGGAGCCAGCAGGTGCTATGGTGGCAGTTTTAGTTAAGGGTGGTGTTCACTTGCAGAAGGCAGTAGACTGGTGATGGAGTGAGCATCCCTCTGACCTTGGCATGTCTACCAGTTTGTTGTAGGAAAGTGTGTTGGAGTGGGGGGCATGCTGTCTTGTCGGAGTTTGCCCTTGTTCATTCATGCTGGTGGTCCTGTTGACCCCAGCTTAGGTTGACATGGAAGGGAAGGAAACAGACAAGACAATTAATTCCACACCTCAAAAGAGCTCTTGGTGACATGAGCCTGGGTGTGGGTCCCGTTTAAGGCTGGACCCCACATACTCTGTAGGGTTGTGGAGCGTTGGAGTCAGAGTCAAAAGCTACTTACCCTCTTGTGACCATAGGTAGTCACTTACCTGCGCTGTTCCTAGGGACTCAATCTCTGGCATTTCTTCTGGAACAAGTCATTACCCAGTTTCAGGAAGTGAAATCACAGGACCTAAGGGAGTGTGGCCCTGGACCTCAGAGAAGGTGCATCCTGGGTGAATCTCCCCTCTGGTGTGGTGTGGTATGCTTTTGTCTGTCTGAAGTTTCTCCTCTCTTGGGCTACAGTCAGTCCCTTGAAGCCTTGCTCTGTGGAGCAGATGGCGAGGCGTCCAGAGTGTGAACTATACTCCTCGTGTGTCCTTACGGCTGCTCCTGCCTCCTGTCCTGCCCCTGGTTGTAGGCTAATTGGTGAGCTTCTTAGATCCGGGTCCTTTGCTTCAGCTTACACTCCTGTGTCTTAGTTCTGTCTTCCTACCTAGGTTGGCATGGTGTCTGCTTGACTTAAATTGCTTCCAAACCCAACTTGTGTTCAAATCCTTAGTCACCCAATATACCCCTGCTCTTATTTGGACCCTTTGCCTGGACTCCCAAGGCTGTATCTTGTCTCCTGACCACTCTCCACCCCACCCAAAGGGTCAACTTGAGGCAGGATTTATTTATAGCCAGTGAAAATGTTATCGTTTCAAAAAATCTAGTGGTTAACATAGTGTATGTAGTCACTTCTTTATTTTAGTTAAAAATCTTAAAACTTTGTCCATGAAATTTTTAGAGGTATCACAAAGAACACAGTTGGGTCAACCTTTCTTCCCTATGTATTCTAGAAGAAAAGGATCATAAGAGCATAAGCAGGTCATAGTGCATTTAGTGCATAATCTTTGTCAGTATGGTGAACACTCACTACGGATTGGAAGGCAATATGGCGTCCTCAGCTGGCAGGCCACATTTCTCCTTTGTAAACTAATGCTCATGTCCCTCACTGAATTTTTAAATCAGTTCCTTTATGTTCCTTCCTGATAATTTGTATGAACTCTTTGTGTTGCTAGCATGGATCATTTATTGAAAAATACTTGTGATGTTCTCATCTGCCAGTCAGTGGTATTTGTGGCATCTCTTATACAAATACTGAGTTTTTCTGGGATTATATGTATCATTGTTTCCACTGTGTTGTATGTCTTGTTGGTCATTTTCTGTAATGGTATTAAAGTTTTGTTCGTCATCTTTATCTTTTATTGAACCCCACATGTCTGTCCCCGCCCCCTTCCTTCCTCTGGTGTTGTCTACAGCCCTTCCACTGGATTTGGCGGGGTTTGCCTTCACTCTTCTGTTGTGCTATTTGGTTTGGTTTTGTCTCTCCCCCTCAAAGAATGGAAGCTCTGTGAGGGCAGGGACTTTGGCCTGTTTCATTCATGACTGTATTACTAATACCTAGAATGGTCACTGGTATCCAGTAGGTGTCAATAAATATTATTTTTGGACAAATAAAGACTAAGCCATCTGGATTTGTGTGTGTGTGTGTGTGTGTGTGTGTGTGTGTGTGTGTGTGTGTGTGTGTCTAGTGTGGCCAGGACTCACTCTGTCTCTTTCTGGCTCATGAGAAGCTTGTTTTTCTACATCATTGTCCACCTTTGGCAAGCTGGAGTTCTTTCCCCTGTGCTATTATCTTTGAATATTCTTGTCCTGCTCGTCTGCCAGAGTCTTTATGGAAGCCCAGTCTTTAGATGTAGGAGTTGGGTGTATGGGGGGAGCAGACAGGTCCAACCTACTGATAAGTCTGCAAGATCAGAAGCGAGTATGTAAGAAGTACCCTCTGTAAAGCAGGTATGAACATGGACGTGAGCTCCTGCTCTCAAGGGACTCTCTGAATGACCTTTAAACTTACCAGAGGGTGAGCAGAGTGTGCTAAGTGACATACCCGGTTCTAAGCCATGGTCCTTTGAAATGGTCCTTTCAAAATATCCCTAAAGTTTAGGTGTTGAGAATATGATATTTTGAAAGGACCATTTCTGGGAACACAGAAACTGGACAGCTTATCCTGTACTCTGAAGAAGTGAAATCTGGCTTTGCCCCTACCTCTGCTTCTGACTGGGCTTGGGATTCACAAATTCATAAATTCCTCATCCTTTCCAAGATTCCTTGTCAGTAAAATGAGACCGGTCACGACAGTCCCTGTCCCAGAGGTGGTGGCACGGACTGACTGACTGATGACATGCATGCCAAGTGCTTTATGACCACAGTGCCTCCAAGTGTGAACTGATCCTCCTGTGGGTGGACAGTCTGCAGGGAGGAGGCCGTGTCTGATAGCATCTTGCAGGATGGGTTGGGTTTTTCTAGGCTGGGATTGACAGGGTAGAAGAGGTCATGCCAGATAAGATGTAGAGTAAATAAAACAAAAAATTATGAAGACCAGAAAGTATGGGGTGGGTCCAGGCGTGGGTCCAGTTTGACTGCATTAGACGAGGTTAATTAGACAAGGAGCGGTAAATGAAGAAGCAGGGAAATGTGGGTTGAGACCCATTGTGGTGGGTGGTGGGCACTGAGCCTAGAACAAGGTGGTTACCACTTGAGATTGCTCAGTGGCTCTTCCTGCTTGGTTTTGCCTGAGCCTCAGAGTGGTGTCTAGGATGCCAGGCTAATAGCAGGGTTGAAGGAAGAAAGGGTTGGGAGGAGAGCTCGGCTGGTGTGGGCAGGGTTCATATTCACAACGCCTGCATTTTAGGGATATTTTGAAAGGACCGTTTTTAGTGTCACTTTGGTGCCAGCTGTGGAGAGATGGGCATTGTCTGGCCCTGAGTCAGCCTTCTTCCCAGATATTCCCATCAGCATCTGGGGCTGTTCCTCTGAAATTTTATCCACCCAGGAAAGCTCAGGGACAGACAAGCAAGTTGTTTTCTTTCTCCATCCCACTTGCCTCCCCCTGGGCGGGGCAGTTTAAAGAATGGGGCCTTCCTGGGCGTGGTGGCGGCATATCCTGTGGCCTGCAATTCCAGAACTTGGTAGATAGAGGCAGGAACATTTGAAGATCAAGGTCATCCTCAGCTGGCCCAAGCTAATGAGACCCTATCTCAGAAAATAAAATGGGCAAGGACTACGACTGGGGATATGGCTCAGTTGGCAGAGTGCTTGCCATGAAAGAATGAGGGCCCAAGTTCAGATCCCCAGTGCTGCCAGAAGGCTGAGTGTGGCAGCACCAGGCAAGGTCCCTTGAACTTGCTGGCCGGCCAGTCTAGCTTAATTGGTGAGATCCAGGTTCAGTGAGGAAGACATCTGTCATTAACCTCTGCATGCACACATGTGTGCATGTGCACAGACACACACATACAACATGTACACACACGTACAGATGCATGCATGCACGCACGCACTGGGCAGCCCCAAGAAGTCCTTCATAAAGGCAAATCCCACAATACCATTTTTTCCCAGCCCACCCTTTTTCCCAGGCCACTGTCATAATGCTAAGGTATGGTCCTCAAGAGGATGGTAGCAGAAGAATCCCCCAACAGCGGGATGTGGATAAAAAGAGCCAGGGTCTCAGCATTAAAGAGGCTGCGGCTGAGATCTCAGCTCTTTCCAGCATCTTGCACCTTGGATCCTTGCTGGGGGTGATAACCACTTTGGGGTGTTTGTGAGCATCGCGAACTAAGCCATCCAAGGCCTATAGCTAGTACATCTTCCTTTCTTTCCAGTGGATGCATTGGCATTGGGAAGCCAATGCGCTCCTTCTTCCCTGATGTTTAAGTCATTCTTGGGTACCCAGGAGGATCTGCATGCTGTTCAACACTGAGAAGTTGAATTCTCATCAATCTAAGGTAGAAATCAAACCAAATAAGATTATCTTAGCTCAGAAGCCCATTTCAACTGATCCTTGTGACTAGCATAGTTCTATTGTTATATATTACTTCAAACTTAATAGAAAAAATTGATTAAAATATGCACCCGGTTCGTATCCAGCCTGGCTGAATGCCACAAGACACATTAATTGAAAGTGGATTTCCACTACCTACTCCAGCTCCATGAAGATGAAAAATGTGCCTATCTCCTCTGGGCTCCCATTGATTTTTCATTTTCTCCACTCACAGCTTCATTTAGCAATTTTCAGTTTCATTTGGTCAGGGCCTTGATTCATCCCCTCCCATGAGGTAATGCACCCTCCTCTTCATCCTTGTGAAGCCATTTTTCCAGGCTGTGTTAGCGCAGGACACCATCTGATCTTGTCAAATTGCTCCATGCCTTATGATATTGAAAAGGAGGCTAGGCTTTATTATTTTTACTTTTACATGTTTATGGTGGCTTTTCCTTTATCAAGGACAGTGGAGTTTAAATTTATAACTCAAAAGGGTAGAGATGTAGCCTAGTGGCAGAGTGACTTGGTACTCAAGGGCCTGCGTTTGGTCCTCAGCACTGCAAGTTAACCAAGCCAAACCAAACGTGAAAATATGACAATATGGCAACACCACACAACTTCTACACTAGCGTCACGGGGAGTTGTGCCAAACCAAACCCTTCGAAAGAAGGGTGCAAAATGCTGCTTACGTTCATGTTTTCAAGATGTTGTATAGGGGATCAAACATGATCCCTGCTTTGCAGAGGGTATAAGAATGACTGTGGGTTGGGCGCTTGCCTAGCAAGCACAAGGCCCTGGGTTCAATCCTCAGCTGGGGGAGTCAGAGTCGGGGAATGACTCTGACAGATCATAGAGCAAGAGATCTGGTTGAGAACAGGGAAGGCGCTCTAAGGACAAGAGGAAGCAGAAGCAAGAGGTGGAAGTTTGAATGAATTCTAGAAGGTTCTTCCTGTCCTGTTCTATCCTTGTTCTGTAAGAGTCCTGACTCAATGGCTCTCTAGTGGTTTTGAAAACAGTGTTGGTATAGGGGAGGGGAGATATCTGGAGAGATGGCGGAGTGAAGAACACTTGCTGCTCTTGCATAGAATCAGGGTTCGGTTCTCAGTGCTTATGACCACCTACAACTCCAGTTCCAAGGAATCCTATACTTCTGGGCTCAAAGGGTACCCGAGTGCATGTGATGTACATAAAACTTCTGCAAGCACATACACATAGAAAACAAATACATTCTGAAAATAGTACTGTGGATCTGAGCTAATTCCTTGTGGGAATTTTAAGTTTTCAAATACCGTGACAACAGATATTTCCCATGAGAAGGCCATAGAGACTCATAATAAAGTTTCATGTTTCTTTATTTTGACCTAAAATCAATTTCTCAGTATTCAGAAACATGGAATGTCATTTACACATCTTTGGCCAATTTTTTTTTTTCCCCGAGCTGAGGATTGAACCCAGGGCCTCGTGCTTGCTAGGCAAGCGCTTTACCACTGAGCTAAATCTCCAACCCTTGACCAATGTTTTAAGGAGAGAGTACACAAAGTTTAAAGTAGATAGCCGGGGTGGTGGTGGTGATGGGTCCTCAGGAAGGAAGCAATAACACAGCGGTGTGTTAGTGATGACAGGCGTGGCTTCTTGGGTAACGTTAGTTAATGCACTCACGGCCCTTCGATCTTGATCTTGAAAACGTGTGCCTGTAGGCCTTGTGGCTATTCCTACAATGAAAACAAATGCACAATAAAGCAGATTTGAAAGGAAAGAGACAGAAATGTCACATGTGTAGCCTAGCTTCTTCCTATGACAAGAGCTTAAACAGTTGAATCAATGTGACTATTGGTATTTTTTGTTTTATCTGGTTCTCTGAGAAAGCAGCCATTCATGAGCACCATGGAGAACTGTGTCAGTCCATTCATGAATCAGGCAGCACCACACACAAGTGTTTCAGTCCAGGACTTCACAAGGGGCACAAAGGAGACACTTTCACAGGGTGTTGTCTGAAGCAAGACAAGGAAAATATGGAGGGCTGGGGATGTAGTTTGGTCCCTAGACTATCTGCCTAGTGTGCAGAAAGGCCTGGGTTTAATCCCCAGAATAAACCAGGTGTGGTGGTCCACTCTGTAAGTGGAGGCAGGGGTCAAGTTCAAGGTCATTCTCAGTTACTTGGGAGGTCAAGACCAGCCTGGGATCCATGAGACCTTGAATTAAATTTAAAAATAATGTGTGTGTGTGTGTGTGTGTGTGTGTGTGTGTGTGTGTGTGTGTGTGTGTGTGTTTAAATTAGAAAGTGCCTAGTTAGATGTTAGAGGGCAGTTTCTGATCTCTGAAGCCCCTAGATAGAGGTTCATTGGTGGATTCTGGTCCAGTACTTGCTCTGATTGGTGCTCCTCATTATAGGTTAGTTTTTGGCTTCTGATTAAATTTGAGTTTCATTCTCTTAAGGCAGTTGTTGACCAGTAATTCCCCAAGAGGTTCTATTTACTTGGGTCAGAACCCCAGGAGTTGATGCCTAATTATTTCAACACTTTCTGGGTTTGCAGCCTCTCCCTATAAGATTTTTACCCAAACCTAACTGTCCTCCATCATAGCTGGTTTGTCTTTGTCTCAGTGAAGGACTTCTAGTTGTGACCAGGGTGTTTCTTTCTTTGTTTATAATGGGACCTTACACTGTAGCCTAGGCTGGTCTGGAATTCACTATGTGGCCTCTGCTGGCCTGGAATATGTGACAGTCTCCCTGCCTTGCCCTCCTGAGGGCTGGAATTACAAGTGTGAGCCCCTGTACTTACCCTTGACTCTAGGTGTTGGTTGAGGTAGACTCATGTAGTTCAAAATAGCCTCAGATGTACTGTGTAGCTGAAGCTGACCTTGAACTTCTGGTCAGTACCTGAGTATAGAGATTACAGGTGTGCACCACCACCCAGTTTTATGAAGTGCTGGTGATTGAACCCAGGGCTTCATGCATGATAGGAAAACACTCTACCAAGTAAGCCACATCCCCAGCTCCTGACCACCAGTTGGGTTTGTTGTTGTTGTTTTGTAGAGGGTGGCTTGAGGCAGGGTTCCTCTGTGTAGCCTTGGCTGTCTTGGAACTCACTCTGTAGACCAGGCTGGCTTTGAACTCACAGAGATCCACCTGCCTCTACCTCCCAAGTGCTGGGATTAAAGGCGTGCATCACCACTGCCCAGCTTGACCAACAGTTTTTGACATGACTGTCAGTACAGATTTGAGGAGGGAGGAAAGCAGACTGGACACACGGTTCTGGGATGAGTCATCTAGCTGGGAGAAATCTTGCATGCACTCTGCTTCACGTGCTTCCTCTTTTATGAGGCATTTTCCATGTATATTATCATTTCCCAGCTGGGATAAGAAAATACCTAAAGAATATTTTTCTTAACAACCTGTGTCAATCATCTCTAGTATCAGATGCTTATTTGTGGCTGTATCTCACTAATTTCTCCTCCCAGTTCCCAAGTTCCATATTGAATTATGTTTTCTGAGCCTTGCACAACTGGGTGTTGGTCACATAAACCCAGCTATAGGGGGTGTCGTTTTCCATCTTCTAACATAAAATGGCCTGTCTCCTACATGTTATTGTTAGAGAGAAAAGCACAGAAAGTTGCAAGTCTTACAGCATAGAACCTGTCCTAATCTGTGTGTAGGGGATGCGGTGGGTTATGTGCATGTGGTGTGTGTGTGTGTGTGTGTGTGCGTGTGTGCGTGTGTGCGTGTGTGCGTGTGTGCGTGTGTGCGTGTGTGCGTGTGTGTGTGTGTGTGTGTGTGTGTGTGTGTGTGAGATATGGGAGCATATCCCTGTGTGCATGTTTGTGGAGGCCAGAGTACCACCTCTAGTATCAGCCTTATTCCTCAAGAGCCATCTACTTTTATTTATTTATTTATTTATTTATTTATTTATTTATTTATTTATTTGCTGAGACAGGATCTCTCATTAGCCTCGAGCTTGTGGATTAGGCTGGGCTTGCTGGTCACTAAACCCCAGGAATCTGCTAGTTCCTGCCTCCCAGCACAGGGCCTACCACCATGCCTGACTTTTTAAATGCATGCTCTGAGGATCCACCTCAGCCTTGTAACCACTTGACTGACTGAGCCAACATAGTATGTCAGCTACATAGTCTCCTCAACCCTGTTCCTAAATTTTTGTATGATTTCTTCTTGGTCTGGTTGGTGACTCTTTTTGAGGCAAATTGAGAGGAAGCCTTTCACTACAATAATGGTTCCAAAGCATCACATAAAACAAAACAAAACGAAACAAAAACCCAACAGGTTGCTAGCCCACTGCCTCCATAGGCAATGCCAGTGTGTAGCCATGCTTAAGGATAATTGCTTAGCTCACACTATAGATCCAAGTGTCTCAACTATTACTAAAGAGGAGAAAAGCAGTGATCAGTCATAACAAGCTACAACTGCTATTTCCCTTCTCTTAAAAAAATTAGCTTAAAATTTATGTATATGTGTGCCTGTATATGCATCACTGTGTGCAGTACCACAGAGGCCAGAAAAGGGCATCAGCTCCCCTGGAGCTGGAATTCCAGGGAGTTGTGAGCCACCCAATGTGGGTGCTGGAAACAGAATCCTGGTCCTCTGCTAGAGCAGTAAGTGCTCTTAACCACAGAATCATCTCTCCACCCCTTCCCTTCCCTTTTAAATGCCAAATCAGCCTGAAGGCTTAGACAGTTGGCATCTTGCAAGATTTCATTGGTGTAGGTCATCTGTTCAGTGTGGTGTAGAGCCATGCTGATGGAGACAGGAGTTAGAAAGCATCATTTTAACCTCAGTTTAAAGATACCAGGTAAGATTATAGGCAGGGGGTCTAGAATTGGACCTCAGTGTGACATTTAAATTCAGCTAGTGTAACAAGATTAAGTCTTGTAGAAATCACAATGAAGGTCTGGAAAGCAAGTGCTCTGACTTCCCGCTTCTTAGCATCCTGACTTGAGCCTAGTATTCTGGATCATTGACCACCACCTGGTGACAGCTAGACCTAAATGCGGATTTCCTGAAGACCAATTGAACTTCCTGAGGGTCATGTTACAAATTGGAATACCTCAAGAAGTCACAGAAGGCCTGGGTAGAAGAGCAAGCCTTGATCTCAGCACTCTGGGGTGGGGTAGGAGGATCAGGAAGAGTTCAAGGTTTTTGGCAACAGTGTGAGTTCCTAGTCAGCCTTGGCTATGTGAGGCCCTGTTTCAAAAAATAAATAGTGACAGAAAAGAGGGGCTGAGGTATAGCTCAATTGGAAGAATGCTTACCCAGCATACAAATAGCCCTAGGTTTGATCCCCAGCACTGTTTAAACCTGGTTTGACTGCATATGAGGAATGTTCATTTTTCAGTATCACCATCGAATCAGGAACATTTGCTAAAATCCCTGAATTCTCTCCACCCACCATCCCTTCCTCCTCCTCCCAACCAAATGCCTCCTCAGAGTGACATCATCCTTTCTCTCCTTTCTCAAAAAAGGCTCCCAGAACATTCTCTGTCATGTCTCCTGATGCCTTTGCTGTGGATTGATTTATAGCCATTGCTTGGTATCTGTGAGCATCTGGTTCTAGAATCCTCCATGGAGACCAAAAATATCTGAGAATATCAGGAAATTGTGCAGTATTCAGACAGAGTCTGTACACATCTCTTTCTTTAAACATCTCTAGATTACTTATAATAATAATAAAATATAATAAATATATAAATAATAAAATAGCAACACTATGTATATAGTTTTTATACTATATTATATAAGGAATGTTAGTAAGAGAACCATCTGTACACATTAAACCCAGACACCTAAAAACTATTTCTGGCCTGTGGTTTGAATCTGAGAATGCAGAACCCACAGACATGGAAAACCAATGTCATTTCAAAACTGGAATCTAAGGGTAGTGGTCAGCAGGATGGCTTTTGTCTTCCCATGAGATTCTCATGTCCCAAGGTCCTGCTGCTCTCTGTGGCCTGGTTTTAGTGTTCAAAGAAAACCACATCTCTTGTTTCCTTGACTCCCACGCCATTCAAGGGTCCTTCAGAGGCAGAAGGCTAGGGTGTTTGAAATCACTGTTTATGTTATTTGATAGAATTTCATTCCTTACCATCTTAAGCCCTACAGTGAATTTCAGGTCTCATTTTGGCTACCACTAAAGATTTAAGTCATTTTAGGTCTGGGGACCTAGCTCAGTAGTAGAGTGTTTACTTAGCATGTACTGGGCCCTGGGTTCAATACCCAGTACCACCAAAAGGGAAAAAGAAAACAAAAGACAACCAAAAGTTAATTTTAAAATTCTTCAGGGCTGGGGAGATGACCCAGTTGGTAAGGCGCTTGCCCTGAAATCATGAGGGCATGACTTTGAATTCCTACCGCCCACAAAAACACTGGTCACGGCAGACTGTGCCTGTAGTCCCAGCAATGATGAAATGGGGCAGAGACAGGAAGGCTCAGTAAGCGCCAAGTCAGTGAGAGATCATGTCTCAAAACATAGGGTGCAAAGTAACAGAGACGATACACAGTGTCAGCCTCCGGCCTCCACATACATATGCAAACACACGCACATGCATGTGTGTGCAAACATGGAAATTCGTGTATCGACACACCAAATCTCAGTACTGCAGGAAGGAAAGGCAAAAGAATATTATGGGGTGGTTTTTGTAAGCCTTTCCTACACAAAACACAGAAAGTGACAATTTTCCCCCCTTTGGGCCCACAATCCTACACCAACATCAGAACTATTTCTCTTCCCTAATCCCCTCAATGGCTTTTATTTTCACTTGGGTACACTTTGGTGTTTCTGTCCCTCGAGGCTTTTTATAAACACTTTCCCACTTTGCAATGTGTTTGTTTCTAGTGTTTGTGTGATACACTCCATCATGCTGGTATCTCGTAATTTATGGCCGGTTCCTTTAGTGAGAGGCATTAAGGTTATTTCCATTTTCTCTCTATTATAAATAATGGAGGCAAGAACATCTCTCTCCATGCAGCTTTTTTTCCTGTGTTTGAGTTATATCCTTAGGACAAATTCCCAGGAGGGGGATTAGTGGGTCAAAGGGTCTGAGCAGCTTTATGGCTCTTAATATTTATTGCTAAATTGCCTGAAGGGTCAGTCTAATTTACAGTACCACCTGCAACATATGAGTGTCTGCCCCTTGCAGGCTTGCCAACATTAGCCTCTTCAGGCACTACTTTGGGGCAGATTTCAGAGGTATTAAGGTAACTTGTGACTCTCTTTAATTTCTTTAGTTATTAAAAACCATAAGTATGTTTATCTGGTTCTATTTTATATGGCTAGCTTTTCTTTCCATAGGGTGATATATCTTGATATCACACGAAATTTAAAATATCTTATAATAAAAATGTCAAATGCAGGCTGGGGATATAGATCAGCTGACAGAATGATCACCTGGTATGCAGGAGGTCCTGGGTTTGATCCCCAGCACGGCATAAAATTAAGTGTGATGGTGCAGCCTATAATCCTAGCAGGAGGGTCAAGTGTTTGAGGTTCTAAGCTACACAGAGAGCCTGAGGCCAGCCTGGGTTAGAGACTTGGTCTCCAAATGAGTAAGTGCCCAGTTCTCCCAGCACGAAGAGGTTATCGGTGAAGCCCACTAGGCTCATTCCAGGCCAAACAGAAGATCCATGCAGCCACGTTGGGTTTCTTTACTCCTCTTTTTACCATCTCTGTGTTCCAACTTGAAGCAAATCCTAGCTCGTGTTTGTAAGTTTCCTGCACAGTGCACAGCGCCTGTCCGAACCACACACTTGTTCTGAGGTTCTCACCATGCTGCCACCACGCCTGACAAGATGGCAGTTCCTTAGTGTCAGTTGGTTCTGGGGTGTAATACAATTCTCCAAGTCTCTCTTCCCTGCTGTTCTGTTCCAGCCACCACACACATTCTTCACTTCTAAAGTTGGGGCTGGAGAGATGGCTCAGCAGTTAGGAGCACTGGCTTTTCTTGCGGAGGGCATCCACGTGGCAGTTCACCTTTTCTAACTCCAGTCCCAGAGGATCCGACATCCTCTTCTGGCTTCTTGGAGAGTCCATAAGTGGTGCACGCATACATACATTTCAGGCAAAACACGGACACAACATAAAATTAATTAATTAAAAAAAAGTTTCTCATGTCAGTGTGTAAAAGATCCTTGTTTTTGAAGGTTGCTTAGACCTTCACTGGCAGGGTATAGTGTAGGTTGTTCAACCAGTCTCTTATTTCGTGTTTTCTAAAACCAAAAATCACATGTACAAGTTATTTCTAATTTGTCTAATGTGTCTTTGGGATATATTCCTAGAAACGGTATTTCTAGATCAAACGATCAGCACGCATATGCTTTTCCAGGTGCCACTTGGTTCCCTGGCATGGGAGTTCTATCACATTGCACTGAGGGCTTTTTATAAATGGATATCCAAATGCTCAAATACACGCGCTTGTTGGAAAGGTAGCATACCATTGACTGAGTCTGCAGACTGATCTCACTTTTGTTCAAGACATGACCTGGCACAAAGTACCCTGGTTCTTGATTTTGGAGATCCTCTGCTCTGTCCCAGGAAACAAGATGCCTGAGTGAAAAGCCAAGAGGAGTCCAGGGTGTGTCACATGATGTTACAGGTGTAACATGAGTTACAGAGGCGACAGTGCAGTCCAGGTCTGTTCCTGCCTCCTTAGCCCTCTGAATTCCATGAACAATTTTAGTGATCTTTACCTCCAAACAAACTCTGGACACTTGGTTGGTCAGATACAAATGTATTAGGAGGAGTATGTTTGAAATCGCCGGGCGGTGGTGGCGCAGGCCTTTAATCCCAGCACTCTGGAGGCAGAGCCAGGCAGATCTTTGTGAGGTCGAGGCCAGCCTGGGCTACCAAGTGAGTTCCAGGGGCACAAAGCTACACAGAAAAACCCTGTCTTGAAAAAACCAAAAAAAAAAAAAAAAAAAAAAAAAGTTTGAAATGCAGATGCTATATCAGTCCAAGTTAGATAATTAGTCACCTCTGTTGACTTGTTTGTGTCTGTCCTGAAGCAGACTCCCCAAACTGTAAGCGGTTATTATCCAAACAGCACAGTCGGTGTGGAGAGTTTGGCTACACAATCCTAACGGGACATCCCTGGGTCTCAGAATCCCCTGTTGTCAGAGATTCTCAGGTCAGCTGTGATCCAGGAAACAGAGAATCCAGATGGAAGGGCTGGGATGCAGCTCAGTGGGTAGAATGCTTACCTAACATGCACAAAGCCCCAAGTTCAGTCCCCAGCACCCCATAAAACAGATCCGGTGATACACACCTGAAATCCCAGCTCCCAGGATGTGGAGGCAGGAAGATCAGAGCTTCAAGGTCATGTCCTGCTATATAGCAACTGGAGACCAGCCTGAGATACACGAGACCCACCCTGTCTCAAAAGAAAAAAAAGAATTAAATGGAAAAGCAGTCTGCACACAGGTTCTATGTAAGCCAGCAGGAGTATTTCCGCCCACTGATTACTTTGCAGTTGTACAGCTCTGCATTTTTGTCTGACTGTTTTCCTCTTGTCTCTTTCCAGATTGAATCATTAAAGAAAAAAGTGCAGCAGAAGCAGCTGCTAATATTGCAGCTTTTAGAAAAAATCTCTTTCCTGGAAGGAGAGGTAAGAGGCTACGGCGCTTTCAAATCGGTGTCTTCCCTGCCATTAAATTTTATGTTGCTGATCGTGCTGTGGACACTTAATTAAAAATATGGCTATTTCCTGGCCTTATAAAATTGATTGAAGGTTAACTGCCAGCTCTGCAGAGGAGCCCTGACAGCTCTTTTTTCTCTACCCTCTCCCTCTCCACGCTCCAGCCTGCTCCTCGGGAGGCTGTGCTTGCAAACAGCGGGTCTGCTTCCAGAAGTCCCCCAGCAACTGATACACCATCAGCACTCATAAGCTCCCACGAGCGTGTAGGGCTTTATAATTTGTGAATGATCTGCACATACGTCCCTCACATGTGTTTTCTTTGGCACCTTTAAAATGTGGAGAGAAGGATTGTGATTTCTGTGTGAAATGGAAAAAAGAGGCAGAAAAGGTTGGTGACTTCACCCAGGCTCACCCAGCCTAGGAAAACCCAGATCCCTGGTTGGAGAACAGACTCCCAGTCCAACACTTGTCCTGTTACTTTGATAAGCATGTTTTAGAGGTGGCTTAGCTTTGCCTGCAGCTCAGAGTTGTTTCATAGTCCTGCCTCTGGCCTTTTGAAAGGCATTTGGGGGATTTTGTGGCAGTTCCAGGGAACGAAATTACGAGTTGGAAGACTCTTAGGAGGCTGGGTATTAATAGAAGAACTGAAATCCGTTTTCCCTGTAGGCTCTTTATTAAGAACTTGGCATTGAGCCTTTGTCCTCTTTGCCTCCACAAAGAGCTTGTTTGCCAAGCAGCTGCCCTTGTCACTGTCCCTCTCTGTGGCCCTTCCCCCATGAGACAGCCCAGGACACAACAGTGAAGCCAGAAGAAAAGTAGGATGGCATTTGTTGAGTGTCTAGTGCGTGCTGGGCACTGCTGGTTCCTTTCTGTATGGTCTGTATAATGTAGGCACAGAGTGGAACCAGGTCTATCTTGGTGGAGCACATGACTGCTTATTGACCGAGTGATCAGGAAGGTCTCTTAGCTCTACAAAGGAATCATAACTATACCTGTGCAGGACAGTGTGGGACAGTCCTAGGAGAGCGCCTAGGAAATGCCTGGCTTGGGCTGGAAAGACGGATCAGCCGTTAAAGGCCAGGCTCACAACCAAAATTCTAAAGAGTGAGTGCTCTGTTCTTAGATTATTGAAAGGGCTGCCCTCTGAAGAAATGATATATCCCCTGTTTTAAAGATAAGAGGGTGAATTTCAAGAAAATCATTTCCTGTCCACACTTACAGTAGAGATTGTGAGTCTGAATCTACAGTCTCCCCTGATGCATGCTTGCAGGCGTGGTGAGCCAGGTCATCATTTACTTTGATGGAGGGACTGCCTACAGGCTGCCCTAACCAGGAGCCTCCATGGCCACTAGGGACCTGGTATCAGATTCAAGACCCATTAGTCTCAGTGTCTTAAAGATGAGTAAATGGATATTTTTCTGTCCCCACTTGTGTCTCCTCCTCCTTGGTCACTGGGTCCAGCACCAGCTTTTTTTTAAGATAGTATCTCAAGTAGCCCAGGCTGGCCCCAAACCCTGTGTGTTGCCAAGGGTGACCTTGACCACTTGCTTTTCTGTTTCTGCCTTCTAGTTACAGGGTTACAGGTATGCACTGCCTCCCCTGGTTTCTGAAACGGCAGCCCTGTGTGTATTGGGGTGCAGATGCATTGTTTCCTAGTGACAGTCAAGAGTCCCCAGGAGAGGTCTATGTGCCCAGAGAGAAGGAGTTTGCAGAAGACAGGGAAGGGATGCTGCCGGAGACAGGAGCCCCCCCCCCCCGTGGGTCCCCCACCTTCCTTCTGTCTGTGGCACTCCCAAGCTCTCCAGTAGACAGACCCCTGGATGTCCAGGGGAGTGTTGTGCCCAGTGAGAGGCTTGCAAATGCATGCTTTGCTGAATGCTCGGATGACTCAGCTCAGCTCGTGGTTTGGGCTGCTGAGATGTGGCTATGAGGTGATGTTGGGAGGTGATTCCAGGAGTCCCCAGTGTAGAATGGGGAGATGAGGCTGGGAAAGGAAGCTGAGCTCTGTGGGCAGCCGAGGCTCATGACCCTCGGGGCTCTGGGATATGGAATGGAGCTAGCTTGAGTTATCTCCAGCAGACTGAGCATTCACTAACCCCACCAAGACAGTGGCTTGGGTCTGCTCCTGGGGGTCTGGCCATTTGACCACCTAGGCAGGATCACTTTTTCTGTGTTGCTCACAGGAAACCCCAGGTAAAGACTGAGGAGGTATGTGTGTGAGGAGGCCCTGAGCATCAGAGGGTGCCAGAGGGCCCTACAGTATCGACTATGCCCTGTCTCAGAACAGGACTGGGAATCCAGTCTTCCTTAAGCATTTAAACACTAGAGCTCATTAACCTTCCTTAAATTATTTAAATTCAGAGCAAATATGGCCAGTTGCTCTTGACCACTTTCCCCATCGACCTTAAACAGCAGACAAGCATGCAAAATAAGTCACAGGAAAAAAAAATTCAATGCAGTTAGAATTAAGTATTCTAAAATATTAAATATCACAAATTTAACTCATTGTGTTGTTATTTTTTTTAACCTTCCTAAGGCTACTGTTTCGTTTATTTTAGTATTGTGTGTGTATGTGTGTTTAGGCTAGAAGACAACAGCCTTTGGTGTTATTCCTGGGGAGGACTACCTGTCTTTTTTGAGGCAGGATTTCCCATTGACATGGAATGTAGCAAGTAAGTTAGGCTGGCTGGCCAGTGAGCCTCAGGGCTCCTCCTGCCTCCAGCTGTCCAGAGTTGGGATGACAGGTATCTCCCATGATGCCCAGCTTTTTTTTTTTTTTTTTTAAGATTATTTATTTATTATGTACACAGAGTCTGTCTGCATGTATCCCTGCAGGCCAAAAGAGGGCACCAGATTTCATTACAGATGGTTGTAAGAGACCATGTGGTTGCTGGGAATTGAACTCAGGACCTCTGGAAGAGCAGCCAGTGCTCTTATCCTCTGAGCCATCTCTCTAGCCCCCGATGCCCAGCTTTGTGTGTGTGTGTGTGTGTGTGTGTGTGTGTGTGTGTGTGTGTGTGTGTAAAATACATACATGCCGACATATGTATGTATGTGTATATATGCTGACCTGTTCCTTGCTGGCTATGTGTGATTACTGACAACAGTGAGCACCCCTCTTCCCCGATGATGTGTGACTAATGATCCTGAGCTGTCCTTCTGTGGGCTGTGGTATCCTGGGTGAGCTGATTCTCACTTCACTTTATTATTATTAGCACAGAGGTGTTACAGACAGGCATATAATTAATACATAATAAACTATGTTGTTTTAGAAAAGCTCCTAGGTCAAAAATATCAATTACATTTCTTACACATCTTATAATCATCTTACTTTTCTATTACAAAATTATCTTGGATGCTGATATAAAGACATCTGATAATACTCCTTATATATTGTATATTAACTTTGCCTTTGAATGCTATGATGGACAAAAGGCATTTCTCAGACTCAGCTTGCTGCCAGATCATAACAATTTTTCACCCTCTGCTTTTTTTTTTTTTTTTTTTGGTTTTTTGAGACAGGGTTTCTCTGTGTAGCTTTGTGCCTTTCCTGGAACTAGCTCTGTAGACCAGGCTGGCCTCGAACTCACAGAGATCTGCCTGCCTCTGCCTCCCGAGTGCTGGGATTAAAGGCATGCGCCACCAATGCCTGGCTTCACTCTCTGCTTTTAAGCAGTTTTCTATTGCTATAAGAAAATGCTTAAGGTAGGTAAATGGCTGAAGAGCCTTGGTTCTTACACACATTTTTGCTTATCCCTGTAGTGTCCTTAGGTCTGTGGGGAGTGTATATTGGTAAGTCACGAGTTAATTGTATGCACCCAGATACCTCTTAGTTCTTCACTCTGTGGTATCATGTAGGACTCAGGCAGGTTCAGGACTTGGGCAGGTTCAACCTGCTGTTGCATGTAGCTGAGGTTAGCTGTGAATGATCATTCTTGTCCTTACAGCATTCTGAGGAGAAAGCTCACTTGGAAAAGTGAGGACCTGGTTCAGTCTCCAGAACCCATGTAATGGGCAGGGGGTGGTGACACGCCCTAAGACAGGTGATTCCTAGGGCTTTCTGTCCAGACAGCCTATGTTACTTAGTGAGCTCCAGGCCCATGAGAGACTGTACCTCAAAAATACAAGGTTGATAGTGGCTGGGGAATGAGAGCTGACACTGAACTCTCACCTCTGCATGTACACACATGCACTGTACATACATAAACACACACAAGAGTGAGATCTGTTTTGTTATTATTTTTGTCACTCAATGGCATAGTTCTCACATTTAAACTTTGCCAATGACAGTGTTGGGTTGAAATCTTAAAAAGTGCATGTGTCTGATGGGAGACTAGATTCTGACCCGTTTCATCATTATCTGTGTATGAGCATGAGGAGGTCATTCCACTCACGGCTTAGGCTCAGTGACGCCATCTTTAAAAGAGGCAAGAGGAAGGAGAGAGGACTCATGTCACCCACAAGATTGCTTTTATTTTGACTGTTTGAAAGCTTGTTGTCCCGCCCCTGCAAACCACATCAAGACATTAGAGTAGCAGTCCAGGGGAACACTGGGTGCCTGATCCTGGGCTCCTGGGTGGTGGTCTGGAATCAAATAGAAAATATCAGCTACTCCTTGGTTCTACCACTCACTCTCAACAGTTATTTAAAGTGATTAGGTTTTACATGCACACACACCTCAAAAATACACCCCAGATCCTCAAAAGCTCCTTTATGCCTGCCTTTCTCCTAGTCTTTTCTCCCTCCCTCCCCGAAATACTTTTGTCTACTCATCTTCTGGAGAAGAGCTATCCCATTCCCCTTTTCTGACACTTTAAAACATGTTCTGGGGCTGGAGAGATGGCTCAGTGCTTCAGAGAACTTGCTGTGCTTGCAGAGGACTGGAGTTCAGTTCCCAGCACCCACGTCAGGTGGCTCCCAGCTACCAGTAACTCCAGCTCCAGAGGATCTGATGCCCTCTTCTGGCCTCCATGAGCACCCACATGAACATGTGTCTGTATATATGTAGACATATACAATGCTCATAAATAAACATTTACAATTTTTAAATGTTCTGAGTCGGCAAGAATGCCCAATGGGTTAAAGTGCATCTCTAGGACCCATATTGTAGAAGGAAAGAGCAGATCCTGTGAGATGTCCTCTGACATCCACAGGTACACATTCTCACACACACACACACACACACACACACACACACACACACTCACACAAAAATGTAATAAAACACTTTTTGAAATATTCTCAAAATCATGGGACTGTAGTGGTTAAGAGCAGCAGCTGCTCTTGCAGAAGACACAGGTTCAGTTCCCTGAACCTACATGGTGGCTACAACGGTCTGTAACTTCAATTCCAGGGCATCCAGCACCCCCTTCTGGGCACCCGGCACACACTCCATGAATGCACAGACATGCAGGTGAATACTCATACACATAATATAAAAGAGAATAAATCTTAAAAATAATGTCCTAAAGTGAAATTAGAGGCCTGGTCTTCAGTGAGTGGCTAAGCCTTCTGGACTGGATTCTGTTTCGCTTTGCTGAAAATCTTGAACTTATGGTGACATTGAAGAGTCACAGGAAATGAATCCAAAGTCCGGCTTATGTCCTACCTATCCTTAACATACACAGTGCAGGGCACATGCCTCTCTTTCTGTCTGGGGAACACTATTAGGACTCTCATTAGGTTTCCTGGGGGGCGTCGTGGCAGCAGCACCTGGCACATGGCTCCCCACATGCATTTTATAGGATGTGTTCTTGTCTAGGTATCTCAGTCAACTCCTGGCCATTGGCTTCCGGGGGCCTGAGGGGAGCTGGGAGAGGAGATGACTGCCTCCTCTGTGTGTGTGTGTGTGTGTGTGTGTGTGTGTGTGTGTGTGTGTGTGTGAATTTCCCCTATATACCTAGAGGGACCATGGCAGGTTCTTTCTTCCTGGAAGGTATGTAAACCTCCCTGTCCATACGGTGGTACTCATTACACATCCAAACACAAGGTGGTGGTGTTTGAAAGCAGGAAAGCCGGCTCGTGGCCCCTCAGCCCCAGATGCTTCTGCAGAGTTCAGTCATTTCACTGGCTCTCACTTCTTTTTATTATTCTTTCCAGCTTAGTGCCAGCGATGCTATAATCAGGCATACAATTCATACACAAGTAGCTACACAGCCTTATAAATGCCTCCTAGTTTAAAAATCAACAAAACATTAGCATATCTTACAGATACCCTACTTCTCTATTTTAAAATGGTTTTGGACTGTTTCCTACTCTTTTCTCTTTGAGGCAGGGTCTCATGTAGCCCAGGATGGCTACAGATTCATGTAGCCTAGGGTGGTCTTGAACTTCTGATCCCCTGTCTCTGTCCCCAGTATGCCGGGATTGGAAGTTTGTTCTGTCTTGCTGGGTTTTAATTTGGCTGCCTTTGTTTCTCTCGATGTCTCTTCTGTGGTTCCAGAAGCTCTGTTAGGCCTTTAACAACTGCAGCATGGTTCTGTGAGGCTCCGCTAATTGTTCTGTCTTTAACTGTGTGTGTGTGTGTGTGTGTGTGTGTGTGTGTGTGTGTGCATGCATGTGCACGCGCATACATGCATGTGAAGGCCAGATGCCTGTGTTGGATGTTTTCCTCCACCTCCCTTTTTTTTATTTTTTAAGACAGGGATTTTCAGTGATCCTGGATCTCACTGATTTGGTGATACTATCTGGCTAATGAGCTCTGAATCTGCTTCCTAGCACTGGCCTTTTTTTATGCGGGTTCTGGGACCAAACTCAGGTCTTCTTACAAGGCAGACACTTCACCCACTGAGCTGTCTCCCCAGCCCTAACTTCTTTTAATTGGATGATTTCTATTAATGCACCTTTAGATGTGCTGGTTCTTGCCTTTACTGTCTCCCTGCTCTCCCTAAGTCCACATAAGAAAATAACAACAATCACAACAACAATAACAATAATTTTAAGTGTTGTACTTCTCTATTCTAAAATTCCCAGTTGAATCTTTCATGGCTCTTTGTTATTTTTTCTTTACTAGTTCATGACTGTGAGCATGTAATTTTCCACTATCTCTTGGTCACGGTTACAGTGGGTACATTCCCATTCTTACCTGCAAAGTCCAGTATCTGAGTCCCCTCAAGACTGTTGTCTGTCCATCCCTGTTCCCCAAGAACAGGTCACATCTTCCCGACTTTTCATGTGCCGTGTGACTTTGGATTCTAAACCAGCCATTGTGAACCCTTTAATGTGGAGACTTTAGATCAGTGGTTTTCAGCCTTTCTAATGCTGTGACCATAAAATTATTTTCGTTGTTACTTCATAACTGTCATTTTGCTACTGTTATGAGTGTAATGTAAATACCTATGTTTTCCAATGGTCTTAGACAACCCCTGTGGAAGGGTTGTTCTGCCCCAGGGGGCTGCATCCCACAGGTTGAGAACTACTGTGTTGGTTTGTTCATTGTTCTAAAGAGCAGTTGAGGATTTTTCCCTTAAAAGCAAATGAATTTGTTTAGACCCGGCTATTTCCTGCTGTGCCTGTAATAGGTAATGGCGCAGTTCACTTCTTTACCACTAAGATTCAAATTTTTTTAGATCCCCCTTCATGAGCATGGTTCAAAGGCCTGCTGGAGGCCTCCACTGAGTGCAGAACACAATTTGGGGTTCCCTCCTGCCCTGATTCTCATCTGCCCACTGTTGCATTATCTTGGCGGTTCAAGGCTCCTTTCTCGGCCAGAAGAGGGCATCAGACACCCTGGAGCTGAAAGGACAGGTGGTTGTGAGCTGCCCAGCATGGGTGCACATCACCTTTGCTTCCCAGCTACCGCTAGTGCCTTCCCTCCCTTTTCCTGGTCTAATGTAGCTCCTCTGGGCTCAAGCTAAGACTTTGTGATATTTTTGTAATGTTATCACACCGTTCTGCTCAGTTGTTTGTATCCCAGCAAGACCAAGCTCCACCGGGATGCACCTTGTGCTGTATTTCCTTAACTCTTCCCTGCCTCCCCTTACACTGTCTGATGTACAGAAGACACACATTATTTTCTTTTACTGATTTCATCCAAATTTCATGAGTATTAATTTTTAATTTCTGTACCCCCGAGGGTATTTGACATTATACACAGAATCCCTATGAAATGAAACAAAACATTTTGTAGTCACCAGTCCAGGAAATTTTGCTAACTCCATCTCTTCTGCTCCCTGTTGGTATAGCCTCACTCTAGCATTCCATGAAGCCTTCAGGATTAAAGTCTTTACATTGGAGAGGAACAGGCCATGGGGGCTGCAGTTGCCAGCAAGAAAGACCTCTTTGGCTTTTCTCTTTCCTTATAAATAGCAGAAGAATGTGCCCAGCCCCCGGGAAGCCAGCACCTTTCTCCCATTCTACAGATTGGGTGGCAGAGTGGGACCATTTTCTGACTTAGCTCATTAGTTGCCGGGGCATCGTGAGCACATTCTCTTTCCTTATACCAATTCCATGTATCCGAACAGTGTGTAGAACAAGGCTTATACAACAGCTCCTTGGCGTTGCTCATTCTGAGGGGAGATACTGAGTGGCAGCCCACATCACTTCAGACTAAAGTCGGCTTCTGTGTCCCTGGGACTTTTTTCTAACCCTTATCTTAAAAAAAAAAAAAAAAAAGGTTTATTTATTTTTTATGTGTATGAGTGATTGGTACATTTATTCAGTAAATTTTATCTTGTATGTGTTACATATCAAGTTTAAAGACTCCAGCCAAGAAAATAGATAGGGCCTTTATGGTTTTAAAATTGAGTCTGTCATTACCAAAGGAAAAAAAAAAAGTTAAAGAAAACTTGGAGAGCTGGCTCCACAGTTAAGACACTTGCTGCTCTTGCAGGGGACTCAGATTTGGTTCCTAGCACCCATGTCAGACAGTTCACAACTGCCTGGAACTTCAGCTCCAGGGCATCTGACACCCCTTGGAGGCCAGAAGAGGGTGCTGGGTCCCCTGGATCTAGAGTGAAACTGAGTCAGCCCCATCCTCACCCTTCTTGCCCTCTTGCCCTTCATTTTTCCCATTGGGCACATTTCCAATTCCTGGGCATCTAATCATAAGCTTATGTAGTGTTTGGCTCCAGCTTAAAAAAAAAAAAAAGCCATGAAAAGTATACAGAATGCTAATTTTAATCCCAAGGAGCTCATTCTAGTTTATGTGTTTGAGATTCTGAATTTTTCCACACCTATGAAATACTAATTATCCAGTTATAGAAGCTTTCCCACTAAATTAAATTAATAGACTCACTCATTTTACAGCTTAGTAAGGGAGTGTTAAAAAGTTGAGTTGCACTGTATTTATAATGCCAAAAATGCGATAAATATCTAACTGCCCATTGTATGAGACTAGTTAAGTAAACACTGTACATCCATACACTGGGATACTGTGATGCAGTTGACGGAGCTTGTTGACACAGAAAGGAAGCTAGTAAATATGGTTAGATATCTACAACACACTGATGTGTGTATGCGCGTGCATGCGTACGTGTGTGTGTGTGTGTGTGTGTGTGTGTGTGTGTGTGTGTCTGTCTGTCTGTCTGTCTTCACAAACATGCAATAGGGTTTATATGGAAGTCAGAAGATGTCTTGTAGGAGGAGTCAGTTCTCTTCTACCATGCAGGTCCCAGGGTTCAAACCCCGGTCACCAGCCTTGGCGGTCATCACTTTTACCCACTGAGCCATCTCACCGTCCTTACAACAAATGTGCTGATCAAACAAAAGCAGATTACGTGATAGAGCAGCATGTGTTATTTTCATTTATGCACAACTCGGTGTGCATGTGTGCACACACCTGGAGAGCTTTGCGTAATGATGGAATCGATGTAGCTCTTCAGCACCGATTCTGAAAGACACACGGATGTTAGTGCTCCAGCCTTGATGTACTAAGACTGCCTTCCTCTCATTTCTAGAATAATGAACTGCAAAGCAGGTTGGACTATTTGACAGAAACCCAGCCCAAGACTGAAGTGGAGACCAGAGAAATCGGAGTGGGCTGCGACCTTCTACCCAGGTATTTGGGAATTTCCTGGTTTTCTGACAAAAACCCTTCTTTGACTTAAGACGACGATTGTCCTGGGCTGTGATGAACAGCATCGAATTCTTCCTCTGGAAAGTACAGCTCTGGAGCTAAGTGTGACTTCTGAGAAGGCAGAGCGATTGTGTGGGGTGGAGGAGACAGGAAAGAGAGACTGAGGAAGCTATGACTATGAGTTACTACATGACTTTGCTCACTCTCTCTCTCTCTCATTCATTCATTCATTCATTCATTCATTCAGCAGACTGTAGCAGGCAGGCAGGTTGCAGGGAGAAATGAGATTGGTTCCTGTCCTGGAGTAGTGTATGGAGGGAAGGACAGGATACAGGAAGACATTAATTACCATGTTAGAGGGGTGTGCTGGCTACCTTCAGAAGGAGCGTCCAAATGAGGAACAAAATTCATCCATCCTTTAGTACCAGAGCTGATATATTCAGACGTCTGGTTTGAATCTGGTTCATCATAATGATCTTAGACTGTGTCCTGGCTAGTTTTACTTCAGTTTGACACAGACTAGAGTCATCTGAGAGGAGGGAGCCTCAGTTGAGAAAATGCCTCCAGATGATCTGGCCTAGGCAAGCCTGTAAGTCATTTTCTTAATTAGTGACTGATGGGGGAAGGCCCAGCCCATTGTGGGTGGGGCCACCTCTGGGCTGGAGGCCCTGGGTTCTATAAGAAAGCAGGCTGAGCAAGCCAGTAAGCAGCACTCCTCTGTGGCCTCTGCACCAGCTCCTACCTCCATGTTCTGCCCTGTTTGAGTTCCTGTCCTGACTTCTTTTAATGATGAACAGTGATGTGGAAGCGTAACCCAAATAAACCCTCTCCTCCCCAAGTGGCTTTGGTCAATGTGTTTCACCACAGCAATGATAACACTAACGAAGACAGACTATAACTCTACCTTTGACCATCCAGCTTTGTTACTAGGCTAGAGGGCTGACCTGTTCCTTGTTCAGCTGCTCCCCACAGCGAGGTCTGTGTCCTGCTGAGTTGCAGTTGAGCCTATGATTTAGTGTCCTGCCTCTGACTGACACAAATTTGCCATGGCTGGGTGCTCAATTGTGCTCATATGTGACTATATGTATAATGCGGTTATTAATGCCCTGTGGCTTGTGATGTAGGTCATCAAAGTCGTGAAGTGGCAAGTCCTGGTATCATGAGAGCAAGAAAGGATTTGTGTGTAGGCATGTGCTGTCCTATGCTGTGCTGTGCTAGAAAACAGTGATCCAGAAAATATGTCAGATCCTGGGACCTTTGAGAGTAACATCTGGTGGGAAAGAGTGACCAGCCGATTGCCCCTCTGGGAAGTGGAATACCCAGGTCTGGTCCTGTTGATCACCTGTAGCCTGGCATCTAGGAGTTCTTTCTCTCTTTGCTGAGGCCTTGGCCTCCGAGTCTGTAATGTCAGTGAGCGGCTTTACCAAGTCTCCAGTGTGGTACGGTGAGACCTCATTTCCCTATGTTTAAATCTGTGACTGATGGGCTCTTGTTGATTAAATCCAGCCATTTGCCATTGTCAAAGAACTCACTAGCAGCGCTGTTGAACTTTCTTTGCCAATTTCCTGATTTCCAGGTAAACGAGGCAGCTTTCCATTCTAATATAATTAACAGAAAATGCTTTTTTAAAAAAGATAAGAGTACATCAAGTAGACCCAGCATCTCATCAACATATGGCACAATTGACTCGATGAAACTATAACCAGAGGAATGAATGATTGTGTTTGGGGACCCTTTTTGAAATATGAGTAATTTGGCCATTTCCCTCTTTCTCAGGCTTTTCAGAGACCAAGTGTCTCAGATCACTCTAGTTCCCCACATCATAAATCTTGTTTGGCCAAGACGGGCACAAAACCATGTCTGAAACCAATAAATTGTTTGTTTTCTGATTCCCACATTTTGGCTTAAAACAAGCTTTTCAATTTGTACACCCAAGGATGGCCGGAGGCAAACTTTTATGGCTGCGTTATGAAACCACAAAACAGTTTTCATAATGGAAGTGCTGACAGACCCTTAACTTATGGCCACAGCGAACCTGGAAGGCACGTCAGAATCGAAAGGCAGCTTTTCCATAAATGTAACATTCGGGTTTCCCTCAGGATCCATTGCTGAGGTTTAACTGCTTAGGTCAGTCAGCAGAGGAAATGAAAACTGCATAAACCACATTTCCGAAAGGGCAGAATAATATTTCACCCGCTTCCTCTCAAATATTTACGAAGTGCCTACTATGTGGAAAGCACCCCCAGGTCATGGAGGTGAGGAGGCGAGAGCTTCTGAGCTATCCTGAGGCAGGGTTCCCACTTGGCTCCCTAAAAAGGCTTTGCCCTGTTGCTGGGGCTTCTGAGGAGACCTTGCAGTGGTGGGGAGGAGGATTATTGAGGTGCCAGCCAAGAAGCACCTTCCCTGTCCACAATCTTCGCAACACCCACTGACCCAACCCAGCACTTTGTTCTGAATGTTGGCTTCTAAGTAAGACTGTCTTAAATAGAGGTCTGTGGGCAAAGACAGATCAGAACACCACAGTCTGGATGAACCCTACGTTTCAAAGGAAACAAATAGGAAGTCCAGAGTGTGGAGGGGGGATGGACAACTCACTGGAAGCCACACAGCCAGGAAGACCAGGCTTCTGAGGCTGGGTATAACCGTTTATAAAGGGAAATGACTCAGTAAGTTGAGGTTTTCTGGGCTGGTGGGATGGCTCACTGGGTAAAGAGGCTTGCCTCCAAACCCAAGGACCTGAGTTTGACCCCTGAGACCCACGTGGTGGAAGGAGCCTCTGACCTCTGACACCTTGGCACCTACATGCCCATACACATATAGACGCACACAGAGAAGGAAAGGGAAGAAAGTAGAAGGTTGCTAAGCCATGCTAGGTGTGTTCTGACAAAAGTCCTTTTCTTACTTGAACTTCAAACTTACATCTAAAAAGTAAAATATTCTACAGACTTACATACACACATACATACACACACACATACACACACACATACTTTCAACTGAGAAAAATTTAAAGCTGACTAATAAAATATGTAAAAAAAAAAAAAGTAAAATATTCTGGGATATTTTCCAGAATTTTTTTATACTTTAAATTTTTACTTATTTATATATTGATTTCTTTGAGACAGGTGATGATGTATCCCATGCTGGTCTAGAGCTCACTGCGTAGCCGAGGAAGACCTTCAACTCCTCATCCTCCTGTCTCTACCTCCCAAGTGCTGGGACTGTAGTTGTGTGCCACCACACCTGACTCAGAATGTTTTTTGATCCAGTCTCCTTGTCTTAGAGTTTCTATTGCTCTGAAGAGACAGCATGACCGCAGGTACTCTTAGAAAGGAAAACATTCAATTGGGTGTCTTACAGTTCAGAGATTTGGTCCATTATCATCATGGTGGGACGTGGCAGCGTGGAGGCAGACATGGTGCTGGAGAAGGAGCTGAGAATTCTACATCTTTGATGGGCAGGCAACAGGAAGTGAACTGAGACACTGGGTGTATCTGGAATATAGGAGACCTTAAAGCCCGCCTCCATAGTGACACATTTCTTCCAACAAGGCCACACCCATTCCAATAAAGCCACACCTCCTGTTAGGGACACTCCCTATGAGCTTTTGGGGGCCAGTTACATTCAAACCACCACACTCCTCCTCCACAAAGTATTCTTTTATGAGAAGTAGTGAATTTAGCATTACACAGAAGTGTTTTGTACACTCTTCTGCCACACAGAGCTCAGCAGTGTAGCCGGGTTGAACAGTTAGGGCACCTGGCTGCCCTGCCCTGCCCTGCCAGCCAGTAGCGGATCTCAGCCTTGGGCAGGTTGATGAATCTTCCTGAAACTTGGACATACTCATCCTCAAAATGGAAAAGAGGATGATAGTTTTGAATTTCAGCATTGCTGTGAGGATTAGGTAAAAATATGTATAAAGCAGGTTGCTTAATAAAAAAAAAAATAGCCAGTTTTAAGGGGCTGGAGAGATGGCTCAGCAGTTAGGAACACTTACTGCTCTTGCAGAGGACTGGAGTTTGGTTCCTTACAACCATATTGGGTGACTCATAACCACATCTAACTCCAGCAACAAGGCTCCAGAGCCCTCATCTGGCCTCTGCAAGTACTGTACTCATGTGTACAAATAGACACACACACACACACACACACACACACACACACACAATAATGGTTTAAATAGCCAAACTAAACCAAACTTCTGATTTTTTAGATGTAAAACACTGTATCCTATATAAATGAATTTGGGGTTGCTAAGGTGATTTTGTTAACTTAATATTACAGGTAGTTATCATTGGTTGGTAGCCTACTCAAGAATACAGTGCTTCAGTGCACATGAGACCCCTCAGTTAAACCCTCCGTGGCTTCAGATCCCCCAGATGTTGTTTCAAAGAGTGAAGGAGTAATGAGAACTATGTGAGCTGAGACACAAGACTGGCCCTTGTGTGTTCCAGGCACTTCAGGGCTCCCTCTGGGGTGTGGGAGTCCTCCAGCTCAGTGGCTCACTCTCTTCTCACACCTGCAGGTGTCGGGTGCTTGCCGCTGTTCCTAGAGTGTAACTCACAACTAGGACTCTTGTGGAATTGTGTTATGCTGAAAAACAAAATTGCAACGACCTCTTCTTTAGTCATAATGGCACTAACCCCCTCTTCAAGAGCACCCCTCCACACTGCCCCCTTTCCTGGCAGCATTGTGAATGCCTATGAATAGGGATCCAATGTTCCTCCAGGGTATTAGTCACCTGATTGCTACTGGAGTAAAATACCGGAGGCAAATTAGAAAGAGAAATGTGTATTGTGTTGACTCAGTTCACTCCAAAATCTTTTGGTGAGGGCACTGTAAGGTAGAGCGAAAATTGGTTACGCCATGATCCAGGAAACAAATAAAATAACCGAGACGAGGCCTCCCTTG
The DNA here is from genome assembly GCF_903995425.1 of Onychomys torridus. Taxonomy (NCBI): domain Eukaryota; kingdom Metazoa; phylum Chordata; class Mammalia; order Rodentia; family Cricetidae; genus Onychomys; species Onychomys torridus. The sequence goes on along the minus strand of NC_050449.1, from coordinate 65,097,101 downwards.
AAGGGTAACACCTCCCCACATTACCAGAGACCTTCCTCTGAGGCCACACCATCTGCGGGTCCTACCACCTTCTAGCAGCGCCCCAGTAGGGCTTGAGCTTTTGATTCCTGGACCTCTTTGGAAAGCCAGCATTCAGATGGTAGAATCTGGTATTTAGTTGATGCTCGATAAACATTTTGGGGGTGAATCAGCTAGGTCTACACAAAGTGGGGATTTAGGCAGCTGACCTGTGTTGTATGTGGTTTATTCACTTCGTAGAGGGCTTAGAAGAGGCACTGGGTCCTGCTTTGCTGTTTGAGCAGAAGGTTTTGTTCCTTTAGGCCTGGTCTCCCCGAGATGTGCTCAGAGCGGTGCCGTGGAATAGGTATTCAATCCAACCTTTTGCAAGTTGGGGATTTAGCTCAGTGATAGAGCACTTGCCTAGCAAGCACAAGGTCCTGGGTTTGGTCCTCAGCTCTGGGGGTGGGGGGTGGGGAAGGAAACTTTGGTCAATATACTTTTTTTTTTTAAATTAAGATTTATTTATTTATTATGTATACAGTGTCCTGTCTGCACATATCCCTGCAGGCCAGAAGAGGGCACCAGACTTCATTACAGATGGTTGTGAGCCACCATGTAGTTGCTGGGAATTGAACTCAGGACCTTTGGAAGAGCAAAGAGTACTTTTAACAAAACAAAACAAAAAAGCCGGGCGGTGGTGGCGCACACCTGTAATCCCAGCACTCGGGAGGCAGAGGCAGGTGGATCTCTGTGAGTTCGAGGCCAACAAAGTGAGTTGGTCTGGTCTACAAAGTGAGTTCCAGGATAGCCTCCAAAGCTACAGAGAAACCCTGTCTCAAAAAACAAAAACAAAACAAAACAAAACAATCCAACCTTGTGCAGTACCATCTCCCTAGAGCCTTCAACAGCTCCAGTGTTGTTTGAACAGCTTCTACATTGTTCCTAGGTGGAACAATGCTTGCCTCTTACTCTTACAGGATGTTCCTTCCCTAGCTCTCTCTCTCTCTCTCTCTCTCTACCCTCCTGGCCTGTCCTTCATCTTCTTTCATGGCGCATGTGCCTCACTCTCCTTAGAGTACCCTGTGATTCCGTCTTGGTTTCAGTCATTTCTGCAAAGACGGCCCCCGTTCATAGTGTTGCCTCCCTTCCCTGTGGGCGAGCCTGCCTGGAACACAAGCCCCCATTCCTCTGGAGTCCTCCAGCGGCTGCCGTCTGTTTTGGTCTTCTACAGACCATTTCCAGGCTGAGTGTGTCAGCCTTTTCTCCAGTGTCAGTTCTTAGAGGTGGCTAAGATGCCTGCTTGTGTGTTAGACCTGGAGCTGGGTCTCGGATCTGCCGCTTGCCTTTTGCGTGGCTTCGAGAAAACTCTGAATTCTTCGAGTGTCTGTTTCCTCACCTTGAGAAGGAAAATTTGACTGGGAAGACTGAGGCGGGAGGGCTGTAGTGAGGCCACATAGGCCACAGGTCTTTTTCAAGGCAAAAACAAAAGAAAAGAGGGGAGATTTGGTGGTCGATCCTGTCTTGAGAATTTTCTCTGCTGGGGGTGGGGTACTAGGTTACATCTAACCTCCCTGTCGTAAGATACCAATGCCAATCCAAAGTTCTGTTCCACCAAAGTTTCCCCTGGGGAACCCGTGAGTTTATTGGGCTTACTTCCAGAGATGGGGGAGGGGTTATTGATAGGTGCATGGGCGACCCCAAGCAGCAATACTACAAAGCCATCACCCAGCATGTGTGATGGCTTCCCCATAGCCACATAGATGGAGTCACCGGCTCCTAGTTCTTCCAAGCCTGTATACTCCAGCCCCACCCCAAGACCCTGAGGATGCTATCCATTAGGGAAAAGTTGAATACAGCTGGTTAAGAAAGATGGTTGGCTACTCGAAGGGCCTGTGATCCTCCTGCCCCTCTCCCCTTTTAAGGAAGGCTAATAATAGTCAACCAGCCCAGTTGTGATAATCATGTGCCAACTCATAAAGATGGCAGCTGTTGGGTTGGGAAAATATTCCTGTACAGCATTCCAAAAGCTTGCTTCCAAGTGGATAGCTAACAAATGCAGGGCACGCAGGGCACCCAGGGCACCATTTATGAACTTGCAGGTTCATAATCTGTGGCTATTTCTATCATTTTCCTGTGATCTACAGGAGAGCCATGGCTTAGCAGTGATCACTTTGCCGGTGGGCTTGCTCGCTTACCTGTGCTATCACTTCCCTTCCTGAGGTCCTCAGGAATTCCTTCCTCCCTCTCTCCAGCTTACCTGGCCGCCGTCTTCCTTCTTGTCTCCTGTCCTGCTGCTGCTCCTCCAGCTCATCTTTGGGTTGCACTCATTTCTAGTGAGCAAGGATCTATCTCATCTCGGAATGAAAACATGAGGAGGGACTCACTGTGAGTGCAAGAGTTTTTGCTTTTTAAGAATCCGTTCCGTTTGAAAAGGATGATACATATTGATTAGTCATTGAGAGTTATTTAAGGTCATCTGGCCTCTGAGTACAGAGAAAAATAAAAAGGAGCAGTGAGACTTTGTCTCTTCTGCTCCTTAATAAATTGAAACGTGGTAGACTCAGCTGTGTTTTTTCGTTAGATTTACTTTTAATTTTTTTTAAGATATATTTATTTTATTTTATGTGTATGAGTGTTTTTGCCCGCATATATGTGTACCACATGCATGCTTGATACCGGTGGAGGCCAGAAGAGGGCATCAGATCCCCTGGAACTGGAGTTACTAGTTTAAGTCAACATGTGGGTGCTGCGAGAGCAGCCAGTGCTCTTGACTGCTGAGCCATCTCTCTAACTGCCTCTTAGTAGGTACAGTTTGGTGGCAGATATTCCCCATGGCCATCCATGCCCTTCACATGACAAGTGCTTTCAAGGCTTGTATTTCCACATTCCTGTTGTAGAGATCAAAATATAAAGTAGCCCTTTGCCAAAGCTTTATCCTTTGGTACTTCTAGTGCCTCCTGCCTCCAGGGGACCTTCCTCTGTGGATTCATAAAAGGTTAGCAGGATCCCAACTGTGTTCCAGAAAACAAGCAAATTTCAGTTCTGTGATTAAAATGACTTACCCTCTTCGAGTCCTATTGTTTCCTAGTGATCAGCTTAATAAAATGCCCCCACCCTTTACATTTTTGAAAGGTTGGGATATGAGTGCCTGTTTTTGAAACCCAGAATGTTCACCTTTATAAATATTTCTGCATTTTATGAGCTTTTAGGATATTGTCACAGGAGACCATTTGTGTTGCATGGAATTTTCATAGGAGTTGGCACACGAGGCCATCTGGTTTCTGCCCCTGCTATTCATCTAATCTGCCTAGTGAGGTCACCTGGGAATTCTTGGTGCCACACCCCAGAGATTCCTGTCTCTGTGATTGCCCCCTCCTCAAACTCACTCTGGCTTCCATCCCCATGTCTGTGTGGACTGAATGCTCCAGTCTCGGCCTTTGTGAACTGCTGAGGTCACAAAGATGAGTGAGACATGGTTTTCACTTTCAGAGAAATCAAACCCAGCCATGGGCACAGATGCAAATTAGTGTGATAGGAGACACTGCCTCTGTGTGTCAGGGCCTGGGCAACAGTCATTTTTAGTGTGCCCTGGGGAATGGAATTCATGAAAAGCACACATTGGGTCTCTGTTGTGCGGCACTGTACCTGGAGAGATGTGAACGAATGTCTACTTACCCAGATAGGGAGCCCATGACAGACCAGAGGAAGGATACCATTGAAGTCCAACTGACTGAACTGATGAGTTTTTTTGGGTTACTTACAGAAGCAGAAATGGTTTGAGGACAGCTCTATCACCCAAAGCCCACCCTAGCATGGGTGACAGTCCCCTGAAAGCTGGGAACCTGGAGCACACTGTATACCCTGCAGGTAGCTCAAAAGGTTGGAGAGTGTCCTTTCCAGGTAGCTCAACTGGTCAGAGCCTTTTTCAGGTCTCCTCCTCCTCCTCCTCCTCCTCTTTTCTGCTTTTGTTTTATTTATTTATTTAATTTTATTTTTGAAACAGAATCTCATTGTATAGCTCTGGCTGACCTGGAACTTGCCATGTAGACTAGGCTGGCCTTGAACTCACAGAGATCTGCTGAGATTAAAGGCATGTACCATGTGGCTTTGTTCTCTGGTTCTCACAGGAGGCTCCACTGATCTGCAAGTGTCTCTCAGCAGTCTTTACTCTTTGTTTATATATGCTTGGGGAAGGATTGGATCTGGTCAGTTTCAGGGACTTCCTGAAGGCTTGGAATTGTTCGCTTCCTGAGATTAAGGAGCTACCCTGCAGGATGGAACATTTCACCTCTCTTAGAACGTCCTGTTGTTTCATCTCTTTCCTCACATCCTATGTCTTAATAAGATTCCCTCCAAGATGGAAGGTTTTAATTTTGAAGTAAATTACTGCACACCTGTCTCCTGGGGAAACACGCAGTGTGTAAGATCTGACACCCCTGCCCCTCACACTTCTGGATACAGCCTGTACCATTTTGTGAGTGACTGGACATGGGAAGTTAGTGGTGAGGAAATTAACTGCTATGCTTCCTGTGTGTTTGGTCATTGTGCTATAGGGGTAAAGAATGTAACTGTGGTACCGTCAAGCCTCAGTGGCTCACCTCCGTATCTCTGTATCGCAGTTCAAGGCAGGGTGAAATGAGCCTTGCTCTACACAGTCATTCAGGGTTCTAGGATTCTTCCACCAGTGACATCCTTGGACCCACCTTCCCTGAAGGGGACTCCAGAACAGTGGGGGCTCCCTCCCAGGCCCGAGATTAGGCACAAACCACACCCAAACACCTGTTTTCACAGAGAAATCCTTTATTAAGTGGGAAGGAAAGGGGCTGCTTTCTGACTCAGGCAGAAAACAGCAGCAAATGGCCTTGCAGGGGTAGTTTTTAAGAGGAGGAAAAGGGAGGTCCGTGTTAGAATGGGCTGGGATGCAGTGGTAAAGGAGACAGAGGACGAGGGAGAAGGGGAAGGGGCAAGGGAAAGTGGAGAGGGCTATTTGTCCCTGAGGGACAGAGGACTGCCTCTGGATAGAGAGGAGACAGATGTGCCCATAGGAAAAACATCAGTTTATAAGGGTAAAATGAGAAACTCCATGTTAGGATGAGGTGTTTAATTTTAATTGGGTGTGTTAATTAGGTGAACCAAAGTGGGCTTTTGATTGCTGGACTTTGGTGTCAGCCTCAGGAGGAGGAGGAAGAGGAGGAGGAGGAGGAGGAGGAGGAGGAGGAGGAGGGGGAAGTGGCCAAATAAGGGAATAGACCTTGGTGGCTAGCTTTAGGAATGTGATCTAAGGGTTTTTAGCAAGGCAGAGGGGATGAGGGAGAAGGGCGAGGCCTGCCAGAGCCACATGCTTGAGTGGGCTAGTGTCCCTTCACTCCCCACCACACCTCTCCATAAAAGAGAAGAGAAGGTGAAGGTGTAAGATAATGCATGTGGATGTATCATTCAGACCTCATTTCTGCCCATCCAGTAACATGGTCTACCTAGTTGCAAAGGAGGCTGGGAAGTGTAGTTACATACTTGGTCACAATGAACTAGAAGCTAAAGGGCAGCACATTTTCTTCCCATGCTGGAGGCCAGGAAGTGCGAGACCAATGCCCCAACAGATTCAGTATCTGGTTAGACTGTGCTTTCTGGTTCACAGGTAATGCCTTTCCTGGGTCCTCCCTTGAAGCTCTCTGAGACCTTTGGTAAGGGCACTAATCCTATGCCTGAGGGCTCCACCCTCATGGCCTTTTCACCTGCTGAGGCCATCCTTTTGAGGGTTAGGATTTCAGTTCTGAATGTGCAGGGATACAATATTCAGTCCATGGCGAATCCCTTTTATAGTGTTTCTGTGAAATACTCAACTGCATTATTAAGCACCACATTTATATTTTCCGGTGCCGAGTTCTTACTTCATGAAGCCTGTAGAGAGTTTTAGAGTTTTATCTCATTTTCCTCTCCTTCCTTTTCTCATTTCTCAGCCCAACAGGCAGGACCCGTGAAATCATGCTGCCTTCCAGGAGTTACACCCCGTACACGAGGGTCTTGGAGCTAACCTCAAAGAAAACGCTGACTTAGGCACTCAGACACACGTTTCTTGCAAATTCTGGAAGGCTCTGGAACCCTGTGACTTAAAAGTCTGGAGAGCGTGAGGATTGCTTCCTCGCAGACATGGTGTACGCCAGAATGGGAATCTCAGGCAAGTGGAGGCAGAAAGAACAAGCAAGGTCATGGACATGAGGCCGTCTTTGAGACACACGCCCAACCCTGCTATACAGAACCATCGTTTGTTTTCCGTGTGGATGCTGAAGTCCAAGTTTCACAGTCTGTTTTGTTTTACTCGATTTTGGTTTGGAGGGAAAGGGGCATTAATTAGAAACGTCATGTTTGTTACAGCGCAAAGGTTTTGTTTACCCATAAAGTATTAGTAGCAATATTCCTCCCATGGAGAAGCCTGTGCACATGTAGCATGGGCACCTGGAAAAACTTGAACCTGGAGGGAAGGAGTCCCAGCATGCACTGCTCTCTCCTCTAGTTGGGAGGATGTGTACCTGGTTGGGGGAGCCGTGTGTAAAGACTTGTGTGTGCCAGAGTAGCTGAGTTCTGATTCACCGATTCCTTGTTTTAATGTGTGCCTTATGCCTTGATTGGACCACCTGAGTTCACTGTATTTATTCAAGCTGTGATTCTTGTCTTTCTCACTTTAACTTAAAAAGACTTTTGTATGTTGTGGCATTTAGTCATTTCATGTTTAAGTAACAATTGATATTTTTGTTAAATGGATGAGAAGTCTATTCACGCACGCTTTCTTTGATATTAAAGCCCACATCACATATATTTAATAAATGCCTTCTATTTTGTTCTCATGTTGCCTCCGTTCTGTTTTGTCCATGACTATGTAGAAGGGATGGACACTCAGCAGACCAGGCCCTGGAATGGTGTCCAGGTCAGACACTAAAGGTCTTTCATCAGTTTGAGGAATAAGATTGTATCTCATCTCAAATCCCGAAATACATTTTGTTAGTACCCCCTCTGGAAAGAGTAAGAAATATTCATGATCACAAAAGAATTAGATCCTCCTTTTAAAAATAACCCTCCAGGCCTGGAGAGATGGCTCAGCTGTTAAGAGCAACTGCTGTGCTTGCAGAGGACCTGGGTTCTATTCCTAGCATCCAATCCCCTGAAACTGGAGTTGCACAGTTATGCACATACATATACATATACATATAAAAATAGAAAATAAAGAAATAAACATTTGAAACCTCCCTCCCTTCACAGCCATCTGTCATCCAGTTTGGAAAATGCAAATAACAAAGTAGTTCTATTGAATAAATCACCCTAGGTCAGGATAAAGTGAAAAGGAAAATGTGTGTGTGTGTGCGCACGCACATGTGCATGTTTATATGTTTGCATGTGTGTGCATGCATGTGTATGTATGTACACATATGTGCATATGTGTGTGCATATTACATACACATACAAACCAGAGAACAATGTCAAGTATCCTTTTTCAGGTACCATCTACCTTATTGTTTTGTGAGACAGAATCTCTCATTGGCCTAAACCACGCCTAGTAGGCCAGACTTGCTCCCAGAGAGCCTCAGGTATCCTTCTGCCCCCAAACCCCAGAGCTGGAAATTACAGGTGCACACCACTATGCCTAGTTGTTTGGTTTGTTTGTTTTTACATGGATTCCAGGAGATCAACCTCAAATCCTCATGGTTGCACAGAAAATACTTTTACCACCTAAGATATTACCCAAAATGTACATTTTTATAGTCAATTTTGTGTTTAAATTCTGGCTAAAGGACCTTAGGTGAGTCGTAAAAGCTCTGTGAAGGACATCTCTACCATTGGACAGTCTCTGTAAAGGACATCTCTAATGTTGGACAGTCTCTGTAAAAGACATCTCCTCCTCTACCATTGGACAATCTCTGTAAAGGACATCTCCTCCTCTACCATTGGACAGTCTCTGTAAAGGACATCTCTACCATTGGAAAGTCTCTGTAAAGGACATCTCCTCCTCTACCATCGTACAGTCATAGCAACTCACTAGGCTGACGTCAGAGGAAATGAAGTTCACAGCTGCTGTCACCCTAGGTTGTTTTCAAGAGTTGTTGGCTCCTGTGTGGCCCTCGAGGGTAGCAGGGAACCCTGCCTTCTGGAAATCAAGGAGTGTCTCCAGCAGAGGCCATCAGGAGAGCAGATGGGGCCACTGGACCCACAGGGAGGAGCAGGTCATCCTCAGAAGTCAGTGTCCCTGGAGAAACTAGTCTGGAAGAGGTTTCAAAGTGAAAGGCAGTGATTCAAAGAAAGCCGGTTTTAATGTGACCCAAGGCAGCGAAGCAAACCATCTGCAAACAACTCTGTAGTTCCCTGTCTTTTTAAAACAAGCATGGAAAAGGAAGCTAGGTAGGCAGGCCAACAGATATGTTCAAGGGATTGTTCTGCTGCCAGGGCCTTTGTGTTTTTCATACAACATGTAGTGAATTCTAAAGACTGAACTATCCAGGAAGATGTTACAGAGAGCTGCTACTTTATGCAGACTGAACAACTGAGAAAAGCCTTCTAGAGCCTTGGTTGATACCACATCTAGGGAGGCCCCGTAACATGGCTCAACCCGTGAAGGCACTTGTGAGTGAACCTGACAGCCTGAGTCTGATCCCTGGTGGCTTGCATTTATATTCCAGCACTTGTATGGAGAGAAGAGAGGCAGAGAGGTGGGAATCATCTGGAAGCTTTCAGGCCAGATAGTCTGGAGTAAACAGCAAGCAGGAAGAGAAAGACGCCCTACCTCAAACCCAAGGTGGAAGGAGAGAGCTAACCTCAGAAAGTTGTCTCTGTCCTCTACGTACACCAGGGCAGGCATATTCCTATATTCCCACCAGGAGCCTGAGTATTTTGTAGAATGGGGATGCAGGATTCTAGTGGTAACACAGTAAATTTACCTTTCCAGAATAAAGAACCACAATATAAATGAATGAATTTTACTATGGTGCTTCTTGTTAATATTTTCATTTCAGTCCTCCTTAGCTTTCTCAAAAACACACAACAAGCATATATAACATTTATTTGTCTCATTTTCAAAAACAAATATGACCTTTCATAGACAAGTATAATCACATGGTTTTTAAGAATACAGGCTCTGAGGTCCAACTGCTTGAGTGTAGTCCCTTGTGTGTACCTATGCAAGTCATGTGACCCGCCAGAGCCCCCATGAAGAGGAACAGAGGCAGATTCTTCCTGGTGGGGTTGATGTGAAGAATGATGAGCTAGTCCTTGGACAGGTCTTAGAATAGCAGTTGGTACACAGTAAACGCTTACTAGATACCACCCAGTATTGTTACGTCTTTCATAAGTGGTTTGACTTAATGCACTTAAAGTTTATGTGTACATATCATATAGAATCTGCATCTTTCTTTCTTTCTTCTTTTTTTTTTTTGAGACAAAATCCCATGTATCCTAAAGTGACCTTAAACTCTTGTGTAGCTACAGATGACCTTGAACTTCTGATCCTCATGCCTCAGCCTCTGAGTGCTGGGATTACAGGTGTGCACCTCCATGCCCAGTTATGCAGTGCTGGGGATGGAGCTGGGCTTTGTGCCTGCTAGGCAATTGTCTATCAGCTGAGGCACATCCCTAACCCTTGTATCATTGTATCTTTGTAAAAAGATTGTGTGTGTGTGTGTGTGTGTGTGTGTGTGTGTTAGTATATAAACATATGTGAGTGCAGATGCCTGCATAGGCCAGAAGAGGGCGTCAGGTTTTTTTGGAGATGGAATTGGTTGTGAGTTGCCTGATGTGAGTGCTGAACTCAGCTCCTCATGAGTGAGCAGCAAGTGTTCTTAATTGCTGAGCCATCTCTCCAGCTCCACCATTTTTTTAAGCATAATTAATTGGATTCTATTTCAGTCCAGCACCATGATTCAATTAACCTGTCCTGTCACACTGGAATTTCTAAGGTTGTCTTTGCTCTTTCTTAAGCAATCCATCTTCTGCACACGTCCTTGGACATCCCCCTAATTGTTTTCTCAGGTTAAATTCCTTGATGAAGAATTGCCAGTCCCAACAGTATGCGAGCCTTAAATCTTTCAGTGCACCAGGCCTAATTTGTTCTGTGGAAATTTGTGTGCACTGAAACTCACCAGTACTGTAAGGATGTGACTTCCTGACCCCTCTGCCAACATTAGCAATGAGAAATGGAGTATATGGAGAATTTCTTGCCTTTGCAGACCTGTCCTTCTAAAAGACAGTAAGAAGATTTCCTGCAGGATAGTGCCCTTGGGTAGCTAACCTCAAGAACTTACACTTGTGAGTTGGGTTCTCTCAGGGCCCTGAGAGGATCTCAGCAGCCGATGGGAACCCAGAAGGGACTCAGAAGGAGCTGGTATGCCCTGGGATCCAGAACCTGCTGCTCAGTGAGGACTCTGTCATGGCTGTATGCTAACATGGTAGAGGCATGTGGGAGAGGAAGATACCACAGAATGCAGCAGGAAGTTGGGGAGATTCTGAGGCCAGCGTCACTCTTCATAGTAGTCTGCTCTCCTAGCAACTAAAGGGTCTTCCGAGAATGTGTCCATCACATCCACAGATGGTATCCTCAATGATGTCACCACCTTCCATTAGCCCCCCCACCCACCCAAGTATCCCAGTGTTCTCCACATCGCCACACCAAGATTCTAGCAAAGCAACTTTCAGGGAACAAGCCACACCCAACCCCTAGTGAGAGGAGACTTGATCAGCTAAGCAGGCAGGTAGAAAGCATGCCTTCTTTTCCTCAAACCTAAAGATGGGAACCCGGAAGAGTGGATTCTGTGAGAGAAGAGAAGAGACTGATGTGTTTCCAGGAGGAGAGGTCAGAAAGAGACACCTGCTGAGGCCTTGGGATAATTCATGGGGCAAAATGACCTAAAGCCTGCTATAAGCGCTCAAAGCAGGGCCTGTTTTTCTCTTTTCTTTCCTCCCTGCAGCCTCTCCCCCCCCTTCTTCCCTCTCCTTCCCTCCCTCTTCTTTTGCATGCAGGTACCTGATATTCTAACACAGTGGTTGGGGACACAACTCATCTACCATTGCCTTCCCCTTGCGCAATCCTTGAACCTCTACTAGCTGCAGAGGCCTGAGTTCGTTTCTGTGCTCTTGGTCCTGTTGTTGTGACCCAGGTGCCTGGACTGGCACTTGATGATGGTAGCTTTGACATAGGCTATGAGACCAGATGGCATCTACTCTCCAATCCTTTTCACAACGGTTCCTATTCTAGGTCCTTTGCATTCACACCAATTACCCAGCCTGTGCATTCTTACAGGGGCACTGCTAGGATGGTGACAGGGCTCACATCGGATGGATGGACCACCAAGAGCACCTGACCCTGGGCTTTTCAGCCCAGCTAGGGCACACTCGGCCATCTGGCAAAAGCCCAGGGCAGCTTCAGGCTGGGAAGGCTGCTGCTTCCTCACTTGGGAAGGTAATGGGAATACAACTTCCAGTGGGTATTTTGATAACTATATAGTATAATCTTTGTGGAATTCTGAATAAAATATTATATAAAAACCCCATCATTTGTGCCCAAGGGCCATAAAACTGATGTAATTTGAATGCAATAAAATATAAGCAAGCAGCAAACAGTTCTTGTGGGCTTTCTCTTAATTTTTCAACACATACTTCAGAGTTTTAAGATACAGCGTTTACAGCATTCACCTTCCTGAATTAGGGGTGGGGGGATGCTGAGAAATAATTAGTAGGCAATTTTTTGGCCCTGGGGCTTTTCTTGTAAATGTTTTTGTTGGCAGGCACACTCTTGAGAACAGGAAGTCAGTCTCTTGTTACAGATTTAAGACTTTTCAGAGCCAAATAACAGAAAACTGGGTTAGTTCTGAAATGAGAGCTGGGATGGGGGTGGGGTGGGCTGTCCTGGGCTCTTTCTGGAGATTAATGACATCTTGCAAAAATTAATTCTCTCTTTTCCTCTTAACTTGCCACCTCCTAAACAAAGCACACGCAGACTGAAAACAACTTAGCTGATCATTTTGTAGCCCTACCCTAAAATACAAGATCTTTATGGCACCCACAGACTTATTTTAAAATTTTTGGAGAGCTGGGGAAAAGAAAGTTAGGATTGTCTCAAGTTGACTGTGTGTTGTTGTTATTGTTGTTTTTTGTTTGTTTTTCTTTGTACAAAATCTTCAATATGAAATTTAAAGTATTAAAGATGCTCTTTTCACAGTAATCATAAAGATTTCTACTTTTCTTTGAAGTTTTATTTATTTTTTTATGTGAGAGTGCTCTGTTCTGCATGTATACTTACATGCCAGAAGAAGGCATCAGATCCTATTACAGATGGTTGTGAGCCACCATGTGGTTACTGGGAATTGAACTCAGGACCTCTGGAAGTACAGCCAGTGCTTTTAACTGCTGAGCCATCTCACCAACCCCCTTCTTTGAAGTTTTAAAAACAGTTTTTGTTACTAAGTGGTGTGTTGAAGCAAGTATTGTAAATGGTATCAATATGTCATTGAACTGGTTGCAAATACAGTGATTGTTTGAAGTGGTGAGACTGGACATTTGACCAGGGCATTTAGTTGCTGGATTAGAAAATAAGGAAACCAGTGCTGCCCTCCAAATTTATAAATGGGCTTGGTAAGGTGGAAAACAGACTAAATTCATTTCTACAAATGATACTTAAGAGTTGTAATCTTGACGAAGTTTATAATCTGGAGGAGGGGCCGGGTGGTGGTTGCTCATGCCTTGAATCCCAGCACTTGGGAAACAGGCAGGTGGATCTCTGTGAGTTTGAGGCCAGCCTGATCTACAGAGTGAGTTTCAGGACAGCCAGAGCTACGCAGAAAACCCTGTCTGGATTAAACAAAACAAAACAAAAGTCAAGAGAGAGAGAGAGAGAGAGAGAGAGAGAGAGAGAGAGAGAGAGGCACCTGTGCCATGGTATGAGTGTCGATGACAAAGACAAAGGGTAGCTTTTGGTTTTCACTGTCCACATTGTTGAAGCAGGGTCTCTCTCCTGTCTCTGCTGTAAGCGACCCTGGGCTAGCTGGCCTCCAAGCTTCAGGTAACTCCCATCCTTGCCTTCCAGCTCACTGTAGTGATGCCACAGAGCTGGGCTTTGCAATGATTCTTTTAAAAATTGAATGAATTATTATTATTATTATTATTATTATTATTATTGAGGGGTATACATGCCACGGTATGTGTGTGGAGGTCAGAAGGCAACTTTGTGGAGTAAGTTCTCTCCTTCAGCCTTTGCATGGTTCTGGGCTTGAACTCAGGTGGTTAGGTTTGTGAGGCTAGCACCTTTACCTGCTGAGTTCCTACTGGCCCTGGGATAGTTCTTAAAACACAAAAGCTTTATAAAACTTTGAGATTTTTTAGGAAAAGATAATTTTCCATTAAGAAGTACAGAAATGTACTGATAATCTAGAAGTTTCCATGATATTATAGTCTCTCAGAAAAGGAAACAGTTTACACATGTCCCAATATAGATGCTCATATGATTCACATGTCCCAGTATAAAGGCTCTGCATTCAGGGACCCCCACACAAGGAAGGAAAGGGCAGGACAATGGAGTGAGTGGCTGGTGGATGTATTCCCAGACTGTAAGGACATGTCATCCTAACTCCAACTCCTTCTTTCTTAAGATTTATTTTACTTGTATGTCTTGTGTGCATATCTGTGTGTAGGTACGTGCACATGAATTCAGGTACCTGTGTAGGCCAGATGAGGGCATCAGATCCCCTGGATCTATAATACAGGCAATTATAAAATGCCTGATATAGGTGCTGGGAACATAACTCAGGTGCTTTGGAAGAGCGGTACACATTCAATAATCACTGAGCAATCTCTCCAACTCTTTAGCTTGGACACTGTGTGTCCAACTGGAGATTGAATGAGTTCAGAAAACCACAATTTGCAACTCTTGGCTCATGTTAACTGTTTCCTTTCTTATATTATCAAGAAACTGTTGCTTTCTGGACCTGGCCAAGCAGGAGGCGCCATCATGAGTGTTGACATTTGCCATAAGAACGATGGAAAGGTTCAGCACAAGGAACCCAAGAACCTGGACATCTACCTGCAGCTGCTAGTCAAGCTGTTCAGGCTTCTGGCCAGAGGAACCAACTCCACCTTCAATCAGGTTGTGCTGAAAGGTTAATTTGTGTGTTGTACTAACTGGCCACTTCCGGTCCTGTCCAGGATGATCTGAAAGATGAAGCTTCCTGGCTGAGAGAACAAAGCAACTGTGGTCATGGGGACAGTCACAAATGATGTGAGGATTCTGGAAGTGCCCAAGCTGACGGTGTGTGCACCGAGGGTTAAGCAGCTGGGCTAGAAGTGGCATCCTCAAGGCAGGGGTGGTGGTGGGATGGTGGGGTGGTACTGGTGGTGGTGGTGGTGGTAAGAACTTCATCTTTGACCAGCTGGCCCTGGAGTCTCCAAAAGGCCATGGCACTGCATTCCTGTCTGGTCCTCGAAAGGGCTGCAAGATGTACATTTTGGCAAGGCCCCAGGAACTCCACACCGCCACACCAAACCCTGTGTCCATTTCAAGGTCCAGAAGGTCGAATGTGCCAGAGGTGAAAGGGCCGGCCACAGCTACGAAATCTAACCCTGGATCTTACTGTTATTAAAAAACAAAAACAAAAGCAAACAAACACAATTTTGGATGTTGAAAAAGAAAAAGAGAGAAACTATTTATTCCTTCAAAACGACCTCTCTCTTCAGCCCATTCCAAGTGGCATCCTCCCACACCATTTGTTATAATTTGCTTGTCTTCTGCTATTTTGACAAATTTTGAATTTTTAACCCTATAAATAATCTTAAACTACTCAAAGCTGTCATCCCCTAGATATGAAAATCAAATTACGCTCAAGAATTCTGGGTGATGGAAAACATTATCCAGTCCCATAAGATATGGATGGCTATGGGAGTGTGGCAAAACTGATAACCTGGGCCGTCGTCAGCACTGGAGGAGTGTTTATTTAAAGGGGATACCTGCTTCCTGGTTTTACAACATACCAAGTATTTCTTCTCAACATTTATGAGCTTAAATAGATGCAGATGTTGCCAAAGAATGTGCTGTGAGACCAGCCATCTTAGAATTGTACAGTTTGAGCACTGAGAGCCTGTGGGAGGCTAGCTCTACACCCTCCTTTTCAGTGGGAGGAAACTGAGGCTCAGAGACTTTCATGGACTTAACACAAAGGTAGTGGTATGCAGACCCTTTCCCCTGAAGTCCTGGTTGTAGATTGTGTTTGTCCTAGTTTTTTCTCTCTCTCTCAGTGTGTGTGTGTGTGTGTGTGTGTGTCTGTGCCTGTTTTTTTTTTTCTGTCTGTCTGTCAGAGAATAGGTGTCAGAGAACCACTGTGGAATTGGTTCCCTCATCCCACCTCTAGGTAGGTCCCAGGGATTGAACTCAGGTCACTAGGCTTGTACCCAAGTGCCTTTACCTACTGAGCCATCTTACTGGCCTGAGACTGACTAATTTTCTTCAGACTGTCTTCAGTCTCCTATCTGGATTACCTTGTGCTATGTCTCTCCCATTTAGGGGATTTTCTGTTTTCTGGTTTTCCCTGAGCAATTCTCCTGTCTATTTCGTAGGCATCCCATACTCCTCCTCTTTCTCTGCTCTTGGTTGACATGGTTCAGAGCTTTTTTCTTTCATGTAAAGGTGACCAGACAGGCTTCTGGCCAGGGATGATGAGAGACTGGGTAGTTAGTATTTCCCTGCTCTGGGCTGCAGAGCACCAGCTTCTTTAGCTCCCTGGCCTCTGATCTCCATCCAAAGAGTAGCAGATGTGGGCTAGAACGATGGCTTCCTGCTTAGGAATGTGTGCTGCTTTGGCAGAGGACTCAAGATTGGGTCCCGGCATCCATGTCAGCGGCTTACAAAAACCTGTAACTCTGGCTCCAGGGGATCCAACACCTTCTTCTGGATTCCTCAGCCACATTATATTTATTTATTTTTTTTTTCAAGATGAGGTTTCTCTGTGTAAGAGCTCTGGCTGTTCTGGAACTCACTTTGTAGACCAGGCTTGCTTCAAACTCACAGAGATCCACTTGCCTCTGCCTACCTAGTGCTGAGTTTAAAGGCATGTGCCACCACTGCCCAACAAAATAAATATTTTTTTAAAAGAGCAATAGATGTGACTATAATGAAGACCCACTTATTTCCAGTCACTATAGGGACCTTATTTCCAGTCACTATAGGGACCACATTCAGCCCATGAGCCTAGGAGGAAGGTTGAAACGTTTTGCTGTAGAAACTTTGCTAACTACTACCCTTACCCTTTTCTGTATGTGTAAACTGTTTTTCCAGCAGCAGAAAAGAACTACCAGTATAGTTCATTTGACCCTATTGTATTACTTGAGTAAACTTTTTAGATTTATTTATTTTTATTTGATGTATATGAGTGTTTTCCCTGCATGTATATATGTATGTATGTATATATGTATGTATGTGCATGCTTGGTGCCCAAAGAGGCCAGAAGATGATGGCATTGGAGCCCCTGGAACTAGAGTTATAGATAGCTGCTGGTTGCCATATGGCATTGGAAAGCAAACTGGGTCCTCTGGAGGAACAGCCAGTGCTCTTAAGTACTGAGCCATCTCTCCAGCCCTAAAATAATTTTATAGCCAGACTTAGGATACAAAATGTCCTAGATATTTTATGACAAAACAAAGCAACAACACTTAGTGAGGCCCTTTACAGGCAAGGTCTCTGCTCTCCAGCGCCAGCTTGAATGACTTCTAAGCAAGGCTTGGTCTTAGCTCTCCTTGTACTTCCCTTTGCCTGCCTGCTTCCCAGTTCTCAGGGTAAGAACCTTCAGGGTCCTCCTGCTACCCCAAACTCGGCCCTCTGATGCTCTCTGGTTTGTCCTCGGCCCACTCCACGTCCTGTCCTCTCTCTCCTCTCCCATTAAATTCCACTCTTGCCGGGCAGTGGTGGCTCACGCCTGTAATCCCAGCACTCAGGAGGCAGAGGCAGGCCGATCTCTGTGAGTTTGAGGCCAGCCTGGTCTAAAAAGTCTAAAAAGCTACAGAGAAACCCTGTCTTGGAAAAACAACAACAACAACACTCTTTTACTGTAGGCCATTACCTCAGCAGAGCTTTTATGAGCAGGATCATTTGGAACTAATTCATGTTCCTGTGCAGATGACTGACAGCCCACAGGCTTTCCAGAAGGCTCTAGGCCTCAAAGGAAGATCTTTGTTAACCAAATTGTCTTTTTATTGGTGGAATTTCAGCCCATGTGTCAAAGGGAAGTAAAATACCACAAAGGAAGGAGAAAGCATTTGAAAGCTTCCTTAAGACTTTCTGACCTGAGTGGAAGAGGGGGACAGAGCTAGAGTGCCTATATGGTTTGTACTAAAGATAAGGGCATGGACATGGTCAAGGACATTTTTATTTCTGGTTTATGAGCTTATTCATAGAAAAAATATTACCAGTGTTTAGTATCCATAAATGGCCATGTTACTTAACTAAGAATCATCCTTAAACTTTCTCATTAAAAAATAAAATTAAATGAAAATTCAGAGAGCCATACATTTGGCAATCCCTCCTCACCCCAGACTATCTCTCCCCCCACTGTCCAGCTCATAAAACACTGGTCGGCTGGAATGAGCAATCCCTCACTGAACAGCACTCAACCATGCAAAGGTCTGAAGAGGAAAAAAGTTCTTTCCTCTGACTTGAAACTTATTTAGTTGAGATTTTTCTCACCAGAGTCCTTGTATTTTTTTCCCCATGGGCAACTGCCCCTTAATTAATCCCATTTCCCCCAGTTCTAGTTCGTCTGAGCAGCTGAGCAAACAAAGACGCAGGCAGCCATTTTAATGTGCTTCCTCTCCCAGACCCTCTGGGATGGGTGGGCTGTTCATCTTGTCCGTAAACTGGGGCCGAGATGGGCCTGGAGAAAGCAGCTAGGGACTTCTGTCAGGATTAATTTTAATAGACTGCAGGCTGCCGCCCAGGAACCATAACCCAGCAAATGGCTCTAAATTAGTATTTGCTGATAAAAAAGGGAGATAGGAGCTGAGCATTCAGCCCTGCATCTCCAACAGTTTGGATAACCAATGCAAGAGTATACTTTTCTCATGATTGTGTGCACTTTACGGCCCAAACCCTAGGATGGCTGAGGAAGGCGGCTCCGTGTCCACGATCGCAGGGGAAATTAGCTGGGAGAAATGGGACATTTTGTAGAAGTTTTGGATTTTAGAGCTGGACCGGAAATGACTCTACCCTAATTCCTATGGACCTAGGGTGCTCTGTGTTCTGATCTCTTTAGTGTTCCTGTTTTTCTGTGTCTCCCATTAGCCATGACCATGCCATTCTCTGAAGCTCTTCTATTTTGATTAAACAATAACAGTTCCCAAAACTAATTTGGCTCCTAGAATAAAAATAACTTGTTTCTCTAGATTCTTTTTACCCATCCCCATTAATGGCTGGCCATGAGAGAGATTTTATCAATCACCTGACATTCTTCAGTTCCCCTTGGTTCCCTAGTTATCACTAGCAATGGTTACCCAGTCCCCCAAAAAGTCCCCTTCTTTCTTTCTCCTTGTTAGGTCTCAAACCCAGGACAAGTCTCACTCAGCACTCCTCTCTCCCCAAGCCTCTCCCTGCCATGAGCTGATCATCGGCTTCCTTCCCCCAAGTCTGACGTCCATAGAACTCAACCATTTTGCCTACACTGCTCTCTTGGTATCTTGACCTCCCTTGATCCATGGTTCCTCTCTTGCTCTCCCTCCCCGTCTCTGCTCTCATGTCTAATTTAGCCTGCCAGCCACGTTCAGCCTAGACTGTTCCCTCTGCCTGCTTTCTCCCCTATATCAACAATAAAAATCTCCATACTTTAGGAGTAGCCATGCCCTCGTCCTTTAATTTCACTTTTTTATTTATCTGGTTCTGAAACCATGGGAGAGGCATAAACAAGCTCCCTTCCAAAGGATGTGGCCTTTCTTTCTTTCTTTCTTTTTTTTTTTTAATCGAGACAGGGTTTCTCTGTGTAACTTTGTGCCTTTCCAGGAACTTGCTTTGGAGACCAGGCTGGCCTAGAACTCACAGAGATCCACCTGCCTCTGTCTGCCCAGTGCTGGGATTAAAGGCATTCACCACCACCGCCCAGTGGATGCGGCCTTTCTAAACCATGTTGCTGATTTAACTCTCCTAAGGTGTGTATAGATCATTTATTTCTGCTGGCTTCTGCCAGCCACCATATTCAATTCCAAATCCTAGAGTCCACTTCTTCAGCGGCTTCTTGTCTCTACCGGCTCTAACCACCTGTCTTTCTTTGCCTCCTCTGTAAATGTCCTTTCTTTGGCTCCTAGAGCCTGCTACATCCTCTGGGATTTCCATCACCTGGACATCTCTCTATCTCCCTGGCTCCTGGACCCTGCTTTGCCCTCTGGGGTACCCATCACCTAGTTATCTCTCTTTCTCTCTCTGGCTTCTGGCCCCTACTATGCCCTCCAGGGCCCATCACATGAGCAACTCTCTGTTTACTAAGCCTGCAACTTCTCCACACCCTTATGGCCTCTTCAATTGGATCCTTCCCTTGGGTGGAATCCTTGCTTGTCCCATTTATCTCTCATGTTTGCACTGCTCACTGACTTCCAGCTCCTTCTTGGAGCATATTGGAACTCTGTGATGGAGATTGTTTCCTGACCCTTCTTCCTTTCTCCCCAGACTCAATTCCTTCTTCAGACTCAGAAATTTTATTAAGGCCTCACAGTCTTACTGCAAATGGCTTGGCTGCAGTACAGCTCAATGGCCAAGGATGGCACACTTGAGTTCCAAATTCTTGCAGCTTGTAACATTTGCATAATAAGCAAATGAACCTAAATCTCTTATCTCTAAGGTTTTTTCCACTTTCCACTCTTGAAATTTTTTCATCTCTATGATTTCTCTCTATTCTGCTCTCAAGAAATCTTTTAAGACTGTTGTATAAGATTTGTAAGTTCATTGGATGTGGTTAAAGAATCTGTAAAATCTGTAATGAAAATTGGCTTAAAACTTACAACAGAAAGGATTATAGTTAAAACCCTATACAAAAATAATTTTAATTTGCTACAACATACTATATATGTGATCCAACTTCTGTTTAGAATTATATATATACATATATATACCATATATATCCAAGTTTTATATATATACGTGTGTGTGTGTGTGTGTGTGTGTGTGTGTGTGTGTGTGTATAGTTACTTTGAGTTGACCTTGGTAACCTTAGGAATTTATAAACTTTGATCATATTTAATCATCCTAATTCTAACTTGGATAGAAAAATAGATGTTTTTAAATAGCAACCATGTGACTTGCCTCCATCTTACCTGATGACCTCATCAGGATGAGAGAAACCATGTGACTGGCAGCTCTCTTTACTAAGGTTAAAGGGTACATGGCATGTGACTTTATGACCATCTTGATTGAGATAACCACATGGCATAAAGTAACTAAAACTTCTTAGTCCCACTGAACTCTCTGCTTATCATTGTATCTCCCTTTTAGACTAAAAAGACAACAGCAGGTCTCGAAAATATCTTGGATTAGGATGATTAAATATAATCAAAGTTTACAAATTCCTAACGAGCAAGGTCTGGATGATTCTGATGGATTTTCTGACCACCCTCCTGCATCTTAGGCAGCTCTAAAGCCACCTATACTTCCCTAGCCCCAGGCAGTCCCACAGAACCCAGGCAAGAGTGAAACAGGCTGCATTCCTTTCTCTTCCTGTCCCTTAACCATCATTCCAGTCTTCCTGGGCTCCAAAAATGACTGCCCAATTTCAGCAGGAAGTAGTTATAGAAGAGATTAATTTGTACCTTATCATCAACAAAAGCCTGGAATGTTAGATCTTAAACCCTAAAAAAAAAATCTCACTCAGCCTTTCTCACCACCCCAACCCTTCCCTCCCAGGGGCTGGGGCTTCCCTTTCCCCAGTCTAATTGCTATAGAACTCAGCCATTTTGTCTACACTGCTCTCTTGGTCTCTTGGCCTGGGCCGCCTGCCTTGGTCAGTGGCTCCTCTCTTGCTCTCCCTCCCCCTCTCTCCTCTCATGGTCTAATTTAGTCTTCTGGCCATGTGCAGCCTGGACTCTTCCCTCTGCCTGCTTTCTCCCTTATATCAGCACTAAAAATCTTCTCCATACTTTAGGAGTAGCCACATCCTCCTCCTTTTATTTCATTTCATTTTTTCATTCACTCCTTGTCCCTTCTCTGTTTTCTCCTTCTCTGCCCTGTGACTAGCCAGCCTATAAGTAGACACTGAGCTCTCTGGACCTCTCACTAGAGATGCCCCTGGGAAGTCTTTCTGAAATAAAGCATGCATCCCTGTTCACTCTTTCCCTTGTCTTTCTTTCTGTCCATCTTCTTCTTCCCAGGCTCTCTTTCCCTTTCTCACAGTTTTCCTCATACCTTGAGTCTAATTCTCCCCCCTGACTCTCTCCTCCATATATTTGTGAGGCTGTGATAGGGAAGAGGGTGAGCGTGACCTGTAGACAGAGGAGTCAGGAAGGTCTTGGCCCTTACTGATGTGGAGGGGCACCTTGGGGGATGACTGAGAGAGGAGGTTTGGTTGAAGTAGTGTATGGACAGCAGCCATTATAGTTCGAAAGTCATTGGGGTGACACTGTTGGTTCATTATTCATTAGGTATAGCTGCTGTTTGGGTTTGTTTGACTCTTCAGTATGTTCTATTGCCCAGTGAAAACATTGGGGGAGGGAATCAAGTCAATCACAGAAGAAAAGTGAATTTGCTTCATGCTTGTTAATGACCTTTGGGAACTTTAGGTCCACCCTCTACCTCCACTATCTCCTCAGTCTTCATGGATTATGTCAATTGTTCCTGGAGAGAATTACACACACACACACACACACACACCTTTATTCGTTACTTGTCTGGATGCTGTAACAAATACCCACAACAGTAAATTCAAGGAAAGTTTACTTAGGCTCACACTTTGAAGATTCAGTAGATCATGGTGGAGAAGTCATGGTAGCAGGAGTGTGAGGGGGTCACTCACACTGTATTGACATCAAGAAGCAGAGAGAGAGAGAGAGAGAGAGAGAGAGAGAGAGAGAGAGAGAGAGGTGACTGCTGGTCCTTAGCTCAATTTCTCTTTTTTTATTCAGCCTATGCAATGGTGCTGCCCACAGTTAATATGGATCCTCCCACTTCATTTAACCCCCTGGAAAAGCTCCCTCACATGCTCAGAAGTTTGTGACAAGGCTGTCCAGTTGACAATATTAACTAAAACAGTACCATAAAAATGTTTAGTGCAAATTCTGTGCTATTTCTTAAGTGTGTCCAAGCCAGGGCACTAGGGCAAAGGGCTAGTGGCTAAAATTTTAAAAGCAAAATGAAACAACAATCAATTGATGAGGAAGAGGAGGAACAGCTGGGGTCATATACATTGCCTGTGGAGTGAAAAATGACAGGGACACTTTGTAAACAGTTTGGCAGCATCTTAGAAGTTAAACATTCACTTACCCCCTGGTTCTTAAGAAGTTAAACATTCATTTACCCCATACTGGGGCAGGATAGAAAGATGGGAAAAATTATGGGGACACAGAAAGGGAAAGGATCCCCTCACCCTGGAGTCTGGTTGAAGTCTCTTGCCAGCTGAGAAGTAAGAACTCTTGCACATTGCTGCAAGGACTGCTGGTAGAGATAATATTCCTTTCATATGGAGAGACTTTATGTTAAAATAGCAACAAACCAGACTTAAGTCCTAAATGTGTTAGACTTTGAGCAGGTCCTAATTTCTTCCCTACACATTTTCTGGGAATCTCAAACAAGACTATTAACTCTGTTTACAGTGAAGGTGCCTGACCTTCCCCACATCCTTCTGGTCTATATTTTTACTTTATCAGTTGTAATCCTGTCAGTACATATGAGGGACACAATAAAGAAACTTTCAACATTACTGCTCCATTATTAGAGGCAGGGTTTTTAGTGTGAATAAGAGAGAGAGAGAAACCATTTAGAAGAATCCAGAACCAAGAGAAAAAGCAGACTGGACATTTTCCAGGGTTAGGGATGTGGGGGGGGGGAGAATAATGGAAATAGCAAGAGACAGAGCATAGTGAATGAGTGCTAGAGAACGTGGGCTGGGTAACTCATGCAGATTATAAGTAGGACAAATAGCTGTGGGGAATTACTCTTTCTGGGGATAGAAAACCCAGCTCACAAGTTCTTGAAAAATTCTGGCTTTTGTCTAACCACCAGAAATCCATCTATAGTCCAGCTTGAGTTCATTTCTGGATATATGGAATTCCTGAGACATAACAACCAGGAACCTATCTGTGGTCTCTTTTAGATTTCTTAGCAATGTTACAAAGATAATAACTTCAAAACCCATCAAGTTTAAGTATTGTAAAAACAGTGAATGGTGACTCTCCCTTGAGAAGCCCATGTCCACATCTGGGTATGTCATACATTCCATCAGATAGCCTCTCTTAACACTCCTAATTAAGCCTATGTTAAAATATTTTTATTAGATTCCTACTTTGCTAGTCCTGAATATTTTCTGCATTAAAGCTACAAATCCTGGCATGGCCTGAAAGCCCCTAAAGGATCAGGGGAACTTCTCAGGCTGTGGAAGGCACTGCAATGGAATGGAGCTGTTCTTCCTCTCTCCTTGGATAACATGGCCTAATAAGGCTGCTCTGAAGAGAATGAAAGTTTATGTTGACTTGAACACCTAATACAAAAATGTTGATAGTAATTTGATTTATGATCATTAATAACTGAAAACAACTCAAATGTCCTTCAGCATAAACAAACTCACACAGTGCAATACTACATAGCAATATAAAGAAACATTGGCATAGAGGAACTTCAAGACCACTACACTAAACATTAACAAAACCAGACTCGGAAATTATCAAACTATTTTCCAGAGAGGTTGAACTATTTTGCAACCCCCTCCCCCATTATCAGTCTATAAGAATCTCAGCTGCTCTTTATTTTTTCTAACAGTTGACATGGTCAGTCTTTCTAAATCCTGATATTCTGACTTGTCCAAATATTCACATCTTGTTGTTTTGTTTGTTTTGAGTCAGGGTCTCACTATGTAGCCTTGGCTGGCCTCGAATTTACTATGTAGACCAGGCTGGTCTTGAACTCAGAGATCAGCCTGTCTCTGCCTCGCAAGTGCTGGGACTAAAGGCGTGCACCACCACACCTAGCTATATTGTCTTTATAATATGCATTTTATTATAGCTGGTTATATTGGTCATTCATTATTTTTTAAAGATTTATTTTATTATGTTTAAATTTTGTACACATGTGTATGTGTGCGCACACGAACCAGGTGCCTGCAGAAGCCAGAGAAGTTTCCAGAGATGCCCTGGAGGTGGAGTTAAAGGCAATTGTGAGCTAACCAACAGGGCAACAGGGGTGCTGGTACCCAAGTTCTGGTCCTCTACAAGAACACTGTGCACTCGTAACCACTGAGGCATTTCTACAACCCCCTGTCCTTTATTTTTATTGTGATTATTGTTCATTCAGAAATCCCTGTGAAATATTTGTCCAAATTTTGTTTTTCTTAATTTTAGAAGCGACACTATTACTTCTGCCATATTTTACTTATTTAGAAGTGTGTCAGGAAGTCTTTGACATGAGTCTCCTATACTTTCCCAAAGCGCAGGCGAACGGCTGGGAAAGCAAAAGACACCCATGCCGAGAAAGCGCGCCAACCCCGGACACTTCTGCGGTGATGTAACTTCCGCCCCTGCGCGCTTCCTCGGGCGCCCCCTGCTCCTGGCCCTGTCCGTTTCCGGCCTTTGCCTAGAGCCCCGCTCGGCTCGAAGAAGCCGTTCTCTTCCGGGAAAATGGCGACTCCCGCTCGCGCGCCAGAGTCGCCGCCGGCCGCAGAGCCTGCGCCCGCCGTGGGCCCCGCTGGGGAGCCCTGCCCGCCGCGCCAGCCGCAGCCCGTGCACAATGTTCTCGCTGCCCCGCGGCTTCGAGCCCCCAGCTCCCGAGGACTTGGGGCAGCGGAGTTCGGTGGAGCTGCGGGAGAGGTTGAGGCGCCAGGAGAGACTTTTGCGCAACGAGTAAGCGGGGGCTCGTGGGGTCGCGGTTGCGGGGAACGGGGAACCGGGATCAAGGAATAGGCCCTCGGGGGTCGGGATCCGGGACCAGGCTCCCGCTCCCCACCGCGGCCTTTCGGGCGAAGGTGACCTTGCGTGGGCAGGCCTCCTGGGCAGGCCCGGGCTGCGCGCGCCATGCATGCCTCCATGCTGCCTGGCCAGCATCGCCCGCCTGCTCGATTATCCATGTTCCCACAACGGCTTGGAGAGAGTCTGGGTACCAAATCCTCTTGACCAGAACGGTCAAGAACCCCTCTTCTCGATCTAGAGCCCCATTCTTTCCCAAACCAAAGGATCTGGGAGAGCGAGCTCTAAAGAGTGGCTCTTTGGGCCTAGGGTAGATTATGATAGCTGATTTTTATTTTTTTTAAAGGCAGCTTTGTATAAGATGGGATTTAAGCAATAAGAGGCGGAAGACACCAAAAGGATGTTTTCCGAGAGGTTTTCAGCAAGGGGGAAAGTGAACTGTGAAGGCAGAGGGACTGGGAAACTGAAGTACTGGTGAAGTAATTTGGAGATAAATATATAGTTGTTTTATTCATATATATGCGCGCGCGCAAGTGTGTGTGTATTTAACAGGTGGCTGAAATTTCTGGAGAGCCACAAAGGATAATGAGAAAATTGGGAGAGAGGAATGGATTCAAGGTTAACTTTTTATTGGGGTGTATTTAATTGAGGGGAAAAAGGCTGGCTTTTAGTTAGTTAAAAGCCAACTGATTAAACCCTGAGAAATGGTACTAGGCGCGCGCGAGAGGGCCGAAAAAGCAGAGGAAGCTCCAATGCAGAGAGATGTTAGTACTGTTGAAAACGTGCGAATGAATGAATGTGGTGTGGTATCAGGAAGACTAGGGACCTAAGAGGCCTCCGTTTGTTATGTAACCATGGGAAAGAACCAGAAAGGGAATTTCACTGAGAGAAGGAGCCAGTGACCACTTTGCAGGAAGGGTTCCTACTGGAGACAGGTCGGTGTTTTGATTTTTCCAGAATGGGTTGTTAATATTAGCAATAAAATAACGTTTTGATCTCAGGACATTTTTAGATTCTTTAAGAATTACTGGGCATCCCTAAGAGCTCTTGTTTATGTATGCTGAATCTAGAAATATTACCGATTTATCAGAAACAGCTAAGAATTCTTTCAGACACAAAAACACGTACGTCCCCTTCCTTTGTAAGGTAGTGATGTCATCCCATTATGTGACCTCTGGTAACCTGTTGTAGTCACTTTTTATGACAGAGGTAGCAGACCGTGCCTTTGACCCACAGAGCCGTTCTTCCGCACACTTAAACCACTGGTCTTTGTCAGTGTGCTTACTGTACAGGATCTGCGTTCCTAAATGTTGAAGACCAGAATTTCATATTTTTAAGGGACTTTGAATATAGGTGTGAGTGTATGTAGAGACAGTGTAGAGTTAAGACCCAAATCCAAACATGAACTAAAGTTGTTTTTATACATGGCTGGAAGGTAATTTTGTACTGTGATCTTTATAGCTTGGGTTTGACTGCATCTCATCATGTGGTCAGGTGTGAAATTTTCCATGGGGCAGTCAATTGCAGATTTTAGATTAGGAAGATACAACTTTTATTTCTGAAATTCTGATTCAATGAAATAATTCCCCAGTCAAAGCCCGGGGGTGGGGTGGGGGTGGGGGGTGAGGTCGGACATGGCGGGGGGGGGGGGGGGGTTAAAAAAAAATTAAAAGCCAGCTAGCTTTTCTTCAAGGGTTACATTTTGCCTTTTAAATGCTGTGTTTTCGTGTTTAAGAACATGGCTCTAATGTGTACGTGTTGGTTTCTTTTTTGCATTCGACAGAAAATTCATTTGCAAATTGCCCGACAAAGGTAAAAAGCTTTCAAATACCATTGCCAAACTGAAAGCTACTATTGAAGAACGTGAGGAAAGGGTTAGATGAAGAAGTGAATTGTTTGATCCTGAAATTGTAGACTATAAGCTAAGGCAAAAAGCAACCACAAGAGTAGTTACCTACATAGAAAAGGCCCAGAATTCTGACCTGATGCTTGATACTTTGTCATTAGTTCTTGACTGTTTCTCTGTAGACGTCACATCATCTAAAACAACCACAGAAACACAAAGACTTGTACACCTCACTCACAAAGGCGATGAAGAGACTTTGGAGGCTTGCTGCACAGTGAACACAGGCGCAACTCCAGGCAGCAGAGCCAGGGCACCCTCAACTGAAGTTACCAAACATCCCCCAAAACGCCCGGTTTCAAGTCAAGCAGAAGTCATTTCCAGCAGCATTGACAGTCTGTTCATCACTATGTTGCAGAAGGTCACAATGGCAGACCAGAGTGAACCCTCAGAAGAAAACCCCAACGCTGACGTCGTGCCAGGGCTCCAGAGTGAGACTCCTAAGAGACCTCATTACATGGAAGTGGTAGAAATGCGAGCCAAAACCCCAGTGCTGCTGCCTCCTATGTTTAAGTCCAATGTGTAAGTGTGGAGGAACGGGCTTCCGCTGAGACTGGTATGTGAGGTGTCAGTTCAGAGTGCTGTGTGAGGAGCTTGTAAGCAGGAGGGAGCATACCGTGAAAACAGACCAGCACGGCTAGACTGGAGATCTGCTTTTGAAAAAAATGAAGTTAGTTTTGAAGGAAGTCATAGAAGGGGTTTAAATAGCAGCTGGGGAGTAGTGTGCTTCAAGATACTTGGCCAATGTTTCATAATAAACACAGTGGGAAGGCAGATGTATCATGACTTTTTTCAGTACCATTTGCTAGTGTGCAGCTCCCCCTCAATTGCTGGGTAAGCCCAGAGAAGCAATTGCAGGAACTAATGGGCTGTTCATCAGGAAACAAAACAAAGTGTGTTCACTACAAGTAGGCAGCAGAGCTGTGGGGACACAGTGAAGTCAAGATTTTGCTCCTTAAAGAGGTTGGAATCTAGAGGACCACTCAAGGTTTCCAAACTTGAAGAAATGTTAGACTAAATGATTGTAGTTTCCAGGAAAGGGACGCTAAAAGGATTTTTTAAAAAGATTTAACTAAAAATAGATTTGGGGGAATGGGGAAGAAATCTTGCTTTTGAGTTCTTTGCTATAATGTTTCTGAGATCAGAAAAAAATGAGCTCTGTGAGGAGAAGAGAGTTGTTTATAGTACTTAGGCCGTCTGTGAAGGAGTACTGCTGGGTAACTGGCCGTCTTTACATAGGTCAGACACAGGGAGACCATGACTGTTCTGCTTAGGAAAGCAGCTTCAAAAACCCATGTCATGATTGTTCTTGCAGACTTTAAACCTACTCCACTAGTTATTATTTTAACCTTAAATGGTTTCTTGTGTTTAGAAAACCAGGTCCTAGTACATTCATTTTCAGCTAGAAAAGTAACTTTGAGAAAGGTGTCTTGTGAAGGGGTCTCATCTTCTGTGCCAAGCATTCTCTTCACTTCTAGGAGGTCACATTGGAAGACCAGGTGTGTCAGAAAGAGGAAGGTGGCCCATGTGGCCAGGAATAGGGAAGGTGAGGAGTGAGCAGTGAGGGCCACCAAGATTGGTGAGTTTGAGAGAGAAGGGGCAGTGTGTGCATGAAAGAGACCAGGAGAGGCTGCCGCTGGCCACGGATATGTGGTATTGGGCTTGTGTGTGCGCGGAGCTTTGAGCACAGTTATAGGTGTGCTGCTCACACTTTTCAGCCTGTGGGTCATGGACCCCTTTGGGGGTTGAGTGATCCTTTGACAGGGGTCCCATCAGATACCCTGCATATCCTATTTATGAGTCAAAACAGCAAAATTATAGTTATGAAGTAACAATGAAATAATGTTATGGTTGGGGTCACCACAACCTGAGGGACTATATTAAAGAGTTGCAACATTAGTAAGGTTGAGAACCTCTGTGCTAATTCCTCTGACCTTACCTTTTGTATACTATCTGGGTACAGGAGACTACCTCATCTGCTCATGGCTGACTTTGCAGAACTTCATATGTAAATGGTCAGTTAGCTATGAAGCAGGACCACCTGGGGGTTCATTTCCAGTGCAGAACGCCAGTTCCTTCTGAGACATACACATGCATGAAATGACTAGTGACAGCACTGTATCATATATCACCACCCCTACCCCATCCATCATGTCCTGCCCATGACCATACATGGTGTTTCCTTGATCTCACCATCATCCTTGAAGGAGAAGGTTCTCATCTCTGGGGCTGTAATTGTCAGTTCCTCCCTCTAGCCTCAACTACCAACACCTCCTTTTCCTTCAGAACTGGTCAGGCTGTCAGTGCCTGTATTATATTCCACCGAAGCAGTACTCGGTTTACTTCCTTTTACTGGGCATTAAGCTCTTTTACAAGTGTTCTCTGAGTGAATGGAGGGAGTATAAGGTGTGAGGAAGAAGGCAGTGTTTGTACCTGTAGACGCGACCATTGTCAGCATCGAGCACGGGCAGACTTCTGCCATTACCCTGTAGAAGCAGTAGGCTTTGTGCATGGTCTGATTGTGCCTGCTTTTCCTTTCTCAGGTTACCCACCCAACAGAGTGACTCACCGGGTCACTGTCAGAGCAACTGGTCTCCCGCTTCCTCAGAAGAGCAGAGACGTTGGGCTGGGCAACATCTTGATGACATCACAGCAGCGCGCCTTCTTCTGCTTCACCACCTGCCTGCTCAGCTGCTCGCCATAGAAGAGTCACTGGCCCTGCAGAAAGAGCAGAAGCAGAATTACGAGGTAATTCTGGAGTCTTGGGTTTTTCTTGTCTGTGTGGTGGCTGCTGCTTCGGGAGTCAGAATTTACTCAGGCTGACTAGAAGGGTCAGGTTTTAGAGATGTGCTACTCGTTTTCAGTCACAAAGTTGCTCGAACTATAGGAAACCTCAGTAGTAATTTCCCAGTAGATCAAGGACAGGATTGGAGTGACATGGATCAGCTGTCTGCGGCTGCTGGGACAACATATGTCTCTCTCCCATGTGGCTCCCTCAGTGGTAAGAGCTCCCTCAGGGGCCTGCTTAGGGGGACGGTTCCCAGTTCCATCTACAGTGCAGGGGCCAACCCAGAAGGACAGGAGATCATGCTGGGTTGCCAGCCGCTGATAGGGTGCTTGAGACCATTACTTATGACCCTTGTGAATAGAGGCCCTTTCTACTTTGGGTCTTAATCAGTTGTATATAGCACTGTGTTTTGCATAGAATTTTTAAAAGTGGATATTAAGTTGTTGGTGGCACACATCTTTAATCCTACCACTTTAATTCCAGCAGTTGGGAGGTAAAGGCAGTCAGATCTCTTTGAGTTTGAGGTTAGCCTGGTCTGTACAGTAGACGGTGAGACCCTGTCTATAAATAAAATGAATAATATTGTTGAAGTTTGTGTTCAGATTAGCAAGATGGGAGAAGTAAGCGTGGAGATTAGTTATGGTTAGATTGTAACATTGTGAGTTTCTGGGAAAAGGGCATCCCCTCTCTCCTGAATTGCTTAGTTGGATTTTAGTCAGGTGCCTGCACCTGCTAAAGTCAAACTAGCTTTGTCTCTTTTTTTGCCTTTTCCTAAGCATTCAGCTGGCATGGACTGATTCGTTATGGCCCTTTGTGTTTCTTCCTCTTAATGCATTAGAATTAGCATCAGATCCAACTGCTATGCTGGAGAAGTGACCTTTGAATTGTCTCTAGGGATTTTTAAATACCTGTCTTGAGACATTTTTAGGCTAAACCCTCTGAAATGGGTTGCCTTGACAGAATAGTAATAGTAGGTACCAATTGTGCCTACCCATAATGTTCATGGGCTGAGGTAAGGAGCTGCTGAAGTTCAGGAATGAATGGGGCTTGGGGTGAATCAGAGATGAACCCTGAAGTCTACCAGCAGTTGGGTGATCTTTATGTGTGGAAAAGTCCACTGCCACTCTGAAATTTACTTGGACCTTTTTTTTGAGTGTTAATTTCTGAGACTTTACTTACTGAGGAGCAGTCAGCATGCAGCATTAATGTCTTGGCTCCTTTTGTACCATTGAGGTGTACTCCTCGAACTTAGAAAATATGATTTAATCTAGAGAAGGAAGTCTTGTCTGTTGGAGACATTGGCACCACATTGGTGATTTCTAATATAGACAGGTGGTTCTCTGTGTATGCAACACTTACTTAGTGTATCTGTTTATAGCTACCGCGGTGCTCAGCTGATTTCTCAGTTTCTTGTGCAGAGGTAAGCTGTTTCGATTGCAGCATTGCTTGCTAATGGAAGTCACTAGCAACTGCAGCAAGTGGACAACTCTCAGATACATTGCCCTGTGTCTAACAGGACAGAGCTGTCAATTTTCTGTTTTGCCAGAGACAGTGAGAATTATGCTCGTTTGTCCTGGGTCTTGTTGAGTATTGTAAGGGGAGCTGTACATGTGTAACTTGGACTTTGTTCTTTGTTTTGAAGGAGATGCAGGCAAAGCTCACAGCACGCAAACTGGCCTAGAGACTGAACATTAAAATGCAGAGCTACAATCAAGAAGGAGAGTCTGCAGGGAGATCCCGAGAAGTGGGGGACGAAGATGCTGCCCAGTCCTCGTCCTCGGATGAATTCTGAAGATGAGCACTGGGAGGACACCTCTCTAAAGCTGACTATATATCTCTATGAGCTGTCATTGCCTCGGGGAACTTCCTAACAAGTATCAAGATCCGTGTCAGACTTTGTTGAGGGACAGCAGTTTTTAAAGTTACACAAAGCTGGCTACAAATCAAGAGCCCAGTTTGCCTTTCAGAAGATGATCTTCATGTGCTTGAACAGGTTAATATTTGAACATTGTGTTTGACCTCAGTGTGTTCCAGTGTTGCGGTATGTTGTGCATTGGTCTGATATTGTAGCATGAGTAGAGCACACTTTTCTTTAACATAGCTGCCTTTTCCTTGTTCTTACTCTAGTGAAATAGCATTGCTTACATCCCTTCTGGTGAAATACTTTGTTATCCCAGGCACCTAAATCAATTAGGAAGGCCTGGTTCCCTTTCTTGAGAAATGAAGGGAGCAGTCTAGAGAATGGTACGCATGCTTGCATGGAGTTCCTGAGGGTGGGTGTGAAACACTGTGGAAGACACTCAAATTTACTGGTGTTTCTTTGCTGCTCCTGTCTTCTCTGCAGGTGACTGCTACCTTTCTGTGATGAAGCTAGGAGCACTTTGAGGAAGTACTGGATGGGGGGAGGGTCTTCTGAGCTGGTGTGGGGAGCTGCTCTTGGTTTCCCCTGTCTTGACTCATTGCTGTCTTGGGTGATAGGTCCATACACAGGGTGCTCATCTTTAGTAAGGAAAACGGTGTTCTTCTAAGAGTTATGGTTGAATTGTCCGCATATTGCTCTTTTCCTTTTTAAACCCAAAAGGGTGTTTATAGGCTGCAGAAACCACAGTCTCATGTATGTACATATTTGTGTTGTTAAAAATAATCATATGATCCTCTCCAGCAAAGATAACAATATGTTATCAAAACCCTTTGTCTATTATATGGGACCTGCAAAAGAGAAATAAAATACAAATCAGAGCAACTTCACATGTAATGGTTATTTGTGTGGTACTTGTTTGAATTTGACTTCTTTAAAAGTGGTGTTTGTACATGAAATTGGACTGAAAACATTTAGGTCAGATACACATGTGAAGGTTCCATAGTGGATGCTTTTAGCTAACAGAAATAAGCCCTTTCCATATCCCTCCCACTAAGCTGCTGTAAGAACCATATGGAACCTGTGGTTTTAAAACTACTAATAGATGATTTCAAAATAGATGATGTTCTTTACCTGTAGAATGAACTAGTGTTTCTGGAAGGTTGGTAAAGGAAAGCTCATGCACATGGCATGAAGTTGTACAGTCCCCCTGTGAACTGACCCTCCATCTGTTAATATTTGAATGTTCATACTTTGACTTCCTTTTCTACGCAGTCATTTTATATTCATTCTCAGTGTGCTTTGCTTTGCAAACATTTTCCTGTATTAAATGTTTCAAATCGCAGACACAAAATGCTTTTCATGGCAGCTCCATAGCTTCTTAAACAATTGCATATTTCACTAAATGATGATAGTATAACCAGTGAATGGTGATGTGATCACACCTCGAAAGGTTGTCACATCTTGCTTATTCCCAGACCTTTTCTAAAAATGAACTTGTTCTTTTACACGATGCTGGGTCTTGAACCTAGGACCCAGTACAGGCTGAGCCTACATCACCAGCCTCAATTGACCTGACTTTTGAGACTGGCTCTCACCAAGTTCCCCAGGTTGGCTTTGCATTTGCTTTTCTCCTGCTTCAACCTCCAGGGTAGGTGGGATTACAGGCCTGCACCATTAGGCACAGCTTAGAAGTGGGATTTCTAAGTGAGGATGCAGGTAAGTTTTTGAGGATCTTGGTGTATGTTACTCATTACAGAGGTTATAGTCCTTCTACAAATAAACATAATTTGAAGTTAATACTTAAAAGACATTTGTGAATTGAAAAGGGCGACGTTTCAAATACATGTTTCTTAATGTTGGATTTTTTAGTGTTAATGGCTTACTGGGATAGTGACTGCTACTCGGAAGAACTTGTCTGAGAATGGCTTCATGCGTGTGTTTGCGACCTTTTGGAGAGACTGCCCCTTTTGGCTTATCAGTTCTGATGGATGAAGAATCTGCCTTTCACCCTTCGTCATGCAGTTACTCTTAGGGACCATCTGCCTTTTAATATGGCTTATGATGTTTCTCCTGGCTTTGTCCAAGGGTCTGCCTTTGCTTGTGTGCCTCAAAGAACTTTGTGTTTTGTTATCGCCCCCTCCCCTATTAAGTGTCCATTGTGGTGTCCCCATCCATCCCTGTCCCATCTCCTGCCCGTTGTGCCCATGTCATTGCGCTCCCCCCACCCCTCCCTGACTATATAGCTCTCACTATCTTGGAACTCACCACCTAAACCAGACTGGCCTCAAACTCAAGAGACAGTTGTGGGTATCGGGGATAGAACTGGTATCCTTTGCAGAGCAATGTGGGGTCTTAACTGCTGGGCCGTCTGTCCAGTCCCTTTATTCATCTTTTATGGTTAACCTTTCACTGGGAAGGAATTTTAATTTTTGTTTCCATACATCAGCTCATTTAAGCCATGGGGTGAAAGAGCAGTGTTTGCTCCATAACAGATTTCATCTGCCTGGACCCTGGCTGAGGGAAGGGCTGCATGTCAGTTCCTGCAGAATGTTTAACAGTTGGTTCAGTGTCAGAAGCCGCCATGCCTTCTGCTTTGTAAGGCTGTTTTAATGGGATAGTACAGTCCCTATAAAAGTGCCTTTTATGTCTTGGGCCTATTTCTGGGCCCTTAATATTTTTAAACTGTTAATCATTATGGCTTTAATGGGTATTAATACTCAGTAGAACAATCCTCTAAGTTTTGTGACAACCTACAAAAACGCGTATAAAATACGACCAGTTTAATGGATAAAGGCAACAGCTGTTTGATCAGCGCAGACGCAGAGGAGCTGCTGGCAGCCCTCCCTCCGCATCCATGTGTGTGTCTCTTCCCAAGGGAGTCGCTGCTGTCCTAACAGTGGCAGTATCTCCTGACCCCTCTTTTGTTATTTACCATCCATGCATGTTCACTTCGGACTTGTACAAACATCCTCTGTTGTGCCCTGTGCCTTTCACTCAACATAGTTTAGGGAATTCATGTCAGGTTAATTAATTTTCATTGTGATTAATATATCATGCTGTTTCATTAGTATGGTTTCTTCAGTCATTTGAGTTCAGGGCATGGAAAGCAGTGAGACAGTCCCTTTGCACATCTGAACATTTTTGGTTTTGTTTTGAGACAAGACTCTCACTTTAGCCTGGCTGGCCTGGAACTCACTGTGTAGACCAGGCTTGAACTCACAGAGATAGGCCTGCCTTTGCTCTCCCACGGCTGGGATTAGAAGTGTGTGCTACCATGCCTGACTTCGAATACATTTTATAGGATGCAATTCAAGAGTGGAGTTGCTGGGTTACGCCATCTGCCTGCCATTTATGTTTTATGCTTCCATCACCTCTGGATGGTATAAGAATTCCATTTGGCCACATGTGGCATTGCCAGACTGTAGGTTATTTAAGTATTCCTTGTGACTATTTGTTACTTTCTGCCGTGGTGCTAGAAAACTGACAAAAAGCAGCTTGGGAGATAGGTTTGCTTGGTTCACAGTTGCAGAGGGGATGCATTCCGTCATGGGGACAGGGCCCAGGTAGCAGGAGTGTGAGGCCAGACAATCACATGTCATGTGCAAGAAGTAGAATCAGTGTGCTGAACCTTAAAGCCCACCCCCAGGAACTCAGTCCTCCAGCAAGGCTCCACCTCCTACAGGTTCTTCCTTCCCAACAGTGCCCCAGCCTGGGATGAGTGTTCAAACACATGGACCTATGGGGGCATTTCATACCAACACTGGTTTTATTTTGCTTCCCCTAATTAGGAATGACATTGAGGTGTCATCACATACTTAGCTCTTTCCAGAAGAGCTTTTAAAGATTTATTCATTATGTATACAATATTCCTCTTGCATGTTGCCTGCAGGCCAGAAAAGGGCACCAGATCTCATTATCGATGGTTGTGAGCCACCATGTGGTTGCTGGGAATTGAACTCAGGACCTCTGGAAGAGCCACCTCACCAGCCCCTCAGAAGAGCTTTTTACATACTGTCTATTTGCTATCCTTTTTATTGTGTTTTGTTAGCTCTCTACCTCCTTACTGGTACATACATAGATGCATAGATTTAATTAATTAAATTAAATTAATTTTTGGTACTCAATCAAAGAACTTAATATTTGTTTAGTTATATTTGCTATAAATATCCTCTGCAGTTTTTGGTATTTCATCCTTTTTATGGTGTATTGATAAAAACACTTAATGGCAAATCTATCTAATTTTTTTATTTAGTAGAGCTTTTAAAATTTTTATTCTTAGTGTGTATGGTTTCTTGAAAGGAATCTTTTCCTGTCCTGAACTTACCAACTTTTAGTCTTTTTTAGCGATTTATTTTTATGTGTATGGGTGTTCTGTCTGCATGCATGTTGGCACCACATGTGTGCATTGTCCACAGAAGTCAGAAGAGAGCGTTGGTTCCTCTAGCTACTTTTCTGTTTCTGTGATAAACACCGTGACCAGGGCAGCCTAAAGAAGAATTTATTTGGGTTATGATTTCAGCGAGCCAAGAGTCCATCATGGTGGGGAAGTGTGGGAGCAAGTGTCAGGGATGGTGGCCAGAGCAGGATGCTGAGCTCACATCTTTAACTGCAGGCATGAAGTCAGGGAACTGGACAAAGCCTGCCCTAGTGACATATTTCCTCCAGCAAGACCACACTTAAGCCTCCCTAAACACTGCTACCAACTGGGGAGCAAGCATTCAAATATCTGAGCTTATGGGGTCTAGACACTCCACTCCACATGTTGGGCCACATGGCGACCAACAACCATCTGTAACTCCAATTCCAGAGGAGTTATGTGTGTGCTTGTGCACCTGCATATGTGTGTGATGTCCTCATGAGGGTGTCATGTCCTCCTTTGTGACACTCTACCTTATTCCTTTGAAATAGTGTCTCCCCCTGAATCCAGAGTTCGTGTTTTTCAGCTAGGCTGGCATTCAGTAGGCCTTTCCCTGTCTCTGGCTCCGCAGTGTTCTGTGGTCCTGGGATCTGAATTCTGGTCCTTACACTTGTGCAGCATGCCCTCTAACCACTGGGCCCTCTTGCCAACAGAATCTTTATGGTTAGAGAATGCTTTATACTTTTGCCTTAAACATTAGGTCTTTATGTCACCTGGAATATTGTCAGCATTGTATGAGGAGGAGGGTGGGGCTTAGGTAACCACTTGCCCCTAGCATTGTGAGATGCACATACAGTGCTCCCCTGCTCCCCTGCATACTTGTGCTATGTGTGTCTGGCACTTTGGACATTGTCTCTTCAGACTCATTAGCCCATTTGTGTTAACAATATATTGCCTTAATTGCTGGAGCAAGGCTTCCTTTTCTTCAAGTTGATTAGCTTTTAAAAAGCTTTATTTTATGTATATGAGTGTTTTGCCTGAATGTGTATATATGTACCATGAATGTGCCTGGTGCTTGAGGAGGCCAGAAGAGGGCATCAGATTCATTGGAATTGGAGTTAGGATGATTGTAAGCTGCCATATGGGTGCTGGGTATTGAACGAGAATCTTCTGTAAGAGCAGCCAGTGCTTTTAACCAGGGAGCCACCTCTCCAGCCCCTGCTTTGTTATTTTTAAATGGCTCTTTCCATTTTCACAAAGATGCAGCTTGTCGTGTTCCACAAACAATGACTTGGGAATACAAACTCATTCATTAAAAAAATTTTT
Organism: Onychomys torridus; assembly: GCF_903995425.1. NCBI lineage: Eukaryota > Metazoa > Chordata > Mammalia > Rodentia > Cricetidae > Onychomys > Onychomys torridus. Next base: position 65,059,768 of record NC_050449.1, on the reverse strand, counting down.
TTTATTCCTAACATTCTGTTCTGAAACTCAGGAGATGGGATTTGGCACCACATTAACTACTGAAGTAGGCTGTCATTTTCATGAGGATACCTTCTATTTTCTGTAATCTAGATAGGAATTTCAGAATGCTGCATTCGTGTTACTATCTAGTGTAGTTTGGACTAAGAAGAGGTAACAGTGAAGCTATTTTAAAAAGTCAATTAGAGGCTTAAAACTGAAAAATTGACCGGGTCTGCAGCAGTCTCCATTTTTAAGTGATTACGTCAAGAAAAGGAAGTGAATGCTAAAGCTTGGACTTAATCTGAACCACGGAAGGCACAAGAGTAATCTCTTCATGTAACAGTTGTCAGTAGTACTAATTTTTCATTTTCACAGGCCTCTCTCTAATCTGCACTGCATTCCCAGGGGAGCCAGGGTGACGGCTGCAAGCCGAGGTAGAAGCGGATGAGAGCTGGTGGATAGCTCTCTTTCCTGTAAGGGGTGCTGAGGTGATTTGCTCAGGGCCACTCAGGAATTTGGGGACCTGGGCTGCATGGTGTTGCAGCTGAATACCACACGTCAAGGCTGCAGTGGGCTTTTGAAAGTGAATCCTTGATAAGGTCTTGAGATAACCTGAGGTCATTTGCCTGTGACACTACAAAGACTTTTCATTCTAGGGATTTTTCTGTTTAGAATGTTTTCTTATGTGGCACATGCACATTCATGCCAGAGGTTGATGCTGAGTGTCTTTCTCAATTACTCTCCACTTTCTCTTTTGAGACAGTATTTAGAGCTTACCCATTTGGCTAGACCAGCTGGCCAGAGAGCCCCAGGGACTTTCTCTGACTCAGTGGGATCACAGACGCCCTGCTGTCCCTGCCTTCACCTAGCTGCTGAGGACCTGAGGTGCCTCACACTTGCGGAGCATCTCCCAGCCTTTTCGGATACTTGCTTTTCAATCATACCTTCACTGATCGTGTTAGCTACTGCTGGCATCCTTTTCTTCCCCCTTAATAATTCGCCACTCAGAACGATTCCGAAGAGCACCGAGGAGTGGCGTGGGCATCATAGACTTTGTTCAACCAGGTGGACCTGACAGTTTTACTCCCTGTGGGCTCAATGGCACGGTCTGTAATATTGCAAGAGAGGAAGCTGTTAGAAAACAGAAAAAGATTTGTCTTTATGCAGGAAGAGTTGAGTGCCTGCGCTCAATAAAAGGATTATGTTTCTAGCTTTTTATGGGGAGCATGAAAAATCATTTTTTAAAGCACGGCAAGCCTCATTATTGACCAGCTGCCTGACAGCAGGGAGAAACTTAAAGCTATTATTTTAATTTCTGGCTAAAGTGAGGAAGCTTTGATACTGGGCCGATGAAATAACCCTCGCGTTGGATAATACTGAACTAGAGCCAGACCACAAATCAGACCCGATTCTGAAAGCACAGCACAAAAGCCTGAACGATTAACTATGATCTATTACTTCCCAGATGACTTTAGAAAACTGGAATTTTAAAAAAAAAGGCGAAAGAGAGTGAGCCACTGGAATAGCACTGGGTTATTAGCTTCAGGATTTAAATACCACTATTGCTTTTAACCCTATGGGAAGTCGTGGGCTCTCCCAACTCTAAAGTCTGTAAGATGAGGTCAGCACCCCTTATCTAATATATGGGGTATGTTTGGGGAGGACATGGCTTCAAAGTATGGTCTTTATGGAACCCTTTGAAGGCAGGAAAGCAGATGAAGACCTTACTGTATCGATGGTAACAATTATGACTGAAGCATGTTAGAAGGTACCTGAGGCCGTATGAAGCAATATTTTCTGAAATGACCACTGCACGAAACTTTAAATGTGAGGCTGATAAGATGGCTCTGGGGGGGTGGGGTTGGGGGTGGTAAAGCTGACTAGACTGCCAGCCCCCGAACCCACATGGCGGAAGGAGAGAACCCACTCCCACAATGTGACCTCTGACCTCTGATGCATACATGTTGTGTGCTCTTGCATGCACAGACACACAAAGACATAAATAGGCAAATAATCAGTGCAAAAATTTAAAATAGAAACTGCCAATTAAAAAAAAGTAAACTTAAATTGAGTCAATTGAGAACTGGGAAGGTCTCATGAGGCTTCACCCCTCCATGAGCATATATAGGCAGTAAGTAGTTGATGGGGGGAGGGAGGGCTACTTTGTTTAGTAATGTAGTCATGAGCAAGGTGCCCCCATATTCCTGTAAGCCACCGTAGCGAAACTGCTTGGGTCATAAAAGACAGACATGAAATAAAAGAGGTTGTAGTGATTTGAGTGACAAGTGTCCCCCATAGGCTCGTATATTTGAACTCTTGGTCCCTGGCTGGGGGTGCTGTTGTGGAGGTTCAGATGGTGGAACCTCAGAGGACGCGTGTCACTGAAGGAGGTGGCTTGGAGAGTTTGTAGCCTTTACCTGCTTCCAGAGTGCTGCTTCCTGTTGGTGGCTGGGATGTGATCTGAGCTCCCTGCTCCTCTAGCCGTGCCTGCCACTGTATCCTGCCTCCCCCATCATGATGGACCCTCCCAGGAACTATGAAGTTTCTTCTGTAAGTTGTCTTGGTCATGGTCTTTTATCACAGCAACAGAAATGTAACGAATGCAGGGCTCTATTTGGGAGGAGGAGAGTGATCAGTGGGAGTGGGAGGTGTACAGAAGTGGGGGGTGGGGGTGAATGTGGTCAAACTACATTGTATACATGCGTGGAAATGTCATCCTGAAACCCATTATGTAGGATAGTTTATGCTGACACAAACAGTTGAGAACAATGGAGAGTTATTTAACAGTCATTTGGACGAGCATTGAGGTACGGAGAGCCCCTGCTTCATGTGGAAAAAAATCACAGTAAGGCAAAAATAGAGGCATGCAATATTTTGAGCACTTGGGGTGCATTCCTTAAAGGGTGTGGAGGTGTTGACTCCGGGCATGTGTCCTCTGTCTGAAAACATTGCTAGTGAATGTATGTCTTCTTTTTCAGTGCCATATGTGTGTTCCACACTGCAAATGGGGAAACCTAGGCACAAAGTAGAATGAAGCCTTGCTTATGACTATGTCCGAGAGCACCAACTCTTTGCCCTGTGCCCTTGCCTACTGAATCACCTTAGAATTAATTTCTTAACACAATTTTTTTTTATAATTACAGAAAAATTACAGTGTCAGGAGCCTCCTTTCTAGTTTAAAAACCACAGAAAACATAGCTTTACCTATTGCAGGTAAATCCAGTTACTAACAAAACAAGCTTTCGGTCTGGAGGGTGTGCTGCCCCATTATCATTTATAAATACGGTCCCCTTCTTCTCATTGCCTCACTTGGTAGTTTGTATGAGCCCAGCTTCACAACATCTGGAGGTTTTCAGCAGCTTGAATTGTCTTACCCACCCTTCTGTGATGTTTCAGTCATCCACCAGCTTCTGGAAGGTTCTTGAACCCTGACCATTATTACTGGCTGATTAGCTTCATACAGACCTTACTATCTCTTGGTAAATATTAGTTTTATCAGGTGACTGACTTCCTGAGGGAAGTTGGGCTAAAACAGGAATAGAAACTATTAAGTTTTATAGGAATAGACGGGTGGTCAGAGAAAACAAAGAGAAATAGAAACTGTAGGGAAGAGAAGGGTGATGATGTCATTGTCTCAGTTTTAATCATCAACTTGACCCAGCTATCATCATCTGAGAGGAGAAGTCTCAAGTGAGGAATTATCTACGTCAGATTGGCCTGGGGGTGTTGGTATTTTGCTTGCTAATATCTGTGAAAGGGCCTAGTCCACTGTGGGCAGCACCATCCCTAGGCAGGTGGTCCTGGGCTAAATGAGAAAGCTAGCCGAGCATGAGCTAGCAAGCGGTGTTCATGGTTTCTGCTTGGATTCCTCTTTAAATTCTTACCCAGGTTTCCTCAATAACGGACTGTAAACTAGAATTATGTACTAAAATAAGCCCCTCCACACACAAATTGCTCTTTGTTACAACAGAATGAAACTAAGATAGGGTTTGTGCTGAACCTGAAATGAGATTTGGCTACACGGGCCAGGCAGCAAGGCCAAGGGTCCTCCTGTCTCTGCCTCCCCAGAGCTGGGATCTAGGCACAAACCACTGTGCCTAGCTTTTTACTTGGGCTTTGGGATTGAACTCAGATCCTCGTGTTTCTGTGGCAAGCGCTTTACTGACGAGTCATCCATCCAGTTCCAAAAGTCTTTTTTAAAAATATCTGAATAAAATATTGATGTTCCAGGGTACCGAAATGCATGCTGATCACACACACACACACACACACACACACACACACACACACACACACACACACACAAACATTGATGTTTGTTAGGGAGTGGACCTGGGAGAATGAGGATTAGAGAAGTGGACTTGAAGGGAGATGGCAGGGCTGTGAGGAGGTCTCTGCAAAGGCCTCAGGTGATGGGAGACTGCTTCAGCCCAGGTTCCCTGTGGGGACTGGCAAGGACTGACTGATGGCCCTAGTGCTAACCCTCAGTGCCTGGGATGGTAGCATCAGGACACTGGATCTCATTTCCAGATATAACCACTCTGTGTAGAGAAAGTCTTAGACACAAAGGCTGTGGCCCCAGGAGAGAGGAGAGGGAGGTGCCTCAGCGGGTAAAATGCTTGCTGTGAAAATGTGAGGCCCTGAGTTCGGATCCCTAGCACCCACATAAAAGCAGAGTGTGCTCCTGGAATTCAAGAGCTGGCAAGGCAAAGTCAGGAGGATCCCTGGAGTTCACTGGCCAGCCTGTCCAGGTAATCGGGGAGCTCCAGCTTCAGTGAGAACCCTGTCTCTAGAGGAGAGTGAGTGAGGAAGACACTGGATTTGACCTCTGGCTTCCACGTGCACACATGCACACACATATACACACACACGAACTAGTACACGTGAGACAGGTAGACAGACAGACAGACAGACCGACACACACACACACACACACACACACACACACACACACACACACACACACACACACGGGGAAGGGGAGAGGGAGGTTGGGTACTCCTCAGGCTGGCATGAAGGTCAAAAGAAGTCAGAAGCAGAGAGTAGAAGGAAGCATCTACCAGACCAGCTGGAGTGTCAAGGATGACCTGCTGCCCCCAAGAGTTTTGAAGAGGCAAGGACTAATGCATCCAGAGCCTCCGGAAGGAGCCAGCCTGCCAACAACTGAACTTAGGCCTTGGTACCCACAGCTCTGAGGAAATACCTTTCTGCTCTTTTAAGCCACCCAGTTTGTGGTAATTTGTTATGGCAGCTCCGGGAAACTAATACAGGAAGCCAGGCCCTTTTACCATGTCTGACCAATCACTGGGTGTAGAAAGCATGATCCTGGCAGAAAGCATGGCCTTGAGTGAGCCAGCCTTCTTCAGCTGATGGCAGTCTCCAAAGAGGGCTGACAGGGTCTTGGTCTGGCAGCATTCCCAGCAGCTGTGGGAATGTACTCTATTCTAGAAGGGGTCTGGACAGAGTAGTAGAACAGCCACTCCTCTGCCCCCCAGTTCTCCCCACCTCCGCATTGGGAATGAGACCTTTGACACAGCCACCAGGAGATTAAATTAGTTGATCGTACAGATAGCATGTATGGAACACTTACTGTATATGTGCCAGGCATGCCAGCCAGCATGTGAATGTATTCAGACATGCCAAATGCCCAGCATATAGTAGGCCTCCAGTAAACAATAGCTGCTATTTGAGAGACTTCCCAGGTCACTCACCCACCAGAGCCACGACAGAATTCACATCTTCCAACTCTTAGGCAGTTGCTTCCCTAACAGACCCTTCCCTGTGTGTGCCTACACATGGCTCTATTTCACGGAAATATTTGTATGCAGTTGAAATTTGTGCTTCACCGAAGAAATGTTATTTTGCCTCATTATCTAAAGGGAAGGTTGGAGTTGTATACAGCTCATTTGAGTTCTTTCCAGCCAACCCTGTGTGACCAAAGGCATTGATTTGTGAGACAGGCTGGGGCTGGGCACAGCTCCCGGCTCCCTACAGCTACTCGGCCATTGGCACTCCACATCCCCAGCCTCTGCTGACATGGCATTCCTGAGAAGTGGGGAGAGGCCAGATCCTATCGTTTTAAAGAGGACAAAGTGAAGGACAGATTAGCCAAGTCGCCCCCTTAATTATGTGGTGAGCTAGAGATGGAGCCCAGAATTGGATCCAGATTTCTGAGGTCCCAGATGGGATTTCTCATCAGGAGGCCCTGCCACATTCCTTCCCTGGGACCCTTCCCTACTCTGGGTCCCAGGATACACACCTGGGCTGAGTTCATGGGTGGCTGCTCTTGTGTGTCCCCAGATTACTGCTTCCTTTGCGTTCCACTGATTCCTAAAAAAAGAAGAAACTAAATTTCTCACCCTTAGAAAACAGTCACTTTATTGAGAATAACACAGATGTGATGCAGCTTGCTTAAATGTTCTTAAACACATTTATTTTGTCAGGAATTTTTAGCATGGCACATTGGAACTAAGAGAGAAGTCTTTCAGACTGAACCTACACATTTCTTTTCAGAAGAATCTGCATACAGAAGCATTCGCCAAATTATTAATGTTAAAAGGAATTTCTGTTCTGAGCAAAACTCTTAGATAAAGTTTACATTGACACCATCTGGGGAACAGGAAGAGCCATGGGCATCCAGAAATTTCCATAGGCAACTCTTTTACTAAAGCATACTTTGGGAACCATGCTGTGAGTTTGCACCACTAGAGTGCTAGACCCAAATTACACACTTGATGTCCCAAACTCAGTCATTAATTATTTCCAGGTTTTTAGGCAAAACTGTTTTCCTACCAGGGTACCTTACCTTAAGACTGTTGCCATGTTGACCTTAGATACATGTCCCAGTTAATGTGCTTTCAATTCTATTGCATATTTTAAAAGAATGAGCAACACAAAAAGCTAGTTTGCAAACTAACTTCTTTTATAAAGACTCATTTGATTTTATGTATATGAGTGTTTGCCTGCATGTATGTGCCCTATGTGTGCAGGGCCTATAGAGGCTAGAAGATGGTAATGGATCCCCTGGACCTGGAGTTACAGACAGTTGTGAGCTGCCATGTGGTTTCTGAGATCTGAATCCATTTCCTCTACCAAAATAGCACCTGTGTTCTTAACCATCTCTCCAGCCTCATGTTTACAAATTTTTGTTTAGTGGGTACCGACTGCATTGTTCCTATTTAGCTATTCTTTGTGAAATCTCCAAGGTCAATACTGTTTAGCCATTGGCCTTCTCAGTGTCCAGGCCTAGCCCAGCCCGATCATCAATGGAGACAGAAATCATTTTCTCTTTCGATCATCTGGAACTGTGGCGCTGGGTCTTCTTCAAAAGGCTGAAAAGCTCTCCTGCTGGCAGTCTCTCCTTTCCCCTCTCTCACTGTGTCCCCACCCCCACTCCTATGCCCCTGGAGAAAGGGTTTGTTTTGTCTTATAATTCCTGAGGAGATACAGTGCATCTGGATGAAGAAGGCATGGCAGCAAGAGGTGAGGCTGGCCCGTCACATTGTTTCAGCAACCTGGAAGAGAGTGAGACCTTTGAGGCCCTCTTTAAAGCAAGGCCCTGCATGTTGGCTTACTTAGTTGGATCCATGCATCTATGCAAGCAACCTGGTTTGCTGGGTTGGCCATCCACCCATCCACCCATCCACCCACTCATCCAGTCATCCATCCATCCATCCATCCATCCATCCATCCATCCATCCATCCATCCACCTATCCACCCATCCACCCATCCACCTATCCATCCAGTCATCCATCCATCCATCCATCCATCCACCCATCCACCCATCCTCCATCCCCCCATCTCCCCATCCATCCATCCATCCATCCATCCAGCCTACCTGCCTGCCTGCCTGTCCATCCACTGGTGCTCACCAGCATCCATTACATGCCACACAATAAACTATAACTTTTCTTAAAAAATCAATAGACCAGTGAAAAGTGCAATGGAAATGTGCAATAGAAACAGGAATTCTACTCAACTCCCCTCCAAATGCTTTTGTTCACTTTCTTCCATATCCCAAGTACTAAAGTCATACTAAGGCCCCTCTTCACAGTGCCAAAGCCCATCACCAGCTAACGCTGTATCACCTCAAGTGAGGCTTTTAAAAGTGTGCTCCTTGGCTGTCGAGACGGCTTAGCGGGTAAAGGGCTTGCAGTGTAAGTCTGGAAACTCAAGTTAGATCCCTGGAGTCTGCATAAAGGTGGAAGGAGAAATCTGACTTTCCCATTGTGCTGAGGCACACATGCCCCCCCCCATCATGCACATACACTAATAATAAAATTTAAAGTAAATAAATAAAGTATGTTCTATTTGGGCTCAACCTGAAGTGACAGTGAAACAGTGCTCCCAGGAAGAGTTCTGGGCTCTCAGAGACAAAGGAAGACAAACTGAGTGATGGAGGGAAGGGAAGGAGGGTAAAGGAAAGGGTAGGCGGTAAAGGAAAGGTGGGGGGGAGGGAAAGGTGGGGGGAGGGAAGGGGAGGGGGGAGGAGGTAAGGGGGAGGTAAGGATGGGGGGTAAGGGTAGGGTGGGAGGGAAGGGTGAGAGGGAGGAGGGAAGGGTGGGGGATAAGGGTAGGGTGGGAGGGAAGGGTGAGGGTGAGGTAAAGGTGGGGGGAAGGTAAAGGTGAGGGGGAGGTAAGGGTGGGGTGGGGGGAGGTAAGGGGGAGGGGGAGGTAAGGATGGGGGGAAGGTAAAGGTGAGGGGAAGGTAAAGGTGAGGGTGAGGTAAGGGTGGGGGTGAGGTAAGGGTAGGGTGAGAGGTAAGGGTAGGGAGGAGATAAGGGTGGGGGGAGGTAAGGTGGGGGTGGTGGATGGTGGAGTCCTGGGTTTTCTGTTAACAGTGCTTGGCCAAGTCAGTTAATTTCTGGGGGATCTGAACCATCATTTGCTAAATGGAAGGGCTGGGCCTGATCACATGTCCACATATGGGTCTATCAAAACAGAAATACAGAGACAATTGAAATTTGGTGGGGAAATGCATTTAGGAAACAGCTTCCTTCCTCTCCCCGAGGTAACTCAAAATCACTTTAACATATTAGAAGACTTGAAAGCTTTGGGATAAAGAGCCCATTTAACTGTATTTAACACAGCATTTCACAAGAACATTTACCTACAGACCCAGTTTTACATAATCGTTATTAATACAGAAATGTTGGGCTACATGAGAAGCCAGTAAACCTTCATTGACTATGTTGTGCTAGGGTGTTACTTCTTGGGCCTTGAGTTTATGGCAATTTAATCACGTTTTCTAATTAAGCTTCCTACAGAAGTGACCCCCTTCTTTCCAGGGGACATTGTTTAGTGCTGTTCATGCCAAAATGCCATTCTTTCTAACCAGAGATGATCAATGGTGGAGAAATTGCGTTTACCTCAGTTGCTGCTGGCTTCCCACCTCCGCCTAGTGTAGGGGAATGGACCAACCTTCAGGGGCCCTGGGCTCTTTTGAGAGTTCATGCAAACTTCGTTTACTCGCGTTCTTCGGGTGTTAGGTGCTTCAACAATTTGCATAAAATTCAGTTCATTTTGGGAAGGGGAACTGGAAGTACACATTCTCATCTGGTCGCCCTGCAGACAGACGCTCTTTGTTTTTTGAAGTCTCATACCAAGGGAAGGGACACCCACAATACATCTTTAAAACATGCTCCCAGGTGTCATATTCTGTAGTCGCCTATGGGAAATGAGCTGAGACAGAGTCTGGTTTCCTTTATTTTCAAAATCATCTTTACTTTTTCAAGAGAAGACGTGGTGTGTGAGAGTGAGGGAAAGTTTGCACCGGGGCTAAGGGTGAAGAATCTCATCACATGACACTGGAGAAAAGATTATGTAGCCCTTAGACACCTAGGCATTTGTAAGTCTTGGTTCTGAACTCTTTTTCCTTCTGAAGCTGACCCTACACGGCTGATGGTGGTTCCTGAGTGATAACCACTGATATATATTATCTTTGCGGACATGCAGTCAAACCAGCGGACTAATTTTTTATGCAAGCTCAGCAGATTTTTGTGGATCTAGGCCAGGAATTTTAATGAAAGAAAACATCAAAGATGCAGGAGAAATGAGAATATTAGTCAGGGAAGATACACAGCGATGCTCTCTGATAACCCCCGGTATTGACATTAGAACTCTGTGGGAGCAACTTAAATAAACATCTGGACACTGAGTTTAGACATTTTCGGTGACAAACCCCAGACAGATCTTTCGACTTGCAATAATAAATATTTCAGAGGCTATATGAATCAACTGAAAAATCCTGTTTTCAATTACTCTGGTTTTATAAATAGAGCGTAGTTAATTATTCAAGTATAGAATTTCTTTTGAAGATTAGGTGAATTCTATATTTCCTTTGTCCATGGTATACTTGTTTTATTATTCATATCAAATTTATGTCTGTGTGTTCAAAAATAATACAGTTAGCCTGCCAGATGCTGTTAAATCAGAACCCAGCTGAGCTTGATTTTTTTGTGTTATTATTATTAGTATTTTAGTTTTTGGAGGAGACTCTTACAACTCTGAGCATTCTGTGAGCTTGTCAGGCATGGCCATTCCCAGCCCGGGACCCTCAGATGCCTATAAAAGGGCATCTACTCCCTCGCTCTTCTCACCTGGCTCTGATGGTTTGGAGTGCTTTGGGTCTCAGTTAGTCAGACAAGCAGCAGAACCACGGTGGGCCCACCCCAAGTGGGCCAGGTTTCATCACAAACTCAGCGGAAATGAAGATAGCTGTGTAGGTGGCCAGTGCTCCTTGGCTGATCCTGTCGATTGCTGCTGTCAATTTCAAAATTTAGGCTGGGAAGCGAGCTCAGTCACTGCTTGCCTTGCAACCATGAGGACCTGAGTTGGGCTCCTCAGAACCCGAGAAACAACAGAAGACAGAAGCAAAACAGTAGGCGTGTAGCTCATTTCAATTCTAGTGCTGGGGTGGCTGAGAGAGGGAGCTCCTGGGCTTGCCTGCCAGTGTAGCCGGTGAGCTCCAGTTCAGTGAGAGGCCCTGTCTGAAATTTAAAAAAAAAAAAATGGTGAAGTTCATGAGGAAGGCCACCTGTGCTTGTCCTCTGGCTTCCATATGCATGTATACACATGTGCACATGCACACCTCTGGCTTCCATATGCATGTATATACACGTGCACACGTACCCTCCTCAAAACACACACACACACACACACACACACACACACACACACACACACACACACACAGTTTAAAGTGGGAATCCAGGATTTCCACTTCCAATGGAAAACAATAGGAAAATACGATGAATTGCATCTATTATTCCCAGAGAGCCCAAGGATTCATTGATTAAACATTAGCAATATTTATGCCCCACTCTGGCCTTGAGGTTATGATGTGAACGGAACATCTTGTTCCTAAACCAGACTACTGGGACCTTGTTACCGGGAACTTGATGAAGTTACTTGGTAAAATAGTTGTGTTCTGGCTCCTCTCCCCCTGAGCAAATTGCACACCCATGCACAGGGGTACCTCACCTCCAGGTCTAACCCAGATGTGCTCTGAATACAGAAGACCTAGTTCTGCCTCGGGGAATTCTGGGGGGACTCTTTAGGCAAGCCACAATGCCTCCCTTTTGTCTAAGTATCAATTCAGGACGTGACATGGGTTGAGCATTCATTGAATTGTCTGTGTTCTATGCTTACCCATGTTCCTGTTTGTGTGTTTGGGTTCATTTGTGTGCACATGTGTGTGAAGGTCAAAGGTTGATCTTAAGTGTTTCTCAGGATGGCTGTCCACCTTATTTACTGAGATAGTCTCTCCATAGCCTGGAGCTCACTAACTGATGAACAAGCCCCAGAGATCTCTCTGTCTCTGCCTCCTCGGCTCTGGGATGACAACACACATTCCTATGCCCTCCTTTTTCTGTATTTCTTTCCTGGGGACAGGGTTTCACTGTGTAGCTGTGACTGGCCTGGACTTGCTGCGTAGACCAGGCTAGTCTCAGACTCAGAGATCTACCTGCCTCTTCTCGTTGAGTGTGGGAATTAAAGGTGTGCACCACCACATCCAGGGAGCATTGCTGCTGTTCCTCCTCCTCCTCCTCCTCCTCCTCCTCCTCCTCCTCCTCCTCCTCCTCCTCCTTTTAAATCATAGTTTCTAGGGACCAAACTGAAGTCCACATTCTTACCCAGCAGTCTCCTTACTGACAGAGCCATGTCCCAGCTCAGGCTAAGCTCAGGCATTCCAGGTACTCAAGTGTAGAGTCTTTAGTACTCCCTTATTTGAAATGAGCAACAAGTAGCAACATACCCTGAACTTTTATTTCACAAACAAGATTGTTAAGTATTGTATAAAATGCCTTCGCCTATGGTGTAAGGTATATATGAAACATGAGTGATTCAATGTTTACACTTGAAGTACATCCCCCATGAACTCTCATTCATGATATGGAAATATTCAAAAATCCCAACAAAAGTCCTGAATTACTTTAGATTCCAAGCATGTCAGGTAGGGGATCCTCCAGAAAACATTAAAAAAAAAAAAAAAAAAGCTGAGGGGCTAGAGAGATGTCTCAGTAATTAAAAGCACTGGTTGCTCCTGCTGAGGACTTGGTCATGCAGACTTTCTTTGAGAAACTGATTCCCCCAACACATCCTCTGCCCATCTCTCAGGTTCTTCAGAAAGTCTGCTGCCTTGGGGGTGTGTTCCCCATTCAGCCATCTTTCCTGTCATCTTCCTGTTTGGATAAATCGCTTTGCCCTCTTCCACGGTGCATCTAGAGTGATTTCCTTGAGAGTCAACCGAATGTTCTGGAGTTCATCATACCCTTGTGTTCCTTCTCACTAGCTTTGCCCTATCTGATGCAGGGGATGGGAGAGAGTCTGAGGTAGGGCTCTTTCCACTCTGCATGCACACCACCGGTGACTCCTCTGGGCTTAGCCCTCCTCTCAGGCCGACTGTAGACCACTCCTATGCTTCTGTTTCTGAACCTCGCTGGGGTTCTATGATGTAAACGTGCTGGCGCTATGTGCTGCCTTGGAAGACTGAACTTTAGAACGCCCCAGGCAGAGGTCCTCCTGTGACTGATGTTAGACTCAGCATCAGTTTGGTGAGATTTGTGAAATGCAGAATGAGAATTAGCTGAAATTTCTCAGATACCGACAGAATCTAAAACAATGTAAGCCCATGAAATGTCTTCAGAGATTCATCCATCTCTCTTCACATAGTCAGGGCATGTAGAAAATGACACTAAACAAACATTTATTGATTTGTAAAAATAATGTAATTAGCTTGACAGTGGTTTTTATTTTTTATTTATTTTTTATTTTATTTATTTTTTATTTATTTATTTTTTTAATGTGTGTACTTGTTTGAGGTGGTTCTGGCATGCACTTTGGATTGAGAGTCTGTATTGGATTTTTCCAAAATGTTCTAACACTTCTTTTTTTATTTTGCAGTATGGTAGTCTGAATCTCTCTGTGACTCTCCTTGGACCCCTTCCTTCATAGCCTTCTCTTTGCCTTTGTTGGCTTTTCTCAGCTCTCTTCGGATAAAATTGTCAGAATTAGCAAATAAAAATATAGACAATGAGTCAAATTTGAATTTCATATAAAAAAGCAGAATTTTTAGTATGTCCCATTAGCATTTATGATGTATCTCTATGAGGTTATTTGCCGTTCTTTAACATTCCATCACCACTAAATGTCTGCATTTAATCTGGACACCATCTATCCAAGTGTCCAGAACATTTGGAGTCAGTGCAACTGATCAGGAAGCAGCCAGTCTTCAGATCCTCTGTCTTCTGGTTCTTCTTGACATAGCATGGAGCGACTGGTTGTAGAGAGACTGATCCCACCTGCCAGCTCTTCCTTCAGCAGACATTCTCATCCTCCCAGTCTGGGAACTCTGAGAGTGAGTGACTCCTTAAATTGGACGCCCCATTGTCTGGCTTGCATCATTTTAGTTTGGCCCTGCCTTTGGCTAGGAGGGTTAGTTAGCATCTAAGTTTGACACAGGCTTTAGATCTCCCAAGTAGGAAGCTGTAGGAAGTCTCACAAACCTCAAATAGTTGCTTTTGTCCACTTGCCTCATTCACAGTGCTTGGTGCAGAGGTCTGTTTTCTGGGGCCACCAGGGCATTGCCAACACAGAAGCATGCGAAACACAGACTTGAGGTGCATAAAAGATTCTCCAAAACATGCCAAAGTGTGTAGACAGGTATCCATTGACCCTGAAAACAAGGTACTGAATGGGAGAAATGATTTTTGTCCTGAGGAGTCTAGGATGTGTGTCTTTTGTGTATTATTGTGGGGCAGGAGCAGAGGTCAACACTGGCTGTTTTCTTCAATTGCTCTCCATCTTATTTTTTTTGAAACAAGGCTTCTCACTGGACCCATAGCTCACAGATTTGACTAGACTGGCTGGATAGTAAAGCTCAGAGAGACTCCTGTTTCCATCTCCTCAGGGCCAGGGTTACAGTTGTATACCATGGTGCAGGCCTTTTCTTATGCTGGGGACTGAACTCATATTTCTGCAGCAGGCACTGTAGTGATGCAGCAGTCTCCCCAACCCATGGCATGTGTCTTAACTTCAAATTGTGTGTGTGTGTGTGTGTGTGTGTGTGTGTGTGTGTGTGTGTATGTGTGTGTGAGAGAGAGAGAGAGAGAGAGAGAGAGAGAGAGAGAGAGAGAGAGAGAATGATCTCTCCAAAAAGAAAAAAAATCACAAACATTTTGCATTATCTTCAGTACAAAGAGGGTCATTGGTGCTGCTGACTGATGGTTTCTGTAGAAGCCCTTGATCTTGAAGACTGTAGTCCCCTCATTCGTAAGATGATGGGACCCTGATGCAATAACTCCCAGGACCCTCTGGATTTTAAGACTTCTGCCATTCCTCCGTCTTAGTGTTTAATTTCCTATTAAACTGGCAATTACCTCCTACATAGTATCAAATATATTTCTATTTTGGATATCTCTCTGGGTTCATCACTTTAAAAAGTCTCTGCTCCATACTTGCTGGACTGCTTTGTCTAAAGCCCATATTTTAATTTTTAAAGCAATTTATCCTTTATAACTCTTTTTCACATCCCATAAAAATGACGGATGAGGGAAGGTAGATAAAACTACAGATCAATCTTAGAGTCTGATAATCTAATAAATGCTTTGAGCACCAATCTTGCAGTTTACGACCTCTTGCCAATTGATTTACGGCCCCGTAGTAAATTTTCTCTCCCACTTATCCAGTATTTATTGGAACATCTTGTTCTTAACAGACAAAGTACTGTATAAAACATCTGTCAAAACAAAAGCCAATTCAATTAAATATCTTTTATTTCCAAATTGACTCTGCTTCTCCCCGGCATCCAGATTGCAAAACAACACACCATGTTCCATCCAACCTCCTGGAAGGCTTAGGAGCATAAAATATCCTTGAAATGCATTGAAGAAAAAGAAAAACATTAATCTGAATGGAGTGATAGATCCCTACTAACTCCACATGGAGGGTTGGCTCTGCTCACATCAGTGCAGCCCACCCAGTGTTCTGTTCTCTTCCTCAGCGATGGCTCTGGTACTCATCCTCCCTCACACACCCCATAGCTCAGATTTTCTTCAGAAACAGTCTTTACTTACTTGATAGTAATTGGCTCTGTTATGCACTCAAAGACTTGTTACTACCAGCTCCCCTCATTGTGACATCCATACTCACTTACGGAATGGACATTCTAGTTCATACAAAGACAATAAATGTGTGCGCAGTTTCGTTAGGCATCTTGAACTATTATTAAAAATGACAAAGAGGTGCATCTGTCCACTGCCATCTTTGAAGGAACCACCAAGCAAATGTAAACTGAGAAAAATTTCACCCATTTGTACCCTGTTTGTCCTCCTCTAGATTCTTACCTAATTCTCTTTGTATTTTGTTTGCTTGTTTGTTCAATTTCATTAATCTCTGCTCTGGTCTTAGCTGTTTCTTCCACCTACTGCTTTGGGGGCTTGGATTGTTCTTATTTGTCTGATGCCCGGATGTGCATCATTAGGTTGTTTGCTTGAGATCTCTCCACCCTGCCCTTTTTTTTTTTTTTTTCATGTAGGCATTTAGAGCTGTAAACTTTCTTCTTAGGATGTCTTCATTGTCTTTCATAGATTTGGGTGTTTTCTCTAAGAACTGTAATGGTGAGAGGGAGCTCAGGCTTCCACAGTAGAGCCTCTCAGCCCCTCATATTTTTAACATTTCTTTTGTGTAAGAGTGAGAAATGCTCAGATTAGTATCTCTGACCCCTCTTTTTCACCTTCAAACCTCCAAGATCTGCTTTGAAGGTCAGTTTATGGAAGCTGTGATGTGTGGCTTAGGGAACCCTGACTCACAACATTCCCAGACATTTTTTCAAGTTCAAGGTTCCAATTTTGTGGTTGTTGCTAAACATTCTCCAAATGTAACACGGATGAATGGCATATTGGAAGCATATGTGCACTTGCCTCCACATTCACGTCATTTCTGATATCACTGGGAATTACAAGTGTAGGGAGGTGGAGTACAAGTGGGGGACCTGAGCAGTAGAGGCAAATGATAAATGCATCCCAGGAGATGTCTCTGGGATACCTGATGGTAAAGTTGCTCATCCTAAGGGGATAAGAGATTCTGCTGAAGGACATCAAGAGTACATGAGCTATTTTCTCTTTTTTTTAAAACATAATTCTTTATTGGTTCTTTGGAAATTTCACATCATGCACTCCAATCCCACTCACCTCCCAGTTCCTCCCAATCCTCCCCTCAGTCCTCCAGCTTCCCACAACAGCCCCCCAATTCAATTAAAAACAAAACACACACACACACACACACACACACACACACACACACACACACACATCAGTCCCCTGTCTTTCCAACACCCTTTATTCATCCAAGTGGCATTAGGTGCTACAGTATGTCATGCAGTATACCCTCTTTTCCAATCAGTCCCACCCATTGCAATGAGTCACTGGTCCGATTCAGGTCTTCTGGCACATCACCATCATTGGACCCTCATCAAAACTCCTCTCAGACATCCTGCTGTTGGCGCGAGTCATGGGAATCCTATGGTTATCGCTCCACAGGACCAGACCCTTCACCCACTTTAGCATGTCACAGATGTGGTAGATGTTAGGTTGGGCCAGTCAAAGGCCCAGGATGTGGGTATGGGTGGTAGTTGAGCTGGTTGGTCTAGGCGACTGGGACTGTCCCCCTCAGGCTAGGTTTAGAGCCAACTCTCCTAGGCCCATGCTGTAGGGGCCAGCTCTTCCATGCCTGCCTGTTGAGGAGTGAGGTCATCTCTACCAAGTGTGGGGGCCATCTCTACTGAGTGTGAGGGCCAGCTCTCCCATGGGGCGGGGCAGGGCCAGCTCTCCTGCTCTGAGCTATTTTTTTATGCATGTATGAAAAAAATCTCATTTTCCCAGAAATTTTTAGAAACAGTGTTAAGTGAATACTCACGGTGACTGTGGCTTCAATGACTATTTTTCACCTGGATGTAACCCTTTGATTGTGACTTTCCCACATTCACAGTGAGTGGGCTAGACTGGATAGCTTTCATCAACAGAATTTCAAACTTGTCCCTTTCTGAATCGTCTACATAAGTTTACATCTTGAGAGTCAAAGAGAAAAAGAAGGAAAAATATAGGTTATACTAATAATGGAGTGACATTTTGAGACTGAGTTTTGGCATCACTGGCCTGGGTTCTCCTAGCTCCTTTACATATGAAGACTGTTGTATAAGACTCAGCTACAGGTGGCCCAATGTGTTTCTTTTTAAACAAAAAAGTGTGTGTGTGTGTGTGTGTGTGTGTGTGTGTGTGTACACGAGTGCTTGTGTGCCCTTGAGCACATTCACATGTATGTATATGGAGGGAGAGGACAACTTGTAGTGGTTGGCTCTGTCTTTCCACCATGTGGGTTCTGGGGATGGAACCCAGGTTGGCAGCAAAGTGCCTCCCAACCCACTGGCCTCCAAAGTGGATTTTTTAATCTTATAAATACTCATGGACAGCTGTACCCAAGCCCCTCTCTCCTGCTGTGGCCTCCGCTGCATGTACCAGCAGTTCCCCTGCCCCTCCCTGACCCTGCCCAGGTCTTCCCAGAAAAATGCACTAGCATTTGGTGTTTGCTGGGTGAGCGATGCAGATGAGTCAGGCTCTGCATACCTCAGTGTCCTTATCAATAAGATCTGGTGTGTGGAGATAAGACTTACAGAGCCTCCAGAGTGAAGGATTGGCTTTGGTTACTGCTCTATGGGACACTGGAGGAAGTCAGCATGTGCCATAACTACCAGACCTTTCTAACCCTTTCAACCCTGGGACCATGGCTGGAATGCCCAGATGAGAGGTTGGAGGCTCATTGTGAAAGCAGTCTTCTAGGCAGCCAGAGCACAGAAGGCCACAAGATGGCGGTGAACTACACCAAAGAGGGCTCGGGAAGTGCCCTCCCTGCAGCTCTTGCTAAAGGCAGAGCTTTAGTGGGGTTAAGACAGAGCCTACCCTGCCTCCACGGAGTTAGAACAGTGGCTGTCGGGGTTGGGGGTACTTTTTTCTCCTCTCTCTCTCTCTTCCCTCCTTTCTTGCTCCTCTTCTTTTTCCTCTCTTCCCACTTCTCTCCCCTCCATAGGATCTCATGTAGCCCAGGCTCACCTCAAATTCACTATGTAACTTAGGATAACCTTGAATCTCTGATTCTCCTGCTCTACCTCCCAAGTGCAGGATTACACACCTGGTTAATGCAGTACTGGGGATCAACCCAGGGATTCATGGATGCTAGGCAAGTGCTCTATCAACTGAGCTACACACCAGCCCTATCCACTCAATTCCTCACTTTTCCCATTTTGCTTTCTGCATGTACTGCCTTCTCTCTACACTGGAACTTCAGGCCATGTCTTTCTTCATGCCTCCTGTCCTAGGTCCCCACTCACTCTTTAGCCTGGTCCTTGAGTTCACAGTCCTACTTGATTAAACTTGGTTCATGTGACTGTGGCTGAACCAGCCCAGGCCACTAATGTACCAAGAGCAAAGAGAATCTGCTTAGCTGGCAGATTCTTAATGTCTCAGTGTAGATACCTCAGTTTCTTCAAGTCATGACCAATGGGGATGGATGGATCCTAGAAAACTCTGTCTCTATTGTTCCTGCAGGTTCAGTAACTCAGAATGTGATGATCAAACTCTCAGCATGAAAGGCACCATGTGGGTGTGCATGGTCCCAGCTTGTTCGCTAATCAGCCTTTGAAATCCACACTGCAAGTACCCTGGTCTTGTTACTCAGGTTAAAGAATGCCCGGAGACCAATGTTGGAGTTGCAATAGGGATCTGAATGGTTTATGTTCTAACTCTCATGCTATCCAGCTTCCACAGGGCACATAAATGCTTCTTTTTTGTCCTTTCTTCCTTCCTTTCCCCCCTCCCTCCCACCCTCCTCCCTCCCTCCCTCCCTCCTTCCCTCCTTCCTTTCTTCCCTCCCTGCTTGCCTGCCTGCTTTGCTTGCTTTCATGCTGGGCTTTTCTGGCGTTCAGCCTCTAATCCATCCAAAGCCTGTTCCTTCAAGTGACATTCAAGGCCTTCCTCATCCAGGGACCAGTCAGCCAGCCCTCAGCAGTCACTTGATTCCTGTGCTGTACCCCTCACCTGTCCCTGACTTCTTTCCCACTTTTGGCCTCGGGCCAGAGACCCTGGTTCTATTTCCACCAAAGATCTCTGCATCTCTAAGAGGTGACTCCAGTGGCTCTTCTTCCATTAGGTTCTGCAGGATGGTAACCCCATGTCTGTCCGGGGCTCCTGCAACATTGAGATCTATACAGATGTCACTCCTCATCTGGAGGGCCAGGTTTTAGCTCTTCCTCTCATGACTCCTGGCACTGAGCAACCTCCTTTTGCACTCAGTGGACAGGCTAGAAATGCTTAGTCATATGTAGACAGTTAATTTGGTCATAGTGAGTTCCAACCACTTGCTTGCTTAGATCTTATTGTTGGCATGTTGACCCGTCAGGGAATAAACACGGGAATTGGCTGACGACCCCTGGCAGATGTCGCTTTGGCAAAGTTACCAAATATTCAATCTCTGCTGCTTGCCTCACCTCCTGTCATCGTGCCTTTGTGAGCCTAGTGACCCGATCCTTATCTTTGGATTCTGCTCCAAAAACTGTTTGCAGAGGCTGTGTTCATTCCAGCGTTGTGTAGCTCACCTATGCTGTTTTTCTTGGGCAGTACAACCTATTCTAACGGGAGCAGAGCCTAAGAAGGCTGGAGGCATGCATCCTTAGGCAAGGCGGGCTTTGCAAAGTTTCTCAAAATGACCCCAAGCTCTCCCAAGTTCAGGCTCCTCTTGACTCTCTGTTATTCCCTAAGGCAGACTTTTCTGCAGAGAGCTCTTGTGACGGGGTGGGGGTTGGGCCTCTGGCTGTGAAAGTTCCTGTCCCAGCTGATAAGAACGTCTGTCAGCTCCAAAGAAGGGGCTGCCCTCTAACCTGCCCCCCTTTCTTCTCCCCTTACCTCCTGTACCACTCCTGTCCAGTCTCCTCTCCTCCTCCTTTGTCTTCTCCAACAAAGGGCTTCTTTCAGGCCCCGCCCCTTCTCACCGCCATTTGCCTCTCTCTGAGCTTGTCCATTCTCATGGTTTCATTAACACCTCCTTGTAGATGACCTCTACAGCCACGACCCTTTCCCATGCCCCAGACAACAGTTTCAATCGCTGACAGGACATCTCCCCTCCTGTACCTTGCCGGCCCCTCCACCTCAGAGGGCTCTGGCTCCTTCACTTTTTGCAAGATGGCTTCCTCTTCTGAGTGTTCGTGTCTCCGTAGGGCTCCTGTCTTGTTTCCGGATGTTTCCAGCTAGACATTTAGACTCCATCCCATGTTTGCTCTGTGTGGGGAAGCAAGCTTGGGCTCAGGGCAAGAAGGATCAAGACAGCCATCAAGAGAATGTCAGGAACTCACTCCTAAGAAGAGAGAGACACATCAGCAGCTCAAGGCAAGCAGGAGAAGCCCATAGTGTGGGCTGCTGTGCCCAGCAGCCTTTGGGCTTCCAGTAGAGCTCTGGGTTAGTCTGGCTTTCTTCCCCCACATCCCATTGCCACTGTAGAACATGCCCTCCCCCCACTCCGCGCCGTATTCACACCGTGCAGTTTCGTGAACTGTTCCTCATAGCCAGATCACCACCGTGGTCTCCTCTGTTTCTTTGGTTGTGAGTTTCTGTCCATCACTACCTCCCCCGCCCCCCACACAATTACTCACCAGGTTACACTAGCTCTTTTTTTCTTTTTCTTCTTTCCTTCCTTCTTTTTTTTTTTTTTGGTTTTTTGAGACAGGGTTTCTCTGTGTAGCTTTGTGCCTTTCCTGGAACTCATTTGGTAGCCCAGGCTGGCCTCAAACTCAGAGATCCGCCTGCCTCTGCCTCCCGAGTGCTGGGGTTAAAGGCGTGCGCCATCACCACCGCCCGGCACACTAGCTCTTAAGAAAACATCTGGTGCCCCATCTTGCCTGACTGGCATGATCTCAACACCACGGTTAGAACGTAGCATCCGGCTCACTTTGCTGGACTCAAAAACTGCTGCTAATTGCTGCATGACCTTAGGCTGCTGTTTAACCTTTGTGCCTCATCTGCAAAATGAGGCTGCTGTTGTGAGGACAGAATGAATTAATAAGGGTGCAAATTCCAACAAACACCCAGGAAGTGGTGGCCATTATCACTGACCTGGTGGATTTGGGGCTCTGTGTTCCTCTGAGGCTGGCTCACAGGCCTCGGGGAGTTCTTCCCATTTGGTGATGAACCCTCACCAAGGACACTTTGGTTTCTCAGGTTATGCAGCTCTGGCCCAGCTGTCAGGGCCACCTTAGTTCCCTTACCCTGCACAGACCGGATCTCGGGTGCTCCAGCTGCTTGTCACCCTCTCTCACTAGACCTTGGAGCACAGACAGAATAGAGGATGTTAAATGCATTTCTTCATAGCGCGTTCCTCCCAGAATATACTGACTGCCCTTCTTTCAAGCAGGTAAAGATACAGGGCAGCTAAAATTGGCGGCATCCAACAGGACAGGACTGTCTGCTTGAGAACAATCTCCTGCATGCTTTCTGTTCTTTCTCTGGCCAAGAATGAGCAGCCTTTTCCTGCAAAGAACCAACTAGCAGACATTTTAGGTGGGATAGGCCACATGCCCATAACTCATTTCTGCAAAAGCAGTTCCCTATTCTGAGGTGTCTGTGGGGCTCCTGAAGAACTTTCCAGAATCTCCTGATGGGGTCACACTGAGCTCATGGCTGCAGTTTGCAGTAGACAAGACCCATTGCCCAGTGGTGGGCGTCCCTGACTTTTCCTCCAATGATCAGTCCAAGCCTTTGTTGCAGGGACTTGGGATCACCCCAGCAAAGGTTCAAGTGGCCCGGGGTAGTCAGGTGAATGAGCCCCCAGGTCTGACAGCTTTGTTCCTGAGATCAGCCAGAGCAAGGGAGGATGAGACCCAGGGGGCTGGAGCCGTTTAAGAGAAAGAAAAGCAGATTTCCCCCCTCATCCTCTTCTTCCTTCCTAACCCATAGCACGTTCACATGACCCTCAGCCCTCGTCCCAGAGGTAAATAAATACACATTTTATAACCACCTTGGACAGATTTTTGTTATTAAGGAAGGAAATTAAAAGTCTCTTAAGTGTAGATAATGTGGAGCTTGCTGGACAAATTGACAATAGCCAGGAAATTTGAAACACAGGGCTGCACCCTCCTCTGCTGGAGTGTCTGCTCTGAGTTCTCTATCGCCTAGCTTCAGGGCGTGGCAAGGTAGCCCGGAAAGTCCTATCAATCGACTGAGGGGTATCTCTGTGGGAATCACATGTGTGGGTCATTTGGTGTCACCAAGTATCAATTTGACCATTGTGAGGCTCTTACCTGCTTTTAACCTGGGTCCTTCTATTTGTGTCTTGAGGGTCGGCAGCGGGAAGGGCAGTAAGAATCCCACCCGTGAGTCCCAGATGACCCTCTCTTAATGGGATCTGCCTTTCACGGAGAGAGAAACATTTCTGTCTGGGGACTGTCCTGCTTGCTGGCCTCTCTAACCCTGTTGGCTGTCACCTGGGGAGTAATTATGATGTAAATGGGTGGGTGCTGGAGAGAAGGTGAACTATTTGCCCTCCCTAGCACTTGAGGACAATGAAAGGTGACTTTGTTTATTTATTGAGCTATTATGGCTTAGTGCTAAGAGAAGCTCCTGCCAAGAACAAAACCACCATTTTTTTTTTTTTTTTGGTATTATATCTTTAAGCACAAATTGCTTTGTTACTGGTCAATATTTGTGGGGGAAAAAATCCAGCGAAAGCCACATTCGTTTGATATTGCATACATTTTTCCTGTATCTCACCGGGTATGTCGAAAGTAAATCCCTTCTCCGATATTTCCCACATCTGGTCTTAATATTACAAAGTCTTTGTCTCATGTACTTTTGATAGACAACATCTTTGTGGAGCATTTTGTTATTAGACTCTATGAAATGTTGATATTAATCTGAGCTGCCCTGATCTTCATGGAACACGAGGCTAGTCGGAAACTATCCTTGGAAGCATCTTTGGGGGAGGAGTATGTGGGGATCAAGAGACGTATTTTGACATCCTTCCAAGAGTGTTTGACTGTGTTTCGTGGGAACGCTGCATGCGTTTAACCCAGAGGACCTCCAGGCAAGGTTGCTGCTTGATCCAATTCTCCCCAACCAATGTCTGCTGCCCTCCATGTCAGGAGCCTTGGAAGGGGAAAGGACAGCTGTCAGGTTTACCGCCTCCACTCTGGGACTAAGAAATTGAAGCTCTGTGCAGAGAGTGCCTAGCTATTTCCAAGGGACCGTCAATCCTTTCTGGAGCTGAGTGGACTTAAAAGCTGAAGCTGGAGAGATGGCTTGCCACAGGTCATGAGAACCTGAGTTGGGTGGCTAACACCCACGTAAAGCTTGGTGTGGTAGTGTAGCCTATAATCCCAGCACCAGGAGGGAGAGACAGGAGGATCACTTGTGCTGTTTAGCCTAGGCAGTCAAACTGATGAGCTCCAGGTTCAGTGAGAGACCCTGTCTCAAAACAATGACATGAAGAGTCACTGAGGAAAAACACTCACCACCAACTTCTGCCTCCACACAGATGTCCACACACACACAGATGTCCACACAGACACACACAGACACACAGACACACACACACACACACCTGCATTTTCCTAGATTTTTTTTTGTGAGACATGGGTTCTCTGTCTAACAGCTCTGGCTGTCCTGAAACTCATTCTATAGATCAGACTGGCCTAGAACTCACAGAGATCCCTTTGCCTCTGCCTCCCTGCTGGGATTAAAGGTGTGGACCACCACTGCCTGGCTTTAGGATGCCAGTTCTTAAAAAGACTGGCGCATATTGCTCTCTGA
This sequence comes from Onychomys torridus, assembly GCF_903995425.1. Classification (NCBI taxonomy): domain Eukaryota; kingdom Metazoa; phylum Chordata; class Mammalia; order Rodentia; family Cricetidae; genus Onychomys; species Onychomys torridus. The sequence continues at coordinate 65,035,420 of NC_050449.1, read as the reverse complement.
GGGGATGCTACTCCCTAGATTTGGCCAGGCCTAATTACAAAGGCCTTAACTGAGTTCCAGGCCAACAAAAGGTCCTGTCTCAAAGTGGACATGAAGAATTACAGCTTAAGTTGTTCTCTGATCTACACATGTGTGCACATGTACACATGCATACTTATGAACACATGCAGATACACACACACACACACACACACACACACACACACACACATGCAGTTTAAGAGGAACCAAGTCCAGCATGTTGAGGGGCTCAGGGACTATGTTGTCCTCTGCAGACTGGGTCCCCAGACCTGCCCTCTGTTCACCCCTCCTCCACAGCACCTGCTGCTTGCTTTTAAATTAAGCCTTGTCAAATTCTCCTTGGAACCAAACTCAAATCAAGATGCTCTCTTCTTAAAAGAGAAAAGGTCACTGAAGAAGAAAATTAAATTGAAATGTATATAGGTGACATGTGTCAGCCAGTCTCAAACGAAGGTAAGATTAGAAGCTGCATTTCCAGACATGCTTTGGAGGCACCTCCAAAGAGGAAAGGATCTTTTAATCCCAAGAATGAGCAATCATCTGCTTCCAAGGTTATAAGGTTTCAGGGTGCTCTCGGAGATGCAGCACTGGTCCTATTTGTTTCAATTCTACGTATGGATAGGAGGCACTCTGAGATGTGTGGTTGAGGCAGAGGGGTGATGTATAGAACAGGCTGTGTAGTATGCTCTGTGGTTAAAAACTGAAAAGAAGTACTGTGGGGAAGCATAGAAATATCCCAAAGGATAAATAAAAGCTAGCAAGGTTGATTCAGGGCTCCTGAGCCAGGTGGCCCAGGTCCAGAGTGGAAGGACATGCTTTCTACTGTAAAGTCTTTTTTCTCTTTTGAAATGTATCCCATGTACCTCCATCATCTGTTCAAGAAATTAGCTAAAACCAACCACACATCGAGTCCTCTATTTATTCAGTGTAGTCTTTTGAAACTGCTAAATTTCTCTCTCTCTCTCTCTCTCTCTCTCTCTCTCTCTCTCTGTGTGTGTGTGTGTGTGTGTGTGTGTGTGTGTGTGTGTGTGTGAGTGTGTGATACAGTCTGGGCTAGCCTCCAACTCTGTGGATGATCTCTAACTCCTGATTCTTCTGCTTCTATCTTCCCAGTGCTGGGATTGCAGATGAGCACCAGCACTCCAGGTTCGTGTGATGCTGGGCATGGAACCCAGGGCTTTGTGAATATCAGGCAAGTGCTCTATCAAAGGAGCTACACCCCCAGCTTGGGAACTCAACTTTGTAAAATAAGGTGAAACCTAAGGACTTAAAGAAGCATGCATCCTCTCCTCTAGATCTATTATGATCAGTCACCATCAGTCAGAACAGATGCACCTCATATTTTGATTTAAAAAAAAAAGTAAAATCTCTCATAAGTTTATTCCAACTTCCTTTTTATTTAAGCATCCTGGACTCAGAAAAGGGCCCACAGCATGCTAGATCTCGAAAACAGTTTCGAATTTGGGCTGGCGGCTTCTACAAACATGTCCCAAGTGTGGCAAGAGTCAGGCTCCATCATTTGGGGTCCATCTGCAGAGAGACAAGCTTGCTTATAGATAGCTATGCTCAGACAGGGATAGCACTGGAGACCAGGGTTGAAACATGTGTCTAAATGATAAAATAAATGAACGTGACTTTTTAAAACTGTCATGAGGAGAAGGGAACGGAGGTGAAGGAAAACTGCTCTCTAGAATCCTTCGATAGTCCACATATAATTGCCGGCGGACTCAGGTCTTCCCAAAGGTTAGCATGCACAGGCTGCTTTTTAGTGGCATGTCTTTGTCATTAAATAAACAATAACTTGGAGGAAATGATTTCACCTTAGAGTTTAAATTCCTCGGCGACTGTTTCATTTTCTTCTGTAGATCCCTAGGGAACTCCTGGGAAGTGGAGCCATTGCATTTCCTAGGTTCGTCAGAGGGGGGCGGACTTGGTTTGTATCGAATGGCGTAGCTCTCTGGGGAACAGTAAATAGGGAGAGGGCCAGGAAGCTCATTCCTGTTCAGCCCCTACTGCTTCAGACAAGCCAGAGAACACTAGTGATTTGTAGTTTTCTCACCTGTGTTATGGGGTTTCTGACACTGAGTAGGAAGGGCTACTGTGGGTGTGCCTTGACAGCCTGCAATCAGCTCCCAGAAGAACCCTTTCCCCTTTGAAGAGAGCTCAGTGCCTGGGGATCACAGATCCCATGCTGGCTGCAGTTGAGCCAAGCTGCCTGGGTCAGTCTTCAGCATCAGCTTCAACTCCCATGGAAATGGGAGCGCTTAATGAAGCATCCATCGGGTGCCCCCAGAGGGCCTTCATTACCTGTCAGACGGCTTTCTCAGAGGGCCTAGAACTTTCTTTACCTTTAGAAAAGCCTGTGCAATTTCACAGTCTCTCAATAGCCCAGCAAACACATGGGGAGAACAGAGAAGTTTAAAAACAACTTTTCAGTTAAAAAATAAATAAATAAAAGCAAAATGGATAAATGGATTTTCCCTTTGCAATTCTCTCGGAAATCTCAGAATTAAAATAGCGAGCTCTCCCACACACACCCATCCCCCCCCCCCACCCCCCCCCCCCCCCCCCCCCCCCCCCCTTCCCCGACTACCTGGAGATTCTTGAGAGAGTTGCTAAGGTGTGTCTGTCTGCATTTAAAAACTGACCTGGTATTGTCTGTAAAGGAAAACATCATCCGAAAGACTCTGGGGATTAAAGTAGCTTTTTTAGAATTTTCTGCAAGTTTATCTCTCATTTACCCTCTAGGCAAGAGTGAAAGAATAGAATATGGCCAATGTTTTGCTTCCTTTTGTAAATCAAAACCGTGGGAATGCTTCCTCCTAACTTAATATACCGCTGTCTCCTCAAATCTATCTCCGATTTTTTTTCAATTAACCCTCTGATGGCCACCACAGACAACCAAAGAATAAGGCAGAGTTTTCCTGTTAGGGTGATGTGAGCCCCGGAGCCCAGGAATGTTCTGACATGGCCATCTACCACATTTAATATCTCAGATGACTTTTCCCGTCCTTGTCCTGCCTGCCTGCTCACTCTCAAGGTCATGCAAGCTAGAGCAGCTTTGCTGAGATGTGGGGGTGTCTCCACTTGCTTACTCTTTTGTCCTCAAAAATACATAGTTTTGTTGTAAAACCTCATTTTCAAAGCAGGTTGGTTCTTGGCTTTTATACTTGCTATGTTTTTTGGCCTTCAGCTTGCCGTGGAGGTCGGTGGAGGTCGGTCGGCACCATCCGCCATCCCTTGAAAAGTGTTTTTGGTTAGAGGGAAATGTGGCAGGGGCTATTGGTAGTTGTCTGTGGGTTCATGGGGGTGTGGTTCTCGGCACAGACAGAAAAGAGAGAGACAAGGGACAGAGAAAGCAACAGCTCTGCCCCTCAGGAGGGGAGAGGCCTGAGTCTGGGAGTCTCTAAACAGAGGCTGGCTTGAGTGTTTGATAGGGCCATGGGGTATTGCCCCCCATCCCCCATTGATGCAGTTTAGAAGCCTGATCCAGGCCTTCCAGCCATTTGTTCCTCCCAGTGTCTGCCCAGAAAAAGAAGCCACCATCTCTGGGAATCTGCTTTCATTTCCTATATCTACCTATATCCCTTTAGCTGTTTCAAGGACATAGATGGTTTCCAGGATTGGGGGCACACAGCCGATTCGTTGAAACTGTTTATTCACCAGGGGGTCTCTGTCAGGCCTTCACATTGGAAAAACAAAATTCGAGGGGCCATCACCCCAAATAGCCCTGGACTGTCTCAACTTTAAGTAGTGAAAATCCCATGTCCTGGGGCACATTTTTGTTTTCCTTTGGGGGCAAACTAAGATGCATTACCACTTCCAGATGCTGGATTCAACTTCTGGGAGCTGGGTTCAACTTCCAGGTTCTGGGTTCCAATTCCAGATACCAAATGCCACTTCCAGATGCTTTTTTTTTTTTTTTTTTTTTGAGATAGGGTTTCTCTGCAAAGCCCTGGCTGTCCTGGAACTACCTCTGTAGACCAGCCTGGCCTCGAACTCAGAGATTCTGCATCCTGAGTGCTGAGATTAAAGGCCTGCCCCATCACACTCAGCTCAGTGTTGGGATGTTTCATTCTTTTCTGGTGTTTCCTGCTTCTAGCCAAGGTTAGACCCACCTTGAGGCCAAATGACTGTGGGCAGAAGTGCTGGCTGTAGAAGGGCCCTGTTGGGTGACTTTAGGGACAGGTGGCATGCTCTCTGTTGCTGTTCTGTTCTTCACTCAGGGATGAGGTGGGACTCTCAGCACCCCTGTGTCACTTGGCCTTGGTCAGAATGAGCCTGGGACAAGAGTAGCTCTTGTCTCCTACATTAAGCACAAGGGACCCCGAAAACTTCAATAATTGAAATAGGTATTCTAATAATTTTTTTAAAAATCAAATTCAGTGCAAAAACTCCGTACTGGTGCCATGAGCCGTCCTGACATGTGAAAATCAGTGGACACCTTTGTGGACTCAGAGAACAATCAAGACTGCTCTTTTGTTTTTGTTTTTGTTTGTTTTGATTTTTGAGACAGGGTTTCTCTGTAGCTTTGGAGGCTGTCCTCACTTTGTAGACCAGGCTGGCCTCGAACTCACAGAGATCCACCTGCTTCTGCCTCCCGAGTGCTGGGATTACAGGCGTGCACCACTACCACCCGGCTAAGACTGCTCATTTACCTCTAATTTTGTGCATTAATGTCCATGTTGCCTATAAGTCCTATGCGCCTTGATGACAGGGCTCTTCCATGTGCCCTTAAAAGTTAGCTCTCTGGCCTTCCCTCAGTCCTAGACCTAGGAAGGATGCTTCTCCAGGGTCCTGTCTAGCAAAGAGGGGACCCTTGAATTTCTCAGAGGCCCCATGGGCCAGTCAGAAGTAAGTGGGTTTCTTGGGACAAGGCTGTAGTGCCTGCCAGTGGGACTCGCTGCAATTCACAGAGCCGGGGGTGGAGTGGGGGGGGGGAATGGGGGGGGGGGAGTGAGGGTGGTGGACTAAGGGAACAAGGGAGTAGGGGTGGTGGATCGGGTCAGAGAGTGCTGGACTCCTCCTTTCTGGTCCACAGGCACAGTTACTTGAATCACCCATCTAAGGGAATGCTAGGTGTCTGTTTAAACTGACCTAAATTTCTATATCCTTTTGGGCAAAAAACCAGAAAAAAAAAAAAAAAAAAAAACCCTGTTTCTCTATTGCCAAGATTAAGATTAAGCAAACCCAGAGCTTTCCTTTCCTTCTTAAAGTAGAACAGCGAGTGTAAGATGATGTAAGAAGAGTCTGCCTGACATTAATAAAGGAGGCAGGGTAGAGGGCTAGACCAGTCCATGTTACACGGCCCAGCCGGTAGTCATTCCCCAGCTCGGGGTCAACATTGGCAGTAACCACAGCAAAGAGAAGGATGAATCAGTACATAGCATTTGGTGGTGGCTTTAAAGATCTCTCTGGACAAGAGACCGGGCAGTGGGGCCACCTCTTCCTCTACTCTCTTACTCCTTTGGACCAAGAACTGCAGGTCGGCTGCTCCAGTGCTCAGGAGGCAGAGGCAGGGGGTTATCTGTGAGTTTGAGGTGAGCCTGGTCTACATACCAAGACAGCAAGTTGCAGGCCAGCTAGGGCTACACAGTGAGACTCTGTCTCCCCACTGTCCAAAATAGGACTACAGATAGGAGCCAGGAAATGGCTAAGTGGGTATAAAGGTGTTTTCCATGTAAAATGGAAAACAGTGAAAGGAGAGAACCAAGTCATGAAGTTGTGTTCTGATTTTCATGGGTGCCCATTCACTCATATGTATACACCCAATAGTAATATTAACAGATTTTTATTATTTTACTTTTTGTGTGTATTGGGTTGAATTTCTTTATTAAGGCAACTCCACGTAGTTAAAAGGAGGTTTATTTTGGGGTAACTTATAGCCAGTAAAGAAAGGGGTTGGTTACAGGATCCGGGAGCGTTGAGGTGCAGTCCAGCAGAACTCTGCTAGGTCTACCATCCAGCATCCAGGATCACAAGGCACCAAGAGAGCCAGCACATCCGCGTCCCAGGTCTTAAGGGCTCCCGTCTCGGACTTGCCCCTGGGGCAAGTCATAGGTAGGCATGGCAGTTATGGGAAGCCTCTCTAAAGATAGTACTTCCAGGTCAAAGCTAGAACAGCTACCCACTACATATGCGTATGGGTGTTTTGCTGCATTGTATGTCTGTGCACCACTGTGTGCCTGGTGCCTATGGATGCCAGAAGAGGGCATCAGATCCCATGGGACTGTGAGCTGCCATGTGGGTGCTGAGAATTGAACCTAGGTCTCCTGGGAGAGTAATCAGTGCTCTTAATTGATTCACCACCTCTGCAGCCCCATAATAAAAGCTTTAACTTAAAAAAACCAGCAGCTAGCGATCTCTTGGAGATTTCTTATGAAAAGACAAGAATGTCCCAAGATGATGTGATATGTATAACATGATCTCATCAAACAGTGGTATTTTGTGATGAATAGAATCACCTGGGAGACGGGTCTCTGGGTATGCCTGTGGTCGGTAATACTGATTATGTTGATTGATGTGGGAAGGTTCATTCTCGGGATGGGTGGGGTCATTCTCTGGGTAGGGAGTCCTGGGCTGTAGAAAGCTAGTCGAGCAGTGGAAGGCATTCAGTCTCTGTCTCCTCATCGTGGATGCCATGTGACCAGCAGCTTCAAGCTCCTGTTGCCTTAACTTGACCATCATGATAGGCTGTATCCCTGAACCATGAGCCAGAATAAATTCTTCTTCCTTTAGTTCGCTTGCTGGAATATTTTACCCTAGCAACAGGAAGAGAAACCAAGACAGAGCTGAAGCAGAGGACCTGCTTCCAGTCCCAGCCCTCCCTCCTCCCCACTGTGTGTGGCACTTGAGCAAGTTTGTGAGTCCACTAGAGACACATCCTCAGTCTACCAATTAGGGAGAAGAGAATCTGCTCACCCTGGAGGTCATGACACCTGGTGAAGGTCAGGATGCTGCAACAAAGCTCGAAGGTTCCAGGAATGGAACAGAGGGCATGCTGGTTGTTGTCAGCCACAGACTTATTCTTTGCTCTCTTCTCACGGGTTAGTGCCTCTCTTTAGCTTGCTGACCTAATTAGGCAACCCAGTGTCTACCCTAGAGTCTGCTGTCTGCCAGGTTTTGTGCTATGGAGCTCGTGTCTTCCCAATAATGGGCTATAGAAGACAGGACAAATTGAGAGAAAACAGTAAGCATGATAAGAGGCACAGGGGCAGGAGGGAGCAATGGGTGTGTGTGTGTGTGTGTGTGTGTGTGTGTGTGTGTGTGTGTGTGTGCAAAATTTCTCTTGTGAGATGAGCGCCAGAGCTCCAGTGTGCCAACCATGCTGTGCCGAGGTAGCAGGAGAGGCTGTCTATTCACAGTGAGGTGGGGCTAGAAAGGCGTTCATCACTGATGGAACTCGCTGGCGTGTGTGCCATGCATGGGGAGAGATGAACCATTTCTCTGGCTGGGCTGTGAGTGAACGAAAGGGTGGTTGGTGAAGGGTGAGGAAGTTGTGGAGGGCCAGTGGACTCTGATGGAGGGTGCTATCCTTTGAAGGTTTTTAAGAGGTGATCAGGCCGTTGGGGCTCTTTCTGCAAAAAATGGAAGGGAGGCCCTAAAAAATAAGCTTTATGGATTATTTTGGAAGCGGTGCCAGTTGTTGCAGAATATTTGTACACTGTGAAGATGTGTCTTTGCCAAGGCGCCTTCTGATTGGCTTAATAAAGAGCTGAATGGCCAATAGCTAGGCAGGAGAGGATAGGTGGGATTTCTGGGGAGAGAGGAAGAAGAGGAGGAGGAATAATTTCGGCACGTGGATTATACCAGCAAGATGCCAGGGAGACTCTAACATCAGACATACAGTTCAGAGCAGAGGTAACCGAGCCACGCAGCAGAATGTAGATGAATAGAAACAGGGTAATTTGAGTTAAAAGAGCTATATGGGGATTAGCCTAAGCTAAAGGCCAAATTTAATAATAAGTCTCCATGTTGTTATTTGTGGACTGGTGGTCCCACTACTACAGCCATCCCAGCTGGCTTTTCCATCTAGAGAGTGCAGCCAGACACCAAACTGTAATGCAGGTAATCTTGGACTTTGAGTCTCCAGAACTCTGTGAAACGAATTTATTCTTCATAACTTTCTCAGTTTGTAGCATTGTGGTACAATACCACAAAAGATGGAGGACCACACAGGAGAATGGAGGACTCTGAACCTCTGTTTTCTTATCCACAAAGCAGGGGTAATGTTCCCTGCTTTATCCCATGGGATCACTGTAAAAAGCAAACGGGACTGTGTATGCACAAGGTCTGGCACACAGTAGGTGCTCAGTCATGGCAGTAATTACTTATTACAATGGGCTGCTTCAAGCTTTCTTGTTCACTTGCCAAGAAGGAGGGGTCACGTACATGTAACTCTGAAGTGGCTTTTCAACGTGAGGAAGTCAGTGAAACAGAGACACTTTGAAAAGTTTTGTGAAGGGGCCATGCAGGGCAGCAGCTGGTGCAGCTCTTGTCTGCTGTGTGTTCTCTGGAAACTCAAACCCTCAGACAGTTCCCTTTTCTGAAAGAAAGGGGAATTTTTAAAAATGGTATACAGGAGCTAGGCAGATGGCTCACTTGGAAATACACAAGAGTCTGATCTCCAGAACCCATGTGATAAAGCCAGAGCGGCTCAAACTTACCCTCTCAGTGATGGGCACAGAGACAGGCAGGCCTCTGGGGCTCCCTGGCTCAGCAGTTTGTTAACCTAATTGGTGAGCTCCAGACCAGTGAACAGACAATATCTCAGGAAAACAAGGCTGGAGAAACAACTCGGTGGCTCAGAGCACTTGCTGCTCTTTGGCAGGACCGAAGGTTGGTTCCAGAACCCACATGGCAGCTCACAACTGCCAGTAACTCCAGCTCAAGTGGAATCCAATGCCCTCTTCTGGCCTCCAAGGGCACCTCCACACACATGCACATACATAAATAATTAAGTGAAACAGAAAGGCAAGAATGAGGTAGGCAGCTCCCGAGGAATGCTACCCAAGGTCATCCTCTAGCCTCCACGTGTGTAGGCACACATGTGCCTCCACACACACATGAATATTCATGCACACACACATACACACAGTGGTATTGGTACATCAATGTGATGGCTAATGTTGGTTGTTGACTTGACTACATGTGTAATTAGCTAAAACCCAAGAAGCATCTGGGTACACTGTGAGGGATTTTTCTTGGATGGATTATTTGGGGCAAGAAGACCCATCCTAAATCTGAACCACTCTTTCTGGTGGTACAAGGACGAGGAAGAAGTAAGCTTTTGCTTTTTGACCTGCTTGCCCTCTCCCTGGCTGGCAAGTTTGTCTCTCCTGTTCCCGAGATGCCCCCTAGCTGGTTTTGGAACCTACTTCCTGAAGATGCCAGCACCACTGAACCAGCAGCTGTCTAGGAATCCTTGGGACTGCAGCACCAGATTGGAACATCCAGCTTTGGGAACTGAACAAGTATCCTTGGCCTTTCTGTCAGGAGACGCCATTGTTGGACTTCTTGGACCACAGCCTGTAAGCCACTCTAATAAATCCATATGATGTATGTGTACATTCCTATGGGTTCTGTTCCTTTAGAGAACTCAGACCAATGCAATCACACTATGAAAATTTGTTCCACTGGGTCTCTTACCTTTCATGGACCTGTCAAAACTTTGCTCCCTGCAGCCCTCATCATCCTGTCAGGCTCTCAGGGCCAGGAGAGGGCCTCTTCCACCTCCTCCATGCCTTCTGCTCTCTCTCCTCCCTTTCTCCCAACCCAGCACTTTCCTAGCCCGAAGGATCTGATACAGGCATGAGGGTGCCGGTAATCATCTTGTTCCCACAGATATCCATTAAGTGAAAAAATCTTTTCTTCAACCTCTCCATTTACTCTGAACTCAACCAAGTACAGATCTTTCCTAAAGGGGGATCAGTTTTGTTTGGGCTAAGATGATTCTGGAAATGTATACACAGCCTGACCCTCCAGGAGGAAATGTCAGCATGTTCCTAATACTATTCAAAATACATGCTGTCACACAGATTTTCCAACTCATAATAGTGTGTGTCAGTTTACTGAATTGCTGGGTGGCACCTGGGATCATGTCTCTCCATGAATTCTTTTGACAGTATTGCAGTCAGGATGAATTATAACTGAAGACGGGTAGTCATTTTTGGTTGTGATGCTAAACCAAAGCTGGCCTATGAAGAGATTTGATATTATACACACACACACACACACACACACACACACACACACACATACATATATATGCCAATTGTTCTCTTTTTTATTTTTAATTATATGTGTGGATGTGTGGATGTGTGTGTGTGTGTGTGTGTGTCTGTGTGTGTGTGTGTGTCTGTGTGTGTCTGTGTGTGTGTCTGTGTACAGGTATGTGAATGAGTGCAGGTGCCTGCAAAAGCCAGAAGAGGGCACTTGATCTCCTGCAGCTGGAGTTCTAGGAGGTTGTGAGCTGCCTGATGTGGGTTCTGGGAACTGAACTTTGCAGGGGGAAGTTTCTCTCCCACCTGCCTGTTCCCCAATACCTGGCAGCCACTTCTTAAATAATTGACTCTGAGGCTTATATTAATTATAAATGCTCAGCCCTATTATAACTAGCTCTTACACTTAACCCATAATTCTTATCTATGTTTAGCCACATGGCTTGGTACCTTTTCTCATCTTGCTTCCTCTGCATCTGGCTGGTGACTTCTGACTCCACCCTCTGCTTCCCAGGATTCTTCTAGTCTGGTTGCCCTGCCTATACTTCCTACCTGGCTATTGGCTAATCAGCGTTTTATTAAACCAATTCAAGTGACAAATCTTTACAGTGCACAAGAGCATTATCCCACAGCAGAACTTAGGTCCTCCCTAAGAGCAGCAGGACTCTGACAGCTGTATCATCTTCTCAGCTGCAGTGTTTCTGCTTCTATGGACATTTTAGAATGAATAATGATTAAGATTCAGCACCAGACTAAACTGTAGCCCTTATAGATAGCTGCTCTACTTGTAAGATATCAATGAGAAATAAGAGATGGAGAGTTATATTATGAAAAAAAATAGCTCAAAATTTCTGGGCAGGGGGAGCCACAAGAATGGAGTCCATGGGGCCTGGAATCCTAGGCTAGACAGGGGAGCAAGAAGAATGAATGAGGTGAGGGCACTTCGGCTTGTATATTTTAAAATTGGACACAACTGGTTTACAAAGTGTGTTGGGGAAAAATTCCATGTTTGTAAAGGACTAGGCATGTGCACATTTCTCCGAACATGGTATATTAGCTACTCTTCTGTTGCTATGATAAAAAACCAATAACAACAACAACAATAACAACAAAACATGACCAAGGCAACTCAGAATAGTGTGTTATGGAAAATGGTTCCAGAAGGTCAGAGTCCATCAAGGTGGGGCCAGTCCGGCAGCAGTTGGCAGAAAGCTCATATTTTCAATGGTGGGCAGAGAGAGCGCAAACTGGGAATGGTGGGAAGGGTTAAAACCTCAAAACCCATTCCCAGTGATGTACTTCCTACAGGAAGGCTGAACTTCCTAGATGTCCCCAAATAGAGCTGCCAACTGGGGCCGAGTGTTTCAATGCTAGAGCCTAAAGGGAATATTTCTCATTCTACTACACACAGCTTTTGTGAATTCTATGTGTTCAGCTCCTGACAGAGGCCAATAGAAATACCTGTCTACTGTAAGAAAAACTATAGCATGCGTGTGGGTAAGCTCTTAGTCAGGCAGACCCAAGAGAGTGGTGGGAACTGTGGTGACTACACCATTCATACTCTTCCTAAGGGGGTCTACTTCTGTGTAGACCCACTTGATGTTGCTGGACTAGAGGAATGCAAACCCACAGAGACAGGCCTGATATTTTTAGTTTATTTTATTGTTTTGTTTGTTTGTTGGTTGGTTGGTTTGAATCTGGGCCACCAATGAATTTGCTATAACCTGGAATTTCTAATCTTCCTATTTCTGCCTCCAAAGTGCCAGGATTGCAGATCTGTGCATGCCACTATACCCTGTTTATTTTATTGCATTTTTGGACAGGATCTTGCTATGTGGCTCAGGCTGGCTTTGAGTTCATGGTCCCCCTTTGCCTCTTGAGCAGGTCTGAAGTTTTGAGACACATCAGAAACTTGCTTTTGGTAAAAATCTCTCATTTGATAGGTTAGACCAACAAATGGACAAATGTGAATGTGAAACAGAGGCATTGTTTGGCTGTGAAGTGTCCCCCAAAGGCTGCTGTGTTGAAAGTTTGATTCCTAGTTGGTGGCACTGTTGGGAAGCAGCTGGGTCTTGAGGGTGCTAACCACATCCATGAGTTAATTCACTGATGGATGGCTGTTAGGAATGGGGGCCTGGTTGGAGAGTGGGACCCTGCCTTTGAAGTGTACATCTTGTTTGTTCTCAATCTCCCTCCCCCTCTCCTGTATCCCTTCTTTTCTTCTCCCTCCTCCTCCCATCCCCCAATCTCCAACCTTTGCTGGCTGCCAGTGCCCTATGGTAGGAAGAATGTTCACATACTGTGGGTCCAAAAGTTAGATGTGGTCACTGGTTCTGACAGATTTAAGGAAGTATGAGAGACAGCTTAGTACAAAGTTGGAGCCAGGATCAGATGCCTGACAGAAAGATGGTTAATGGGATGAGGAATGAAATTTGAAAAAATCCCTGTCATTTAGTTAGTGTTGCATGAGAGGCTGACTGTTTGCACTTTTTGGGGGGTGGGGGTGGGAGTGGGGGTAGGGGTGGGGGAGGGTTAAGCCTATCTTACTTCATGTAGAGAAGTTTAAAACTGGGAGAACTCTGAAATGACAGATTCCTATGCAGTTGACTATAATGATTACCCACTCCCCATCAGGGTGCAGTCAGGAGGGTGTGCAGGTGGAGGGTGCTGGGAGGGTGCTGGGAGCGTACTGGGAAAGAGAATCAGTCTGGTCTTGAATCCTTGTTACCGTGATTTTCCTAAAGGACTTTGGCTTACATCGAATGACCCATGGAAGTAGTTTTGCTGCGATTCAGTTTATACTTTGAAGGCTACCAGGAGAACCCATCCTTGGATCTGTGGTCGGGGAGGAGAGGTCAGATACAGGGAGGCCTTGGAACTGGCCGTGAGAGTTCAAGTGGTCTGGGTCAAGTGTTTCTGGCTCTAATGGTTAATGGAATGTACAACCTACTACTCACCAGGTCGCAGCCAGATCCCAGATTTACAGAGGTCAAAGACAAGGTAGCGTGCACAGTCCAAGCCACCTTTAGTGATCTGGAAGGCCTTGGGGATGTGGAAGGATCAGCTGTAACAGGCATCAGAGGGCATTAATGATGAACACCTGGAAGTCTTGGCTTTCATCTGGAAAGAACAAAATGTCTTGATTCCCTCTTATCATCTTGATGTTCTCTCTCTCTCTCTCTCTCTCTCTCTCTCTCTCTCTCTCTCTCTGTAGGTGCCTATGCAATTGGGTGTCTTCATCAACTGCGATCCACTCTATCTATCTATCTATCTATCTATCTATCTATCTATCTATTTATTGTTTGTTTGTTTATTTGAGACAGGGTCCCTCGCTGAACCCAAAGCTTGAGAATTAGTCTAGACTGGCTGTCTAGTGGGCTTCCTGATCCTCCTTACTCCACTCCCACAGCACTGGGATTACCAAGGGTTTCCATGGCGTGTATCTTCTATGTTGGTTCTGGATATCAAACTTGGGTCTTCATGCTTGGGCAGCAAGCATTTTACTGACTGAGCTATTATCCCCCGGGCCCCTGTCAGATCGATTTCCATCCTGGGAGAGGGTTCTGGTCCATTTTACACAGGAGCAGGGAAGTACACAGCCTGCGGAGGGAGGGAGAAGAGATGCCCCTGCTCTGTGTGACACTGGCCAGGGGCCTCTACTCTCGCTTAGACTCACATGTTCTCTGGACCACAGTCCTTGACCCTCTAACCTAACTTACAGAAGAGAGTGCTTGAGGCAGGCTTTTTTTTTTTTTTAAATATTTATTTATTTATTTATTTATTTATTTATTTATTTATTTATTTATTTATTTATTTTGTATACAGTGTTCTGTCTGCATGTGTCTCTGCATGTCAGAAGAGGGCACCAGATCTCATTACAGGGGGTTGTGAGCCACCATGTGACTGCTGGGAATTGAACTCAGGACCTCTGGAAGAACAGCCAGTGCTCATAATCACCGAGCCATCTCTCCAGCCCCGAGGCAGGCTTTCTTGTCCTTGTTTCATTCCCATCTCTGTAGACTACCGTCCTCTCCGACTCTGCCCCCTCAAACTCTCAACACAGGTTGATTCTTATCCAGACATAAGCAGGCCTTGGCTCCTCAGTACCCCACAGGCAAAACCTCTGAATGTCTGCTGGGTGACCTAGAAAATTCTGCCTTGTCATGAAGAGGGTTCCCTCCCTTCATTTGCAAAGCAATGAGTAACTTTTTTTTTTTTTTTAAATTTGCAGTCCAAAAATCTAATAAAATGAACATTGTCCTCATTCTTGGAACACATTAAAAGTCTTTTCAGTTAATTATATATTTTATTTTAGTAAAACCAAGGTATAATTTACTGTTTTAACCACACTGCTCAGGGGTATTAAGTATTCTTAACATGGCTATGTACCCATCACCCTCAAAACTCCTTTCAGTTTTTTCAAAGGAGGCACTCAGGCCCTTGGGCCTCCTCGGTCCCTCCAGTTCCCAGCGGCTTCTAGTCTACTTTCTATGTAATGAAATTGACTAGTCTGGGTACCTCACTGAAGTGGAATCTTACCGTGTTTGCTCTTTGACGGGCTCGATTGCTGGCATAATGTCCTGTGAGTTCATCTGCACAGTAGCATGAGTTGGGGTGCTGGCTGGTTTTAAGTGTGAACGCCACACAACCTAGAGCCACCGGGCAATGGGGAATCTCAGTGAGGAATTATCTAGATTGAAGATCAGATTGGTCTGTGGGGAGTTGCCGTGACTGTTAATGGGGGAGAGAGGATTCCCTTTGAACGTGGGTGGCACCATTTCATGGGATGAGCTCTATACTGTAAGCGTGAAGAAAGGTAGCTAAGCCTTGACACCAGCAGTCCAGGGAGGGCACAGGGAGAGGTGTTGCTCTCTGTTCTTGGCTCTTGATGGGACGTGATTGGCTGCCTCAAGCTCCTGTCTCCAGACTCACCTGCAAAGGTGAACTGTAACCTGGAACTGTAAGCCAGATGAACACTTAACTCCTAAGTTTCTCTTTATCAGGACATTTTATCACAGGGGCAGAAACAACACCAGAGCAGCCAGGCGCTCTCTCTTTAGGGTGGATGAGAGTCCACTGTAAGGCTCTAGCATGATTGTTTAGCCACTCCACTTGTGTATTAATGGATATTTTAGTTGCTTTTGATTTTTGTTTGTTATGAATAATATTTAAAAAAAAATTTAGTAGACACTAACATATAAAATGAAACATAGTTATTTTTAAAAATTTGTTATTCAACCTATTATACCACAATTTTGAAAAATTACTTCAGTAGGTAAGCATTGTAAATATTTATTAAGACATTTAAAGTTCTCTTCTGCATAGGACATCCATGATATCTAATGTATATTCCACATTGATATAGCATATCTGTGTTTGGCTTGCCACATTTCAAGTGCCTAATAGCCCCTGGCTACCATATTAGCTAAGGAGCACAGGTCTTACTTCAGTTCACGGTGGAGTGTGGGGAGACCAGCAATGCCCTGTTCCTATGTCATTGAAACTATGTCAGTCATCATTATCTGGGACAGGCAGTGTCTCAGATAGGTCTTTGGCAGGGTATAGATTGCTGTAAGTTCTTGGCTAACTTCTCAAGCAAGTATCTAGAGTTTCAAATTTTAATGGCTCCAAATGTAGCTTCATGTTCAAACAGTCAAGCTGACATTTTTTTTTTATTTTTGATGATGATGATGGTGATGATGACTGTGTGTGTGGTAGGTGTGAATATGGATATGTGTATGTCATAGCACACACAGAGGCCAGAGAACAACTGTCAGAAGTCAGCTCTCTCCCTCTGCCCTGTTGAGGTTACATCCCTCATGTTGTCTCTGCGGCCCTGTGTACTCCAGGCTAGTTGGCCCACATGCTTCTGGGTGGTTCTTTTTTTCTCTGCCTCTGATTTCTAGAAGCTCAGAGATTGCAGATGCATGCCACAACACCCTTCCATTTTTTTTTTTTTTTTAAATATGGATGTGAGGATTGAACTCATGTTATTAGGATTGTGTACCAAGGCTCTTAACCTGCCAAGACATCTCACTGACCCTCAAACTGACGCAGCGTTTTCAAAGAGGTGACTGGTTTGCATTGTCTCTAAGAAAAACTTCAAATACATCTGCACTCAACACCAGTAAGGTGACAGATCATACTTCATGTGGCCATGCATGGGCCTCTGAGAACAAAATTATACCAACTCCTTTGTTTATTTATGAACTCAGTGATGACTTACTGTCATAGTTGAAGAAAAATGGCCTCCATAGGCCCATAGCAAGTGGCACTATTAGGAGGTATGGACTTGTTAGAGCAGATGTGGCTTTCTTGGAGGAAGTGTGTCATTGGGGATGGGCTTTGAGGTGTCAGATGCTCAAGTCAAGCCCAGTGTTCCGCTCTCTTCCTGGTGCCTTGGATCTAGAGATAGACATCTCATCTACCTCTCCAGCACCATGTCTGCCTACATGCCACCAGGCTTTCCATCATGACAACAATGGTCTGAACCTCTGAACTGTAAGCTAGCCCCAGTTAAGTGTTTTCCTTTATAAGAGTTGCTGTGGTCATGGTGTCTCTTCACAGCAGCAACAGAAACCCTAACTAAGACACTTACTGAGATGTTTTATGGGTCAGGCACATTGTGAACCCTGGAGGTCCATCTACAACAGGAAGAATATGTTTCCCATCACAAGGGTTTGAGCTGCTGCAGCTTGGAGTCCCTGCCAGCCATGACCTTGACATTGGCTGACATGATAACGGCATATTTCATCTTTCACAGCCTAGGCAAGTGTTACCAGCTCTTTCCTCCTCTCTAACCTGAGAGAGGATTCTAGTTTCCTGATTGTCCACCTTGGTAGAAAGAGTAACCTGGCTAGGTGGTGGTGGTGCTCACCTTTAATCCCAGCACTCAGGAGGCAGAGGCAGGTGGATCTCTGTGAGTTTGAGGCCAGCCTGAGCTACAGAGTGAGTTCCAGGAAAGGTGCCAAAGCTACACAGGGAAACTCTGTCTCAAAAAACAAAAAACAAAAAACAAACAAACAAACAAACAAAAAAAGAAAGAAAGAAAGAAAAAGAAAAAAAAAGAGTAACCTGTATCCACTGGAACTTCATGAATTCTGAGGTCATGTCAACCATGTAGGAATTTTTGGCTTTCTTGGTCAAATACAAATGTGAATTCCAATAAAATTACTAAAAAGTCCTGAAGCATACAAAATGACAGCTGA
The DNA here is from genome assembly GCF_903995425.1 of Onychomys torridus. NCBI lineage: Eukaryota > Metazoa > Chordata > Mammalia > Rodentia > Cricetidae > Onychomys > Onychomys torridus. The sequence goes on along the minus strand of NC_050449.1, from coordinate 65,017,971 downwards.
GGTGGTCAGGGAAATTTTTTTTTCCACATGTCTGCCTCTCACATAGGGCTACTGGTTTCATTAAACACATCTTCCTTTCCTGGCTAACGAGGCACCGATGGTATAGTGTGTGTCATGGAAAGGTGGTTCCAATAGAGAAGAGTCATCATGTGTGAGTGGTGTGAAGGTACCAGAGGGGTCTGAGCCTGATTTCTCCCTTTTGTTTCTTCAAAACACAAATATATGACACCTCAAGGCATAGTCATTCTTGTTTTGCACCCCACTTTTGATTATCTTTCACACACACACACACACACACACACACACACACACACACACACAAATCAGACTGTTAGGAGATTATGTACTGGGCAACTCCTCAAACTCCTGCAAGTGGATTCTCAGATGTGCCCTTTGAATCGAGCTACAGCCCCATTTTCCTGGGGCCAGTTCCCTGATGATAGATTCTTCCTGAGGCCCTGTGTGCCAGAAATGCTCCCATTCAACAGGTTTCTAGAACAGTAGCTTTTGCTGTGTAGATCTAGATGGAGTATGTTTTCTTCCTTTGAGGCTAAGTTTCTGGGTCATTCAGGTAAATATTTAATAGGAACTCCTGCCAGTTCCTGTGGTATCTGAGAGGACAGTAAGCAGACACCCTCAAGCAGATGATTCAGGGATTGTTAGTTCAGCCACACAATTGAGCAGTCATTACCACTGTCTAATTCCAACACAATTCATCATCCTGGAAAGAAAGCTCATATTCATTTCCAGTCTCTATCAGTTCCCTTAAAAGTGTTTTATTACCTTTATGTGTGTGTGTGTGTGTGTGTGTGTGTGTGTGTGTGTGTGTGTACATACATGTGCATCTGGAGGGCAGAGAACAACTTCCCTGAGTTGGTTCTTTCTGCCACAGAGGTTGTCAAACTTGGGGGCAAGTGCCTTTACTCACCAAATCATGCCACTGGTCCCCAGATCCCCACTTCCCCTCCTCTCCCGACACTCGCTAATCTACTTTCCTCAGGTGTGGATCTGTCTATTCTAGGCATTTCAGTTATGAATGGGATCACGTGATGCTTGGACTCCTGGGTCTGTCTTCTTCCACTTAGAGTCAAGGTCCATTCACGTGGCGCTGGCCGCTGCTTTCTACTTGTTAGAAAAGTAGAAGCATCTTAAGAGATGTCCCAGGTAGATCCTTGAGACACAAGGCAGCGGGAAATGGGGTCTAAAGGAAGGACTTCTGCCCTTCAGCCTGGGCCTGTATTTGAAAGGCTCCTGACCTTCTTGGTTGAAAGACCTTCAGGGTTTTCTTCCTGGATGTAAATCACCCAGCAGGTCCTTTATGTATGAATTAGTTTACAGCATGTCTCTTCAAACAATCCAGACAAAAGGATGTGGAGGGGAGGAAAGCAGATCAATGTCACTTTGTCACCCAGGTGGGCTTGTTCTAGGCAGGGAGCAAGTACCTGGGAAGAGAGAACCATGTAGGAGAAAGAGGCAGTACAGACTTGCTGCGGCCTGGTTCTCACTGATGGACATTTCTGAGAAATGTCTTTTTTTTTTTTCCTTTGAGGCCCAAAAGGATTACATGGTCTGCAGCTGACCAGGACGCTTGGGACACGATTGCCTTTCTGGGCAAGAAAAAAAAAATCCATGGAAACCTCTGTCCAAAGTCAATTATCTGAGATTTGGAGTCATGCAGCCTGCCAGCGGAAACTGCAGGCCATTTGTATGTGGCCCGGTATGTAGGCCGCCTCCGCCAGCTTTCCTGGCTCAGCCCTCCGTCCTCAGGGGAGACTCAGGCAGCTGCAGCTGCCTCCTAGGCTGTCCTCCACCACAGCCCGAACCCTCTTCTGAGCTGTTGTCGGCTCTCATGTTAATGCTGGGAAGGCTGGTTGGACGCGTCTCCCAGCCTCCTCACGGTGGGTGAATCTAACACATATTCTGTAAGGTGGAAGGGGCCCTGGATGGAGCCAGGAACTCAGGGCTGTCCAGGGAAACGTGGGTCTTGATAGAGGCTCTGCCTTCTCTTCAGGGTTGTGACGATGTGTAAGTCAAGTTGTCTCTGTGAGTTGTACATTTCTCACATGTAAATGATTTCTCAACTCATCCAGGGCTTTAGGGAGCTCTCCTGTAGCATTAGGAAGTTACACCAAATGGCTTCAGAGCTTTTCCCTGTTCTGTGGTTCTGAAGACTCCTCAAGGGGCCAGGCTATGGTCAGTGGACCTGAATTTGAGCCCCAGAACCTGTACACAACAAACAAACAAACAAAAACATGGCTGGCATGGTGACAGTAGGCAGAGCCCTGGAACTTTCTGGAAGGCCAACCTAGCCAAAAGGGTGAGTCCCAGGCCAATGATAGATTTTGTTGAAAAAACAAAAACAAAAACAAAAACAAGGTGAATGATTCCAGAATGCCAAAACTTGTGTTCTTCTCTTGCCTACACACACACACACACACACACACACACACACACACACACACACGCACGCACGCACGCATACAGACACACATTTTGCAAAGTAGCTGATACTGAGGGCTTAGAGCCTTTCTGTATCTCAGCAGGTTTCCCAAGCTCTCTAGGGAGCCAGCAGCCACCACGTCCTTTGCCATCTTTTAACTATTGTCCCACATTGGTGCTCACTGATGAACTGAGATCTTTTTGGAATGCCTGCCGCCCAGATGAGAAGCTCTTCTAGATGAAAAGAGATTAGGAGATTCGAAATCAAATACAACCTACACCTCTAGTTGTATCTTAGATCAGGAAACTGGGGAACAATGGACACTTCAGAAACAACAGAGCTTACTTAGAACAAAAGGCTGGCGGTCCTCCCCAGCATGCCCGTGCTCTCTCATCCCTTCCAACTCTGCTCAGCCTGCAGAGCCTACCTCACTTCTTCATGGCAACGGTCCTTCCCCAGAGTTCTTGCTTGCTGACCTCTCACCCACTTTAAGATGTACCTCGATTCTCTTGGTCCCCCCTTTTAGATTTACCCCACCAGGATGCAGGGATTGTTGTTCTATGTGTGTGTATCGGTTGCTCTTGGTAGAGTCCAGCGCTGTCTTTCTGTTCTGTGCCCAGGCAGCACATTCAAGAGTTTTGCTATTGTATTGAGAAAAGGTTTTAAAATTCAAATCTTACTTTTTTTTTTCCTTTTCTTTTCCTGCTGAGAGCCAAGTTCCATATTCTGGGCCTCTTGTTCATTTTTCAGAGGCAGGGCAACATGGGCAAGATCAAGCCAGACCCTGACAAAGCCCAGCCTCCCCTGAGCTCAGAGCCCTATGTTTATTTTACAACAATTAGAAGCACACAGGCTCCTTTGCAGACAGGTTAATACATCAGACTAACTTGTGCAATGCCCTTTCTCAAACATGCCTGGTACAAGGACCTTGAACACAGCTTTAAAAATTACCCTGGGCATTGGGGAGATGGCTCCGGCAGGAAAGTGTCTGCCTTGCAAGCGTGAGGAAGACCTCAGTTTGATCCCCCAGAACTCAGGTAAGAATGCTGGGTGTGGTGACATGGGCTTGTAATGTCACTGCTGGGGAGGTAGAGACAGGTGGATCCCAGGGGCTCATTGGCCAGTGAGCCTAGCTGAATGAGTGAGTTCCAGATTCAGTGAGAGACCTTGTCTCTGAAAAGTGGACAGTGTCTTGAGGAATGATACTTGAGGTTGTCCTCTGGTTTCCACATCCATTTGCGTGTGTATCTACCATACGAATTGCACATACATGTGTAAGCATGTGCCACACAGAGTTGGTAAATGAATGCTAAGAGACGCTTCCTTATTTCTTTAGAGACAACCACTAGCGCCCAAAACTTGGGTAAAGAGGCCTTGCTTTCTCTCATGGAAAGAAAACCCCAAATAACAAGGGTAAGCCACTCTCTAGGGTTGACTAAGGACTAGGGACAGCTATCAACCAGTGCCTCCTCACCACTCCCCAAGCAGAGATGGGGATGGCAAAGGGAGAGATCCTCAGAGCTTTGGGATTATGACACATCAGTTTAGCCTTCTGTCATGTGTTTTATTTCCTGCCCTTGCTTTCCTGGTCCCCGACATTAAGTGTTAGAGACCGCAAGAAGATCACGCCTAAAGGTGAGCTCTGTTTTCAAGGAGAGAACAACACCGTTATCTGGATGAATATATTCTTGGGCAACAAGCTTGTTCAGTGGAGACCAGTTCTCAGTGTCTAGGGATGGTTTTTGGTGGTGACAATTAAAAGGTACTATAGGTGTCTGGTGGGTGGAGGTCAAGGATGTTGCTAAGCACCCATGCACACAGAACAAAAAGGATGGTCTGGTTTCCAACATGAACAATGCCAGCATGGAGGAATCCTGGAATAAAATACATGTTGGTCAAGAGGGAAAGGAATTGTCTTGGTGTTCTTGGAGATGCCAAAGCCACCACATCCTGGGTATTTATATATTTCTCTGCCAGATAGGCACAGTTGTGGTTCACATTCCAGGGTCTTATATAACCAACACACCTCCTGCTGTATGTGAGTGAGCATTTTTCCAGACCAACTTGTCTCAAGCTTGGTCTAAATTACCTAGGGATCTGGTTAAAATGTGGATTCCAAATCAGTTCATTTGGAGGGAGGTCCTGGAGTGACATCAGTTCTGGGAGTCCGCAGACCACACTTCAGCAGCAAGACTTTTGTTGATGGTTGGCCAACAGTGCCCGAGGATGCTACATAGCCTTCTGAAGTGGAGCATCAATTTATACTTCCTCAGAGATATGTTTTGGTGAATATCTTCTCAACAATTTGCTATTGATAATCTTGAGATCTTAATTCACATTCCTCGGACTTTTTAATTAATTTAACTTTTTGTATGTTTATTGGCTATTCACATGTACCTTCTTGTCCTTTTTTTTTTTTTTCCTTTTTCCTTTAGATAGTCTGTCTACCTTTTGCTTTGTGGGCATTTGTCTTTCTTTTTACATTTTATTTTATTATTTAAAAATTTGTGTGTATGTATGTATGTACACACATGTGCAGGTGGCTTTAGAGGTCAGAAGAGGGCATTGGATTCCTTAGTGCTGAGGTTGCAAGAGGATGTGAGCCACTGGATGAGGGTGTTGAGAACTGAACTCAGGTCCTCTACAAGAGCAGCCAGTGGTCTTAACCACTGAATCATCTTTTCAGTCCCATCTTTATTTCTAATTAAGCCTTTATATATAAGTGTGTGTGTGTGTGTGTGTGTGTGTGTGTGTGTGTGTGTGTATACACATGTATATATGTGTGTGTGTGTGCTACAGATTTTAGTGACTAAGAACTCTTCATTTTCTTATGACTTAACATAAAACTTTTTGTGTTTAGTCCATGCATCTTTTTAATCAGACAAAGTTGGTGGTTTAGGTAGCAGCTTTGTCTCACTACTGAGCTTTTAGTTTGGGTGACTGTACCATGATTATGAAGTGTGTTGACTTTAAAAGGAGCTGAGCAGTAACTTGAAGCTCTTGGCCTGTCAGGAATTGATTTTTTTGTTTTGTATGAAGTATGGATTTAATTCGTGCTTTAATACAGTAGCAATCACTTGTTCCACCACCATTTTTTGAGTAGATCTTCTTCCCTTGTGGGTCTCAACACCATCTCTATCTTATAGCAAACACACAGACTTCCAAGCTGTAGAGAGAGCAAAGCCTGGATCTAGAGAGTACTTTTCCAGAGGACCCGTGTTGGGCAATTTACAACCCATTGTAGCTCCAGCTCCAGGGATCCTACGCCATCTTCTGGCCTCTCTGGGCACTGCACACACACGCACAAATCCACTCACAGACGCACGATAAACTCCTCTTCCCTTAACTTACTTCTCGTTAGGCATTTGGTCAGAGAACTGGGGAAAGTAACTAATGCACCCTTCAACGCTCTTCAGAGAGAAGCCTCTTCCATGAAGCCCTCCTGGATGTCCCATGTGCAGTTACACACTCCTGCTCTGCTTGTCGTGATTCTGCCATCCCCGTTGTAACAAGAGGCTCGGGCACCTTAACATCCTGCAGGCTCTGGAGTTCTCAGCCACAGCTTCTCATCTTCACACCTCCAGTGTTTGGCCCAAGGTGAACCTTACAAATTGTTATTGATTGAGCCAGTGAACATGCAAGGAAAATACTAGGAAATGGTTTTAATGATATGAACCGCTTCTTTTGCTGACATTTTCAGATTTTAAACCCCGTGTCTACTCTTGGGGCTCTGTAGTGTCATGTGTAACATTCTACCATGACAGGCTCACACCAGTTCACGTGATCAGCTGTGGAAAGGGCAGGCACAAGCTGACTGCTCACAGTCCTCAGAGGTTTCCACCCCATGCTCCGTGCTCTGAGTTTCTCTGCACAACGGCTTTATTTCTTCCATGGGCTTGTTTCCAAGCAAACTCCGAACTAAAGACCTTTTCTAAGTCGAGTGTGAAAGATTTTTCAAGAGCTTTCTGTAGTTGAGTTTGGGCCAAGTGCTTTTCCCTAAACCATCCAGGGAAGTCAAGCCACTTGAGGGAGCAATATGGTGAAAGGAGGGAAGGGCGGGGCCCCAACTGTGGTGGGAATAGCGCCACACAGATCATAAACTCTACATTTGTGCCTCGAAGGGGGAGAGAAGGATGGGACTGTTCACCGAGAGCATGGTCTTTTCAAGAGAAGTGCAGGGTGTTTGCCCATTCAGTCGGCATCCTTGATGAAGTGAGTGCATCCTGACTCCCCTGGGGTAGCATTCTTAGAGAGCCCTGAAGCCTGTGGGTCGGAGGCCAGAGAACTAGGGTCCTAGAAAACATAATGGTTGCTGAAGCCACTCCAAGGCAGTAAGTAGCTCCCAGGTTCACCATCTCATGACCTCAAACAATGAGGAGCAAGGGCAAAGGCGGGCAGGCCATCTCACTGAGTGCTTCAGTTACTTTCCTGTTGCAGTGCGAAGACACCACAACCAACGCAACTTATAGAAGCAAGAATTTATTGGGGCTCACTTACAGTTCCAGAGGGTCATAGTCCATGACGGCCATGGTGGAGATGATGGCAGCAGGCACGGCACTGGAGCAGTAGCTGAGAGCTTACATGTTGAGATGACAATTCTAAGGCAGAGAGAGAGAGAGAGAGAGAGAGAGAGAGAGAGAGAGAGAGAGAGAGAGAACCAACTGGGAACGGTATGGATTTTTGAAATCCCATAGTGGCACACCTCTTCCAACAAGACACACACTTCCCAAACAGTGCCACCAACTAGGGACCAAGTGTTCAAAATATGAGTTTCCAGGGCTCATTTTCATTCAAACTGCCAGCCTGAGGTAGAGAAGCAGCTCCTGGAAGAAAAAGAGGCCATCCCAAAGTGACTCGTTAACCTGGCCTTCTTAGCTGGCTTTCTTTTATTTGGAGTCTGAGCCTGATTGGTCCAAAGACTGTAACCTTCAGCCAGACAGAAGCCCCTCAAGTGAAAGGCTGCCAGACACTTTGGTTAGATGAAGGAAAAGGTAGGATCTGGCAGGCTCAGGAAAAGCCTAAAGGAAAGGAGACTGGGGGCACGCGCGGGGGCGGGGGGGGGGGGGGACGGGGGCTATGTTGGTGGAAGAAAAGGGGCTGGGGGTGGCGTTGGTGGAAGACCTGCCAGAAGTGTCAAGATGGAAGAGGAAAAAGGAGGTGAGGAGAGGAAGGGATGGTGAGCAGCCATTTTCAGAAGAGCCAATGGCCAGGAGTAATTTGGTGAGTCAGGGCATTCTTAGGATTCACAGCTTCTGAGCTGGTTTTACAGCTTTTGAGCACAATGTCTACATCCCTGGCTGTAGGGAGTTCACTGGGAAGCTGGCTCTGCCCACTGGCAGATGTCACCTTCGGACTGTCTCTGCCAGGGGCCTCTCTTTGCCTTTCTAGCTACCTAAGGAAAGAGACTGTCTCACAGACCATCTCCACCACTCATAATGAAGTTACTCCATCTTTCAAGCAACGTCCTCGTGTTTGACAAGTACCAGGGACTTTAATTGAAAATTACTTTGGGAATCTTGCCAGACATCACAAATTGAAAATATGAAAACCCGTTCTTGTGGGTCAGGGGTGTAACAAGGCCCATGTCAAATGTCATTACCTCTTGTGCATTCCAGGATTGTGCAGGTGGGAAGCCAAGTGTTGATTGCATATTTTAGCCCAAGAATAATTTCCTGAATGGCAATTTGTTCCTTTATTTGATGAAACTGAGGTTTTCAACAGCAGTAAAATGCAATCTTTCCAGAGTATATTTCCGTGGGTTATAAAGATTGATTATGCTGCTTAGTGAGAGATTCATTATTTGGTCATTTAGACTGTAATTTATTTAAAAAAAAAACACAAAAAACCCTCAACAACCCCCAAACGCTAATGAATTCCAGTTAGAAAGCTTTGTCCCATGAACAGTGGTATTTTGCTCAGCATTGCTTCAAACTGATAGCCCTGGGAGACATGAGAAGGGGAAGCTAGGAGACCAGTCCTGTTCTAAGCCGGCCTAATGTCACTTTTTTGGATCACAGAGGGTTCTCTCATTTCTGTGGCTCCCAGAACAACCATCTCCGGCTCCTTGAAACCTCCAGGGGATTGTAATTTCTATTTGAACATTCAAATAAGTGGGTGCTGCAGGGCAAACACATGGCCAGAGGCAAAACCTCAAGTCCAGAACAGACACACAACATAGAAAAGACCCTGGGGACAGTCAAGGTCGAGAGGTCTTAGGAAGAAACCACTGAGAGAGAAGACAGGCCAGTGCAGGAGGAGACAGACGAAGAAGAGCATGGCCCCTCTCCACACCTGGAACTAACTGGCTCTTGTCCTTGTTGGTGACCTCACACTGTTTGCACTCCCAAGTGGACCCTTCTAGAGCCCGCAGCCCTAAAGACACTTCTTGACAAAAATAAACAAATGAATCTGTTTCTAGCTTTGAGGATCAGGAGCAAACAACCTAAAGGCTGTGGGAGTTGGGATACTTGAGAAAAGACAAGACAAACAGCAGTGGTTAATGTGTCCCCAGCCTCTGTCTTGAGCCCTGCTCATGCCCAGTCTAAGTTTGAAGTCTGAAGAACACAGGAGCTCACATGCATACACACACACATGCACATGCATGCACCCACACACACATGCATGCACAATTAAAAAATATAAATGAATCTTAAACAAGAAAATGAAGGCATACATTTTCCTCTTTCTTCTACAGACAAGGAAACTCAGCTTCAGGGAGGCTGAATATCTTGTCTTCTTCAAGGATTTGACTAAATTCCCGATTCTTGCTGTCTTCTAGTCTGTTCACACACCGGTGGAAACAGATTAAACAATTCATTGCACATGAGAAGCCGTTACTATCAGACTTACTGGTCATTTACCAAGGCTTCTCACGCCCAGGCTTTGGATTCATTGTACAGCTACGTGGTTTCACTTTTATACCATGTGATTGCAGGGCCACATGTGAGGTAGGCCAGGTACCCCAAAAAGGAAGTGTAAGAGGAGCCTCAGGTCAAGGGCATGGAAACGTCTTCTCCAAAGACCTTCCAAAGTCTGGTCACCTTGACTCAGAAAAGGGTGCCTCTACCCCTGTGCCTGCCACTGCTCCAGACCAGAGACTGGAGGTTCCATTTGAAAAGATGCTCCTTCCTCGTGGATCAACTCCATCACTGCGATCAAGGATTGGAAAATGGCACAGGCAATGGAGCCCAGCCAAAGGGCAACTCTTCATTTGATCTTCAAAAGAATCCACAACAGGAGAAGCACAGTCATTGGGGCGAACAGAACATCCTTTATTGTTCCTTTGAGATGGTCCCAACCCAGTTTCCACAAAGTCGTGCTTCAAATTCCTTCAGCATTCTTACATTTCCTCATTACTGTGTCTCTAGGGAAAACCCCTCAACCTTTCAACATCCAGGGATCTCATTTCCAGAGATTCCAAAGATACAACTGCAAAGTCCACTTAAATAGTTCTCGAAAAACAAAAGCTCATTTTTTTAAAAAGAGTCACTCTGCAGTGACAGATTTCACTGTTATCTGTCTCTCCACATGTCTCTTTTAAGATTGCTACCAAGCAGTTTCTTTTCAAGTGCACATGGATGATTGTTTTTCTACTTATCCTGGGCTACCATGAAGGAAAAGAAGATCTGACGAGAGGTCTAGATCTGAGAAATGTGGAGATGATTTTCTTTTGAAGACTTTTTTTTTCTTAGTTTTTACTTTTCTGTGTGTGGGTCAGTAGGGAAGGGGGGTGACCATGAGTTTAGGTGCTCTTGGAAGCCAGAAAAAAAGCACTGGATTCCCAGAGGCTGGAGTTATAGTGATAGTGAACCATCCAACATGGGTGTTGGGAGCCAAATTCAGGTCCTCTGCAAGAGCAGTACATGAGCCATCTCCAGCTTCTGGAGTTGATCCTTTTTCAAGACAGGGTTTTTCTGTGTAGCCCTTGCTGTCCTAGAACTCACCCTGTAGACCAGGCTGGCTTTGAACTCAAAGAGATCCACCTGCTTCTGCCTCCTGAGTGCTGGGTTGGGGTGTGTGCCACCTACCTCCCCGCTTCCTGGAGTTGATCTTTGTGGTGCATTCTCAATGAACAAAGGCAGTACCAAGAGGAGGCGGTGGACCCACAGGTTAACTGTAGAACAGTAAGCAAGAGAGGCAAGTTTCAAAGCGTAGTCAGCAATAGAGAGCACAGGAGACAATGAACAGGTAAGGAAGCACGTGTCTGTTCTTCATGCTCTTGTTCCCTGAGTAACTGGTAACTTTTTTGAGCCAGAGCTGTGTTCCCTAGCCTAGTCCTTGAACCTTCCTTTACAGCTAGGCTGCCTATGCCCAGCATAGGCAAAGCAGTGATGATAAATGTACTTGGCTTGCTAAGTCAAGAGGCCTGGGCCTTCCTTTTCCTCCTGCTTCACACAGTCTGGCTTTGTGGAAACTTTGCCTAACACAGTCAGTGCCTGGCACATTAGATATTCTTGTTTGTTTGTTTGTTTGTTTTTTAAAATCTCATCAATGGATTTATAGTAGCAAAACACTTAATTGTGTGGGGTGGGGGGCTGGGAAGATGGTTCAGCAGCTAAGAGCACTGGTTGCTTTTCTAAAGGATCCCAATTTGATTTCCAGTATCCACATGCTGGCTCACAACTGACTGTATCTTCATTCTCAGAGGATCCAACACCCTCTCCTGGCCTCCAAGGGCACTGCACAATGCGGTGCACATGCATGCATGCATACATGCTGGCATACACCTAAAGTAATAAATGTCTAAAGATGTAAGGAATGTTTTAAAATATTTAACTTTGTGGCAGTGGTGAGGCTGACATATAAACCAGAGAGCGTTTGTAAAGGGTCTTCCTTGGTGTTGCATCCCGAGGGTCTGGGCTGGAAGGTTCTGGAGCCCGACAGTCGTGATCCCTTTTCAACTTTCTGTGAGATGCTGTGGTGTTCCCCTCCACAGCAGCTCTGTCTTTCTTTGAAGTCACGTGTTTTCCTCTCAGAAGCCAGGTGCTTTGTCTTGTCTAAGGAATTGATTCTAAATTCCTGTTTCTGGCTATCTTCCAGCCTTTCCGTGGACAAGTGTGCACACACTTTCTTGCACACTTTGTGACTTTTCACAGCACTGTAGGAGTGGCAGGGTTACTGTCATATCGGTAAGCCCTAAATCAGTCATTACACATTGTCCACATCTCCAGCTCCATATTTCATATGCTGGAACATTTGCTTCTCAGTGTAAATAAGAACCATTCCCAGGGTGTCTTGCAGTCTCATTAGCCTTTAAACCCGGGCAGTTGTTGTCTTTGCTAAGTGGAAATGTTAAAAACGGATTCTCTGAAGTAATTGCTCTTTTGTAATATTAGAAATATCTCAATGGTGACAGCTTGGAAACACTTTAACTTGTAAGTCCTTAAACTAAATAACAAATAAACCCTTGTGATTCATGTTTCCAGAAGGGGCGATGAACATTATCCCTACAGCTGTTCGTGATACAATATCAAAATGAAAAACACGTATGTGTGAAACAGCAAGCCCACGCTGCTTTGCTTTGCTCAGTTTGCAGAGAGCTCTAATGTGAAGACATCCTCAGGAAGATGCAACCCACAATATTTCATCCGATCGTCATTTAACCAAACCACAACAATACTCCTGAGGCCTCTTCAGTTTCACTGACAGCGCTTGTTATTTCAGTTGCTGCAAAAGGGATCCTTTATAGTGATGCTAACTTGAGCTCTCCGTGGCCAGAAAAGAACAGGAATTTTAAACAAACAAACAAACAAACTGATTTTTAAAAGATTTTCATGTGTTTGAGCATTCAGCCTGCATGTATGTGCATCCTATGCATGCAGTGCCTATGAAAGCCAGAAGAGGGCACTGTATACCTTGGAACTGGAGTTACTGATGGTTGGGAGCAGCTGTGTGTTTGCTGGGACTTGAGTTCCCATCCTCTGTAAGAGCATCTAGAGGTCCCAGGCGATGAGTCACCTTTCCAGCCTCCTCACACCAGTGTTTGTTTGTTTGTTTGTTTAAGATTTTTTTATTTGTGTGAATGTAAGTGTGTGTGTGTGTGTGTGTGTGTGTGTGTGTGTGTGTGTGTGTCTGCAGAAAACAGAACAGGGCATCAGATCCTTTGGAGCTGGAGTGACAGGTGTTTGTGAGCAGCCCAACACAGGTAGTGGGAATCAAAACTCAGGTCCTCTGCAAGAGTAGTATGTGCTCCTAATTGCTAAGCCATCTCTTCAGCTGGTAGCTATAGATAATTTTGATGTTTTATTTCTGATGTAAGGGAAGAGGTTTGTTGTATTGTTTGGTGTGTTGTGGAGAGACTTTGAAAAAATAAAAGTGAAACAGACATGGGAAAATGCATATGGTACTAATTTGACTACGTACCTGAGCTCCTAAATTGCTGGAATTCCTGTTTACATCAAAGGTGGGTTTAAACAACAGAAAGTAGAATTATAACTTTAAAAAAAATCCATAATCGAAGTCAATAATTTATTGGCAGAATTCCCCCAGCAACTTGAAATTTTATGAGAATAATAATAACTACCATATGTCGCCAACTTGCTCTGTACCAGGCTCTGGGTTTGATGGCCTTAGATGTTTAGTTTGTGATCATCAAGTCTTTGTGGCCATCCCCTGAGATGCTCCCTCTTACCTTCGGAAGTGGAGAAAACAGATTCTGCCAGGTTACTGACAAGGCTTCCAGCACAGGGTTGCCTGACTCAAAATACCTTCCATGTCCACCTTGGAGGCTCATATGCTACCTCACAACTGCCTAAGGGATTGGGGAGAGCTAGGGGCGTAGCTCGGTTGCTAGAGTACTTGCCCAGCATGCACAGGACCATAACATTTATCCCAGCACAGCACAAAAGGGATGTGTGGCACACACCTGTAATCCTAGCACTTGGGAAGTAGAGGTAGTAGGATCAGAAGTTCAAGGTCATCCTATACCTACAGAGCCTAACCTGATCTGTGAGCTCCATGCCAATGAAAGAGTCTAACAAACGGTATGGCACCCAAGGAACACCACCCACTGACTTCTGATCTCTATAAGTGTGTGCACACAAATCCATGCTGTCTAGCATACACACACCCATCGGAGAGAGAAGTTGACTGAAACATGGTTACCAATGTCAATCAAGAGAGTTTCAGGTTGTGAGTATAAGTTCCGTTTGGTTCTTTCCTCCTTTGGAATGGGTCCTCAGTGGACAAGACTGAGGCGGGGTTGTGTGCGTGTTCCCTGAACCCAGCATCTGTGCTTGCCTCTCCGGGTTCATCAGAAATGGCATCCCTTCTGGGGTCATATCCTGCTGGGAAGCCTCCTTGCTCCCCATTTCTGACTGGCTGACAAATCCCTGCTAATCTGGGAATTCCCCCCAAGCGATGCTAGGAGGGCTTTGATCATGGACAGATGCCCTGTGATGGATGCTCTCTGGCGGACACAATTTCCCCCACTTGACTCACAAGTGGGAGGGAAAGGAAGGCCGGAGGTGCCAGTTCCAGGCAGGCGTGGGTGGCTAGCTCCTGTCACCTGACTCTGTCACCCTTTCTGACATGCCCATTCATCAGGTGGGACCTTTCTCCTTACCCAGAAAGGATGAGTCCCTGGGGGATGTGGTTACAGCAGAGTGTATGGAATACCACCCGAGTCACAGTGCTTGTTTATATGAGAAAATGTTCCCACGGTGTTCTGGTCCAAGTCGCTAACGAGGGGAGGGCTTATGTCAGTTGTTGTGGTGTCAAGCCAGTGAGATAGCGCACTCCAGGGTGGATGGATTCCACAGGCTGTAATTCGTGCTCTTCACTGCTTCTTGAATTCTCTCCTGACTTGCGGTTTTTAGGAAGTTCCCTCCTGGATTTAGGTTCCGTAAGTTGCCTCAGTGACACTACTCACTCACCAAGTGGTCCTTGACTTGCATAGTGGCCTGCAGGCCATGCCCTCCAGGGCTCCCCATCACAGCTCAGGCTAACCTCTGCTGCTCAGAGAAGGTGCCCAGGCTTACTGACATTTCCCAGGACATCATAGCTATATGTGGGAACTAGTGATGAGGACTGTGATTCAGAAAATCGGTGCTAGGAGCGCTGAGCGGGGCAGTTAAGACAAAAACAAACATACATTCTTGAATTCATAGGCTTTCACAAGGGAAATGCGACGCTTAGGGTGTTTACTGATGTAAGATGCTGTGAGACTGGTATTGGTGGGGTGTTTACTGATGTAAGATGCTGTGAGATTGGTATTGGTGACCTTGGTGGGGTGTTTACTGATGTAAGATGCTGTGAGATTGGTATTGGTGACCTTGGTGATGGCTTCTCAGTCCCACAGGTTGATCTCTCACCTGTGGTTGCTTGGGCGTTAGGAAAAGTCAGAACGTCAACATTGAGGAGAAGCTGCATGAAGTAACCACAGTTGATACACCAGTCTTACATTTAGTGTGACCTCTGGTGAAGCACAGTAAAGTGCTCTAGCTGGGTCCTCACCTGTGGTCTGGGCAGGTCCAACAGCTACTGTCAATGTTGTAGGAATAAGCTGAGCTTATGGTGTTCAGACCACCAGGCAGGGATTGGACCATGAAGGAGAGCACGGATCTCTTAAGTCCCAGCTAGGGCTGATCCCTTTCTACTTGGTAACACGGATTTCCTTTTCTCTAGAACTCCTTCATGTCATTGTCACTCAAGAGTGAGGACAGGCACAGTGAATTAGTTGAATAAGATTTGACAGAAGAAGGTCAAAGCCATGGTTCTTAAAATCTGACACTTAGAAGGCCAGAATAGGGGGACTGTATTACTTACTTTTCCCATTGTGGTGGCCAAAGGCCTGACAAGAAGCATCACAGCTCTCCTGCTGTCACTACATGAGAGTGACAGACCAGGCAGATGCCCCAGAGGGCAGTCTCTCTTCCCTCTTCATTTACACATCTGTGGGAGAAGGAGGCTGTCAGCCTTGACTTTCGTGAGGCATCAACTCACACTCTATCCATGTGGACAGACCTTTCACCTAGGCCTCAGACTAGAGACTATCCCACATGCTCAGAGTGGTCAGTGGACATGGTCAGGCTTCTGTGGGGGGCCTGGTCTCTTCTCTATGCTCAATGCACACCAACTGTGGGGGCTTGAACGTTAGATATTCTTCTACTGTGAAATCGTACTGTGTGCTTTACCTTAGTATGCTGGAAAATCTGAAATATTAATGGTATGTCCTTGAGAAACCCTATGAATATGCAAAAGAAAGAGCCAAACCCACCCATGATGCCACCAGAAAAGCTAATAGAACTCTTACATTTTCATACTGTTCCCAATAACAAATAGCACAAGGGAGGAAATACCTATTTCATGAAAGTACGATGCCCTTGTTTATTTTGTACATATGATTTTTGACTTAAACATATATCAAGACATCATCAATGAATGCAGATCTACTGCACAGTGGTGTGGACTGATTTAACTCCTTTCCCACCAAATATGAATGTCTGGTAATATTTTGCAATGATGAGCATCTGTGTTGGATAGAGTATCAGTCTTCCTCTAGAGGCCTTGGCATCTGGGCTCGTAGCGTCTGACTATGACTGATGAGGGACATGCCAACAGTTAGAAACTGGGGGTCCTGGTATCCGGCAGTTCTCACACTGTCTTTGAGCCTCCAGGAAACAGTGAGTTCTTGAGGCCAAACTATGTGTTGAGTCAGGGCTGGAGAGGATCTGATTGGTTTGGAACCAACTTTATCTCCAGGGATCCTTGGAGGAGGAATGACCTCAATCTAGGCCATGCTTCCTGGAACATGACTCTCCAGTGATCTAAACCCACAGTGTCTTCCAAAGAATAGAGACATCACCCACAGAGCACAGACTGTCTTCTGTTCATGGTGAAGCCCCGTGGAGCCCTGGTTGGCACCTGAGCAAGCAGGGAGCGTGGAGGAGGGGGAGAAAGGAGTGACTAAGAGAACCAGACCCCAGTGGTTTTTCTTGAGTAGGAGCTGCTGGTGGTAGATGGTACCAAGGGGTTAGGGAAGGAATCTGGCAATTATGGAATGTCCTGGCAGCCTTTTTTTCAACTCTTGAAATGATTCTTCAGTATGTAGAGGAGGATACGGAACGATTCGGACAGGGTCATTTCCCGAAGGCCAGCTGACAGCTGAGGAAGTGAGATTAACTTGGACTCTTGTCTTTCTGGAATTTTCTGTCAGGCTGGGTTGAGAAATTTAGGGAGTGCCCAGAAGCCCAGGGAAGTGTAAACTAACGTGTATCAATTCTGAGGCTAACAAGTTTAATAACATGTTAAGAGAGCTAAAAATAATGGCCGTGTGAGACGCCAACTTACATTTCAGTCCCTGAAGTTAACCAGTCCGTCTTCAGACTAGAAATCCTGCCGTATCCTGGGAATGTGGCCACGGAGGGAGGATAGGCTGGGGTCTGACTTCCAGGGCTCCTGCCATCTTCCCTGGACTCTGAATTCACAGCAAGCGTGAGGGCTTAGAAATGAGATCTTCCCTGAGCTGAGCCCAGGGAAGCAGTGTGGGAGCACAGACTCACGTTCCCTCACGTTGCAGCTAGTCAGTCTCCTGATGTGGCTGAGAGTTACAGTCTAGCTGGCCTTGAGGACCCCGATGTCTGAGGGATGGGTTTGGTCTCCAGGCATGGGGTTCTATTCTGCTCCTTTGACTCTTGTCCTCTCTCTGGAGGAAGCCACTAGAGGGAGGGTACAGGACCAGATAGCAAATACTCAGGTTTTGAAACAGAAGCCATCAACAGCACAGAAAAGACTAAACATGGCTGTGCTTAGCTGGTGGGCTGTAGTTCTCGAGATCCCTCTGTACTCTGATAGTTTGTTAAAGTTCCTGGAGATGTTACAGCTCAGTTGAACGCTCACCCAGGACCCACAAGGCTCTGCTTTGGTCCCTAGCATCACACAAATCAGGCATGGTGGCATAACCTGTGATCCAAAAACTTTGGAGGTGGAGGCAGGAGAATCAAAAGTTTAAGATCGTCCTTGGCTACAGAGTGAGTTTCAAATCAGCCTGGGTCAGCCTGGGCTACATGAGATCTGGTTACAAAACAGAGTCCCCTCCCCTAAAACCTGCAGTGATGTATCACGTGGTATCTATTAGGATGGCTATTACAAAAATAAAATAAAATAGAAAATATGCATGAGCCCCTCTGTCCAGTTCCCACCTCCCCCAAACAAAAGAACAAACAAAACCCCCAAAAACGAAAATTGGGAAAGAAAATCAAATGTTGGAGAGGATGTGGAGAAAACAGAATCTCTGTCCACTGTTAGTGTGAATGTAAAAGTATACCATTACCTTAAATTCAACACAGTAGTTCATTGTATAATTAAAAATAGGGCTACCTTGCTGGGCAGTGGTGGTGCATGCTTTTAATCATAGCACTCAGGAGACAGAGCCAGGCAGATCTCTGTGAGTTCCAGGCCAGCCTGGTCTACAGGGCAAGATCCAAGACAGGCACCAAAACTACACAGAGAAACCCTGTCTCGGGGAAAAAAAAAAAAAGGCTACCTTACAGAATTTAGCCCTTGCATTTCTGGTGTGTTCCCAAAGAACTGAAAGCAAGACCTTAAAAGATTAACTATATAACCACACTTATAGAAGATTATTCCCCATGTTCAAAAGACAGAGGAAGAAGAAACCCAAATGTCCTCCCGACGGAGACTCAGAGAGGCAGGTGGTGGTATGTCCATCCAATGGGTGTCTGTCAGCCTTAAAAAGGAAGTGGATTCTGACACAAGGTACACCAAGGGCATTATGCAAAGTGAAATGGATACAAAAGGTTAGTACTGTATATAAGATATTGTAGATGTGTGTGTGTGTGTATGTGTTTGTGTGTGTGTGTGTGTGTGTGTGTATGTGTGTGTGTATGTGTGTGTGTGTGTGTGTGTGTGTGTGTGTGTGTGTGTGTAAGATATTGAGACAAAAAGTTGAATAGTAGTTTCCAGAGGCTTGAAGGAAGAATGGAGAGCTATTATTCAATGGAGGGTAGAGTTTCAGTTTTACACCCTGGAGATGGATGCTGGTGATAGCCGTGCAACAACAGACACACACACAATGCCACTGAGACGTATCCTTAAATCGTTAACACAGTAAACTGTGTGTTATTTGTGTTTTATCTCAGTTAAAAATGGAAAAAAAGCTTAAAGCCACCTTTATGGGCCAAGGAGATGGTTCATCCAGTAGAGTGCTTGTCCGCAAGCATTAGGTCCCAAGTTCAGGTCCCTAGTAGCCATGTGAAAAGCTGAGTGTGACAGTGCATACCTATAATCTCCTAGTCCTGGGGAGGCAGAGACAGGAGGGTTCCTTGTGTCTGCTGGCCAGCTAGTCTTGCTGAATTGGCCAGTTCCAAGTTCAATGAGAACAAAACTACACCATGCTGACCTCTGGCCTCCACATGCGTGCATGCTTACACACACACACACACACACACACACACACACACACACACACACAGTGGAAAAAAAAAGCTGAACACATCAGTGCTAAAATGATGAGCATGCCTTTGGCCCCAGCTGTTCTCAGAGGCTGGGGCAGGGGGATTGCTTGAGTCTAGGCGTTTGAGTCTAGTGTGGTGAAAATAGTAAGACTTGATTTCCCTACAGGGGATGGAGGAGAACTAAAAGAAGCCGAAGCCCAGGAGCAGGATTTCTCCAAATGGACACAGTGACCTGCTTATCTCAAGGAGCAGTCTTGGTTGGCAAACACTTTCAGCGGCTGACAAGGGCCTGGCATTGCACAATGCACTGGCTTGTGGCAGGAAGCAGGGCAGGTCACCCTGTCATGGCGCTCCCGTTCCACTTGGGATGCAGGGCAGAAACAAAAACAAGAGCAGGAGCATGGTGTTTCCAAGCAGGGAGAAGTCCAGAGGGAATCCAGGGTGACCAGAGAGTGCTTTTCCCCTCCCGATTCCTCCCCTCTTCCTGTCCCCCCCTTCCCCTTGCCTCCACTCTTCCCTTTCAGCCCTCTCGCCCTCCCTTCTCCCACTCCTTTTTTCCTTCCTTCCTTCCTTCCTTCCTTCCTTCCTTCCTTCCTTCCTTCCTTCCTTCCTTCCATTCTCTCTTCCTTCCTTCCTTTCATAAATGGGCTGGGAAGCTTTAGCTGTGGAGAACCCTAGGGTAGGAGACAACCACTGCGTGAGACCACAGTGGACAGGGCTTGGAGAATGGACTGGGCTAGCAGGCCAAGCAGGCCACACGAGGTCTGAGGGGCGTGTGGAGGCAGCCTTGCAGGCCATGGTCCAGGGTGGGATTTGATTCCAGGGGCTGTGAGAGTGTGAGAAGAATTCTCTACACCGGCCTCCAGCCCCCCGAACACTGCAGGGGGAACCAGGGAGAGCTCCCTAGAGCTGTCCAGAACACGGAGGTCCCGCCTCACCTCTGCAAGCCGTTTCTATAACCCATATGGAAAAGATCTAGCCTACGTATTTTAGGAGTTATAGGATATGCACATTTTTTCAATGTTTCTTTTAGGGACCATAAACTTTCAATTTTATGATGAGCTAATATTGATCCTGAGCTGTAAACAGCCGTGCCAGTTTGGTCAGAAGAGCAGCAACTTAA
The DNA here is from genome assembly GCF_903995425.1 of Onychomys torridus. Lineage (NCBI taxonomy): Eukaryota > Metazoa > Chordata > Mammalia > Rodentia > Cricetidae > Onychomys > Onychomys torridus. The sequence goes on along the minus strand of NC_050449.1, from coordinate 64,997,996 downwards.
TGCCAAGCAAGGAATAAATGGCTTCCCTTCCCTTCCCTTCTCTTCCCTTCCCTCCCCTCCCCTCCCCTTCCCTTCCCTCCCCTGCCCTCCCCTTCCCTTCCTTCCCCTTCCCTCTTCCCTTCCTTCTCCACCTCCTTCCCCTCCCCTGCCCTCCCCTTCCCTGCCCTCCCCTTCCCTTCCTTCCCTTCCCTCCCCTTCCCTTCCTTCCCCTTCCCTCTTCCCTTCCTTCTCCACCTCCTTCCCCTCCCCTGCCCTCCCCTTCCCTTCCTTCCCTTCCCTCCCCTTCCCTTCCCTTCCCTCCCCCTCCCCTGCCCTCCCCTTCCCTTCTTTCCCTTCCCTCCCCTTCCCTTCCCTTCCCCTCCCCTGCCCTCCCCTTCCCTTCCTTCCCCTTCCCTCTTACCTCCCTTCTCCACCTCCTTCCCCTCCCCTTCACTTCTCTTTCCTGTCCGCTCCTCCCATTCCTTTCCCTCTCTCCTCCCCTCCAGCCCTCCTTCTCTCCCCTTCTCCCTCCCCACCTCTCCCCCTCTTTCCCTCTCTCTCCTTCTTTCATAAATGTGTTCAAATCTAATGCCTGGCTTACTCTTTGAGGCCAGTACCTTCCATACATCCCTTGGAACTCATATCCTGAAAACCAGGGACAGGTTCCAGTTTGGTGCTGGCCTTAAATTTGCCAGGCCCCCATACCATGTCTTACAGAATGCTGTGGATAGGAATGGACTCCTGAAACCCACTGGAAGTTAACTGATCCCAGCTCCTCTGTGCTCCTCCGCACTCTTCCCTAGCAGCCCTCCAGGAACCTAGCATTTGCAGGACCCACAACAGGAAGTCAGGAAGTATGGTCCCTGAACCTGGGGAGTGAAAAGATGATGAAAGATAACTTCCGGAAGACATGAACTCACATTTTAAATAGAAACGGTATTGAAAGAAGAAGAAAAAACATCAGGCCCTCCCCCTAAACCCAAACACTCCCCCTAACAGGAAATTATAATCAGCTTTATGAAAGTTCCACAGAGAGCACCCCGGGACATTGAAAAATTGGTGTGAGAACACTAGATGAGCAGAGGAGGAGCTGACATCTGGGCTTGCGCTCTGAGTTCCGACACTTTCCCTGACATCCCAGCGAGGCGTACACATGCAGTCAGGTGAAGGTTGGACACAGACATTTTGCTTGTGTGCATTGCTCTCATAGCTGTACACGGTGCACACTCTAGATGCTGGCTGGATGCTCTTCAGTCTCTGGGAATGTTTAGTGAGTCAGTCCTAGAGGGCTGAATATGGCCATAGTTTTGGGGATGTTCGGCTTCCATATTGAAGAGTGTCATGCGGCTGTTGTTGATCAGAGTGACCTGCCCTTTGCAAGAGGGGCTGAGACATGACTGATCTACATCATCCATGCACTTGTCCTGAAGTCTGAATCAAGAATAGAGTGACAAAATCAGTTGGGTGGGGGGAGACATAGGAGCAGATTCTCCTGTGGTCTTTGGAGACTCCTCAGTGGTGGTTACTGCTTGGAACCTTGGGGCAGCCAGTATTCAAAGCTGTTGCCCAGACCTAGTCTCTGAGCTGCTGCAGGGCTATCTGATAAACCAGTGTTGCTTAGCTCAGCCAAAATCCATGACTGTGGCTTGCAACCAATGACTTTGGTGTTGTAAGGTAGTCAGGAGGAAGGAGCTGGGTAGAAATGGAGAGCCTCTTCATACAGAATAAAGCACAAAATCACTAAATCACTAGCTACATTTCTTACACTCAAACCCTCTTTTTTTTTTTTGTACCTTAGATCTTCTTGCTTAAATTCCACAAATAATGCTCTCTCGGTCTTACTTGTTTTCAGTCTCTCCTACTGTTTCCCAAGAAACTGCCAGCATCATTACTTAGAATGTTTCCCAACTTCTCTGGAACTGCCAACATCTGGTATCATCCCGACCTTGTTGCTTGCTCCTGACATCCTTAGGAATCCAAGTGGGGACTGTATGGAATAACTTGCCTTCCCTTAGCATTGATGGTAAGGACCTGTTTCAGCACCTGCACATGCCCTGTCCTCTTCCAGGAATATCTCCCCATGCTGCTTCTATGTTCCCTGAAAGTTCTGCTTTGTTGTGAAGAATTCAGTTGGAATAGCATCATGAATGTGAAGCCATCCCTGGTCATCTAGAAGGAAATCAGTCCTGTCTCAATCTGCATTCCCACAATTCTGTCTTGTACTGTTATTTATTCCTCTGTTTTGATCTTGAGCTGGCACTATCCATGTCCATGTATCTCTTTGCATATTTGTTTATTTCATATGTATGTGTGTGTATATGCCTGAGTGCATGTATGTGTGTGTTCAGGAGTCCATTTAAAAGTCTGTGGCAGTCAGAAAATGTCAGATCCCCTAGAAATGGAGATACAGAGGGTTGAAGACACGTTGTGGGTGCTGGGAACTGAACCCGGTCCTCTGCAAGAGCAGCCAGTGCTCTTAACTGTTGAGTCGTCTGTCTAGCCTCCCCACCCCCACTGCCGTCAGGTGCCTTTTTGAATAAATGTTTTAGAGACAATATTAGATTGGTATTGGTGGAGGTGACGTGGAAATAAAGCAGACAGACATCTCCAGAAGCAGAACAACCAAAAGACACCAGTCTCTCCTTGGGAGTGGAGATAGGTCATTAACCCTTCAGGTAGGGCTATACTTCTCTCTGAAGGCTTAGTACCAGACAAATGCTAAACAAACCAATTCTCTTGAATCATTTATTTGCCAGATCCAGGCTGGAAGAGTCGTTGGTAGAGTTAGTTGCATCAAAAGTCAGTCCTCCCACCTGTGGGTTCCTCCTGAGTGTGCTCAGCAGACCATTTCACCCACATGCCTCTTTCTCCTCCTCTCTCTCCCACCACGGTCCACCCAGGGCCCAGCACTATGATTAGCTCATGGAAGAAGTTAAGTGATGTACAGTTGAGTGAGTGGCCTTGTTCTTCCTTGTTTCTTCTGGGGTGAGTCCTGACTCAGACCCACTTCCGGCATTTATGAGACAGCAGAGAGAGATCCCCATAATACAGCTGAATGTCTGAAAGCCGTAACACAACCTACACTCTGTCCCACAAAACACTTTTCCCTCTCCTTGCCAAGTATGTCTTCATAGCCTCACCCCATCCCATCCCATCCTCCTTCATGGATGTGTGTGTGTGCACATGCCGAGGAAGCCCATTGATGGTAGGAATCATCCTCATTAGCTCCTCCACTGTCTTCAATGAGGCAAGGTCTTTTAGTCAAACCCAGAGCTCATTGATGTGGTTAATTCTGTCAGCCAGAATTAGGGTATACCCCGTTTCCATCTTCAGAGGCTGGAGTGACAGACAGGTATCTCAGTCTACCTGGCATTTGTGTGGCTTCTGGGAAACTTGGAGGAAAGTGCTTGCTTAGCCACTAAGCCATCTTCCCCGCCCCCCCCCCCCCCCACCTTGTACTTCTCTGCCTGCTGGTCTGGAAACAGATGGTTCAGGAGAGACCTCCAGCCTGCACATTTTTCTTTTCCTCGTGACTCTACCTTTTAATTCAAAGGCCCCCATATACTGTAGCTTTAAGTGCTCCACCCTAAAGTGCCGCCATTGGGTACCCTTTAGGGCAAATGTCTCACTGATGTTGCCTGATCTCTGGAGGCTAGACTAAGGATGGAGCTGCACTGGAGGCTCTCAGGTTCTGGGTGCCATAATAGAGAAAAGGTGGTGTGGATTTCCTGTGGGCAAGGCCCTTCACTTCATGAAAAGTAGAATGGATTGAGGGAGCTAGAGCAGGCCCAGGGTAGGACCCTTCATGCCTGGCTCTGAAGAATGTCCTGTTCTGGGTTTATTCTAGAACTTGGTAAACCCATCCAGAGTCCAGGCAAGGGAAAGACCCTGCTCTGACTCCTTGAGCTGCTTTACACCGTAGTGAACAGTACATCTGCAGCCAGAGAGCCAAGCATTGGAGTGCACTGGGGACAGTGACTCCTGATGCCACCCCTGTCACAGTGCAAGGGACAATAGCAGCTTCTCTGAGGTTGTGGTGGGACCACTCAGAGGCAAAGGCTTGGTGGTAGAGCTCTAGAAGTTTCTCTCCCTTAATGCAGTTTTGCCATCAAGCAGTACCTTTGACCTCACCTCCGATCAACTCAGGCAGGCAGGAAGGACCCCGGAAGGTTGACAGTCACTCCCACGTCTTTGAGCTGAGCAAAACTGGTGGCTGGCACTTTAAAGGAGGTAAGAGATTCTCTGCTAGAAGGCTCTCAAATGGGCTCCTGCACACAGCTGTGGCCAAGCTTTTGAAATATTTCCAGCCTCCAGTCTTCCTGCTGTGAAGGGTTTGGAGCAACAGTCCAGGCTCTGGGAGCTGTTTGCTGTTCTGGGCAGTGGGTGAGCAGATGAAAGGGCAGATGGGTTGTGGAGGACTCATTCCCCAAACGCCCATAACAGTTTTGATCTTTGGCCCCTGCTGTAAAATGATTCTGGGAATGTGCTCAGACGGGAGCTCAGGGCCCCAAGACGGGGACTCTCATGGATTCTGCCGAGAGCACTGGCTGTTCTCGGTGACACTGGGGACCAGGAAGGTGTTAGGAAACAGGCTTCATCTAGATGATTGATTCAAAGATGTGAATACTCCATCCACTAGGAAAAGGACTATGCCTGTGGGTGTGCTTTACTTCCTGGGCTCAGCAGAGTGGGGGCCCTTCGACTAGCTGAGTGGGACATCTGGCTGCCAGGCCAGGAACCTGTGCTGAACCCGGGGGCCCAGCCACTACCCCTGTTCCCAGTCTTAATCTCACAACCCAGAAAATAGGAGCTTTGGACAATTTGTTCTAGAAATTACCTTCCCAGCTGCAATTACCTTTTCAGAAATAGTGGAGTCCAAGGGGGCAATCTAGAAAGATCTTCACAGGTTCCTTGTGGTTCACCTGATTTTCAGCTTTGAAATCAGTTAGCAGCAGTACTTCTTTAGGAGTGTGAATTTGAACTTGGCAGCCAGGACGGATTTAATTTCAGTCCCAGGCTGGACACAACTATATCTATTGGATATATATTAACTATCTCTTTGTACCTCAATGTCCTTGTCTATAAAATGGGTGTGGTCTTTTCTCCCTGTGGCTGGGTGAAGTAATGGCTGTGAGTACTGGCTCAGCCTCCATGTTCACCCACTGTAGAGCTGCACTGATCCTGGCCTCAGCAAGCATGGGCTGGCTCAGCAAGGCAGGAGTTTGCTGACGGGGCTTCCAGGGCCTGTGGCTTGGGTGTGCACGGGCTCTTAGGCCTCAAGGGGAGGTGCCCTGGACAGCTCCACTGTTGTTCAGGCTTTAGATTTGGAGGGTGTAGCAGAGCCTGTGCAATGGGGGTTACTGTTGTTGGGGGGGCATGGCCGTGGAACAGTAGGAGGAGGTGAGGTCTGGAGTTGACACTATTTAATTTGACTCTGTGTCTGAGTACTTAGTGACTCACCTGTGTTCTGCTGGGGCTAAGTAATGATGTTTAATAAGTGGAGGGAAGGAGGGAGGGAAGCATGGAAGGAGGCTAGGCTCAATTTCTTTCTCTGCCACATGAAATTTGGTATTTGTAATTTCCTCATTTGTAAAGTGTGGATAATAATATTTACCACAGAGTTGTCAAGGCAATTCACCATGATCAGTGTTTCAATCTATTTACCTATTCTCTCCCTCCTTTCTCTTTTCCTATCCCTCCTTTTTCCAACTCCCTCTCATCTATCCATCCATCCACCCACCCACCCATCCATCCATCCACCCACCCTTCCATCCATCCACCCACCCTTCCATCCATCCATCCATCCATCCATCCATCCATCCATCCATCCACCTACCCACCCTCCCACTCATCCTATCCAACCATCCACCCACCCATCCATCCATCCATCCATCCATCCATCCATCCATCCATCCTTTACACATCTGGGACAATAGCAATAGCAACAAAGTCATAGCTGACTGTTGTAGTTGATGATAAGAGAAAGTGAGCATGGACATGGAGACAAATGTCAGACAGGCTGAGAGTCCAGCTGTGTCCTTGAGACAGAGCCACTTTCATGATGTTTAGCCAACTAGGGAAAGACTCCCAACTACATTTTCATGGAATGGGGATAACAGTTCTTTGGGTTTATGTGTTTGACCTTGTTTTTCAGCTTCTATTTTTTGGATTACTTATTTTATGTATATGGATGTGTTGCCTCCCTGTATGTGTGTGTTCTACATGTGTGCCTGTTGTGGGTGGAGGCCGGAAGAGGGCTTTGGAACTGAGTTATAGTTATGAGCTGCCAAGTGGGTGCTGGGAACTAAAGCTGGACCATGGCAAGAACAACACATGCTTTTAACTGCTGCACCATCTTCCCAGCCCCTCAGTTTTTTCTTCTCTAGAGAAGAAATCATAATTCATTTTGATCGCCTCAGGAATTTTCCTTTGTTTTCTGGATCTTATCTAGAATACTCTATCTCCATCCAGAGAATCTCACCTGGGCAGTGAAGGTGTTGAGACTGAAGGTTTTCTGTGAATCTTGGCATTAGAAGTGGCCAGGCCGCCTTGGCATCGCCATCATTAGGCCCCGGGCCCACACTGCTTTCACATTGCCGTGACTGAGCACATGGCCGAAGAAAGTGAATAATGCAAGGGAGACTTGTGCTGGCTCCTGGTTTCAGGGGATTTTCATCCGTCCATTAGTGATGGGGGTGGGGAGAGAGGCATGGCGGAGCAGCTCTAACTGGTGCTAGAAGCATGAGGTCGTAGCTGCTTACAGTAAAGGAGACCGGGAACCAGACAAGAACACCAGAAGCAGGGTCTAGGGTGACCTTCAAAGGTCTTCTAGTGATCTATGTCCACCAGCCAGGGCTCACCTGCTAAAGTCTCTATGCTCTTCAAAAAGGCACCACAGCTAGGGGGAAGATGCTCAAAACACAAGCCTGTGTTTCAGGGCACACACAGGGTGGGGAGACTCAAACCATAACAGCGTGGGTCCCAAAGATGCCTTTTGACCTATGTGACAAGCCAATCCCTCATCTTAAAGTAGGAATAATGATGCCGCATCCTCCATGGAATCGCTCTGGAGTGTTTGAGCTAGCATTGGTGATCAACTGTCATTGGCCTTTGTGTTTTCCATCTTGTAGCTAGTTCCCAAGGTGTAGTTCAGTGGCAAAAGATCACGTGAAAGGACTTAATGAAGAGTGGACTTCAGTGATGTGGTTGCATTGTGGCTCAATTTGCTGCATCAGTAACCTTGCACAAGTGCATGTTGGGAACTTTAGGACCCTTTAGGCCATCTCTAGGTTTTCTTAGTGTACATTTCATATAGGTTATATCAGAGCAGTAAGATGCCACTTACAAAAGAACAGTTACGCATGTGCAGTACTGACAAGTGCTGCTCCCCACCCAGCATCACAGTTTCCTGGACGTCTCATTTCCTTCTCTTTTTCTTTCCAGCACCTTATCACACTGCTGAGGTGTATGTCAAGGACCCAGGTGTCACAGAGGCAGTCTGTGAGTGGGAAATAGACTCCCCACCATTTCTAAGGTGACTACAGGCTCACCTGACTCCAAAGGGAACCTTGCAGATGTTACCTTCCTAATTCTCTTAGTTTTGGTCCTGGTGATTCTTCCCATCTGAACTTTGCCTGTGCAAGCAAGCCTCTGTCTCCCTCACCAGGGCTCAGACATCAGTGATGTCCCAGGGAGCCAGTCAACTAAAAGCACACCTCAAATGCAAATAGGTCCATTGAGTTAGTCTACATTTAAAGAAATAAGTCAAATAGATTGTCTGGTGTATTGCTAAAATCAAGTTTGCAATCTCACCCTCTCTCATCTCGACAAGATAATGTTGAGAGGAAGAAACCCCTCACCTTTTGTGTATCGATACTTTTCCTTTGGAGCAGCTGAGGTTTGTCTCAGACTCTTTATTGACCAGGATTATGTCCTGTGCCCACTTCTAAACCAATCTCCAGCAGGGGGAGCAGTGTGCTGATATTATGTTCCCCAAAATATTGTGCACCCTAATAAACTTATCTGGGGCCAGAGAACAGAACATCCACTAGATATAGAAGCCAGAAAATGGTGGTGCACATGCCTTTAATCCTAACATTCCAGAAGCAGACATCCATCTGGATCTCTGTGAGTTCAAGGCCACACTGGAAACAGCTAGGCATGGTAATAAGAGCCTTTAATCCCAGGAAATGATGGCAGAAAGCAGAAAGGAATATAATGTGTGAGGACGAGGAATTAGAGCTGGTTAAGCTGATGAATGGACTGAGCTGAAACTAGTGTTGTGTCAGGAGGCCATGGCCCCTATACTCATCCCAGGCACTATTAGAAACTTGCATGCTTATAAAACTACCCTTAATGCAATAGGTTTTCAACCTGAAGTCAGCAGCAGTGGCAGAGGAGATTTTGATTTTACCATTCAAACTTCATAAATCCTGCTGCTGTTTGAGGTCTTCTATACCTTAGTCTATTAACTTGTCAAGAGCACACCACATACACACTCAAAACAAACAAACAAAATTGATTAATTCCATGAAGTCTCAAAACAATTTCTGCCAGTGCCATAGAGTAGAAACAGGAACTCAGGAGTGGCCCCAAATCACCAGGTCCACTAAAATTCTTCTCCACATCCTTCCCCAAAGCCAGGATGGATGATTACTGCAGAGCTGGCTTCCTCTATAATGAATCCCAGGATACCTTACTCTGGGGAGGCCTTCCTGATTTCTATGGCTTTAACTGGCCTACTGACTAACATTGAGTACAAGCTGAGGCTGAGACAGTACTACCGTGGCCTTCTGAATAATAAAATCAAGTCATCATTTTGCTTTTTTCCTCAGAGGGAGAAAAACATTTGGAGCATAAGGCCCATCAAGACCTTTCCTGTTGCTGATGTCTCTATTGGAGACTTGGCTGCAGAGGTTAAATGTTTTGGATTACAAAATGTACATTATATGGGGGTCTTCCTATAAATCAACAAGGCAGGTATGTTAAACACAGAAAAACATCTCCAGCTGTTCCCTTACTCATCCTGCTTGTTATTTAACTCAGTCTGGGCCCTAAGGAATATTTTTAGTTGTACTGTCAACAGTTTCAAAACAAAGAAGAAAGTAGGGCTGGCAAATGAGGAGCCCAGCTGGCCCTCTGTTTAGGCTCCCACTGTATATACTTTAATCCTGACACCTGCGAGCTATTTAATCAGGATTTACAATTGAACATGAAGGATGAGGGGTCCACAGGGCTGTGTTTCTAGTGTTTGGATTGCAAATGACGGAGAAAAACTTTGTTATCGGATGTTGTAGCTATTTGAAGTTGGGTGCCCTCTCACCCAAGGGGGACCCGGCATCATTTATCACTCCCCAGAAAAAAAAAAGCCAAAAAAAAAAAAAAAAAAACCACCAAAACTCGGCTCAGGCAGACGCTGTCCCTTACAGCAGAATATGCTAGAGTAAACAAATGTGAGATTTATGAACAATGAGAAAAATAATTTCCAGAGAGCAAATGGCAAGAGGGAGCAGTTTGGAGGGAAACAATGAAACCATAGTGGTGGCTAAGACACAAAGCAAAATGTGGCTATTGGTCTACAATCTGGCCAAGGAAGAAGGGAAAGAACAGCGTGAAGGTAGAGCAAAGCAAGGAGATTCTGCCCAACACACAGATGGAATCTAAAGTTGCCTATAAATGAACAGATTTCCAAAATGAAACATAAAGACCCCAAGTTTAGAGTTACAAAGTTGCCTTAGGAAAAACACTAAAAGTTTTGAGCAGAACCTTTCTGTTGGAACTGTGGAGCTGCCTCTGAGATGATGGGCTAGATTGATGCCTGCAAACATGGCAGTCCAATGCTGTGTTTTGAGTTCTAGCTATTACATGTGGGAGAGGCAAAGAAGATGAAAATATTGTCCCAGCCCCTCAGGGTGAACTCTAGGCTACTTGAGAGGAGGAGACAATCCCAACTGAGATAACAAGAGCCAGTTAGAAAAGTGAGCATTCAAAGATTCCCAGAGAAAGTTGCCAATAATGTCAACTAGAGGAGCTGCTTAAAACTTTCCGAGGAGCCTTGAGTTAAAAGGCAATGGCTTCCAAGATGGTCTAGTTATCACAAAGAGACCCAGATGACTCTTCATTGAGAAATGCGTGGTGAAAAGCTGACATAAGATCATTTACTTCGAAAATTACATTTGCATCTATGTTCTTTTCCCTACTATGTCAGCATTCATGGAGGTGTGGAAAATAGAACAAATTGGTGCAAAACAATACTTGTCCATCTGGCCTACGTTGGAGGCTGGTTTGTGGATGGATGGATAGATGGATGGATGGCTGGCTGGCTGGCTGGCTGGCTGGCTTCCTTGGCAACATTGTTGCTGTTTCCTTTCTGGGCTCTGGAGTGCAACAGCTAATAAACACTGGTTTGGGGCCTCAAGAAATGATTCAAGGTGGGTATTAGAGCAAATGTCTGCTCAGTTGCCCAGATGGTCCTGGGGATAGCTTTAGAAACAAGTTAGGGACAGTGACCAAGAGGACTGGGGCTTGGTTCTGGCTTTAGTGGCAATCTTTATTTCAATGTCTGACCCAGCAACCTAGCACTTCCAGCAATTCTGTGTGTGTGAGTGTGTGTGTGTGTGTGTGTGTGTGTGTGTGTGTGTGTGCATGAGTGCAATTGCCAGCAGAGTTCAGAAGAGGGCGTCAGATCCCATTAGAAGTGGTCGTGAGTCACCTGATGTGGATGCTGGCGACTGAACTCGAGCCCTCTGGAAGAGCAGCCAGAGCTCTTAACTGCTGAGCCATCTCTCCAGCCCCTAGATTCTAAATATAAACAAGATCATATGTTTCTCTTCCTGTGCCTGGTTTATTTCACCTCAAATTATGTTCTTCAGGTTTGACTGTGTCATCAAAATGACAAGACTTCTTTTTGTCACTGAATAATGTTCAATATTTTATATATAAGTAAATTTATGTATGTATACATACACACACCACATTTTCTTAATCTGTTGGGAGATATTTAAATTGTTTCCATATCTTAGATAATATGAATAGTGCTACAACAAGCATGAGAATTCTTTAAGATGCTGATTTAATTTCACATACATATGTATTATAGTCTATCTATCTATCCATTTCCACAAGTAGGGTTGCTAGGTCATATGGGCATTCTAATTTCCCATAATGAAGATTTTACAATCCTACTAGTACCATACAAAGGCTGCTTTTCCTAACACTCTTGCCTCCACACCCTTTTATCTTTTCCTGATAGGAATAAAGTGATGTCCTCTTGTGACCTTGGCTTGCATTTTCCTGATGGTTAATGATGGTGTGAACCTTTGCATGTACTTTGTATAACTCTCCAAAGAACATCTATTCTAGTCCTTTGTCCCACTTAAAATTGTAGTTAATTTATTTATGCTACTAACGTGTATGAGATTCTTATGTGTTTTGGATATTAATTTCTATCAGCTCTATCAGTTTGCATACTCTATCTGTCTTCATTAGCTTTAATTGTCAACTTGAGAAAGTCTGGCATCATCTAAGAGGAGAAGCCTCAGTTGAAGAATTGCCTAGTTCAGGTGGATTGTGGGTACCTCTGTGAGAGAGTGTCTTAACTGATGTGGAAGGGTCCAGCCTGCTGTAGGTGACATCATTGCTCATGAAGATGGTGTTGGGCTACATAGGCAGCTAGATAAGTCCCAGCCAGTGAGTAAGCCAGCAGGCAGTGTTCCATTGGGGTTCCTGCCTTGAGTTCCTGCTCTGATTTCCTTCCCTAATGGATTGTGACCTGGAAGTGTAAGGCAAATAAACCCTTTCCTCTGTAAAGTGGTTTTGGTCAGTGTTTTATCACAGCAACAGAGTGAAACCAGGCCAGCTATCTCTCCATCCCCATCTCTTTCCACAGGGTCTTGCTGGATTGCCTCAGCTATCCTCAAATTCATGATCCCTCTGCCTCTAGCTCTCAAGTGCTGGCATGAGTGGAATGTGCCATCATGCCCTGCTGTCTTGTTACTTGATTTCTTAGCCACAGAAATGCTTTTTAGTTTGATGGAGTCTTACTTGTTAATTTTTGTTCTTGTTTGTTGGCAATTTCAGTAATCTTAAGCATATGATTACCATGCTGAATATCAGAGTCATGTGCATGTGTGCATGCATGTGTAAGTGTGTGTGTGTGTGTGTGTGTGTGTGTGTGCTGGCTAGAGGTCAACCTCATGTATTGGTCTGCATGTGCCATCTACCTCTTGTTTAGAGACACATCTTCATTGGCCTGGAGCTCATAGACGAAGCTAGGCTAGCTGGTCACTGAGCCCTGGCATTTGCCTGTCTCTACCTCCCAGCTCTAGGATTACAAGCATGTGCCGCAATTCTCAATGTTCCATGTGGGTTCTAGGATTAAGCTCAGGACCTTATGTCTGGGCAGCACCTCTGCTGACTGAGTCAACCAGCCACCTAGCATCGAGAAACTTTACTTCTTTATTCTTTTCTAAGAGTCTTATGGCTTCAGATTTTGTGTCTAGGTATAACCCATTTCAAGCTGATCTTTGTACACTGTGTACAAAGATCCAATTTCTTTTGTGTGTAGAGTTCAACATTCCTCTAGACCACTTATTGAGGAGACTGGTCCTTTGTAGTTGTGTATTCTTGGCACCTCACTAGGGGTTAGTTACCTGTGAGAGTTTTTCTAGACTGTCAGTTCTGTTTGGTGATCTGTGTATCTCTGCTCCTTGTGAGTATCTTGCTGTTTTGATTATCGTAGTTTTTAATAAATTGGAAGTCAGGGAGCATACTGCCCCTAATGGTGTTCTTTCTCCAGATTGCTTTGGTTATTCAGGGACTTGATTGTTTCATGTGAACTTTAGAATTCTCTAATAATTTCTATGAAGAGTCTCATATAAATTTTGATAGGAATTTTATTGACTCTATAGGCCACTTTAAGTAGTAGGAACATTTCAACAATATTGATCCCTCTAATCCATGAATATGGGCTATGGCTTCACTGAATTTTCTTCTTTCATCTATATTTTATAGTTTTAGAGTGCAGATATTTTTTAACCTCCTTGGTTCAGTTTACTTCTGAGCACTTTTTTATATCATAAAAATACAAAGGATCATAAGAGTAAAATTGTTTTACTTGATAGCTAATATGTTTAGATACTTAATATGTAAAAGTTCTTATAGGCAGTGAGAAAGTGTGGATTTTGCAACTAAGAAAAGAAAATGAGATGGGAGTGTCTATTAAAAAAAACCAAAGCTTAAATACTAGCAAAGATCTTCTAAGTCCCAGTTTAGTTGGAGATCTTGGTTTATATCCACCAGCTTTCTGTTACTCTGACATAGTATTTAAGTTTTGTGTGCACAGTAGATCATAGTGGGAGCACATGGTAAAGTGGGCCTTTATGGAGGGCAGAAAGGAGCAGAGAGGGGGAGGGGGGAGATAGAAGAAGAGGGAGGGGGTATACTCCAGTGATTTAACTTTCTTCAATCAGGCCCCACTTCCTGAAGGCTTCACGTCCCCAAAGTACTACTAACCATTAGTTACTGAATCTTTACCATATGAGCCTTTAGGAGACCCTTATTCAAACAATAGTACTATTTAGAACACATAATAGTAATAATAATCTTCCCTCTTAGAGAGATTCTATTCTATTCTATTAGAATTACATGAACTAACACATGTAGCATGTAGTAAACATGACTAATAATAACTTCTAACTTTTTTTTATTAGTTAAGGTGCTCATAGTATATTTTTAAGTTAAAAAAACAAATGAATGAAAGAAAAGAAAGATCCAGGCACTGGAGAGATGGTTTAGTGGTAAAGAGCATGTTCTGGTCTTACAGAGGACCTTTGTTCAGTTCCCAGCACCCATGTTGAGCAACTCACAACTACCCATAACTCCAGCTCTGGGGCTGACATCCTCTTTTGGCCTTTGAGGGTACCTGAACTCATGTACACAAATTCATACACACACACACACACACACACACACACACACACACACACACTTAAAATTTTTTAAAGAAAATTTCAAAATACATATGATGATTTTTATTAAAACACACAAGTGTATGCATACACCTGCACATGCACATAAACACATAGGGAGGGAATGGTGTGGTTTTAGAGGCCATTGTTTTGGTTGTGGCCTTTGGAATTAATGCCAATCTTTTCTTTCATTTTATCATTTTCCAAAATTTGTGTAATAGCACACATTGATATTTTTATACACATCTTTAAAATGTTGGAATTTTAAGTGCCCATTTTTGGTAAGTTGTTGAATAATGGAAAATGATTGTGATTCATTTTGGGGAAAGGGAGAAGAAAAGAGAGACAATCATCCAAGAAAACATCTGCAATATTCTTTTCCAATGTGTATGGCTGTTTGGCTACATATATGTCATGTGCCACATGCATGCCTGGTGCCTGCGTGCATTAGATGCCCTGGAACTGGGCTTACAGATGGTTGTGAGCTGCTCTGTGGGCTCTGGGAATCAAAGTCAGGTCCCGTGGAGGAGCAGTCAGTGCTCTTATCCACAGGGCTGTCTCTCCAGCCCGTCTGCAGCATTTCACTTTCTAGAAGAGAGACTGCAGCTGTAACTGTGAAACACGTGTTTCAGAAAACAGGGAGCAGCTAGGACAGGGCTGGTGCCACAGCTCTATTTGACCCCAATGTTTCTTTTTGTAAAGAAACCTGTTCTAAAGCAAAGAGAAGCAAAATTAAGTGAGAGGCTGCTCTGGAAGGAATGTTCTAGACGGGAAGCCAAGTGTCAGCCGGTGAGCTTCAGGTCCATCCTGCACCAGGAAGCACCCACGCCGGGGAGGCTGAGGGTGAGCTCAGCAGGGTAAAGTCAGAGTGAGCAGAGGAAGGCAGGGCACAGAGAGGAAACCACAGAGACCAGGGATGCAAGAGAGGATGGTGTGGTTAGGTTCACATGCTCTCCATTCCGGACTCAGTTCCCATATTCTGAAAGCAAACCCCACTTTTTGTTCCTGGATAGCTTGAGTTCAGTCACATGAGCTGCATCAAACAGAGGTTTTCAGTCCACGTTCTATGAGGGCTTTTATTTTATTTCATTTTTTTCTTTTGTTTGAGACAAGGTCTCATCTAGCTGCCCAGTCTGGCTTTTGCAGCTGAGGACGACCTTGAACTTCTGATCCTCCAGCTTCCACCTTTCAAGTACTCAGATTCCAAGTGTGCGATCACCAGAGCCCAGTCCATGTGGGTTCTGGGGATGGAATCTAGATCTTCTTGTATGTCAGGCAAATATTTGTTGTTGTTGGAGACAGGGTTTCTCTGTGTAGCCTTGGCCATCCTGGAACTTACTCTGTAGACCAGGCTGGCCTCAAACTCAGAGATCCACCTGCCTCTGCCTTTCAAGTGCTTGATTAAAGGTGTGCACCACCACTGCCTGGCTCAGGCAAACACTTTTATCAACTGAGCTACACCCCCAGCTCTGGAGTTTCTTAAGAGAATGTCCAAGATCCCAAGGTGAGGGTTGGGGATGTCATTCAGTTTGGAAAGTTGTTTCTCTGGGTACCCTCTTGGACTTCTGGAGTGATCTAGAGAGAGTTGAAGACATCTTCAAGGTGGTAGCTCAGGCTCAGAGCATGTGAGCATGATTCCTGGGCTGCTTGCACAAGGATGTGGCTTGGTCTGTGAAACAGAACTCCTACAGAGTCCCAAGCAATCAGCTTTCATTTTATTTAAGCAGTGGCTGGGAGACAAGCTATTCTGGATAGGTGCTAAGAGGCTGACACTGGGGGTGGGGTTTCAAGAGCATTAGTAGTCACATTATGATGCATTTCAGGAGAAGGATGGAGATGCTGAGCCCTGCTACTTTGTGTGTCCTGACTGATGCTGTCACAGGCCACTTACGTCATAGCGAGAATAAAAGCCAGGCAGAGCTCGCTGCCGTCACTGTATCTCAACAACCTTGCCTTCTGCGGCTTCCTCTCTCCATTGCCATCAACAGGACAGGGCTAGTCCTTGCTGTCCTGACCATCTGCACAGGTGCATCCAGCTCCGTTCCTCTTCCTGCTGTCTCCTCTTGCTCAGTGCCATCTCTCAGACAGGCGTCCTTTTCACCATCCGGCCTCACACCTGGGAGGCCAGCTTCTGGAGCATTTCCTCCAGAAATCCTTCCCTGATGCCCTCAGAGCACCTGCGCATTCCACCCCTGCTCATCACAGTGCACGAACAGTTCCCATTTCCCCCTCCCCTGGACTGTCAGCTCTCAAGGGAGCAGCACATCTTACTCATTAGACCAGGCAGACAGTTGTCAGTTCAAAAGAACAGTCCACGCTAGTGGCTTCTGTCTTGAACATGAACTGTAGCTTTCCCACTGTTACATTCTAGTCATCCACACCACACTCTCATCTGCCTTCTCTGTCAGCATCCTTGTGTAACTTCCATCCAGATGCACACTGGGTGCAAAACGCCATCATGTCCTATCTTGTCATGGCCTCCAGGTTTACCTCCCCGGAGTCTGTGGTGATTCCATGCAACTTTTGATGTCTGGGACAGTGGCTCCTCTGCCCTCTGCCCACATGACTTCCCTTCCTCAGAATCCCTTTCCTTCTCTGCTTCCTTACTTGGCCCGTGTCACCTGTTCTTTCTTGCTGTCCTTGCTTCTCCCAGGGCTCCTGTTTCTGAACATCATCATCACCACATGGAGGTGATAAGCCACATCATTTCCCTTTTCGTCTCCATCACAAACAGCTTCTAATGAGGAGGGCTTAGGCCTGGTAAATTCTGCTCCCCACACATCACTTCCTTCCTCTCCCCTCTGCTTTGTTTAGGCCCGTGTCACCCTAGTTTTGAATCCCCCAGTGACGCTGTCATCATGAAGTTGGCCCTAACCCTTCAATGTCTTTTCCTCAGCACTGTTCTCCTCAAACGTCCATGTGCTGCCTGATCCCGAGCAAAGGCTCAGGAAGAGGTCAAGGTTCCCCTCAGCCCAGTGAGGCAACCTCATCAGCCGCCTTTCCCAACACCCGAGTCCTTCTTGGATTTAGATAGTACTCTGCCTTTTCCCGCCTACCTGTCTGCTCTCACTCTAAATGTTGTCCCTTGAGGTTGGCTCAGTGGTTAAGAACACTGACTGCTGCTCTTCCAGAGGCCCGGGGTTCAAGTCTCAGCACTCACATGGAGAATCACAAGTGTCTGTAACTCCAGTTCTAGGGGATCTGATGCCCTCTTCCGGCATCCAGACATACATGCAGGTAAAAGACACACCCTCCCACACACAAATAAATGTTACTTCTCCCATGAAGCCTCCCCCTACATTGTGCCTCTGGGCTCTATTTTGTCAGGCTTTGTTTTATGTCATGCTCTGCTGCCTTAACAAATTAAACCCTAAAATCCCAGAGCTCAGCCCAGTTACTTCCCACTCACACCACTGTCTGATGCAAGTCAAGATGGTCTCCTAGTCTGCATTCTCTAGTGGTGACTAGAGATCCCAGCTGCCTCCACCCATCAGCTCTGTTGTCTCAGAAGTCTCTTCTTCCAGTACCCAGCAGAGAGGAAGGTCTGGAGAACAGAAACCAGCTACCACTTCTGTTCCCATTTCCATTGCTGAGCAAAACCCTGGGGGAGGCTGGAGAATGTGGGGGAACCCACCTCAGGACCCGTCTGTCAGCGCTGCTTTGCCAGCAGGCTTCTTCGGCAAGGTGACCGCTGTTTCCAGGTGACTTGGGGGTGTCTGAGAGTTAACAATGAGAAGCCCTACATCTCGAGAAAACTATCACTGCAGGAAACCAAGCTTGGCTGCATTTCTCCAGTCTGATTCTTATGTATCTTTTAAAAGAACATCACCACACCCAATTGAGCACACAGAAAGGAGGAATCCACTGGTCTCCAGGAGATAGATTGTGAAACATGTTTTTTTTTTTTTTTTTTTCCGTGTGTGTGTGTGTGTGTGTGTGTGTGTGTGTCCGTCCAGGGGAGTCAGGAGCATGAGGGTGGGTGGTTGGAGGCTGCTGTATTGGAAAGGCTGGAAACATGGAGCTTCCTGTATTCTCAAACTCAGAACAGTTTTAAATACCAGGGATTAGTCTGTTCTGGGTATTCTTGAGGAAACATGGTCAGTCTCTATAAAAAACACTGGCTCAACCACTTGAGCCCATCTGTGGGAAACTTTCCTCACCAATGTTGTCCCAAGAGCCTTTCACTTAAGGAGACTTTGGAAGAAGGACACCAGCATCCCATCAGACATGGAGCCACTGAGAGACCCACCCACCCTGATGCTCCCACACAGCCAGGCAAGCCAGTTGGTATTGACACCCTAGCCCTCTGAGTTCAAAGCAAGAACCACCCCAGAGTTTCCACCATCTGAGGAGGACCTTGCTTTTCTCCTTTGAAGTGGTTCCTTTGAAGGTCAAGGTAGAGGGGCCATGTTGACTCAAGAAATCGCTAATGAAGGAGGTGGCCTCTGCTCCATACCACATTTGTAATGTTCACATGAGGTTAACAAAACAAATGGCTATGACTATCGTGTGGGAGCCAGGGCCAGCCTTCTTTCCCAACTTGTCCCAACACAGGGACAGTTCTCCAGGATCAGGTGGGACTCAGGCTTAGAAAGACCCCAAACCCATCGTGTCACTGAATGTGTTTCAAGACTCTTCAGACCTGTTGTCATTCAGTAAGAGCTAGCAACCAGTTTTGGCTGCTGCTTGCCAAATGATGCAGACTGGATTTGGAGGCAGAAGACCTAGGTCCAAGTCTCCACTACCTGTCCTTTATTTTGCAGGCACGTGTCACAGTATCTTCTCCCACCAGCCACCTCCTTCAAAGATTTCAGTTTACACCACTGTGGATCTTGAGGCAGAGTCTCGGGTAGCCTAGGCTGGTGGAGCTAAAGGTGACCATAACTTACAGTCCTCCTTCCTCCACCTCCTGAGCACCATTGCTCTACCACTCCTGGTTTGTGTGGTGCTGGGGGTGGAACCCAGGGCCTTTTGCCAACTGTGCTCCCTCTCCAGCCCCAGAGAACTTCTTCAAACAAGCTGAGGTTATAGAAGGGCCTTTTGGAAAGGGAGCCAGTGCATGAGACCTGAGGCTGAGTTGGACAAGGGAGGTGAATTCTAAAGGGAACTCAACAAGTTCAGAAAAAATCTTCAATGACACAGCAAACATCATTTGGACATAGCTCTCTCTCTCTCTCTCTCTCTCTCTCTCTCTCTCTCTCTCTCTCTCTCTGTGTGTGTGTGTGTGTGGCTTATTTTATTTCCGATACCCAGCACTGATTGAGGAATATAATAATCATTGAATCATTAATTAAAAAATAAAGGGTGTTGTCTTTACATTCATGCCCTTCCATCTACACAAGTAGTTGGCTTGAATTGTGATACATGAAAACTGATGTCACCACAGATCCAATTTGGGCTTCATATATATATATAATGGTAGCATCCTCTTCCACATCACCCTCTCACTAATTAGGTCACTTTTGGTATTTAGAATGGATGTTGCATATGCCAGCCACCAAATGGCCCGCCTCAGAGTCCCAAAGGGTCATCTGTTTGGATAAAGCCCCTCAGGCCTCTCTGTTGTTGTTTATCTCAAGTTCTGAGTCAGGAGGCTTTGTCCATCTCACCTCTGTCCCTGCAAGGAAATGCCACCCAGAGAGCAGGGAGGTCAACAACAGAGGATGCAAGACAGGCAGGAAGAATGGTGCTTTGAATTGGTGAGAGCAGGCACACAGAGGGCTAAAAGAGTGACTTAGTGTAGCTATGAATCTAGAGAAATACATACTATAAACACAGGTATACCATGTATAAACCTAATCTTTCTATCTATTCACCAAATCTATCTTCTGTCTATCCATCCACCCATCCATCCATCCATCCATCCATCCATCCATCCACCCATCAATCCATCCACCCATCCATCTATCATCTCTATCTATGTATCCTCTATTATCTCTGTCTATCATCTATCTACCTATTATCTGTGTATCTATCACCTATATCATGTACCCCCACCATCTATCCATCTACCTATCATCTGTCATCTATTACTTAGCTATTTAACCTATCTATCAACCTATTATCTTTTCATCTGTCATCTATCTCTATCTATCTATCTATCTATCTATCTATCTATCTATCTATCTATCTATCTATCATAGGTCTATTATCTATCATACCATCTCTCTATCATTTACCTATTATCTATCACCTATTTATATCTATATCTGTCTAACTACTTATCTACCTATCACCTGTCAATCACCTATCTATTCTGTTTATTATCTACTTAAGCTCCTCTATCTGGGGATAATCTTGTAGAGTTTATAAACTATGTTTTTTATAACTATCTTATTGTGAGGAAAAGGAACCAGCTTTCTCTATATTTATAGCATTTTGTGTCTTTCCAAAGCACCTCACTCACTACTTATTACCAAAACTCTATAGGAAGGTGAAAATTATTACCCTTGTGTGAAACAAAGTGAATAATCCCAGATTGCTTGGGAGGTGGACCCTTTTCTCACCAAGGAATCTACCAGCCCAAGCCAGATTGAAAGCCTCCCAACCCCTTGGTGGTCTGGATCATAGAGGAGGGTCAAGAATGCCCTTTGTTCCCTTCCTCCAGATGCTCTCTTGGGCGGGAGGTGGGCTTGTCACCCAGCAGCCTTTCAGGCCACCATGTGAATGAAGGCCCCTGCAGAACTCTGGAGAATCTGTCAAGAGAGGCTCACTGAAATCCAAGCATGGACTTGGGGCATGCCAGTGATGCGTCCACCATTTGGTTGCCTCAAGAAATATTGGTTCAGCTGGTTTGGGAGGGATGGGAATGAGATCTGGGGACACAGGCCCAGAAGCCCAGAATGTTTCTGAGGCATGTGAGGCTGTGGTTAAGTGGGGAGACTGAGGTGTGACTGTTTTGGGGGAGATAATGTAGTAGGCGTCTCAAGATCTGGGAAGGTTCAGCCATGGATTCTGTTGATAGGGTGCAGTTGCTCCAACTTTCAGTGATAAAAAGAAGTATTTGCGGATTCTTTATGCTCATTTTCTGCATAATATTTCCCACACTGCAATCAGAAACAAGCCAGCAATCATGTGTGTGTGACCTTTATCTGAATCCCCAGTGGGTCAGATGTTAGAGGAGCCTTTAGGAAATCAGACATTGGGTGAATCCCTCTTTCTACTTTTCTGGATTATTTTTCATAATGTTTATGAAAACTAAGTGTTCTTTCAGAATGTTTCAATTATACTTATAAAGACATTCTCATGTATGTTTCTTTGCCTGTAGGATAAAGTGTGCATTTGTCCCTGGTGATAAGAGCCTCCATATTGAGTTATTGTCTTGTCACTAAACATATGTCCTTTGGTGAACCACAGACCCATCCCCAGGCTGGTGGGTCCACTCAGCCCCTTCTTCCTCCCAGGAGAGCACTATTCCCGCCCCCCACGTCCTCATCCATGTTGTCTGCCTTCTTGTTGCTCTGTCTCCCTGGCTAAGGGTTTCTCGTTTTTTAAGATTCAGCACAACCATCTCATAGGGGTCACAACTCAGGTTCTAATATGACCCACAGGAAATCTAAAGGGCGATGTGAGAATACAAATGATCAAGCTTGGTTTCCTGATCCAGGAAAGACACACAGTACATCTTCCTGTGGGAAAGGTGGGGCAATTCATAATTATCATAGCAATTATACTCTCTTATATCAGGTTTAGAATTTAAAAATGCTTTCCTGCCTATGTTGCATCTGATGCCCAACAAAGGGCCTGAACTGTGCAGGGTATAAACTACATCAAGGTCTTTTAGAGATAAAGATTCTAGGGAGAGCACACAACTTGTTCATAGTCATACATTTAATAATGCAAGAGACACAATGAAACAAATCCCACATCCTCATACATAAAAGGCCTTACATAAAAGGACCGTCAAGATAAGCCACAGTGCAGGATGTAAAGGCCTGTAAAACATATCAAGTTGAGAGCCATCTTGAGTCTGAATCCTACCCTGCTCCCCTTTCCCTGTGTACAAGTCTTGTTACTCATCTCTCAGGCACTGTGCCCAGAGACAGAGATCACTGGATCGTTTTCTATCTTTGACCAACTTTGATAAACCACTGGTCTTACTAATGAATTCTTCATGTCAAGCTTTGTGCTCAGTTTTACAAGAAAACAATCTTGTGTGTGTGGCAGCTGTCACGTTTCCATGTGACAAGGCATGGAAAGGGTGGTAACCACAGAAGCTAAGTAGCTCGTGTATAGTCCCATAGAAAATTAAATGCTGGACTTCATATCTAGCCGTCCAAATCCTCCCACATTATAGTCAACAAAGACCAGACTTCCTATAGTTTCTAATCAGGGATTTGACTTCTTGATGCTCTCCAAAAGCAGCATCAAGGTTCTTCTTACCTCAGAATGCCTTCAGTACTGTGTGACCTTGTGTTCTCAGAATGCCCTTACCATGGGTCACATATTACCAGCCTCTGTAGCTCGTGTCACATGGCTTTGATTCCTTCTCCGGTCTCCCCTGTTTTACATGCTGCATTTTCAGCCATTGTCTTTATGAAAATGTTGTCACAAAATGAAACACAATGTGTTTGAGTGTGATTCCATCTGCATAAAATGGCTGTATTTTGGGGCTAGAGCAATGGCTCAGTGGTTAAGAGCGCTTGCTGTTCTTACAGAAGACCTGAGTATCCAGCACTCATCCAGCAGCCCACAATCACCTCTAACTCCAGTTCCAGGAGACCTGACACCCTCTTCTGGCCTCTGGGGACACCTGCTCACACATGCAAATATACACCTATATAAATAAAAAGAGATTTAAAAATGACTAAATTTAAGTTAACTTTTAAAATAGAACCCTGGCCTGCTTCGCAGATAACAATAGTATGCATACTAAGCCTGGCTCCCACCTTAGCTTTGAATCCCACACCATGGCTCCTTCATCCTGACCCTGGACAGCTGTTCTTTTGAACCCAAACACAGAACTTCATGATGAACTCTAGAAGACTTCACATTAAAATGCCCCCACCTTACCTCCTCACAGCCCATCCAGATTCCCTCATCAATGACGCTGTCTGCCATCTATCATACAAAGTTTGTGTCTCTAATTTTGTGTGATCTGAAAATCTGTTTCTTATATGTTTGTGCATGCCATTGGTTTGAAGCAATAGCAATAGTGAAACATCTCCCAATTTGACTCTGGCCATTTCCTGTGATAGTCAGCCCTTTCTGCTTCTCCCAATTGTTCCTGAGCCCAGCTGATTGTTCCTCATTTATTTCACAGTATGCCAGTCACCAGCATAGCAATATTAGCAAAACTCCAAAGATAATTAGCTTATATTGAGGAAAGTTTATTTTGCTAATAATTTTGGATCCACTCTGATCAACGGATCCATTCATGGTTTGGGGCTTTGTCTAGGAAGCCCATAATGGTGGGAGCATCGATTTAAGCAAAATTGCCCCTCTTGTGGTGGGAAGTGAAAAGAAAGAAGAGGAAGGGACTAGGACACCACAGATCCCTTTGAGGACACGCCCCCAGTGACCAGGGACCTCCCACAAGGCCATGCATCTCAAAGGTTCTGGCTTTTTTAGTAGTTTGTAAACCTGGAGCCAAACCTTCAGCACAGGGGGCTTTAGGGAACTGTTCAAGAGCTAAACCAAATCAGGGGATATATCATGAGACTGTGTCTTTTAAAGTGGGTCTTGCTGAAATTCAGCAAATAGAAGAGAAAAAAGCTCTGCCCTTATTTGTTATAGTGGCAGATGTATTTGGTACCCAGGAATGGTTTTAGTAAGAAAATTGGAACTCCCATATGAAGTAAAGCATAATGTTTTCTCATCAGACACCAAGAAGACTTGAATGAGATACATTGTGTGTGCATAGGGACAGCAGTGGTCCAAAGAGTGTCTGAGGGGGATTGAGGCAAGGGTGAGATTCTAATTAAGTATTTCAAATTTGGATGAAAGGAGTTTTGAAAGCTAAATAGTAGTAAGACCCACTAATGCAGCGTTTGAATGTGTAGGAATGGAGAGTGTTTGTCTCAGAAGGTGGAAGAATACATTCTGTAATTCTGACTTGAGAGAAAGAGGGTTAATGGAACCTAACAAACAGCTCAGAAAGAGATCCTGGCCTATTTGGGAGTTTACACACATGGAGTAAATATGTCAAATCAGAGGCAGAAGGAAATATTCAGCAAGTGATGTCATAAAAACTGACATCCTCAGGCTGCGAAGATGGCTCCACACAGAAGAGCACTTGCAGATCTTGCAAAAGATCCAAGTTCAATTCCAGAATTGTGCTCACAACCACTTGTAACTCCAGTTCTGGGGGGATCTGACCCCTCTGGCCTCTGCCAGCACCTACACTCGCATGCACGTGCATGCACACACACACACACACACCCCAGTAAAATTAAATAAAACTCTAAAAAAAGGAACTGTTGTGCCATTTGAAAAAATGAAATAGTTTGAATTTTTTACTTGACTGACAAATGTGCTGAATAAAAGAATTGATATTAAGTAATAAAGTCATAATAAAAGTAGAAGAAAGTATAGGTAATTATTGGCATGTGCTTGGAAGAAGATTTTGCAGCACAGAAGTAATAGAAAGCAAGCTTATCTAGAAAATTAAAATGATCTTATCATGTAAGAACTCAAACATGGTATACAGAAAGAAATTAAGAGATAACCTAGAGGAAAGTGTTATTACAAATGACAAAGAATTAATGTCCTTAATCTGTTAAAAAAAAAAAAAAAAGTAAACTTCTTAAAAAAAAATTCAGAGTCACCAAAGAAAAATGATCTAAAGGAAAAAAAAATACCTTAAAAAAAACCCAGAGATCATGAAAGTATTTTCAGCCTCATGAGCAATCCAAGAAATACAAAGCCAAACAGCAGGGCACCGTTTTAAATTTATCAATTGTCATGATTAAAAAAAAAAAAACAAAAACAAACAAACCACAGTACTCACTAAAGGGGGGATTTGTAACAGTCAGACCAATTCTGATGGGGCTGTGGGTTAAACCCTATCCTTCTGGGAAGCTAGTTGACGATTCATACCCAGAATCTTCTCAAGTTTGTTTTCTCTGACACACAATCCCACTGCCAATATGCTCCTCTTTGCAAACAGCAAGAAAACGACTTGTATCTAAGATGACAGTGTTAAAACTGAGACCACCCCCGGCTACGGATGGAAAATAAACGAACTTAGAATGCACGTGGTGGAATATTGGGCCACGTGTGCATTATTTTTGCAACTACATAAAAACTCTCTTTTCTTCTTCTATTTTTACTCATGTGTACATGAATGTGTCTCTGTGTGATTATATGCCCATGAGTGCACATGCCTCAGGGAGCCAGAAAAGGGTGTCCTAGAACTGGAGTTACAGGAAGCTGTGAGCTGCCTCATGTGTATTCTGGGAGCTGAACTTCCCAGCAAAGGCTCTTAACTACCGAGCCATCTAAAAATCTCCTCATCCCCTAAAAATCCTCCTTAATATGTCTAACTATTTTAGAAAAGAAAGAAGAAAGTATATGAAAACCTAATTATTGATGTGTAGCAAATGCTTTTATTCATTTAAAGAGATTTCACCCAAATGGTTATTTTCACAACTAACATTAATTTTATAAGAAATTTCAAAAGGAAGAGAAGGAAAAAGAAATAAAAAGGAATTAAGACCAAGAATTAATATCTATAAAGCCCTCATATTTATAAAAGCATCAGAAAGAACAGACGTGTGGGAAAGAGAACGTAATTTCCTCACGGGTCACTGACATTGTAGGTTTAATTGTTTCGTATTTGACTTTGCCAGCAGTGAGAAGAAATGCAAGTTAAATGAAGTCAAGGCACCAATTCATGAGTAAAATTAAATGAAAAACTTAAAATGATTTCTGGTGTTGAATAGGTCAGAGTGAAATCAGTCACATTCATAAGTGCCTGGGCACTGGGAATTGATTGAACGCTCTACAAAGGCAATTTGGACTCACACATCAATTGTGGTAATACTGTTCGTAGCCTTGGAGAACTCTGATATATCGGGATATGTTTCTAAGGAAATTATTCAATAGGGAAAAGAAAAATAAAGATGTCTTTTGCAGTTTTAATGAATTGGAATTTATTGTAAGGAACAAGATACATCATAGGATATTATCCCATAAACTCTTATGATGCTATGAATGTAAGGAAAATTATGATTTCTTTCTCAAGTGGAGAATCAGTACAGAAAGCAAAATTGTATGTAGACTGTCACCTTAAAGGGTAGAAACTAGGAAAGAGAAGGACACGTTAAAGTACACTTCCGTAGTCACTTGGTTGTATATATAACCATGAAACATATTATAAGTACAAAATGTAATATATGAGCTATGGGTTACATATAATGATTACATATAATTAATAATTTGTAAAAATCAGAGGAAAAAGCAGTGAAGCTCAGAGAACAAAGGGGAAGTAATAAAGCACATGGCTTCTGTGTACATCTGTCTCCCCCTTTGTCTTTTTGCGTGATGAGTGTGTGTGTGCATGAGTGGGGGTGCATTCACCCATGGTTTTGGGTGTGGATTCCAGACTGTGATATCAAGTGTTTTCCTTTATAACCCTCCACCTTAGTTTTTGAGATAGGGTCTCTCACTGAGCCTGGGCTTGCCCTTTTGGCTATACTAGCTAGCCAGGGAGCCCCCAGAATCCACATTTCTACCAGTGCTGAGGTTATCATGGCTCCCAACCTCACCCAGGTTTTTATGAGGGTGCTGCAGAATCTGAACTCAGGTCTTTCTGCTTGTGCAGCAAGCAGCAAGTGCTTTACCCACTGAGACTCTCTCCCCAGCTCCTATGCATAAATTTGCATATCAATTGAAGATAGTCCTTTGATAGACAGATACTGTCCTGACTTCCTTAGAGTCAACTATAGTCCAAGGAGAAGGCAAAGTCATTGGTTTGAGGTCCCACATTTTTGAGTTCTAGATCAAAGGTTAATCTCAGGAGCCCACTCCGGCCCTGATGGCTACTGGCCTTTCTGTGTTACAGGACTGCCAGTATGATGAAAAGGATGAACTGTCTGCCCAGAGAAAACCTCAAGAAGCTGCACGAAGTTTTGCATCTTCAGCATCTTCCAAAGCCAAGGGCAGCACGAACCTGGACTTGTGGCTGGTGTCCTGGGGAACAAACAGATCCACCTTGGACTGCACTATTGGTAATGATCGGTTGTGTGGTGCTTCTTTTCTCCTCTCCAACCCCATTACTGATCTGCTGGGGCATGGCCTTTGGTGTGGCTTCTGTAAGTAAAGCCACCAAATGGACATTCTCTCACCTGCTCATTGTGAGGAGAGACCTTCTACCCCAGTACTTACTGACTCCCATCAGCCCACTCCTCCTCTTGTGTGATGTACTTAAGAAAGTGGACAGCAGAGCACCAGGGAAATTAGGTATCCGGTAACATGGAAGTGCTGGTTAGACAAAGGCAGTCCTGAGTCTGCGTGCAGCCTCTGGTCCTCAGAGTTTCCTGGGGGCCTGTAGTGGGATCCTGAATGTCCGTCCGCCTGGGAGTCAAGGAGAGGTGAGTCTGTTCTCACTGGCGTCCGAAGGAGGGCGCGCACCAGAGAACAGCATCTCCACAGAGAGCCCAGTTTCACTCACAGGCTCTAGACTCAGTCACCGTCAGCTATGTGCAGAGATGGAGGGAAGACAAAGGGCCTGGCCGGCCTGACTTCCAGAAGCCTCTCTGACACCTGCTGAGCCAAATGGGATGGATGCCAAATGACCGCAGCCTCACCGTTGCCAGGGCTACGGGGGACCGTCCTGGAAGGATTAGGACAAAAGCATGTGACTGGAGTCTGAAGAATAAGACAGAACTTTTCTTCAGTCACAGGTTGAGGAGTGGCTGCCGGGAAGGGCAAAGGGGCTTCCCTCCCCCCTAGAGAGCTGAGTGAAGGCCAAGGCTGGTCACATAGTTTTTGAGTCGTGACACAGAATGAAAATGAGGATACCCCTTGTTGAGAAGCAAGAAAAAGTGGTGAAAGTCCTAAGACACAAGGCCTGCCTCCCCACCCACCCCTACCCTGCCTGCCCCCCCTGCCTGCCCCCCCTGCCTGCCTCCCCACCCACCCCTACCCTGCCTGCCTCCCCCTGCCTGCCTCCCCCTGCCTGCCTCCCCACCCACCCCTACCCTGCCTGCCTCCCCACCCACCCCTACCCTGCCTGCCTCCCCACCCACCCCTACCCTGCCTGCCTCCCCACCCACCCCTACCCTGCCTGCCCCCCTGCCTGCCTCCCCACCCACCCCTACCCTGCCTGCCTCCCCTGCCTGCCTCCCCACCCACCCCTACCCTGCCTGCCCCCCCTGCCTGCCTCCCCACCCACCCCTACCCTGCCTGCCTCCCCACCCACCCCTCCCCTGCCTGCCTCCCCACCCACCCCTACCCTGCCTGCCTCCCCACCCCCCCCTACCCTGCCTGCCTCCCCACCCACCCCTCCCCTGCCTGCCTCCCCCTGCCTGCCTCCCCACCCACCCCTACCCTGCCTGCCTCCCCCTGCCTGCCTCCCCCTGCCTGCCTCCCCTTTCTCCCCCTCCCTGCTCTCCTCCCCCTTCCTGCCTCCTCCCCCTGCCTGCCTCCCCCTGCCTGCCTCCCCTTTCTCCCCCTCCCTGCTCTCCTCCCCCTTCTTCCCTCCTCCCCCTGCCTGCCTCCCCCTGCCTGCCTCCCCTTTCTCCCCCTCCCTGCTCTCCTCCCCCTTCCTCCCTCCTCCTCCCTGCCTTCCTCCCTCTGCCTGCCTCCCCCTATCTGCCTCCTCCCTGCTGTCCACAGTTTCTCCTGCCTTATTCTGATGTTCATCCCATTGCCTTTCTATGTCATTACAAATGAAAACTTTATATTATCAGCATGGATTTTTATCATTCATCTTTATGTCATGAGATGCCATTTTAAAATGCCAATGTGAGTGTTTAACTCTTATGCGGAGGCACCCAAAGGTCATTATCTCCTGCTTTCTGCTACTTACAACTCATGTGCCACACACACCTCATTTTTGCCAGAACAATGGAACTACCAGACAAAAGATGTCAGCTCTTAAATTCTGCTTCCCGGAACATGCAGGTTCCATTAACTCTTCTATCTTTCTTCCCTCCTTCCTTCCTTCCCTCCTTCCCTCCTTCCTTCCTTCCCTCCTTCCCTCCTTTCTTCCCTCCTTCCTTCCTTCCCTCCTTCCCTCCTTCCCTCCTTCCCTCCCTCCTTCCATCCTTCCTTCCTTCCTTCCTCCCTTCCCTCCTTCCTTCCTTCCTTCCTTCCTCCCTTCCCTCCCTCCTTCCTTCTTTCCTCCCTTCCCTCCCTCCTTCCTTCTTTCCTTCCTTCCTTCCTTCCTCCCTCCCTCCCTCCCTTCCTTCCTTCCTTCCTCCCTCCCTCCCTTCCCTCCTCCCCCCCCACTTTCTTTTTAAAGAAATGTCTCTTGTTTATTCTTTGACAATACATGAAAACAATGTTTCTTGGTCACGCCCTCCCTCGACTCCTCCCTTCCACTCCCCTCCGATACCCGGACTATGAACACACCCTCTTTCCATGCTTATGTCCTCTCAACTCTTTTTCTTTTGTAACCCACTGGGTCCAGCTGGTGCTGCCTGCTGGGACGCTGACTGCTCTTGTGTAGGTGACCGTAGCTGCTGTGACTCTGTGGGAGCCGTGGCCAGGTCCAGTCCAGGAGACAGCATTGCACAGCGCTCTTTCCCACCCCCCAGCTCTTACACTATTCCGCAATGGTCCCTGCACCTGAGGGTGCTTGATACAGATGTCCCCTTTAGGGCTGAGCACTCAGCAGACACTGTGAGTCTGGGCAGTAACTGCTGCCCACTGTAGAAAGAGGCTTCTCTGGCCACAGCTGAGAGAAGCAGTTACCTGTCAGCTGTTCCTCTCTGCACTTGGGCTTTCTGAGGAGGAAGAAAAGGCTGAGAAGAACAGCAGCCATGGGCATCTCTCTCTGTCTTTCCTCTTAGCCATCATTTTCAGCACAAAAATTAATAGCTGGCCAATACAGCAATGCCCCTGACCCTCGGATAGGCTCCAAGCTATTCCATGGATGCCTGGTAGTGCTGAGCTCTCTAAGTATATCTGCTATAGTGTTGGGTAGACATACATGCCTACAACCAGGTTTAATTTATAAACTAAGCACAGACAGATGAACAACCACTAAAGCCAATTATGTCAGTGCGCTGTAATGGAAGTTCTCTGAAACTTAGGAATTATTTACATCCAAAAGTTTCCTTTTCCATGCTGCTGCCAGAGCCATCCTGATCTGAGTGGCCAGTGTTTCCACCTGGAGCCAGGATGATGTCTAGGCAGAGCTGCTGCTGAGGACCATGTCTGGGTCCACGGTCCAGCTGCAGCTGGGGTCTGTGTTGATATCTGTGGCCCAGGTGGCCACTAGGGCCGCATGGAGGCCTGGGGCCTGAGCTGCAACCTGTGGCCTTGTCTGAGTCTGGGGGCCATGCATATAGATCTGGGTGGCCTGTGCTGCCACGTGGGTCCATAGTGTTATCCTGGCCTAGGCTGCTGTTGAGGGTCATGTGTTGTATGATATTTTTTTGTTTGTGTCCATGTTGGTGTTTGAGGCCATGGTACAGCCAGGGCCATGTAGATTTGAGTGGCATGCATTATCACCTGGGGCAATGCTAACATCCTAATCTGGCTGCCACCAAGGACCATGTCTGGATCTGTGGTCTTACTGAGGCTGGGGTCTGTGCCAAAGTCCAAGTCCCATATTGCTACCAAAGGTTGCACAAAATACCACAACTTGAGGCCTTGATGGTATGTAGAGGCCATGCTGCCTCCAGAACCATCCCAATCTGAGTGGCCAGTGCTTCTACCCACAGCCAGGGTGTTGTCTGGACCCAGGCTGCTGCCAGGGGCTGTGTCTGGGTCCATGGTCCATCTGCAGCTGGGGTTGATGTCTGTGGCCCGTGTCACCTCAGGGGCCATAGGAATCATATGTGATGAAATCAGAGGGT
Source organism: Onychomys torridus (assembly GCF_903995425.1). Taxonomy (NCBI): domain Eukaryota; kingdom Metazoa; phylum Chordata; class Mammalia; order Rodentia; family Cricetidae; genus Onychomys; species Onychomys torridus. The sequence continues at coordinate 64,967,083 of NC_050449.1, read as the reverse complement.
CATGCTGAGCCAGCCTCACCCTTTGCTGGCCCAGAGAAAGCTGGCCCTGCCTCTTGATGAACACTGCAGCAAGAGAGCTGGTCCCTGCTCTTGGGAGAGATGGCCCTACTCCTCACACAGGCCTTGGAGAAATGACCCTGGTGGTGTGGGTGTAGGGCAGTTGGCTCTACCCCCTCGACCAAGGCAGGTGGCCCCAGTGGGAATGACCAGCTCAGTTACCACCCAGGCCCACAGCCGGGTCTTGGGTTGGCCCACCCTTGCATCTACTCCATCTAGGACCTGCTGGAGCTCTTGAAGGGACTGGTCCTGTGGGACAATACCAGCAGGATCTCCATGACTCTGGGCAGCCACAGGGTATCCCAGACGAGTTCTGATGAGGATCCAGCGATGATGGTGTACCAGAAACCAGAGGCCTTGAATCAGACCAATGACTCATTGCAATGAACATTTGCTAGTAAAGCTGACAGGACAAAAGGGTGCACTGTGTGACACACTGAGGCTCCCAATGCCACCAGGACGAATGAAGAGATGTCGGAGAGGCTGGAAAGGAGAAACAGCAAAGTGTTTTTTGTGTTTTTGTTTGTTTGCCTGCTTGCTTTGTTTTGTTTTGGTTTGATTTTTTGAAAAAATTTTATTTGGGGGGATGCTGTAGGGGTGAGTGAGGGGAGGATAGGGGGGGACCAGGAGGTGAGCAGAATTAGGGTGCATGATGTGAATTTTTCCCCAAAGAATTTATAATGAAATTTTTTTTAAGTTTCCTTTTACTGATAATTTTAGACTGTGGTGGATGAAACTGGAAAGCAAGAGCAAGTGTTAAGAATTTGGTCCTTAGACGCACGCGTGTCTCTTAGAACACCAGTGTTTTTGTTCTGTGGCGAAAGCAAGTTAGGTCCAAATGAAGACACACAACCTGTTGTGTGTTGGGGCTGCCACTTCCACTCCCAGTTCACTCACCCATGGGGACAAGTGTCTCTCTTTGTTGATTGTGAGGTTACAAGAATGAAGTGCCTCTGCATATCACAAGCATTATAGGAGGAACGAGCCAGAAATGCAAGGTTGCAGACAGACTCACCAACAGCATCTTCTAGGCTCCTGCAGATGTTCTGTCCCGTTGATTTCACCCATGAACACCATTCACAGAAAACTTATTAAGAATGTAAACAGGGCAACCTTAGAGCATCCAACCAAACTCACAGCCATTCTGGCTGCCCAGGCTGTGGCTGTGTGCTGATGAAGCCAGCCATGGTGGACATGGAAGTAGACATGGTTCAGGGACAGTTGGTTAATCTTGTTTATCTAGAACTTAAGACAGAAAGAAAATCTAGACTAAGGGGCTGGAGAGATGGCTCAGTGGCTAAGAGTACATGCTGCTCTTGCAGGGGATCCTAGTTTGGTCTGCACTGGGTGGCTCATGGAAGCCTGTAACTCCAGCTTTAGGAGATCTGACATCTTCTTCCAGACTCCATGGGTACTGCACTCACATGCACATACCCAGGTACACATAGTTTTTTAAAAAAGAGAAAAACCTGAATAAGGTGTCTCACCTTTGAAAGCTACCATCCTGGGTTTAGGCATTACTTTGTATGCAAATTTAAAAAATCATACTACCTGTGGTGATAAGAGCAGATGGGTGACATGCTCTGACAAGGCTTGTAGAATCGACCACAGAAGCCAATGTCAAAAACCAAAAAGACAGAGCATGAAGTCATTAGAGCAGTTATGACAAGTGGAACCAGGATCAAGGCTGTGGCAGGGGGAACCCTGGATATAAAGGCATACTTTGAAATTCAATTTAGAGCAGTTCTCTGCCCTCCCTGCTTGTCTGGTTTTGTTTTCAAACTTTAAAGTTTATTTTAAAAATAAAGCTTTCTTTTCCCATTGGATTTCTGACGTTTCGCATGTCTGTGAAAAAAAATGGCTTGGGCTTTAGAAATTTACTTTGGAAGCTTAAGACTGTCAATCAATGTATGAGCTATACCAAAAGTCCTTGCGATTCCCCACAGCACTCTCCCATCAACACGTTGCCAACGATGCCCTGGTGCCTGGAGATTATGGCAGAAGGCTGAATGTTATCCAAGTGAGATTTCAATGTTTTCGTCCCTAAATAAACTCCTTTTTGTCTATTTTAGACCATATGGAAATGATACAGTGAGAGTAAAATGAAAATCTAACTGGAAAAAAACTGCCCTCTGGGGACTTTTAGAGGATTAAGTTCTACCTTTAACCGGTCTCATTCAACTTTTGGAGAGAGGCTGAGGAGAGGGATCCCTAGAAATCCCTCAGAGGCAAAATTATGCTGGGTCCACATACATGACAGACTTCAGTGGGACTCGGAGCTAACTCCCAGTGTCAGATAATGTAAAGCCACATCCGTGTTTATTGAGTACTTGAGAAAGACCCATTCAAGGAAGGAGTTGGCTAAGGTTTTCTAGTTCACACTTTGTAAGGAAGAGTCCCTGGGGGTGAGTGGGTCCAAAATTGTCATCTGATGCTTCTCTTGCTTCTGCCCTACAGAGCCAAGGCCCAAGCACCAAATACTTTCCAGTGTCAAATTGATGTATTATTTAAACAACAACAAATACAGTTTAAGACTTTTATTTATTTTTAATTTTATGTATATAGGTGTGCCTGCTGGTGTGTGCATATGTGCAGTGTGTGCGCGCGCGCGCGCCCACAGAGGCCAGCAGAGGGCATCAGATCCTGTACTTATGTGGGTGGTGAGACCTAAACCCAGGTGCTCTGTAAGACTAGCCAGTGTTCCTAAAAATCTCTTCAGCCTGCCTCCCTATGGTATTAAAGATTCCTTTATCTCTTACTTCTCAAGTTGAAATTTCCTAATCATTGCCATGTCTTGTGGGATCTTGAATTCCTTGGGGCTGGCAGCATGTGACAAAAGATTTCATGTTGGTGTACATCTGTGACTCTCGCCAAGGGACAACTCTGCCTCCTAAGGGGCAGTTAATGACCCCTGGAGAGTTGTTTCTTTTTAATTGTCAAGAGTGGGGTTGGGATGTGGGTGTTACTGGTGCTCAGTGGGTAGAGACCAAGGGTGCTACTAAACTCTCTTCAGTGTGCAGGGCAGCCCCACCTCCCACACAGCAGGGCAGCATTGAACCCAAAATGTCCGCGGGGCAGAGAGAGAAATTGAAGAAATGAACTATGGTCACAGGGCAGAGACATTTTATGCACAGATGTCTCAATCATGTCACTAAGTTCTAATGGAGAAACAAAGGCTCCTGAGGGTGAAGAGGAAGTCAGAATTATGGTTAAATTCGGCTATCAGTTTGATTGGAGTCAACTAAGAGATGCACCATTTGGTGGATCTGCGAGGTGTTTCCAGGAAAGGCTGAGGGAAGGAGGCCCTTCCCCAGAGTGGACAGAACCTTCCAGAAGCCCAGCTATAAAGAGGGCTGAAGGAAAAGCAAGGCTGATTTTTGCCTGCCTTTGGCCACCCCACCTCAAGAGCTCCAATGGCCAGGCCCCGCCCCCAAGAGCTCCAATGGCCAGGCCCCGCCCCCAAGAGCTCCAATGGCCAGGCCCCGCCCCTAGGAGCTCCAATGGCCAAGCACCGCCCCTAGGAGCTCCAATGGCCAGGCCCCGCCCCCAGACTTCCCTCAGGGTGGAAGAGTGGGCAGGCTCTGCCCTACGGGGGGGGGGGGGGGGGAGGGGGGGAAATCCCACCAATCCCTGAGCATACCCCAAGATCAGGCCACATAATCCCTCCAATCTCAGGCCACCCTCGAAAGTTCTGCCCCTCAAGAAACCCTATATAAACCCTGTCTTCTGCTCTGTGAGGCAGAACCTTCCTGGGTTTTTCCTTCGCAATAAATCTCTTGTGTGAGGCTTGCTGTGCAGTGCGACTTTGTGTTACTCCTTGGCTTCTGACTGCTGGGATCCTTTCCATCCAAGTTGTAACACTTACATTTCCTCTCCCCTTTTCCCTGTTATATAAGAAGACAGCAAAAAGGGGCCATCTGCAAACCAGGAAGTGTCCCCTCACCAGACACAGAGTCTGTCAGGACCTTGACCTCCAGAACTACAAGCCCTGTCCTAGTCTACAGCTATTGCTGTGGCGATCAGAGCTCACTCAGCCAGCTTCTTCCCTATGTGTGCATTTGTTGCTTTTTGGCCAAGGAGCCCAAGCAACACCACCCCTCTGCCGGGCAATATGGGTTCACATGTTCCTGGCCTGAAAGCCACCTCACTCACTATTTACAGAGGTGTAGAGATTTAAGAAGGAGCTAGCTGGAAACTCTCCAGCCTCATCTCCCACTCTGAGGCAGAGTGTGTCAGTACACAAGAAGAATATAATCATATCCCGCAAGCTCCCATGGGCTTGGAAACAGGAACAGAAAGTTGAACCAGAAATACGAATGGAGCAGACCATTGGTTCAGAAAATCAACCTAGACAAGCATGGCTGACACTGAGAAGAACAGAGACAGCTCAGACTCCCTGTGACTTCTGTTCCAGGGGATCATTTTAATCAAACGAGCAGGATGACATGATTATTGAGTGTGGAAGACAACCATGCACCACAAAATGGTAAGAGATACTGCACAGGGGGCTGCAGATGTCTTAGTTGCTAAAACACTTGCTGTACAATCATGAAGACCTGAGTTTGGATCCCCAGCGCCCACATAAAAAACCAGGTGTGGTGATACACGCACCTGGAATCCCAGTGCTGGGGATGAGCAGACAGGAGGATCCCCAGAGCTCTGGCAGCCAGCCTGGCCTCATTGATGAGTTCCATGTTCAGTGAGAGACCCTGCCTCTAAAAAGGTGAAAAGTAACTGAGGGAGACACATGGCTCACCTCTACTTCTGATTTCTATGCTCTAGCACATGCATCACATCTACAGGAACCTATATACGCATACACACACATATGCCCCCCTTTCACACACAAGTAAATAAAATTCAAAAGAAGAGATATCGCCTAAAGAACCCTCCAAAACTGAAAGACGTGGTCATGAAATATATTGATTGTATTTTTGTCCTTTTTTGAACTATAAAAGTTAAAATTAAAAAAAAAACCCACAAATTGGGATTTCTTTAAAAATTTAAAGTTACATTATGTGAATGTGTGTGTGTGTGTGTGTGTGTGTGTGTGTGTGTGTGTGTGTTTCAGAGGACAATTTATGGGACTCAGTTTTCTCCTTCTACTATGTGGGTCCTGGGTATTGAAGTCAGATCCTCAAGCTTGGTGCAAGCACCTTTACCTGCTTAGCCATCTTGCTAAGCCTGTTGGTCTCCTCCTCCTCTCCCTGCTCCTCCACCCCTTCCATCTTATCTCCTAGAAGAATCTCGGGGAGGCTGGTCTGTGAGGCACCCTTCCCTGCATGACCATACTTCACTGTTTCTCTCTCAGAAACAGTCAAACCCAGGTCACACTACACATGCTTTGGGCACCTCCAGATTTTCATACTCTGTGTCGGACATCCTCCCGTGTCAGTGAGCACATATCTTATCTCAGCACCTTTAAAAATATGCACCATGTACAATGTTTTCTCAGTGCTGCTGCTTAACATCAGAATCACTCATAAAAACTGATTACGAAATGATGGTGATTCCAGGACCACCTTCGGCTAGCCTGTGTTTTCGTTCTGGGTGAAAATCCCCTGGCCTGCAGCCCATGACATGTGATGGCTGTCGTTACAAGAGAGCAGAACTCGGTGCAAGCATTTCCTCCAGTCATCGAGCTGGAGGGCCAGAGGACTGCCCTGAATGAGCTACTCAGTGAAGAGAGCTAGAATGGCCTGGAAGTGTATCCTGGGCCAGAGGAGACAGAGCAACCTTCTCCCACGCATCCCTTCCCTGAAACCCGCAATCAACAATAATTTTCGGAGAAAGAAAGCCAAACCGTCTTGATAATCCACCAAAGACTAAAGTTTTTCTTTTGAGCTAGATTAGAGGGATGAATCGCCATGTTCCTGCATGTCTACTGTGCTTGCGCATTCTTTGCAGGAGATGCTGGGACCAAATGTTTAGTGTAGTGGCAGCCACATTGGTATTTCCTTTCTTTCTTTCTTTCTTTCTTTCTTTCTTTCTTTCTTTCTTTCTTTCTTTCTTTCTTTCTTTCTTTCTTTCCTTCCTTCCTTCCTTCCTTCCTTCCTTCTCTCTCTCTCTCTTTCTTTCTTTCTTTCTGTTTTTTTTCTTGTGGCTGAAAAGAAGAAGGGGGACAGGAGAAGGGAAGGAAATGGAGGCGGTAGAGGAGGAAGAGGAGGAAGAAGAGGAGAAAGGAAGCGTTGGAAGGCCATGGAGGCAGTAGAGGAGGGAGAGGAAGAAGAGGAGAAGTAGGAATGAGAAAAGGGAAGAGAGAAGATGGGAGGAGGGGGCAGAGGGAGGAGGAAAGAAAAACTCACCACCACCCCCAGTCAAAGACCCTTAAGGAAACTTCTCCACGTTTTTATTTATATATTTAATTATTAGCTTGATAAATTTAATTAATTAATAGGAAAGTATTCACCAACCCATCTTGGTAATCCACCAAAGACTTCAGCTTTTCTTTTGAGCTAGACATTTAGGGATTGGTTTCTTTCAAATGAGTAGGTCTTTGGAGTCAGGATTACCTTGCGCATTCCTTGGCTTCTGGGGCGGGGACTCCTGATTGAGCCCCTGAGTGCTTGTTTTCTTAGAGGTTATTGGTTATTCCCGTGTGGGCTGAGGCTGTTAATACTGATTACAGTGAAGTGCTTTCCAGGGTCGGCCTCAACATCAGCGTTTGGGTTTCGAGTGTACAATTTTGCCCTGCTTTCCAGTCAGAGTAATTGCAGCCTCCACTCTAGCCAATGGTAGCAAGCATCGTGTTACAGGGATAGCTGCAGTTTGGTCTGTTGTCTTCTTCCTTCCGAGCTGCAGGCCTTTGAGTCCTCCCAATCCTTCCCTTCCGCCCCCAGCCTCCACGTTGCCTTAGCTGGAGAAGACTGAGCCAGTGAGTAGCTTCTCGGGTTGTCATAGCATCCGGCCTCCTCTGCCAGCAAGACCGTTATCTTCTCCCCTGCCAATGCACAAAGCTCTCTTCTGAAAGATGCCTCACCCACCTTCTCACTGACCCCCTCTACACAGATTGCGTCTCCACAACTAGGTGAGCTATATCAAGCTTTTAGAATATCAAATTCATGGATTTTGCCCATTTTACTAAGGAACAAATCACTGTCCAGAGACACAGCATTGCCCAAATGCACAACCTAGTAGATGCTGAGATACCCATGTCCCAGTTTGTGGTCTCCACAGGTCACACAGCACACCTGGCCTGTGGTCCTGGTAGGTCACACAGCACACCTGGACTGTGGTCCTTGTGGGTCACACAACACATCTGGCCTGTGGTCCTCAGGGGTCACACCCCAGCACATCTGGCCTGTGATCCTCATGGGTCACACAGCACACCTGGCCTGTGGTCCTCGTGGGTCACACAGCACACCTGGCCTGTGGTCCTCAGGGGTCACACAGCACACCTGGTCTGTGGTCCTCGTGGGTCATAGAGCACACCTGGCCTGTGATCCTCATTGGTCATACAGCACACCTGGCCTATGGTCCTCAGGGGTCACACAGCACATCTGGCCTGTGGTCCTTGTGGGTCACACAACACATCTGGCCTGTGGTCCTCAGGGGTCACACAGCACATCTGGCCTGTGATCCTCATGGGTCACACAGCACACCTGGCCTGTGGTCCTCGTGGGTCACACAGCACACCTGGCCTGTGGTCACACAGCACATCTGGCCTGTGGTCCTCAGGGGTCACACAGCACACCGGGCCTGTGGTCCTCAGGGGTCACACAACACACCTGGCCTGTGGTCCTTGTGGGTCACACAGCACACCTGGTCTGTGGTCCTCAGGGGTCACACAGCACACCTGGCCTGTGGTCCTCAGGGGTCACACAGCACACCTGGCCTGTGGTCCTTGTGGGTCACACAACACATCTGGCCTGTGGTCCTCAGGGGTCACACCCCAGCACATCTGGCCTGTGATCCTCATGGGTCACACAGCACACCTGGCCTGTGGTCCTCATGGGTCACACAGCACACCTGGCCTGTGGTCTTCAGGGGTCACACAGCACACCTGGTCTGTGGTCCTCGTGGGTCACACAGCACACCTGGCCTGTGGTCCTCATGGGTCATACAGCACACCTGGCCTGTGGTCCTCAGGGGTCATACAGCACACCTGGCCTGTGGTCCTCAGGGGTCACACAACAAGCTCGTGTTTGTCTTCATCTTCATCTCTACAGAAATGTTTGAGGTACTGCTTGGCACAAGTTTGGGAGGAAATGTCTTGCTCACTGGCATTAGGAGGGAATGCTAATATTTGCCTGGACATACTTAACCAGTGCACAATGAAAATTAACTAAAACAAAACAAAACAAAACCCCGCAAGGCAAAACCTGTAGCCAGCTGCCTTTAGCTGTCTCTGGGAGTCTGTGGTGGAGTGATCGCACATGTCGAGTGGTTTAGGGTAGGGAGTATAACCTGGCAGAGAAGTGCATTCTTTGAAATACAGCCAATCCAGAACTGTTCTCTGAGGGGTCACAGGGAAAGCCCCAGGACGAGAGGCATAGGGTGTCACCCCGATAAGTATACTGAGAAGCAAGCTCACCTCTTGCACTGGCAGATCCCACACACCGTTGTCTGAATATTTTAGCTACAAATCAAACCAATAAGATTAAATATATTCTCCTCACCTTCCTTGACACATCTGACCTCATAACAGTGTGAAAGGGCAGGCTGGAATTTACAGTTCTCAAGCTCTGGAGCTCTGTGCTGGGACAAGCTGGTACCAGGAGAGGTTGCCCTGGCTGGAGGCCCACCTGCCTATCTCCTACCACAGAATGTCTCCAGTGCACATCTGTGAGCATGCCAGCCCACATATTCCCAGCATACAGCTGTGCTTGGACACTCTTAGTGGAAGATGACACATGCATGAGCAGAAAATTCTGGGTACTGGTCTCCTGGCATGAAGCAGACGGGAGTGTTCCTCCTCACTCTAATGCAAGGGTGTCAGAGTCAGGCCTATCCAAGTAGAGGGTCCGGGCAGGGCCCCTCTGGCCTCTCCCACTGCTACTGAAAATGCCAATGGGGAAGAAGATGCATGTGTTAAAGAGAACACAGAGCAGAACCTTGTGTGTTCAGGGTCAGTCCTGGGCCCTGCACTCAGTACAGAGTCTGTGGATCACAGGTTCAACAAAGCAGGAAGGAACAAATAGCCGTTGTAAGTGATTGGTTGTTAGAGCAGCTGGTGTGCAGCGCACCCTGGACACTTTCCCAAGTGAAGTGGGTCTGAGCAGTTGCTGCTCTTAGCTCTTGTGTCAAAGTTCAATACCCAGCCTTGAGGCTAGTATCAAAAGACAAAAGTATCCCTGGGATACTCAGTTTTTTTGTTTTTTTCGTTTTTTTGAGACAGGGTTTCTCTGTGTAGTTTTGGTGTCTGTCCTGGATCTTGCTCTGTAGACCAGGCTGGCCTTGAACTCACAGAGATTGGCCTAGCTCTGCCTCCCCAGTGCTGGAATTAAAGGTGTGTGCCACTGCCGCTGCTGCTGCCGCTGCTGCTGCCGCTGCTGCTGCCGCTGCCACCGCCACCACCTGGCGATAACTCAGTTCTTAAAGTGCTTGCCACATGGATTATTTTTTATGATTCTATTGCTGTGATAAAACAGCATGGCCAAGGCAATTTATAAAAGAAAGTGCATAGTTGGGTTTAGGATTCCAGAGGGTTTGAGTCACTTACTGATGGTGGAGCAAAGGCGTGGCGGCAGGAACAGCGGAGAGCTCACACCTCAAACCACAAGCAGGAGACAGAGAGAACTAACTTGAAAGGGCATGGGTCTTTTGAAACTTCAACGCCTTCTTCCAGTGACATCTGGCAAGGTCACATCCCCCAATCCTCCACGAACAGCCACCAACTAGGGACCAAGTATTCAAATGACCAAGGCTTAGGGGGACATCTCATTTAAAGCAAAGTGGCGTGTGTACTTACGGTCCCAGCACGGGGGAGGCGGAGACAGGAAGATCTCTGGGCTCACTGGTCAGCTAGCCTACCCTAATCGGTGAGCTTCAGAACAATGAAAGACCCTGTCTCAAAAAACAAAGTGGATGATGTCTTAGGAATGACACTCAAGTTTGGCCTGTGCTCTCCAACATGTGCATGCACACATACATCTACTGGAGTACTGTTTAGTGTATTCCAATATGAATAGAAATAATTTTTGCTATTCTTGAAGAGGACCTGGTTTGGTTGCCAGTACCCACATGGAGGCTCACAACTGTCTATGATTCCCCTTTGGGAGATCTAATGCCCTCTTCTGGTCTCCCTGGGAACTGCACTTATTTGGTGCAGACATAAATGCTGGTAAAACATCTGTGCATATAAAAATTAAAAGTATTTGCATTTTATAAAACAAACACCAAAACATATATTTCTTTCAGTTTAAAACATTTTTTGTGTATGAGTGTTTTACCAGCATCTGTGTCTATGTGCTACCATCGTGCAGGGCCTGTGGAAGCCAGAAGGTTCCAGGCCCTTGTGAGCCACCATGTGGATGCTGGAAACTGAACCTAGATCCTCTGCAAGAGCAGACATTATTCTTAACCACCGAGCATCTCTCCAGCCCTGCTTTAAAACAACAACAGACAAACAAACAAAAACAATATTTTTTGAGAAATATTTTCTTTAGGAAAGCTAGCAACTTTGTGTTAGCTCTTGCTTTTCCTTTTAAAGTTTCTTTTTTTATTCTTTGTGTCTTTCATACCATGTGTCTTGACCCCATTCATTTCCCAGTCCCTTCGTACCCACTCTCTGCCCTTGCAACCCCCACCAAAATAAAATAAAATAAATTTTTTTCAGTGATTCTGGTTTTCTTTGTTTGTTTGTTTGTTTTTTCTTTTTCCGAGACAGGGTAACTCACAGAGATCCTCCTGCCTCTGCCTCCCGAGTGCTGGGATTAAAGGCGTGCGCCACCACCGCCCGGCCAATAAAATAAAATTTAAGAGAAAAAGAAACAAAAAACCAGTTTTGTCATGGAAGCTGTAGTGTGACTCAGAGCGTCACAGTAAATACTTCTGTCCGTACATCTTCACTTGCAGGTGTTCATTGCAAAAAGTCATGGGTTCGAGACCTTTGGGCTCTGCTACACATCGATGCTGAGCCCTCAGTGGGACTCCTCTTGGTTAGCCTTTTGTTGCCCTGTGTCGTGGTGCAGCTTTGGGTCTGCAGGAGCGGCCTCCTCATGTGCTCCAGCCAGTCATAGATGGGCTGGGTATGGCGGTGGGCCAACTCATAACCCTGGCTCTGGACCTGGGTAGTTGCAGGGTTGGTCAGCCCGCCAGCTCTCCCCAGTCCTCACCACCAGGGGGAGCTCTCTAGCATTGCCGTGGCTAGCTCACTCCTTACAGAGATGAGGATCAGCTCTCCAACTACACCCTCTGGGCCAACTCTACTGTGCTGCCCGGGTGAGCTGCAGGGGCCACTCTCCTGAGTGCTGCATCTGGCGAGGGGCTTTAATTTTTTTTTTTTGTTGTTTTTTTTGAGAATTGCTTTCTTTAGGAAAGCTAGCAATTTTGGGTTAGCTCTTGCTTTTTTTGTGGTCTTTGTTATTGTTTGTTTGTTTGTTTGTTTGTTTGTTTGTTTTTTGAGACAGAGTTTCTCTGTGTAACAGCCCTAGCTGTCCTGGAACTCACAGAGATCCGCCTGGCTCTGCCTCCTGAGTGTTGGGACTAAAGGCGTGTGCCACCACCGCCCGCCTTAGGTTAGCTCTTACAGAGATTTTACATCTGCACATCAAGGCTATGGTCCCCGTGTTTGCTTCCTCTGTGGAAAGGAGCTGAACCCACGCCTGCGTGTTTTCAGGTCCCAGCAGCTCCTTGCTTCACTCTTTCCCTCAGAGTAGCTTCCTCCTTTCTCGGGGTCCTTTACTTTATCCCCTGCTTTCTGGGATCCTATTCATCTGCTCTAGAACACACATAAAGAGGGCCGGCCTCCATTGGTCCCATTCCAGGTATGACAGCATCCTTTTTTAAAATGCAGTTCAGGGAGCCTAATTTGGACTTACAAAGGCCACCACAGCTGGGCTGGGGTGCAGCTCAGCAGAGAGCACTTGCCTGGCATGCACAAAGCCCTGGGTTTGACCCCCAGCACCACAAAGGAAACAAAGTCAGATGCAAGTCATTGCAACTAATCCTGTGTGCCTGGATAGCACATCCTTGGATAAATAATTACAACTTTGATTGGGTTTCAGAAAACACTCTGCTGGAAATACACATAAGACTTTATTGGGGGTGGGGTGGGGAATGTCATACCAATTAAGTTAGCTGCTCACATCTTCTATTTTCATTTTCATGCCAAACATCTTACCAGTGTCTTCGATCTCCTAACCTTTCCGTGTCAAGGTTCATTTAAAATAGTTGAGGTGTTGGCAAATGGCAGCCTGGTACTTCTGGCCCCAAGCTTTGTGACAAGAGAAAGATGTGTCCTGTGAGGCTATGGGAATGATAGGGAACCTCTGTTCTAGATACTAATTCTTAATTTGCAAGAAGCTTGACCTTCCATTCTGTGCCTGAAGGCTGTTATGGTCCTGGAGGAAGTCTTTGAAATGTTAATCGCATGCTTGTGGGTTCAGAACATTTTCTCCCTCTCTAGTGCCAGCTCCCCCAGCTGTCTTCCCCTCCTTCTTGCCAAGTTGTTCTTCCAAACATGGACATCGTCCAAGTGACTTCACTGTTGAGACCAAGTAGAAATGGTCATCCCAGGGTGACCTGAGGCCTAATGGGTACCCAGGACTTTTGATTCTTCAAGACACCTGGGTCATCTTCCCATAAGTTAGACAGTTGCTGATGTCAGTGGCAACCAGTAATTCCTTTTTTTTTTTTTTTTTAATCATCATTTTTCTCACACTTGGACAAGAATCTGTATCTTCTGAGTCTACTTTCAAGGTCACTCAATTGGCTACTGTAATTCTGTTTCTTTGTCCACAGGGAGAGTTTTTGTTTGTTTGTCTTTTATGCACACCAGCCAATCCCAGTTTCCTCTTTTTCATTGGCCGTCAAATGTTTCACAAGGTTTCTTAATCTGTGACCACCTTTCATTTGAGGTAGGTGTGACTTTCATTCTTGATGCAAGCTTTGGGGAGAGCTACCTTTAAAAAGTACTCTAGTTGTCTATGGTAGTCTTTAAGGAGAAATTATGTTGTTCAAGATTTTTATTACTTATTAGCAGAAGAGCTGTGTGTTCCTAGGCTATCTGCTAGGGCTGAGTGTTGACCTCAGAGGGATGCCAGTTACATTTCTGATGTGGAATAATCCTCTTGTACACTGCAAATATTTGTCACTTGATTTGGTTTAATAAAACATTGATTGGCCAGTAGCCAGGCAGGATGTATAGGCGAGGCAACCAAACCAAGGATGATGGGAAGGAGAAGGGTATGGTCAGGAGTCACCAGTGAGATGCAGAGGGAGCTGGAGATGAACATGCCATGCTAAGAAAGGGACAGCCACATGACAAAGCATAAGTAGAAATATGGATTAATTTAAAATGTAAGATCTAGTTAGTAATAAGCCTGAACTATTGGCTGAGCATTTATAATTCATATAAACCTCTGAGTAGTAATTTGGGAAGCAGCTGCTGGGTATTTGGGAACAGGCCATCAGGACAAAATCATCCATCCATACATTTCCACTTTCTATTTTGAAACCAGAGTACCCGTACTCTTGGCAAGCTTTCTCTAATGTCGACATCTTGTCACTACAAGTGTAGTAATTAAGCCTAGGAACTTTCTAGTCACTGGTTGATATTAAACTATTTAACAACCTATAGATCTTGTATAAATATCAGCAATTTTATCACTAATGTTCTTTCTCAAACAGAGTCCAGAATTCTGCATTCCTGTCAGCTGTTCCAACCCTTGAAGCTCCTTCTAGGTGTGACAAGTCCCCAGTCTTTTGTGTTGCTTTAAAGAATACTGGCTATTCTTTTTATTAAGAACCTCAAATTATATTAATCTTGTGTGTATCCTCAGGATTAGGTCAAGGCTTTATCTGTTTGGCACAATGCCATACATGCATGTGTTCTTGTGCTCATACATGTATGTGTTATTGTGAATTATATCTGAACATGTCTGGTAACTGGTGATGTTAATTTTGATCACACCATGAAGGTAGTATCTAGATTTTTTTCCCCACCATAAAGATACTGTTTTTTCATTTATAATCAACAAATATCTTTTTTGTATGTATATACGTGTGTGCATGTGAGTTTGGGGGAGTGTCGCTGTGTGTGAGCATGCACATATGATCTGTGGGAGCAGCCCTAGGTAAGTATGTGTGTACATGTTGAGGACAAAAGTCAACCTTGAGTACCTTTCCTCAAAAGCCATCCCCTTTGTTTTGTTTTGGGGACAGGGTCTCTTACTGGCTTGGAGCTCGCCATGTAGACCAGGCTGGCTGGCCAGTGATTCCTTGGGATCTGCCTGCCTCTGCAAGTCCCTGCCCGGTGCTGGGAGTACACACCTGAGTCTCATGCCTAGACTTTTTCACACAGTTCTAGAGCTGGAGCTCAGGTCCCTACACCTGCATGCTTCCTAGCTCTCAGTAAGTATCTCATTGGGAGCTGCATGGACCCTGTGCAATCATCTGCTTCTTTTCAAGTGTCCACTCACTGACCGTAGAGCCTCAGTGGCTCTTCCCAGCAATGAACGGCTAAGGTCGTGTGTGCCTAGCGATGATTTCTGTCTCCTGCTTTCTTCTAATTCCTTACTGGAGTCATACTGTAAGAAGAGTTGATTTTCTTCCCTCTTTTACTATGCCACTTGGGTTCCCAAGTATTCATTTTTAAAGCTGCTGTGTGTTTTGTCCTTCAGATCGTCCATCTTCAGTTGTTGGTTGTTCCTTTGAGTTGGACCCGATGTTCTTTCTAAATATATTTGAAGCACTTACATACTTCACGGTGAGTTCACAATGTTCCAGGCTATTTTGTGTTTTCTCCCACCCAAACCCTGGATCAACCACTTCTCCAAGGAATTCTAGCTTAACAACAACAACAACAATAACAACAAACATAAACCCGATAATGACACTTAAAAGCAAGTTCCGGATGCTGTCTGTGATCTTCACTGTCAATGTGTTGGGGTGTCATTAATTGTAGGTCTTGTAGGTAGACAGAATTAGGAAGTATGTACATATATATATATTAATCATGCTTTTATAACTTACATAATGTTCTCACGTTTCTTTTAACTTATTAACTAAGAAGAGATTAATTTTCCTTTTTTGTCCTTTCATGAGATTTAAAGAATATTGGCTATTCTTCTTATCAAGTCCCTCAAATTATATTAATCTTGTGTGTATCCTCAGGCTTAGGTCAAGAGTGAACAGACTGAGAACCATCAGCTTGTTTGCTATTCTGTGACTTGGTCTCTACATCAGTGGTTGGTGGTGTGCGACCCTGGAGACTCCAGCACAATCAATGCTCTTGAGAGAAGGAAAATGAAAAGGCTGTGCTCCCTCTAGTGGTCAAATGGAGTACCTGCCATTTCAGGATGCAGGGAGGAGTTGGCAGAGTAACCAGTAATTAATTAGGCACATTAACCTACGGGGTAAAATTGATAAGCGGATTGAATTAGCATGTGACTCCCATGTAGCATGAATGACCCTGGAGGGGTCATTTAAAGCCAACTGGGCAGCTTGGTACCATCACACAACACCATTTTATATAGTGCATTTATATGGATCTTCTCGTTAGATCCACCTAACAAGCTCTCCAGGAAGATGGAGTCATGGTTTATTGTTTAAACAAGAAGCCAGCCTCAAAAAGGTTAGATGGTTTGCCTAGGATGGAGCTTGAGTTGAGTGTGTGTTGTGTGAAGAGCCAGCCTGTCTGGTCATTGCTGACTCTCTTGCTAAAGGATTTTAAAACATGTGAAACGTTTCATTACAATGGGGAGGGGCATGCGGGGGCTCTCAACCAAGTCAAAACCCAGAAAATCCCAGCCCATAATTTTAGAAGGAAACAAAAACAGTGTCTACCTACATTGGGACTCTTGGAAATATTTTTAGCAGTTCATAAAAGTGAGAAAAAAGACAAGTGAAGCTATCCCTGAAGCTCTTTATCAGGTTAACACCTAGTTAAAACAGGGCGGAGAAGCTCTATCCATACAAAGCCCAGACTCTCAATAAACTTCCTACCACCAGGTGTGGCCTGAGATACACCAGGCTGGGAAGCTAACTACCATAAACCCCAGGGGCCACGGAAGAGCCCATAACCACCTCATCCTCTCTGCGCCATTCCTGGTCTCTATAGTGGCCTCTTTTCTTGGGCTGGACAGAGATCTCTCACCACCAATACACTCCTAACCAGGAGACACAGCCTCTCCTTTTCATTTACACAGATTTGAAGCCAGGGAAGAGGCGATCGATAGACTCATCATTCTGCAATCATCCATGAGGCTGAATGGTCTCAGGAATGATATACAACTGCCAGGTCTTACGTCTCTGAAAGCTTCTGTCTCTCAGAGTTATTGCAGAGATAACCATGCAAAGTCATAAAGCCCTGTCATTCATTTAAAGGGAAAGACTTCTCTGTGTCTCTCCAGGTTTGAAAACGTGCCTGGTTTGAAAACGCTGACTCAGTATTCTAAACAGAGTAAGAGGTGCCGATTTCCACGGCCTTTTTAAATCCAAGTTACAACACAAGGATGAAACAGTCCCCTTGCTGCCCATGGGGGCTAGCTGGAATCCAAAGAGGCTGTACCACTGGGGCTCAGAGTTGGTGATTTTTCTGGAAACTCATTAGAACTGTTTCCATCTTTGGCGTTCTGTAAAGTGTGGTTGCTAAATCTGGTTTGGAAAATCAGAATGGGTAAAATATGCCACGAGATAGTTTCCGACTCTATTTGAGGGGTTGAAGTAAAAATGAGCAACCTGTGAAAACATATGTATCATTTGCTCCCCAGGGTCAAGGCTGTAAAGGGCACTTGAAGGCTCTGTAAGATTCTTGCCAGGGTTCTATCCTCTTGTCCTCAGCTAGTCAGTAAGGAGACAAAGAACAGGCTCTCAAGTCAACATCTGGCTAGTGTCTAGGCGGGGGCAGGGATGCTCTCTTCCCACAGGCAGGTGTGACATGTATTGTCTGGACACCACATGGCAGAGTTCAAAGATGAGAAAGAGATGGGTGTGTCCTCTGTAATGGTCCACTTCATCTGCGGGCACAGTCCCCAGAATGACACATGGAATGGAGGCAGCAGACTTCCCATCACTTCTGTTCAACAGGAAACATAGTGACGTGGCAACCTTACCTGCCTGCCTGTCTCGGATGCTGGGGAACACAGAAGACAGTCTTTAGATGTAACTCTCTGTGGCCTGCCAACCAGCTCGTGGAGATGTTGTCTTTTGGGATTAGACCATGCAAACCCCCTCAAGAATGGGGTGAGAAAAGCCACCCAGAAGAGCAATCCCCTTTATAATCTGGGCTGTCAGCATATGGAGCCATGAGAGTTCATCACCCTTCTCAGCCTCCTTGTCTACCATCCAACTCAACACCAATGCTCCAGCCTTCCCTGGCTCTCTTTCTTTCTGTGCATGCTACTCACTCTTGTGATGTAGGCCAAGTTTCTCCTGCTCTAAGACCCTGCTAATGGGAAGTTTCTAATTTCCTTCGTCTCCTGCTACTGAGCCTACCGAGAGTACTCTCCCTGTTCTCTGCGGAATAGGGGTGTGTTGGATCCTTGTCACAACAACACCCTTCTAACCCAAACCCAAACGCTGATGTCAGCTGTTGAAATGCAGTCAGAATGGCATAGGTCTGTTCTGCTCCCATGAAAGAGTGAATGGGGAAACAAGACGCATCATTATGTTCAGCACGGTGACCTGAGTACGCCCTTGGCTGCCCCTGAAGCTGGAGTTACAGGCTTCCAGCAGCTGAAAGAAGTTCTGGTCCAATCTGGTGTTTCCCAAAGTGTGGCTGGTGGGACATAAGATATGCTTGGCTTCCACTGAAAGGAAAGGACTCTATGGCCAAATGAATTCTAGAACACTCCATGTTGCAGTGTGTTCTTCCTCATGAATTATGTGAACTGATAAAGATTCTGAAGAGGCTGACCAGTCAAGACATCTCATACCAGTGGGTTTCATCTGGAATTAAGGGATAAGGAGGCCTGGTCATGATGTGCTGTTGTGGTCAGGAGTCCTTACCTGTGGATGGCCAGGAGATTGGAAGAGAATTCCAAGCCAGGGGACTTTCCTTATAGTATCCATTCTCAAAGAAGGGTTTTCAGAGAAGCAGCAGCAGCCTTGCTTGGAAACTTGGTAGAAATTCAAAGTCCTGGACCCCACCACAGACCTGCTGAACTAGAGAGGAGGGGCAGAGGGATTTAACTAAGGTGCCATTCAATCTGATGCCTGTTAGAGTGTGTGAGTCACTGGGTGGGAGGAGCACTTCCGCACTTCCTGCTTGGGATGTGTTGGCAAAGGTGAACCTGAGGAGTGGGTTAGGAGAAGAAACTGTAGCTGAGACATGGCCCCCATTTTAGTTCTGGCTATTGAGTCTGCCTGCATGCAACTAGGGCACAGTACTTACGCCAGAATCTTCTGTGGAGAAGGTTTATGGTCTCCTTAGGTTGCCTGTGGGTGTGTGGGTAATTGTCTAACCCACCCAGAGAAGTGTGAACCATGAATCTAAAGCAGGAACTTCTAATGAGCTCATCGGCATGAGCATGTGCTATTTTGCTCTCCCATTGCCTGTCTTAATTGGGCCTGAACTGGGAGGGGAAGGGGTGGTTTTATAAGGTCACCATGTTGAGCGGAACTTACATTTATGCAATACAATAGTTCCCATTGTCAACCCACCCTAGGTGATCAACTGTTGGTTGGTTAGAAACAACAGCTCCTTGAGTGTTGAGAAGGAACCTGGAACCAGGTCTGGGGCTCTTGGGAAGGAATGTTCAGTCAGCACAGGTGTGGGTGGGGAAGTGGAGGCAGGTGGGCCAGAATCTGCTGTTCCAGGGCGAGCTGTTACAGACAGAGCCACACCTCAGCCCTGCCAGCTGACGCTGCTCTTCCTAAGCAGCTTTTTTAACAAGCTTGCGACCTGTTTTCTTCACCTGTCAGAAAGACCTCTGAGCCAGGGACAACCATAAGCCTCTCTCCAGATTCTTTGCACACAGAAAGCAGTGCCTCAGTCCTTGGGGTTATCCTTGAGACTCAGTGTCCAGCCAGTGTGCTCTCTCTGGCCAAGCCTGGCCCCAGCATGTTCACAGGGTAGAGCCTGGGATCGGGAAGATAGCTCAGTTGGTAAAGTGCTGCCAAGCAAGTATGAAGATTGGGTTCCATCTCCAGAACTCATGGGTAAAAAGCCTGTTGGCATGCGATTGTAATCCCTGAGGTGAGGTGGAGAGGAGTGGATCCGTGGGGCTCACTGGCCAGCAAGCTTGGCTGAATCAGATGCTCCAAGCTAATGAAAGAACCTGTCTCAAAAAGAACACAGTGGATAGTTCACCTCGGTTTCCACACAATCATGTATGTGCACCCATGCATGTATGTTCACCTTGCACACACACACACACACACACACACACACACACACACACACACACAAAACTTAGGTCCTGAGACTCTGACCCCGTGTTTGTTCACTGGAACCCTGGATCCCTGTGTTTGGATGACTATAGGTCCCCATGAAGAGCTTTCATCACAATGGACAGCTGAGCTCAAAGGACTTTCAACTCAGGCTTTCTATTTGGAAAAGGGGAATGAAGTGTGTGTGTGTGTGTGTGTGTGTGTGTGTGTGTGTGTGTGTGTGTATGTGTGTCTGTGTGTATATGCATGTGTATGTGTGTGTCTGTGTATGTGTGTGTGTGTATGCGTGTATGTTTGTGTGTGTCTGTGTGTATGTGTTGGATGCGTGTATGTCTGTGTGTATATGTGTGTATTTGTGTGTCTCCCTATGTGTGTACCTGTCTCTGTGTGTATGTATGTCTGTGTGTATGTATGTGTATATGTATCTGTCTGTCTGTCTGTCTGTCTGTGTGCACCTAGGGGATTTGACCCTTGAGTCATTGCTCACACAAAGGTGTTCAATGCTTCCTTTCTTCAGGAGTGGAACTTGGCACCTGTGTTATCCAGATCATCATCCCATTACTCTTGCGGCATTTGGAGAGAAGGTTCTGTCATGTGGTTGTGAAAAGACACAATGCCTGACTTTCCTTCTCTTCCGTGTTTCCTCAGCCACAACTGACGACACCTTCACGTGTCATTTTGTAACGTGAAGCCCACCCTTAGAACTTTAAAAACTTTTATTTATTTGCTTTCCTAAAATTACTTAGAAACTGCCTGTTCTGAAATTAGCTTTTATCTAATGAATTGTGCGGGACAGCATCCTCGGACTAGTTGAGGCAGAAGGAAGCCAAGAATTGGGGGCGCTGCAGGTGGGCTCTCCTCCAGCCCCTGCCCCTCCTTAAATCTGAGCACAGGGGAGGAATGACTGACCCAGTGAGCAGCAAGGGGGGATTAACTCTTGTAAAATCCATTAAAGTATGTCAGGCCTCTTAAGGTTTTCTCACAAGACAGTGAAAAATGCAGATCTTCCCTTTTTCCCAAAACTTCTCACGGAATTGAAACGCTGGTCAAGTTTTAGGAGAATGTGCTGAGATTCACACCACACAGACTTCTAGTGCCTCTCAACATGGCATTGCACCTAAGGGCAGGGCCTGTGGGACCAGGCCTCCTTCACCTGCCTGCAGCTGTTTGAAATATTGTGGGTGCCAGACTTCCTGCACCCACCTCCCGCCTCCTCCTTATCTATGTGACACCGTGAAGCCATCCCTATCTGCATCAAGCTGTGCGACACTGAGTGAGTCACTTCTCTGGTTAGCTTGAGGTGACATTCAAGCTCCAGTGTGGGGGGGAAAGGAGAAGGTTACCAGAGGCTGAGAGATTGGATAGATTTTGGGGAGTCATGGGCAGATAAAACATGCTTCATTCATTAGCACATAGGCTTCTATAGAGACAGATTTTGGCAGGCACCCAGACACAGGATGCATATACACACACGGATAGACACACAGGCTTGTAGACAGACACACAGACAGGCTGGTGAATGAATGCAAAGGCTCATGCTACCAACCTCAAGGCCATATTTACAACAACAATAATAATAACCCTCCTTTTTTTTTTTGCCAGAAATAGTCAGATAGCAGATTACGTCACTGCTTACTTTCGAGGTCCCCTGGATATCCCTACCCAGTGTCAGGTTTTTTGCTAATTTATAGCCCCCACATGACCACCATTAACCACACTGGCCCATGCCAGATATCCTTATCAGCACCATGTCATCTAAATGAAAACTGGCCAGTGATGGCCTTCTGTTCTCTTCTCTTGGTGTGCTCTTCTGCAGGGTGAACCCATTCATGTCAAGGCTTAGCCCTGCCACAGGTGTGATGAGTTCTCAGCTGATACCAACCAGTATTAGTATTGTTTTGTGGGAAGCAGCTAGCCACTGCACTTGGGACCAGAACTGGTTCTGAGTGCTTGAAAATTGCCCAGCCATGATTTCACAGTGTCATGGACTGGGGAAGAGCTTCCTAGGAGAATCTCAACAGGTACAAAATGTGTGAGTCTGTTTGTAACATGCTCATGAGATCAGTCAAGGTGAAGATACTACCTCGCTCATCCTTGTGGCTCATGCCCTGTAGCAAGCACCCAGACACAGCGAGTTTTGACCAGCCTTTATGTAGAAATCTAAAGCTTTGACCATGGCAGCATGGAAAGACTCTGTTTTCTGAGATCTTACATCTGGTCTCAGATGTAAGGGTGTTTTAATGGCCTTCTGGCAATGCCTTAGGAAGGACATTTGAGAGTCAACACCCATACTAGAACTGGCTTTTTGATGATGCAAATGCCTTTGAGTTATCCAGACCCTGAAAGTAACCCCTCACCCAAGCTCTGTGAGTAACCCCAATTTTATGGATATCTAGATTACCACTGTCCAAAGTATTCTGGGTTGATAGTGTCAGATGGAATGAATGGTAGTGAGGGGCATGTTTGGGGTCTCTGATGTCCACTAAGAGTGTTTCTAACCATATGTAGCTGTGGGACACTTGAATGTAGCTACTACGGCTAAAGTACTGAACTCTGAATTTAATTCTATGTCAGTTGATTCCTGTGTGCATGGTCACATGTAGCCAGTGACCCTGCACAAGACAGCTGTTGAGAGACTTTTCCTGTAGACATGGGAACAAATAACTCCTCACCTCAGGGAGGGTACTGACGCCTAGATTCCCCTGCAGAGAATCCCACCCAACTCTAGCTTGGTGAATTGATGAATTTATTGGGACTCCTTACAAGAGCATGGGGGAGGGGTTACTTACAGGGGTCTGGGTAACTCAAAGGCATCTGGATCATTGCAAGGCCAATTCCAGGACTGTTGACTCTCAAAAGTTGTGTCCCTGGAACTCCTTTGTTTGACTTGTAGTCAGTTCCAGTGAAGAGTCTCTTCTTCCTGAATTATCATCCCCAGTTTTTCTATAAACCATGAGTTCTGAGTTTGCTAAGATTCATGTGCTTTCCTGAGCCCTGCAAGATTCCTCAGTCTTATGGGTCCCCCTCCTCCCTCCAGAAGGGAATGTTTTAATTCGGAAGAAATAGCTAACAACAGCAGCACAAGTCTAGACCTCCAATTGAGAACCTGGCAAAAGGCTTATTTCCATTGGACCTTCTTAACAAAAGCAGGAGATCTTGCAGTGTGCTCCCCACATCACTAGCAGCCGCATCTGGGAACTTATTGAAAATGCAGAGTTTTGAGTACCACTTTGTAACCCCAGAACAGAAATTCTGGGGCTGAGGTCAAGCAATCTATATTTTCACAAGCATGTTGTACTGACTGACCCAGGCTGGGCTTGTACTAGGCTACACAGCCAAGGCACAAGCAACCATGTGCTCTGCTGGCGAATAAAACCAAGGTTTCCTGCACGCTAGGCAAGCTCTCAAGCGAGTGAGCCACATTCCCAACCATGCAAAAATATCTTTAAGTGACTTTGTGGCTAAGTCTAAAAGAGTTTGGATCATGAAATACCAGCTTTTCTAATTACCTCATAGATCAAATCTTTCCAATTTGAACTCCCTGAAAAAGGCAACCAAGATGGTGAAGATGAAAACCGTTACAGGAGCCTACTGTCAGCTTCCCTGTTAGAGCTTGAAGACCTTGCTGACCCTCACCAACGCTCCATCTTCTGGGAAGCAGATGGGCTCAGCCAAGGGTGGCTGCCGTCCCAGCCTTAAGGCAGTCACACTAAGTCCTGCATGCCCGTTCCTCTGCCATCTTCATAATATCCCTGTGAGAAATCACTTCTGGTCCAGGAGTTTCGCTCACTTGACTCTGAGGGAAATAACAAGGTACTGGCCTGTGAAACGCTTCAATGAGGTAAGATGCCATGTGTCCCAGGAAAGTACAGGAGGGGACAGGACTGCTTTCCCAGAGTTGGGCTCCAGTCCCTGTCTCCCTGCTGTGGCAGAGCTCAGCTCTGGTCTGTCTGTGGGCTAGCCCTTTGGGACCCTTTTTCTCAAAGGAGGTGTGGAGATGGGGGGAATATCTATGTCCTTTTGGCTGATCAAAGTATCCTGCCTTTATAGAGGGCTGGAGGTTGAAGCCTTGTCTGGAATGAGAAATAAGCTGAAATAAAAACAAACAAACAAACAAACGCCCTGAGCATCTGACAAGAATCAGTCTTCCATGGAGGAGAGTCATCTCTACATCCAAAAGGCTGAGGGCAGAGAGGGAGACACTAAGAGAAGTTGAGAGAGGTATCAAAGGCTCAGCATACATAACCAAAACAGTCATCCAGTTATTCAGTCTACGCTCTTTAACATGAGGTGGATGAGCCATGGTGGAGAAGAAGCAGCTTTGCATTTGCAAACCCACTCACTGTTCCAGGAGATCCCCTAGAGAACTAACCTGATGATAAGCAGCCTATCCTATCTCATACATAGCATACATAATTTTTATTTATTTGTGTGTGTGTGCTCGTGCACAGTGTGCACGTGGGTGTGCTCGCCCCTTGTGTGTGCACGAGGAGGCCAGAGATCAACACTGCATGGCTTTCCCCACTGATTTCCACCTTATTTTTGAGACAGGCTCTCTCATCGAACCTAGAGCTCACTATTTTGGCTAATCCGACTGACCCAGCCTTTGGGATCCTCCTGCCTCTTTGTTGGGATTACAGGAGTATGCTGCCACACCTGGCTTTTTCATGTGGATTCTGGAAACCTGAATTCAGGTCCCCTTGCATGTGAAGGGAGCAAGGGTTTTATCCAGAGCCATCTTTGCAGTAGCACCTGAATTGTCTTCACAATTATTTTCATTTGGCCTTTGACCAACTACAAACGTAGGAACAACCTTGTATAGTAATCAGTACTGTCGTGTTTGGGATGTGGAGAGCCTCCTGTGGGTTCAAGGGTTTAAACACCTGGTCTCTAGTCTGTGGCACTGTTTGGGAAGGTTGTGGATCCTTTAGGTAGAACTTCAGTGAAGGAAGTGGGTCACTAGGGGTGGGCCTGGATGTTCTATAGCCCAGCCCTACTTTCTCTCCTTTCTCTGCAGATACAATGTCGCCCCTGGCTCCAGTCCTATCCCCAGCTTCTGCACTCATGTCTCTTCAACTGTGAGCAAAAATCAGACCTCCACACCTTAAGCTGCTCTTGTTAGGTCTCAGGCATCAAACATAGGAGCCTCTGGCTCATCACTGTGTGGTATTTGACCATGTCGTGCTGGCGGTTAGATGTTGTTTCTATTGTGAGAAGTATGTATGAATCTAGTCTACTGCTGGTGGGAGTCTGGGTATTTCTCTTTTGTGGCTATTATGAACAATGCCACCATTTCCAGGTTAACTGCACACTCATTTTGTTTTTTCTAGAGGTGGAATTGCTAGGTTGCAGGGCATGCATGCAGAGTTTTAGTAAATTATTGGTGAAATTATTAAGGCCACTCCACGTAGTTAAAAGGGAGATTTATTTTGTGGGGTAACTTACAAATGAAGGGATAGGTTGTAGGGTCTGGCAAAGGTATGGCGCAGTCCGGCGGTGTTCTCTGGAGAACTCTGCTTGGTCTACCTCCAGCGTTCAGGGTCCTGGAAGCAAGAGAAGCCTCTCCTCTCGATCCTGGGTCTTCAGCTTCCTCCCTCAGCCCCGCCTTGTGGGCGTGACCATTACCGAAGCCTCAATGGGGGTTGGAACTTCCAGGCCAATGCTGGGATGGCTACCCACTACAGTAAATACTAACAGCTCTCCAGAGGGTTGACAATGATTCCATGCTCACCAGAACTGTAGGAGTTTTCAGGTTCTGAAGACTGTCTGCTCCACAGTGGTGTCTAAACTATCACCTTTATCCATCCATTCCTGTGGGGGACCCTTTTGAACAGTCATTTACATGGAAAAATGGGTCCTCTGGCTCTTGTCCTGACAGATTTCCATGAAAGCTATGACCAAAGCAGGAACAGCTAGTGCCCTTAGTGTTGGGGGGACCAGGGAGGCAGGAGACAACTGCCTGCTTTACCAGCCCCATTCCTCAGCCAAGTTCCTGAGCTTAAATCTCTCTGCTTCAGGTCCTCTTCTCAGCTGTCACCCCATGGAATCATGGATCTGACATGTGACCTTTAGATTACGCTTGGTCCTTGAGCAGAGACCTGTCCCCAGGAAGGTGTGGAGCCCCCTCCCCCTCAGCCCGCACCCACTCGGTCCCCTTAGCTTCTTTCTGTTCGACCTTACTCCATCTTCTCTCAACCCTCCCCCAAACTCCTTCTCTACTTGTCTCCAAAACAGGAATTATTTTGCACATTTTCTTTCCAAGTCCAAAAATAGGAAAGAGAAGGGAACAGCTAATCTGGTCCAGCTGCTGGTTTGCTACTTAACAAAGATGTTTTAAAGTCATTTTCTCTCTGGTTTTTCCTTCACATCTGCACCACCTCCCACTCCTCACACATCCACACCCTTTACATAACCATCCTCTCTGGAATTCAAGGAAGATATTTCACCCTGCTGAAAGGGGCTGTACCCCAAAATGCCAAGCCAACATACCAGCCAGTCCCCCCTCCTGTCTTCTTTGCTTCTCTTATGCACATTCCAGCACATTCTACCCCAGGCAATGTCCTGGACTTCTGGCTTTATGGGGAAGTTTGGAGGGCAGGGAAAGATGTGAAAAAAGAGACCCCACCTCTGTAAAAAATGCAAGTTCAATGAGCAGGCAAGCTGTGAAGTGATTGCATTTCTTGGTGAATCACCACATGCTATACTTCAGTCATGTGTCCCATTCATGTCCCCAACCTACAAATGTGTGATGTAGGACAGGCCTGGTGGCCAGGTCTGGGATTGATGCTAACACAGCCTCGCCATGCTGCCTTTGTTGAAGACATTGACACTGGAGGCATCAGAGGACTTACTATAGTGTTCTTTGTGGTCAGAGAGTATATCACTGGCAATGGAGAGCTTCTGACAGGAAAATGGGCCATGCGCAACTAAGTGAGGACATCAGGCATGCTTTGGAACTATTGTGGGTAATGAGAAGAAATGAGTATTCTATGACTGAGATAATAAGCATTTCACCTTTAGCCTGGGACACTTGCTTTGACCAAAGTGTTCCAGCCAAGTGGCTGTGGAGAAGGGAGGTGCTGCCTTCCAAGGGTTCCCAGAGACCCCCTTTCCAGCACAGGTCCCTACCTCTAGCCAGGCCTGTAGACAGAATGGGGTAAGTATCAGGTCCTAGCAGTGGCCAGCCCAGCTCCTCCAGCAACCAGCTCAGCTTCACCTTCTGTCTGCCCAGAGCCTTCTCAGGCCTTGTACATTGCCATTGGAGAAAGGGGCCGTGCCTCAGTTTCCAGCCCCTGCCTAGTAAGGAACTCTACTCCTCTCTTGTGCAGCAGCTCAAGTCAAATCCAGACACTCAGGGACTATAGATGTAACCTTTCTCTTCACATCCTTCTCTAGTCTACAGTTGAAAAGGCCACATGTAGTCTTAGAATGTGGACCTTTTTCAGCACAGCTTCTGACACTTATCTGAGGGGGCCGTTGTAGAAGTCACAGTTGGCTGAGCATCTTTGGAGGGGACCCTCATATTCAAATCCAGGTCAAATCCAACCTCTGGAAGGCTTATTAGGTAGGGGGCATTTTCTTTAAAAGTATTGTATCATTTGGGCTCAAGAGAATCTACAGGTAAGAGAAAATCTTTATTCTTAGCTTGGAGACATCGAGGAGCATACCCCCCCTACACACACACACACACACACACACACACACACACACACACACCATTTTGGAAGACATCCCTAGAACAAA
The DNA here is from genome assembly GCF_903995425.1 of Onychomys torridus. Taxonomy (NCBI): domain Eukaryota; kingdom Metazoa; phylum Chordata; class Mammalia; order Rodentia; family Cricetidae; genus Onychomys; species Onychomys torridus. Next base: position 64,939,789 of record NC_050449.1, on the reverse strand, counting down.
ATGAGGGACATCAGTGACTTCTTGGATAGCTGGTTAGCCAAGGTGCTTCCTCATGCCAGCATCCACTCTCTTGTTAGTTTTAAGTGTTCTTCAGCTTTGCTTTGGAGCTCTACCTTTCAGCCCATATAACTAAGGTGGGACCTCCCACACCTCCAGCATCTAGTGTTGATGTAGGTGTGTCCAGTTAAAACTGCAAGAATTGATTTAGAGATAGGTGCTGTTTGGTTCAAAGATGGTCTGTCTGCTTTCAACAGTGTCTCTCTCTTCCTCCCCTTCTCTCCCTGTGTGTGTGTATGCACCTAACTGTGCCCAGCCTTTTACCTGGGCACTGGAGAGACAAACTCAAGCCTTCATCCTTGCCCAGCAAACACTTTACCCATGGAACCATCTTTCAATCATTTCTAAAAGGAGGTTTCCCTTATGATTCTGAGGAAATTAAACTTTATTTCTTCTTATTCAGTATTTAATTTCTTCCTACATAGAGCCCTTCTTCCTCCAGCAGCTATATGTAATTAGGAAGTTGTAAGTATTCTGAGTTTTTCAAAGATACCTTCTGGGGGTAACTCAAGACAAATCTGGTTGATATCAATTGTCCCTGCATAATTACTGAAAAATGTCCTTTAAATAAAAAGGGCCTTAGTGATGGATGGCACATTTCAAGGCCCCCTCACCTGCGGGAATCTTTGGTTAGTAGTAAACTGAAGACTATGTTTTATCTTTTTCAAAGCTTTGTCTTTAATGAGGCAAGGAAATCGAGTTAGGGGATAGAAGCAAGAGAGAGATTTGTTTAAAAATAACTATTGCAGCCTTAGCAAAGTTTTTCTAGCATGAATTCAATAGGAATCCAACAATAATTTAGGGGAAAAACCCCTCCCAGGCTGTTTCAAAGCGTGTTTGATGGGGGCCGTTGACTTCTCTGCCTCAGCGCCCTCTCACTTGAGGAATCTGTGCTTGCTAAAGGCCATCAGATAACGTGTAGCTGGATATTTTCCCTTAAAGCCAGAAGTGGCTTTGGATGCTAGGATGAGTGTCTTTACCAGAACAGCTAAGGAAAAACTGGATCTTTGATTCAGGGAGTGTCCTCAGGAAATGAGATTTATAAACAGAATTTTTTTTGCCACAAACTATTGTCCTGTGAGTAGTGCCTGATGCAGAAAAATGTGACTGTCCTCAGCAGAGAGTGGGGATCCCTGTGGAGGTGCTGACTCTGTCACCTCTCATCTGGTGTGTGTGTGTGTGTGTGTGTGTGTGTGTGTGTGTGTGTGTGTGTGTGTGTACATTAATGTTGAATATCTCTTTCAATTACTCTTCACCTTAAATTTGGGACAGAAACTCTGGCTATATCTGGAGCTCCTTGATTCACTAGGTTGAATAACAAGGGTCTTCCCATCTCTACCTCCTCAGCATTGGCTTTACAAATGTACACTGCCACTCCCAGATTTCAAATTTATTTGTCTATCTATCTATCTATCTATCTATCTATCTATCTATCTATCTATCTAATCTATCTTTCTTTTTTGTTTCTATTTATCTATCTTTCTATCATCTGCTTTCCTTCCTTCTTTCCTTCCTTCCTTCCTTTCTTTCTTTCTTTCTTTCTTTCTTTCTTTCTTTCTTTCTTTCTTTCTATAATCTATTATCTATCTGTCTTTCTATCATCTACCTACCTATCCTATCTATCATCTATCTATCTATCATCTATCATCTATCTATCTATCTATCATCTATCTATCTATCTATCTATCTATCTATCTATCTATCTATCTATCTAATCTATCTTTCTTTCTTTGTTTCTATTATCTATTTTTCTATCATCTACCTTTTTTCTATCATCTATTATCTATCTATCTATCTATCTTTCTTTCTTTCTTTCTATCATTTATCTTTCTATCATCTACCTATCCTATCTCTCATCTATCTATCTACCTACCTACCTACCTACCTATTTATCTATGTATCTATCTATGTATCTATCTATGTATCTATCTATCTATCATCTATCTATCTATCTCTCTATCTCTCTATCATCTATCTATCTTTTGAACCCCAAGTCCTCCATAGCTAAGCATTTTATGTGGGTGCTGAAGATCTGAACTTAGGTCCTCATGCTTGAGAGGCAAGTATTTTATCAGCTGAGCCATCTCTCTAGTCTTCTGGGCTCATCTGTCTGTCTGGGTCCTCATTGGAATCAGTTCCTAGAACATTTCTAGGTCACGCCTACCCAATGTATACATGTTAACTATGTCAGTAGCTCACATGTCATTGGGACCTTACACTTCTTCCCTAAGTGGCACAGAAATGTAGCTGGGACCATTGCATCAGCAGGGGTTTCACTGTCCATGCAATAACCACTTATCTGAATGACCATCATATGCCAAGAATCATATCAAATGCCAAATATGGTAGCTTATTCTTTACCTTACAGTGAGTTATGATCACCATTTTACATACCTAGTGAAGACTAAGGCACAGATAGGTTGCCTTGCCCAAGTTCATACAAATAGTGAGACATAAAGGCAGACTTCAAAAGAAGGCACCATGGCTCCCAAGCCTATGCTACCCATCCTTTCTCTCCTCTACTCTAGTATGAATGACAGCCTATCCACTCTCTTAAAACTGGTATCCTGTCCACTCTAGTGTGAATGACAGCCTGGCCTCTCTGGTGTGAATGACAGTTGTCATTCTAGTATGAATGGCAGGCTACCTACTCTCTTATTAATGAATGATATTCTGACCACACTAGTTGAATGACAGCCTGGCCTCTCTGGTGTGAATGACAGCTGTCATTCTAGTATGAATGGCAGGCTACCTACTCTCTTATCAATGATATTCTGACCACTCTAGTGTGAATGACAGCCTGGTAACTCTGGTAAGAATGACAGCCTGGCCCCTCTGGTATGAATGACAGCTGTCACTCTAGTATGAATGACAGCCTGTCCACTCTAGTTTGAATGGACAACCTGTCTGCTCTCCTATGAATAGCTTGGATGGTAAATGGATACCTTCTCCTGATACTGGTTCCTTCACTAGCCCCTTCTTCCCTTTCCTGGAAAATTCTTCAGATTTCACACAACATGTTATATTTGCAGTCTGCAATTTCTCATGGTTCTCTCCTATGAAATGTTCTCTCAATCACCTCACTAATGTCATCCTATCAAAGTAGCCAGTGGCTTCTGTGTTGATAGAGTGGATGGGAAATTCTCATTCTGTATTTTCCTTGCTGAGCCCAGAGCCAAGTAGTACACCATTCTCAATTCCTGGAGACTTTCCATTGGTTGCCAGGGTACACTATATTCTCTTGTGTCACAGTTCACTCTTCAGTCTTGGAACCAGCATGTCTTGGCTCTCTCAACATCTCACTATGGGTGTATCCCGGGACTCTAGGCTTATAATGCCTCTCTTGTCTGTCTACACTCTGGTTGGTGTCGTCAATTTCATGGTTTTCAATATCTATACCTTTTGCTTTTTATATCACTAACCTGTGCTTCTTCCCTAACTTGAGATGTTAACTTCCTCCAGCACCCAGTGTGTGTGAGTGATTTTCACATGTGTGAAAATAAGCTCCTGTTTAAGCCCAATGAAGTCCCAGCAACACTCTGTCTGCCTATAGGCTTGTCCACGTCACTTTTCATCACATCCATCACTGCCCTGTCATCCAGGCTCTCATCACCTCCTGCTTGGATTATTGTGGTAATTTCCTAATTATTTTCATGTTTCTACCCTTGTCTAGAAATACCAGTTTGGAGGAGAGTCAGATCATGTTTCTGCTCTGCTCAAAATAATTGGATGGTTTCCCCATGTGGGGGAACGGGGCTAATTCTAATTTCCAAAGATGACCACAACAGCGTTGTCTAGCATCCAGACACTTCTTACAGTGAGTGTTAAGAGAGGCAGAGTTTACATTCTCTCTCTTGATCTGGACAGGCTCAGGGATATGGCAAAAAATGATAAAAGTAACTTCCAAGGAGGGGTCATGTACATCAAGGCAGCAGAGTGCTCACCTGGTTCTCTGAAGACTCTTGCTATTGGGTCCTTGAGCTTTCATCCAGAGAGTCCAAATACCTTGAGGTCGCCACACTGTGAGGAAGCTCAGATCCTGGATGGAGGCTGTCTTCAGATGTTCTCTTGGAGAAGCATAGTTGAGGTCCTAGGTAGCTGGAATTACCTGCAAGCCTATGAGAAGGATACCTTAAAAAAACTTAGAATTTTCACCTATCAGCCACCAGCCTAGGAGTCTACAGTGATCCAAACACCATGGACATGCCATGTAAAATATGTAAGATGGCTCCCATAGGATTACAACCATAAACCCATGAGTGTAAGAAAATGATTTCTGTACTGTGAGTGTAAAAATGGAAATGGGACCACATTCACCTCATGTATCCCTCCCTTGGGTCCTATACTCCCCTTTAAGGTATGATTCCTACCATGCTAGCTTATATTAATGATAACAGACAGTATATTTTGCCATCATTTGACACTCATAACATCAGGAAAAATATTTATCTCCTCCTAATTCTCAATACAAATGTCAAGATTCCATTTACTCCTTGGCACTTAATTACCTTCTGAGGAGGCAAAGAATAATGGTTACCATTACCTTTAAATATCTCTTCATAAAATTTAGAAAATAAACATTCAGTCGTGAAAACCAAAAGGTTTACAACAAGAGAATTTTAACCTTGAAAACCATCCAGCCCCAGAATCTAGAGTTTATGTAGGAGTTTGAAAGTAATTTGCCAACTGGGCAAAATACTCACACAGCCCCAGGAATACCACCAGCGCTGCTATGAATCGAGATGGGATGTCACATTCCTGAGTCTACGATGCTGCCCATGTTCCTAGTACTTTGAAAAAGGACCATAGGCTTCATTTATCAACTTAAAATTTATGTTCTAACTGCCTACTGTGTTCTTGAAGTTGCTTTAGACTCGGGTAATTCTGCAAGAAATTGAACCTCAAACAGCTTCCACTCTTTTCCTCGAACAGAGTGATCTGGCTGGCAGTGTTCCCACTGGCTGGAACTTCAGGACACATGTGTAAGAGATTGCAGTATTGGGCACTCTCCCTTTGTCCTCGACCATGCTGGATGCAAGACCCTGAGCTAGAAGAGCCCAAGAGCCTCTACTCAATCAGGTTGAATTTTTTAATTAGTTGTTCTCAAATCCATTCCTCTGTGTGTGTGTGTGTGTGTGTGTGTGTGTGTGTACCTGTGTGTGGAGGCCAGGTTCATGCTGGGTTCTTCCTCAATCACTCTTCTTATCTTTTGAGACAGGTCAGCCAATGAACTCCCAGGATCTGTCTGTCTTCCCCCAGTCACAGCTGATTGCAGACATCCATGGCTACACTCAGCTTTTGCATGGGTACTGGGATTCTGAATGCAGGTCCCCCAGTTTGCACAGCAGGCGCTTCACTGACTGAGGCATTTCCCCAGCCCCAAAGCCTTTTACCATTGTAAGAAGAGAGAGAATTAGAGTTGCAACTTCTCTGTCCATATATTACTGCTGCAGGCTTCTGAGAATATGAAAATCAATGTTTGTCCACATGCATCCTGTACAACCTGATGCGATTCTTGGTATGTTAATATACCGTCACATTTCATATTTGAGAAACAGAGAAGTGCCATTTTTTCCATCTACAGATGAGGAAACATGTCTCAACGATGCCTTGTGATTCCCAGGGTAACAAATCAAGGAGAGGGTGGAGCCTGAGTACCTGACTTCTCCTTGTATGGATGGCATTTCCTCTCCAATATGGTGATATTTTATTTGTACTGAAATGTGATTTTATTTGTATGTTAATAAATAAAGTTGCCTGGGGGTCAGAGCTAATAGCAAGCCATAGCAGAAGCCAGGCAGTGGTGGTGCACACCTTTAATCCCGATCACATGACAGATCTCTGTGTGTTCAAGGATACAGCCAGCATGGAGACACACACCTTTAATCTCAATACCAACCATAGAGACCTGGAGGTCTATATAGACAGACAGTGACGAGGAGGTCATGTGGTTGGGTTTACAACCAATAAGGAAGCAGAATAGAAAGTCAATAAAAAGACAGACTCACAGGAAGTAGGCCTCTTTCTGAGGAGAAGGACAGCAGTGGCAGGAAGGGTAAGAAGGCGGTTTTAAGTCTCAGCTCTCAGCTATTGCTCTGACCTCTTGGGCTTTGAACTCTGCATTTGGCTCTGTGTTTCTTATTTAATAAGACTGTTACATCTACACTCCAAAATGGGGAATCACTCACAGACCTTCAGTAGCTAGTTCATTCCAAATAAGCTGGCTGCCATTTACATGACCTTCGTCTCCTGTAAGGGACTCACATGACCCAACTGAGGGGAAGGGAATGGGAGGTTTAAGAAAAGGAGGGAGGTTGGGGTAGAGTGGAAGCAAGGTTACTGATTTAGTCAGTGAAAATCCAAAGTGCTCAATTAAACGTGAATTTCAGATAAACAACAGGTTGTTTTTTAGCATGGGTGTGCCCCAGATGTTGCATGAGACATAGTACAATTTTGTTGTTTGCACTTGAAATCAGCCTGGCAATTGTAGAAGGAACCCACACTCTTCCCTTCCCTGCTTCCTTCCTGCCTGTGGCAGGGGCTCAGGGCTCCTTCTCAGCTTGGTTTTGTGTCCAGCCCTTCCCGTTATGGGGTTTTTCCCATTTCCAGACTTACCCTGTTTCCTCCACTTTCATAGATGCTGCCCTCTGAGCCCATAAAGGAATCACCTGGAGCCCTTAGCCCTGGTCTTCTTGGCTGGTCTTCAAACTAACCACACCCGCGTGCTTCCTTTCTCTGCCAGTGTCCTGGTGATGTGAGAGGGAAACTCAGAAAAAGGAGGAAGGGTGTAGTGGGTAGCTGTTCCAGATTTGACCTGGAAGTACTACCCCTAGTGAGGCTTCTGGTAACTGCCATGCTTACCTATGACCTGCTCCTGGGGCAGGGCCAAGACAGGAGCCCTTAAGACCCAAGATCTGGACATGCAGGACCTCTTGGTTCCTCATGATCCTGGATGCTGGATGGAAGACTGAGTCAGAGTTCTCTAGAGAACTTCGCTGGACTGCACCTCACCTCTCCCAGATCCTGTGACCAACCCCTTTACTAGCTGTAAATTACCCCCAAATCAACCTCTTTTTAACTATGTGGAGTTGCCTTGTTAAATCCCCACATTAGAAAGGGACACTTCCCAAGCACCCAGGAGAAACCAGACCGCCCTGGAATGATGCTGAAGTTCCTCGGCATTTACTTACTGCTCTTGCTGTACCCCTCCACCCCACCTTTAGCTCAGCTATAACTCTGCTGGTTTTAGAAGTGTCCCCCGGGAGGAACCAGAAGATCCCCAGCACCATAGCCTGCAGGAGCTGTATGTCTTTCTATTCCAAAGGTGAGGTTCATTCTCATTTGTTTTATTTAACAAGCAAACAAACAAACAAACAAACAAACAAACAGGCCAAATCCCAACTCTGCCTTGTAGCAGCTGCTTTGAACAAGACTGAGAGGAATTGCTCACTTTGTTCACCATGACAAAGGATTCTGTTCAGCTCCATGGGCTTGGGCAGGACATCATGATGGGGAAGGGAATTCTTCATCTTATGGTGGACAAGAAGCAGAGAGGAAGGAAGGGCCTGGGAGTCAGGTATAACTAGTGACCTCCCTAAAATGATGAAAACAGAATTACTTGAAAAAGAACAAAGAATGTGTAACAGACAGTAACTAGAAGCAAGAATCCTAGTCTCTGCTTGCTGCAGTCACCGAGCATCAGGAACAAGTCAGGCATAGCTGAGTGCTGGTTTCCCTGGGGCAGCCCCGTATGTGCCTACTGCCCCGTGAGTGAGACCCCAGTGTGCCCTCCTTAAGACACCTAGCATATGACGAGATTCCACAAGGCTGCAAGTGAACTGTTGCTACACACCTGGGTAAGAATGGGTTATGAAGAATGGAGTGATGGATTTGAGCTCCAGAGGTTTGTTTCTGCTTTTGTGATTTTTTAAAAGAAGATTCATTTATTTATTATGTATACAGAAGAGGGTGCCAGATCTCATTACAGATGGTTGTGAGACACCATGTGGGTGCTGGGAATTGAACTCAGGACCTCTGGAAGAGCAGTCAGTGCTCTTAACCTCTGAGCCATCTCTCCAGCCCCTACTTGTGTGACTTTGTAGCATCTTTTTGATACATCCATATTTTCTAAATTTGTACAATGAACATGTGAGTTTGTGACTGGGGAAAGTGAGTTTTTGGGGGGGATTAAAAATCAGCATTTGGCTGTTGTCTAAATCAGCTTCAAGTGTTTAGGAGAACCACTTTAAAAACTCTAGAACATTAAACCTCACTCTAACACTCGAGTCTCAGAGATTCCTTAGTGATGCTCTTAGGTTTTAAAAAGCTTTTTTTTTTTTTTTGGTATTTTACTCCCTAGGAGCGCTCTGTTCCTATGCCAGACTGTGAGAACCCACTTCTTCCCATTATCATCAAAGGAGGGTATTCACAAAAATTGAACCCAAATCTGCCTATTTACATATCCCGCTAAACCCAGACTTTTCTCTGCTTCAGAGGCAAATCTTTTCTTTTAAGCTGTAAGTGTAACATTGCAGAAATACACTTCCAATTCTTGAGGGACTAGATGGGGGAGAAAAAAATGGGGAATGTTGGAGGGAAAGAAATAGAGAATACATTCTACCCTCCTCAGAGAAGCTGCTGGAAGGGAGGGTAAGAGTAACAGAACTCTGTGTGTTTGGGTGGCCAGCGAGACGCCTTGAAGATCATACCCTTGACACAGTGTCCTGACTGTCATTCTCCGGCCTCATGGCCTTGTATTCCTTGATCCTCCAACTCACCTTAGCATCCTGCAATGGTTCTCTTCAAAGACCCTGTCTTCCCATGGTTTCCACTCCCAACCATTGGCTCATTCTTCCACCAATACATTTCCACCTTACCTGGCATCACTGAGGACCACCACATGCTCCACCTTCAGAGAGCTTTCCTGGAGGTGCCTGTCATCACTGGAATGTAAATGAAGGAATGCCATCCAAGCACCTACTGTGTGCAAGTGGCCACAGGGGATACATTTCAGCTCTTTGACATCATCAGAGTTAATTGGAGGAAATGTGGAGCAGTATTGGCTCAGAGAGGGAGTCAGAGCGGACCCCACCTGGGCAGAGAACATGTGTATGGGACCCATTTGCTGCTTTCATCACTTGCCTCCATGGGACGGAGCTACATCTGGATCCCATTACCATTATGAAAGGTACAGGCTTCATGCTTGCTCCAAAGCCCAGCTCTGATTTCACAACCAGCTTGGAGAAGCAGGAGGCAAGTAAATACTTCCTGTTCCATTTGTAATCAACATGCACTTGACATCAATAAACTGGGGTAATTACATTATCATTATCATTAGCATCATTATTACTGGACACAGTCTAGAAGACATTAATAGAGGCTTCTACAGAAGACTCCTGGGACATACGGGACTCCAGTTGGAGTAGAGAGGGTAGAAGGAGGGTGCCATTTGTCTCTTCCCTTAGACAAGGGGATGAGAGCTTTGTAAATGTCCCCAAAAGGCTGTAGTGAGCAGACAGGTAGAATAGCAACAGACATCCCATCCTTTCTTCCACACAAAACTGACAAGAGCTTTGGGCTGGAAGCCTCAGATATTGAAATAGGATGGTACCTTCCAGTAGACAGGTCCAGAACAAACCAGTCAGTCTTAGTCTCTCTCCATCTCTCTCATCTATGTCTCCCCCTCTCCCCACCCTACTCTCTCCCTATTTTCCTGTCTCTACCTCTATCTCTCTCTATTCCCTCTAACCTCCTGACACTAACTGGGACCTTTGGGACTGATGAGCACCCGAGGCTGTAGAAGATTCAATATTGAACTCAAGTTCCAGCTTCTCTGCTAACCCTCTTGCCTGCCGACCAAAGAGCTCCCCTGAAAGATGGTTCCTGGCCGGCATTCTCTGTTGGTGACTCAAGACTCTCCACTTTGGCCCTAACTAGACTTCCTTCTATTCTTCTGCACTCTAACTATCAGGAGAGATGCTCATCATCTGCCCTGAAGACAGAACTAATAGCTGATCTTTAAAGCAGGCCTGCCCCGGCAAAGCCATTAGGTAGTGGGGGACATCAGACTTGACATGAATTATAGTAGAGGGTGAAGGGAAGATGCCACTTATCTCCTAACCAAGTAGACAGGGAAGCTTTCTGGTGATTTCTGGAAGCCCTATGTTGAGGATATTTACTCAATTATTTCTTAGCTAGTTTTCTTAAGATAAAGCTTAAGGGGATGGTAGGAATGGGAGATGTGACCAAGAAAGGCACCCAGATGGTTTTGGTATTCTCTATTAGTTTTTTCTGATAATATTGTATTCCTAATATAATAATAGAATCTAATAGAGTTAAGCATTTCTATTGATATTGTATTCTCTATTAGTTTGTTCCTAATGCCAGACACCATGATCCTGTGTTGGCTTCTTTAGTGGCTAGGTCATGTGTTTAATGAAGCTACTTGCTAACTCTATATTCATACACATACCCACACCAGCACCTCCACACTTCCTCCCCTCCTTTACCAACACACAATGTGACAATCAACACAACAATATATCAGCAAAACAAATAAATCCACCTTGGACCCACATACAGCTCTCTTCAGTGTGGGTACAGCTGGGAACCAATGAATGGAACCGTAAGGAAATGTGTTCCTAACATTTTGTGCCTTTGATCACTTCAGGTTTGTAAATCATTTGTGATTAAAACCAAAACGATAGTTATGAAGCTGGTAGCTTTCCAGAGGCCTCCCGAGTCACTTCTCTGGTGAGTATGTTCAAAGAGTTGAATGGTTCGAGGCATATCCGTTCTCTGTGATGCCGAGAGACATCGAGGCTTCAAGGCAGCTTCTTAGTTCAAACAAGGCTCAAAGACGGCAGGGCAGCCAACAGCTCCAGAACTACAACCAGGAGGAAGCACATGCCAGCCTCCACACTTGGACCCTTGGGCTAATTCCATTCACATTTCTGAAACTGCTCTCGGATTTGCTCCACTGCCTTGATGGGTTGTTGAAAACAAGAGCTATTTATAAGGACTCTTCCCAGGCTGGGAACTAACTCAGTCAGTAAATGCTGACCTGGCAAGCAAGAGGACCCGGATTTGGTCCCCATAACCCATGCAACAAATTCCAGGCTTAGAGGCATATGCTTGTAATACCAGCTCTGGGGAGGCAGAGACAGAGTCTCTGAGGCTCACTGGCCAACCAGTCTCCCTTAATTGGTGAGTTATAGGCAAAAAGGAAGTCCTGTCTCAAGGAGGTAGATGGTATATTTGAAGTTGACATCCAAGGTTGTTTTCCAGCCTACACACACACACACACACACACACACACACACACACACACACACACACATCTCTGCATAACTTGAGTGCACACACATGCAATAAGTAGCACTCCCTGGAAAACAGCAAAACTCCCATGACTTCCCAGGTGCCAGCTCCACACTGTAGCACCCTTCCTCTAAGTCAGGTAGGAAAAACAAGAGAAGAAAGCCAAGTTAAACTGTTTCTTTCACTCAAATAAGCTTAGCTCCAGGACCTACCAAGATTTTCAGTGCTAGAGGCAAGGAGGTATTAAACCAGGAAGGGAAGGGAGGGGAGAGATTGGTAAGATGTGGCAAGCCAGGGATGTAAAGGGCTCACAAGACCAGGGAGCCTCCGGCTTCATCAGACTCAGTTTGTGAAACCTGAACATCTGTTCCAACATCTGGCGTCATGTGTGAAACAGGGAAAGAAAGAAATCGGCAAGCCACTTCCGACTTGCTCATAGAAGTCTCACAGCTTACCAGCCAGGCTCCAGACTGGACAGGTGTGAGCATGGTTTCCTTCCTAGTGTGCCCTGCTCCCCGGCCCTCACTTCTGGAGTCCCTCTGCTTCAGGCTGCATACTTTACTTTGGACTATTCCAGGCACAAATATTAATAACGTCCTGTTGATCTTCTGTTTCAAGGTTGAATCTTTCTAAAACATTTTCCTTAAGAAAGAAGAGAGGCTTATGATATTTGTAGTATATTTATATCATATATATACATGTGTATATACATACACACATATATACATATACACACACACACATATATATACATATACATACATACATACACACATACATACACACACACACATATATATATACATACACACACACACACACACACACACATATACATATACACACATACTCACACAAAATCTGGGTTACTTTTGTTACACAAGCTCCTCTATTTATTGTCTCATGGTGTGTTCCTATCCCTTTGTGGCATCCAGGGTGAGTGAGTTATTGTTACCTGTTGTGGAATATTACTTTAACTGTGTAAAGGTGTGTTGCATTCATTTATGTTGCATTTGTTTCACCTTGCCTGCCTAAGGCCCCTGATTGGTCTAATAAAGAACTTAATGGCCAATAGCTGATTGGTCTAATAAAAAGCTGAATGGCCAACAGCTGGGCAGCAGAGGGATGAGTGGGGCTGCCAGGCAGAAAGAATACATAGGAGGAGAAATCTAGGTTCAAAAAGAACAAGAGGAAGAAGAAGAGAGGAGAGAACGAGGGAGATGCCTGGGATCAGAAGCCAGGCAGCCGCCAGACAGACAGACACAGAGATAGCAGCAAAGTAAGATGTACAGAAGAAAGAAAGGCAAAAAGCCCCAAGGCAAAAGGCAGATAAAGTGAAACAAGTTAATTTAAGTTAAAAGAGCTAGTCAGGGACAAGCCTAAGCTAGGCCCAACATTCAAAACTAATAATAAGTCTCCATGTCATGATTTGGAGCTGGTTGGTGGCCCAAAAGGAAAAGCTGCTACAGTTACCACCCTGACACTCGGGGATTAAAGGCTGGTTGAACTCACAGCGAGTAGGGGCTCTAGTCTCCCCATACATTGCTTCCACTTTTACCTAGCCAGCACATTGCTGGGGAGAATGAGAGTCCCTAAATTGAAGACAGAAATATCTGGAAGACAGTAGAACTCCCAGGACAAGGCTGCCATCCCTGGGGTTCCTGGGGTGAGGCGACTCAGGAGAGCCTGGGCAGGGACATCATCTGCCACCTGGCTCCTGGGCCTTGGTCTGGTGCTATGGAAGAGAAGGGGAAGTTCTTGGGGAGAAGGAGGGTGGTATCAATTGGAGCAGTTGTTCTTAGGGTCCAGAGCTTATTCTGAGTGTCACTATTCTGATTCTTAACAACTGAAGCAAAAAGGAACCTTGTCCCTATCAAGGAGAGAGGTCAGTATTGAGGATATCAAAGTCAGGTGGATTTAACAAGTCTCTGTGCTTATCAGCTGTGTGGCAAGTCTCTCAGCCTCCCTATGCTTCACAGTAACAGGAGAATAGTAAGAATCTTCCACATAGGGGTTTTGAGAGGATTGGCTGAACGGAAGTATGTAGAAGCTGTTAGATCAGCGCCTAGTACAAGATAGATAATATACTTCATGGATGAGGAAGTTGAAGATTTAATATGTTGCATGGATAAAGAAGTTGAAGGTAAGATCTTAATGTTACTTCTTGACATTCCCTCTAACTTTAGAACAGCCTCAATGGCATTGGAAACCAGGTTTAGTAAATAAGCTAGCACCTTTCCATGTCACGAGTGGAAGGTTACTGGGCAGATGCAGTGAGCACAAGGACCAAGGTGGGGAAAACATTTGTTGTGCAAACATGAGAATCCCAAAAGATATTCAAGAGCCAAGGGAGAAAGTGTGGTTGATTTTAATAAAGAAGATAGCCGACTGTCTTGCCAACTGATTTATGGGGAAGAGAGCAGAGGCAGTAAAGAGGATAATACTGACAAAAAAGGAAAGAGCAAAGAAGGAATAATCAGTACAATGGGATCCTGGGAGAGATAGAAGAGTCTGTGGTATAGAGCTTGGGCAGAGGAATTAGCTCTAAGTACCAGAAAGATGTCACCTCCTCAGAGAAAAATCAGAAGGAGGTGGTAGATGCAGTAGACTTCTGGGTAGGAGTCAAGAGACCCTGCTTGATGGTCCAAGTCATCTGCTAAGGAAAAGAGGGAGAAGTTGGCAGTCTTCTAGAAGCATAGATGATAGCAGAGGGCTTTGGGAAGCCACTCCAAATGGGACAGTTACCTCAGATAAGTAGCATTGCAGAACAGACAGGAAGGCTCACACAGCTGGGACAAGTAGAGATGGTCACCCATGTTCATAGTTTGGCATCACTCAGGTTTAGGAACGGGAATATGGACCAGTTGGGAAATTCTAAAGAGTCAGGGAGATTTAGAGAAGGAAGAGGGACAGAAATTGAAGTTAATTTAAAAAGATTTGGTACTAGGTAGACAAAAACAGTCAGAAGGGACTCAGGCATGGAACAGGCATGGATGCTGGAAGAAGTGATAGCCAGAGACTTTCAAGAGTTGAGGCTAGTGTGGCCAGACTCACAGGCACTGGGGCTCATGAACTTGCAGATAAAACTGTTCTCCTAAGTGCCCGGGTCTCTAGTGTGGATTTGAACTTGGGTGGCATGGAAGGGGTGTCAAACAAGGTCAACAACAGTCTATTCACAAGAGAAACTTGCTCTGGTCCTCCTGCCCCTCATACATTCCTCTAATGGCATGCCATTTCTAGTCTTATAAAAGATTCTGGGTTGATTCAGCCTCTTTAGCATGATTCTCTTGGATCCACTCTGTACAGGAGGACTGGCCTAGGCCTCATTCTTCCTGTCTAGCATAGGCTCTGTCCATACATCCCAGATTCCCATTTCATACATCAACTTCAAGAGCTCTGGGGAAACTTCTTAATTCCAATCTTGAAAAGCTTGGGGGTCTACAACTCTTGAAAATGACCTGTACAAAAAACTTTTAAAACTCATCTGGGTTTTTAAGCACATACTACTCCCTTGGGTGATGTCACATGAAGTTCCTGTCTACTCAGTAACACAATACATTCTTTCATCCACCCTGAATTTGCCTCTCTCAGTATTCCAAGGAGACTCATTAACATTACGATTGGGGGAACTCACATGCTTTAGGAATTGAGATATGCCCCAGAAGGCATTTTGGCAGAGTTGACATCTGTATGCCTGCTCATATCATCCTACATCCTCTGTGAGCACTTCTGATTAGGATGATGGCGATGGCCATTTAATTAGCACTGTACCTTCTAAGGTACTTTCTCGTAGCTCATCTAAGTTGAGCCTCATTGTAATCCTGAGTTAGGAAGAATGCAATTGCTGCTGTCCAGATGAGAGGTAACATGACTTGCCTGAGGACATGTCCATGACTCCAGATTCTGGCCTAGAATCTTCATGCCCCAAGTACTACGTCCTAGAGATAGGAGCATGGTTTTTCTGGTTCTAGGTTCAGTTTGCTGCCCTGACACTTCCTCAGAATATTGTTTGGGTAGTTTTATCCAAGCAAACTGTCCAGTTGTTCTTGCCCTGAAAGAGTATTGTGTGGATTAAGTGTGACAGTCTGTAAGGACTTAGTCATGAGAACCACAGTCTCTAATCCTCCATGACTTTCATGAATTCGTGGTCATTTCCCTGAATTATAATAGATGCCATGATGTTCATCACTTATAACTATAGTTTGGGAAGTCCTATTCTTATATTACTTTGTGCTTTGGTTCCCTGCACATGTTCTGTACATTTATGTCACTGAGCCCATCAACAACAGCAGTGGGTACAGTGGGTTCAAGTGGGTGCATGTGAAACACTATTCAAGGGAGATCATATTCTTGGCTATTAAATGTTTCAATAAGTTTTGAAGTAACTGAAATCCTATAAAATTTGTCCTCTGATCAAAATTAAATTAACAAGAAATAACAGATAGTTAGAAAATCCAAAACATATTTGGAAATCAAATATGTACTTCAGGATAACCCATGAGTCCAGAAATAAAATGAAATTAAAAGAAAAGTGAAAGTTTGAACCAAATGGAAATGAAAACACAGTGTGTCAAAGTTGTGAATGGTAGCTAAACCATTAATTAATTAATTATATGTAAATAATATAAGCTATTATGCATATGTTAAAAGAAACAGCTCAGGTAAACAATATAAGCTTCCATACTAAGAAAATAGAGGAAAAGAAAAAAAAGATGTAAAAGCAAAAATCATTGGTGTAGAAAAGAGACATAGAGATAATCGATGAAACAGAAATTGGTTGTTGATCTCAATAAAATTAATTAACATCTACCCAGATTAATTTTAAAAGTGACATAACAGAGTAAGAATATCAGGAATGAACGGGTTGTTATCACTACAGGTCTTAAAACATTAGAAAGACAGTAAAAATGTTTGAACAAATTTATTTTAATATATCTGACAACTCTGATGAAATGGACCAACTTCTTAAGGAACCTCCAGGCCAAGTTCACTCCAGAAGAAGCAGAAAACCTGAAGACCCCAAGTAGTTAAAAGAAATGGAATTTGTGCTCTAAGACTTCTTATTGCAAAACCAAACACCTCCAGGGGCAGGCATGCTTAGTGCTGAGTTCCACCTGACAACTAAAGAAGAAATCATTTAAATTCTATATGGTGTGGATTTCTCAAGAAAATCGAAGAGAAGAGTTTTTAGCTCAACATAGGAGAGCAGCGGTACTCTGATAGGAGAATTAAAAAAAGAAAATATGAATCAACAGCTAATTCTATCATGAACAGAGATGTGAAAGCCTTAAAAAATTAATGAGTGACATTCCGGAACATATACAGAGTATAACATACCATATACTACTAAGCATTAATACCAGAAATACAAGGTAGGTTTAAAATTTAAAAATCAGTGCAACTAACCCTATTAATAGTGTAAAGGATAAAAGGATAAAAACTATATAATTATAAATGTCAATAATTGAGAAAGTATAATACCTGTGGTAAATATTACCAGTGAACTGTAATAGAAAGTAATTTCCTTTACTTGATAAAGGCTATCTATGGAACACCAACACCTCGCATCCTTGGCCAGAAAGACTAGATTAGGAATAAGTTATGTTATGTCTGCTCTCAACAGCTCTGTTCAGATTGTCCTGGAAGAGCAATAAGGCTAGAAAATAAACCCAAGGAGGCCAGGTGGGAAACTTTACTTCAGATAACAGAATAGTTCACCTAGAGTCTAGGGGGAAATTTCAAAGCCAGAATGCTAATTGAGATAATAACACCACAAGAACACATAGTGATGGGTATTATCTGAGATGTACAATATCTTTGTGTACAAACATACAAAAAGCTCACTCATTCCTGAAATTACACAACACTAACGAGAGGAGTGGAAGAAGTCCTGAAGAGAGAGCCCCACCATGCAGTTGGTGCACGTGTAACATTTTGTCTCAGCAGTGCATGTGTGTGTAAATGGGCAAGGTTTTTTTTTTTTTTTTTAAATGTTTTTATGGAAAGACAAAAGAACTAGAACAACAAAAAGAAGAATACTCTTGAAATACTTTCCAGGAAGTCACAACAATCCAGAAGATGCAGTATCAATGAAAGGACAGCTCTATAGGCCCATGGAACTGGAGAGAGGTGCCCGAAATAGACCTACAGTCTTATCCATTGATTTTTGTTGAAAGTACAAAAATGATTAAATATTTCAAATAAATGCAAATGTATCAGATGATCCTATGAAACAATAAAACTCAATCCATAGTTTATAGAATGTGCAAAAATTAATTCAAATTTGATAATAGAAGTGTAACACTTCAAAAATTTCAGAAAAAAATTAGGAGAAAACCCTTGTTAACTTGACTTTCTTAAAAAAAAAAAAAAACAACCCACAACCTAGACAATAAAAACCTGATAAATCAGAAATACTACAATTAAGTACTGTCTTTTTGAAATGTACTGTTAGCAGAATGAAAATCAACAAAAGGAATTGGGAGAAAATATTTGCAAATCACATATCTGATAAAGGACTTGATTCTACATATAGAAGGAACTGTCAAACTCTATGATAATAGGGCAGTGAGATTGGCTCAGTGGGTAAAGTGTTTGCTGCCAAGTCTGATGACTTGAGTTTGATTCCTGGGAGCCACATGTTGGAAACAGAGAACTGACTCCCATATGCTGTCCTCTGGTCTCCACAAATAAATAAATGTAATCCAAAATTTAAAAGTGAATAATTTAAAAACCCTGAACATATTAGAGGGAGGGATTGAAAAAACACTTGGCCAACAAGACACACCAGTAATAATTACACATAAAAAGGCATTCAATATTACTAATCACTTGAGGACCACTATTAAAGAGACTAACAACATCAAAAGCCTGACAAATAAATCCTGGCAATGATGCTGAGCACACAGGAATGCAAAGTGGTCTGGCCACCTCTCAGAATCTGGACGCTTCTTAAAACATTAAACATATACATATGCTGCCCACCAACCTCTTTCCTAGGTCTTTACCCACATAACATGATAGTTGATGTTCACACAAAAATGTCCACAGAAGGTTTATACAAAACTGGTAAGTTCTAGAATGGAACAAGTGAGCAGACTGGGTGTGTCCATGTGGACACTACTATGTAACGGCTGAAGTGAGCCACAGACATACACCACAAAGTGTCTGAGATGGAGGTGCAGTATGGTAAGCCCAAATTAAATGCTATGTTCCACTCATTCATGACATTCTTATAACAGTTTATAAAAACAGAAAACAGATCAGGAACCAAAACTGGGCAGGAGTCAACTGCACTAGACCACGGAGGATCTTTGGAGGGCTGGAACTGTTTATATCCAAATTATGGCCATTAATGCTGGTTATTGAACAACATGTGTTTGTCAGCATTTACAAGAGTGTGCATTGGAGAGGACTGATTTATTGTATGTATGTTGCATCTCATTCATGTGTGTACATTTGTATGTGTGTGCATATGTATGTGAAGGCCAGGGGTGAACCTCAGGTGTCATTTTTCAGGAACTGGCTACCTCAGTTTTTTGTTTGTTTGTTTGTTTGTTTTGTTTTGCTTTTTTAAGGCTCCAGCCTGTAAAGTCATTGAAACTGTAGGGTTTCTTTGGTACTACAGCACAACATATCTTATGCTGAATAACATTGCCACTATCCTGCCCTCTCTAGAACGCTATTTTTCCAAGGCTCTGTGTAAGAGTTTTGGGTTATAACTTTTGAACATAAGAGAGAGAAAGAGTTGCCAAGGGCCTTAAATCCTGGAAGTATAGATAGCGCTGAGTTGATGGTTGGTACTCTTCCATAGGAGTGAGTCTTACATACCCATGGAAGGGCAGTGGCCCAGTTACAAAGTTGTGTTGACTCTATGGCTTGGCCACTGCGCCTCTACCCAGGAGCGGTTTTCGTCGGTCGCTACATTCTTCCCCGGCAGTCTCTCTGTGGGCTGAGCCCCTTAGGCAGCAGGAGCATCCGGAGTCGTCCAGTTTGAGATGCTGTGCCCTGGCTGGCTCCTGCACTTACAAACTATATTTTCCTGTTCAGGTTGCAGTGTTCTGTGGAAAATGTGAAGCAGAAATTGTTGTGATAAGCCCGGAGCTGAGGGGCCTCTGGGGAGCAGCCCTGGTGAGCTGGGTCACCTCATTTCATGAGGGCCAGCCCTGAGGGAGGTTCCACAGGCTTAATTAAAGCCAGCAGGAGCCTGTGTGAAGTGAGGAAAGCAAAAAACCAGGGCAGCAAAGAGCAGCAAAGCCAAACCCACCTCCGTTAGCTAGAAAGCAACCTGGGGAGTCCAACACACTTGAACCCATTCATGATCCAGTCTCTGAGCACAATGGACTAGGGCAGGGCAGCACAAAGGCATTGTGGGTAATAGACCATGGAGGCTAGGGAAGTGAGAGAACCCTAGCAGAAATGCAAGGAAGCTGACCTAAGGGAGGCTTAGCATCCCTTCTGGAAACTGTAGGGCAGAGCTGGGAGTACTCGAAGGAAAAGCAGCTGGGACTTCCCGGATGGCTAGTCTAGCCTAATTGGCCATTGAGAGATCTTGTCTCAAAATGCAAGGTGGACGGCTTCTGAGGCATGACCTCCGAGGTTGTCTTCTGGCCTGTCTACACACACACACACACACACACACACACACACACACACACAGAGAGAGAGAGAGAGAGAGAGAGAGAGAGAGAGAGAGAGAGAGAGAGAGACGCACATGTACGCACATGAACACCTGCACACATGTGGACGTGCCTCACCAACTGTCACAGACATGCACATACACAGAAGTAGAGGGGACCGGGCTTGTCTTTTTCTAATGGCATCGGCCCACCATGAGACTGGGTCCTTCTTAGGATCCGTTCCTCATAGCTCAGCTGCCAACCAAAAGTTCCACCTCCCAGCACTGGCAGGAAAGTGGTCAGATTTCAAGAAGTTTGTGGAGGATAGGCACACCAAAGCAAGGGGTGTCAAGCCTGGGGAGGAGTCATGAGCCTTCACCTCTTCAACCAGGGAAATCCTATTTTTTTTTCTGCCTAAGTGGGACCTCACTGAAAATTTAACTTTGCTTTTTAAAAATTGGTTTAAAACAATCACAGAAAATTTGAAGATCAATACTCTTAACTTTGTAGATGAGAATGAATCCACAGATGTGAAATGATTTGCCCATGTTCATGCTGAGTTCTGGCCATGGTAGGGCCAACACCCATGTCTCCTGCTTCCAGGTGAAATCTCCTTGTTATCCGCACATGCTCCTGGGCCAGAACTGGCTAGTGTGTCTTCTTCACTCCTGAGGAGCTTGGGCAGTGTTTTCCTCTCATCCAGATTCAGAACAGAACCTCAGAATTCAGGCTAGAAAGGACTCTCATTGTAGGAATAGGGTTTTTTATTTCACTAAAGAGGACAAGTCCTGGTGGAGGTGGCTCTTCCATATTGTATGGTTAGAAGCAGACTTAGAATGAGCCTGTGCCCTTCCCCTCCAACCTTCCCTCCACAGTGAATCTGTTCCTCCCCAGTCCCTTGAACTGTCTCCCCCAGATCAGCCCCAAGCACAGGTCCTGATTTCCTATGTTAGACCAGGCTCCCTCCTTCAGTCTGTTGACTCAGAACATATGGGCCTCAGAGCCAGCTAAGCATCCTTTCCATGTGTGATGCGCCCAGCTCCTCACAGCTGTGGTCTCCCCTCTCCAGTGCTTTCCAGCACCTGGTTCCAGACCATTGCGACAACGCATGCCCACAGAGAAAAGGTTATCTGACACAGAGTAGAAACGGAAGAGGTGGGAGGGATGGAGGGACCCATCTCTTCTGCCCAGTCCTTAGCTCTGTAGAACTCATCACTGCTCTCTCGAGCCCTTCAGGTCACCATGCTGATGGCAGAGGACTTGGAAGCAGCCTCTCAGGGAAGTGCTAGCTCAATCATGGAGAGAAACATGGAGAGACAGCAGCGGTGGCTTAATGTCCTGCTCCTTCATTAGATACATCCGACTCTCAGCTCCCAGCTCCTGTCTGTTCTGCAGGTGTCCCAGCACATCTACACAGCACCAGAAATTGCTCCATATGCAGTACCAGATGTTTGCTTAATAGTCAGTATAATTAGTATCTGTATATTGCATTAGTATACTTTGTTCATGCAGCATTTATATTTATACATTTAGTAATATATCTATTAGCACTTGGTTATATAATACATTATTATATGATATAAATCTTGTTATAATAATTACAGCGTGTATGTGTGTGTTCCATCATTACATGGGTTCTGGGGAATCGAACTCAGGTCTTCAGAACTGTGGGGCAAGAGCTTTACCCACTGAGCCACCGTGCCAGCCCCTGAAGTCGTTTTTTAAACTCAAACGTATGAGCCCCTGACAAGCTGTGAAAACACTTAATGGTTATCAACAGGATGCTGTGTGTCTGCAGGCTCAGCCTAGCTGGAGCACCAGTCTGGGAGTCCTGCAAGCTGCTTTAGTCTTGGAACACACCCACGGGTGTCTGAGTACTGGGAGGGTGAATCAGAGGAGGGTTCTGCCTCTCCCGTGGCCCTTTTTATGAGCCTCAATTTACTCACCTGCAATAGGGCTGAGTAAGGAAGGTGAATTAATCCTTCTTCACCCCAGGTCTGTGAGAAACAATTGGAGAAACATTGCAAAGTGTTTGCATGAACAAATTCATCTACAAAACCACCCGAATGGGCCTCTGGGGGACGACAAACAGACTTTTACAAGTTCACAGTTACTTAGCTCCG
This sequence comes from Onychomys torridus, assembly GCF_903995425.1. Taxonomy (NCBI): domain Eukaryota; kingdom Metazoa; phylum Chordata; class Mammalia; order Rodentia; family Cricetidae; genus Onychomys; species Onychomys torridus. The sequence goes on along the minus strand of NC_050449.1, from coordinate 64,917,675 downwards.
ATCAGGTGATGATGTTTTATTTCAGGAAAAAGAAAACACCATGTGCTAGCCTAGTTGCTCATGTTGGGACCGAGTGAGGACTGTCTGGGGAGGAGGGCTGCTCTGGGCTCGCCCCTGGAGGAGCAGTACCCCTGCCCAGCTAAACACTGGCAGCATCTCTGCCAGCACCCAGGGTCCTGCCACTTCCTTATCCAGATGACAGGCTTTTCCTGCCCCCTTTGGCTTCATGTAGCCTTTCTAGTATTTCATGCACATTGATTTTGTCTTCTTCTGGAAAATTTCAGAGGAAAAATGTCCTGTAAGAACTTAATGTTTTCTTTTGACATATCATAGGAAGTGGCTAAAAGCATCCTCTTCTTTGTCTTGTGTTTTTCTAACTGGCCTTCAGGAATAAGAGGACCACCCATTCTAGTTAGCAGAGGTGACTCTTTCCCCTCCTCCCTCTCCCCTCCCTCTCTTCCTTCCTCCCTCCTTCTCTTCCTCTCTTCTTTTTCCTCCTCTCCTTTTAAACATGATTTTAATGATTTATTGATTTGTAGCTCTGGGGAGCCTAGCTTGTAGCTATGTTTATAAAGCTGGAAGCTGTATCTATTTGGTGGTAAAAGTGACTTTGTCCTCCCAACAACTCAGAGGGGACAGGCACAGATTCATGTTTTATCTTAAAACTCACGTGACTGTGTTTCTCTGGATCTGAAAAGGACATAGCTCTCTGCCTCTGAGAATCACAGAGGCCTTCTAGGTCTCAAGTCTGGCTTGAATAACTTGAGCTGTGAGAGGAAGGATAAATATAATTTCTCCCTTCAGTAAGCCTGGCTTGTGCTGTAGCTACTCTCCTCCTCCTCCTCCTCCTCCTTCTCCTCCTCCTCCTCCTCTTCTTCTTTTTCCTCCTTCTCCTCCTTCTCCTCTTCTTCTTCCTCCTTTTCCTCTTCTTCCTCTGTTTCCTCCTCCTTCTCCTCCTCCTTCTCCTCCTCTTCTTCCTCCTTCTCCTCCTTCTCCTCCTCCTTCTCCTCATAGGAAAAATCAGCTGAGGATATGAAATGCGAAGCAGGGCTGGTTGTACAGTTATTGCTGTGTTCTTTTGACTTACCACTTAACTTTGGTGGGATTATGTTTGCTTATAAATAAACACAAGCGTCTTGAACTAGATCACAGTCTTTGTTTTTCTCATCAGTAGGATCCTTTACTCAAAATCTTGCACCAGGCCTCTTCATCGGAGGCCGTGGAAGTTTCTGGGACTGAAGGAAGTTGGAATATTTCTTGCCCATCTCCAATCCAGGGCCCAGGATGAGGACTGGGAGGCAGAGGAGGGTTGGTTTGTATCCCTCCCAGTTCTGGTAGATGAGGCTCTGGGGACCACAGACTGTACCCCTCTTACTGATGCTTCCTCCACCTCTCCTTCTTGGAAGAGGTGAAACTAGGACCCTCTGGTTCAGACATGGCGCCATGTGATAACGGGCCAGCCCACCCCCTGCTAGGACACCATTGCCTTCATCCTCAGCCTCCCTGTTCCTGAGGCTCTGGCAGATGGGAAAATGCCCTGAGACCTGGGAGAAGGCCAGGAGAGTGCAGGGAGCTGGTGACCTCACAGGGGAGGAGATCAAAAGAGGCTGAGCTCATCTGACCCAGGACAGCTGTGAGAACAGAGGAGGCCTGAACCACTCCAGGCAGGGAAGGCAGAGGCCCTGGAGCCTTCCCCCAGCTCCAGGTGGTACCTGCTTTCCTTCACAGTCATTTTTATGTGGGCAGATGGGGAGGGAGAGACAGGGTAGTGGATTTCTGCTTGTTTGCCTTCTTTTAATTGATTTCCTGCCCTGTCCTTTTCTCCCACCTCCTCAGACTTTACAGGAATTTTGGGTTATTCAGCGCACCCTCCTCCCTGTCAGACTAGACTTCATTTCTCGCATTCCACTCGGGCCTTGGTTCCTAGAGCCAACTGCCCCGGTTAACCTAGGTGAGATATTAAACTCTACCCGCCTCAGGGAATCACCCATCGTTGGCCCCCGAAGCTCCGGATCTCTCCCCAGTGAGGCTGAGATGATAACAGTTCCCGTGGTATTTCCAATTAAAAATTCCGGACATGCTTCCAGCCTCAGCCAGGCAGCGAGGAGGGTGACAGGGAACAAATGGTGACAAGGAGAGAGAGAAAGCTGGGAAGAGGAGGGGTGGTGGAGAGCAAGAGGAGGGAGTGATGACCGAGGCCAGAAAAGATGCTTGGAAGGATGGAGAGAGCCGAGAGAGGCAGGCCTGTCTGTGGAGAAAGGTAAAGAAAGGGCTCTGGGTCCAGCCTGGACAACAGAATCAGCTGGTTTTCTCTCGGTGTTCCTTCATGAGCACAACACAGTGTTTTAAATTACCTTTTTCTTAGAGTAGTTTTATTTAACTCATCCGAGGGCCCATCCAAATCTGTACCTGAGATCCTGCAGAAGGAAGGAGTTTCAGAGGCCTCACCTTTCAAGGAAGAGAGATCTCTCCTCTCCTCGCTGTTGGCCTCTCAACTGTGGAGAACCATGACTCCCAGACAGGCACTTGACAAATATGTTTTCTAGAAACTCATGTATCCACCAGGCCCTCGAGAAGGCAGTCCACAGGAAGAGACCAGAATGAGAGGGAGGAGGAAGGGCAGTTATGAAACATTCCCCAACAGCTGTAGAGAGAACATGCCATGCCGTGGAGGAAGTGAGAACCAGCCATTTCACATGCAGAGGAGCAAGCCAGGAATCCCTCGGTCACCCATTTCCATACAAATCATGTGGAGTCACCGCCCTCAGGGACCCTGGCCACCAGGGAGTCTCTTGAGGAAAGAGTCACATAAATGGTTTCCTGCAGTGTGCAGCCAGGAAACACCCTTAGTCAGACCTAATCTCCCTCAGATCCTTCTCCTCAGGCATCTCAGAGGCCAGGAGAGGGTGCTTTGTAGTGTGAGTGTGCCACAAACCTTCACGTGTGTGTGCCACAAACCTTCACGTGTGTGTGCCACAAACCTTCACGTGTGTGTGCCACAAGCCTTCACCACCTCTCTTCCTATCTAGGTGATGGTCAGTCCATTAAAGTTGCCAGTCAAAATTAACCATCACAGACAGACTCTGGAGTTTGGCTCAGCTCTAACAGTCAAGGGAAGGCACTGAGACTCCTGGATTGAGATGGGAATGCAGGGGTCATAAGGTGGGTGGTAAAGGGTGGCATAATTAGGGTTTCCTTTGAATGTGAGGGGAGCTGCAGTGCACAGAATGAATTCTAAGTCCAAGGTGAACGAGAGTGGACCAGTAGAGAGCGTTGTGGTGGACTAGCCAAAAGGTAGGATGCTAGTGGAGACAGCAGCAGATTCTGAAAGGTACTTAGAAACTGAAGTAAAGGGGTTCAGTGAGGGGTACAGAGATTCTCTGGATTTTTTTCTTTCACACTGGTGGGATAGGGTGTTGTTCTCTGAGGTAGATAATATGACCCGGTGTGGGAAGCAGATGACAGATTTTAGTAAGCTCTTCTCACATCTAGACTAGACCTCCCTATGTATTCTTACCTTGAGCTCAACACTGTTGCATTAATCATTATCTGTGCAATTTTGTGTTTGTTCTTTGAGTTTCCTGGAAAAGTATTAGTTCCATGAGGGTGGGACAGAGTCTGCCTTATTCTCCAGGAAATCTGCAAGGCTTGACTTGATGGCATCCAGCAAATGTTCATTGCGCAGATGAGTGACCATCTGCCTTGGCCCCATCTTGCCCATGGGAAATCTCCACTTGGAACATTCCCCAGTTCTGTAACCTCCGTGTATCCCAAACAGGATCTGTTACTAATGTCTCACGCTGGAGTTGAAAGTTATTGGGCCGGGAGTCAAAAGATCTGGGTTGAAGTCCCACTGGTTACGTGTCCTACTAGCAAGAGGTTTACAGAAGATTCAGGAGTATGATCCTCCAAGTGTTAAATAACCCGAAAACCAGGCCACAGAAACCCAACCAGCCAAATGAGCCACAATGAGTATCATATGGAAGGTGTTGACACCAGAATGCCTGAGGATGACTCAGTTTATAGTATTTCACTTCATATTTATTTATTAAATTTTTGTGGTGTGGTGTGGTGGTGGTGGTGGTGGTGGTGGTGGTGGTGGTGGTGGTGGTAGTGTGTGTGTGCAAATGCACACCCAGGGATGTATGCATATGGAGGCCAAAGGACAACCTCAGCTGTCATTCCTCAGATGTCAATCTTGTTTGTTTAAGACAGGGTTTTAATTGGCCTGGAGCACACCAAATATGTTAGGCTGACTGGCCAGTGAGCTCCAGCAATCCACCTGTCTCCACCTCCCTGGTGCTGGGATTACAGGGCCCTGTCACCAAGCCCAGCTTTCTGGGGATCAGATTTAGGTGTTCAAGCTTACAAGGCAGGCATCTTACCAACTGAGCTATGCTCCAGCACATGATGATGATGATGATGATGATGATGATGATGATGATGATGATACAGTACTATAGGAACCTCAGAGCAGACTCAGGATCTCCAAGGAAGGTTTCTCCCTAAATATTGGTTTGCTTCAAAAAGGATTTCTCTAGGGGACCTTTCACAGGCAACTGGGTCTCAGTGTTCCCTGGGAAGGGGTCAGAGTCAAAGGCCTGGGGTAGAGCTTTGGATTGTCGGCTTGAGGGAGAAGGGCTAACCTCATTCCAGAGTCTCCTTCCCATCCCAACCTGCAGTCTGACCACAGACAACAAAGACCCACAGCCTAGCCCAGGACAGGTGTCTACATGCAAAGATCAAAGCTTTGCTCTTGTCCATTTGCTACCTCCAGGATGGGACTGAGAATTGCAGGGTTGCTGTGGACACAGAAGACCAAAGCCAAGGACGCCAGAGCTAGAGGGATAAGGCCATCGACCTATCCATGAATGCTATGTAGACACAAGTTCAAATCTCCAGATGGCTTTGCTTTCATGATTTAAAAGGCTAAAACAGAATCTGGTCCTGAACATTGCTCTGGGGCCCCAGCCACCACTCACTTTCTAAAGTAAGTTTGCCCAAACTTCTGACAGTAAGAGCAGCTGTATGTGTGTGTTCGTGTGTATGTGTATGTTTACATGTATGCAAGTACATATATTGTGCATTTGAAGACCAGAAGACAACTGTAAGCATCATTCTTCATAGAGCTTGCTGATGAGGCTAGCCTAGCTGGAGTGAACCCTAGGTACCCACCTGTCTCTCTCTCCCCAGCACTGGGGTTACAAATCTGGGTCACTGTGCCCAGCCTTTTTTATTTTTTATAATATGGATTACAGGGATCAAACTCAGGTCCTCACATCTATAAGGCAAGGGCTTTAATGACTGAAACATCTCCCCAGCCAGCTTTGTTCATTTGTTCCTTACTCTTCGCCAGGCTTGTGCTGAGTGCTTCTGGACAAAACCATCCACCTTCCTTGCCACTCTGGAATGTGGCTGCAGTTCTCACCTCCCTCCCAAATGAGGGCATGAAGTGTAGACAGGACGTGCCCAGGGTCATAGAGCAGCGGTAGACATATTGGGGTTTGAATTCAGACAGCCCCAAGTTTGTAACCATCCTGTATGACTACCATTGTAGATTTTCTCTTGTCCTAAGAATGTTTCCTGCAGCTCAGTTCCCCTCCAGCTGTGACATTTCTAATCTAGAGTTCATGTTGGGTCCCCAAGTCATGTCCAATTGCAAAGCAGGCAGTGTGCAGAGGACTGCTGTGTCCTGGGGAGAGGAAATATTTTGCTTTGTGAGTGTAAATGGTGCGTGCAGGTTCTGCAAATTGTCCTCCGGGGGCTCCAGGCTGTGCTTGCAGGAAATGCTCAAGTGTCCACTCTGGACAGGACAAGCCCCAGGAGGAGGAACAGGTGCCCAGCTGCTGCTTGCTGGCTTCAATCAATAGCCGTGGCAGAGCTGAATCCCACACCTAGTGTCGCCTGCGGAGCTCTGATGCAACTCCAACACAGCAGTGGTGAACTCTCTGGCCATGGCATGATGTCTCTCAATAGTAATCAACCAAGATAAACACCAGGACATAGGAATTCAATCTGAAAGTGCGCTGATCAGCAGAACACAGCGCATAGAGGACTGTACCAAGACCTATCTTAAAGTAACAGATGTCCATGCTTCCAAATTAGTGCTTTTTAACCCCTCTTGAAGTTGCTTGGATTAAAATCTACTTCCAAAGAAGCCTGGAAGCAATACGCTGCAAGCTTTCTCCTCTTGACATCAATCTTCCAGCTGTTGCTTTGCTAGGATTAATTTGCCTCTGAGGGGTTTCAACACCCTCCTCCCTAGTGGATTTTCAGAGCCTGTAATGTCATGTAATCGGGACCGTGTTATTTTTGTCTGAGTCTCTGGGAGTGATGTAAGAGGGGAAAGAAACTAGCTGACTTCCAGCCATTGGAGCAAAGGTTAAATTAGTCTTGGCCCTTCACCAGCTGGACAGATCACTGTCCAAGCATTTGCTGCTCACACACACACACACACACACACACACACACACACACACACACACCCACACACACCATGGAAGTCCTCTCCCTTTCTTTTGAAATTGCTTTCCCTAAGATATCCTTGCCCACCCACAATGTCCCAAGTAATATGTCTATACATCTGTCCCTTTCCATGCCCTACCATCTTCATGGTGCTACTTATGGAGCTTCTGTGTTTGGGATAGTCATGGCATAGAGCTGTGGATGTATGGGGAAGGACTTCCATCACTCTGTGGCTGTGGAGGACACACTACCGGGTTCCTGGTCCTGTCAGCAGTGCAGAAGTGGGTATCACGTAGACCTCAGAAACACCCTTGTGGCTTTGCAGTTCCCACTTAACTGCCAAAGAGTACAAGCCCCACAGCTGCCTACCCCAGGAGCAGGTCCACTTGCAAGACACCAAAGGACTGTCAACAGCTTCAAGCTTACACTTCCAGCAAGCCAGTCTGGAAACCCGGAAATGCATCCTCAAAGACTATGTCTCCATGGTCACTATTTGCTTTGCATTCTAAATAACTGCAGGACATGAGCTGTGCCTGTTGCATAATACCCCAGACCTGGTGCCTATCTGTTTTATTTTGGCTATTTTTCTTTTGTTAGTAAGCAGGAACTCATCGAGTGGCCTTAGGGTTGAGTGCAGGCTCTTGAGAAAACATCTCTTCAGGAACAGGAGACACAGTGACATGGTAAAGTGGACTGGGACTATGGAACTCAAAGACAGCAGAAATTTACTGAGAAATCCTCAAGTCCATGCAAACCACCATGCGTTATTTCCTTAGCAAGTCCAGGAGGAGAGTCTGCGGAACAGGCCCAGGTTCCTGGAGTGAGAAAGCTGTCTGAGAGGGTCAGGGTGGGCCTGCCATGCTACTCTGAACTGTGTCCCAGCAGTGGGTGATAGGTCCAGCTCAGCTTCTTCCTCTGTGCAATAGAGCAAAGGCACACTTCTGTCCTACAGACACAGGGTCACTGGAAAACAGAAGGTGCTTACCAGGTCACCACTCTGTAGCACTATACCAACACCACCAGCCACCTTGGCATCTACCCATTAATTGTCCATTCAAGAGCTGAGGAGGTCCCATGGCCCCACTACCCACCCTTCTCAGGCATAAAATGAGTCACAACAATCCAGGTGTGGTGCAAGCCTTGACTCCCAGGACTCAGAAGGCAGAGGCAGGGGCATGGCTGAGCTTCTGTGTTTGGAACTGGCCTCATTTGCAAGATGGTTCTCTGTTTTCTCAGTTCACTGACTAGGTTCTGCAAGACTTGAGAGTCCACAGCTGCAGGGCCAGCCTCTCCTGCCATTCTGGGGCTTCTGACCCTTTCTGAGCCGAGGGGTACTGGGTGGTTTGTAAAATAGCTTCAAGGAAGCAAAACAACACTTTTGTTTTTGTTATTCAATGGAAGCTTTTTATTCAATCAAACACTTTTACTGAACCCTTAAGAACCTTGGAAAAGATTCTGGGTCAGCACAAGGTTTGAACAAGATCTTTGCCAGCAGATGAGTCCAGGGGCGTGGACCTCCACACCTCCTTTCCTCCAAGCTTTTCATTGGTGGAGGAGAGAGGACTGGAATGCAGTCCCAGATACCACATGGTCCAGGAGAGCAAGAGTCGCTGCTCTCGCTTCCATCAAAGAGAAGCAATGTGGACTGGGCAAGCACAGGCATGTTTCCACTATTTACTCATGAAAACCTACCCCAGTTCCGTGAGTTAACCGCAGCTATTTTGGAGGTACGCTGTTAGGCATTCAGGCACCGAAGCCAAGCTGTCAATGGTGGTTTTATTATCCCTGTCACTAATCTTCACTGACTTTTATATATTCTGTTCTTTAATTTCCCCATCAACCGACACACAGAGCAACCAGGACATAGGAACAGACCAAAAGTCATTTCTACTAGCCTGAATATTGATGGAGATTAACTTGTGTGGTTAAGAACAACTGTGACAGCCTCGGCCAATTTCAAATGAGTAGCTTCCACAGAGGGGACCCTGCTTAGAAACAGGGGCTAAGCTGGAGTTCTAGATGTAACCAATGTCTTTTCCGGGAAGTTGCTGTCAAGAAACAATTGTCTAGTGGGTGGTTCCAATACCCACCTCAGGCATTTGGGAAGCTGGCATTTGGGTCTCCCATCTGAGCATTAGCCCTGTTTAGTTCCTGAGGTCATATGAGGTGTGTTCAGGGTGGCCTGGCCACAGATGCCAGGCACATGGACCTCAAAAGGGAAGTTCTCAAAAGTGCCACTCCAGACTCCTGCCCAGGTAGGTGAACTGATCTGGTGTGTCCAAAGGAGGCCTGGGGAGGCCTCTGGTTTGCAAGTATTCCTGTGGATCTGATGCACAGAAGGGTTTAGGAGGTCTACCTGCACCCCACCTCTCACCTTGCCCTGGTGTAATTTAGGGTAACACCTTCCTAGTTGTCTAAGGGACTTAGAGTGTGTGTGGAGATGACCTGCCACTGGTGTTCAGCCGCTCTGAGAGCTGGAACTTGGCATGTGTGGGCAGTCCACAGCCTCGTCACATGGAAGTCATTTGTCACAGATCACTCTGTGTGCATGAGAAAAGGGGTGGCCTACCACTTGTAACAGAGCTGCTCTCACAAACACCAGGGCTTTCCTCAGACCGAGTCTACAGGCGAAGCCATGCCCTTCAGCTGCCCCACAGTGCCTCGGTGGGAGGCCCTTTATCTTGAAGTCGACAGAGCAGAGTCACCTTATCTGTTATCCAAGGCACAGGTCAGAGGGCAGCTGAAGGGCGGAGTCACAGGCCAGCCAGGAGAAACACCTCAAAACAGCAGTGTTGGCTGGACCGATTGCTGTTAGTTCACTCAAGAACTTACCAAGAGTGGGAGGTGGTTCCCAGCCTTGGCAGCAGGTGACACTGGACAGCAAGTTGTTTCCTTTAATATGGATCATTGAGTGTTTGGGATTTCCTGTTTTCTGATCAGATATATAATAGGCTAAGAATTTTTTCTCAAACTCAGTTATGTAGCCGAGGCTGAACCTTGAATTTCTGATCTTCCTGCCTCCCACTCCCACACCCAAATGTTGGTATAATAGGACTGCACCGCCATGCCTGTTTTCATATGGTTCTGAGGATCAAACCCAGGGCCTGATACATGCTAGGTGAGAACTCTTATCAACTGAGCTACATATATCAACTGAGCTACATATCCAGCCTGAAATATTTTTATCACTTTATCTCCAAGAGTGGAGAATTCATTAAAAAATTTAAACAGGGTTGAAGAGTTGGCTCAGAGGTTAAGAGCACCGACTGTTCTTCCAGAGGTCCTGAGTTCAATTCCCAGCACCCACATGGTGGCTCACAACCACCTGTAATGAGATCTGGCGCCCTTGTCTGTATACATAATAAATAAATAAATCTTTAAAAAAATTTTAAAAAGAATATAGGATTCCCATTTAGGTATAGGAAGTAACTGAAGTTTAGGAAGAGAAGGAGAGAGGAGGGGGGAGGGGAGGTAGTGAAAAGGAGCGAAGAGAAAGCGAAGTGGGAGGAGAGGAAGGAAGGGTCTGGAGTTTTACTTTGGACTGGGTAAATAGGCATAGTTCTACCTCCTCCCCCAGGTCTTTGACTTCTTGTTACAAATGGATTGCTCCAGAGGGTAAAACATCGGGCTATGGACCAGCAGGAACAGCGGCTCCCACTAAGAGAAGAGGGTCTCCATCCAAAGACTCACAGTGCTGGCGGAGAGCACTCCAGCCTCAGCGAACCACAGACATTCTACCCTTAAACACTCAGGGCTTAATTTCCATAGGATTCAAACCCCAGAATCCCATAGAGACAGACCTTAAAACCACAAGTTCTTCAAGGTGGACTGGAACCTGGACTGACTGATGAGGTTTCCAGAGAGGTTGTGTCCTGCCACAGCTGTGTTGGCTCTGACCCCAGGATGGTGACCCCATACCTTTAGTGTGCCTCCTATTATCCTTTTCAACTGTGAATGACTAAACCAACCAAAGGAATTGATCTGTGTCTTACCCATGACTCCTTGGTGCTGGCAATGAGCAATAGCACTTTGCATTTCTTTTTCAGGAGCTCTGGTCTCACCCCAGGCTCAAAATTGAGCCATTTGAAGAGAGAGAGAGAGAGAGAGAGAGAGAGAGAGAGAGAGAGAGAGAGAGAGAGAGAGAGAGAGATTCTTTACTGGTGCCATGTTCAAGGCTGAGGAGGTTTCCAGGAGGCCAGCTCACGTTTCAACTGTCTCTCTTTGGAGGGCGTCAAAACCTCTGCTTGGTCTCCACTGTGCTCAACTAGCTTGTATCATAAGCCTGGTCCCTTCTGCAGCTGAGAACAACTCAGGGTTCAATTGCTTTGTTCTGAGGAGATGTCACATATTGTCTCCCTTACTCTTGATGTTACTCAGCTTTCTGTAGCCATAGCAAGATACCTGAGACAGCAACCTTTCTGGCTTCAGAGCCCAGACCATGACTGGACAGATTCATTACTTTAGAGCCTCTGGTGGGGATGACAGCAGACACCTCATAGCCAGGAAGTGTACCAGAAGAGGAAGGGGAACAAGGTCCCCTTGAACCAAGTGCAATTTGTCCTCAAAACCATTTGTAGCATATTATTTCTTATTCTTTCTCAGGAATTAGTCACCAATAGTGATCTGACAAGCAGATAACCCCACTGAACTAAGAACCTCCCACTAGCCCATGTCTCCAACAGAACCATTTAGATGGAGCCAAACCTTTAGCACATGGGCCTTTGGGGGACACTCAACATCTACCTTGTAGTATCCCTTGCTTCTTTCTCTCTTCCTTTTGTCTGTTCTCTCTTCCTTCTGTCCACCTTTCTTCTTTCCTTCTTTCCTTTCCTTTCTTCTTTCCCTTTCTCTCTCTCCTTCCTTCCTTCCTTCCTTCCTTCCTTCCTTCCTTCCTTCCTTCCTTCCTTCCTTCCTTCCTCCCTTCCATCCTTTCTCATAACTTACTTCCAAATCCAGGGAACTGAGGCCTCGGCACATGAAAAGCCTCCCACACTACAGGTAACTAGCTAGTGGCTTCCCTTACCAACTGGAGACTGGAATTGATTTCTTTTCTGGGGAAAGGCCAGTTTCACAGCAAACATGGTAAACAGTCTGCCTTTTCTTCTTCCCATAATGAAGGCGATTCTTCTGAAGCTGGAGAGGCGCGATTTGTTCTCCAGGCCATTCATACCGCAGTCTTTCTTTTGCTTTCTCAGGAACTCATGTCATGACGGCCTCTCTGACAAGCAGACATGAGCCCAGCATCAGGGGCCAAGCCACAGCCATATCGTGTCCGTTCTCCATCAAGACCGAAGAGAAGTCACTCGAGGAACAAGCTTGTTAAATCTTTATTCTTGTGAGTGGCACTTAGTACCTGCTACAAGCTTCCAGCCATGGAGCGGGAAAGACATTCCACAGACACATTCCCAGCTATCTCTAAAAGATGGTCGGCCTAAAGAATAACAACGATGTGCGGTGTGATGGTGAGAACCTGACCACTCCAAGTCCTCCAGGCCGAGGTTGGTAGAGTGAAGGCAGCTGAGCTGGTAGTCCAGGCTCCATCCATCACCTTCAAAGCCGGTCCTGCACAGGGCCTCTCCTGGGGTGGGCTACACTGGGCCAGGGCCTCTCCTGGGGTGGCCTACACTGGGCCAGGGCCTCTCCTGGGGTGGCCTACACTGGGCCAGGGCCTCTCCTGGGGTGGGCTACACTGGGCCAGGGCCTCTCCTGGGGTGGCCTACACTGGGCCAGGGCCTCTCCTGGGGTGGGCTACACTGGGCCAGGGCCTCTCCTGGGGTGGGCTACACTGGGCCAGGGCCTCTCCTGGGGTGGCCTACACTGGGCCAGGCTTCGCCATTTGCATTTCTTTGTTTTCACTGTTTTCTCTTTGCACATCACCACCTGTTGTACCCCAAGTCCATTAAACTGTTCTCAGGAGAAGATGCCTCCTTTTCCCACAGCTCCCCTCCCAAACCTCAGCCTCCCCTGGGCGGTGTTCAAGGCAGGGCTCTTTCTTCCAGGCACATGACTCTGAAGACCAAAGCTCTTCCAGTGTTCTCTCTTATTTACCTGTGGGTACTTAAGCCTTCCTGGACACACCTGTCCCACTCCAAGTCTCCCTTGATTGAGCTCTGGGGATTAGAGAAAATGAAATGACTAGGTCTCTTCTCAGGTACTTGCTAAGGGGCTTTAGAGGGACAGAGACCGATCAACTCACAGGGTTAAACAGATCAGATCTGCACACAGCACCAGGGAGCCCAGTGGCTCTGTTCCCAAAGTCCTCTTACTGATTCCCATGGCAAGGAGTGATCTCCATCTCCACCAGATGGGCACCTGGTGGAGGAAGGCCCCTCCCCCAGCTCTCAGAATACTCAGAGGAATTTTTGAAGCATTTCCTAAGTATTAGCTCCATTGAGTTATGTTTATCTGCTACCCAAAAGTACTATATGTTATTTTGACCACTAATGTACATTAAAAGAGAACTTTTTAAAAGTATGATAACCAGATTTTCTGAAACAAGCTCAAGATTAATACTTCATCAGCGAAGCAAAATATCTGGAAGTCATGCTGTTCTGAAATATTCTAAATGCATACATACTGTTTGTATATCTATTCATCTAAAGCAGTGGTTCTCAACCTTCCTAATGCTGTGACCCTTTAATATGGTTTCTCATGTTGTGGTGACCCCCCCAACCATATAATTATTTTCGTTGCTACTTCATAACTGTATGAGTCGTAATGTAAACATTTATGGAGATGGAGTTTTGCCAATGGGGTCACGTCCCACAGGCTGAGAACCGCTGATCTAAAGGCTGCCTGGACCTGCCTCCATTCCAACTCTGGAAAACAAAACGGTATTGCAAACTTCTTAAAGTGCTTGTTTTTTATTTTATTTTATTTTTAAGAGATTTTCTTTTATTTGTGCGTACATATGTGCACACTAAAACCTGCAGAGGCTAGAAGAGGAAGTTAGAGACCTTGAAGCTGGAGTTGCAGGTAGTTGTGAACCACCTGATGGGGTGATAGAAACTGACCCCCACTTCTCTGCAAGAGTAGTGAATACTCTTAACTTCTGAGCCATGTCTCCAGTCCCTGAAATTGCTTACCTCTTAAAGATGAACTTAAAAGCTGCCATTAGTGGTTTTTTTGAGATTTTTTTAATGTGTATGGGTATTTTGCTTGCATGTGTGTCTGTGCATCACATGTGTGCAGTACCCTTGATGTCAGATTCCCTGGAACTGGAGTTACTGTTAGTTGTGAGCTGGGAACCAAATCTGGGTCCTCTGGAAGAGTAGTCAGTATTCTTAACTGCTGATCTCTCTGGCCCCTAAAAGTTCATTTAATTCAGTAGAAAATGAAATCATCTCTAAAACTTGGGAAAATGACCCAAGATTTTCTCAATTTCTTCTTCTGTATTTTGGAGTCAGGATGAGACCAGATGTGGCAGGTTTGGGAGCTGATGGGATACTAACCACAGCACCTCGACCACAACCGTTAGGTGTCATATTCTTGGAGCACCGACTGAGAACAAGAAGAAGAGAATCACCAAACCCATACCAATTTTTCTCTCTGGCCCCAAGCAGAACATTCATGCTGTGCATGGAATTTTTACTGGAGTCGTGCCTCTCCTAAGGAGGCCTGGGGAAAGGTGTGTGAAGGATGGGACAGCAAGGTGTTTTGAAGGGAAGTGTGGGCTAGAGATTTCTGAACACTGAAGAACTTGACTTTGTATGTCAGAGAAGTAACCCAACCTGATCCGGGCTTCCAAGTTCAACAACCACATCCCTTAGACAAGCATCAAAAGTGCTGGCCTTAATTTCTTTATCAGTTGATGAGAGCAGGCTAACTGTGACCCTCTCCAATGCCAACATGTTTTATATCTACGGCACAGCAGCTGCATCTGATCCTCAGCTGCTGACTGAGCCTCTGCAGCCACCTTTGTTGCCTCCTCCCTGCTGATGCAGCAGCCTGGGGGGGCCTTCACACCCTGCCAGTCACCACTGCCTCAGAAGCCTCCATGTAGGGAGGCAAATGCTTTTTAACTGGGTCTCTATCATTCTATTTTACCAATAAACACTCGGGAGCCAGATGCTGGGGTGAAAACCTGCTAGCTCAGGGAGGCAGAGAAAGCAGCCAGATGACCCTCCTCCACTGTCATCTCAGAGAGTTTTCTCCTATCCTGTCTGAAACAAAGCTCCTCCAACTGGGTGTCCCTCCCTTCTACTTCCTGTGTCCCCAGGTCTCTCTCTGTTCTCCTGACTTCCCCTCACTCTCTGTGACTACTTCTAGTCAACTAGGTGTCTGCTTCCCCTCTTGACCTATGGTTGTCCTTATTTAAATAATGCCATCTCAGGGTTCACTGTGTAATCAGATACCCTGCAACAAACAGGCAATGATTATCCAGCCTGCAAGAGGAAGGAGGGGGTGACTGTGTGGATTACAGCACTGAGGCCTTCCACACACCAGACACTGAACTGTTAACATGTGAGACTCATGTGTTCACACAACTCCCCTTTGGCAAACACTGTTACATTCATCTGGAAGATAGGAAAATGGAGGCAAAGTGAAGTTTGATGGCTTGGCATGGCTCAGAGGAAATGGTAGAGCAGGTGTACACCCAGGTGGGCTGGCTCCAGAGTCAGGGCCTCTGAGTGCCCCTCAGGTGGATGGAAGTTATTGGATATACTTGGTATTTTTCATGTAACTTATCAATCAACTTAAACAAGTCTGAGAACACGTTCTTAAGATAAATTGAGGCTCTCTGCATAGAGTTCAGATGCCCTTTGATCCCCTCCCCTCAGGCTGTTCCCTAGGAGTAACTGCTGATGTTCATCCAGCAAGACCCTTCCAAGCCTTTCTCTACTCCCCAACAATCATGTTTTCACACCATGCACTGGCATGTTTGAGTGCATTTACAGCTTAGCAGGATCTTTGTCTGTCTGTCTGTCTATATGCATATGTGCACATGTATTGAAAGAAGCTTTTTTTTTCTTTCTTTCTTCTTTTTTAGCTTAGCAGTTTGTTAAAACAGTCCCATTCTCTCGGTTCCTCTCCCATGGAAAGGAGTTAGTAAGTACAGTCTGCTCTGCTGGAGAGCTACACAGAGTTTATTTAAAGCAGCTCTAAGGCCAGCTCCTCAGTGAGAGTCTGCACTGCTGTCAGGAAGTCTGCTTGGAGGCCAACTGACCTCTTAGATTCATTCTGATGACTGACCTCTTAGATTCATTGTGATGACTGACCTCTTAGATTCATTCTGATGACTGATCTTTTAGATTCATTCTGACAACTGATCTTTTAGATTCATTTTGACGATCACACATTCACATTATTTGATCAGTTTTCTGCTGATGTGGCCTTTTTGTACTGATTTGGTGGGCGCTCTTGATGTTTAGATATGGATATTTTGTATGTTATGTATATTTCAAGTATTTTCTTCTGGTGTATTGTGTGCATATTTTCAAAGACTATTTATGAAATGTCCTTCATCATTGTCAACGATCCCCATAATGTGGGCATACGGTGTGTGGTATTTTTTTCCCTTCATTTTCTTTTTAATTTAAAATACCTATCTATCATCTATCTACCTACCTACCTATCTATCCATCTATCTACATATCTATCATCTCTCTCTCTCTCTCTCTCTCTCTCTCTCTCTCTTTCTCTCTCTCTCTCTCTCTCTCTCTCTCTCTCTCTCTCTCTGTGTGTGTGTGTGTGTGTGTGTGTGTGTGTGTGTGTGTATGTGTGTATGTGTGAGTGTATGATGGGTGATGTTGTGCATGTATGTTGTGGAGGTCAGATGTTGACTTTGGATGACCCCTCAATCACTCTTCACCTTGTATTTGAGGCAGAGTCTCTCACTTGAACCCTGAGCTTTCAACTAGTCCAGCTCAACAGCTTACTGGATGTCATCTCCTCCCCCTGAGCCCTACCTAGGATTATGGGAACGATGTCAAGCCCATGCAGCATTAATGTGAGTGCCTAGGGTTTGAACTCTGGTCCTCACACTTGAGCATCAAATTCCCCACTGATCAAATTTACTCACTGAGCCATCTCTCTAACCTTCTTCATAGGAGAGGAATACACAGTGCAGAGGATCAGCAACGTGTCCTGAGTCTCACATACAGGGCAAAGCCAGGGTTGGAAGCATGCCTGACTCGAAACAGATCCAGTCCAGTTACCTCTCTCTCTCTAACTAGTGGCTCTCCCAGCCAAACGCAAAGATTATTGTTTCACAGCTCAGGTCATTTTGTGACAGGAAGTAAGAAAAGATGCACATTTAACCAGGAAGTTCTCATTTGTGTTTTAATGAGTGTCATTGAGTTTGACACCTAAAAAAGACCTAGGAAGGATAAATCAATCCACAAGCCCCAGGATACGGGAGCTAAGTCATGCTCACAGTGAAGCACCGGAGCCCAGCACAGGGCCTGGGAAATGAGGGTGCTAGGAATCTGTGAGTGAAGGTCATGCCTCTGGTAGTCTGGAAGTCTATTTTTCTGGAATTGTTGTCTGTACGCTTCAGTGTCTTTGGAATCCCCCCCACCACTCCACACCCGCTTGTGCCCTTGGCTTCAGGCTGGTTGCTGTGTGGGATCCTGCCCTGCCCTACTCTGCCCTGGGCTGCTTCTTCCTGTCCATAGTTCTTCTGGGGGCTCCGGCAGAGCAGCCCTTAGTCCACTGGCCAGCCTGGGATACCAGAGAAACCTTGATGAACCTCCCCGTCTTATGGTCTCCGAGTGAAGGAGGAGACCTGGCATTGGGGCTTCTCCTCTGGAATCATGCCTCTCCCAGCAAGGCCCATTCAGAGTGGAATGGGTTCTTGCACCCTGCCAGCACCTTCCTGCTTTCTTAAAGCACCCTTGGGAACCTGCCCTTGCCTGGTGGACAGGTGCTTTCCTCTCCAAGTAGACTTCAGACACGTAGGGTTTTCTTCTCTAACGAATCTCTGCTGCTCTCACCCTTTTCTTCTGAGAAGCTACATGCCACAGCGAGCCAGCATAGGGTCCAGGATCTGAGTTTCAGACAGGCCTGCCTGTGAGTCGTCTACCTACCTGCCACTGGACCAAGAGAAAAAGCCCTGTACGCAGTGGACTGCATGGTAAATCTGTGTTCCCACTCTCTGACCTCTGACCTTCACCTATCCTTCTAAAATCCCCTTTGGGAGCAAGGAGGTATTAAATAATTCAAATGTCATCCTCTCCATAAGATTTATCTCCAAAATGTCATCAGTTCTTTCTCCCTTATCAAAATTTATCACCGTCTTCCTCTGCCTCCCCAAGAACCTCTTCTCATTGCTAACGGAGGATTACCATGTAATGTTACAGAAATTTTCTGTTTCCTGTGTCCGACCTGTAATGTGGGGTATCTCAGGACCAGTACTTCCCTTATACAGCTCCCCACATCCAGCACAGGGCCAGACTCTGGGCACAGAGCATGCTATCTTTGTTGAAAGTATGGAAGAAGGCAAGAGCACAGCGAATGAGCAGCTGGACATGGGCATGGATTGTATGGGAAGAAGGAGGCCATTGTGTAGAGTAGGAAGGATGCCATGTGAGCGAGTGGGTTGGAAAGGAGACCTCTGGAGACTGGAGAGTGGTCTGGAAGAGGCTGACGGGTTAGGGCTCCATGATCGCTGTTGGTACCAATGCAGTCAGGAAGAACTCTGATTTCTGGCTCCCACATCATTGTTCTGATATTCTCTCCAATCTCATTTGTTGTCAATAAAATGGGCTTACTCACAGCTCTCACCCCAGGGAGTGGTGAGATTTAGGCACAGCAATGTAATGGAGAAGTCTGGTGTACACAAGGGACACATGTGGAGAAGAATAGCAGCCCCGAGCCCTGAGGCTACAGAGCAAGGCCAAGAGCATGGAGTCAGCGCACAGCTGGGACCAGAACCCAGGTGCCTGGATCCTAGTGGGGGCTCTCTCCCACAGCGCTGGGGCCATTCCCAGGGCCCTCTAGATTTTCAACAATGCGAAGGGATTCTTCCTATACTCACACAGAAAGCCTGCACTCAGGCCCAGCTCTGAGGCAAGCCAACTGGCTGGGATACCGGAGGCAACCCAGAGATGAAGTCAAGGGACCCAAGTGCTGAAAAGATAATTTGTCCAGAAACCAGACCCCTGGTGTGGCCTCACTGTGTTATTTATTGACTAAGAGCAGGAGAATGTGAAGACACAGAGTGCTAGGACAATTAACAGACAAGCTGCGAGCTGTTTCTGACTCTAGTCCCAGGAGTGAGGGGCTTTTACCCTCTAGCATCTGGGGTAGTTTTTCAGATACATAATCAGTCAGCTTTTGGAAATGATCTCTGCATTCCAAGTTCCCATGTCACAAAGGACAGAAAGAGAGAGAAAGAAGCAGAACTACAGAACTCCCATTTTCCCAGGGACCTGGGGAGGGCTGCCTTCTGCCTTGACCAGCCAGCTGCCTTCTCAGGCAATACCTGAGGCTCTCCCCTGTTGTCACTCTGGGGGTAGACACCATTCCCAGCTTGGTTCCAGGTCAGAGGGAGAATTCTGCTTTCCTTTCTGAGAGGGGAGAGGCTGGGAGGCACACAACTATTGCTTTCAGGTCCCTGAGCAGTGCTGGCCTTCAGCAGGATGTCAGCCAATGTACACCGTGTCTCCAGGGTATGCCTGGCAGAGAACTATGCAGAGCAGGCCCCGGGCTTGTCTTAAGAGCAGCTGCAGCACGAATACTCGGGGTGTTTGAGACGTCAGAGAACATCTCTGGAGAGCTATCAAGAAACAAGATGGGGTTTGTCTGGGGAAAGATGGACACGACAGGGAGATGTTCCATGTACAAAACATTCTTCCTTTTGAAGACTGAATCTAAAGTTTGGAATTACTAGTAATAATAACTAAAATAATTCAAATTTAAAATAAGACCAATACATTGCACTCAGGACCTCCTCCCCTCTCCCCAGTTCACTTGAGTGACTCTCCAGAGAGAAAATGGGGAGACATTTTCGAGCCAGTTCACTGACACGACTCTGCCTCTAGTTCAAGAGCCACCATCCTCGAGGGGCACACTTCTCTCCCCAGCGCAGACCCCCTGTTTTCACAGATAACAAAGCTGAATTCTGAAAGGACGTTTACGGGGCCATGGTGAAAAGGTGGACCTGATGTAAGGCTTCTCTTGGGGAGAGGACAGCAAGGAAAATCCAGGCTAGGCGATGGCTTAGTTGGTAAAAGATGAATGAGCCATTGTGCCTATCCTCAGTGCTGCACAGACTGAGGCAGATGTGTCCCCAGAGCCCCCTGGACAGCTAGTCTCACGGAATAAGTGAGACTCAGATTCCATGGGAGACCCTGTCTCAAAAGAGAAGACAGAGTGTGATGAAGAAAGACACATTGCCTGAAATCACCTATACACACATGTACATGTGCATACACAAATGTACAAGAACCAACACACACACACAGGCACACACATCCATATGAACATGTCCACACAACACACACACACACACACACACACACACACACACACACACACACACACACATCTGTTTTTTGTTTTGTTTTATTTTGGTTTGGTTTTTTGAGACAGGGTTTCTCTGTGTAGCTTTGAGCCTTTCCTGGATCTCACTCTGTAGACTAGGCTGGCCTCGAACTCACAAAGATCCACCTGTCTCTGCCTCCCGAGTGCTGGAATTAAAGACGTGCACCACCACTGCCTGGCACACATCTGGTTTTTAATGCCTGGATTTTAATAGTCACAATGGTCATCCCCTGCCCCTCATCATCTTTTTTTTCTTTTTCTTTTTGTTGTAATTATTTTTTTAATAATTTACTTATTTGTATTTTATGTGCATTGGTGTTTTGCCTGTACAGATGGATGTCTGTGTGAGGGTGTCGGATCCCCTGGAACAGGAGTTGGAGACAGTTGTGAGCTGCCATGTGGGTGCTCAGAGTTGAACCCGGGTCCTCTGGAAGAGTAGCCAGTGCTCTGAACCTCTTCAGCCCCCATCTTTTTTCCTTGATGTTTCTTTCTTCACAAAAAGACTTTTGTCCAGGTTTCATAGTCTGTAAAACTTTTGCTTTTTGCAAGTTAATCTTATAAGCCAAGTGATCATGTATTTAAGGGCACATTAATGGGCTACGAAGATTCTTTGTGGAACTTTCTGGACCATCTGCCTTTAGCTACCTCATCTTATTCTTCAGCAGGATACCAGCTTTTTCCAAAGGGCAGCCAGGAGGTAGAGGAGGAAAGGTACCGTACTGAGGCTCAGAACCCCAGACATAAGGGTTGGTCCTGTGGGAGTCACTTCTTTTAATTTTTTTGGCTGTATCTGAAAACTGAGGGCATTAGACTAAATATTCCCCAATGCCCTCTTTACATCTTAAAATACCATCATACTCCTGCAATTCCTGCTGAAATTGACTTTATGTTTGAATCACAGTGAGACTTACTGTTCCTTTAGGAAGTCAGCTCCTTGTACCCACCATGTCTGTATCTCTGAGAAACAGGAGTGTGTGCTGTGCCATTTCAAATCTGGGTGGGTGGCCAATTTTAGTCTCAGTCAGAAAAAAAGAAAGAGCAGCAGAGATGAGAAACTGCCTGTTGGAGTTGCAGAGGACCCAGTGTGGATAGCTGTTCATTAGCTTGGACATGCCTGGCCCTGGTCAGCCCTGCCTTGTAGAGAGAGGAAAGCAAGGTGTGTGTTGGAGAAAGGGCAAGGCGGGGCAAGGCGGGGCAAGGCGGGGCAAGGCGGGGCAAGGCGGGGCAAGGCGGGGCAAGGCGGGGCAAGGCGGGGCAAGGCGGGGCAAGGCGGGGCAAGGCGGGGCAAGGCGGGGCAAGGCGGGGCAAGGCGGGGCAAGGCGGGGCAAGGCGGGGCAAGGCGGGGCAAGGCGGGGCAAGGCGGGGCAAGGCGGGGCAAGGCGGGGCAAGGCGGGGCAAGGCGGGGCAAGGCGGGGCGGAGCTCCAGTGTCCATTGCCTTGCAGATTCTGTGGTCCTAGTTAGGAGGAGGAGGAACCTTGATTTAAGGCCTCGTTCCTGCCAGAATACAGGTGTTATTGAGAAAGTAACACTTCAAGTCTTATCAGCCATATACCTTGAGTGTGTGTGCATGCTTGGATGGACATATAAAACATTATTATGGACAGATTTTCTAAAAATGTATAGTAGTAACATATACAAAACACAAAACTCCCCATTTTAACTACACTGAGTGAATAGTTCTGTGGCATTGAGAACATTTACCCTGTGGGCTGCCGTTACCACTCTCTGTCTTGCCTACTTGAAGCTCTGCACCCATGGAACACAGCCACATTCCTTGCTCCAAACCCAATGCCCACCATCCATCCATCCATCCATCCATCCATCCATCCATCCATCCACCCATCCATCCATCCACCCATCCATCCACCCACCCATCCATCCATCCATCCATCCATCCATCCATCCATCCATCCATCCTTCGGGTGACTCTAGGAACCTCATCAAAGCAGAATGCTTTAGCATTTGTCTTATTTTACTTCATAAAGTGTCTTAAGATTCATTAAGACATTCATATTTTAGCTCATCTCAAGATTTCCTACCTTTCCAGGGCTAAAGTTGAAGAGTGTATATAATAATGCGTATATTGACACATATCATAATTTTTACATTGTCAGTTACAATGAATAGAATAACTGTAAGCACCAAGAGCAGAGAGTTAGTCACTTGGGGATGAGGTAGGCGGGGAAAACTTGCAGTATGCTTTCATTTTCAACAAGAAGAGTGTGGCTGGGACTCACTACAAAGAAAAAAATATAAAAAGAGAAATACATAGCCTGTTTCTCATCATGCTTTGCTTATCCATCCCTCCACTAGTGGATATGGGCAGCTTTTGCCTTTAGCTTTCATAAATACGACTGCTATTAACATGAGTGTACACACATCTGTTCAAGTCTCTGCGATGACACGTATTCATGGTCCTGAGAGGACCCATTTTTGGCGCATTGTGACTTTGAGGGCAAATGCCTCAACTCGAGGATTTTGCACAGCCTTCAGTGGAGCTGGTCCCCTGCCCTCATAGCTTTGAACCTGTTAACACCCTGGCCCTGACTCCAGCAGGCTGAGTCCCATCACCCTGTGAGGCCCCCTAGTGGGCAGCTGTAGCCATATCTACAGGTTCCCCTTTCTTTCCAGGACATCGTGGCTGCTCTACAGAAGGCTTTCTCTTTACCAGTGTCATGGCTTCCTGCCCCTCAGCTGAGGACACAGATATGTGACTCAAACCCATGTAAATAAGCACATATCCTGGAGTCTTAATGACCTTCAAAATCAGAAAGAATTCACTTGGAGGGTATGGAAACCTCTGTCCTGGAGACAAACTTTAAAAGTTACCCAAACATTTCTAAACAATGTGTTGAATAGACAAGATTCAGATTGTGGCTTAATTTCCTGAAAAGAATTCCTGATGAGCTTATTTAGTACAAAGCTCTTCTTAAGCTGATATCTCTGAGGGCTAGAGGGAAGAGAAAGATAAGTGCTTCCAATATGTATGTGGCTTTGGCACTCACTTCTTTGTTATCTTTGAGAGGAAAAAGAAGCCAGATCAGAATTTCTGGGTCATCATGCCCCGAGCTAAGCCCTCAAGATTGAGTGGGTTTCCCAGATGGGTTTATTTGTCCTAGGTTTTGTAAAGGTTGTCAACCAGTCTTATGGGCGAGCCTTCATTTAGTTTGCAAGAATAACAGTTTTATGTGGGAATGAAACCACACAAGTAACAGAGCAACTGTTCTAGGCTCTTTGGAGCCTGCAATCTGTGGTCCTTCAGGCTTAGTTGATGGGGAGATGCTCTTGTCTGCAAGGATTACCTGGAGCTGCCCCAGCTGGGACCACCTCATGGCTTTGGGAAGGGAAGATTCTACTTGTTATTTTAAAAAGGTGTGTGTGTGTGTGTGTGTATGTGTGTGTGTGTGTGTGTGTGTGTGTGTGTGTGTGTGTGTGTGCCATCTGTGTCTAGCTGTGAAGGCCAGAAGAGGGTGTCAGAGCCCCTAGAGCTGGAGTTATTCCCTGGAACTGGAGTTACAGGTGTTTGTGAGCTGTCCAACATGGGTGTCAGGAACTGAACTCTGGTCCTCTGGAAGAGCAGCAAATGCTGTTCACTGTGAGTTATATCTGCAGCCTGGGAGAGTCTTTTTCAAAACTCGCCTCTGGGGAAGCCGGATCTCCTTCCTAACGATGTTTATGATTTCTACCTCTAGGCTAAAAGCTACTATGTTTCTCACATCACTAGGACAGCATCAACAGCAGTAATGTAACAACACTAGTAACCTCAATCCAGTCACCACTTACTCAGCTCAGTGTGTCAAAGTCCTCCTCTAGGTTAACCACTTACTTACCTTTGACCCCTGCTTGTTATCTGTCCTTTCAAACAGAAGGAAGCCAGAACAACTGGTTGACACTAACTTTCTAGGTGTCAGTGATTGACAGGTGGGAGGGAGCTCTGAGTGGGTTTCCAGGTTCTGGCTATTACAAATAAAGCTGCTACAAACATAGTTGAGCAAGCATCCTTGTGGTATAATTGAGCATCCATTGGGTATATGCCCAAGAGTGGCAATTCCTAATTTTCTAAGAAACCACCATATTGATTTCTAAAGTGACTGTACAAGTTTGCATTCCCACCAGCAGTGGAAGAGTGTTCCCCTTGCTCCACATCCTCACCAGCATGAGCTGTCACTTGAGTTTTTGATCTTAGCCATTCTGACAGATGTAAGATGGAATCTCAGAGTCGTTTTGATTTGCATTTCCTGGATGGCTAAGGATGTTGAGCATTTCTTTAGGTGTTTCTCAGCCATTTGAGATTCTTCTGTTGAGAATTCTCTGTTTGGGTCTGTAGCCCTTCTTTTTTAAAAACTGGATTATTTGGTATTTTGATGTCTAGTTTCTTGAGTTCTTTATATATTTTGGAGGTCAGCCCTCTGTTGGATGTGAGGTTGGTGAAGATCTTTTCCCACTCTGCAGGCTGTTGTTTTGTCCTATTGACAGTGTCCTCTGCCCTACAAAAGCTTCTTGGTTTCAGGAGGTCCCATTTATTAATTGTCAATCTTAGTGTCTGGGCTACTGGTTTTATATTTAGGAAGTGGTCTCCTGTGCCAATGCATTTAAGGATCTTTCCCACTTTCCCTTCTATCAGGTTCAGTGTAACTGGATTTATGTTGAGATCTTGATCCACTTGGACTTGAGTTTTATGCAGGGTGATAGATATAGATCTATTTGCATTTTTCTCCATGCTGACATCAAGTTAGATCATCACTATTTGCTGAAGATGCTTTTTTCCATTGTATAATTTTGGCTTCTTTGGTGAAAATCAGGTGTCCATAGGTGTGTGAGTTAATGTCTGTGTCTTCAATTTGATTCAATTGATCCACCTGTCTTTTTATACCATTATCACATGGGTTTTATTACTAAAGCTCTGCAGTAAAGCTTAGAACTCTGGGAGTTCTTTTATTATACAGAATTGCATTAGCTATCCTGGGGGGTTGTTTTTCCATATTGAGTTGAGTATTGTTCTTTCAAGGTCTGTAAAGAATTGTGTTTGGATTTTAATGGGGATTACATTGAATCTGTAGACTTCTTTTGGTAAGACTGTCATTTTTACTATGTTAATCCTACCAATTCATGAGCATGGGAGATCTTTCCATCTTCTGATATCTTCTCCAATTTCTTTCTTCGAAGACTTGAAGTTCTTCTCATATAGGTCTTTCACTTTCTTGGTTAGAGTTACCCCAAGATATTTTATATTCTTTGTGGCTATTGTGAAGAGTGTTGTTTCCCTGATTTCTGTCTCTGCTCATTTATCGTTTGTATACACATGGGATTTTAAAACAGCCATTAGCCTTTTAGCCCAGAGCTTTTACTGTATCACTGAGCCCAAACTCACACAGATGTTCTATTGCCTGGCTTCTACACAAGCTTCACCCCAAGAAAATGTGAAATCAGCCACTTCCTCAGAACTACAGCTTTGAGGACGGAGACTTTTCACTGGTTTGTTTTTCTTGTTTGGGCACTTATGATGGGGCCAAGCATTGCATGAGTGGTCTCAAACCATCACAGAGCAGTGATACAGTGGAGCATTTCATCACCCCATTTTAGAGGTAAAGAAACTAAGGATCTGGATGGCTAGTTTGTTGAGGGCACATGACTAGATGCTGGTAGAAACCCTTTAGACTTATTTTCTTTTGTACATTGCTCTCCTCTGTGGAATCAGAGTGTCGAATCTGAACAACAACAACAAAAACTAAGGTAAGCGATGCGTGATGGCTCCTTCAACCACCTCCTTCGCTCTTTTGCCTTCTTTAACTGACAAGCTGTCTGTCCATCACCTTCCCTGGACAGGCACCAGCAGCTTAGAGCTAGGAGTGGACAGTATTTCCAGTCTGAGTACTGATGGGCATCATACTTCCTTCAGGATCACCTGGGGACCTGAGCTAATTGTATTAAAACAACATCTGTGTTTTATTAAATTTACCCTGATCGTCTGTTGTTCATGAGTAGCCAATGGAGACTGAGGTTTCTGATGTTCCACAAACAACTTCTCTCTCCTTTTGGCTTTTCCAAGGTCTGGTTAGCTAAGCACTATGGGTTTCCAATTCTTGCTACTCGCCCACCTCCAGGGGAGTAATGAGAATTGTCACTCTAAGTGACCAACATGAAGGAACTGGGGTAAATTAAGCATTGACTCATAGATTAGATACCTTTGTCTGGAATCACAGGGGGGGGGACTTCCTGGGGCCCCAGAAACCTTGCCTTTGGTTGCAGGTGTGGCGGTTTCTGGAGAACTCTCTGGTCCAGCCAGGAGTGCTGGCGTTGGTATGTCTTTTCTGCTGCTCAGAATATTGAGTATGGGACCACAAGTGTTTCTCTAAACACAGAGGGAGACAGTGCTGAAAAGAAATCAGGCCATTTGGGCAGGGGTGATCTCCGCTTAGTGCTGAAGTGTTTGCTTTGCAAGCATGAGGACCTGAGTTTGAGCCCAGATCCTATGTAAAAAGCTATGAGACACATGGACCCACTGGCTAGGCAGCCTAATGGAATCAGTTCCAGGACAATGAGAAAGCCTGCCTCAAAAAAGGGGCAAGCGACATCTAAGCAATGGTGCCTAATGTTGTGCTCTGGTCTCCACATGCACACACCCAGACACATGGGTACCTGCACACACATGAATACCCACATACACATGAACATGTGCACACACAAAAGGGAAGATATAGGGTGAGATGTTCTCATTCAGTTTCTTCAGCTACCACGTAGAAGGGGTGGGTCTTTCCATCTCCTCCCCCACGGGTTTTTGTGACCAATCCCATCCACAGAGGAGCAGGAGGAAGAAGCAACTTCAGCTGGCCCAAGACACGCAGCACATGCCACTCCAAACAGCTACAGAAAGTCAACTCTGCCTGTCCATAGGACAGCAGACTCCATGGTGCCTCAGCCAGCTGTGAGGGCACCACCAACGCCTGGCTCTCCAAGATACTTTCCTCAGGGAAACCTTGGAGGAGAGAAGCTTCTGTCAGGAGGCCAGCCCTCTTTTGAGTATTTCACCCAGGAAGAGGAAAAGGGGGCAGATGCTGGTCTGGTTGTCACACAGGTTGGAGCCCTGTGTGCTCCAAACATGGCACAGGCATGCTGGGGGGTCATTGCGAGACCTCGAGGCCCTGACAGAGATGTCTGTGCCCCTCTGAGTGTCCCGGATCCACTGCTCACCACTGGACAGGCTGGAGGGGGGACACAGGGAACACCCTGGAGTGGCACAAGGTCCCTTTCCTTCTGACGACCGACCTCTCAGATGCTCACCTGCTTCTTGGCTAGATGGAGAGGGAGGTCAGCCCACCCGGCAGCCTTTGATGTGAAACTGCTTGGATAAGGTTTCCTTTGGCCGTTTATCTATGTGGCAAGGTCTGGCTGGACCACTGCTGCAGGGCTGGAGCACTCTGGAGCCTCAGGCCTTCGGGATCCCTTGTGTCTCAAACTCAGTCCTGATCTTCCTTTCCTCAAGACACTGGCGTTATCAAGTGGGCTGTAGCTGCTGAATTTGTGTGTGAGTGTGTGTGTGTGTGTGTGTGTGTGTGTGTGTGTGTGTGTGTGTGTGTGTATGTGGAGGGGGGCATTAGAGTTGGTGTGTGTGTGCCTGTATGTTCAGTGTGTGTGTGTGTGTGTGTGTGTGTGTGTGTGTGTGTGTGTAGGGGGCATTAGAGTTGGGGTGTGTGTGTGTGCCTGTATGTCCAGTGTGTGTGTGTGTGTGTGTGTGTGTGTGTGTGTGTGTGTGTAGGGGGCATTAGAGTTGGGGTGTGTGTGTGTGTGTGCCTGTATGTCCAGTGTGTGTGTGTGTGTGTGTGTGTGTGTGTGTGTGTGTGTGTAGGGGGCATTAGAGTTGGGGTGTGTGTGTGTGCCTGTATGTCCAGTGTGTGTGTGTGTGTGTGTGTGTGTGTGTGTGTGTGTGTGTGTGTGTGTAGAGCCCAAAGAAAATCTCAGCAGTCATGTCCTGCCTGTAGTGAAGTCATGGATCTTGGAGAAGAACCTATAACCATCAATTTTCAAAACCAGCACAATCTCTAACTACATTCTATGTGTTTGTCCTTACACCCACAGGCAAGTGTCATCCTCACCCTTCATCAAGGAAACATTTTGCAACAGACAAAGGCTATTACAGAAAACCACAACCATTCGAAATGCAGTTGTGGAGCCCAGTCCCATCTGACACATCTGTAACACCATACCTGTACCTACCTTAAGGCTCAGGGGTCACTGCAGAAGAAGGATCTGAAAGTTTGTAAGAGCCAGAGGAACGGGGAGTTTGCTGTAAGATTGTGTCTCCTAGGCATATTAGAAGCCACACCCGTAAAATCTCACCAATTGTCTGTGTAAAAGAACTGAGCAGGGATGACAGCAATAGACATGCTAACGTGGATGGGAAAAGCCCAAGAGGCCTCAGCCTTACACACACACACACACACACACACACACACACACACACACACACACACACTATAGGCAGTTAAGGAATGCTGAGAATGGGAGAAATAGATTTTCTCAGGGAAGAGCACACTAATTGGTTACCAAATACCACATTGTCAGCCCTGAAAACACACATACCAGTAATGTTATGCAGACTGAGCAGGTTGGAACACACACAGAAACCCACAATACATATGTGCATAATACAGGAACAAATACACATATACGTATATTTATGTTTCTGTGTGCATATTCCTAATATATTCCTAACACACACACACACACACACACACACACACACACTCACACACACACTCACACACAAATTCAGCAGCTACAGCCCACTTGATAACGCCAGTGTCTTGAGGAAAGGAAGATCAGGACTGAGTTTGAGACACAAGGGATCCCGAAGGCCTGAGGCTCCAGAGTGCTCCAGCCCTGCAGCAGTGGTCCAGCCAGACCTTGCCACATAGATAAACGGCCAAAGGAAACCTTATCCAAGCAGTTTCACATCAAAGGCTGCCGGGTGGGCTGACCTCCCTCTCCATCTAGCCAAGAAGCAGGTGAGCATCTGAGAGGTCGGTCGTCAGAAGGAAAGGGACCTTGTGCCACTCCAGGGTGTTCCCTGTGTCCCCCCTCCAGCCTGTCCAGTGGTGAGCAGTGGATCCGGGACACTCAGAGGGGCACAGACATCTCTGTCAGGGCCTCGAGGTCTCGCAATGACCCCCCAGCATGCCTGTGCCATGTTTGGAGCACACAGGGCTCCAACCTGTGTGACAACCAGACCAGCATCTGCCCCCTTTTCCTCTTCCTGGGTGAAATACTCAAAAGAGGGCTGGCCTCCTGACAGAAGCTTCTCTCCTCCAAGGTTTCCCTGAGGAAAGTATCTTGGAGAGCCAGGCATTGGTGGTGCCCTCACAGCTGGCTGAGGCACCATGGAGTCTGCTGTCCTATGGACAGGCAGAGTTGACTTTCTGTAGCTGTTTGGAGTGGCATGTGCTGCGTGTCTTGGGCCAGCTGAAGTTGCTTCTTCCTCCTGCTCCTCTGTGGAGCAGGGTGGGCATGATCATGAAACTGGCAGGTATAGATTCTCCTCTAAGATCCATGACTTCATGGGGTAGTTGGTTATTTTCTAGTGCCAGGCATGATTTCCCTTTTATTAAGAAGATCTTAAGTCAAATTAGAGATCTGTTTGTTATCACCACATGGCTTAATTTCTTTTCATCTTGGTCTCCTTAGCCTGTGTCTAGGATACACTAGTCATCTTAGAGTCTAGTGTTTGGAGCAGTATGGACAGACCAACCCTAGCACTCCTGGGAGGACGGTTCTCCAGATCCTGCCCCACCTGCAGCCAAAGGCAAGATTCCTGGGGCCCTGGGAAAGCACCTCCTGTGATTCTAGGGAGGTGTGTCCAACTTGTGGACGGATGATGAATTTATCCCCGTTCCTTCTTGTTGGCCACTTAGAGTGGGCTCCTCTTCTGGGACTACCTCTTTCCACACATGGCACATGCCACTGACGAACTTGGAGCCTTGTGCTTGTGAGGCAAGCATTTCACTGAGCCATCTCTCTGGGTCCTTCTGACCCCTCTGACACAGTGCTGTTCTGTTACCCTGCCGCACTGGCATTCCGCTATTGCCATGGGCAAAGCTGCAAAAGTGAGATGGAGCGAAGTTACAAGAGCTGCACCACCTTGGGAAGGGGCTCCTGAGATGGTAAAGAAAGTTACCGTGGCCTGAGTTACTTTATGCATGGGATTTGCAAGGCACCAGTACAGCTGGCTTCCCTGTATGCCCATCACCTTTGCCAGTTTCTAGTATGGTGAATGAGCATTTGTGGAGAGCATCACAAAGCGGGGTGGGGATGCTTTCTTCACAGGCCACTTCTCTGACTATAGCCTCAGGCATTGCACTGGGTGCTTCCTCCCTGGCCCTTGTCTCATCCTGTGTATACCTGGTGTCAGTCCTTCCATGTTTAGGCTACAGAAAGTCCGTCAAGCAAAGTTCCAATCCCTTCTCTCCCATACCTGCTCAAAAGTTCTGTCTGGATATCTCTGGATCAACCATGATATCCATGTCCAAAGCGCTAAGTCAAGATCTCACCCACAACTTTGATCCATGCTTTAGTTTCTGGGGCAGTGGCCATCTGTCTCCCTTCTGACTTGACTTTAAACAAGTATTATTTTCTTCTTTCAGATTCATTCAAGTGCTGGAAGCTCCTTTTCTTTCTTCCTCTCCATCCTTACGACCCGTCCTAGTATTGTGTCAGACTTTGTGACTGTCACTGTCCAGCAAACCACTTCCAGGGCCTCTGCCTAGACCTGCTGGGCCAACGCAGCTGTTAGTCTTGCCAGGCTCGCCTCACCTCTGTCTCTCTAGGGTTTTGTTCTCGCCAAGTCTGCATTCTTATACTAACCTCATTCATAATATGTACACACACACACACACACACACACACACACACACACACACACACGGAGTAATGACGTTCCAAAGGATTCACCACCCCAGGTCTTTCTCTTGCTTCATCTACTGGATGTGAGGCCATGAGGCCGATTCACAGGAGCATTGCCTTACATCTGATTTCGGCCCAAGGGGCTCCATTTTCCATATTCCATTTGTTCCTGTGAAGGACCACAGCAAGGAATCCTACCCAGTCCAGAGCAGGGCACCTCTGCCCACTCGGGTTTGCTTTGGGCAAAGTCATCGGTTCACATTTTGTCTCCTTTGACCAGAACCTTGACAGAGATTCCAAGGGTTAGAAGTGAGGGGTGTGGAGATCCTGAGGGTGGGACTGGTTCCCTGAGAACTCCACTCTGAGGCTGAGGTAATGGCTCAGCAGGTAAAAGTGCTTGCCATAAGCCTGACCACCTGAGTTTGATCCCAGAAACTCACGGTTGAAGGAAAAACCAACTCTAATAAGACCTCCACATGTACTCTGGCATGTGTATTCCTGCCCCCACTCCCCCCCCCCCCCCCCCTCTCTCTCTCTCTCTCTCTCTCTCTCTCTCTCTCTCTCTCTCTCTCTCTCTCACACACACACACACACACACACACACACACACACACACACACACGAGACAAATGAAATAAAAATTCAAGCCTATTAGAAGTAACGAAGTGGACTCTGGGAGCACAGAGAATGGCAGTAAGCTGTAGCCAGCAGAGCAGTCCCTCTTAGAGCCGCAGAAGTATCCCATCAGCTTGGCAGCCTTTGATGATTTTATTTCCCTTTGGTAAGAGTATAGCTACTGGGAAATGCCCCCGCAGCAGGAGCCCTGATGGTGAGCTCAGGGCTTGTGAGTTCCACATCACAGATTCCTTTGAGCTCTGTTCCTGAAGCCTGAAGTCTACATATGCCTATATTTATGTGCCACAGAAAACTGTAAACACACACGTTTTAAATAGTGTCAGAGCACAAGTTTGTTTGTTTAACCCTAATGTATTCTATAAAATAACCCTTCCAGACTTCTGCTCAGTCACGTAAGAGCACACCCCAGCCAAAAATCCCAGCTAAGAAGTAAAGACAAAAATGAGCTCAGTGGGACAGACTCACAAACACAAACAGTCCGAGGTGTACACAATATAAATGCTTTATTGCTAGCACAGAGGTTTCTTTTGAAGTAAATTAAAAGTCATAAATCTTCATTTTCACATTCTATACTGTGGTTTGAAGGGAACTAGCTGATGAATGCTGTGTTCACGTGGGTGTACTGTGGGAGGAGCAGAGTGCCCACGGAAGGACTCAAAGCGCATGTCAGGGCTCTGTCTGCTGAGCACATTGTCATTTGCCAATAACAGTAAGGAGAGCTCCTTGAAAATATCGTGGACAGGCAGGTTATAAATAGAAAACTGAAAACTGGTTTGGTTAGGAAGTGGAAAACCGTTAAATAGAGAAGACGATAGATATATGTCCATATTCTACACCTAGGTTATATTTGGCATTTTTAAATAAATGTTGTTCACCCAGGTAAGAGACTGGCTTCGATTTGGCAGCTGGGGAGAGGGGAAGGAGGGCAGTGCTGCCCACACTAGATGAGGCTCACTGGAGGCAGAGGGAACGGTGGCGTTAGGAGGAAGGAGAGTCAGGCTTGCTTCACACCTCCCCCCTGCAGGCTGAAGCTCACTTGTTGTGAGGCAAGAGTAGTGTGTGGACGAGCGGGCCACAGGGCATGACAGATGAGGCCTGGTGGACGTGGCAGTCTGGGCACACTGGTGCTCTGCAAATAGAGAAGAGAATCAAGCTGGAGCCCACTTTTCAAATGCACTCATAGCAGATTCCAGGCAGGTGACACAGGCACAGTGGGCCAGAGCAGCCATGGCAGTAGAGGAGCCGGTGCTGGTACAGTGGGGATGAGGATGCAGAAGAGGCCATGCTCCTGACTCCAGCAACAACTCACTTCTCAAGACTTCAGCCAGCCTGGAAACTCAGGCAGCTTCCCGAGTCTACCTGGACTGTTTCAGTTAGTCTTAAGATCAGCTTTGGAAAATACCTCATTCATCAGTGAAAACAAGGGCTGTGGTCCATGCTTTATTCTAGAATAACCAAGAATTTCACATACAGATACACACACACACACACACACACACACACACACACACACACATACACACACAGTCTATTTCCAAACCATGTAGTAAGCTCAGGAACCATGAACTACATGTGATGACCTGTGACCTCCACCACCATCTACACCAGTGGTTCTCAACCTTCCTAATGCTTCAAGCCTTTAATACGTATGGTTCCTTGTGCTGTGGTGACCCCTAACCAAAAAGTTATTTTTATTGCTACATCATATCTGTAATTTTGCTACTGTAATGAATCATAATGTAAATATCTGTACTTCCCCATGGTCTTGGGGAAAGGGTCATTTGACTCTCCCGCCAAAGGGGTCATGACCCACAGGTTGAGAAATGCTGCTCTACACACACACACACACACACACACACACACACACACACTCACACACACACACTCACACACACAGCATTAAGCTCAGAAGCTGTGAACTATACATGATGACCTCTGACCTCATCTGCATCTTCTTTTCGCGTGTTAATCATGGAAGTAAGAAAAGGACATACTACATCCCTACCACTTAGAACATCTGCAGTGTACCAGCTCCTGGCATTTTTAGTCTGCCCTGGCTCTAACTAAAACCATTTCATGTTTTGCTTTGAAGAAATGGATAACATGAAATGGTAATTTGGCTGCAAAACCTTGGAAAATTGTTCCAGGCCCAAACATCTGCCCTAAATGAGCTCAGCCGAGGTCTCCTTGGAAGAGGGAGGAGTGGGGAGTGGGGAGGAGCTGGAAGGAAGAAACGAAGACCCTATTGCCAAGGCAACCTTCCCTCTAGAAAAGTTCTCTGTGAGGACGACGACACCAAATACTGCAGCTCCCTTATTCCATCCACGGTCCACACAACAACACTGGCTGTACCAAGCACTCCCCTCCTTTGCAATCCACCAAGTATTCGGTAGGATTAAGGTGGCTCCTTCCAGAGTGTCTATGAACCCTGCCTTGCTGGCCTGTGTCAAAGGTGCAGTGACCTGGCTGCTCTGTCATTCCGGTATTTAAAGGAGGGCTGGCCTCAACTCTACTCCTCAGAGCTGGGCTCCACAGGGAAAGTGGGGAGTCAGCGGAGCTTCACCTTCCAGCTGGGCCTCTTAGGAGTTCTTCTGGGGGATCTTCACCGTCACTGTCTTCACCTCTGAGTATTCACGTAAGCCAAACTCTCCCCTGAAACACATAAATGGCAGATTCAGACACCAACGGCCCAGGGGATTGTGCCTGAGCTCTGGTGGCATCCTCAAGAAGGTGAAGCTGTCATCTCTGAGCAGCAGGTCACTGGGCTCTGCACACAAACTCCTAGTGGGCAAACAGCAAAGCCCTCCTTGGTAGAGAGCTGCCCTCTCATGGGCAAACACCCTTTTTTAAAGGATCACTTGTTTTCAGAGCACAGTATAGAAAGGAAGTGGTTGTTTGGTACCCCGAGAGCCAGGCCTGGCCTTAGCCAAGGCAGGATGGCTCATAGCCGAGCACTATGGCAGCAGAAAGCCAGGCCCAAGGTCTGCTAATGCCTGGGCCACGTTTCCATCTTCTGGGAGTACTGGTCCTTCAGGAATAAGTGTATCACTCCACAGAACTCTACTCCGGCCTCTGCAGACTTCTGATGTCCCCATGCCAACAGCCTACCTAAAAGGCTGCTCTCTGTCTCTGAGAGGGAAGTCTTCGACTAGAATTCTTACCAGTATACACAATTCCTGTTTCTCATTCCTTACTTCCTAAATGAAGATGGATAGGATAGCCAAAGGCCTACTGTGTGAAAACAGAAACCGCCTGCACCACCTTAAATATGGTCCCAATGAGTACTGCTCATGGCCCCACAGAGCTGGCGAGAAGACTGCAGGAATAATTGAGGGGACCATTACATTAGGGAGCCGTCTCCACAAGAGTCTCCTTAGTTACGTCCCTTCTGGAATTGCGGCTGGTAACAGGTCCAGGGTTGTCGGGAAGCATTTACTGAATTATCAGTGATGGGCTCAGGGAAAACCAAGCCAAGCAGCTGGGGGGAGCCCAAGCACCTTGCAGATGAGTGTGGCTCAGAGGAGGGCTCTGCCAGTGGTACCTCTGCGGGAGCACTTCTGTGCCCACGGAGCTCAGCTCGTTCATCTTGCTTTTGGACCTCCCTAAAACCGTGGGTTGGCTGCACTGCCCGCACACTGAGGACACAGAGGGAGAGGGAGGATGAAGGCTCCTGCTCTCCAGCTGCTTCCTCAGTGCTCCCCTGTTGCCACACTGTCTCCATTAGGAGACGGACTACTGAGAATTGCGTCTGTATGTGAAAACCCCGAGGACACTGTCTTCTGCAGCCATACACAGCGCAGTTCCTACAGCTGTGCTGTACAAGCAAGACCTGGGGCAATGGCCCATCTTCTTTCTTTTGGGATCCCATGGCCCTACACACAGCTCCAACAGCATTGCCAGTAGCTCCTCCAGGTACCACACCCAAGTTGACAAAGGCCCCTGGGATACTAACAGGAACCAAGAAAAGTCTGTATGTACAACATCACTGTCTGGGCCATTCTACTTCAAGAAGAGTGAACCAGACCTCTTCCTGACACCATACCCTCATTAACTCCATCCAGGCCCGGAGTGTCTATTACCAGCGCATTCTGGCTTTCTCTGGATTTTTTCCTGCCTTAGGGCAATTCTGAATGTGTCTCCTCATTAGGACATCACGAGCTTCCTGGTGGCAGTGATTACTCACTCACTGCCTTCTATTTCCTTCGGCATGCTCTTGGGCAGACCTTGAATCATGTTTGCTTCCCACTCTGATCTCCAAGCTGTGAGAAGTATAAGGGTTATACTTATACTTCTATGGAATCAGAAACAGATCACTATAGCTGCTGCATTCAAGTGTCCTCAGTGGCTCCCGCCATGTGTGTGTGTGTGAAGCTGTCGGTGTCCTTACTGGCTGGAGGGTCCCTGCCCAGTCCCAAGCATGGATGGATACACAGCCTGCTTGGAGGCAAAGGAGGTAACTCAGACCTACAGTTAAAAGTGAGCCCAGTGAGATGCTGCAGAATAGTGTATTAGAGGCACCATGGAACAGAAACAGAGTCCTGGAGTCAGTGGACAGAGAAACCAATGACTCTCCACTAGCTAGCTGAAGGGCTTGAGTGAGCTGTCCCTTTCCTCTTGGTGTCTAGTCACTGCCCTTGTGGCAGTTCCGAAGGAGCATGACTACACTGTGGAATTTTACCCCTCCCACACCGGAGTTTCCGCTTCCGTAGGTGTGGGGAGGGGTAAGGGAGGGTAGAGTGGTCATTCTGCCCACTCTTCGAGAAGACTGTCCAAGGGACTCTCAAATCTTTGAAGTTTCGATTCTTCAATCTGTTGACTACAGTTAAAGTCTGTGTCACATCTAGACCCACAATCAGCAAGGAAGAACCTCAGGGCTGCTCAAGAGCCAGGTCCCTTCTTACTGAAGCACCTCCATCTCTGAGTGGATCACCGCACACTGCCTCTTGGGGGGCACAGAGACCCTGAGAAGCCCCCATGTCTGCTCCTCGGCAGACTGGGTTAAACTCTGAGAAGAAGCAAGGGGACACCCCCAGAGATAAGGAAAACGGTAGCTTTTGATGGAGCCCAGCAAACCATCTTAGGAACTCTTGGATGTCTGTTTAGAGTATTCCCTAGTTTCCTTTGGCGTGCTGCGACAGTTTTCTGAATGACATCCCCACACCACCTGCACCAGCACCGTTCCAGAAGCTTCTTACACCAGGAAGACCCTGGGCTGTTGCCCAGATCTGCTCCACCAGAGTCCCCAGACAAGCATATTTAACAATCCCAACCCCAAGACCACGGATGACTTCTGTGCACATGCCTGCAATGCATTTGTGCATGCATGTACGTGTGCATGATGTGAGAAGCTGCACAGCCTCCCACCACACTTCTCACTCTTGCAGTCCTAAGGCCCATCGTCTGAGATGCCCACAGCTCTCATTCCACCCCTTTGGTTGGGGTGATATTTAGCCTGTGTTTTCCCTCCTTTTATTTCCGGGACTGTGATAAGGCAGGGGCAAAAGGACAGAAAACGGATAGGACTTTGGGGGCAGACAGCACCTGACGAAGCCTCTGATGGGGGTGGGGCGCCCATCAGATAACTGGTAGACAGCAGACCTCTTATAGCTTGGAGAAACTGAGGCTAGGTAGCCAGCCTTCCTTGCAGCTTGTTTATAAAGAGGGTCACGGGGGTGGAGGGGGCACGGAGACTGGGACGTGAGGCAAACAATTCTTCCCAGAGGGAAGGTTAAGTGGATTTTTCTGGAGATTATCAGACTAGCTAGAAGGAAGAACAGGTTCTTTTATTTAAAGCATTTCCTATTACTCTAGGTCATTAAGAGAGAGAAAATATTTTGGGAGTAAGTAAAGACCAAGGACCAGGTCATTTACATCACAGCTTCTTAACTGTGGCCTGTAAGGGCTTGTGTCGTGAACAGTGTCATGAAAAGGTGGCCAGTAGTAAGGGGTTTCTGAATACTCAATGGCCAAAACTTTAACTCAAAATCAAATATAGCATCTGAGTTTTCCAGGCTGTGCTTGCCCCTTGCATTTTGTGGCTTCATGTGTGTCTGCTTGGTTCTGAACACAGCACACCCTTAGTACTGTGCATGCCTCCATGCTGTCTACCAACCTCAACACCACAGCTCAGATTCCACTCTACTGTTTGCTATGGGGCAGGGAATTCTGTTACAAATTACATTTTATTGGGCATACAAAGTTTCTTATAGACACATAATTTTATTATGGAAAATAAAGAAAAATGAATAAATTTAGTATTTTCCTATCACCCTCCCCCAGCCTACAAATAGCAAATGAGTGCATCTTTGGATTGTACTGTTAGAATGTTTGATTTTAAAAGCTGCTATCTGAGTTTGATAAAAGCTTGTTAAGTGAATTTTGGCTTTGGATTGGGATAGAATTTCCAACAAGTTCTGAAATGGCCTTAGACATGCTTTTGCTACTCAGCAGTCCACCTTTATGTGAAGCAGTGTTCTCAGCTTTGGAAAGCATGGAAGATGCTCTTTGTCCTACAGCATCAAATATCCAGTAAATTCAGTTCTTTGTGAAAAATTAAACAAGTACATCCATCTCATAAATAGGCAAAGTTTCATTAATCCTTAACAAATAGTAAAGTGATATATATTCCAAATAATTGTTTTATAAGAAATTTCTTTATGATTATCAGGATATGTTTGGGTTGTATACCTATTTTGCATACCTACATACCCCAGGTTTCATAAAAATTTCTCAGACAATAAGGTGTCACAGGTGGAAAAGGCTGAGAAACCCTGACTTAGGTAAATGTAACCGGTCTCATCAAAGAGCACCACCCCCTGGCTATTTCTTAACAGCAGCAGGAAGGCCGCATAGCCAACATGTCATAAGTAGACAGAGGCTGCTCTTTGGTTTCCTTGGCCATTGTTATATATGGTTTGACAAAGCCAAACTGTCCCCCGACCAGCTTTCTTGCAAAGGGACATTTCTTCTGGGAAGAGACCAGACCTACATAACATCAAAAGTCTGAATCCCCACCGGGCCTGTTCCTGATGAGGGACAGGTGTAGCCTGGGATTGGGCTCCATTACCCAGAGGCCATTTATTACAAGTTTGTTTTATACTGGTGATTCACTACGTTAATGATCTGTAGCAAAACACTGAATGGGAACAGTGTTCTCAGGACCAGTGACTGTCCCAACACTTTAGAGAGATTAGTGAGGACAGTCACAGAGGCAGGAAATGACCGAGCAAGTGGAATGCAGCCTCAAGAGTGAGGGTAGAGAGTCTAAAGCCACATGTGAGCTAAGAAGAGGTCGGGTGTGCAGGAAGGTTTTGGAGCAGCTGACGAAGTACAAGTCCCTGTGAGAACAGGAGTCCAGGGGGTTATAGTTCTGTGGGGAGACAAGTGTGGCCAGGAGAGCAGAATAGCTGGTGCCACTGGCTGGAATGTAGGAAAACTGCTACACTTCCGCAAGAACATGTTCCCTAAGGAAAAGAAGGGCCACCGTCCTAGCAGCCCGTCCTTGATCTTTACTTTCTGAAGGCTTTCCAGGCACCACCTCATCCTCACTTAATCCTAACACAGCAGCACTCCCCAGCAGCTGGTATAATTATGTTCCTCTTATAGAGGACATCAAGGCTTAGGGAGATTGACATGTTTGCCTACAGTTACAGAGGTAGGAAGCAGAAGTGCCAAGCTTTGCATCTAAGCAACACGACTTTCCAAACAGCTCTTAGCCTCAAAGCTGTTCCACCTGAACAGCCCAACACCGAGAGGCTAGAGACTGCCAGCTCCAGTACATGAAGCTCATAGATCCCCTCTTCATGTTTAATGGGGTCCCTGCACATCCCACAGACAGCACCCCTACCTTTCCCATACTACTTCTGCCCACACTCCTCTCTGCTACCCTGCTTTGCTCTCCAAGCTCAAAAGGATATTCTCCATTTGCTCAACTACTCCCTCCTTAAAAGGCCAACTCAAACCCAAGTACAAGGCCATGGTAAAGCCCCACGCAGACTTTCTCCCTCATTTCTGAGCTTCTCTCTCACCCCAGGGTTTCTGCCCTGGGGCCTGTCTGATCCCTGCAATGGACATTTCCTTTGTCCAACAACATTCTAAGTGCCCTGGGGCCGGTCTGATCCCTGCAATGGACATTTCCTTTATCCAACAACATTCCAAGTGCCTTAACTGCTGTAGTCCCTGAGCAGACCAAGTCCAGTGCTTTGCTGTCCTGTTCACTACTAGTTAGTAGATTGTGATCTAACCATTCGCTTTTAAAAGTCATTCAGTAAGGGTAGAAGGAAGGCACATGGATGATGTTCCTTCTTGTGGCCCACAACGTTCAGAAAACAAATCAACTCCTTTCAAACTGAGAGATGGGAGCTTTCTAAATGGGGGTGTCACACCAGGAAGTCTCTGGCCACCACTCACTCCATGAAAGCCACTAAAAAGAAAAATCAATTATATTGTAGTCTGCACTGAGGAGTCAGTCTCTTGTCTACTTTCCTTCTGCTGTAGCCCCGGTTTCTACAGGCTATCAGCATCTCAGGACAACTGTGTTGGTTTTGAAGCCTGTTCCAGAAGAGTCCTTGTGCTTGGCCCCCACGCTTCCATGTCTGAATGTCATCAGACTATCTGAAGCCACTGAGACTTAGGTTAGAAGGTCAGAGCTGACACTTACTAGTTGTGAGATTGGGACAAGGTGGTTGACCACTCTACTCCTTAGCTAGGTCTCCTGCATGTAAAGAGAAGTATATCTACACAACTGCACAATCCAAATGGGATAATGTGAGGGAAGCAGTTAGCACAAAGCCAGATACACAACAGATACTTAGCTAAGGGCAGCTGCTGAGGTCCGGATGTTTGTGTCACCCCAAAATGTGTATGTTGGAACCTATTGCATAATGTGATAGTATTAACAAGTGGGGCCATTGGGAACTGATTTAGTCATGAGGGCTCCACCCTAACAAATGGGACCAGAGCCCTTCTAGGATAGGCTCCAGCACACTTCCTTTCCTCTGAACTTCATGAGGACACGCTAAGTGCCAACTGTGAGAAATGAACCCCTCCCAGACACCATATCTACCAGCACCTTGACCTTGGACAAAGTTCCCAGAACCATGAGCAGTAAGTTCCTATGTTTACACTGCCAGAAGAAGGTTGTGTTGTAGCGGCCCCGGTAACTAAAATAACATCAGCTACTGTTAATGCCACATTCCTCTACTCATCTTCTCCACCAGGCTCTGCCAAGACATTCCTTATATGCCAGGCATCTAAGCCTTAAAAACTGATATCTCCCCAGTCCCCAAGCAATTTCCCCAAAAGGCACTGGGATGTGTTCAATTTATATCATCAGCAAGTACCCCCCCCCCCATGTCTTAACCCCACATTCCCAACTTTAAAGGACTCGTGGGGGCTGAGCAGGTGGTACAAAAGGATGGGCACAAAAGGAATGGAAACCAGCAGTTAGCCCCTTGAAGCTACAGGTGTCACGGGAATGCATAAGCTGCGGAGCTCAGAGCTCTGGCGATTTGGGGGTGGAGAGTGAAAGTGAACCAACCGTCCAGGCTTCACACAAAGCTTCCTGTTTCAGCGCAGAGCTCAAGGCTTCTGCAGCTGGGAAGGCAGACTGCAGTGTTCCCAGGGCAGGATGAGGTCCTTGGCTAGGCAGCTGGTGAATGCCAGGCCCCAAAACTGCAGTGGGGTGTTCTCTGTGGGGTCTTCTCTGCCTTCAGCAGACATTATGGAGCTTTTCCTCGACTGACAAGATGAAGCTGAAGAATGGATCCGTGTTCTCTGTCAACTCTGAGTGTGAGGGAGCTGCATCTTGTTCACTTAGGACCAAACTCAGCTTATATGAGTTTGTACTCAGTAAGATGTTAGATTAAGCTGGGTATGGTGACTCATACCTGTAATCTAATGCTCAGGAGGCAGAGGCAGGAGGATTACTGTAAGTTTGAGGTCAGCAGACACTACAAAGATCCAGGTAATACTAGGCTGCAGAGTGAGACCCTATCTCAAACTACAGCACAACAAAGCTTGTGAATGGAGGCGTGCAAGTGAGGTGAGCTGTTTTGTGAGTACCCCATCTATGTAGACACTGAAATCCTTGACACTTACATTTCTCTCCCATTTCCAGACATCTTGAACCCTCCAAAGGGGCTCTGAGCATTTAAGGCATTGTAACAATTGATCCTGAAAGAAGAAAACAGTATTGTTAATACGAATCCCACCTCACAGAAATAATTCAACTGGTGTACTTCTTTGGTGTATTTATTTTCAAAGTGAAAAATTCAAAAATGACTTTGATTTTCCCGTCTAGTTTATAAGAGTGTTTTCTTGGGGCCAGAGAGATAGCTCAGTGGTTAGAGCACTGGCTGTTCTTTCAGAGGACCTGAGTTCAAATTCCCAGCACCTACATGGTAGTTTGCAACTGTCTGTAACTCCAGTTGTAGGGGATCTGACACTTTCATACCAATGCACATGAAATAAATTTAAATAAATAATTTTTTAAAGAGTGTTTTCTCAGGTTGAGGTCTGGCTGCTTTTGTTTCTCCCATCCTTTCAGAGGACCCTTATTTGTTACCCTGGCTCCTGAGAATTAAAATGCCCTGTCACAGTTTGGATGTTGTTTGTCCCTCAAGGATTTACTTGTCAACAGCTTGGTCTCTGGTGTGTGATTTTGGAGGATGAGGTGGAACTGTTAAAGGTGGAGCCTAGTGGGGACTCCTTAGTCACTGGAGGAGCTAGCTACCCCAGAAGCAAGACATTCAGGTAGTTCCTGCAAGAGCAAGCCACTCTAAGAGCAAGTCCCACCCCTGAATCTTGCTTTCTGTCTGGCCATGTGACCTCTTCATCCACCACCATCTGCCATATGGTAACAGGGTAAAGGCCTGCAAGAATCTGACCATGCTCACTGGACTTATAAAAAGGTCTGCAAGAATCTGACCATGCTCACTGGACTTACAAAGGTCTGCAAGATTCTGCCCATGCTCACTGGACTTACAAAGGTCTGCAAGAATCTGACCATGCTCACTGGACTTATAAAAAGGTCTGCAAGAATCTGACCATGCTCACTGGACTTACAAAGGTCTGCAAGAATCTGACCATGCTCACTGGACTTACAAAGGTCTGCAAGAATCTGACCATGCTCACTGGACTTACAAAGGTCTGCAAGAATCTGCCCATGCTCACTGGACTTACAGCTACCCCTGTGAGCTACTTAAAACTCTCTTTGAAGTAAAGTTAGGATTTCATGATAGCAATGAATGTGAACTGACACAGGCCTCCTTATATCACTAGTGGATCTAAGTCTTACCAAACAGTTCCGGCTTGCATTGCAGAGGACACCATGAGAGCCTTGTTGATGTCATTAGTGAAGACAGCTGCCACAAGTCCAAAGTCTGAGTTATTGGCTCTCTCTATAACCTCATCCATAGTCTTAAACCTCAGAATTTCCTGAACAGGACCAAAGATCTGCAACAAAATAATGTATGCAAAGATGAAAAGCGTTGAAATTTGATTATTGTCCAAATGCTCTGGAAATCCCTGGAAAGGTGTGGAAGGTGTGGCAATTGTAAGAATGCCCGTGATACCTCCTCCTTGGCGATCCGCATGTCATCAGTGACATTGGAGAACACAGTGGGCTCAATGAAGAAGCCCTTCCTTCCCAGTCCTTTGCCTCCACACTCCAGCTTGGCGCCCTCAGCCACACCACTCTGGATGAGCTCCAGGATCTTGTTGTATTGTTTCTTATCAATCTGCAGGAGAAATCACTTGATGACTGTGGTGGTATTGTGTTCCCCAAAATATTGTGCACCCTAATAAATTTATCTGGGGTCAGAGAACAGACAGCTGCTAGATACAGAGGCTAGAAAATGGTGGCACTCACACCTTTAATCCTAGCATTCCAGAAACAGAAATCCCTCTGGATCTCTGTGAGTTCAAGGCCACACTGGAAACAGCCAGACATGGTGACTCACGCCTTTAATCCCAGGGAGTGATGGCAAAAACAGAAAGATATATAAGGCATGAAGACCAGAAACTAGAAGCATTTTGGCTGGTTAAGCATTTAGGCTTTTAGCAGCAGTTCAGCTGAAACCCATTCAGATGAGGACAAAGAGGCTTCCAGTCTGAGGAAACAAGATCAGCTGAGAAGTTGGCCAGGTGAGGTTAGCTGTGGCTTATTCTGCTTCTCTGATTATCCAGCATTCACCCCAATAACTGGCTCAGGTTTGATTTTATTAAGAAGACTGTCTAAGATTCCTGCTACAGATGACTGTCTGAGGGCCTTCCATGAAAATAGAAACATGCACATCCTCATGAATCTCCCTCTGTATGATTTTCTTCCCCAAATGTCACTGCACTGAGTCAAATCATATGAAATTGATACTACCTACTAAATTTTGAATGATGAAAAAAATTGAAACTTTTTTATGGTTGCACCTAACAGATGGAGGAATCCAAAGAACTCTAATGACTGCCTAACCTGGAACACCAGGTCAAGATTTTTTTAGAACTTATCAAAATGCTAGAGGCCTGTCTCAGTGATTATTCAGTGTTTCTATAAAGAATAGATACTTCTGCCCAGATGAATAATTAAGCAAGGCATAGACTGACATTAAAAAGACAAAAATAATGGATTATATATAGAGAGCCTTTTTCAATAGCACCACCTTAAGATACTATTACTGTCCTAGAGGAGTTATACCTTTAGAGAAGGGAATTAAACCTCCCAAGAGAAAGATTCAGATTGAACACAGAAGCCAACACCTAAGAAGTCATTCAGTCATTATGGCGAATGACATAAGAAGCTGTATTCACCCAGGTTTTCTTAGCTAGAACATCAACCTTCTCACCAGAGGTCCCCAAACTGAGAGATGGTTTCCTTTACTAGAAAACCCATGCTTGGTGATACAGCTGAGAGCCAGTTCAGACAAACCCTTGCAAAATTCCGACCCTGACTAGATTAAAACCACAGGTTTGGGAACCTATCATGGTTACAGCCAGGCCAAAGTGCTCCAAGTGCAGCCTGGCTGCTCAGGAGGTACATCTGTGACATCTCCATTGCACTATGGGTGTAGCACAGTCAGGGTAAGAGATAACTACACAGTCAAAGAGAAACCTGGCTAACCTTTCATTCC
Organism: Onychomys torridus; assembly: GCF_903995425.1. Classification (NCBI taxonomy): domain Eukaryota; kingdom Metazoa; phylum Chordata; class Mammalia; order Rodentia; family Cricetidae; genus Onychomys; species Onychomys torridus. The sequence continues at coordinate 64,873,071 of NC_050449.1, read as the reverse complement.
TACATGCTACAGACCATGGCAGGGAACAGAAAGCTGCTGGCAGTTGGTAAAGGGGAACTGAGTCTGAGAAGGAGATCTCCACCTTTCCTGACCTGGGCATCTGAGAAGTGGCCAGAGGCCTGGGGTGGAGCTACTTTAGCAAGATCTACCCTGCCATGCCCAGAAACCCCCTTACAGCTAAATCACCCCAAGTTCTTCAGTGATTCTGTTTAGTAACGTAAAGAGAGGCAACACCTCAGTGCCTACGTTTTCAGCTATGAAGATAAGGTACAGGAATAAGAAGACAGCCCCAAGTGGAAGAGGTTGCTTTGTTAGGTCCCAGTAGCTCCAGTGTCTGGGCCAGCCCAGATTAATTTGCACAAGCGTAATGCTTATGTTTCTTACCTGAGGACCCTGTTCAGTGGTGGGGTCGAAGGGGCTCCCCACAATGCGCCTCTTGGCCCTTTCCACACTTCTTTTCACAAACTCCTCATAGATGGACTCCTCCACGAAGATCCGAGACCCCGCGGTGCAACACTGGCCTTGGTTGAAGAACACTCCCTGATGAGCCTGCTCCACAGCATAGTCCACTACAAGAGGAGGCAGAGGAAGCATCTGTGTTCTCAACACAGCTTTGCCTGTGGCCTGTCTGGGGAGACACCTTCCCCTCCACTCTCCAAAGGCCCAGGTATACTGCCCTGCTCATCACAGCCTATGCCAGTGAGATGTTCTGGACTGAGAACCCAGACCATACTTGCTATATGAACTTGGACAACCTTACCTCATTGAGCCTCTTTCTTTTTTTTCTGCAAACAGAAGGACCAGCCCTCATCACTCATAACAGGAGATTTAAATTTCACTATACAAAAGCCCCGGGATAACTGTGACTCTTCCAGTTCAAGAAATGCAATGGAGACTAACAGAAGCCACCACAATGGACTGTTAGCATACATGAATGTAAGCCCAGAGCTTACCAAACCTCTCCAGTTTTAAGGAAAATCAGAAGTCAGAGTTTTAATGTGACTTTTTTAAGATTAGTGTAACGGTTGGAAAAGTAAACATATATTCCATGCGTTTGACCTAAGTCCTGCCCACTTAGATCTCCTGACCCACTGGATTCTGCATGTTTAATGACCATTTTGGTGATTAAACTGTAACAGGAGTGGTCCTTTGCAGGACCACTATATGGAATTGTTCAACATCAGTGTGATAATTATTTTCCCCTCCCTTCTGATAGCTTACACTTCAAGGTACTATTGATAAATCTGTATGCTGGTTGCTAGATGACTGAGTCAGTGTGACAGTTGACTGCCCAGTCCTCAAGAGGAAGAGGAACAAGAGCTGACTTTTTTGAGATTGATTTTTATTACTTTTCATTCTGTGTAGGTGTTGCTGTCTACATGTAGGTGTGTGCACACGAGTGCACGTGCTCTGAAGCTTGGGTTACAGACAGCTGTAAACCTCCTGTCTGTAAACCACAGGGATGCTAGGAATGGAACTCAGGTCCACTGAACAGCAGCGAGTTCTCTCTCCAGCCCCACAGTCTCTAATCTTGACCAGGAAGCTTTAGGTGCACTCTGCAAAGCCCACGTGGTGTGTGGTTCCAGTCACTGCCTTTCTCTCTCCTGACTTCTCCAACATAGAACTGAGAAAGGGTGCTGCCTGGAGGGCATGAAAAAGAAAAGGAATGGCTGAAGGGGATTCTGGATTTGATTCTGGAGAGTTTTTTAGGATAAGATCACACGACTAGGTGGTCTCTTCCTGGCAGGGGTTGCCTAGGTTACCATCTATGCATCTGGTAAGGTTTGTCCCACCCAAAGTCCTGGGAGCAAGGGGAAGGGGTCAGCATGAGTAACTAGAGAAGCTGGTATGGGTTTGGAAAATGTAGCCAGTGCCCTGGAAGCAGCATTTACTTTTTGATGATTGGCCAGCCAATTGAAAAGATGGCAGACCCAGATGAAAAGTTTCAGACTTCTTAAATCTAAGCAGAAACTATCTTTGAGGCATCAGGATCTTAGAATGTTGCTCTTTCTATTACATATTAATGACCAAACCTTCACCTTTTCTGCCCTGTCCTACAACCCCAGAAAGTCAAAATGGCCCTAGACTGGTCAACGGCTGGCTAGGTGTCCTTTCTCCTATATGAAATGATCATCCCCTCAGAGAACTGTGATGACCTTGACTTCAGAGACCTGACCCTCGCTATCCCATCAAAAGCAGACAAAGAGAAGAGGAAGGTGACGGGTAGCATTCTGACACACGCAAGACATCTGTGGGCCACTTACAGTCAGCGTCGGCAAAAATAATATTAGGGCTTTTCCCCCCGAGCTCCAGGGTCACTCTCTTCAAGTTACTTCTTCCGGCTGCTTCTTGAATCAGCTTGCCAACCTGAGAGGAAGGGAGCAGAGGGCTGATGCACTGCTGCAGTCAGAGACCCAGCTGGCCCCAGGCAACAACAGGCCATGGTAGCCAATTGATCCCGAAGGCGAAATGATCCCAAGGGATGACTTTTGTGGTCAACTTGGGAGGATGAACCAGGCAGCGGGGATGCAGGTGAACACATATGTTGAAGAGGATGGAAATAATGATTTCCTTTCATCATGGAAGACACAGGCCAGAAGGTTTTGTTGGAGATAAATAGTAAGTAATATGTGATTAAAAGGTTCACCACCTCATTATGGTTTTTCCTTGGGACTATAGCTTCTGGGGGAGGGGAGGCCAATTGACCCCACTTGAAAGTTACCATATCAAGACAAAAAAAAAAAACCCTGTTCATTTACCTCCAAAACTACCAAGTCTTATGCCTTTGCCTCTGCTTTGGGCTAAATTGTTCTAGACAGTTGAGAGTCTGTTTCTAACTAGTGTTAGTGTAAATGCCTATTCATCTAGAATTCAAGCGAACTAGAGACTATTTAAAGAAAAACCATTTGACACTAAGTGGATATCAGTCATGAAACTGAATGTGTCCAATGGAAATAGAGATGTGCCATTGAGAGGCTCTGCTCAAGAAAGAACACGGTACCTCAGGGGCCGAGGATGCTTTCAGAAGAAAGACTGAGGCAGCCAGACCCCTCAGAGTCTGTCTAAGCGGAGATGGGCACACTGGGGATGACCTAGATCCACTCATTGATGGCAGCAGGCTATAAAGGCCCTGTCCAGCGCAGGACCTCACTGCAGTGCCGCCATATATGGCCCGCCAAGCCCAATGTGGGTGGCTAATGCTGTCAGGCCTGCCTGTGATGTGTCTTCCCTTTGGCAGAGATTACTGATGGATGTCCTGGGCGAAAACTGCACCTCAATCATGGCCTCAGAGGATCCACTTGCAACACGGAGTATCATACTGATGAACACAGGTCACTTTATGGAAAATGCTGAGCTGTCATGTAGCCTATACAGGAAAGTTTGGTCCTGTGCCGAGAAAATGTTACTGGTATGGAATTCTACTGGGAAATAAAACATTTAAAGTCTTGAGAGGAGAAAGCTACATTTATGTTATGCCTGGTGTTTCAGCGGCTTTACTGAGACCCTACAGCAGGATAACGTCTTCTCAGACACTGGAGAGGTGAAGTTAAGAGGTAAGACCCCACCTAGCCTGCCTGGGCTTTTCAGCACCTTATACTCAGCTGTGGGATCTTGAGAAACTGGGTCAGCTTTCTTTTTGAGAGTTTACAGTGACTTAATGCAGATGGCTCTCAGCACCCAGTCCAGCACACTGTAAGTGTCCACATATCCTAAACACATGCAAGGGTGAGGAGCAGGGAGGGCCTGTTCTTCATGCTACCAGGCTCACCAATGTGTGTCTCCCCCAGATCTCCCCAGCTATCTACATGCATGGGAACTGCTTCAGGAAAAGCCCAGGTTGCCAATATTGTGCACTAATTGGGTTGAATGCCTTCGTGTTGCACTGTAATTCTGCCTCACAATCATGTTTTTTTTTTTTTTTTGTCTTTTAAGAAAAAGTGTCCTCATTCTGAGGAAACAACCTGTTTTGTCCCAAGATATTTTTGTCCAATGGCAGTTTTCATGTCTACAGTAACTATACAATCTATGACCATCAGAGAACAATATTTGTTGTTTCAGAGAAGACATATCTCTGAAAGACACAGAATTAGTTTCTTATTTTGCACAAAAATGTTACTCATCCAGGTGTGGTAAATCTAAAATCTGATCACAAATATTAATAGACTGATTTTGGTTCACCAGCCCAAGTTCTCCTTTGCTGTCCTTCCAGCTTAGGTCTCTTCTACCCCCAGGCCAAGTACCTAGGAAATCCTGGGCGTATTAAAGGCTCTTTCCAGAAAAGCAAGTATGTCTTCTCTCTCTTCTGAGAAGAAACCACGCAGACACAAAGGCAGTCTCTGGCCCTTTGGTCTGACAGACAACAGTGTAAAGTAGAAATTATGGCTAGAGCCCGAGACACTAGGAAGAGGGAGGAACCTGTCTACGGGCAGTTCAAGAACCAGCTACTCTTTGACTCTGTGCCATCACCTATGAGGAGTCCCTGAAGACTTGGCCATTGGTGGGTGACTGCTTGCTCTTGTGAGGCATTTCCATGTGCTTGGCTCTCTCTGCTCTTTGTAACTGATGTGGGTACATTCTAAAGTCTTGGGAGATAAATAAGTAAGTGATTTGTCAAAGAAGATAGTTACTGGAATTCATGAACATGTCATTCATGATGTGAGTCTAGGGCAGACCTTTACATGTCCTGATTCAGTTATGCTGCCCACAAACCCTTGGGGGGCATATTATCTCACTCTAGAGAACAACAGATTTAAGAGTCAGAAACTAATAAACATTAATTAGCAGGTTACCTAGCTGCTCAGTAGCAGGCTGACTCTAAGGCCCAAGCTTAGGGGCCTGCCCATCCCTCCCTATTCTGTCCTCTGTTCGCCTCCTTTTCTGTCACTAAGGATGCAGTGTGTGTCACAAACCACAAGATCTTATCACCACACTCCAGACTGATGGGAAAGGAGAACAGCAGCTCCTGTATTTAAGAAAGAAGCTGCATCAAAGGGAAGCCATGGATTTTACACCGAGCAAGAGGTTGACTTAATGCTTAGGGTGGTAAAGACAGTGCCAGCCTAGCTGGCCGGCTTTTCCCTGAGCCTCGCTCCCTGACACTCATCGGGATGGATGGACCACCAGACTATTCTGTGAGGGGTCAGCTTTTGCTGCTAGGTATGTCGTCCAATGATGATTTTCATGGCTCCAGTAACTTTACAGTTCGTGATCACCAGAGATAACTTTTCCTATGCCAGCCTTTCCTTAGAAACCACGATTATTTGTGATAAATATTGCTGGGCAAATATAGGATAAATAATGCCTTTCTTCTTTGTCTCTGCACAAAGGTCAAGTTGTAGTTCAGCCTCCAGGAGAGATGGATTTGGTAGCAATGAGAGAGGCACTTCCATCTGGGGTGGTCTGAGAACAGAACAATTCTAAAAATCCACCTGCTACAGAGCGCCTTCGTTCAGCACATTCTCACAGTTCTACTCTCTGGCAGGTGCAAGGCTGACTTAGTCTCTCATCAACAGGGGATGTGCAGCCAGGAAGACTGGCTGGTACCCAACAAGTGTGGCTGGCTCTGAAGTACGCTTTGAAAAACCTGGGTCTAATTTAATACTAGGCCCGACTAGATTAAGCCATAAAGGAACTTTTATATTAATGTGATTCTTCACTACAATCCACTCAGTTAGGTCACTCTGATCCTTCCCTGGGGAAGAGGGCAAGGATGCAACAATCTTCATCAATTGCAGGGGCAGGCATCCTATGCCTACCCAAGGTGTTCTTAGCTTACAGATCAAACTCTCTGACAAATAGACCACCAACACACGACTTTCCATGGACTGGAGAGAGGTTGAGTGACTGACTCCACACGGGAAGTACTCCTTACTACCATCACCACAAAGGGAAACAGAACCAATGCAAGCCCAAAGCAGGGAAATGGTGTGCTGAAAGGTAGAGTCCAGGGCAAACCTGTGCTAACATGTCTGCAAGCCATGAAAATCAAGCTAAGGTATTACATACACCATTCCTTGGAAAGGTGATGTCTAAACCTACGGGATTAGAAAGTCTAAGAAGCAGTGATCGTAAACAAGACAAATCCCTGGGGTTGACTTCCCTTCTTAGGAGGGAGGGTTGGAGTGTAGCTCCACAGGAGCATGTTCCATACCCCTTCCTACATGTCCAGAAGGTGGGAAGTGCCTTGTGAATAAAGGAGGCTTAAGGATCAAGATAATGGGCAAACTGTATGAATGCTCCGCCAATTGGAATGAAACAGGCAATGGATAGATGAAAAGAGAAAAATCATACAGTTTGGGAAATGGTCTTGTAAATGGCATAAATAGACCATAAGGACCTGGTTTTCAATCTTTCACAGCACACTCTTATCAGCCCGTCCCATCTCTGGGATGATGTGCCTGGTAAGCATAACCACGCATAGGTTTATGGAGTAGTTTGGTCCCTAAGGATTTGAAATCCTAGGCTTGCCAGGCATGGTGGCCCACACCTTTACAGCTAGCACCCAGGTAGCAGAGTCAGGCAGATCACCAGTCTGGTCTACAGAGCTAGTTCCAGACCAGCTAGAGTTTTACATGATGAGACTGCCTTAAAGGAGAAAAGGAGGAGAGAGGAGGGGAGGGGAGGGGAGGGGAGGAAAGCCCTGGGTACTATGAAGTGGGTTTGCTCCTAACACACTTCAGTTTGGAACTGTCCCTTCACCTTTCCTGGTTTCAGGTTCTTCACCTGCAGAATGAAAGCTCAACCCAGCAGCGCATGCGTCCCTTGGCACTCTGGTTAACTGGAGTTTAAAAGGACAGATAGGACTCCTGGGCCTGTACTCACTCAGAAACTGTGGTTTTCTTGCCATAAGGAACAGAAGTAGCTTTTCCCAAGAGCACCACAGCTGTTGAGGCCAATAGAGAAGCTGGTCTGTTTTGAGTTTCCCACACAATCCTCCTTATGAAAGAGTAAGCGATAGCGTGGCTATCACTGTTTCCTGCACTCCCTGCAGAGACTCCAGCTCTATCTGTGCTCCCCAAGCAGGCATGGTGGTGAGTGGGGGTTCCCACACACATGTGAAACTGGGCTAATTCTCAGCAGGAATGTTGGCACAGACCAACTCTGCCTCCCATACTTGTTTGAATAGACTTCAAGATTGATATTAGGAGTATCCCTACAAGACCCGCAGAATCCTGTTCACAGCAATGCCACAGTGAGGTGAAGGTAATTTGGTTCTTCACAAAGAAAATAATTTGTTATCCAGGACCAAAGAGGGGGGGGGAGAACACAAAAGGCGTCCCAAGGCCATTTTCACTCAAGGTGTTTCTCTCTACGGTTTCTGAAGTTGGATACAAATTTTCACAAATTAATTACCTTAATTAAGGTGGGTCCCTTCTCAGAGCTAAGATGCCTTTTCAGAAACAGAAAACAGACCTGGACAAAAGATCTCAGTCCACTTTCTGAAGATGCCAGCTTTCTCTAGTATATGTTCATTTCTTACTAGACCCCAAATACACTGATTCTTTCCTCTTCCTTCTGGACTTCCAGGGCTGGACTTCCTCATTCTAGCTTAGATGGAAATGGCAAAAACATACATGTAGTGTTCATTTCTTGTCTGAAATACCAGGAGACAAACCAAATTAATCTGTTCGATTTTCACCAGAAAGAAACAGCACCCAAGGCAACTTTTCTGTGGTGACAGCAATTTGAAAACACTGTCTGTGAAATGCAGATTATGCAGATTATAGAAATCAATACAACCATGAATATGCATCTGGCCTTTGTTCCCACGATCCTCTCCACTACCCATCTACCACTGGAAGCCCACGAAAACCACACACGCTTCCTGGAACAGGCTCTGGGTCTTTGAACGAGAACCCCTTCATCTGCAGGCAAGGCTTTCGGGAGAGGGTGCAGAAACCATCTCAGAACTCCTCTCACTTGCAAAAGGTCCCTGGGCTCACCGGATCAAGTCCTCACAGACCTCCCTCAGGGCACCCGCTCTGAGTGGCTAGCTTCTCCCGCCTTTCCTCGGTCCATCTCCTCCCATCCCACCATGCTTTGCCATATCTCTCATCCTGTACTAGCTTACCAGCTGTCTGTCTTCCTCACAAGACTGAATTGTCAGTGCAGGGGCTCTCGCTGGTGTGTGTGTGTGTGTGTGTGTGTGTGTGTGTGTGTGTGTGTGATTTTCAGTCACATTTGCTGAGTCAGTGAGCCCCTTGAGAGGCGAGACACTGTAGAAAGCCCATTGCAGGCTGAGCTTGCCCCTAGCAGGGTCTTGACCTCCCCTTTCCCTCATCCAGCTTCATGTCTCCTGCAGGGGATGCTGCACGGTTGGAAAACTGACTGTACCTGGGAAGCCCAGGCACTCACAGCCTTTTCTGGGTCTGGGCTCTATCTTTAGAGCAGACACAGCTTGGGCTTGAGGGTTCATAGATGTGGCTGTTCTTTAAAAGATCCATGTGTAAAATTAAAACACAAATATAATAATAATAATAATAAAAAAGATCCCAAGAGTATTCAAATGTACCAGTACCACTAAGAACCATGGAAGCAGGCTGGGGACATAGCTCAGTGGCAGGGTGCTCACCTAACATGTGTAAAGTCCAAGGTTCAATCCCAGAACGGTAAAGGAACCTGGGGCAGGGGTGTCAAAGAACAAAACAAGCCGAAGCTCATCAAGCAGGACAGCCATCACCTCTCATCACGGCTTCATTCCAATGTGACTGTTGACTGAGTGCCTCTTCTGTGCTGTGCGTTTTCAAACACATTATTTTCATCCCCACAGCAACTGTGAGAGGCAAGAGGTATCCCTCCATTTCATAGCTGGAAGAAAACAGGACTCCAAGAGGTTTAGGAATGACTTAGTGACCGGTCCCTGTGGAGTGGCAGAGCCTGACTGGACCTAGAATGCCCACAGGGAGCTTCGAGCTTTCCCACCACAGCCTCTCTCTGTGGTGGCTCCCCTTCTCTGGATGTGCTGTGACCAGGGATCCTCTGCTATGCAGGAGTCTGACCATTATGCACAGGATCTTATGACCAACCTAGTCTAAGTCAGCTGTCTGCTCCACGTCCTCCTTCTGTTCCGTAACACTTCTTTATTTCAGATCAATAAGAAAAAACTCAGGGTTTGATTTCTTACTTTACTTTGATAGGAAGAAGTGCGATTCACTCAGGTCAGAAAGATGCATGTCCCACTAACTAGCTGAGCTACAGGGACAGGCTTCTTAGGGCCTGACCATTCAGCCTCAGCCTGGAGAGAATCCCTGCTTCAGCAAATCAGAGAGGAAACCAGAATACCTCAGGCAGAAGAGACAGAAGCACACATCCTCTTAGTCTTTGCTATTTGTGACTGAAGAATTTTTAAAAAGAAAAGAAAGCTCACAATTAAAAACCTGTACAGTTGAACATTTTGTCACATCAAACTAGTATTTTTTCATTAAAAATCCTTTGATTTACTACCTTTGCTGTTTTGTTCTGTTTTAAGGGGGGGGGGAAAGCTGAAACTGTCCCAGACTGCAACCTGCCTATGAGGGATGAGGCCAGAGAGAGAAGAGAGCTGACCTAATTCATCACTCCAGCAGTGCAATGGGCTTGCATCATATAACAGGACAGTCACCCAACTTGGGAAATGAAAGGGGAACCCCACTGCGTGAATTAGCATCAGTGGTAATACAGCTGCTAGCTACAAACATTGGCTTGGCCCAGATCAATCACGACTTTCCTGTGGTCTGCTTTGATGGTTTCCCTACTATCTTGTTGACTAATGATGAAATCATGGTTTGCTAACTGAATGAAAAAAAAATACATCATATCAAACAAAATGCAAACCATCTTCCTGTACTTTGTTGAAGATGTTTATTGACTCTGTGTTTATAAGGGGACTTTCATATTCACTTATTAAATATTTACATGTATTTAGCTACATAAGGAGAAGTTAATCCTATCTTAAATCGGAGTATAGTTTGCTTTCTGAAGGTTTTTGCTAAAGTAAAATGGAAAGCAGCCACTTCAACCAAGCTTCTAGTTTCAGACTGTTGCAGATGTTTTGTGATGTGTCAACAGGTTCCCTGTCCCTGGAGCGATTCTAACAGAAGCTATGATCAAATCTACTTTCAAGTGACATGTTCGATCTAGAAGAATCTATGTGATTTCCCAAGTAATCAACAAAGTTCAAAAAGAACAAATGAGTCACAACTTGATTTTCATGTTCTAGATAAGGTCCCGTGACAACTGCCACTGATGTCATTCAAAGAGAAAACAAGGAGATACCTCAAAAGCCACAGAACTGGTTCCCCTCTAAATGAATATACATAAACCTCCTTGAGAAATAGCAAGTGTATATTCTACTGGAAAAAGTTAGATGAAACAATGCGCACTGGAGTATTGTTCTCAGTGTGGTACATGTTCCTACCAGCCAAGCATGTCACAGGTCTACTTCTACCTGATTCTCTTTCCCAAACCATCCTGGCTTCTTCCTTGTCTTATTCAGTGTTTTACTACAGCGAAGAGTCACTATCCAAGGAAACTCTTCTAAAAGAATTTAATTGAGGATGGCTTACAGTTTCAGAGATTTAGTCCATTACCATGATGGTGGGGGGTATGGCAGCACACATGGTACTGGAGCAGAAGCTGAAGCTAGCTTGATCCACAAGCAATGAAGAGAGAAAGAGACTGAGCCTGGCATGGGCTTTCAAAACCTCAAATCCTGTCCCCAGTGACACACCTCCTCCAAGGCTACACCTGAATCCTTCTAACCCTTTCAAACAATTCTACTTCCTAAGTAACCAAGAATTCAAATACATGAGCTGGTTTGAGCTGTCTTATTCAAACCACGACACCCCCACTATCTCTCTTTCCCATAGACTATCTCCAACTTTAAAGCATGAGTGCTCAGTTATTGAGCACTTTCTCCTGTTTTTATAGAGCTATTGTCATCAAAATCATGTGGTGTCAGTGAATGGAAACACAGACAAGTGCAATAGAACAGTCTAGAAAGAGCCAAACAAATATGGATACTCATGCTTGAGAAAGACACAGGGTAATTAATCCAGTGGAGGAGAGCATCTTTTTAAGAAGTAATGACAGCTACAGCCATTCATATCAACAAGAAAGAATGACAATCTCTACCTCATAACAAACACAAGAATTAACTCAAAAGTGCATATACCTAAATGTAAGCAAAACCAAAAATCCACACATGGAGAAATAGGAGGCAATCTTTGAGCTCTTAAGTCAGGTAAATGTTCTGACATAGTGCCAAAACCCTGATCTATAAAAGAAAATATTACTGGACTGGATTTCATCAAGCCCAAGAGCAACTGCTCTCCTCCAAACTACTATTAAGACAATTAGAGAGAGACCACAGACTGTAGGAAAGAGCTGCAAAATATAAACAACTTGTACCCAGAATATACAAAGAGCTTACAGAATTCAAAAGTAAGAAAAAAATATTCCCCTTCCCAAGGGGCAAAGATGAAAAGAAACCCCACCAAAGATAGTGCATGGTGACAAATATATAAAAGAAAAATGCTTAACAGTTGAGAATTCTAAATGAAACCACACTTATATTAATATAATCCAGCTATCTGAATGGCTTAAATTAAAAGACTACCATATCAAATGCTGGTGAAGATATAGGGGAGTTGGAGGTGTTTCCATTGCATAGAAATATAAAATTGTATGATAACCTGCCATTCTATCCCTAGGTGTACACACACACACACACACACACACACACACACACACACACGGGTTAGGGGAGGAAGCAGGAAAGATTTGTCCATGAAAAGGTTTTTATTTGTACTAAACCCAATCTGGAAACAACTCAAATGTCCATTAGTGGTTGACAGGATAGTCAAGTTCTGATCTATACATAAAATGAAATATTGTTCACCAGTAAGAATTAGTAAAAATATACAGCAACACAAGTGAAATTAATTATTCTGAGAGAATTCTTCTCAAATTAATTGTTCTGAGAGAAAATAGCTATTGATACTATCAGTGTCCATTCACACAAACTTGTAGAAAATGAAAGTAACTTAGTCAAAAGGTATAAAGTACCCAGAAGTGTAGGGACTGTGGTGGAGGGAGAGATGGGAGAAGACTTCTAACTGTGGTGACTGCATGCACGGATTGAGCTTGTGCTCTCATAGGTGGATGGCCACACATGCCTGCTGTACCATGCCTACACTTTAAATGCATGAGATCTACTGGACCTAGACTATGCCTCAATAAACCCATTAGTAACAATGTACTAAGCAAGTAAAATGTTATGGCACAGCTTAACTGTGCCATATAGCTCTTGGTTGTCCACTGTGGACTACTAGCATGAAAATTACTTTGAACCTATGTGACTGACTAAGGTATGGCTTAATAGTTTTTAGAGTAAAATAGATGCACTGGGGATAAATTAATTAAAATTTAACATAATCAGAGCCTGGAAGGAATAATGAAGAGGAGTAGAAGAAGTTAAGGGGAAAGCAGAAGCAACAGGAAGACTATATCCGTGCCCAATAATCTGTGATTTCTGGAGCATAAGGAGGCAACACTTAAGGTTTTCACTCCAAACAAGTCCAGTGTCACAGCACAGGAGCTCATCAGAGCTTGCTGAGCAGCACTGGGTCATCTGGGAAGAGCCTGGAAGAACAGCTGCCGTGAAACTGTGCTTCTAGAAGACGATGTGGGTGGCCTTCTATGTAGACACATCTTGTTTCGGCACAATTAACACACTCAGCATTGTGAAGTTCTAAGTGGGGTGTGGAGTGTGACCCAACTAATCCAATCCAAGTAAACCACTGACTCTTGACCATGGGTGAAGAATTCCTAGAAAAGTTTATTAAAATGAGGATTCCTAGACTCACTGCCAATTCCAACTTAAGCCAGAAACTCTGGGTGAAGTCCTGCAACCAGAATCTGAAGGAGCCTCCACCAGCACCATAGCAAGGTGTTCCTGAACAACTGCTGAATGCAACAGTATCTACTTTACATGTTTCTTCTTCCTAAGTCCCCCTTGCCACAGAATCTCATTTTGGAAAACCCTGGCTGAAAGAGTGGCCCCTACTCTAGACCACAGCAAAGAACCTTAACTGAATTTTTCAATGGATACCAAACTCTCTTCCTGGGCTACATTCTAAGCAGTCCACTAATTAACCTAAAGGATTTAAAAAGAGCTTATTATGCAAGCTAGCACTTGGTCAATTTTCCAAAACATGAAACAGAAGAGAAACACACATACACTGCTTACTAGAAGCCAAAAATATCTGTAAACTCTTTATGAAAGCCACAAAACAAACTAAAGGAGAGTGAAGCTGCCAGAGAGTGGGAACTAGCCCTCGACAGACATTCTTTGCAAATGGAAGTTTCATACTCAACTAGTGTTTACTGAAATCTTTCAACGTGCCAAGCAATAACAGTAGACCTTCCAAATGTATTGTCCCAACCCACAAATAAGCCCGTACAGAGTTACTACAGGCCTGCCAAATGTGAAAAATGAAGGACAGGAAGGAGGCCAAGATCACACAGTGAGAAAGCTGGGTCCTAAACCTTGTCTGGGAGAATCCATTGGCTCTTCTATTATACCAAGGATTCTCAAACCGTGGGTCATGACCCCTTTGGGGGGGTGTCAAAATACCCTCTCATAGGGTCATAGATCAGATATCCTGCATACCAGATATTTACATTATGATTCATAACAGTAGCAAAATTACAGTTAAGAAGTAGGAATGTAATAGTTTTATGGTTGGGGTCACCACAACAGAAGGAACTGTACTAAAGGCTCACAGCATTAGGAATGTTGAGAACCACTGTTTTATACCATGCTTCCCCAAGCATAGATTGTCCTATAAATGTCACTCAGAAATAAATAAGAAGCTGGAGTGGTGGTACACACTATTAACCCCATCATTCAGGAAGCAGAAGCAAGCAGGCAGATCTCTGTGAGCTGTGAGGTCAGCATGGTCTACATAGCCAAATTCCAGGACAACCAGAGCTACACAGTAAGACCCAGTCTCAATCCCCCACCCTGGAAGATCCTCTCACAAACAAACAAACAAACAAACAAACAAACAAACGAGACAGCAAACAGTTGGCTATGGCAGCACATGCTCTATCCTTTATCCAAGCACTCAAGAGGTGGATCTCTGCCAGCCTTCCTCCAACTACAGAGAGTTCTAGATCAGCCAGGGTTACACAGGGAAACTCTGTCTCAAACAAATAACAACAACAAAACAAACATCCCAAGTAACAGTGATGGCTCATCTTCACTGACACTTTGCTAAGAACCAGGCCCCACGCCAGACATTCCGTTGCAGTTTCTTTCACCCTTTAAAAGCATGAAGTAGGTAACAATCATTCCTAGTCTACAGACAGGAAATCGAGGACTGCAAAGACTGCACAGTACCAAGTCCTGTGGCGAAATTCATACAACCATAATCGGCATCTAAATCAAGTTGAGGTTTCACATACAAATCTGGCATATGTAATCTTAATTGCTCTTCTTAATGTAATTTGAACCCTATGTTTGAATTTCTTCCCAAAAAAGTACAACTTTATCCACTGCTTTCCAAAGTGAGGCAAAGTACAGTTCATTGATAGTGTTCTCTCCAGTTGTATTGAGTAGTGCTTTATTTTCTAAGTAAAAGATCAAGGGATATTAACTCAAGCTGAAATAAATTAACTTTCTAAGTGAATATAGAATTCTAGGGGAGTTTTTGATTACCACAATGCTAATTCAACTAATCATCAATTGTTCAACTCAGATACAATCTTTGCTTGTTACACATCACTGCATAGTTTTGCTGATGGAAATTAATGTGGTCTAATGTGGCTGAGTACTATAACCCAAGGACTAGAATGATGATTTGAGGGAGACAGCACAGAGAAAAATCTCATCATTTATCAGCTCTCACATACTGTATACTCTTTACAGATGAAGTAACCTAGCAAGAACATGGAGGTCCCATGTTCACCAGTCACTGGGTGATGAGATCTGGTGCAGGCTAGATCATCAACTGTGGATGACATTAGGAAATTGGATATATACTGACTCCTCAAGAGGTCCCACCAGGTGTGGTCAGTTTTAAGGTTGTGTTTGGCTCCCTTCCCCATCTTTCCACATCATCTTGAAGAAATTTTGCAGAACAGGTACTGGATTGGTATATAATCTGAGGTTTTGGAATTTTAAATGTCTGACAAAAGTAGAACTATTGGAAAGATGAAAAACAAAACAAAAACAAAAACAAAAAAATACCTGCATGTTATTGCCAGAGAGCATCAAAAGCTAACCTTCCATTCTGCATTGCAGAAAAGTATGCACTGACCTTTCAGAAGGTCCTGGTCCTGGCATGTGGGATTGATTCTGAGACATGACTAACACCAGCATCACTGATTGCACACTAATGTCAAGCAACACATTGCTCACAGGGGTCTCCACAGCTGGGCTCCTTTCCTCCCATGGTCTCTTCACAATTTGGTTCCTATAACCTGCAGTTTCCTTTTCTTCAGTGGTAAGATTAAAAGGAAGGGAGATCCAATCCTTCCCAGCTGAGATAACCACAACAGAATTAAGAGATACAATTACCATTTCCTTAAACATTTGTTTTTCTTTTTGGAGAAATAGCTCAACTCAATGACTATGAGCACTGGCTGCTCTTGCAGAGGACCTGGGTTTGGTTCCCAGCACCCATATAGTGACTCACAATCATCTATGACTCCAATTCTGGGATTATGACGCCCCCTTTTGGCCTCTGTGAGCACTGCATGCATGTGATGCACATACATACATGCAGACAAATATTCATACATATAAAAAGAAATAAATATTTTTGAAAAATAATCCATCTCAAAAAATAAAGGAGAAATGATGTTTATTTTTAAAAAGCACTTTTTATTTTTGAATGAAGTTACTTTTTATTCAAGTTTAAATATCTTGAAGAGTGAAATTTCTCTAGATGCCCAAGATACAAGGTAAATTCACAAAGAAATTTTGGGTTCTATTCTACTAGAATGCATTTTTAAAACCAAGAAAATTTAAAGAAAACAATCAGATATCTTCTCCTCCTGTGTGCTTGCACACCACTTGAAGAGCTGCTCAGAGACTGTCCTGTGGGCTACCTTGACATGCATGTTTTACTGGTGCATCCCCAAATCCCAACAGTATATGGTAACTTGGTCCTCAGTAAAGGTTAGTGAAATGACTTCAGATAGCTTGGGATCGAAATTCAATTCCTGTATCGGAAGTGGTAGATAAATAACCTGTACCAGATCAAACCACGGAGGTACTAAAGATCCAATCCTAATTTGAGTTTTAGAAAAAATGAATTAGAACATTGGTGAAAGCCTTTCAGAAATAAATACTTTTAAATGATTCTTGCAATGAAATAGTTTTCCACTGAAGAATTTGCATCATCTAAAAACTGTGTTCTTTGAGAGCTGGGCATCGTGGTTCATATCTATAGTCCTTGAATTTTCTAACCTAAGGCTGTAGAACTGTCATAAGTTTAAGGCTAGCCTGGCCAGCAGACTGTAGCGTAAGACTATTTCAAACAACTACAACAACAATAATAACAACAACACAAACAATAAGTGAATAAATAAATACCCTCTTTGAGATGCTATCCCGGAGTTCAATAAGCCCTGCCTGCAACTGGTATGTACGAGCCTGCAGTCAGAAAGCAGTGCAGTACTGTCTGCCGCAGGAACTCTGGGTACGGCTTACAGCCTTGTGGCTTAATAGCATGTAGCAGGGCAAGTAACTTAACCCCCCAGCTGTGCTTAGCGCACCCCTGCACCTTTTTTGGCTGCTGAGGTGATGTGGGAGGATGACGAGTACTTGGCTGGCATTAAGAAGTATTTGTCCAATCAGTGTTGACTGTTAATATCCAAAGTTTAAAGCCTACATCAGAATCATCCATTTTCTACAGCTTTATTGAGATTCTTTCATACTCTATAGGACATTCCTTTTGATGTATGTGATTCAGGCATTTTAGTTTGTTAACAGAACTGTGCAATTCCCACAATGATTATAGTTATCTAAACACAGGACATTATAACAAAGCCACAAGAAACTTCATATCCATTCACAGTCACTCATCTTAGCCCCTAAAAATCACTAATCTGCTTTGAGTCTGTAATTTGCCCCTTCTAGACACTTCTCAATTAAGTATGATCATAAAATACATAGCTTGTCATTACCAAATTCTTTAAGTTCCATGTCTACACAGTTGACCCATGTTATATATATATATTTCTTTCCCTTTTTAAATTATTGAATAATACACCATCTGTGGCTATATCACATTTTGTCACCTCATCATTTGATAGACATTTGGGTTGTCTCTATCTTAATGAATAATGTCATAAACAGTTGTGTGTAAGTTTCTGTGTTAGGCAGATTTTGTCAGGTGCTTTTTTATGTCTACTGAGATGATTGTGTAGCTTCTGTCTTTTATTCTACTAATATGGAGTATTAAATTGATTGTTTCTCTATATTAAACTAACTTTTCATTCCTGGATAAATTTCTATTTGGCTGTGGTATATAATCCTTTGTAGATACTGTTTAATTCTGTTTGGAAGTATTTTATTCAGGATTTTTGTCAACCATAGTCATATGGGATAAAGATGTAGGTTTCTTGCGATTCTGTTAAAAGGCTGCCTATATTTTTGCCTCAGTCTTTAAATCAGTATTCTTTCCAATGGCTTGCTTTATAGATGTTACTTTCTAGTCTGGTCCTAATTGGATGCAAGTGTTCTTTAGCATCTAGTCTTTAGCAAACACTTTCAAAGCATCAAACTCAGTGCATCCAGTAAGAATACTTCCCTTTCATGTCCACACTTTGGTTTGTATGTTTCATACACTGCAAAATTATGATAGCAAGTACAAGTCAAATAAAAGTTCGGAAACGGAGAATATAAACTCTCAACAAATATAAAATTCAATCATTTTTAGCTGTAAATTGTCATCGAAGTCTATTAATCTTATACAAAATCAGTAAGGGTCCATTTAACTAAATATCATTAACTTTGCATCACCTGATTTTAGGAAGCTTCTAGAGCTGCTGTCAGGTATGCTGGCCACCAGACACATGTGGCTATGGACCACTTGCATCATGGATAATGGCACTAAGTTGTGCTATAAATGTAAATCATGCACCATATCTCAAAGACTACATAGGAAAAAGAGAATGTAAAATATGGAGTTACTAATTCTACAGTGACAGTCTGAAATAATGTTTTATAAACATGGTGTTAAATATGTTACTAAACCCAATGTCATTTGTTTCTTTTCCATCTCCTACTCTAGCTAACAGACACAGCTCTCATTCTTCCTGCTAGGCTGCAGTGCTGCAGAGCTGAGGATATCCTACATTCAGTGCCGCTGCCATCAGGAGGCTCCAGCAAGGATCCCCGTAGCTCTGGAGCAGTACAAGCTCACAGAATGAGAACAACACTTCAGTTCTGTTATCCAGTTTGATCCTAATCAGGTGCAGGCACTCTTCAGCATCTAGTCTCTAATGACGTTTGAAAACTCTTATATCATCTGAACCTGAATCACAGACATGACAGAACAGCAAATTTGTGATGATCAGGAATCTGTAAACCACCACTCATATTGGCCTTGCTGTTTTTGATATGACTTTCTAGATAAAAACAGTCTTTACATTTTTCACTATCTGGAAAAAATAAGATTTTTTTGATGTACAGAAATGACATAGAATTCAAATTTCAGCATCTATGAAAGAGGTTTTACTTGCACATAGCCTCACTCATTAGTATATTATATATATTGCATGCTCGGCACCAGTTGGGCATAGTGGAGTACACAATGGTGACCCTATTGCTTGCACAGTCTCCAGCACTTAGTATCTGGCCTTTCACAGAAAGCTTTGCTGACCTCTGCTCTGCAGCACCCCATGGCTTATAAGGTACTCAGTTGTCACTTGCACCTACAGAACCTGGGGACATGGAGAGAAGGGGAAGCAGAGCCTGGAATCTCCACTGCAGACCAGTTCAGAGTTCCAGTTTCTTTACCTGCGTCTGTCCTATATTCTTGACTACAAGTGTCCAGAGCCCCAGCCTCCGAGGTAGTTTTTACACACCCAGAATCACATACAGTCAGTGTGTACCTCTGCTTTCACACTCAATGCTCTACAAATGAGGCCGATGGGGCCCCTTCAGGGGCCTGGGGACTCACTGTGGGTTTTGAGCCCATGGCTACTATTTGCAGCATCTATTTATGTATTTATTGTGTATAGGTGTGTGCATGTACATATGCACCAGAGGACAATCTCAAGTGTCTGTCATTTGAGGCAGAGCCCCTGCCTTCTCCTTAAACTTGCCAAGCAATCCCAGAGATCTGCCATCTCGGCCTCTCCAGTGCTGAGATTAAAAGTGTGCACCACTACACCTGCGTTTCCAGCAAACCCCTTTGCTCATTCGTGGGACTGTCCCTCGGCCTGTGGTCTCTCAGGTACTCACCTCGGTAGAGCCTGTGAACGCAATCTTGTCTATGCCGATATGAGAAGCTATTGCTGCCCCTGCTGTTGGTCCATAGCCTGGCAGAATATTGACGACCCCGGGGGGAAAGCCAGCCTAGAAACACAAATTGGAGGATGGTGTGTGTGAACATCCCCTTTCAGGCTGCCTGGGCCCTGCTTCACAGGTTCCACATGAAGGAGGCGAGGAAACCCCCTGCAGTCAGCTTCGCCTACCTCCTTGATGAGGGCTCCCATGTACAGTGCACTGAGTGGTGTCTGCTCTGCTGGCTTGATAACCACTGTGTTACCACAGCACAGTGCAGGAGCAATTTTCCAGGTGAACATCAGCAGGGGGAAGTTCCACTGGAAGGGAAAAGCGAAGTCAGTAGACAGGGGAAATTTCTCCATTACTTTTTTTTCCCAAGCTGTGACTTGTCAGTTTGTCAGATTTTGAAAATTGTCCTGAACATAAATCTTCTCCACTGCCAAGTGTAGACCTTTGGGATTCTGATGACATCACCATGAAGAGAATAACAGTACTGGCCTTGAAAATCTCTCTCTGTGATCAACATATTACACTGCAACCTTCCACCTAAAGAAAGCTGATGCTGGAAGCGGGTAGAGAGTCATTTTTTATTTTTGTTTAGCTTCACTTTTTATTTTGTTTACATATTTCTAAAATTGGGCTTTGTTCCAAAGTTTCAATATATGATTTTCCCCCTTAAATTCAGGATTTTTACACCAAGATTTTCACATTGGCATGAAAAATGTTTTATGTATATGAACTAGAAACTAAAATCCTAGCTATCAATTATCATTAAGGCAATGTGCATTTCAATGCGGCATTTTTGCATGTATTGTCATAAAATGTACAACTATAAATTGTATAAAAATGTACCTATCAATGAGCATACAAAATTTTTATCAGCCTCCTTCCTACTGCAAAAAACACCATGGAAACCAAACTAGAGCATCTTTATGATTATATGAACGTGTGGGTTAACATGGTTTAAATTGACTTTAATAGAATATTAGGCTTGTGTGGTCATAAGCTCAGGCCTGGACTCCTTACTCTCAAGTGTCATTGATAATCTCACTAAGGAAGGAAACAGCACTCCCGGTCCCCTGCCTTCAGCCCCTGACCACACTGTGTTCGTGCCTGAAGCACCTCAGCTGCCATCCTTGAAGGATTCTCACTGGCTCTAGCAAGCTGCAAAAATATACAAGTGTCTTGCCTTCACCAAACACCCAATTTCTTTCCCCCTTAGTTGTTTATAAACTTAGGAGTCCTTGGTGATGTTTTAATTCCATCTCCAGTGTGTAAATCTTGGAGGCAGTAATTGAGGGAGGAGTTGACAGGGGCTCTTGCCTTGTGAGGGAAGCTGTGGTTCTGAGGATGTGGGAAGAGCTAGAGGGGCAGGTTTGATGCTTACAGAAAAGGTGGTAACCACAGCAAGGGACAGGGGTCCTGAGGGGAGGAGAGGAAGAACTTCAACCAAACCTCTCTCTTTCCTTTCTTCCTCCTTTAATGAAGGTCACAAATAAGCCAGAGCTTACTAATTGAACTAATAATAATAAGCCCCTAAGACTCTTTGGTCCTCAACTCAAAGATTATTCTTGAGTCATTTCTCTATGTTTTGCAAGAGAAAACTTCTTGTCTTATCTATACTGGAGTTTGATGTCAGCACCCCGCCCCCCTCCCTGCTGAAATCCCAGCCAGAACTATGAGATAGTACTGTTAGAAGCTTGAGTGACTCTTTGTATTGTGCCAAGGGTGTGTATGGGAGAGAGCGCAGAACAGTGTTTAATGTTCCAATCCAAACACCAGTCACTACATCTATTTTTCTTTACAAGATAGAAAACAGTGGGGAATGGTTTCAATTTTGACTGTGATGTTAACTGTACTGCTGTGTCTTCTGAAGCATCTTCTCTCTAGAGTCTTGTGAAAACAGACAGTGGGAAGAAAGGGATTAAGGAACCATATCAAACAATATGCTGGAAAGACGAGTTGCCAATCTAAAACACAAACAAGCAAATACAACCACATATTAATTTCCCATAAGCAGACAGACATTCATAACCAAGGGTGGGTTATTCAGACACTGTACTTTGCTTATTTTTATCAGGAGAATTCCATGACTTGAGAACTCAGCTCATGGTAATAGGCCTGAAACTCTATTCACCTGTTCAAATAAGCATTTACTGGGAGGCTGTTAGAGATATGTCAACAACATGAGCTCAAGTTTTTCTTCCCAGTAATGGAAAACACACATCACCAAGGACTATGTTTTGTGTGTCTTGAAGAGAACTGGGTCAAATGAAAATAAATACGAAGTGTGAGAAGATACACTCACTGGGATGATCTGTCCGCACACTCCAATGGGTTCGTGTCTCGTGAAAGTAAAATAGTCTCCATCTGGAAAACAAGAAGCACCATCACTCCACAAAACAGGTTAGGGCAGGGGAGATTCAGAGGGAGGACTTAGGTGGCAGTGAAAACCAGAAACGAAGCTGAAGCACATCCTAGTCACCATATCCCAAAGCTGGCACCTGGCATGTGTTCATGTGGGGGTGGCTACAGACAAACCTACCCCATGGACAGGATGCCAGAGGAGGGGACATCTACAACAAAATGAAGATCAAGCTTATGATACACAAAGCAGGACTGAAAGAGGAAAGTTAAAACTAGAACACGTTAAAAAAAAACTCAATTTTATGTTCAATAGTAACTCAAATAGAATAGTTAGCTGATTTAAATGCTCAAGTATCTCAAGTTTTTAAACAGCTCACTGGGTATTCTTCAAAATTAAAAGCAAAATGCTATTGAGCACATTTTTTTATGCTGGGCAGCTGGAAAATATGAGGAAGAAAAGTAAGACATATCCCCTCACTCAGTGCAGTGGTCACAGGCACAACCTGGGTCCTGGGGATGCGGACGGGTCCCAAGTTCCACCTCAGTGAGGCATGACGGGAGGGTGCCCTTGAAGGAAAAGCTTGAGAGACACTGACCGGCCTTGAGTATCTTGTAGGAATAGTAGGGACTTCCAACAATGATCTAGGAAGCCCAAAACCAAATTCTTTAGAAAAAGCTGTTGCTTTTTTTCTGGGTACTTTAAAAGCTAGTTGACTGAGTCTTTGTTTCCCTTCTGCTGGTGGACGCTGGTCACTTGACTAAAAGCAGTACCCCGAAGCCCAAAGGAAAGTGAAGCTCCAGCTAATACTCTGAGAAACCTCACCACTGGCACTGAGGGTGACGGTGGGGGCTGAGGGCGTGGGTGAGGCAGAGGTAAATGACTCATTAAGCTGTTAATCTTTGCCTCTCAACACATCTTAACCACTGACGTTTATCACCCAGGGTTGTTTCAGCTAAGTTCAAAATTATGGTTTTGAAATAAAGTCTCTCTCTGCTCCTCCCTTCTCACACACCCCCTCCCAATCTGTAGTCCTTCTCTAAGTTAGCTGCTATCGATTGCCTTCATTTCTCCAAGGCTTTCTCTGCAGGAAGTTGATGTGGAAGGCTCTCACCACAGATGTACTCAAGCTCCACCCCTCCAGGCCTTCTCAGGTAAAGCTAACTGCGGCTCAGTCCCCGGGCCCAATAACAGTGCTAGGTGAACTCTGCTTACACTGCTGTAGACCATGCAAAGGATAACACCTCACAAACCTTAGTATATCTCTGGGATTTCTCGATCAAAGTGTATGTGTCGTTAATGTTTTAACAAATGTTTGCCAACTCATCTTGGATAAAAATTATAAAAAGTTCTAACAACATGCTACGGTTTCTACTTGTTAACCAGTTTTCTGAATATCTGAATTTTAGCCAATTTGAAAGCTGGAAAATGGCAATTTGTTTTGTGTTTAATTTTGAATTGTGCTCAATGATATTTAAGGATGACCATACTAACCATTTTCAATTTTCCCTTCTGATTTAAAACGTTTGCCCCTTTTCTGTTGGGTCCTTCAGTATTTTAGTTGTTTGAGGAACACTGTAAAGGTCAAGGGGATCAGGCCACACTACTGCCAAATCTCCCCCAATCTTCACCCTGCCTCTTGGGCTTGTCTGACA
This sequence comes from Onychomys torridus, assembly GCF_903995425.1. Taxonomy (NCBI): domain Eukaryota; kingdom Metazoa; phylum Chordata; class Mammalia; order Rodentia; family Cricetidae; genus Onychomys; species Onychomys torridus. Next base: position 64,849,547 of record NC_050449.1, on the reverse strand, counting down.
GATACTAGCTTAAACGGAGGGAAGAAGGAAAGCAGGCTTTGAGCAGGTAGGACAGGGAGCTGGTATGTAGAAACCATAGGATGACAATATTTAGTTCAAGTGGTACGAATCAACCAAGATCAACTAATCTACTGGGTGGCGGTGATGCACACCTTCAATCCCAGCACTCGGGAGGCAGAGGCAAGCCAATCTCTGTGAGTTCCGGGCCAGCCTGGGCTACAGAGCGAGTTCTAGGTCAGCCAGGGCTGTCACACAGAGAAACCCTGTCTCAAAAAACAAAGAACAATAAACAAAACAAAACAAAACACCAACTATACGACACCAATTCTATATGGAGACAACTCACAAATCTTCAGAATAGATACCATCAACTGTGCCAGCAGAAGTCATTGCTGTCCATTAGTTTATCACTCTATGGCAAGGACTTCCATCAGGAACAACAACACTGATGCATACTCTGTAAAATCCCATTGGCAAGAAAGGCTCCCACACTAAACTCTGATTTAGCTAAGGTGACACACTCAAGGGGTCCAATTCAAAGCACTGAGCTGGAGGTGGGTCAGTCATTGAGGTGAGGACAGATGGCTGCAAGAAGTAATGGGAAGATGAAGTGAAGAACACAGTGTTTACTTTAGCACAACTGGAGGAAATGGATGGTTCAGAGCGAATTCTCTAGTCACCCATGTAAGCACAACACAGTGATTCATAGGTTCCCCCATCTCTGTCCTACATATGCAAGATTATAAACGTAATGTTGAAAGCTACTGAAAAATGAAAGCAAGGAAAGACGAATGAGGACAATAGCTTTAGAGGCTGATCTTATGGGGAGTAAACCTGACTTGATAATTGTGTCCTAAGAGACTGAGTTATGGAGAATAAAATGTACTTGACAATCTGTTCATACATTTGATACACACGGAGCTAAAGGCTGGCACAGAAAGAGTACTGACTCTTCCAGTCCTCACAGCTGGTTTCATTAAGTGCTAAACAAAGAAACGCAGGGTATCTTGGCTCTTGAACTTTTCTGAAGAGAATCTGAGTGGAAAGAATAAAGAAAAGGCCCTAGGTTCTGTGAACTCAATGGTTGCTTCTATATGTCCAAAGGACACCCACAATTGGGTGATTTCTGGAAAACATGAGAGATGAACCTTGTATTGGGCCCCTTGGCGGAGGGGGGGCACCTAATGGCACTTAGAGGCCCTTCATAGCTCCCAGAACCCTGCTACGAGTCCCCTGAGCTTCTATATCTGGGTCACCAGGGGCCAGTCCTTTGCAGTCCTTTGAAAGCCACCTTCCTAATCTTTTCCAGTGTCACTATCTCTATCACTGGCTTGATCTGCCAGGTCGGCTCACTCCTTAACAATGCACACAGAGCTACTTGCTGGCCTTATTTCAAGGAAAATTACCAAGGAGAAGTTTCAAGGATTTGTAACATTTTTCTTCTCATATTCATTAAATCTAAGAATTAAAATAAAATACATCTACTCACTTACTACTGTATAGAACTAGTTTTGCAAACTACCCATGCTGCCTAGATGTTACATGGTGCCTCTCACACTTCAATGCTCAAACAAAGCACCCAATGATCTTGGTGAATACATTCTGAACCCTTGGGTCATAAAGGATGTAAGAGTCTTACAATTAGATATCCCATTGTGCTATGAACTTGGTTGAACAGTGCAGTCATATCTATGTATGTACACACAGTAGGTACATTAGTAAAAGCCTTTGTCCTAGAGGACAGTACAGAATAAATCTATTTGATGTTTGTGAAAAATTGAGCCACGTCCCTATGTTCTTTGTTGGGGATTTAATAAAGTTACACAGGGAGAGATGGGGGAGACAGACAGACAGAAAGATGGAGGCAGAGAGAAATATTAATATTTAGATAATCAAAAGTTTAAATATTTGGGTAATTACTTCAAGGCAAACATTACTTTTAAAGGCAGAGACTAGAAATGCTTTTAAAAAATTTTAATGTAGCTTTTATTCTCATATTCTGGCACATCCTGGACATAAAGTCTAATGATGTAATTATAGTAAAAAAAATCTTAATGTGTCAGAAATTGAGATATGTGATATGAACCTCAAGCTCATGGTGGTAACAACTGTGGGCATTTCAATAGCTGTAGCAAATCTTCTATAGCCAGTAAGAATAAAATATGTTCTTTCAGTAGCATGAGAATTTATACATAATTCAGTGAATGGACACCATCTTCCCATCTCTAACGTTCACACAGAACTGCTCTGGGTTTGGGGGTATAGCTCAAGGGTAGGGCATTTGACTGCATTAGAATTACTCTGGAGGAAACAGCAACCCTTTAAATAAGACGAGTATTAAACATTTAGATCCCAAACTGTATAGAATGTTTCCATTCTGTATTCTAGTAGATTCCAGTGTGTGTAGACCCCATGCAGACCTGTTGGAGCACTTTGCAATAGTGACGAATTCAAACAAGGTGCTTATTCAAACAAGGAATCCTTACATTAGCATGAAGTGGCACTAACACTATTCCTCCCAGGAATCCACGAGCAGAATCTAAGAAGCGGCATTACATGCTCCTGAGTCTTCCATTTATAGATCTCGACTCTATCACCATTTCAGTACACAGCCTTGAAAAAAGGTTAGCTCACTCTTCTGTAATTAGTTCCTGTGTCTATAAAATGAGATCAGACTCATGGATCCCTTGGGTTCTCTGCAATGCCTTCAAGAGGTTCCTTGTGAAGGGCTGACTTCACTGCTTCCTGTCGCCATCCATTCATCCACCCCTGTTTTATCAAGTGACTACAGCAAACAGCCTTCACTCTCATTGTGGTTAACCAGAACTTCAGATTCCACCCCTGCATTCACTATCAACAGTACCAGAATGAGCTGACCGAAGGCAAAAGCTCAGGGTCTGATCATTATCTGCATTTTTGGCTCATCCTTTAGGTTAGCAGGTAAAACTTGGAGTAAATATGAAACATAAATAACTGTACGACCCAGGCAGTTCTTAACCTTCGCTATATGTGCTGTATGTTGACCCATCATAAAGCCATTTTACAACAAAATTCAGCTGAAAGTATGGATCCCATTTTCCTACTTTCTATAAAATCAATAAAATTGACACTCATGCAGAGGAAATTAGGGCACCACAACTCCTCCTTCACTCTTAGCAAACTGTAAATAAGTCTGATTAGTCTTCCATCACAGGGAAGTATGGGCAGGAAAGGAACAGAGACTCTTGATTTGAGTGAAAAAGATCAAAAAGGAGGAAATTATACTTCTCAGGGCTGCTACAACAGAAGAGATAAAAAATGAGCAGGGAAAAGTATCCAATAAATCGAAGTAATGATTATTATTAATCATCCTAAGTAGGAGTTGCCACAGGAGGGTTAAAGCTCAGGATTTATGGTCAGAGAGAATGGCTCCACTGAGTGCCAGGCCAGGAGATAATGGAGAGTGTTATAGAGAAAACAGCATCAGAGCCCCTCAGAATCAAACTGATATTACATGATTCTGCAGTAGCAGCGAATAGAGGGTCTTGAGTGAGATGGAATAGAGGGTGGTGGACAAAACTCCCAAGTCAGAGGAAATGGCACCTTGTTGAAATATATAGTCTAAAGGCTGTTCTTCAAGAAGACAAACAAGGTGGATATTTGTTCTCTACACCCAGTTGCCCATCTATAGTCAATATACACAAAACAATGCCATAATTCTTAACACGTTTACTAGTCAAGTGACCTTGTTGAGAGACTAAATTCTTAGTATCTCGTTAGGCATACACTCTTTAATTCCAGTTTATTTTACAGGACTGCACAGATTTATCATATCCTAAATGTAAAAGAAATTATTTCTTGTGTTATAAGGCCAAACAAAAACTGGGGATGTTTTGCAGATAAAATCAGGCAACACATAAAGACCACATGACCTTCCTAAATTCTGGACTTCACTATGTAAAAATCAACAATGAAATCAAATTGATATTGAATTATGGTGTTGTAAAGGACAAATGTGAATGGGCTGAACCAATCTGATAATAAATATCTAAGTAATTAATGACCTCTCTTCCCCAGTCTCCCCTCAGGAGGCCCCTGGTATTAGACTGACAACCATGAAGTGGGTCCTCATGTTATTTGGTCTCTTTCCTATAAAATTTCTTCCATCCAGTAGCTAAAATAGATCCCCTTCTTCTGAATCCCCTTCTGAGCCAAACACTTCCATCGTGAGGGCCTAAGCTAGCTCTTAGCAGCTAATCCTGCACAGCTATCTCCTAGCTGACTGATAAACTGATTTAAGTGGCCCTCCACACTTATATCTATACACAAAAAGAGGGACATTGTCAGAGTTAGTGACATAATCTGTTTGGCCCTATGCTCAGTTCAAGCTGCCCCAAGTGTCTCATATCTGCATTGTGGATGGCTGCTCTTTGTGTTTGGTGAAATATTTTCGGCAGAACTCCACATTGCCCTCTTTGACATACTCATGTTTCACGTACCTACAGGAATGGTCATTCCATGAATTTTATCAGCCCAGCCTGCATAATACCGCAGGGTTTTGATAACTCCCTGCAAATCGATGTAAAAAGCTTGCAGGAACGGCTTGCCACCATTTAGGGATTCCATGGTCTGTAGGAAAAGAAATAGAGAAGCGTTAAGTCCTCAGAACTTTGTAGTGATACACTGTAGTGATTCTAATACTGCAGAAGAAGAAACAAGGAATAGAGGGAACCTGGCTGGGTCTGAGTGGTGATGCCCACTTGTTCAACTCTGCTTTCCCAAACAGGAAGGTGTCCAGTCCTAACAGACTTGCTTTAGTTACTAGTAAAAGACCACAATGGACATACAAGTGCTGTTCTTGTGCCTGTGTGTTTTCCTTATCCACTGTCCAGACATATAAACACAACGCTTCTTTAACTGATGATAAAGAAACGCTCTGCTTGTCAAACCACCTTCTGTTATATTAATGATCAGAGCGGAATGAGGATCTTTCTGAGAGTGCACCAGTAATTCGAATCCACAAAGAGAAGCAGGGATGTCAGTTTTGTGTGCATTCAATGCGGATATAAAATGTTCTGCACAGCTGCCAAGACCCCTGCTGAGAAGTGAAATATTCATGGTGCATAGCAAGCTTATTTATTACCACCAAATAAACAAGATCTCCTCTGGGGAAGCCCAGATTTTAACAATTTAAAGACTGGTTTTTGTAAACATTTATGTTAACAACCATTATCTATTAAGAGTAAAGTATCTGGTCCATTTATAAAAATAGCAATAATAAACAGCTTTACATTATAAACATTATTTTAATGACATGTTCCTAAATTGATTAAGGCTGTTACAAAAACAGTGACCACTGAAACAATGAAGTAAGACTACTTTCACTTGCGACATACTAGGCTGTTAGAAGTTTAACAAATGTAATAAACAAAAATGGATATTTATAACTTCATGTTTCCCTGTAATAGGGCATTATACAATACATACTAGTATAAAATTGTTTAATTACTGAAAAAGTTAAAGCTGAAATATTTTCCATTCAATGAAGTTAAATAATACTATCACTAACAGCACGATTTACCTACTTAATCCACAAACAAAGCTCATTTTAAAATGCTACTTGTCTCTCTACATTGGCTCACTTTTATAAAAGAAGAGCCAATAATTCCCAGTCCTTCTAAGAACATTTATATGTCCACAAATCAGACAATACATTTTCTAATGTAGTTAGCTAACCAAGAGCCAAGGTCCATAAAACAGAAAACATGGCACCCATAACCAATTGAGGACCATCCAAGGATAGATCCCTGAGTTAACACTGCCTACATTTCTAAATGGTCCTTAGCTTGAGAAAGTCTTCGTTCTCAAAGAAACTAGCTTTTTAGAAATTTTTTCTTTGTATTATTTAAAGTGTATGTGAGGGGGCATGAGCACATGAATACAGATGCCTGTGGATACCAGAGGTCTGATCCCCTAGAACTGGAATTTCAGGAAGTTATGAGCTAGCCTATGTGGGTGCTGGGAACCAAACTCGGATCCTCCCCCTGAAGAGCAGTATGTACTATTAACTGCTAAGCCAACATTCGAGTCCTTGAGGTAACTTTTTATTTTAAAAGGCAACAGCAAAAACAACCAAAACCACCAGATCAAAAGAAGTCCCTGTGTGCGTTGGGAGTGTGTGTGATAGTTCTAGTGAAAAGAAATGGCAATCTCTCTCATAATTCTAAAAAAACGGTAGAACAAATGGAGTAGAATGTATGAGGGGCCACATCCTTCTTTTCCTGTTTGATTTACAAAAATGCCACTGGGCATTTGTCTTTTACAAACAGCCTGGAGGTCCTGTTTCTCTACACTTTTGTTTTGCTTGTCAAGTGGATGTGTTCTGCTTTGCTGGTGGGAGAAAATGGCAATGGAGGATCCTTAGTAGTGATGCAATGCTATGGCTTTTTTCTTCAACATGCCACAAAGAGCTTCCCCAAAGATCTCTCATATTTCATATAGAGTACATATATATAATATAGTACATATTTCATATACGTACTATTCACTTCCCCAGCTCCTCTACCCAACAACACTCCACAGAATATGTTCTAGCTGAGTGGTCACTTTGGAGTAGAAACCTAACTGTGTTCTTAGTTTACTTACTGCAAGAACTGCCCTGTCCCGCTCCACCAAGTCTGCAAGCTTGTCCAGCAGACGTCCTCTCTCAGAAGCGTCCATCCTTCTCCACACTGAACCAAGAGAGAAGGCCAGGCGGGCTGCCTGCACTGCCTTGTCTATATCCACCTGTTAAAGAGGAAGAGGCCCAACTGAAGAGAGACACTCAGTACACAAGCACAACCTGCTGCCATCAAAGAAGGGATGCTTGAACCTAAGTGTAGCATCAGGAACACACAGTCATTACTTTGCTGTTATTGGTGGTTGTTCCACAGGGAATCTTCTAAGCAGCACATACCTTGTCTGCTTCTTGAACTTCACACACTTGCTCTCCTGTGGCTGGATTGCAGACAGGGAACACTCTCCCACTCTCCGAGTTCTGCCACTCATTGTTAATGAAGATCTACAAAAGGACACAACAAAATGGGATATGAAATCCGGGAAATAAGAAGCCTGTCAGCGGCTCAGCAATATGGAGGAATCATGGTAACACCAGTTCTAGGCACTTATTGGTACAGACATGTAGACTCTGAAGTGTTGAAAGACATTCAGAACAGTATCAAGTCCAGCCCCACTCCTAATGCAGGAGCATCTTCTCATGACAGTTGGTTTTTCCAAATACGAAGTAGGGATCTTAACTTCAGTGGCCATGCCAAACAATTAGAGTGTCCTTCGACCAATAAACACAGCAAGATTGAGCATCTTGTGTACAAGGCTAACAGTATTGATATTCCAATTTCTGGCATTATCTATAGGGGTAACACCCTGGGTTAAAATGATGGTTGTTAAGACTTTCATATCAGCTTCTCTGTTGGCAGCCTCAGGGAATCTTCAAAGAACATGGATGGCTCTGGAATAAGCATTTCCCTGATTACAGTCAGCCCCTGAATTAAGATTTAACTGTGCCAACTGGTCTGCTACTGAGTTAAGCAAGTCATAAGCCACACGTATTAGCAAAATCAAAGAGCTTCTAGAACTTTGAAACTGGTCTAAGATTTTCTTAGAGGCATGTTATTCTTAAGTTTGAAAGGATTTTAAAGAGTTCTTCCATGTGTCCCATTCCTTAGCCTTTCAAACAACTTCACCGTCTGCTGGGTTCAAGCTTAGTTTTTAAGTTTTCCTATGGGGTACATTTCTAAGGATTGTATGAGTATTTATTGGAAGCTTTCTAAAGATCAAATAGAAAATTACTTTAAAAAATTCTTTTTTATGCCGGGCAGTGGTGGTGCACGCCTTTAATCCCAGCACTCGGGAGGCAGAGGCAGGAAGATCTCTGTGAGTTAGAGATCAGCCTGGGCTACGGAGTGAGATCCAGGACAGGCTCCAAAGCTACAGAGAGAAACCCTGTCTTGAAAAATTTAAAAAAAAAATTATATTTGTTTATTTTTGTGCCTATGTGAATGTACATGGGTGCCCACCGTGGTACATGTATGGGGATCAGAGGACAACTTGTGGGGGTCTGTTGTCTCTTTCCACTATGTAAGTTCTAGGGATCAAAGGAAAACAGGCTTGGCAGCTAGTGCCTTTACCCACCAGCAAAAAAAAAAAAAAAATTACTTATATTTCAATAGGAATATTTAATATTATTTAATAAATATTTAAATATTTCTTTGAAAAGAAAAGACACACTGGAGGAATTTAAAGTCACCTCACTTTCCCTGGATCTTGAAACACTGTGCTGACTCATCATCTTAGGACTGATTCCATCACCACTCACCAAAGAGTTCCAGTCAATGCTTAAACAATAAAAATAAGGAAACAGTGGACTCATGGGGTGAGTAAGTCACCACAATCACACCATCATTCAGTTTTCTAGTTATACTGACTACAGTCAGACATTTCAAGAAGCTAAAAAACAGTTCGGAGGCATCACCTTAGTCATTTTTTATTGATTTATTTTTTTTTTAGCTTTTACTGAACACAGTTGAGAATTCAGAATTAAGTTTCTTTATCAAGGGATAGAGGAAAATTAACAGAGAAAGACACTTTGCAATTGTTAGGTCGGAAGGTGGAGGCAGAGACACGGGCACACTTTGTACATTTCAGCGAGGACAGAAGGGGCTATCTAGTGAAATTTTTGGCTAGGAGTCTCTATGATAAATTTTCTCAGACTCTAATAAAAGAATCAGCCTGTGGGTGTAGCTCAGTGATAGAACGTCCGCCTCATGTGCATGATCCCTAACACTGAAAAAAGGTTACTAGCAATCAACAGTGCCCCCCCCAAAAAGAGAAATAAAAATCACTCAATAGGAAAGATTTAATAATTTGATATTGTGTAAGTAGTGTACCAAGGCACTGGTCCATCTTGTTTTAATAGAAAGATAACTGATAATTCTTCTATCTTTATGATGTCTATGAGTAAAACTTCACTGGATACAACAATTATAAAACTAAACATGAAAAGTCTTTTAATTATAATATTAAAAAGGTGCCATCTCTACTACAAAATGATGAGCCTTGGCACTTCTCAGGAGGATTGCACTGTGAGGACACAGGGACAAGGAGAAACAGAAACACTGCCCAAGTTCAACCCGGCAGAGCTGGGCTTTAAAATCTGAATCAGTATTTCAGAGGACGGAGATGTCCCACACTCACTATGATGCTCACAGGCAGGGTTTGCCTCAGTTACCTGTATGACACCCGGGTCAGTACAGAACAGCAGTTTCCTTTACCAGGGCTCAGTTATTATCTGTTCTCACTATCTCTTTATTCTCACTCAAGTTTTCGAAAAGGAACTGAAAATGTACAAACTTGCTAACCCACTAGAAAGGGTTCACTGGAATCAGAAGGTGCGTGTGCCTGTGTTCTCGGTATACAAAATGTTGACGTTCTGAAGGGTTCCCGGAGGCCGACCTTGGGCCCTGACTTCCTGGCGCTCCAGTGCTCTCCTTGGGGGTCCTGGCTGAGTGTCTGCAGCACTCCTGCTTATCTGCTGCAACTGTCCCTCCCGCCAGCTCACTAAGTCTACCTTACTGGGGCCTAAGCTGCCAGTTCAGGGGTTCCAATTTTCAGTTCTAAAACCTCTTCGTCATTCAAAATCAATAAAGATAGTAACAGATTATTCCCCATGGAGTGACAAGGGAACCTGATGATATTTATGATAGTTTAATGAGTACACAAATAACAGGTAAAGTCCCTCACAGTCAAATTCCAGGTAGCAGGAGTGAAGGAACAATGGCATCAGATGCTCAGCATCTGTTAAATGTTGCGATATCTCTACTGCAGGGAAAGAAATCAGGGGACGGTCAAACAAGCAGGGGATGTGGTAATGAAAATTGGGTATTCCTTCATTAATGTCTTAAGAATCTCCCTCCCATACTTACTTCTTGCAAAGAGAAACCTACTAACTTTACCTTGTATAAACTTGGCAAACACCACCTCGATCCTGTGATCAAACTGGCATTGGTCTGCTCCTGAGGCAAAGCCCGAGAGACATGAGATCTCATTGTGGTGTTTTATCCCAGAGATTCAACTGGAGTTTAATCAGGACAAATCCCTACCTAATCTAGGTTCAAACAAACAAACAAACAAACAAACAAACAAACGAACAAAAACATCCAACAAAAGAGCTGGCCCACGCTTTCTAAAGTGTCAACATCATAAAGGAGGAGAGGACCAATATGGCACAAAAAATGATTGCATCACGTCACTGTAGACTAGCTCTGGACCAGAGGGGGAACAAGAAGAGGGAGTGAGACAATTGCTCAAGCATGATCAAGCTTTAGACTTGGACATGACCATTATGCCTATGTCAATTTCCTGATTTTTTTTACAGACACTGTGGAATAGGAAAGCGTCTAGAGAATCTGGGTGAAGGTTTAACAGTAGTTTTTCCAATTTTTTTGATCAGAAATAATTTTTAAAAGAAAAATGTTGAAAGTTATGAGTCCTCTTTTTGTGCCTCTCTTTTATAACTATAAAATGTCAAAACTAATATTCTGAATGAATAAATAAAGGGCTCAACACCTTCCTTTTTCCAAAGCATCCTTTAAATGTGAGTTTGTGGAAAATAAAAACCTCAAAGTCTAACTTAAAATATGAACCTGTGTTGTCAAAAAATGCTTAATTTAAGGCTTTTCATGTTATTTTAACTCCAAGTCTTGTTAGTGAAAAGTAAGAAATTCTGCTTTACGGTATGCTGGGTGTAAAGAAAACTGTGGAGTTTTCCACTCTAGAGAGTTTTCAAAATAGAAAAGACATCTGACTCCCTATCTGACTATTGCTTAACTTGTTTGGAAATGACCAAGCATTAATTTTGTTTTGTTTTGTTTTTTGAGATAGGGTTTCTCTGTGTAGCCCTAGCTGTCCTGGAAATCACTCTGTAGACCAGACTGGCCTCAAACTTGGAGACCTGCCTGCCTCTGCCTCCTGAATGCTGGGATTAGAAGTGTGTGCTACCACCACCCAGCTAAGCATTCGCTTTTCACATAATTCTGTGATGTGAGTGAAGGCAAAAGAAACAGACGATCCATAAAAGAAGGAACCTGCCCTTTGCAGGTTCCTAAGAAGATGGGACGAAGTAGCTCATGAACGTTAACTTTCTTTTCATGGTTGTGAAAAGCTCTCTCACTGGTGTTTTAGGGGTTGCTGTTGGTATTAAAAGACATACTGGATGTGGCAGGCTCTTATTTAATGTTACTGGAATGGAACATCTATTGGAAGGAGACATGAATCACTGTCTAACATTTTTACAGGTAAGATTAGAAATACCTCTACACCAAGATAAAATCACACACACACTGAAAAATGAAGACGTTAGTTGGGCAACAGATTTTTATTACACTGTTGTACTTTATACAGAAGGATATGTGTAACAAGAACACAAGTTAAGATCTATCCTATTGGAACACACTACAAACACAGCATTCAAGCACTAGACTGTTAGCAGGATCGCCAAAACAACCTGAGCGCTTCTTTCTGGTCTTGCCTCCAGCTGGACCTGCCCAGCTGCTGGAGACAACCACTAGTTGAACTCTTCATCCATCTAGTCTCATGCACCTTCTTTCTGCTGCTTGTCCTGATATACTAATTATTAGTATAGTGGTGGTACTGTGTTTTTTATTTTTTATTTTTATTTTTTTATTATTAAGAAATTTTCTATTCATTTTACATACCAACCACAGATTCCCCTCTTCTCCCTCCTCCTGCCCTCCAGCCTTCCCTCACCAAACCCACCCACAATTCCCACCTCCTCCAAGGCAAGGCAGCCCATGGGGAGTCAGTAGAACCTGAGACATTCCATTGAGGCAGGCCCAAGCCCCGCCTCCTGAACCAAGGCTGTGTAAGGTGTCCCACCATAGGCACTGGGCTCCAAAGAGCCCACCAATGTACTAGGGATAGATCCTGATCCCACTGCTAGGGGGCCCCCTAAACAGTTCAAGCTAAACAACTGTCTCACCTATGCAGAGGGCCCAGTCCAGTCCTATGCGGGCTCCACAGCTATTGGCCCACAGTTCATGAGTTCCCACTAGGTGTTTTGTTTTGTTTTCCAGAGCTGAGGACCGAACCCAGGGCCTTGCACTTGCTAGGCAAGTGCTCTACCACTGAGCTAAATCCCCAACCCCCCACTAGGTGTTTTTAATGTTAAATCCCAGTGGCTTGTTTCTGGTCTTGTTCCTGAAACCTTCTAGTAGCTCTTACTGCTCTTAGGAAGCTTCATGTTTGGTGTGAGCAGAGTCCTAGAGAGTCTACAACAATTATTTCATCTATAGACAAAGGCAGTCTCTCTGCGTAGGACTCTCACCTCGGTCCTGTGTGATGGGTCATCTTCATAGTCAACAATTGATCTGTTCATCCTATGAAAAGTGAGAAATCTGTTTCAACCTCCCACCTTGGAGTGAATTTGTTAGTGTCGGCCTTAGTTCCATTATCTTTATCTTTATAAATACTACATTATTTTCTTTGCTTCTTTCTTGTATCACATTGTCTCATTACTAGACCTTTTTAGTAGGTCAGTCTTGAAGTTGGATAATGCTAGCCTTCCAACTTTGTCCTCTTTGAATAGTTAACTACCCTGGGTCTTTTGCCTTTCCATATCCGCCTTTGAATCTACAAAATAATTTACTAGAACTTTTGTCATTTTATTGAATCTACAGATCAAGTTGAGAAGAATTGTCATTTTAATTCACCAAGTCTTCCTGTCCATGGACTGTCCCTTCCTTTGTTCAGATCTCTTGTGATTTACTTTGGCTAAACTGTAGCTTATAAAGAATATATTCTAGCTCTCTGACCAGGCGGCCCCGGCGGTGAGCAGCTGAGCCATGGCCAAGATTAAGGCTCGGGACCTGCGCGGCAAGAAGGAGGAGGAGCTGCTAAAACAACTGGACTCTCTGAAGGTTGAGCTGTCCAGCTTCGCGTCGCCAAGGTGACAGGCTGCGCCGCGTCCAAGCTCTCCAAGATACGAGTCGTCCGCAAATCCATTACCCGTGTTCTCACCGTCCTTAACCAGACTCAAAAAGAAAACCTCAGAAAATTCTACAAGGGCAAGAAGTACAAGCCTCTGGACCTGCGACCCAAGAGGACTAGAGCCATGCGCCGCCGGCTCACCAAGCATGAAGAGAAGCTGAAGACCAAGAAGCAGCAGCGCAAGGCGAGGCTGTACCCACTGCGCAAGTACGCGGTCAAGGCCTGATGGGGAGCAATGAAGTGCGAGACCGGCAAAAAAAAAAAAAAAAAGAATATATTCTAATAAAGATATTGAAGACAGTCTCTCTCACCCTCCCTCAGTGGTAGTGTGTGTGTGTGTGTGTGTGTGTGTGTGTGTGTGTGTTCTGTTTTGGTTTTTTTGTTGTTGTTGTTTTGTTTTTTGAGACAGGGTTTCTCTGTGTAGCTTTGCGCCTTTCCTGGAACTCGCTTTGGAGACCAGGCTGGTCTCGAACTCACAGAGATCCGCCTGACTCTGCCTCCCGAGTGGTGGGATTAAAGGTATGCGCCACCGCCATCCGGCTACTGAGTGTTTTTAATGTTAAGTCCCAGTGGCTTGTCTCTGGTATGAAGGTTGTTCCTGCAGCCTTCTAGTAGCTCTTACTGCTCTTAGGAAGTGACACGTTTGGTGTGAGCAGAGTCTTAGAGAGTCTACAACAATTATTTCATCTATAGACAAAGGCAGTCTCATCTCTTCCTTCCCAGTCCTTACGATTTCTTTTTCTTAGCCACTGACTAACCAGGAATTCATTACTTATTAGAGATGATGACACAGTAGGGGACATCTTGTCCTTTTCCAGTGTTAAGAATGAAAGTAACTGGATTTTCACCATTAAATATACTGATGGTTCTACATTTTATAGAAATATTCCTTATTAAGTTGAAGACATTCTTTTTCTGCTCCTGATTTGTTAAGAGGTATTTTGTCTTGAGTAGGTGTTAAGATTTTGCCAAATGTTTTTCTCTGTAAAGAAATGATGATACAACTTATTTTCTTTATCAGTTCATTGATGAGATGGATTACATTAATCATACTTTCAACAGCCTTGTATACTTGAAATATGGTCAAGAATCACACTGGTGTCTAATTATTCTTATATGCTGTTGGATTAAATTTGCTAATATTTTATTGAACGTTTTGCAACTATGCTCATGAGAATCTGCTTTATAAGTTCTCTTTTCTTATAAAGTCTTTATATAGTTTTGGTATTTGGGTAATGATAGCCCCATAAAATAAATTAATGTTCCTCTCATTATACTTTATGGAATAGAATGTGAAGAATTTATATGTTTGATACAAGTCACCAGTGGTAACATCTGGATTTGATGCTTTTAAGTTTATTAATTACCAGCTCAATTTCTTGAATACAATTAGGCTTATTTAATTTATTTGTCCTTGTTTAAATTTTGGCTGAATGTGTGTTTAAAAGAATTTGTTCATTTCACTTAAATTATCAAATTTGTGGGTCCATGGTTGTTCATAATACTTCTAAATTATCTTTTCACTGTCCATGGGAACAGCAGCAATGCCACATTTTCATTCCTAATATAGTAGTTTGGATTCTATCATTTTAGCTAGCTAGGCTAGCTGTTTGGTACTCTTATTTATTTATTTATTTTTGAGGAAATAGCCTGTGATTTTATCATTTTTTAAAAATTTTTAGTTCATTTCTGCTATCAATTTTAAAAAGTTATTTTCTTCTGTTCATTCTAGACTCAGAGTTCTTCATTCTGTTTCTCTAAAACAGAATCTTAGATATTTTAATGTATGCCTTCAATATTATTTGATGTTTTATTTTTATTTAGTTCAAAATACTTTCAATTTCCCTTGAGATTGTTTTCATTGGCACTGGTGTAGGTTAGAAGTATGCTGTTTAACCGCCAAGTTGAGGGGGGGGGTGGAATTATCCAGCTATCTTCCTGTTCTAGTTCAATCCCCCTGTGGTCTGAAAGTATATTTGTCTTATTTCTACTGTTTGGAATTTGTTAAATGGTATCTACAGTCCTGGATGTGGTCCATCTTGCTGGCTGTCCTCTGAGCATCCTACTGTGCTAAGGCGCTGTGTGTGTGTGTGTGTGTGTGTGTGTGTGTGTGTGTGTGTGTGTTTATTTTACTGTTTAAGAACTAGCACCAGCATTTGCCACTATAGAAAACCTAGTTTTTGTATTTCCCTTTAGTTCTCTATTCATTTTCAGAGCATTTTTCTTTTATTAAAAGTAACAGCTGTATGAAAATCAGTTCTTAGTATTTGTCTTCCATACTGTAATATTTCATATTACAATGTACAATAAAGTGGAGGTTGGAGAATGCCTTTAGAAATGACATGATTATTCATGTAGAAACTCCTAAGAAATCTAAAAAAAGAAGATTATAAATTTATCAAAGAAGATCAGTATATGATCAGCATACTATGAAAAACTCACTGGAAACTGAATCTTAAATATATATACCTGTAATGTGCGCATGTCCAGGATCTAGTTGCATTGTGACAGAGAGAATCTTAAAAAACATCATTTCCCTTCATTGATGAAATAAAAATCTGTGTAACTCTTTCCAGCAGCAACTACTAACCTCTTAAAATACAGGAATGTAAAACTGCTTGCTTAAAGAACCATCTAAAAGAGAAGAGCTATGGATCGTGCTTGCAAGCAATAGCTCCTAGGATGAGGGACCTCCACAACTCTCTCTAACATCCTTCCTTCTCTGTGAAATACAATGACAAGACATAAATAGCAGAATTTGGAACTAAATGGGGGGAAATATTTAAGCAGAAAACTTATTTTAGAGGAAAAGAAAAACCTGTGCAATATGTATTAAAGGGCTATTTTAAACCTGAAATTGTTCGTAAGTACTACTGAAAACTCACAGAGGATGTGTCCTCTGGGACTTATAATAATATTTCACAGACTAGATTACTTTCAGGAAAGTTAAATGATGTAAGGCAGTCTGTGATTTAGTGCCAAGATGGACAGCAGAGATAAGAATTGCAAATGTTCTCTACAGAGAAGGGAGGAATCGGCGTGACAGTGTGGCTGAAACGTTAGAAGAATCCTCCAGGAAACAAGGACTAATGAGGAGGATGACCTGGGGTAGGGCAGGGAAGGTGGAAGGCAGAAACTCTACCCTAATAAAATGATTCTGCTGGCCTGGCAGTCCTTCTCTTTGACTGCAGTCCCTTTCTGGGGACCATCCGATATCCCGGATTACATGTGACAGAGAAGAAAGACAGGTGAGTTTAGACCCCCTCCTCCCCATTGCCAAGACCTGGCCATACAGAGAACTCCCAGGACTGAGCCTTCTCTGGCTCCTTAACACCCACCCCTACCTCCACATCATCCTCAGAGTGAGAAGTGAACATTCAGGGAAGCCAGGCCCAGGATTCATGGAAATCCATAAAAATAATAGTGAGTAAATCCAAAAACACATAAAAAGCAGCCAGAGAAAGTAGGAAGCCAGGCCAAAAGAGAAATAACTTTCAGTGTTATCAACTAATCCCCACATTTACAAAGAACAAAGATAAAATGGCCAAAAAAATGTCATGGGAGTAAAAAGAAGTTTCCAATGACACATAAAGTCACTAAAATAGGCTAGAAAATCATTTTTAAAGTATAGTTCTGTTAAAAGTGTAAGAGGCCCTAAGCAATTGCAGAGATTTGATGTAAATAAATGGAGAGGAAATTAATGGGTTAAAGATGAAGAAACGGAGGGAAGGAGGAGGCCCATCAGGGTCATAAATGACTAGAGAAGACGTTCAAAGACAGAGGTGAGAGGACAGAGGGAAAGAGGGAGCGAGAAGACAAAGAGAACACTTCACCTCCCAAGAGAACTCACAACGGAAGTACCGGCATTCTTTCTTGTTCCGGCTTACTAACTAGCCTTTTCTTTTCTTAATGTGAAAATATGCCAGAAAAAGCAAGACCATTCAGCAAACAGAAAGCCTGGAACGTGAAAACAAGCAAACAAAAGGTGACAGCCATATATACTGATTATGCTATGAGAACTCTTCATTCGCTGTAGGCTGGAGTCACGCTCCTGGCTAGGGCAGCCTTTGCATTTGCTACTACTCTCCATAGTGGAGGAGGACCTGCAGGAGTGTGCTGATGCTTGGGGTAGTCTTATACTGACATTCACAAGTCTGCCCTTGGTCCAGCAGAGTCTGAGAAGCCATGCAAAGAAACAGAAAAGTAAAGAGAGGAGTCAGACCCTGGAGGTGAGGAGTCTTAGGATGCATGCAGGCAATGTGCCCAAAGGGTGGGGGTCAACGGGGCTCAGGATATGCTTTCTTCTTTATAATACCTAACAAATCTCTATTTGCATTGATATCAATGCCTTCCTGTCTGTGTTTGCTTGTTGTCTGTTAACCTCAGAATTTCCCTATATGGCTTCTCCTTTCTTTTTTCTTTTCCAAACATCTGAACAGAGCCTAACTCAGGAGGCTGTGCCTCTTAGACACGGGCTTCCATGGTCTCTTTTTATTAGCACCCTCCTGCCCTCCCTCCTTCTCTTTGTTTCTTATCTCTCTCACCAATATTTGTTGAGTGTCTACGCTCTTCTAGACACTGGTCGCTGGGTCTCCTAGATTTGTTTTCCTTCTTCTCTAGGCCAAGTGCATTATGTCTCTCAGTCTAAACACATCTGTCTATCTCGGGCATATGATCCCATCAGTAAGAGGACCAAAGAGGGTCCTGACTCACCATTCCAACAGACAAAGACCAGGGCTTCCATATCCATATCACATCATATGCAAATAATTTTTAAGAGGAAATAAATGACTCCTGAGACCAAATCACTTGTAGAAAGCAGGCTTGGCTAAAACAACCCTAATTATGTACAATCTACTGTCCCATAATTCCTAACTATGCTACTGGCATCTGTTTTAGCAAAAATAGTAAGAAAGAGTCAAGTGGGTGGCTTTGATAGAAGCATGTTGAATGATAGCATCTGGGACTCTGTTGGAACAACATGGCATCGCAGCCAAGCACACACCAGTGTCAGTTGTGACACCGTCCCAAACTGGAAGAAACTAGACTTGCTGTCCGTGTTGCAGGAGAAGGCAATGGGAACTGCTACTGGTCCTGGTTAATGTTCATTTCTTCCTGTTCCACTTTCTATAAACAAGGTAATGCCTATACAAGCTCATTACTGTAAACTGAGCACATTTAAATTGGTAGTAAAACCAGAGTATTTACTCTAGTGCGTGTATAAAGTGCCTCGTCCAAGGTTTTGGAAATGTTTCAAGTTTTGAAACCAAGCAGCTGGCAGCTTTACAAGGCAAACCTTCCACTGAAATCCCTCACTCTGGAAAGTCTTTTGGTGTCCCGTGTCAGGTAGTACCATTCAGCAGACATTCATCTCCTCCCGCCCCTTGGATTCTTTCGCCATAAATTTGCATTCACAGGACTCTTATAACTCTTCCAGCACTACGGGCTCCAATGGCTGTTGATTAAATGTATGTATCCTGTGCATTCAATCTGACTTTCATTATGGTCACTTCGTAAAACCGCCATGGGCCGGACAAGCGATGACACATAGCAAGAACCTGGAATCCCTGCAAAGGCTCAGATGAGTTTTTTCCCCCTCGCTCTCTCTCCCTCTTTATTAATAGTGACCATTTTGTGGTCTAGCTCTAAATCAGCCAACGTATTTGACAGCGAATGTTCCTATCTATGGATTATATATAACCCGTCCTAAACACCAGATGAAAAAGGGATAACCCCAAGAAAGGAAGGGCTTGCTTCCATGTAAATCATGTTACAAATTGGACAACACCCAGAGAGTTCATTGTTCGCCCTCAATTGTGAAGGCCATTCCCATTTACTATTCCCCTGGAATGGATGTTAATTAAGGCCGACTGAGACCATAAATCACCCTGAGAGTTTTACAATGTAATTCAGCATTAAGCATATGTATTTAAATAAAAAGTAACTTATTAACCACTAGTGCTTTTCCAGAAGTTGCTGAGGCCATTTCTTTATAATAGAGGCATGTCACTTTTCATTTTTGTGGAAAGAAAATGAAAGAAGTATTATCTTCTTAAAAAGGCAATGGATAGTTAAGGGGTTCATGACACTGTTCATTAGGAAGAAGGGAGGGAAGCGGGAAAACAAAAAGGTTAGAGGGGACAGTTGGCACCTATTTCTTACCCACTTTATCATTACTTCTTCATTTGGCCTCAAGCATTTACTATGCATCTCCTCTGCATTAGGCATCATGTGGGGCACTAGGTAAGACTAGGCCTGCTCTTAACATTAAGTGTTCAGTGCTGTGGCTGGCGAGACCAGCCCAGCTGTTGCTTTAGTCATGCAATGTCTAGTAATACTTAGTTTTCATTGAGTATCCCCTATGCATCTGGGCACATACTTACAAAATGACATATCTCTGTGTGTGTTCATGTATGTGGGTATATGTGTATGCACAAGTGTCTATGTGAATGTGGACGCCAGAGGGCTCCTCCTCACGAATGCTCTACATGTTTTGGAATCAGGGTCTTTTTTTTTTTTTTTTTCCAGAGCTGAGGACCGAACCCAGGGCCTTGAGCTTGCTAGGCAAGCGCTCTACCACTGAACTAAATCCCCAACCCCAGAATCAGGGCCTTTTACTATACTAGAGCTCACCAAGATGGGATGGCTGGCTGGCCAGCAAGCTCCAGGGATCCACCTGTTCCAGCATCTCCAGTGCTGGGAGTACCAGTTCACATCACCATGCTTAGCTTTATTTTATATGGGTTCTGGAGAGCAAACTCACACCCCTACGCTTGCAAATCAAGTACTTTATTGGCTGAACTATTTCCCCAACCCCAACCAAAGTGATATGTTTTATATTCGAATTGTATATAATAATATCAGAGAGGTAATTTGTGTACTTCACAGAAATCAGACCACAGCAACCACACCTGCCTGACCGAAGGCAACAGGCCACTCTTCTCAAGACAGGATTTGGGTTTCATCAAAGAAAACCCATCTCTCTGAGCACACACTTTTAGAGGCAGGGTTTCGAAGGCTTATGTTCTTCAAGAACTGTGCTAAGAATCTAGATGCATGCTTCTGATGACACTTTGCAGAGTAAGAAAACCTGCAGAGAGACAAATGATAATCTAGAAAAGTACTTTGTTTTAACCCAAAGTACATGGATAATAGAAATCCAGAAAAATAATCCAGAACAGCCAGTAAAATTAGTTACCCACAATGTACTGAGAACTTTCACTATTTCATTTAATATATAAAACAAATCTGTGATGTAGGCACTATTTTACTTCCCCATAGAATACACTATGGTTGTGTTACAAGCTCACACTCATGCCACAGATAATTCACATAGCAAAAACTTGAATGTATGTCTACTGAACAAAGCTCTTTACATTCTACTCAGCATTCCTGGGTTTCCTCCTTTTCTTTGCCAAGCTGACAGCTTAAAAAGATTATGTTCTGTCCAGCCAAAGGCAGTAGAAGAAATAATATAAGTAGGGAATTCACTGTAAAGTCAAATGTGAAAACTGGTTATCAAGGGAATAATGAAACCTAATATTTGCACACATATGTGGTCCGGTTCTAGACACTTCAGACAGGTTGACAGTTTAATGCTCAGGACTGCCACGTGAAATGGGTTCTTACTGTTCTACAGATGAGGAAGCTGAGGCTCAGGATTACAAAGGACCTGCAAGCAGCCAGGAATGCAATAGATCTGGAGTCTAAAAATTCAGCAACCAGCCACCTTCTCTCAGTGTGACTGTGGTACTGGAAACAGGGCAGTACCCAGTGCAGCCTCTGCCATGGTACGTAATCTGTGAGTGGCATTTGTACTGCCCTAAGCAAGTCAACCTCTGTGTTTCTTTCTCTCTGATCTGCCTTAGCCAATCCTTCCAGGCCTCACTCATTCCTAACCCAGAGCAATGATGTAGAATACCACCATTTCACTATGAACTCCAAAGCATCCTATTTTCTATCAAATACATGTCCATACTTAAGTACAGCTAGGAATGGGTGCCTCTGGGAAGAAGCAGCAATTGTGCTAATTGCAGATGTGCTAATGCCCTAAATTCTGCAGCTCCTCCCTAATTCTGTAGCTCCTCCCTAAATTCACTCAACTGCTACTACAAAACAACATGAATCAGGTGGCTTACAAATACCAAAGGATCAGTTCTCACAGTTCTGACAGCTAGATTAAGGTTCAGTCTCTAGTGAGGACTCACGTTCTGGATCATAGATGACATCTTTCCCCTTTGGACTCTCATCATAGAATAGATGGGCTAGGTCTCTTTTGTAAAGACACAGTCCACTCATGGGGAACTCTTGTCTAATCATTTTCCAGAGATTTCACCTTTAATACTATTGTCTTGGTATAAGGATTGCAACATTAAAAAAAAAAAAAAAAACTGGGGAGAGATATAGACATTCAAACAATACAGCACTCTCAGGCTTCCCAAATTCCATGTTAAAACTACAGCAATTCTTAAACAAAATACAAGCCTCTATAAGCCCAGGGTATTTTAACATGCTGTTCCCTTTCTTTACTTGCTAAAATATTAAAATAATGGTGATCTTTCAAAACACAGTTCAAATACAATCTCTAGGAAAAGATTTCCCAAGTTCCTCAGCCATCTGCTACCTACCTGTAATATTTTCCTGTGATACTTCTATCGATGTTCCTACTATTCTATTTGCTCCTTAAGGACAACTATGGCCTCCTTATTTTCATAGCAGAAAAAAGCAGATCTGAAAGCAGACCTGTGGCCTTAGTAGTTGCTCAATAAATATTTGCTCTGTGTTGATGCTGCATAAGTAGCAAGAACTTCTTTCAGTAGAAACTAGACTAATAAGTACTTCAAATTCAAGGTTCCTAGAATCCCAGAGACATTTCCACCTCATCTTTGAGACAAGTTGTCCCTTAATCAACACTGAACACCATTTCACTTACATTGCTTATTTTCTCCTTCTACCTTGCCTAAATCCAAACTCCTATTTTATGGCACACTATAAACTATTATTGGTCTGTATGGTTCTTGTCTAAACCAAGACAAACAGTTTTTAACCAGAATATGATTTTAAATCGATCCTGTGACCACCAAAACAATGTAATTAGTGTTCTAAAAACAATGCCGGTATCTTGTTAAGGCCCTTAGGAACAAAAGTGATTTGTGGGCTCTCTCGGGTGATACACAGCCTGGAAGGCCAGTGAGAACTGCATTTTCCACAGCTGACCCCCCACCAAGTGTGTAGTGCAGTCAGTCTCCAGTTGAGTTGCAACAGACTGTGTCTTAAGACTTCATTTATAAGGAGATATTACTTTAAAAGCATATTTTTTTATAGCATTGGGAGTTGAGGAAGAGGAGGAGGAGAAGCAGAAAGAACAGGAGATGCTAAATGCCTGGCAAGTGACTCTGCTTTCCCAGCTTTCAGTGTCTTCCTAAGAGGCTCAGTTTGGTAACCAAAGAAAGGTATCTGTGAATCCTCCCCACCCCTTGACAGACACTTCCCAGGTGAGGTTCTGGTTAAGTTTTGAAATTACACTTTAGGGATTTACTATCAACTAACCGGGGAACATAACTGGTGATCAAACCTGTTGTCATTCCCACTGGCCTTGGCATTCCCATTCTCCTTACATCTGAGGTCCCAAAGAGCAAATGCAACCACCAGTGGGCGCTTGCCAAGGTGGCTTATCCGAAGCTGTGATAAGGCACAATGTTCTATTCCCTATGTGTGCTTCCAGCTTTCACAGCCGTTCAGACAGCAGCTGCTGAATTCGTCTCCTGCTTGCTGTATTCACAAGTAGCTTGTGCCATTTCCCCGCTCTATCTAGGTTTTAACATGTAATGGGTGACTACAGAGACATCATAGAATATTATGAAATTTAGGTAGAAGAGTCCTAAAACATAAGCCAGCTGAGACCCTGTCCCATACTTTCCCCAGGAAAACGGCCTTTAGTTTCCGGTGTGTAACCATCTGTATGGCAAGCTAGTACTCTGACAGCCAAGCCTACTAAAGCTCTATTTTAATATCCACTGATGAATGTCTTTGTCTGGTTTAAATATTAACAGAGGCTAGGTTTGGCTAGGAAAAGACAATCACAGGGCTGGAAGGGGCTTTAGGCAACCTACACATATATACAAGCACATCAAATCCAATCATTTGCCCATGGCTGTGTACTCCTTGTATGGCAGAAGCCAGAACCACCATGTCTCAATTCCCATACCAGTGCTTTTCCTCCAGTTCATTCTTGCTGATGTCCACTTAGAAGCAGGCTGGATAGGCAGTAAGGTCCAGTCCTCTTTGCTTCTTCCACAAGGTTTGTTAGAAACCTTGATATGTTCTCTTGGAAATTATTCAACACCAGCAATTTTATTCACATCTAAGCACCTTTTTCTTCCAGCACAACCAGTACAGAGAGACAGCAATTTCACATTGCCTTTTTAAAGGCACAATGTGTCAGGGAAACCTTGGCTTACCTCGGGAAATGTGACATAATTTTAAAATGAGGTTCTGGGACATTTCCACCAGTGTCCCCAGGTGTAGGAGAACTGCTGCCAGGAAACAGAGAGCAGCCAGCCTATGACGAGCCTCTGCTAGGAAATGCTTTTTCTGGGCTTCCGAAAGAATGGTTGTGTGCTCTTAAAACCACGACCCTCTGCACAGGAGCTAGAGGGGAGATTTCCAAAGCAATCTTGTTCTGATGACTTGGTCCAGAAGGGCTGGCTTGGGACAAGCAGAAGAAAAGGGAATGGCCAGCCTTGAGTTGCCCACATCTGAGTGGGTGAGTACCTTTCCCACTCCCTTCCTCTGCAGAACCTGGGCATCCAAAGCTGAGCAAGAGAAATGCATCGATTGCCCAAGTGTTTATGAACCAGTCACAGCTGTTTGGCAACAGTTTCCCTTCCTGGTCAAGGGAATGAAAATAAAAATTCACATTGGCACTTTACTAGAGCATCTGAAAAACTCTGTACTGAATTGTACCGAAGTAAAATTCCCCTCTGTAAATATTTTACAGCATCCTAGATGCTCAGCACCTGGGAAGGAAATGGCACATAAAATACTTTCCTCTCAGAAATACTACCTTCCCAGAGGTATGCTTTCAGTAAGGACAATCAATGCACCATGGTGATGGCTTTCTGCCCATCAGAAGTGCCTGTTTCCAGATCACAGAGGAATAGACAACTCATAGTCTCCGGGAGAGATGCTCAGATATGCAAGTGGAGAATATGGCTGTGCTACCAGGCTAGGAAGACACACCGTAAATAAGTGTGTGTTAAAGTCAAGTCAAGGCCATCATGCTGTTCTATACAATTTTATCTCCTAAGAGACTACTGGAGTGAGAAGTTAGGAAGATGCCTCATACAGTAAAATGGCTGCTGCATAAGCATGAGGAGCTGAGTTGGGATCCCAAGCACTCATGTAAAAGCCAGAGGCACAATGGGTGTGTAACCTCAGTATGGGTGTAGGTAGGGCAGAGGCAGGTGGATGTTTGGAACACACTGGTCGGTCGGTGCAGTCAGTCTGTGAGCTCCAGGTTCACTAAGAGACTGTCTGAAAAACCAGAGTGCTGAGTAACTGAGGAAGACATCCCAAGTGTCCCTCCATACATGAGCACATGTACACACACACTCACACACACACACACACACACACACACACACACACACACATCATTTGTTCTCCCCCCACCCTGAGGTAATTGTGGAGTTGCTTTACTTATTCATGCTTGGTAACTGTTAGGAGAGTTGTATCTACATATGTAAAACAAAGTAAAGTAGGAAATTCTCCAAGGACTGAAGTGAATACCTTTGCAAATATTTTCCCCCCATTTTCTTATAGAACACCCTAGGAAGGGAGTACCAGAGCTGAAGTCTCCATATAACTATCAGTCTGCCTGTCCCCACAAATCCCGGAGCAAGTCAGCAAGTTACCTCTTTAAACTTTGCTTCTTCTTGCATAAAAAGGGGAAGGAAGACCTATCTGCCTTACAAAGCTGGTATGGCATTAATGAGATACAGCAAGCTTAAAATGAAAGGGTCCCCTCTCTAAGTTCATTGATGAAAGGTCTCTGAGCTTCATTTCATTTCTCCTACATCCTAAGATAGCAAACAAAGTGAGAAAATACCCCAAAGATACAGTAAACCATGTTCCTGGGGGAGGGGGAGCAGAATAAGGTATTCAGATGGGCTATCAACATGACAGATTGTCCTAATGATGGCATTACCTTGGTTTATAACCTCATCAGTTACTGGGAAGAATACCCACCAGTGTGCTTTAGCCATGCATGCTGCCTCACTTAACCAGTTCTGGAGCAGCTCTGGAGGGTGAATCAGGCTTAGCACCCTTTGCAGCTTACGGCACAGTTGCCATGACTACAGTATAGACAGAGGTGGTCAAGTTTTTTCTAACTGGGAAATCTGAACTCTGAGGAATTCTCCAAATAGTAGGTATGGATAGGGTTTAGGTGGAAATTATTTCCTACCCTCAATCAGTCCCTGACACAAGCTGCTGTGTTATATTTCAGTAATAGAAAGCTTTGCTGTCTTTATAGTAAATGCTTTAAATTATGTACATTAAACCCTGCAGTATGCAGTGCTGCGGGGAGTTAAATATTACTTAATTTGCCACAGAAGTGCATTGAACCATCACTGGAGAGTACCAGTTAGTGAATCAGTAGGCAGATCTATCCGCTGGTACACATAGATAGGTTCACCACTTTCTAGTTAAAGACACCACACAGTTGTTTGAGGGAGGACTTACCGCACATAGACATCTCCCCTTGCAGGTCGACCAGCTGTTTCAGTGGACTGGAGTTTTGGGGTTTTTTTGTTTGTTTGTTTGTTGTTTGTTTGTTTTTTGTATGTGGAGCTGAGGATCGAACCTAGGGCCTTGTGCTTGCTAGGCAAGCGCTCTACCACTGAGCTAAATCCCCAACCCCAAGACTGGAGTTTTATGAACAAGAGACAAGCCCTGGTGGCCATCACAGTACAGTGCTCTGTGAAGCTAGCACCCTTAGGGCATTACAAAGGCAGCAAAAGTCTTTTTGAACTTTTAGAGAAAGTATCTCAGCTTACTTTACAGACAGCTAAGAGTCTAAAAATACACAGTGAAAAGATAGTTGATAGTGAAGCCGAGATCTCTGATAGTGAAGATCAAACCTCCTCTTGAAATATCTACCTACACAATTGGAACAGAAGGAGGCCTTCCACTCTACACTTTGCTTCGTGCTAAAACATCTGGCCAAGAAGTGAGAAGTGTTAAAACATGCTCTCTTCTCCCCCCCCCCCCATGGCATCTTATAGAAAGAAACACCTAGGTGACGGATGGCATTTTTCACTTTAAAGTCTATGTTTGGGTATAACGGAGGCATGGCCTTTGTTCAATAAATGTGATCTTTTACTGACAAAAACGTGTGTGGTTTTTTTTTTTAAAACAAGCTTGCTTTGCTATGACCTAATTCATCGATTCTAATTCAAAATCAATTAAAATTTTTAAATAATGGACCCAACAGTGTGTGACCTAAATGCTACTTATGCTCTGTCCTAAATCAAAAGGCAGAAAAGAGACTTGGCTTTCCAGAAGAATGCAACTAGACCCTTAAAAGTATTTGAGACACAAAAACAAGGTCGAAAGAAATTAAAAACCAAAGGAAATAGTTTAAGACAATTCTTTTTCTGAGCTGATTGTAAGTTTGTACTTTAAATCAAGCATTGAATGCCTAACATATGACACCACAGGCATGGCTGACCTAAGCTGTAATAATGAAGGGAGGGAGAACAGGACACGGCAGTCTGAGATGGCCATCTCACCCCCAGGTCTCTCTGAAAGTGAAAGGCCACTGATAAAAGCAGAGACGAATGGAGAGTCACCAGACCTATCCCCCTGAGGACAGTTCATGTAGGCCTGCCTGAGGTGGACAAAGCTCGCTCCAAATTAGCCGGGGAAGCAGTTAGACATTCCTGGCCTCTGTCAGGGCTATCTCAAGTCATTCACAAAAAAAGGGTCGTAGGAAGTTCCTGAAAGGCTGTGGTCCAGGTCAGTACAGACCTAGTGTTCCCTTGGAGCATAATCCCAAGCACTATAAAAGGCATTCCTACATCAGTTGTGACCATCCAGCTCTCCCAACTTCTTTCAGGCATAGATTATGTCTTACACTTGGTTTGGTCCCGTGGAGGCCTTTCGAGTATTTTTTAGAATCTCAATCTCCTACCTCCTTCCTCTCTGTCTCTCTCCCAGTGTGTCTGTCTCTCCCCCTCTCTTGAACACAGACACAGACACAGACACAGGCACAGACACACACACACACACACACACACACACACACACACACACACACTCCCTCCATGCTTCCCATAGTTCCTCAATGGGTCAAATTTTCCCACATGCATAAGAATTACTAGAGAGCATAACTTAGGCAAGTCATGTAAGCATTCTAGGGCTCAGTTTTCTCATACACAATGTAAGACGAAAACACTTTGCCAAGAAGTAATACTGATTGAATAAGGTACTGAATCACAGAAAAGCCTGGCCCAGTGTGCACTGAGATGTTTTACTAATTTTGATTCAAGATGTAAACAATCAATTCAAGGGGCTGAAGAACTGGCTCAGTAGTTAAGAGCATTTGTTTCTCTTTCAGAGGATCTGAATTCTGTTTCTAGCATCCATAAGGCAGCTAACTCGTTACCCTGTAACTCCAGTTCTAGGGGATCTGACACCCTCTTCTGGCCTCTGAGGGTACTAGGCATGCATATGGTATACATACATACATACATGCAGGCAAAAAAAAAAAAACCCATTATACCCATAAAATAAAAATAAATCTTTCTTAAACATGATCAATTCAAAGTAACCAGTGAATGTTCTAATCACCCATATTCTCTGTATTTGTTTATTCATTCATTCATTCATTCATTTATTTACTTCTCATTGTTACTTGAGGATCTGTTGCCAAACCCTCAGAGAGAGAACTGGAGAGATAGAAGAGGCAGTCCCACATATGAACTGAGCTCCCCAGATGTCCTTCCCATGAAGGCAGGCTAAGAAAGGTGCTTCAAACAGTCCTGGCCCGGAAAGGGACTGATCAGTGGCCTGGGAAATGGGCTTTGAGAAGAAAAGCTTGTAGAAAAGGCTGCACTGTCCACTGGCAGTCCTGAGTAAGCCCAATGTAACATGACTTCTTTTTGTCTTCTGCCTGGAAACAAATGTTCTTTGCCTATCTTCCCTGGGTTTAATTAGTCTTCTGTCTTTCTCAGGATTGACCGTTCATTTGCAAATAGAGGACATCAGAAAGACTGGTGGGTGTGGGTGTTGGAGTGGAAAGAGGTTGGAGTGTTTATTTTCAAAGCCACAGGGGTCCCCATTTGAAAAGCACCCAGCTTATCTCAATGTTTTTGTTTGTATGATTTTGAATTGGAAGGTTGAAGCAATTCATTTAGGAGATTAAGCTGTCTTTACAATGGATCTGTTGGCCTATCCAACAGTATTGCTAGGGTTAAGAGAAAAAGTCTTTCCAGGGTACTCAGTGGTGCTAGTACAATTAGAAAGGATTCTTTGAATCTTTCTTCATTTCAATGCCAATTACATTTGCATAAACGGGTGTCTATTTGCTGTTCACAAGTGAGAATCATATGCCTGCTGTCCAACACTTTAGGGTAGCCAGTTTCAACAAGATACAAGATGCCCAGTTAAATGGGAATTTAGTAAGAAGCGAAAAATGAGTAAAAATTCAGTCTAAGTACATTCCAAATCACTGAGAAATCCTTCCACCAGAGTTACTTAATGACCCCAATTCAAATTTTTCTAGATATGGTTTATCCAGCAAAGTTAATCAGATTTTTGGGCCACTGTACGTGTTTCGAGAGTGACAAACAGAGCAGATATCATTTCATTATTGCCCTTAAAACAACTTTCGGTAGAGTTGGAGTGTTTCGTCAGACAGAACAACCCTGATGTATGAATAAAGTGACATCGTAGAAATCAAGTGAGTTTTGACTCTCAGGATAAACCTTATTCTAGCCATGAAAGCCTGGCCACTTATGGGAACTGTTCTCAACATAGAGAAGCTTAAGGCCAAAGAGGCAAATGCACCTTCAGTTGAATGAGAAATTAATTTACAAGTTTACACGTGAATAGTACTTTTCACTTAGGTTGCAAAGTGAACGTTCTATGCTAGAAGGGCTGAATATCTTAAGACTGAAAAGGTCTTTTGAACCAATAAATAAAGGGATTCTCATTTCCTCATGACAATAAATAAAAAGCAATCATTTTCATATACTGTTGGTATAAAGAGAGGAATTCGTGGATTTTTGCCTGAAAATAAAATAATTTCCAACATAATTATGTCTATGTTATACTTAAATGATTCTTTTTTCCTCTCTCTTTGGCTTTACCAAATGTGCAAAAGGGTCTATGAAATGCCTCCTCCGACCTCAGAAATTAGATTGTAATATTCTTTACAAGGATTCATTCCAAACATCCTTGACTTAAAAGGATGATGAACTAATAAATGTCAGGCCTCACAGTTTATAGATTCTACTTGTTGCCTTAAATTCCCATCTAATGCTTAGGAAGACTTAAAATTGTTGAGATCTCAACACTCCTTCATTCATTCCTTCCTTCCTTCATTCATTCATTCACTCCTTTCTTTTCCCATTCCCCTTCCCTTTTTTTAAAAGGTATCTTCCAAAGAGAAGGAAGACAAGGAAAATGAGAGAAGAAAGGGAGAGAGGGAGGGAGGAGGAAGGAAAGAAACTATCAAATGTTTATTTTGTCAAGAAATCTCTACTTACAATTTAAATGCTAAAAAAAATTATTAGTGTACTTGATTGTGAAATAAACCCCATGTCGGCTATCAGTCTTTCTAAGAAATACCACTGAAAGTGCCTCTTGACATGGAATTCCTCTTCAGAAAAACGAGTCATAACTACATGATGGTCCTAGATGAGAAGCTGCTGGAATGTCAGCTTCACTCCCAGCGGCCCCATCTGGCCTGAGCACTCTCCCTGACATGATAAATCACTGACAAGGTCCTTACCTTCTCGCGTTTGATCTCAGCTCAGCAAGATGTGGTTTTGATGTGAAGAACTCCAGAACTCTTAGGTCAGAGACAAATCGCAGTGGCACTGACCTGCCAAGTGCTAAGTCTCTATTAGACTGTGTGAAAAGCGGTGAGCTTCTGACAAGGTTTCTCACCTCAGAGTTTCGGGGCTCTCTGTGGCTTTCAGGAACTGAGCTGGGCAGAAAGGCTGCCGAAACAGTTTTCAGAAGGGGCTGCAAACCTTCCCTGGCTGCAGCCACTGCTCTTCTCTCTAGTGCTGTAACTCTAGCCAACGAGAAACACAGGATTTCTGTTGGGCATATTTTTATAGAGGTCTCTTTTGTATGTAGCAAAATATTGTCTTTTGATAAACTAAAGAAACAAACAAGCAACAGCAAAAAACCATGAGAATCTCAAACTGATTCTTACTCAATGAACTTTTACTGCATTGCAAACCACTCATGTATAGAAGGAGAATCATTAACAGAGGGTTTTGTGGGCCACTCTTTGGTAATTACCACTATATCTTTGGGAAAGTATTCTTAACAAAAGCATCCCAAAATTGGCCCCAGAAAGACAATTAAGTGTGAACAAGTTCAGTATTGTCCTTCCTGTTCTCTTAACCCCAGGTTCTGGGTCTTGGAGCGTGGAGAGTTGTAAAGCATTGGGACAGGAGGGAAAAACAGCCCTTCTAGTTCTTTAGAGAAGTACATAAATAAATCTGCATCTCATTCTATCCCCTGTATTTTATAAGTAATAAAATGGTGTCTCGGAAATTGTCATCCAGTGCCATAAAGCATCTTCCTATTCCCAGGACCAAATGTACTGGGACACTCAACAAGAAATCAAATGACTTTGCTTATTTGTTAGTTGAATAAATAGGTTACATGATGAATCACTAAATGCACACACATTAGAGACACATCACAATCCTTGAGTGTCCCGTGTACTGCCTTGTTCACTCTTGTATGTGTACCCTCAGTGAGAGGCTCCATTCCAAGGGTCTGGTCAAGCAGATGGGGCTAGAAGAGTTTCCCATCTTGAGATGCATATGTTTTCTTGAGAAGAAATACATAAAAGATGGTTATTTCAAAATGATAGCCTAACACTCACTTCCTGGTTGACATTTTACCAATTAGTGACCCCACAAATGAGTGAAGCAACTTTATTTTCTATTGTGTGCTCAATGATTCATTCATTCAAATACCAAAAAAATTGGGGGGGTGGTGGTAATACAATGTATCAAAGCAACCATGACATGTGCTCTTATGAGTATCAGTTTTCTCCTATGGAGTGTTACTAGATATATAAACCACACTCAACATCGGATCCCATGACAAGAATCAGAGGGCCAACACAAAATTTACTCCATGTTTTGGGGGCACTTTGTGCTTTGTTTTGGTATTTTTTGTCTTACTGGTTCTTGTCTTTTCTTTTTTTAGTTTGCTTTGATTTTTATTTTCTTTCTTTCTTTCTTTTTAGAGAAAGAACATAAACTTGGATAGGTAGCGAGGATCTGGGAGGAGTTGGGAGAGGGGAAAGAATATTTTGTGTGGAAAAAAAACATTTTAAATTAAAAAAAAAAACAATTAATTTCAAAACAAAAAAGCTCAAGTCCAGAAAGAAAACTAGTGTAAGCATTAAGCAATAATTATACTCCTTGGTGTAATATCATCAAGCATATACATCATTTAATAGTAGTAAGAGATGAATATTAGAATTAAATCTCAAATATTACCTTTTGGGAGGCTTCTTGTAAGAGATTTGGTATGCTTAGAAGCTATGTGTAGTTTTTACTAAAAAAATGACAGCAGAAACTCCCAAAGTTGAAAAGCTAAAATTGGTATTAAAGTTTAGTTGACTGAAATGATAACAAATAAGGAAACAGCATGCTCCATGGCTAAAGACAGATTATTTCACAGGTCTTTCTCTTTAAGCCATTCACAATCAGAAACACAAATCAGACCCACACTATCAACTTGGAAAACTAAGTTAGTGACTTTGCAAGCTCATTAAGGGCAAAACATTTATTTCTCTTGCCCGTATGTGTGTAGAGACAGCTTCAGTAAATTCTGAGCAATGCTCTCCCCGCTTAAAGCAGATCATCAAGGGTCCCCAAATCCCTGTTCTGTGCATTTCTTTTCTAAGCCTTCTCCTTTTCTCTGTTGGAACTCCTGGTAATGACACCCGAATGTGGGCAAGCCTCATTAGTCTCCCTGTTGTTTACAAGACAGGATTTCTGCTCAGTGTGCCGAACACAATGACACACATCACTAAATGGCTGAAACTACCACCCAGGTTCTAAGCTGAGAAAAATTCCATGCAGTGCAAATACCTATCAGCATAGAGGAACACGGAAGAGCAATTACTGCCAACACATGTAGTCCTTTAAGAGTACACCAATAAATACCCGTTTGCAAAGGTTAATTTAATGCAACCCAGGCTGTTATCTGGAAGAGTATATGTCACCAATTCAATCCATTAAGTAATTACTAAATTCTCAAGAGGGCTCATAGAAGTCAAATGTGGCTAGTCCAGGTTCACTGCTTCTGGTTTCCCTGAACACCATTTAGGCCAACAGCTGGAAGAGAGAGCCACAAAGGTTGCCCAGCCCAATCAGCTATTTATGAAAACAGGTAAATGAGTCTATCCAGGGTTGCCCATCACCAAGGTCTGTTCTGAGAGAAACTCCTTGACACACAGAGGAGTCTCGAGTGAATAAGAATAAAAGGAGGTGAAAAGAGTGAGTAGGGGTAGACCTGTGGAGACGTGAAGACAAATGTAATACTCTAAGATCCCACCAAAGGATACAACTAACAAACAGTATTTCTTTGCATAGGATTTTTTAGTAATTTCCAATGAAAATGCAGTCATGCCCCCAGTGACCTCCTCCTTCTACCACTGACTCTATTAAAAAGCTTTGGATACTGCTTGGATTGCTCTGTTCTGTGTTCATGCTCAGGTTCATGCAGTAACCATGGAACCTGACGGGAATCAGCTCTCCTAGCCAGCCATTATACAAAATCATTGGCTCAGGGAGTGGGGGTGTTGTCAAAAAAGGAATGCAAAATACATGTGAGCATTCAACAGCCTCACAGCACATATCCTCATTGCCAAGGAAATCATCATAACCATAACAAAGAAGAGCACCTTTTAAATTAAAAAGAAGCAGGTGAACAGGTGTTGTTCAGGGCAGTGTGTGAGTCCCCAGCCTGTGAAAATCCCAAACACCCTCTGTCTTTACCATCACCTGCAGAATCACACCTACCCAGGTGGTTCATACCTAGTATGTCAAATTGTCTCAGTTTACTCCCTTGGTCTTTTCTTTTTAACCATTCCAATTGTTGCTACTGGTGGCTACAGAAAACACTGATCAACTGGAAGTTTGGTATTTGTAGTCTAAGAGCTGGGTTTGAAATGTACTGTTAAAAGTCAGTTGAACTAACGGTCCAAATTGTATTGCTTTCTTAGAGTTCTTGTGCATTTCTTGCTGTTACCAACAGCGAAGAAGAGGACAGCATACTGGCATTGTTACCTACTATAGCTGATGAGCCATGAAAAAGGCATTTAATTGAAATATTCTCGATATTCTCACTTGGAAAAGGGAGAGATTACTATAATACTCATATAATAGGATTACCATAAGAATTAAATACACTCATAGGTACAGCAGTGCCCATTTAGCAGCTATTAATAATAAATTATTTATTAATAATAAATTATACAGCAGGCATTCATTCAGCAAACATTTTTAAAGCATCCTCACTGCTACACATGGAGCTCAATGCTTTTGATAAATCCTGATATGTAAGAGTTTGCAATTTAGTAATAGAATTACACAGAAAAAAGTATAATCTCTAACACAAAAGTTGTACAATTTCAAAGAAATACAAATAAGCAATATGGGCACATAGACAATACAAGTTCATTATTGAAAAATAAATCATGCAGCCAACTTTGTTAGGTGTTATATGGCACTACATCCAGAGGGACTGGACTCTGTGTCATGGGCAGAGAATCTGAAACCATAGGCACAGCTGCATGAATTGTATCACCTGCAGAATCCAAACACAGAGGTAAATGTGTAATACCAGCTTTGGCTTTTAAAATGAGTTAAAGTATATTAAAATGGAAAGTACTATGATTTATTTTCAACTCTGATGGTAAGACATAATTCAAATTTTCTAAATGGGCAGGATAAAACACTGTTCCAAATTAGTTGGGGTTTTTTTTTTGTTTGTTTGATTATTTTTGAGGTTTTACTTATTTTTATTTTACGTACATGAGTGTTCGTCTGAATACCACACACATGAGTGCCCAAGCAGGCTAGAAGAAGGTATCAGATTTCCTGGGACTATAGTTACAGATGGTTGTGAGCTGCCATGTGGGTGCTGGGAATTGAACTCATGCCCTCTGAAAGAGCAACTAGTATTCTTAATCACAGAACCATCCCTCTGGCCCCTGAATTAGTTTTTTTGTTTTTTAAAAAAGAACTCTGAACTAGACATTATTTTTCAAATTGTCACCTATACATGCTTTCTCCATAACCTATAAATAAGCAGCTTATAATTAAGGACTGTTTACTTACCTTTCAAAAATGAGTGGTGTGTGTGTGTGTGTGTGTGTGTGTGTGTGTGTGTGTGTGTGTGCGCGCTCACAGAAGAGAGAGACAAAGTGAGAGACAGAAAAAGCAAGCCAGTCCTGTAGAGGGAGTCAACACTAATTGACATTTAAGCACTGACAGTTACAGGCAATGTCAGACCATGAGAAGAATTAAGGCTTGAAATGAAGGGGCTGTAATAATCCTTAGCTCAGTGTTTTACAATAAGTTCACTTAGAAGTAGGTTAGAGAAACCAGTGTTATTAAAATTACCCATCAACTTCTTACAGTCTCCCATAATAGAGAAGACCAGGCTTGGAGACCACACATGACTTCCTAATTATATTACAAGATTACACAGAACAGAATTAAAAGACAAAACAAAATAATGTACCCATTAATATATCTAACTTTCCATATACTACATCATTTGTTCTTCATATTTATGTGCCCTTGCACATAAACATATATCAATTCCAAGGAGATTAAGACACAAATATAAAAATCAAAATTTTTAATTTAATAAAAACAAAACTTTCATAACAATATAAAACACTTAAAATTATAATGTATTCCTTAGTCAAGATACAAAATTTCTTCATTTGAATTTAGAACTTTATGACAAAAAAGATAAATGACAGAGAAAGAATATAGTCAGCAAGAAAATATTTGCATATTATATATCTGACAAAGGATTGCAATCCTGAATATGAAAAAGTACTATAAAACACTAACACATATACATAGAAAACGAGTAAAAAAAAAAAAAAACCCTAGCCAGTTTACATAGAAGACAAGCCAAATGGCATGTGAGTATATAAGAAGCTTCATCTCACAAGAAATCAAGAAACTGCCAATTAAAAGAGTCCTGAGATGATACTCCAGCCTTACAGGATTGCCAAGTCTGGCAAGTATCAGAACCCAAGTACAGGCGAGGATATAGAGCAGTGAGGACTCTGGTGGGCAGATGTCTGACAGCTAGTGAAGATGGAAACTTACGTAATCACACTGGACACAAACCTGGCATTCCGAGCTGAACTGAATGAGCATACAGTCATGAGCCAGCAAATCTCCTGTATACATGTTCTAGGAGCTCTGGCATCGGTTAGATAAGGAGACATGGTGAAGACTGCTCGCCATGTTTATAGCAAAATATTGAAAATATTTTAAATGTCAATAGTTGAATAAATTAAAATTTAGGATATAGACACAGTATGAAACAATATATAATTATGACAATGAATAAGTTTACAGGTCTACCTGACAACACAGGTGAACCTTGAAAACACGATGCAAAGCAAAGCAAAATATATCACAAGATATATACAGCACGATGCCACATATAAAAAATACTGTATCGTGTTTTAAAACAACGCCATACTGTTTATGGATACGTCTATGTGTAGATAAGATAAAGATTAATGCCTCTGAGGAAAACAGGGATGGAAGGAGTTGGCAGTAGGGTCTCAGTGCAACTCTTTAAGACTCAGTAATTACGGAAGGTCTCCAACTTGTGATGGCTTCACTTTAAACTTTCCTTTTTATGTGTAAAAGCAATCCGCATTCAGCAGAAACTGCACTGCAAATGTTGCTCTTTTCCCAGGCAGGGAAGATGTCAAACGATACCTTCAGGTGACTATGGATGGCAGCAGCAGCTCTAGAAGCCACATGTTGGAGTACACAACCCTTTGTCTACAGCACACTGCTGCTACGCTATGATGTCAGATAGGTCAGGCATGTTAAATGAATTTCCTATTAGAGCAGCTTCAACTTGAGATAGGGAAGAAATTGCCTATGTTGTGAACTGTTACCATATTCATATACACACACACTTGTGTTACCAGCTATACTTTTCTATATAATTGACTCCTCTTGGATATATCTAACACTACACTGACTGTTCAGCCAAGCCTTATTTTTGACACCTCAAGCACTTGACTCAGTTTTATCCTGTGATCATGCATGAAAGTCACTAATGTGCATCCTTACTCAGCAGCTGAGTGGGAATTCTCTTCAGGTTTTTCCTGGTGATGACCACATCTATGTATCATTTTGTTTAACTACCAATGTTTTGTACAAAAGATAAACTAATAAACAAATAAGCAACTTTAGGTAAGCAAAAGGATAACTCTGGCTACAGTTACAAATAAAATGGGCCCTAGGCAATAAAATTGGATAGCTTACTCTGGAGCTAGAAAGATGGCTCGGCAGTTAAGAGCATGTTTTCTTGCAGAGGACTTGGGTTCAATTTTCATCGGCAACAACCATGCATAACTCTAATTCTAGAGAATTCTACCACCCTCATTTGACCTTCCTGGGCACTAGACATGCACATGGTACACAACCATACATCCAAGCAAAACATTTACACACATAAAATAAGCAAATCTAAACAAACAAGCAAAAACAAAAATGAATAGCCTCTCCACTAAGTGACATTGTTAGAGTAGACATCAGACTCTAAAGTGCAGATGAGACAGAATTGCTCAGTTCAGGTTTGGTTGAGAATGAAACCAAAGTTTCATATTTGATTCCTAATCTCCCCTCAACAAAGGACTTGGTGAGGAAGTCCAAACTTTACACCTATGGAAAGAAGACCTCCAGTTGTCCCCATAAATCCACACAGGCATTTCCTAACATCATTTCCCAGTCAAAACCTTGTCATTGCGTCTTCTCACCCTGACCTTTTCCATCAGCAGACCCAGTCTATGGTATAAGCTGGAGAAAAAGAAAACAAAGTTGTTTTTGTCTATTAGTGAGCTTGCCAAATTCATATTATCTTACCAGACTTACTTCCTGGAGGTAGTTCTATTTTAGAAAGGGACTCATGACCTGTAATACTTGGTCTTGGTTTAACCTTCAGGAAATCTTAGAAATCGATGAAGCAAAGTGCTTGAAGTCTCAGACTGGAAATAAACAGACTTAGGCTGGATGAATGAAAATTATGGTTACATATATAAATATAATCTTTTAACTATTTTGAAATGCTTTCTCATCTTTAATAATCAGTATCAGAAAGGATTTTCATACTCATGTTCACCGAAATTCTTATAAATAAGAGGAAAATGCTTGCTGTTTCATCTGGATAATCAACTGTATCTTTCTGAGGATCTAGGGAGGGAAACCATTTGTACTTTGGTTCTCTAAAAGTCAGAGAGTGAACAGGTAAGGAGGCTGAACAGATAACAGCAAAAGGTACCAGCGCCCAACTGCTGTAACAGGAAGGCTCCTTTCTAGAATAAAAATGAGAATGTATACCCCAGGCTATTCTAATTTTTGACCACACTTCAAGGAGGGCAATGAACTCCCAGGCATAGTCCCAGGGAAGCAAGCATAAAAGGCCCAGCAGAAGCTAGGGTGCTGCAACCACCCAATTATTATTATTCCGACAGGAATTTCCAAAGCCTGAAAATATTTTCAGATCATATGATACATACTTGATGTAAATACATTAGTAAGAGTTAAGATTCTAGTAGTTTGCTGGTAGAGAGCTCGCCTACTAGGAATGTTAATACTTTAAAGGGAAACAGTTGAAATATAATTCAATATTAAAACAAGACAAGTAATAAATACCAGAGATAAGAAATCCCCAACTTGGAAACTTTAGTATATTTGAAAGGTTACACTGAGTTGTAGTTGAAAGTTTTCTCTGGTCTCATCCAGCCCCGGGGTCCTGCAGCCACTTATAAAATAATCACTCAGAGGTTTAATATTATTTACAAACTGTATGGCCTATGGCAAGCCTCTTGCTAACTAGCTCCTATATCTTAAATTAACCCATTTCTATTAATCTATGTTTTGCCACATATTCCATGGCTTTACCTGCATCTCATTACATGTTGCTCCTAAGATGGCAGTCCGGTGTGTTGTTGTCGACCTCCCCCCCTTCTGCCTTTCTTCTTCCTGTCTCTCTCTTGGATTTCCTGCCTGGCTGTAATCTGACTTGCCATATGCCAGAGCAGCTTCTTTCTTAACCAATCATATCAACACATTTTCGCAGTGTACAGAAAGACATCCCCCCAGCATAGAGTAGTGTTTTGAGAATGTCTGAAAGGCAATTAAAACTTAGCCAAGATGACAAAACAGCATTAGATTTGTGTTTGATAAGAAATGAAGGGTCTCAAATGACCTGTCACCATAAGTCAAGAAATTAAAAAGAGGCTAAGAAGGCTGTCAATTAGTCACTGGCAGATGTTTTTAGTTTCTGAAAGGTGACTGTCCTCCACTCCCAAATTTAGTCATTATCTTGGATAGTCAAAGCCAATGAAAGTTTCTTCAGTTTCAGGTTACATAAATCAAAGACACTTTTCCATTGCCAAAAGATAACTGCCTCCTGAGACCTGGCTACATCTTTGCTCAAACTATTTTAAAAGTATTCATAACTTGGCATTTAGGTTCAGCCAATTGAGCATATTGCATGCAGCATGTTAATATCAAATCTTGGCTCACATATCAGATAAGAATTTGTTACTGAAACACTAGCTGGGAAATCGATTTAGTGACTTTTTGATAAATATGACCATGGTGAAGAAACATCCAGGGAGACTCTCTTAGTAAAAATATATTGCAAATATATAAGGATTCAATTCTGTTCTTTCTTAAAATTGGCAACCTTCAGTTTGGAACTACAAATATAATTATGACCCAAATGAAATCATTATGTCTGAAAAAACACACAGAATTTGCACTGGCTTATTGTCAGGATATGTACTTTCCTGTTTAGTCCTGATAGAGCCCTGAGAAGCAGGTACTGCTATTTCAGTTTTGATCAGTGTAGAAATTGAAACTCGGTAAAGAAACTCCTTGAGAGAAGACACTACACATACTCTTGACTACTGGTACTATACTTGACACCACATACTCAATATATGTTAGCTGGCCATGCAGTCAATACAGGCATGCCTTACCAAGAGTTGATCAAAGGCCTATTTTAACTCAAAGCCTTTCTTTTTCGATGTCAAGGACTTGTAAACTTTTTCCAAAAATGTGGGCCATATGGTCTCTGCTATAAGGACTCAACTCTGACACTGTAAGTCCCAGTGAAACCATAGACAATATGCTATTGAACAGACAGGGTTGTGTTGGAATGAAACTTTATTTACAAAACCAGGTGGGTGTATACAGTCTGTTGAGCACAGTAAACAGTTAGTAAAATAACAAAAAACACAAAAACACATGTGAGTATATGCATCTCATTATTCCACTGAGAAAGACTCAGAACTGGGAATCATGTGCTAAGCCATGAAATGCTTATTGGCTTGATCACAGTTGGATCATCCAGTTTCACTAATGGAAAAGAGAAAGAACCAACTCTACTTGTCTGGCTTTTCTTAAGCATGGCTATCCTGAAGTCAGACCTCACAGAGCAGGCTCCTAAGTCTACACTGAAATAGAAAACTATTCATCATTCTACAAAACAGAAGTGCCTCAGCACATGATGGTTCCATAAACCCAGTTCCTCTAGTAGAAAGCACTGGGGCAGGGCCTCAGGAGAGTTATCTAATCCAAGTCCCATAACGACACTGTTTAGCTACTCTTTGCTAAAAAAATATGATAAAAAAACATCAAAAAGCTGTATAGTTATTTTTAAAAAGTATGTGTTTGGGTATGGAAGGGGTGTGGAAGCCATAGGTCAGTGTCAGGTATCCTCTTTGACTGCTTTCCACCTTTTGTTTGTTTTTTGTTTTTTTCGAGACAGAGTTTCTCTGTATAGTCTTGGAGCCTGCCCTAGAACTTGCTCTGTAGACCAGGCTGGCGTCGAACTCATAGAGATGCACCTGCCTCTGCCTCCCGAGTGCTGGGATTAAAGGTGACACTTCCACCTTATTTTTTAAGGCAGAGCCTCTCACTGGACCTGGAGCTCACCAACTCAGCCATGTTAGCATGCTAGCAAGCCCGGATATCCCCACCCCTTCCGTCTCCATACTGCCGGCTGTCTAACCCAGCTTATGTTTGAGTGCTGAGGACAGAGTTTCAGGCCCTCAGGCTTGCAGGCCAACTACTTCACTGACTGAGTCATCCCCCCAGACTCTGAAAAGGTAAACCAAACTAAACCAAAAGTCTTCTATATACAGGGAGCTAGATGGATAATTTATCATCAAAACCATCGTGAATAAAGATTTGTAATGAAAACTTAGAATGAGATCCACAATGGCAAGATCCAAGACCCAGAGTAGGAACGAACAACAAAAATAACAATAGTAAATTAAAGTCATTGAATCAAAAATTATCAAGGTGGCACTGGAGATACAGCTTGGTGGTTTTAAAAACACTTGCTATTCTTGCAGAGGGTCTGTGTTTGGTTGCCAGCACCCACATCAAGTGGCTCCCAACCACCAGCTTCGGAAGATCTGACACCCTTATCTGGGTGTCATGTAGTACAAGTGTAGTACACATACAGATGCTCAAGGATACCTAAATACATTTAAGATAAAAATGTATCTTGAGAAAAATTATAAAGGTGACTCTTTGAAGTGGAGTAGATCAATTTCATGGTCTCCTCATGTTTCCATTAGAAGCAACAAAAATGAATATTTAATCTTTCTACATTTTTAAAGAAGTGTAATAAATAAGAAAAGTAGAGTATGACAAGGAATGCACTCCCAGTTTTTCAAGGCCAAGTTCTTCCTTATCAGTTAATTCTATTTTTACCCTCCTTCAAAAGATTTCACAGAACTAAAGTGTGTGTGTGTGTGTGTGTGTGTGTGTGTGTGTATGAAAGTACTAGGTAAGCCCTAATAAGCCCCGTGGAAATGCAAGTGACATTGCAAACATTATCATTACGTTGGTTAACTTATCTACTCCTGTGCTGAGAAGAAAATTTTGGCACACAATCTTTCTAATAAGACTTCAAGTTCCTAGAAGGCAGATGTTCCATAATCCAATTTGCACTCCTGTTAGGAACATGGTCCCTCAAAAACCCTTTGAACTGAGCTGGAATTGACCTCAGCAAAAAGAATGCACTTATAAAAGGGGTGTTTAATGAATGAATAATAGAATAAACAGTAGGTATCCAAGTGCACATTTGTTCTATTTTTTCCCAGTGATCTGCCCTTTGTGTTGCCTCTGCTAGTGTAGCACACCAGTGCTCAACAAACTTCCTCTTCCTGGATCCTTACGCCTCTCCCAGCATCAACTGCTGGGGGGACACAGAACCTTGCCTGATGTCAGTTATGGACAGTTTTCAGTTGCTCACCAAAAGTGGAGCTA
This sequence comes from Onychomys torridus, assembly GCF_903995425.1. NCBI lineage: Eukaryota > Metazoa > Chordata > Mammalia > Rodentia > Cricetidae > Onychomys > Onychomys torridus. Next base: position 64,807,677 of record NC_050449.1, on the reverse strand, counting down.
GAATGAAAGAGAAACCTGAAAAGTAGCAGTGGAATAAAGAGAAATGTTTTAAAGACCTGGGAATCTGGGAAAGGATAGAGAAAGAAAGGAGGGAGAAGAAGAGAGACCCCTCCCCTCCCCAAAGTTAGGAGCGGTTCCTAGGAGAAGGCTGAGCCTTAGTTTCACATGGATGCTCCCAGAATATGGCCAGCAATATAAAAACCAGACAGATGAAACAGAAACAACTCAGAAAAACCGAGAAAAGCACAGCTAAGAGCAATCTTCAAAAAACACAGGGAGCATGCATTCTCTCAGCGCCACACTGGTGCCCTCCAGGCTTTACACAAGTACTGCTTTTCTGACTATTAGTCTAGAAAAACAAACAAACAAACAAAAAAAGCCATCTTCCTTAGTAAGTAAGAATCACTTTAAAAACGTGGGGTCTAGGGTCCTGTATAGGAGAAAAAGAAAACAGACATATCCAAAGGTATTATTGTCATTTAGCCTCAGTCTAAAATAGATACTAGAACTTGAAGCAGGCGACTTATTTTTTAAGGGAACACAATTACTTAAAAGTCAATACAAAGCCACACTTAGCTTTCAGAATGCTTCTAGACTGAACTTCACTTTCATAGCGTTTTTTTACAGAACCTTTGACAAACAATGCCATTAACATAATATTGACCATTTCTGCCATTCCTTATTAAAAAGTGCAAAATTCTTTTAGAAGAAGAAATTCAATGATGAGAACTGCAGGAAATACAGGATCACAAATGCAAATTATTCTAAGAACATATTTATAAATTCTCATAATCTGATCAGTTATGTTGGTCACTTGTTTATGTTGATTGTCAAATCACATAGAAAAATCAAATTGTAGTATTATTCAATAAGGACATGTTTAACAGGACAAAATGATGAATGATAAATCTACTTGCTTTCTAGTACCTTTATTTCATGCAAATGTTTTGTTTCCTGTTTTTCAATAGAGCCTAAGGCATAATAAAATTTACATTACACTTTAAATTTTTCCTAACAAATAGCACAAAAGGAGTTCCCCATCTACAGTGTTCACTATTCTTGTGAAATTTCTGATATAATTTCCCTCACTTTTAATCATGAATGAATTTTTAAAAAGACCTCCCAACTCTTTCTTTTGAAGAAAAAAAAAATCGTAGGCTACCAAAAGAGCAGTCACTATTCTTTCTGTTAAAATAAAAACTGCTTGTTCGTAATTCCCGTCTCAGAAAATTTAGAAGTCTCACTAAAGAGCAGAGGACAGAAGCTGCCGGGAATGTTCACAGATACCTGATTTTACAAGTTTTTGTGAAAGAGCCCGCCTGTAGATTAGTGTTGCTCCGCATTTATGAGGGTTGTTTGTCAAGGCAAAAATAAGATGCCTCCTCCCCACAAATTAAAGAATCGCGTTACAATCCATTATTTCATTTCTGATTGTTTTTCTTGGTAATAAGTGGGAAAGTGGATACTGGATAAAAGTCTTCACGGAGCTAAAAAGACTCCGACATTAAAGGCTCCAATTAGCTATAAATCAGTTGTCTTTCCTACTGGGGGAGAACAAGAGAGAAGAGAGCGGCTAGAGAAAAGGAGAATTGGAGGAGCTTCCAAATGAAATTCTGAAAAAGATATCTACTGCAGACTTTCAGGAGCTGTTAGGATAATCTGATCAAAAGTGCGTCTAAAACAAACCCTCTACAATCACGTGCGGACCTTGCCTCTTAAGATCTCCAAAGCGCATCAGAAGAGGTTAGGGACCCTCATAAAACAAAAGTTTTATGTGAATACTTCCCTGGCTTGTTCCTAAACCCGGAGATGTGCCACACACTGGCACTATTGTTATGCAAACAATGCCTAAAGGGCTATAACCAGTAACGACCCTCATTAAAACCGCTTTCAAAAATTTGTCACACCATCTAAAAGCTAACAGGTATATTAAATCCACCTAAATCCACATTCAAAAATACGAATCCTACTGGTCCTGATTCTGAAATGCAACAAATTTTCAGAAGCGATGTTTTTGCATTTCTGTTTCAACCATCACAGTGTCACAGAACAACGTAAGTTCTCTACAACATTTCATGTATCGTCTAATGCCCGCGGTTGAGCACGAATTAGTTGTATCGTGTGTGCACGCGGCATTTGAGTTAATTGGCAGAAGTTAGAAGTAGGGATGGGAATCCAGTAAGAGACTTTTAAAATGAACTCCCAAGAAATGTGGCTTTAAATGCTACACCCGCCTCTTTGCTATAACATTCAATCCCTTTGTGTATGTATTTCACAAATTTCACCTCATGGTTAAAATAGATTTTTCGCCCCTGAGAACGGGGTGGTAGGGGAATTTACATCGGGTAGCAGGCGCGTATTGCTTTTTAATGCGGTTTAACAACAATAATTCCTGCTTGGCAAACCTAAGATGTCAGAATTCGTTAGGGGAAAAAATAGGGAAAAAAAAAAAAAAAAGTTAGGTTTTTCAGTGCAAAAGTGAGCTCGCTAATTTGTGCGAATTCAGTTTTTTCCCTTTACTAAAATGAGCATTGCCTACAAAATCCTGAAGAAATCCTGGCATCGATCTACCTCGTTTCGGCCAGGTTCCCGCGAAATCTGTAGGACCTTCAGCGACCCGGCTCCGAGGGAAGCTGGTCCTGCGCGGCCGCGCAGCCCGGACCCGGAGGACGGCGGGGCGACGCGGGGCTGCAAAGCCAGCCTGGCGGGGAACCCCAGTGTGTGCCCTGAGGAGACCCAACGGAACCACCTCCCAAGCGGGACCCTGGCCTGCTGAGGAGACCTGGGGGACCCCCAAACCGGAACTCCATCTGCTCTGCGAAAACTTGGGGGGATGGCTGAACCGGGGCTCCAGTCTGCTCTGAGATCCGAGGGATCACAGAACCAAGCCTAGTTCTGCCCTAGGGATATCTAAGGGACCCCAGAACCGGACCCCGGCTCGCCCTACGGAGACCCAGGGGACCCCAGAACCCGACCCAAGTCTGCTTTGAGGAACCCCACGTCCCCAACCGGCCCCATGGGGTCGTCACCACCGTCCGCCGCAGACGGCGACCCCCGCCCGCGCTGCCTTCTGGCCGGGACCGGTTCCCCGGAGACGCTCCCCGAAGCCACGGCGGCACTTCGGAAGCCCGCATCGTAGTTCCCCCGCGGAGGCGCGGGGATGACAGGCGACCTCCGGGCCCCGGCCTCGGAAGCCATCCGGAGGAAGCTTCTAGCAAAGCGTCCGCGGACGGCTTTACCTTGGTGTACTTGATCTCGAGGTTGGGCGTGGGCGACGGCAGGAGCTGCAGCGAGGCCATGAGCGCGGCGGGGTCGGCCTTCACCTCGCCGGGCATGGCGATCTCGCTGGAAGTCATGGGCAGCCGCGGGTGGGTGTGCGCGGGGCGCTGCGCGGCCGGGGCGCGCTCTGCTGTATATAGGCAGGTGTCAAGCGGCGACGCTTCTTATTGGACGTGCGGGCCCACAGGCGCGGGGGGCCGGCCCATGAGGACGCCCCGCCGCGGCCCGCATTTGCATACGGCCGCGGCCGCGTGGCGCCGCTCGCCCCGCACGGTCAAGGCCGCGGCCCACGCTCCCGCGGCCGCCCCCGGGGCACCTCGACGGCCGGGGCACCGCCTCGCGCGGGACCGGGCTCGGAGAGAGCGGCCCTACGAGCCTTAGTGCCCGGCCGGCCCCGGGCTGCCCCGAGCTCAGGTCCCCCCCGAACCCCGCGACACCCTGCTCCGCCCTCCCTCTCCTGTCCCCCCACCCCCGGGTCCCCAGCAGCCCGAGAGACCCTTCGCCCAGACCTCCGCGTGGCGCAAAACGGCGCGTGGCCACGGGTGGGGTGAGAGATGCTCCCCGCGCTCAGTCCCAAGGAGAACCTTCTGGAGCCGACGCCGACGCCGCGCCGGCCCCCGCCGGGCTTCTCCGCCCAACTGCTGCCCTCTGCCGGCCCTGCGGCCTAGCTGTGCCGGAGGGCGCGGGCTTCCTCTGCCTTGGGCTGCGTGGTTGGTTCCTGGTTCTCCTTCCAGCCCTCTCCTCTCCTCCATTCCAACCGCACCCAGAAACACTTGGGAATTTCGGTTGCTCTTCTGTTAACAACTGCCATCCTGTCGGACCTCCAGGTTGAGCTTCTGTCTCCATTCCTTCTGGTCCAGCAAGCGGCCTTCTAGTTAGCAAAGAGGGCCAGAAGGATGGGTGCCAATCAAGAAGCTGGACAGCTCACTCCAGATAGGCTTGCGGGGGAGGGGGATCACTGGACTAATATTAGGGCCCCCATATGGGAAGATCTTTATAGGGCTTTCCGCCTCATGCCTGTGAAAACCTCACAGCCTTCTCCGGGCTGTTTCCTCCTGTTTTCCATGGAAGATTCTGAACTCCCAACCAACTGCTTCTTTCTCGAGTGTCATTTTCAGAACCCCTTGACCCAGAACCGCTTCTTTGCAGGTTGTTCACCAGAATACATTGACTTTAAATGTGTTCACTAAAACCGCCTAATGATTGGTGCTTAGCTGCTATGTAGACGGAAAGAATGCCGTGGTCTCACTGACTTTGTGAGACAAGATTCAGGCTCGGGGAATTCAGATTATCTGCCTCAAGTGACCTGAGTGGAGTGTTTCAGAGAGCAACAATATGCCCAAATTTAGGCAGTTCTTGGAGAACATCTGTGGCCGAAGATTGTGTCTTTCTAGCAGAATATGCTCGTGAGAATCACTTTTTACTTAAGCTGTAGACGACCAGGTACTGAGGAAGAACAAAAACTTAGTGGAGAGGTAGCTCCTTTGGTAGAGTGCTTGCCTAGAACCCTGGGTTCCGTTGTCAGCGCCACACAGAACTGGGGTAATGATGCATGCCTGTAATTCCCAGCTTCCCAGCACTCTCTTGGGAAGTGAAGGAAGTTCATCTTCCTTACACGAGGGAAGCCCAGAGACCATATCTCCGGGTGGGGGGTTGATTTCCGGATTTGGTGAAAAAGCACCAGCAAATAGTTGTTTTTTGTTGTGTCCCATGTCCTGCCCGCCCCGACCCCAAAGGTCTTTTCCCCATCTTCTAGTGCTGGAGGTCACTTTGTTCCCAGTAAGCTCACAACCCTTCCTGTAGCTATGTAGACCACTGACTCTAAGAAGTACTACTCTCAAAAGTGCATCAAGGACGGGACCTGGGTGCTCACCTAGGCCGAGCCTAAACAGCTGTTCGACAGTGTTCTGCTGTGCATCAGATGCAGCCCGAGGAGCAACAAACAAGGGCGCCAAGGCAGTTAGGTCCAAGTTGTTGGGACTCCCGTGTTTGTGGGGACCTTAATGCTGAGGTACTGAGAAGCCACCAGAAGCTTTCTGAGGAAGAAAGAAAACAGGGAAACGTGTGTTAGGACTGCTGGCTGAAAATGGTCTGGCAGGGTGGTCACGTACTAGAAACCACCGGCATAAGCCAGAGTTTTCGCTTCTGACCCAGACCTTACTTGCTAGCTCCAATTTGAAAGAACAGTATCCACGGGTCATATAGGATTATCAACATTTGTTACAGGTAGAATGACTTCTATCTTGGAAGGTAGGGGAGTGTGTCTTGACTTAACATCTCGGGACAACTCCCAGGTCATGCCCAATGACAGCTGGTTTGAATTGCTCCCTCATGGCTCCTTTCTCATGACACTTTGTAATTAGACAGTAAAGTGGTCAACACTGGACATGAGTCTTCTATTTCCCATCTGCCCTCCTCAGTTCCTAAAATGACATGGGTCACTGTCCCTAAAGCATTTCTGCTGACTGCTCTGAGCAAAAGGACTACAGCGGACCCCTCCCACGAGTGGGGGCAACTTCCCCGCCTGCCTTCTCAGAGTAAAGAGCACTTGCTCTTTGAAGTGGTAAGCTTTGTTGCTTGTCCCATCTTTACTAGGCATATTTACATTCAAGGATTTCTGCAAATGGTTTCCTTCATGATTAAGGTGGGACAACCCTCCCCATCTCAAATGTGGATTCTAGGCATGTTTTGACCAACTTCTTCAAGATGGGAACAATATTATAGCCATACGAGTTCTTTAGTCTGTTTTTTCTCTCTCTTGATTTTTTTTTTTTTTTTTTTTGAGACAGGGTTTCTCTGTGTAGCCCTGACTATCCTGGATCTCGCTCTGTAGACCAGGCTGGCCTCGAACTCACAGAGATCTGCCTGCCTCTGCCTCCTGAGTGCTGGGATTAAAGGTGTGCGCCACCACTGCCTGACTTAGTCTCCCTCGGAACTTAAATTCATCAGTGTTGAAGACCCTCTCCTGGATGTTCTCACTCTTTCCTCCTCCTCCTTTATTATCTTCTCCATCTCATTGCCTCCATAGCTTCTAGAATTACAGAAGCAGTTATATATATTTCTAAGTTTTGACCTTTCCCCCTGATTTAGTTACAACATATTTTCCCCCACCGGTACAACATTTCTCCTTTCAACCTCTCCAATCCGTAATTATTTATTGTTTAGGAAACATCTCATTTGAAACCCCCTGCACCAGGAAACCTAAGCTACAGTATGCTCTGTTTCCTTGTGAAAACAATTTATTAGGCCTAGTGGAGCCAATACCCTGGAGTTGTAGAGGAGAAAAATAAATTCTTGCCTCAAATTTCCTCACCTGAAAAATAGAATGCAACCTTGTAATTTCAAGGCATGGGTTTTATGTGAAGGTCGACTTTAAGGCATAAAACCATAACCATTTGGGCTGCATTTTAGACTCTTTTAAGAGTGTGCAAGTATTTATTAAGAACGATGCTTTCTAAATCAACAAGGAACCCGAATGAGACATAGATCCCTCTCCAGGAAGGAACCTTTGTTTCAATGAGAGCTGCACATTCAGCGTGGAAGTCAAGCCTCTACATTCTGGAACAGTCTCGGTGTCAGATGGTCTGCTTAATGGCCTTCCTGTTTCCATCACTGTGCCGACAGCCTACCTTTTCTAACTGATATGCTCACATTGTAATTTATCCTCAAAAAATAAATCACATGTTATAGCACTTCTATCATCTGGGTTAATCGAATCAGTTCCTTAAATGTCTCTAAGTCTAATGATTTGAAGAGGCACATTGTTTGAAGTATTTTTTAAAAGTGCAGAGAGGGGGGTCAGGTTGTATGCAGAATGATCTCAGCGCTTGTCTCAGATCTAAGTGTCTCCTAATGGTCTCATCCATCTCCAATGGGATGTGCCTGGCCACTTTATTTAAAATGTTTCCTGAAAACTCTAACAGACAAGCTTAACACAGAGTATATTTAGAGTGAAATACATTTAATTCATTAACAAAAGCTTATATAAAGTGCTTTACCTATTTTTACCCAGAAATGTTTAATGAAGTATTTTGGACCCATTATGAAAATTCTATAAAATAAATGCACTTATTTAACATCAATATTAACTTTTTTATTGGCCATCTAAACACCCATTTAATTAGCTCTTCCTCCTAATGCCCAGAAGAGGCTGAGATTGGGGCATTTATTAGCTATAAAAATTCTCTAGATATTAACTCCCTCATTTCTTAATGTGGCCTCTGGTCACTATATTCCATGGAAAGGGATATCTGTGGCTACAGGAAGTGAGTTACTGACTGGTTATGACTACAACACTCTGCTTCAATGCAGAGCACAGTACTTTTTCTTTTGAAAGGGATCCTCCATGTTTGGGGGACCCCAAGAGCTGCCTTTAAAAGTGGGGACTAGATTCATGTTGTAATGCCTATTTTTACTTCATATACATGCTACAGTGAACGATCCAGGCATACAGTTGAGCGCCATGCTTTATCAGTAACCACACTTTAAAGGAGGGAGAGATGGAGAACCCACTGGCGATCCTTTCTGCCAGGGCTGAGGAAAAAGGCATCAGCGCCCTCTGCAGCTGACGGCGTGTATGTGCAGGTGAATATGTATGAGTTTAATGTTCTCTGTGTGTGCTTCGTCTGATACTAAGACATCTTATGAACATTTAATTTGAATCGGTTTGCAAAATAACATCTTGGAGGTTCAGACAAATTTTAGACAAGCTGGTTTAGAAGAAAGACTGTTATTAAAAGATCTTACAACAGTTAAATTTGCCATAGAAAATGTTACACTTAGAGCCTGCTCACATAGAATTTAGAGGTAGAGTGGTGTGGGCCACAGATTAGGCACAACTATTTCTGCTGTGTCAGTTAGGAGACTTTACATTTATTGTGTTGGAGGGATTGTGGGTGTGCATTCCATGGTGTGCATGTGACGGTCAGAGAACAACTAAAGTTGTTTCGGTTCCCTTTCCCACCATGTGGAGCTACAGGACCAAACTCAGGAGGTCGGGCTTGGCAGCAGGCACCTTTTCCTACAGAGCCACCTCACCAGCCCGGGTCAGGGGATTTTCATGGACCGTTTCCAACTGTTTAAGTGCTTGGCATATAATGCAGTTTTTTTTTCTCTTTCATATTCCTGAGTTTACATTTGTCTTTTGACTTTTAAAATCCCCCACCTAGATAGATGTCTTTGCTCTTAGAACTTTTGCTCCACAGAACTCTTCCATTCCTCAGCATGCACTTCCTCCCAAAGTGCTGGGCTTATCCATTCGATTCTGAGGATCTTCGAGTGTAAGGGATTCTCATGCCAACGTTAGTAATGTTTGGGATGGAGACCCATTTCCATAGCCGCTAGAAAACAAAGCTGAATGAACAATCCTTGTTGACTTCTGTTGCATTCTGGGAGGGGCCACTGAAAAGATGAGGGACACTCCCTATTTTTGCAGCAATGGAGGAAAGTTAACCACTTCTCAACTATAAATTCTGTGTGGAAAGCACAGGGCAAAGACAGGAGGCATTCAAGGCCAGGATGTGAGCATCCCGTTTGGACACCCAGAACCAAATAGCAAGGAATCTTGCTTCAGGCACGAACTCCTTAGCTAATGTTGATAAACCTGGAAAGACTAGTTTCTGAAGAACACACACACATTCATGTGAAATCCCTAGTCCCGTGTTTGTAATGAGCTTGAATGATAATAACTAAATACCCAAATTACAGGAGAAATACAGAATGACCGTAAAAGAAGATATCAGGAAAGACAAAAGTCCCCCATTTATTTCTGCGGGACAGTCCCTGGGTTTCTTTGTATTTCTGATTACTCTAGGAACAGACAGGAAACCCAAACGATAAAGACAGGATTTTCCGACATGAAGTCCAACAGAAAACTCCTGTGACATTTTCCGTGCGTGTGTGCTCAAGTGTGTAGAGACCAGAGGACAACCATAGGTGTTGATCCTCAAGAAGCTATCTACTTTAATGTGTTTTTAAAGAGTTACTCATTAGGAACTCGTTGATCAGGCAAGGCTGACTGGCTAGTGAGGGAGTCCCTGCTCTCTTGTTTCTGCCTCCCCAGTTTTGGATTACAGGCATGCACCACCACACCTAGCTTTTCACATGGGTTCTGAGGCCTGAACTCAGGGCCACAAGCTTTGTACCATACCAGCTGAACCAACTGTCTCCACGGCCCCATCTTGTGACACTTTTTCGCCTAAAGGTAACACAAATGTAACCCTGCACATTAACTTTATAAACTAGGATTTCCAGAAGCAATGCTGGGAACTGACACTGCTTTCAGTTCCTTGGATCCAAATGACATGACCTCAGGTATGTGACCCTTTGCCGAAGGAAGAGCAGAAATAGAGAAACCAGTGCATTTTCCCCACAGCAGAAAAGCAGCCTTTACTCAAATATTGTCAGTTTACTTATGTGTATCTATTTGGGCCACTTTACTTGTGCTTAGCTAGGAGCAGGGGCCAGCCCTTCATGAAACAATTTAATAGTTTTTAACATTAATTCCATTTATAATCATTTAGAGAGTTAGAAAAAAAAATGTCTGAATGACTGGCTTCACTCCAGACTCCAGTTACTCTCTGTCCAGCCAGCCTTGACTGTCAACTTGACGCAGCCTAGAGTCACCTGAGAAGGGATTCTCGACTGAGGGATGGCTCAGATCAGGTTGGCCTATAGGCATGTCTGTGGGAGATTGTCATGACTGTTAAGTGATGGAGGAGGGCCCAGCCCACCTTGGGCACCCCCATTCCTGAGCAAGGGATCCTGGACTGTAGAAGAAAGCTAGTTAAGCCTGAGCCTGGGAGTGAGTCTGAAAGCAGTGTTCTTCCATGGTTTCTGCCTGCCCAGACTTCCTTCAGTGACAGACCGCGAGCGGGAAGTGTAAGCCAAATGGACACTTTTACCTCTTCTTTTTGGTTAGAGTGTTTTATCACAACAGAGAGGAAACTAGAACATACTCAAAAGGGTCCCAAGATATGCAGATGGGGGCCTGGATGGTGATATTCACCAGAGGTCCTACTCTTCAGCCTCTGGGTCAGAGCGTGGATTCTCATTTCATAGCGCTCTCTCTTTGCTATTTTAAATTTAATATCCGAAAAACAGATCGCACCTCAAATAGACTGACCTTTCCACTAATGAATTTCGCCTAAATTAACAGAGATGATTAACTAATTCGTATTGGGATGGTGCACTTTCCAGTTCACATTTATCAACTCTTAAATGCTTGGTTTGGTGTTGCAATTTAAATTTTTTATTATTACCCTTTAAATCTGAAGAAATGTCTTCTGTCTAATGAGTCAAACTTACATATTCAATTAATAGATTCATTATAGGCTAATGAATATGGGGGCAGCCCAGGAGCAACATCTGCTTGCCACGTGAAGCTCAAACTTCAGCTACAAAAAGGGAAGCAATCTATTATGTGACTGAAACAGCATGAACTTTCCATTTGAGAAAGCTCAGAGATAGCTCCCTTTTTGTGAGAATATGCGACTCAGGACTGAAAGAGAAACGCATCTGAAGACATATTTTGACCCTAAAATACAGTCTATATTGTTATTCTAAACAATTATATCTTTCTAATGCAAATTTTTAAAATAATATGTGCTTAGGAAAATATATATAAGGGCACAATTAGTATTATAAATTAAACATTTTGAATACTTTATGCGTGTGTGTGTGTGTGTGTGTGTGTGTGTGTGTGTGTGTGTGTGTGTCCTTGGGTGTATATGTAAGCACGTCTCCTGCTGTGGGAGCCCTCGGAGGTCAGCAGAGGGTGTCAAATCTCCTGGAACTGGAGCCTCAGGCTGCTGTGAGCTAGCCTGTGGCTGCTGGGAATCGAACCCTGGTATTCTGGAAGACCAGTAAGTGCTCTTAGCCACAGAGCCGTTTCTCCAGCTTTCCAGTTAAACATCTTTAACTGTGGTATATACTAGGCTCATTCAAAATCATGTGATTTTGCAGCTTGCAGCAGGTGCCTTGGCATCATCGAGGAAACTAGACACTCCTGAATTCCGTTGTAATTGGAGTGCAGACAATTTAGGGAACGAAAATGAACTTCCACACATTGTTCAGTTGTTAGACTCTCAGCTCCTTATTTCCCTGGCTCTGAAGAGGTCATCACCTGCAGTGGCTTTGCAAAGACTCACCAGTTTCAGGAAGAGCAGATGAGGGCTGGGATTTACCTGGAAAGCTGCTTTTGAGGGTGTCAGGATCGCCAGGTGTGGAAAGCCACTGACAAAATCTGTGGCGTCCTCCACGTCAAACCAGGACTGATGTCCATAGCGAATCAACAGGAATGTTTCAGGGGCTGAGGAGATAGTTTAGCTACTAAAAAGATAGGGTGTGATGGCATGCAACTCTGATTCCAGTGCTGGGAAGGTAGAGATGGAGGATCCCCGGGGCTCCCTGGCTAGCCAGACCAGCCTGCTAGGAAAGCTCCAGGTTCCTGTTAACCTCTGGCCTTCACACACAGCCACAGCCACACACATGTACACACACACAAATAAACACATAAGCACACAAAAAATAAAATTCATTTCTAAAGTATTTCAGAACAGCTGCATAGTACTCTGCTGAGTAACAAAATACATTTTTTATAGTTCTTACATTTATATAGATACTTGTATTATTAAAACATAACATTTCTTTTTTTAAATATTTTTTTTTTAGTTTTAAAAATTAAAATATAATTATGCTGGGCGGTGGTGGTGCCACGCCTTTAATCCCAGCCCTCAGGAGGCAGAGCCAGGCAGATCTCTGTGAGTTCAAGGCCAGCCTGGTCTACAGAGTGAGATCCAGGACAGGCACCAAAACTACACAGAGAAACCTTGTCTCAAAATATATATATATATATATATATATATATATATATATATATATATATATATATATATAAAATTTCCCCTTCCTTTCCCTTCTATCAACCCTTTCCATGTAACTTCTTCACACTCCCTCTTAAATCACAACCTCTTTTCCTTTGCTATTGTTACATATGTGTGTAAACACATACATATATAAATACAACTTGTTGAAAGCCCATTTAGTGTTGCTTTTATGCATATGGCTTCAGGGCTGAACACTTGGAAGTGGATAACCAATTGGGGGGCTTATCCCGAGGGATAGTTAATTCTCCCTCCCTCGGTGGTCCTTGGTGCCTGTGGTTCTTCGTGTAGAAAGGGCTCCATGAGATTTCCCCGTCCACATCGGCATGTCTATTGTCATTGTTCAGGTTCTGTTTAGGCAGCCATGTTGCTGAGACTTAATGAGTGTGTAGCTTTGCTATAATTTCTAGGAGACATGATTTCAGAGCAGACTTCTGGTCCCCTGACACACTGTTTCCACCCCCTCTTCCAAAATGTTCCCTGGGCCTTGGATCTAGGAGTTGTTTTGTAAATGTATCTATTGGGCCTGGACATCCTATAATTGGTTCTCTGCATGTTGACCAGTTTTGGTTTCCTTTAATGGTCTCTGTCTGCTGCCAAGAGACGATTCTTTGATGAAGGATGAGAGCTACACTTATCTGTAAACATCTCCTTTCTTAAGTGCAAAGTTTCAATGTCCTTGCTAGAATATCTAAGTACCTAAAAATGAATTAGTGCAACATGCATGTGTCTATGACTGAAGGCCTTCTATATGCTTAAGCACTACTGGCTAAACCCATGTGTGGGTGGATAAAATGGCTAAGTGGACAAAGGAGCTTGCCGTGCAAGCATGATGAGCCAAGTTTGAATTCCACAATTCAAATAAAGGTTTAAGGAGAGAACAAACTCTATAAAGCAGGCTCTTGACCTCCATATGCTGTGGCACACACACACACACACACACACACACACACACACACACACACCACATGCATGCACATATGATTATAAATAAAGTTTTAAAAAAGAACAGCAGGCTCCTAAAAGTGAGTTTTTCAAACTAGAAAAGGAAAGCAATTCTTTATCCAGGTGGCCACGGGGCATCTAATCTTAAAATTGTGTAATAAGCAATTCAGGCACCTTTGAGTCATGAAAGCTATGTTGTGAGCTGGGTGTGTGTGGGGGGTGCATGCCATTAATCCTAGCCCTGGGGAGGCAGAGACAAATAGATCTCTGTGGGTTTGGGCCCTAGTCTACATAGCAAGTTCCAGACCAGCCAGGGGTACACAGTGAGACCATATCTCCAAACAAAAAGCTGTGGTGTAAGTGAGATATGATCATTGCATTGCATCTTCCCAGACACAGAGAAGCAGTCAAAATAAGATATACAGAAAGAAAAGTAGAAACAAAAGGTAGATAAAGATAAACAGGTTAATTTAAATTAAAAGAGCTAGCAAGAAATGAGCCTAAGCTAGGCCAAGCATTCAAAACTAATAATAAGTCTCTGTGTCATGATTTGGGAGCTGGTTGATGACCCAAAAAAAAAGCCTGGTACAACACACAGTGGGTTTCAAAGTCAAAACAAGGAAGATATTTAAGATGAATGAAATAGCATGATTAGCAACAGCCAAAGGCAAAAATCACTCAAGGGACTGTGGAATGGTGAGTGGATAAGACAATGCAGGATATCCATGCAATGGGATGTCACTCAGTAACTAAAAAGAGAAGAGTCACAGAAGACCATGCATTACATGGGTCCATTTATTTTAAAAGTCCAAATTAGACAAACGTATAAAGACAGAAAAGAAATTAGGCTAGAGCTAAGAGGGGCATGGGACGACTGAGGGCCAACAGCAAGGGAAAAGAGGTTTTATTTAGGGGTTAATGGTGTGTTTTAGAATCAACTGAAGTGATAAATACACATCTCTGGACATACTGAGAGGCTCTGAACTGGGCGTGGCCCTTGGGTGATCCATGTGATGTGTGACTGATTTCAAATGGCTATCTATAAAAATAGGATGAACTTATTCCAGGAAGACTAAGGGTGGATAGCAAGACAAAGCTCTAGAATTGATGATTAAAAGGTTGCTGGTAACTAAAAGGGACTTTCTGCAGTGTGGAGGAGCCCAAGTGAGTGGGTGAGGGGGAAGTGGGGAGTGCCGTCTTTGAAGAAGTTTGGCTATGAAGAGTGAGGTCAAGGGACATGCTATCTCCAACATCCCTCTAATATTCCCATTTACAGCTCTTATTTCTGAGGGGAGATAACCCTTTGAACCAACATGCGGCTCTCTGAGCTTACCTTCCACCATCAACCCTGATCTCACACCATTTGTCATGTTCTCTTCTGAGTTGCAACACAAGGAAACATGCAACACACACACACACACACACACACACACACACACACACACACACACAAAATTGTGGCTATTCTAGAAATCCAGGGGTGAGAGATTGCTTTTTATTTTTATTCCTGATATCACATTTTCCTTTTCATTCTTTCTTTTATTGATTAAATTTACCAATAGTCTGCTGATTCTAATTAGTGTTTTCTAAGCATCAACTTTTAGTTTTGTTAACTTTTCCAATATATGCTTATTTTCTATTCAAATAAGTTTCAGATTTCTTCCATTTTATTTGGGTTTAGTTTGTGAATATTTTAAGTTCCTTTAGAAAGTTGATCCCTGGACATCCTAGAGTTTCTTGAACTCTTTTAAAAATTATTATTATTATAATTATTTATTTTGTGTTTGGGGGGTGGCATGAGTACCACAGTGGATTGTAGGGGTCAAACTTGGTCATCAGTCTTCATAGTGAGTATTTTCCCCCAGGGCTGGAGAGATGGCTCAGTCGTTAAGAGCACTTGCTACTCTTGCAGGAGAGGAGCTGGGATTTGCAAAGGCTCCAGGTTTGGTTCCCAGCACCCACATGGAGGCTCACAACCATCTTTAACTGTAGTTCCAGGGGAGAGTCCTCTTTCAGCCTCCTCAGACACTGCACACACTCAACCACTGCAAATGGTTCACAGACACACATACAGGCAAACACCCATAAATATAAAACAACAATAAAATCTCTTTAAAAAGTTGTATCCCTTCAGTTGATGTAGGTTTTAAAGAAGAGAGAATATTGTGGATAACTTTACTGTAACACATTTGAGAACTAAGGCAAAGCAGTACCTACACGGAAAATATGACTTTACCCAAACTGATCCAAGAAGAAATAGAAATAGAAATTTGCTGGCCTGTGATTAGTTCCATCCAACATTCAAAGCAGATACTCTTTCTGGAAAACAGATAACTCATGTTCTGAGCTTGTCCTAATCTTGATACCAAAACCAAACTATAAAAGAGGAAGGTTTAGGTCAACTTCATTAGTGAATACTGTTTAGGGGGAAAATTACACAAGCCCCAGAGAGCAAATCCAGAGAATCATGAATAAGATGAGCTCTTCCAGAAAAGCAAGGCCCACTTCAAATTAGGAAATCGCATTATGAGGGACACACTATGAGCAGATCAAAGAAAAAAACCATATGACCTTCTCAGGAGGTACACAAGAAGTACTAAATAAATATCAACACCCATTCATAATAAGAAAAAAATATCAAATAACTAAGAAAAGGGAAGTCCCTTAATCTTAAAAAGGTTGTATAATGAGAAGCCCACAGAGTCTGCTAAAAGGGCAAAGGGGTTTTTTAAGAAAGGAAAACTCACAAGACAGAACAGAGAAATTGTTACAGAGTCCTGGAAAATGTGAGGCAAGGTCCCACGCTGTTCTTCTGCACCTCAGACTGTCCCAGCATCCAGTCTGTCCCATGAGGGAGCAAAGAGAGAGCTTTTATGTGCATCTCAGGTCTTAAGGATCACCAAGTGAGGCCATGCTCTAGGGGCATGTACTTCAAGGTCATAGGCAGGTATGGCAGTTACCTGCTGCATCTCTAGAGGGGGTGTTTCAAGATCATAAAACAGCTACCAACTGCAAGGGTTTTTTTTTCTTTAAAAGTACATAGAGTAAACTTGACACTTAAGGTAAACCTATGCTTTGTATGATTCAAAGAATGATCATTCTTTTGGTTTTGGATGAGCAAGTTTATTAAATATATAGCAAACCAAAACTAAAAGAATAAATAGCAAATATCAGGTAGGTAGGTAGACAGAGAGAGATAGGTAACAAACAGCAAAACAACATCAAATTGCATGCTCAAAACATCCAGCAGAAATGAACTGAGAAAGCCCAGCTGAGGCAGAAATGAACTGAGAAAGCCCAGCTGAGGCAGCCGGAGTGTCTGGCAAAGCAAGAGTGTCCCTCAAGGTGAGGCTTCCAAGGAAAAGAATAAATAACAGAAAGACAACATCAGCAAAATCATGCAAGGGCTTACAAATATCCAGTAGAAACTGATTGGGGAAGTTGAAGCAATGGGCTGAAATTCCTGATTTGCAGCTCCCTTTAACCGCACAGGGATGCGCTTCCCATGGCCGAACGTACATTTTTTTTTCTGCTGTAGTCCCCTGTACGCCAGAGGATAAACAGCAATCCCTATGTTGGAAACGGCTCCCCTTCCAGCTGCTCTCAAGGACAGAATGTTTCTACTCTTACACTATTTTGCTATTCTCTCCCCTCTCTATCACTGAGTTAGGGGGATCCAGGCCATCCCTAGACAAGGGGTCTTGAAGGACACTTGAAACAAAGATGCTTGACATATCGGGGAGAAGGACCAACCCCACTTCTCAATGAGCTCAAACAGCATGTGACGATCTACCAATATGGAGTACAGCACAATCTTTAATATTTACTTTATACATAGAAAGTTTAATGACATATATATGTAGTGATATATACATATATGTATGTTGATATGTTTGTTCAGGTAGACATGCATAAGTTAATAAGAACAATAATAAATATGAATGAAATAGCCAAGCTTCAGGCTTAAACCTGTAATTCCAGTACTCAGGAGGTGGAGGAAAGAGGATCACAAATTTGAGGCCAATATGTATCAAGAACTTGCCTCAGAAAAAGTAATTTAAAATGTATGTGTGCAGCCACACATGATGGTGCATGTCTTTAATCTCAGCATTCAGGAGGCAGAGGCAGGTGGGTCTCTGTGAGTTCAAGGTCAGTCTGGTCTGCATAGTGAGTTCCATAGTGAGACCCTGTCTCAAATAAATCAATAGATAGATAGATAGATAGATAGATAGATAGATAGACAGATAGATAAAAATGTACATGTACCTGACTATATATAGAAAATAAAATAATAACTTATGTAAATTACATGTTCATTTACATAGGTTACATAAGCATGCTTACATAATTTGTGACATAAATTAATGTTATATTCAGATAGATAATTATGGACTTATATTATAGATGCAGATGTCACCAGCTTTCTTTTGGTTTGCTTGAGTGATTCACTAACTACAACTGTTCCCTTGTCTTGTCCTTTTATGTTATTGGTGTATTGTTTATCATTTCAGTGTGAAGGTTCAGCTTCCCACTGACTTTGGGGACTTTTTAAACTTTACCTCTGACTTTTCCTTTCTGTTTCATGTCTTGGGCTCTCCACCATCGGACAGAAAGCTGGCTTATTTGGGGTTGTCCTTTCAATTTCCTTCTCTTTGCCTCCGTGCCTGTTCTCTGCCCTGATAAACACATATTTGACTCACCATGACTTCTATCCATGCAACCAGTTAAAAGTTAAAATAGGTCAGACCTATTTGTTTCTTTTTATTTCTAATTTGCTCATAAGGACTGCGATGACATTGTTCCGCTCTCGATTTGTGAATTCTTTTACAATTTATTCATTTATGTGCATGTGTGTACCATGTATGTGTAGGATCCCTCAGAGGCCAGAAGAGGGCAGCAGAGTGTCTGGAAATGGCATCACAGACGTACTGCGTGTGTGTTGGACACTGAACCCTGGTCTTCCATTTAAGCACTCTTAACTGCTGAGTCATCTCTCCAACACCTTTCTGGAGTGCTTTACCATCTCTTTTGAACCCCTGCCATTTTCAAAAGCCATTTTTCCTCCGAATGCTTGTTTTTATTGAACTCATAATTTTACTAAGTTTTTAAATTGTTCCTTTCTTTTATTTATTTGTTGACAATTTCACACACGTACATGTTGATCACACTCACTCACCCCCACTTACTAAGTTCTACCCGACACGGTCATAGATCTGCTTCTCTGATTGACTGTATTTTCTTCTGAAAAGATTTGACCTCAGATTCTTGACCTCTAGGGTGTAAAAGTGACATCAGAGCTGAACTATGGACTTCTTTTCTTTTTTGATGCACGTTTTTCTCCAGCCTTAGGACTTTAAATTTTGCAAGACAGTCCACATGGGGGTGCAAGAGAGCTTGCCTGAGGTTGAATGCGGCTTTGCAGAGGCCAGCTAGCTCTCTCCCCAGAAATCTCATTACATTTTGTTGCAGATAGACTAACGGTCCCCAAAGATGTCCCTATCTAATTTCCAAACTTGTAAGTATTTCACCTTATGTGGTAAATGGGCTTTGCTGATGCGATTAAGATACAGATCTTGAGATGGAGAAGGAGTCCTCAAGTACCCAGCGCAGCTCTTAGAAAGTCCTCCTAAGTGGGAGTCGGAGGAAAAAGGGGCTGATGATCACAGCAGATGTAGAGCCAAGTGCTTTGAAGATGGAGGAAGGGACCAAGAGTCAGGTGGCTTCCAGAAGCTGGAAGAGGCACAGGAATCCATTGTTCCTTGGGTTCTCTAAAGGGAGTAAGGTTCTGTAGAAACCTTGATTTTATCTTGGAAAGATTTAGCTCAAAACTGTAAGAAAACAAATTATGTTGTTTTTAAACCACTAAACTTGTAAAAGCAGCAAGAACCGTCCATGGATAGCTGCTGGTCTGTGTCTTACACACGGAGTGGTGTTGGTAAGAATCTTAGGCTTGGATTCCCTTGATCCATGAAATAAGCCCCTAAAGCAGGGCAGGGCTGGGTGCCGCTCTAGAACGCCCCAGACTCAATTTCTCTGTGTGTTTTCTTCCTTACCAATTAAAAGGGGGGGGGTAAGTTAAAGTGTGAGGTTATGCTTTTTTTCCTTGACTGGTTACTACTGAATATTTTACCCTTCCCATATAATTTTAATTCATGTCATAAGGGATTGGGGGATGTAGTAACTTAGTTTCTCAAGCTACTGTATTTACCCAGAATTCTTTATTATCAGGTTTTTCTTTTTCCCTTGAACTCTGATTTTCTTTTCTTTTGCTCTTGACTCTTCTTGAAGTCATGAATTAGAAATTGCCCAAAATTATGTTTTAACAAAACGTATATCTACATTTTCCTTTTCTATTTTACATGTGTTTGCTTTGCATGTATGTGGATGAGCAGGTATGTACATGGATGCATATGTATGTGGAGGTTCAGACTTGATCCTGACAATCATCCTCAGTCACTTCCCCCATCTTATTCAATGAGGCAGGGGTTTTCCATCAGATTCAGAGGTCACTGATATGAAGATACAGTATGACTCTCTGCCTTCTGTCTTCTGAGATTGAAAGCACACACAGGTGGGCCCACACACCCACCTGACATTTACATAGGTTCTGGGGAATATGATCCAAACTCTTATCCTCATACCTCATGACAAGTACTTTAACCATTAATATATCTCCCCAAACTCCCCCAAAGAAGTCCATTTATGACATTTACACTAATTACACAATTCTTGTTTTGTTTTTTTATTAGTAAAATATGTTCATAGGGCTGTTTCACTGTTTTATTTTTTTCCTTTACTTTTGCTTAAAGAAGCCTGTATTTCCTCACTCCTTTTAATTTTTTTTAAAGATTTATTTATTTATTATGTATACAGAAGAGGGTGCCAGATCTCATTACAGATGGTTGTGAGCCACCATGTGGTTGCTGGGAATTGAACTCAGGACCTCTGGAAGAGCAGTCAGTGCTCTTAACTTCTGAGCCATCTCTCCAGCCCCTAAATTTTTTAATTAAAAGATTTATTTTTATTATTTGTAATGTGTGGTGGTGGTGTGTGTGTGTGTGTGTGTGTGTGTGTGTGTGTGTGTGTGTCTATGTCTATATGCAAGCCTGGCCCAGCTGTCCACACTAGGCTCAGTCTCTTGCACTGCTTTGGTTCTGTGGGCCCCACTCCAAACTGAGACCACCAAATCTTGCAGCAGTGTGGAGAATGGGGTTGGAGTAGGCCAAGGGTATAAGAAAGCTGGGTCCACCAGAAGACTCTAATTGACCAAGTAGGGGAGTGGGCAAGCCTGCTGTTAACCCTCCACAGCAAAGCTGGAGAGAACAGAACACATTCTAGACGAAGAAAGGAGACAAGATGGACTATTTGTTGATAGGATGTATATTATGTGTTTGCTGGAGGAGAGATGAATGATATTAATGATGTTTCTGTTGAAGCCCCTGATGATATCACTCATGAATAAGGGGGCACAGGAAGAAGATGAGGGCCTGAGAGGAAGATGAACTCAGTCTGGGGAACAGGAGGTTGAGGCATTCTTAGGACATTTGTGTAAGGATGTGATCACTATATTACAGAGACGAAAGTAGAGGATATAGATTATATTGATAAAAAATTTAATTGTTTTTTTTTAAGTGGAGGTGTCTCACTGTGTTGCCTTGGCTGGCCTAGAACTCAGAGATCTGCCTGTCTCTGCCTCTCAAGTGTTAGAATAAAGACATCTACCATCATGCTGCAGTCCAGCTCAAGAATTAGAATAAGACAGAATCAGAGAACAGGAAGTAGTAATGAGTCCTCAAAGCCAGTCCCTTTTCCTGTCACAGAAAGGCAAGTAAGAAAGGGGTATGGGAAAAAAACATCCACAAAATATTAGTCCTAGAGAAAGATAAATGTTGGTAAGACCCGAAGGAGAAGTAAGTGGAGAAGGAGAGAGCGGAAGGGCCTCTTGTCAATCACAGAGCTCTACTGGGGACTCTGAAAAGAAACTTGTGAGAACATGCCTGAGCACTTTGATCAAAGCCGTTCCCAACATAGGGGAAGAGGAACTACATAATGAGTGTATTTCCTACTCAACATAAGCAAACAGCACTGTAAGGAAAGTGCTCTTCCCCCTTTAAATGTTCCTATGTTGGGTATGGAGAGATGGCTCAGTGGTTAAGAGCACTGGCTGCTCTTCCAGAGGACCCAGGTTTGATTCCCAGCACCCAATGGAGGCTCACAACTATCTGTAG
Source organism: Onychomys torridus (assembly GCF_903995425.1). NCBI lineage: Eukaryota > Metazoa > Chordata > Mammalia > Rodentia > Cricetidae > Onychomys > Onychomys torridus. The sequence continues at coordinate 64,786,343 of NC_050449.1, read as the reverse complement.
CTGTAGTTGCAGGGAACTGATGACCTCTTTTGCCTCGGCAGGCATTGTGCATATGTGATACACATACACACATGCAGACAAATACTCATGCACATAAAAAAAAATTAATATTAAAATTTTCCACATTGCTCCTCTTTTTAGTCTCCTATAAAGGAAAATATCTTGGTTGCTTTAAAGTGTTTGAAACAAAAGTAATTTTTCATTGAGTAAATGAACTATTCCCCTCTAAACATTTCTTCTGTAAATGTCACAATAGGACATATTCCAGAATACCTATTATTGAATGGCAGATAAAACACTCGAATGAAGGTCTTGGTGCCTTTAAAGGGTACAAAATTGTTTTACGGGGAACGACGCAAGGGAGAATGATCCTCTCAGGAGCTCCTCCAAGCACTTGGAGGTAAGTCTAAGAAACTTTGTCCCAGGAATGTTTACTCCTCTTCTGCCAAAGGATGAATGGAAATAATACATGATTACACCCTAGAGCAAAGTGACTCTTAAAGGAAAACACTCTGGGTGGTAAACGATGGGGAAAACAGTCTTCAGCACTAGGGAGAGACTCCAGCAGTAGAGAGGGGTGAGGTGAGATGAGAGGATACTCTTGGCCGGGCAGCAGTGTGAAGGGTGTAGAGTTAGGAAGTGCAATGTGTCGGTGCAGTGTATTAGTGACTTATGGTGGACCAACAGGGAGAGGCTAGAGGCGAGAGCAGAGATGAACCAAGGGCTTTTGGCTGAGCATCTTCAGGTCTGGGTACAGATATGAACTGATCTGATAAGCAAGAGTAAGTTCTCATAAATTTAGCAGGAGATTGACCAAGTAAGAGTGCTGATTGATAAATAATTGCCTGGGTTAATAATTAATGGTTAAGACAGAGAATCTTCACAAATTTTGGGCATGGCACATTGAACAATAACTCCCCAAAGATACCACCCAGGTCCTAATTTATAGAGCCAATGAATGCTATTTTATACAAAAAAAGAAAAAAAGTAGTAGTGCAAATATGGTTAAGTTAAGTAAGTTGGAGTTGGGAGAGTGTCCTGAGTCACCTGAGAGGAGCCAGTGATCTCAGGGATTCCTGAGTATTGAGCAGTGAGCAGTGAGTATTGAGTAATAGAAGATGTGACAACATAGGACTCCAGTCCTGTGGGGAACAAGCCAATGAATGCAGCTGGCCTCTGGAGGCTGAAAAAGATCAGGAACTGGAACAATTCAAAGGTGTACAGCCTTCTAAAGATCATGGTTTCAGAATACTTGAAGATACTGATGAAAACTATTAGTTTGCAAAGAAAAATGTATGTATTGTGCAAATGCATAATGTCTTTAAAATAATAGTACAAGTTTTATAAATCCACTAACAGTCACCTATGAACCTTTAGAAGATATTTGGATCCCATGTTTAAAACACTTTAGAGTTGATAGATTATTTTAATTTATACTTAATGCACATAACAAAAAAGTCTAAATTGCATTGATAATGTAAGAAAAATTATATAAATCTGAATTATTATAGCAGAAGTTCAATACCCACCATGAGAACAAAGTTCTATCAGTATTAACTCTGAGATTTTAAACCTGGGAGCAGAAGAGACCAGGATGTTAACAAGAAGGTGAAGGATGGGGAGAATGTTGTGGAATATTAGTTTAAAATGTGTTACATTTGTTTATGCTGTAGAATATTTGTTTAATGATGCAAAGATGTGTTTCATTCTCTTACGTTGCATTTGTTTAACTCTGTAGAGTTGTGTTACTGTGCCTGCCTAAAACACCTGATTGGTCTAATAAAGAGCTGCACAGCCAATAGCAAGGCAGGAGAGAGAAATAGGCAGGGCTGCCAAGCAGAGAAAGTAAGAGAAAAGGAAGAAGAGAAGGAGAAAGAAAAAGGATAAGGAGAGAAGGATGCCAGGGGCCAGCTACACAGCCAGCTATGGAGTAAGAAGTAAAGAAAGGGATATAGAATAGATAAAGCCCAGAGGCAAAAGGTAGACAGAATAATTTAAGAAAAGCTGGCTAGAAACAAGCCAAGCTAAGGCCAGGCATTCATAAGTGATCATTTATTTGGGAGCTCTGTGTATTTATTTGGGAGCTGGGTGGTGGGTCCCCAAAGAGCAAAGAGTTAAAACAACAACTACAGGAGAAGGCTCAGTAAAGATAAACACAATGACTTGAGTTCAGACTCCCAGAATTCACACACAAAAAAGACAAAGCTAGACATGGTAGAATGTGCTAATAGCCCAGTGCTAGGAAGGCAGAGGCAGATTCTGGGGTTCACTGGCCAGCTTAGCCTAGCTGACAAATTCTGTGGTAGTGAGAGACCTGTCTATAAACAAATGAATAAATAGAAGATGATGGCTAGCTTCTTGGGAACAAATACTTGAGGGACAACACTCTGACCGCCACATGAATTCACATACATGTGAATGTGTACTTTTATACAAATGCACAACTTCGTGTACTTGCACTCACACTCACAAGGACCATCCTGCAGGGGACTAGCCCCCACCTTTTCCAGGGTTCTTATGAGGAGGAAAGAGGAATAAGGCTCTTGTAGATAGAATGATAGGCCTAGCCAACCATGGGAGCCCACAATTGACTTGGTTTCCCAGTTTGAATTTGAAGCCTATTCTGAGTCAATAGAATTCAGGCTTGCTGCTCCAGAGCCATGAGAACGTCCTGATTAGTACATAGAGTCACCTTGAAGGGCTGTGAGAAAGTCCTGATCAGCCTATGGGAAGAAACATACTATCTAGCTAGACTCAGGCTGCTGATGCCAGCTGAAGGTACATTGAGATAGAAAAAGAAACTGCCTGCTCCTTGACTCAAGGCAGGGCAGATAGTGGTTGAATGTCTGTGCTGTGCATTGTTCTACCTCTGTCCTTCAAGGCTGTATATAAACAGGCTGTGAAATAAACTCAGGCACTGACTGGTAGTCCTCTCGACTCTTTTCTGTCTTCTTCATTGTCTCTACAATCTGCACACCTCCACCCAGATACCCACATTGGCAGGCTCTGACAGCCAAGGAGAGGAAAAAAGACGGAAACACAGGATAGCTTTGGGAGGGCCTGGGTCAATACCCAATGGCCCAGTACTTTATTCAAAAGGGCTTTTCATAACAATGCCAAGGGGAGGAGCAAAAGATCTCCCCTTTGCTAGATACAACCAGGTGTAGACCCTTCCAAACACCTGGTACCCAGGCCTGTGGTCCAATCATCCTCTTATGCAATCCTTCTGGGTAAAGCAAGCTCAGATTTCACTAGGAAACCTCTATGGATACACACACACACACACACACACACACACACACACACACACATACACACACATACACACACACACAAATGGAGAAGACAGAAAAACAGACTGGCAAGTTTCAGGGAAAAGATATAGGTGAGAATCCATGGTATGGCAGCTGCTTGGTGAGATCAGAATCAAATTCCAGGACTGCCCAGGCCTGGAGATCTTGGGGGTGGAGGATAGACTATGAGGAAACCCAGAGACCAGAGATGAGGGTCAAAGACAATCTTGAGAGAATGACTACGAGTGTGGCCAACAGCACTGTTTGTCACGAGCTATTTTGCTAGCAAGGAACGGAATGGAGCCAGACAAAGGGCCTGAAGTTGCACATCACTGATCCATCAGAAGAAGGTGTAGCAAATGTTCTGGAGGAAAGCGTGGATTCAGGACCCGGAAATACCTGGGTGCAGATCAGGATTCATCCAGTGCTGTTTATTCCAGGTATACACCAGGAAGCCCATTTCCAAATTTTTTAATTAAAAAAATTTTTTTAATATATTTATTTTATAATTAATTTATTTTTACATATCAGTCAAGGATTCCCCTGTCCTTCCTCCTCCCACACCCCAGCTTTCCCTCCCAATCCACCCCTCATTCCCACCTCCTCCAAGGCAAGGTCTCCCCTGGGGAGTCAGCCCAACCTGGTAGATTCAGGTGAGGCAGATCCAGTCCCCTCCTCCCTACACCAAGGCTGAGCAAAGTGTCTCAGCATAGGCCCTAGATTCCAAAAAGCCAGCTCATGCACCAAGGACAGGTCCTGGTCCCACTGCCTGGGGTACAATCGGCGAAAAAGAGGAAGGGTTATATGAGTAAGAGATATTGAGACCATGATTGGAAAAAGCACAGGGACAAATAGCTAAACTAGTGGAAACACATGAACTATGAACCAATAGCTGAGGAGCTCCCATGGAACTGGACCAGGCCCTCTGGATAAGTGAGACAATTGATTAGCATTTCCAAGTTTTTAAACGCAGTGACAGGGCTGGAGAGAGGGCTCAGGTGGTATAACAACCCTTGCCATTCTTCGAGAGGACCTGAGTTTGGATGTAGACTTTTTTGTGGTAGCATGGCATGCCATGTCTCCAGTGTCTAGGACCTGTGAATGTAATACACTTGGTACTTTTTCTAAGACTCCTTTATGTCTCCTTTCATGTGTGCCATCTGCCTGACTATTGTATAGAAGAACCCAGAATGATATTTATGAAATGATTTCTGTGGTGCCTCATCGTGCTGCGTGGTGCCTGCCTGGGGCCAATGGAAAACAAGCTTATCCTATCTAATCTCATCTGCCCTGTATCAGACACCAAGAGGGTGTTACTCTGAAACTATAACCACTCACCTGTGTTGTGAAACTGAGGTCATGATGTTGTCGTAAAGGAAAGGGCTGTTTGGAATCTAGAAAAAGTATTGACAGAGAGGAATACTATTGTGTGGCAGTCACTCAGTGTCCTACAAATGGTGATATATAATTCATTTGCTATTCAGAGCTGGCCTGTGAGGTTTGCATTATGTGCAAATGGGAAGAGACAAAGATGGGAATTCCCTACTGAAAATTCCATGCCTACTAAATGGTAGAAGAGGAAATAGAAACCCAAGGTCTATTGGTGAAATTATTAAGGCCACTCCATGTCGTTAAAAGGGAGGTTTATTTAGTGGGGTAACTTACAAATGAAGGGATAGGTTGCAGGGTCTGAGAAAGGTATGGCGCAGTCCGACCGTGTTCTCTGGAGAACTCTGCTCGGTCTACCTCCAGCGTCCAGGGTCCTGGAACCAAGAGAAGCCTCTCCTCTTGATCCTGGGTCTTCAGAGTCCTCTCTCTGCCCCGCCTTATAGGCGTGACCATTACCGAAGCCTCAGTGGGGGTTGGAATTTGCAGGCCAAGGCTGGAATGCCTACCCACTACAAAGGTCCCTAACTCTAGGATTTTCAAGCTCAAACCTGACCTCTAATCTCTCTCAAGAATAAGAAACAGGTCTCCATCACTGCTTGCCTCAAGTGCCAAGTCATGACTAGGGAACTTGTTCCTTCTGTGGGTAGGTCCCGGAAGTTAACACAGGTACCTCAATTAAGCCAATGTCTGGATTTCCCCCCCAAAACAAGGTGATGAGGGTGAGGATATTGGGCTTTGAGTACAAAAAGTTTTTTGGTTACATATGGAAAGGCATGGGAACTGCCAAGATTGACTTGGAAGACAAGGGTGAGGACCAGGACCATCTAAAGCAAGAGAAGACACACGGGGTGAAAACCTGATTAAGGAAAGGGGAGTATGAAATGGAGTCCCAAGATGGAAGGCATCAACTTTGGGAAGATGTATCTAGAACCAGGAGAAGCCACAGTGTAGAATATGGAATAATTCATTTTTGGAGGGAGTAGCCTTTAGGTGGAAGGAGAAGTTTGGTTATGGGGTTTTGAGGAATTGATAAAGGCAGCCAGTTCTCGGTTCCAGACTGTGTTTTCTAAGATTCCAAGATTCCTCCCCTGTAGGATTTCCTGCCCAGGATGCATGCACAGGTATCAACAGGAGTGAAACAGCCACTCTTCACACGGTAAACTAAAGAGTAGGCATTTGGTTAGAAGCCAGAGTGAACTTGGAATGTGAGTCATCTTCCAGGACCTTGGTTTTCTTCCTCCCTTCTTCCTCCTTCTCTTCTCTTCTCTCCTCTCTCCTCTCTTCTCTCTTCCCTTCACTTCCCTCTCTACCCTTCCCTTCCCTCTTTTCCTATTTTTAATTTGAGTCAGGGTCTCACTGGTTTAATTGAGTCATGGTCCCTAAGCTGTCTTGGAACTTAACCTGTAACCCGAGTTGGCCTTGACTTTTCATTACCTTCTTTACATGGGCCTGTCTCAGACTTTTGAGAGTCAGAATTATTGATGTGCCGTCTTCTCAAGCATGAAGACAACATATTGAGTCTCAGTCAGTTATCCTCAGTCACAAACTTACTTTCAGAGGAGAGTTATTTTTAGGATACAATATTTGTTGGTTTCTTATTTATTTATTTTGGTTTTTCGAGACAGGGTTTCTCTGTGTAGCTTTGCACCTTTCCTGGATTTCACTCTGTAGCCCAGGCTGGTCTCAAACTCAGAGATCCGCCTGCCTCTGCCTCCCAAGTGTTGGGATTAAAGGTGTGCACCACCACTGCCCGGCGTATACAATATTTCTATTTATTCTTTGATGTCAGTTTAATTTTGTTTGATGTAAATGTAAATTCCATACATTTATAAATGTATTCGATCACACCCAACCTTTCCCATCCTTCCCCCAAACCCTCCCCTACCAATCCCCTCAACTTCATCTCTCTACCCCTCCCCCAGTTCTGTGACTTTATTTATCTATAAGAAAATGGGAGTGTTACTAAGTTAGTTTCTTTGACAACAGCTTGCCAGATGAAGTGATTGGTTCTTAGCAACCAGAGAGTCCTCATCTCCGCTTCAATTTCACCCTGAGTTACTTGATAATACAGAACTTGTGTGCATTCACCAAATTTGCCAAGACTATGTTCAGGAAAATGCCAAGTGGAAGAAGAGAAATATGTCTGGGTTCCAGGGCTAATTTTCTTTCATCTTCCTGTGCCCAGGAGCCAGTGTGGAGTACATAGTCACTCAAAAAGTTTAGTTAGTCCAGTGTGGTGGCACACATCTGTAATCTTAGTACTAGGGAAGCTGAGATAGGAGGATTTTTTTAAATTTAAGACCCTACCTTGAAATGTTTATCAAATGTTTGCTGAACTGAACAAAATCAATGGAAAAAACAAAAAGAATAAATCATACTATATAAACAACATAGGCAATATGTCCAGTCAAGATATGTTTCAAGATAGTACGTCAGACCACTTTCAAGGTATTCTTTACAATTTTCCTTGTACCAAAAATAAAACATATTTAAAGTTACAGAAAAATGCTCAGATGAGGGTATTTTGGTTACCATTTTGAAGCAAATCAATTATGTTTTTCTTATTGTCCTTCAAAAACATGCCAAATGTCAACAGTCAAGAAGGCTTTGATATCATGGAACAAACATTCACTGGAGAGCCTTGCTTCATTTGGTCAACACACTTTCCCTTAAACAAATTCTCTCTGAGCAAATGTTTATCATCTTTGGACCCACAAGATCAATGACTAAAGCTTGGGGGGAGGACATGAAAGGCCTGGGTCCAAGGATGCCCTGTCAGTACACACAGTAGCTCTGACTGCCTTCCGTTCAGATGCCTCAGTCAAAGTGAACTGACCAAATAACTTCCTAACTGCTTATGTGATCATTGATCAATGACTTTTCATCATTCCAGCTGGGAAAGCTACTTAGCTAAGTGAGGGTTTGATTAATTATTTAGAAATAAGTCTATCTTGGGTCAGCAGATTAAAAACTCCAGGAGCTAAAATCCTCAAGCCTGAGATCTGAGTCCAATCCCCAAGACCCACATGGAAAGAACTGACACTTGAAAGTTTTCCTCTGGGGCAGGAGAGGTGGCTCAGTGGTTAAGAGCACTGGCTGCTCTTCCGGAGGACCCAGGTTCAATTCCCAGCATCTACATGACAACTCACAACTGTCTGTAACTCCGGTTCCAGGGGATCTGATTCCTGCATACAGACATACTTGCAGGCAAAACCAGTTTATATAAAGTAAAAATAAATAAATAATTTTTTAAAAAAAGGAAGGTGTCCTCTGACCACATGAGCATCATGGCACGTGCACATGTACTCACGTGCACATGTACACCAAACAAATAAAATGTTTTAAAAAAGAAAGAACGAAAAAAAAAAAACTGTATGAATAGACAGGGCTGGAGACTCCAGAGTCTGTGAATTGAATATGAAGACATGCAGAGGTGCTTTTCACAGCGTGTTCATCAGAAATTTGGCATTTAAAGACACACCTTTGGCTCAAAGACAAAGTTGTGGTGTGCTGTGCACTGACTTTCTGTGTCATGGTCCACTCAAAACTACATTTTGTTTTAGGTTTCTAGAGGCCATTGAACTGTATTTTCCACCCACTAGTTAAGTTAATGTTTTGATTTGTCAAATCACCCTCGGGAATTTCAGAAGATGAGAAACACCTTCCCTGCATTTGTATCTCAGTGTCTTCTGGAAGGCAATGGAGAGCCTCAGAATGGTCCTCAGGAAAGGATGCCGGATCTTCTCTGAGGACAAGGTAAGGAGTCACCTACCTGGGAAATAAGCGGATGATCTCTACTGTTTGCTTCTGTCCATGATTTCACAACAAATAAGCCATTAGGAGAAGAGCTCTAAACACTGGTCCTCTGTGTACAATGGCACAAAAGAATTATAATTGGTGTAGAAACTTCTAGAAGAAATGTGTTCTGCTGTGGCACTTTTATTGGCCTGATTGGTGATATATATGATTGATGGAAGGACTGGAGAGATAGCCAAGGGTTAAAACCACTTCCTGCTCTTGCAGAGGACCTGGATTCTCCAGCACCCAGATGGTGGCTCACAACTACCCATAACTTCAAATCTAGGAGATCTGATGCCCTTTTCTGGTCTCTGAGAGTGCTGCATGCATGTGTACATACACCCAACACACTCAAATATGCACATAAAGACCTAGATAAAAATAATAAAGAATTTACAAAATGATTGACCAGGTGACAGTAACTCACCAGAACAAGGAGGTCCCAGGCTCTTGGGCTTGGATGGAGAGTAACTAACACACAAAAGCCAGAAGAGATTGAGGGGGGAATCTCCCCATTGGCAGAGCTCAGAAAGCAAGCAATGAACTCATATTCTATTTGCTGAGCAATTAAGAATGCTGTGCTCGGCTTCCTTGCTAGTGAGAGGCATTGGGCTGGGAGATACATGGAAATACTGGGGAACAAAAGTCTTACTCAGATCCTTTCTAGTTCACTGTTAAAGTGTGGGGCACATGTACTCTATCTGAACTCCCCAACCTAGTAAATAATTTGGGCTCCTATCATAATAACATCGCAATCACAGTACTAACTGCCTTGCCACTAACACTCACTGCTGTTGGCAGTGCACCATGGTCCAGCCGTGTGCCTTTGTTGTTTTGGAGATGGGAATGCAATGGTTCGCTCCTGGCCTGTGTGAGCAGCTGCATGCCATCTGGAGAAGCACATGACTGGGACTGTGGAATCAATCCAGGCCCAGTGACATGTACGGGACAGGTCTGTGACCACAGTCTTTCTCTCACAATTAACTTCAACTCTATTCATGGACTCTTTCCCCGATCGTGTGCACTTATTCTACAAATAGCATATTTATAAAGAAACCCTGAAAGCCTGAACTAAACTCCATTTATAATCCCAAATTTCCTTTCAGGTTTTGCTAAGTGGGATTTCCTCATGTGCTTGAGCAACAAATAGTAGTAAGTTATTGGGACCCGGGGTCCAAAGGTTGACATTGGAATCCTCACTTACTCATTTGCCTATAGCATGCCCTTGGGCAGGCCACTGCTCTTGCCTGATCGTCAGTTTCTTCACCCTTGAATAGAGGGGGTCTCTTCTCTAACTCGGCACATATTTGTGGAAGTTCTGTGTACCATGGGCATGCTAGGTCCTGAGTGAACAGTAAATGCAGATTCTAACCTTCAGGCACTCACAGTACAGCAGGAAACATGGATAAATAAGTCATTACCACTTTTGCATGCCTTTTGTTTTTTAGAGGGTTGTTTTGGAGTCTTAACAAGATACTTCTTGCAAATGTATGAGAAATTATAGTGAAGTATTTTGTGTGTGCATGCATATGTATGTGTGCCTGTGGGTGCATATTCACGTGAGTGCATGAGTGTGGTGGAGTATGTGAGGCCAGAGGACAATTTCTGGTGCCTACAATTTTGTGTGTGTATGCGTGTGTGTCTTTTTTGAGACAAGGACTGGCCTAGAGCTCACCAATTAGTCTAGACTGACTGGCCAGTGAGCTGGAGGGAGTCACCCCATGTCTCCCTCCCCAAGGCCGATTAAAAGCTTATACTACCATACGTGACTTTTTTTTCCCCCGTAGGGTTGGGGAATTGAACTCATATCTTCATGCTTGTGTGTTGAGCACTTTATTCATGGAGCTATTACCCCACTGACGAAGAGCTATTTTTAGAAAAATACTTACAAATTGGTCTTCTATGAGGTAATTTCCTTGTGAGATGGCCTGTGTCTTTCCAATAGAGAAAAGATCTGTAGTTCTTTTTTTAATGTTTAGTTTATGGACTTACAGTAAAGTGGGGTAGTATTCCTGATGCAGAATATTTGGCACAGCTCTGTAGAAATGTTCAGTGTTCTGTCTTTTGCCTCTTCTCAAAGGCATACCCATCTCTCATCTGTGGTGATATTTTGTGTATGCTCTAACAAATAAAGCTTGTCTGAAGAGCAGAGAGTAGAGCCAGCCACTGGTTAGCCATAGAGGCCAGGCAGTAGTGGCACACACCTTTAATCCTAGCACTTAGGAGGCAGAGGCAGATCACTATGAGTTCAAAGCCACCCTGGACTACATCAGATTAATCCAGTCTAAAAGAGAAACAGAGCCAGTGGTGAAGGCTCACACCTTTAATCCCAGTACTTGAGATCACATGCCTTTAACCCCAGTATTAGGAAGGTTGAGACAGGAAGTGATATGGCTGGGCGGGAGGAGATAGGGGTTCACCCCCCTTTTGGCTGAGGACTCGGGAGCATTCAGTCTGAGGATCTGTGGAGACAAAACCTTCTTCTTTTGGCTAAGGAGTTGGCGAGATGAGAAGTGGTTATGGCTTGTTTCCTCTGATCTTTCAGCATTTACCCCCAATATCTGGCTCTGGTTTTTTATTATAAGACCAATTAGGATTCAGCCTCAAAGGGACACTATTCCTCATCTTGTGCCTGAATTCCTGACCAGAGGTATAGACAGGAGGGCCTAAGGACAAGGAAAGGACAGGATATTGTTGACAAAAATCCCTCCCTGGAGCAGATATGAACAATGTCTCTCCTCCTCCTAAGGTCACAGAGACAACCAACACACCAAAGTCCACTCTAGGGAACCAGTCAGTTTGTTGGCTTACTTACAAAGCATGGGTGAGGGCGACCCCAGAGGAGCATGGATGACGGCTCCCCTATAGTTGCACAGCTGGAAACATCTGCCTCTGCTCTTCCCCATATACACTCCAGCCTTTTCCCAAGACACCAGAGCTTTGTGCAATTAGGAAAGAAGTGCATACAGTTGATTGGGAGGAGAGGCCAGATACACAGATGAGGGTCCCATGACCCTCCTCACACCCCTCTGCTAGAAGGGAATGCCTTAGTCAACAAACTCAACTGAGAGGATCTTTTACAAGCAGGCACAGCTGGATTCATAGCGTGGCTTTGTCTGTGAGTACAGTGCTGGGCAGCAAGTCTCTGCTGTCAGTGTTAATGACATTTTTTTAACCCAAGCTAATGTCTAAAAGTTTATTTCTGGGATCTTATAAATATGCCTGTGCCTGTGTTCTTGGGTAAAATAGGCTACATCAGACTGTCCCACAGCTGAGGAGATCTTGAAGAGGGACAGTCTCTGGAAAATGGGAATGTCACAGGTCCTGTCATAAGCCACATTCACACCAAAATCTTATCAAGAGTTGGCTCCAAAAACCATTCCCAAGGCTGAGAGTTCTCCTGAGTGACATAGGGGACCTGGTTGTGGTAACAATGAGTTTTTTTGGAGGCTTTTTTGGTCCTACTTGTGAGATTGATGTTGCCCTTAATGATGGGGAAACTAAGAAATCTCAGAAGTGAAAACTGAAGATGGCCAAGTAGGACAGCACTGTCTCCTTTATAATGGAGACGGTTTCGGGAAAGGTAAAACTAGTCTTTAAGCAGCCTGCAAAGAGGCTAGAGCATCAAGGAATTATAATTGAATTTGTAGGTCAAATTGAACTTTTCAATGACAAGAGGAATACTCATGAATCTGTAAACCTCGTGAAAGAACTAGACTTTCCCAGAAAACTGACTCGGGGCAGAAGTTAGGACTTTGAATTTATGCACGTTGAAAAGCCATGTGAGTCATACATCACATCTGTGCCCATGTCCACCTGGGGTATTTTCTTAAGGTGAGAAGGCAGACAGGCTTAGTGAAAGAGTATGATCTTATTGTTCACCAGCTTGCTACCTATCTCGATGTCAACAACCCTATTAAAATGGAAGTGGACATTGATGATTGTCTGCACATCGAGTTTGAACATAATAAGTCAAAGTAGCATTTAAAGGATGTGATTATCAGAAAATTTACTTCTTATTAGCAAGAATAAAACACAACACACCGAGTTACAACTGATCAAGAAAGATCACAGGAACTGGACCCAGGACCACGACAGAAAGAGTCAATAAGTATGAAATCATGGATGATGTGCCAGCAAAGGGAGAATCTATTCCCATAAGGCTGTTCTTAGCAGGCTATGACCCAACTGCCACAATGAGGGACCTGAACAAGAAGTTTTCATAAGGTCCTCTTTGAATGTCCTGCTTGTTGATGAAGAAGACGGGAGGGACTTGAGGCAGCAGGGGGTCATCATGTGGAGAAAAACAACAAGAAAGAGGAGGAGGAACTCTTCACCAGCAATTTGAATTTCTGGGATCCTAGCCTGAGATGTAAGCAGACCAGGACAGAGGAGCAAGACCAAGACTGTAGCCAAGAGGTGAAGCTCAGCAGATCAAAGACAGCCGCAGCCTAGGGAAAGTCCACCTCCACGTCTGCCAGTCTTCCTTACCCCAAAGTGCTGCCTCTGTTTTACAGTATGATAAAGGGTCTGTGTGTGTGTGTGTGTGTGTGTGTGTGTGTGTGTGTGTGTGTGTGTGTAAGGAAACCTTCCCAAATCTGACTTGGGTCCCCGTTATTATCAAAGTATCTCTTGCTGTGAAAGAGTTGTGGTAAAGTTCATGAACTCATAGAGTGCAGGTTCACTGGAGCCCTTTGGGCCACACCAAGAAATATGAAACAGCACTGTTATTTCTGAAGGAACTGTGATCTGAGCACAGTATACACAGTGCCTGTATGAACATGTGCACACATGGGGAGATAAGGAACTGGACCTAAGGGCTACGTGAGTCATTCAACTCAAGTAAGATTTGGGTCTCAGCATCCATGTCAGGCAGCTCCCAACCCTCTGTACCTCTAGCTCCAGGGCATCAGACCCTCTCCTTTGTCCTCCATGGGAACTGCACATACATCCCAACACACAGAGAGACAGACTTAAAAATAACCAAATTTTAAAAAGGGAGAAAACAGCTTTAGTTATCAAAAGGCGAGGTGAATAGGGTTTGGACAGGAAGACTGGCACAAAAATAACCTTCTAGATGAAAAGCTATAGCCAGGCAGGAGCTTGCAGGCATGTTGTGAAATCCATATGCATCCCCTCAAGTGAAATAAAACTTCATGCTGAGAATGTTGAGGTGCATATTTGGGCAATTAGGGAGACCTCATATTTGTTGGCTGTCCTGGCCCATTTTCTGCTGCTCTAACAAAATATCTGAGAATGGATATTACATAAAGAAAAGAGGTGGATTTAGCTCACAGTTGCTGGTGAGGGGCTATATCTTGCATGATAAAAGAGAGCAGGCATGTCATTCTCACCGTAGCCCATTAGTCTATAGATGCATTCAGTCAGTCATGGATTCATTCATAGGCCACAGATGGATCCGTTCATTCATTCACCAGGGAAGCTCTTCCATGAGCCGGATGCCAGACCCAGCTCTCAGCATTGCTTCACTGGGGACCAAGTTCCCAGTGAATGAACTTTTTAGGGATCATACCAGTGGAAAATCTTAAGTATGGATATAGGGATTCTAGTCTTTACCTTATAGATAATGGGGAATCACTGGTTTTTACAAAAAGAAAAGATATAAGATAATGTTTTTTAAGGATTTGTCCTTTCAAGCCATATCATCTACAAGGTGACTCTGAGTGGGGATGGGGGCTCATTTAGACCAACTCAATATTATTTTTTCTTTACTATTCAATACTAAGGGGCTAGAGAGATGACTCAGTTTTTAAGAGTGTTTGCTGTCCTTGCAGAGGATCAGAGTTCTCTCCCAGCTCCCAGGCACCTGGAACTCTAGCTACAGGGAATCTGATGCCCTCTGCTGACCTCCATGGGCACCTGCATGACTGTGCACATACCCACACACAGACATGCACACATGTACATAAATTAAAAGTTATAAAAATAAATCCTAAAAGTTTTTTATTACTCATATAAATACTGACATTTCAAAGGTTGACTTTGTTTACTAAAAAGAACAAAACCTTTCCTGTAATGATGAGAAGCCACTTAACTTTCAAGATCTGTTGGCTTTTAACATTGACACCATGAATCAGGATGAAAGGGCAAGAATTTACTAAAATGTTTGTGTGTGTGTTTGTGTGTGTGTGTGTGTGTGTGTGTGTGTGTGTGTGTAAATCTATCTTTACAAATTAAAGCTGTAGCCGGGCGGTGGTGGCGCATGCCTTTAATCTCAGCACTTGGGAAGCAGAAGCAGGCAGATCTCTATGAGTTCAAGGCCAGCCTGGGCTACAAAGTGAGTTTCAAGACAGGCACAAAGCTACACAGAGAAACCCTGTCTCAAAAAACAAAACAAAACGAAACAAACAAACAAACAAATTAAAGCTGTAAATTATAATGGCAACAAGAGGGTCTTATTTACTGTGTACTGGTTAATCTGCTTAGCAGAACTCATGCACCTACTTCTATTCAAACTAAGCCTACTGCACAGACTCACTGAGAGTATGGAACATCCCAAATGCATCTATGCTTGTAAAATGACCTTGAACTGGTAAAATATATAACTCTACAAGACTGGCCACAAACATAGAATGTCGATCTAATTTTTATTCAATAGATGGAAAACTGAAGGGCAAGCAAAAGTAGTGAGCAAACACAAAAATGGGAGTGATGATTATTATTTAAATTAGGAGACATAAAATATTTAATGTTCAAAGGGAAAAATTTACTTCGACAAAAAGCATAGCTTACTGGGAAGCTGTAATGCTGGTGAAAATTCAAACAAAAACAGCTTAGGGTGCAGAGAAGCAAAACTACATACAGCGGTTTCTCTCTCGTGTATATATTTATATGCAGATATATATACATAGAGATATATATGGTGCAGATATATATGTGATTATATACATAGACATATGTGTGTGCCTACCTATGTGTCTATATGAGGAAATATATTTCAGGAATCAGCCTTGCGCAGCTCTAGAAGTTGTTTGACTGCCTCTGACAGATTTATTGCTTCATACCTGAAACTTGAAGTTCATAAGAAGATCAGGAAGAGAAGATGGTGGGAGGTCACCAAGAGAGGGACAACAAGAGTACTCTGGAACCTGCCATCATCATCGGGGGTTTATGAGCACAGACTGATACTGAAATTCATCAGTTCCAATTACCTCTGACCTGGGACGACACGGATGGCCTACAGAAACTAGGAGGCTTCATTGTGGAGGTCAATATGTTCACACCTCGTGTGGGAGTTGAAGGAGCTGGTGGAAGAGCCAGGCAAGGTGGAGAGGCTGCAGGTGTGGATGTGGCCTCATGCCAGCAAGGTGAGCCATCTGATGAGTAACAACACGTGGACTACAAACAGATGCTGTTTCCTGACCTCTGGAGCTGTCGCAAGACTCTCTCTTGGGACGCACCCTAACAAGAGAGACAGAGAAAGGAGAAATGTAGGAAACACACTGGGCTTACCAGTGTCACAGGCAACACAGTGCCGACATAGCAAAACTTTCCACTGAAGCTGGAAGCACTTTACCCAGCCACCATCTTGGAAGCTTTGAGTGTTCTTTCCCCAGAATTGGGAAATACCAGATAGGTAAAGAGGAGCAAGCAGAATTCTAGGATGGCCTCTGGGTTTCCCACTCTAGTGCACATACACACTACAGTCCATCTGAGTACAAGCCAGATTTTCTTTGTGAATACAGTGAGGGCTTGCCTATGCTGCGATTAAGTTATACTAGAAGGCACAGGGGGCCATCCAGATGCAAGATCCCCAAATCAGTTGACTTTCAGTTGATAAGGGGATAATTATTCCCAATGGCTATAGCTAATTAGGTGAGCCCTTAAAGTGTACTGAAATCTTAACGTAAATGATTTCAGTTTGAAAAGGTCTGTGGAGGGGTCACATTGTAAGAACCAAAGGACAGCTGCTAGCAACCTACAGCCAATTGCTGGCCACACAACGTCTTTCAACAAGGAGAGGAAGTCTGCCCACACCCTGAGGGTGCCCACTTACTGATCTCCCTCTGTCCAAGCCTCCAATTGATAATATAGTGGCCAGCACCTTGATCTCAGCCTCATGAGGTCCTGAGCAGAGAAGCATCTACACCAGGCTGGATTATTGGACCCTTGAATCTGTACCACAACACATTTGTGTTGATTGGAATCAAGCTTAAGATAATGCCCATTGCTGGTAATTTGTTAGGCAACATAAGAAACTACTACACTAATTATAATTAAAACAGCACAAGTTTAAATAATCATTAACCTTGACTACATGAATATATTACTATATGAATATATATACAAAGATAGACTTTGGAAGTTTCCAGAATTTTAAAAACTCACTCTGTAGCCCAGGCTGGCCTTGAACTCACAGAGATCCACCTGGCTCTGCCTCCCGAGTGCTGGGATTAAAGGCGTGTACCACCACCGCCGGACTATGACTTTTTAAAGATATTCCAAAGCTGAAATCTTAGACAACACATTCCCTAAATATTCAGAAATAAATTTAGATACTAGCAGTAAAACTTTCCTGAATGAATGTTCTTGAAATCACATTATGGGGAGCCGTTTGGTCTTATCCATTTACATGTGTAGTATGCAAAGCTACTCAAGAGTGAAACATTTAACAATGTGATTAGCTAATAACATAAAAATGGAAGAAGGTACTTAACATAAATTCATTCAGTATTCTAAAGCCATTTAATGAAATTCAATGACCATCCATGTTTAATATTGCATCTTAGCAGGGCTGGAGCCATGGCTTGGAGGTTAAAAGTTCATTCTGGAAAAATAACAAAATAAGAGTTTTCTAAAAAAGTAGGTGAGTTGTTGTTATTTGTTTTTATAGCTGATTTCTGAACTTCTTTATGTGTCTTCTTTTTAGAATATTTTCAGAGATTAAATGCTGCTTTAAATTATAGTTCGTTAGATTGACAAGTATGTTAGTGTAGTTAAATTGTTTTTAAAATAAATATTTGTGCCTGGAGCCAAAAATAATGATTTAATGATCACATGTTGAGACGTTTGACATTTGAAATGAGCTTCTTACTTTACAATCATGTGCAGTGAAACAATGTTAGTTAGCTTTAAAATGTATATAGTGCTAATTAGTAAAATATTGCAGCCAATATTTTACTGCTAACTTGGAAAATTTTAAGTGCTTTTAAATAATAAAGAACATAAAATATGCTTTTTTTTTTTTTTAAAGCTGAGGATCGAACCCAGGGCCTTGTGCTTGCTAGGCAAGCACTCTACCACTGAGCTAAATACCCAACCCGCTTTTTTTTTTTTTTTTTTAAGGAAAGAATTTGTTCTGCTTTTTCAGAGGACCTGGGTTTGGTTTCCAAAACCGGTAACAGGCAGCTCACAACTGCTTATAACTTCCTGACACTTTCTTCTGGCTTTTCAGAGTATCTTCATATATGTGCGTGCACAGACACACATACACACACACACACACACACACACACACACACACACACACACAAGGGGGAGAAATATATAAATATATTTATTTAAATGTCTTTGGTTTCAAGCATGCTGGTGTACAACATACCCTTAATCCCAACACTCAAGAGGCAGAGGCAAGCAGAGCTCTGTGAGTTCCCAACTATTCTACATATTGATATCCAGGTCAAACAGAGCTGAATATCTGGAGTGAGACTTATCTGGATAAATAAATGAGTGCATGTCTTCGAAACTAACAAAAACTCTTAGCATGCTAATAGAAGTATAAATGGAGGATGTACCAGAGACATTGTGTTTAAACCTTAAGGAACCATATAAGGATGTTGGTTTCATTATTGATTTATTTCTTCTGTAATGATTTCAAATAAAACAAAAAGAAAAGGAAATAAGAAAAATGTTCATATTGTAAGATAAGAGATATAATGGGTATTGTTCAGACCATATTAATATGCTACATCAAAAACATCAATAATTGTGTTTGCAATGAGCTGTGGCTACCTACAGTACTCCAGTCATCTGTTTTCATAAGTAGTCTTGTTCACTCTGTAGGGAAAAACAACACTACAATGAAATCCTATAACACATTCCTATCTACCTTTACAGGACTTTGTAGAGGTTTGTATTATTGCTTAATATACATTTGTACAAAGTGTTTGTTTTTAAATATGTGTGTGTTTGCCTGTACCCAAGGAGCACACATGGAGGGCAGAAGAAAGCCTCAGATCTTCTGTCATATGTAGGTGTGAATATAACATTTATATAAACACATATACATATGTATATATGTGTGTGTATATATATATATATATATATATATATATATATATATATGTTATATTTACACATATACACCCACACATATACATCCCAGAATTTAAACTGTGATTTTAGTTACACATTTTATATTTTTAATGTCTTTCCAATACGGTTTCTTTCTCATTATTATTATTTTTGTTTTTTGTTTTTCCAGACAGGGTTTGTGCAACCCTGGCTGTCCTGAAACTAGCTCTGTAGTCCAGGCTGGCCCAGACTCACAGAGATCACTTGCCTCTACCTCCCAGGTGTTGAGATTAAAGGTGTGTGCCACAAATGAACTTTGGAATTAAGTTCAGTCTTTTCCCAAGTATCACTAGTGAAGCAGCATCAGCTTTATGATAAAGTAAGAGTATGACATTTTCCTCATCAGAAACTTGGTCTCTCCAACACTCAGGTCAACGCCTTTGCCTGTCTGGTCCACGGCTCAAGGCAGCAATATCTGGAGATAGAGGATTTGTTACTGTTGTGGCATTTCTCCCCATAAAGATGAAAGGAAGATGGAGTCGCTGGAGTGAGGAGTCCACCAGAGCGGAGCCTCTGCCACAGGATGACTGAATGACAGAGGACTTCAGCAGTTTGCAGCTTCCCACATCTGGCCAAATCCTACAGCTGGATCAGGGTGGTCTATATTCCACAGGGCATTTCACACGCCCACCTGACACAGGTTGCCATTAAAGAGCCAGCTGAGGCCTTCAGTGTTGTAGGTCAGCTGAGTTACTATTATCTTATTATAGAGAGGATAGGGCATCTGGCCAGTGCAGTGGAAACAGAGACCAGTAGCTGTGTGCAGGGCACCTGCACCCTTCTTTGGGATACAAGAAGGATGGCTGGAATCATGCCCTTCCCATCCTGGCTGGTCAGGAGCCCACAGTCAGCATAGGTGGAGGGGGTGGGGAGGGTAGGAGAAGGTGATGTCACATAGTAATTGTTAAAAGCTCCTGTTCTTCCTACCACTGGGGGGGGGGCGGCACTGTGGGCACTTAGAAAGCCCCCCCACCCCCAGTTGCCTGGTAAGGGCCTGCTATTGATATTTTACCCTGGTGATGTCCCAGATGAAACTGGAAAGTTTGGGGCTCTGTTTTAATAGAAGTAGAAATAACCAACTTTATGCTA
Source organism: Onychomys torridus (assembly GCF_903995425.1). Taxonomy (NCBI): domain Eukaryota; kingdom Metazoa; phylum Chordata; class Mammalia; order Rodentia; family Cricetidae; genus Onychomys; species Onychomys torridus. Next base: position 64,766,460 of record NC_050449.1, on the reverse strand, counting down.
AAAGGAGCTTGCTTAAATATGGCACATTTGTACAAGAGAATATTGCACAGTCATTAGACAGATGAATTATACATTGGCATAGAAAGGAATAGAATCGTCTGAGGGAGCAAAACCAGTTTGATCAAGTAAATGTCTCACTTTTAGGAGGAAAAACAATTTATACATATCTACTAATGAGAATCCTATAGGGGTCCTATTCCAATTCTGCTTATTTCTGAGGCCAGGGGTTATGAGGTTTTGATGTTTTACTTTAAATGTTTATAGCATTTTTAAGTTAATATGATTTTATATTCAGAAAAGTTTATCTCCCCCTCCAAAAAGAAAAAAAAAATGAGGGGAAAAATGGAACAGCCAGATGAAATGATAATTTGAAGTAAAACAACTTTGAAAGAATGTTTTCATCATAAGAGAAACGGGTTTGTTTTGCATCCTGGGATAAAAGCCAGTTTAGGAAAGAAAGGAGGTGAGGGAATGTTAACTGGCTGGAGTCCCTAGAGGCTGGATCAGAGTGCCGGAAAGGGGACTTACTGCCAGAAGGAGAGAGGGAGAGGACACAGAAGCAGAACTAGGGCACATGTCTGAGAAGGAGGGACATGAAAAGCATCATAGCCGATGAGCCTTACCTGTTTTCCAGCTGTGCTGGAAGGCTGGCAGCCAGAGCTGCAGGGGCCTAGGAGGGCATGTGCCTGCTGTGGAGAGGATTCCTGGTGGGATCCAGATGATCAAGGATCGGAGTCCTTGGGGGTCCAGCCCCAAAGAGATGGATGATTATATTCATGGTAAAATCTGGAGCCTTGGACACGGAACAGTTAACTGAGGACACAATAGCAATGCTGATGCTGAGCCATAATTACCTGCCACAGGGACAATCTATATAATTATATGAGTTTCCCTAGTATGGTCCAGCTGCCTGGGGAGAGAACACTTGAGAAAAAGCCATGGCCAAGCACGCTCACAGTTGGGCTTGGGCAACGAGGATGTAGACGAGGGTCAACGGGTCAGTGGAACCCGAGACGCAGGTAAGTACATCAGGAAGCCAGGCAAGCCCACGGTAAGAACTCGGTGGGAGGGGAGGCTGGCTTTGTGAGAATGAAGCCAAGCAGATTTCCGAAAGAGTACGGATGAAAGAAAATGAGGAATGGACATTTCAATCAGTGAAATGAACCTTAGTGTTAGCGATTTTGAAGGAAGAACAGTCCTGGGATGGATTGACTGATGACTGCATGGATGGAAATTACCAGTAGCCTCATGTATCCACTTAGAGCACTGAAGGGGAGGGTATTTCCACAAAAGTCCCTCCCAGGTGGAGAAAGGGCAGGGTGATGTTCTCTGCCCACTTTCTTAGGGTACTTGGGAGGTTTTGCTTGGTGTCTGGGGACAGAAGTGAGGCATTGTGTTGGATGATGAGTTACGGTGATAATAGTGAACAGCCGATGCTAACCTTCACCTAAGCATAAACTGCATTTGCTCAATCTCTATTTCTAGGATCTTCACACACTCTCTCTCTCTCCTGATCAGTCCTAATGGCTTTGTTTGTCATCTCCCTGAACACACCCTTTTCAAGTGGGCCTACATTGCTTCCTACAACCTTATCTCTCCGATGCACCTGTGGTTCCATTTCACACAGGTCAAGTTCACAGTCCTCACCACAGTTCTGGTCTTCTCCAGGGCTCCTCCCCAAAGACTTTGTGCTGCTTTCCCCAGTCAGCTAAGGACCCAGCAAGGTATTTATTTTCCATGTCCCACCAATCCTCTCCATTACAGAATGCAAAGGGCTCTTCATCAGCTTCCACTTTTTCGTTGTGAAAGCTGCCACTCAGCTCTAGAATAGTGTGACACCCACCCATGGATCCATGGATGGCTCTTTTTAGGTTCCCTTTAATCCCTTCTCCAACTCACAGCTAGGCCTATCAGGTTTTAATTGGCTAAATTTGTTCATTGACAGTCTAATGTGTGCTTAGGGCATCCTGTTGACGTCCAGGCCCCACCCTGTTTTATCTCACTCCCCCACCCTGTTATTCTTCCTCCTCTCCAGAGGACCTCTTCTCACAGACTTGTCTTTTTGTTTTGTTCTTTTCGAGACAGGGATTCTCTGCCTAGTCCCAACTATCCTGGAACTTGCTTTGGTAGACAGGGCTGGCCTTGAACTCAAAGATCTTGCCTGCCTCTACTTCTTTCTGTGTGTGGGGGATCAAAGGCACGTGCCACCACCACTTGGCTTGTGACCCACTGATTTTATCCAGGACTGTCTGTGTGGCCAGGGGGTTGGAAATACTCCCTGCAGCCTGGTGGGCTCCTCACTTGTGACACCTGTTAGAGAATTCATCAGTTACCAGTAGTTCATCAGGGATAGTTAGCAGAGGATCTTTTCATCCTCTTGAAGGTCTAATGATCTCATCTGCCTGCCTCGCCTACTCCAGTAATTTATGACACTTCTACCTCGTCCTACAGTTCACAAGGCTCACTATAGTCTGGTTCCCTGACTCTAGCTCATCCTGCACCCTGCTCCTTCATTCTCCCTGGAGGCTAACTGCAGCGGGTGTGTCTCTCCTCTGATAGGCACCTAGCTGCCCCCACTCCACCCCCTCAAAGGCTTTCACATCCACTTCCTTCCCCATTTCACGTGATTAACCCTTGTGCCTCCTGATCTCAGCTCAGACGTGGCTTCCTGGGAGACACTACAGCGATCTCTCCAACAAGGTGAACTTCCCTTGTCATATTTGCACATTGGAATACAGCCCCCACCGGTGGATCATGGGTCTCAGCTGCAGTTGCCTGTGTGAGTGGTTTCCCTTATGTTGGTCTCCGTCATCGTCAGCCCTGTGACAGGCAAGGAAGACCGCCCTGCACTCTTTTGCTAAGGGCTGTGCTTGGCACACAGCAAGTATGCCATAAATATTTGTCAGGTGAGTGAATGAAGACTCTGAAGAACACCCTTTGTCTTGTTAGCTGAAGTCAGAACAATGAAGTCCTGTTCCTCTGGTCTAGCCACCAGGACTTGGGCATAGTGTGGTCATAGGAAACTCTCTAAGAGCATGCGAACCACAATCACCTAGCCAGGAGTTAAAGCAAATTTCTGGGTTTTATCCATCTTCTCCATGACCATGTAATCAGGAGCTAAGGCCAAAATGCTAGGGTTTTGTTTACCCTGGGTTTTGTTCTAATGTGACCTCTTTGGTCTGAACTCTAACATTTTTGTGCGGCTTAGGTGTTTGGTCCTGCCTTTGGGCTCTCCCCAGCTGCCTTCCTCACTCCTTCCTGCCTACCTCCTCAACTGGAAAAGATTGGCCACCTCCTGCAAAGAAAGGGAGAAGGGCTAGCTGCTCTGTGGGAGGGAGGGAGCCCAGTGTGGGTTTGAATTCAGCAGGACTGCCTGGGGGTATTTAGAGACAATAGCTGAATTCCATCTTTTCAGACAAACCAGCTTTGGGAATCAGGGCTTGCTTATTGGGCAGGACGAGACGCTATTTTCCACTGTAGTCTGTTGCCTGCAAGGATGTTAATTCATCAGTTTTGAACTGGCCTCCGTAGTGGGCCCGAGTCACCCCGTTCTTCTTTAATTGGGATGGCATAGTCGGACTGCCCTCCTGGCTCAGGGGCTGGGATCTCAGCTCTCTGGTGTGTATTTGCTGCTTTCTCTGATTATTATTACTATTATTATTATTTTGTTTTGTTTTGTTTTTCGAGACAGGGTTTCTCTGTGTAGCTTTGCGCCTTTCCTGGAGTTCACTCAGTAGACCAGGCTGGCCTTGAACTCACAGAGATCCGCCTGGCTCTGCCTCCCGAGTGCTGGGATTAAAGGCGTGTGCCACCGCCGCCCTGCGTGATTCTTGAATCCTAAATCTGCTCAACAGATTGGGAGACCAGTTCTGTAAACCAGAGGGAGTTCCCATCTTGTTCCATAAACTCACACTATGAAGCCTTAAGGCTGCCCAACCCCGTGTGTTAATTGACCTGTCTCTGGAGCAGTCCTCAGCAGCTCTGATTTGGTGAAATCCCCAAGGCACGGCTAGGTGCGCCAACCGAGCCTCTTTCCCTCACACGCTCCAGTTTAAACCGTCCATAGAGAGTGCTCACAGTGAGGAGAGCCATACCTGACTTAACAATTCTAAATTACACCCAAACTGCCCGCCCACTTCCGAATAGGAGAAAACAAATCATCAGAAGGCAGAAATTGTGTAACGTAAATCTCTTCTGGACTAAGGCCCATCTCTGTGGTTTGGCAACACAACCAACACAGCATCTCTTTTCTCATCTCCTGGACAAAAAAAAAAAAAAAAAAAAATTAAAAAGCCAACAAGGACAAGGAAGCCAGAGAATAAAGGTAATGATTAATCTGTCAGGATCATTTTGAGGATTTGGGGTTATAACTCACTAATTCAAGCAAATAGCAGCAGGCAGAGACTGACAGCCCGAAGCAGACAAGGATTAAGTCACAGGCTCTAATTGGGACAGCCTTTGCATAGTCAGTATCTCCTCCGTCATCTCCAGGAATCCACCAGGAGCTAAGTGGTCCTTTTTTTTTATGCGGTAGTGAAGACCAGGAGCAGAGGAAGCAGGCCTTGGTGGAAAGCGCACCTCTGGCAGAAGCCCCAAGATGCCTTCTGAGAAGGAACGCACCAAGAGGAGCCTCACCCAGAGGCTGGCCCTGAAAAGCCGTGTAGCTAAGGAGACAATCTCGGAGTTCCTGGGCACCTTTATAATGATTGTGAGTATTTCCTGATTTCCCCAGTTCTGATCCAGCGCCACCTTCCTGGCTGCCAAGCTGCTGGAACAGGCACTTGTGTCTTCTTTGATTATCAGATCCAGCCACTTCCAGGAAGCAGCAACTTTCTTGGCGGCTTGGCTACTTGGTGACCATACCATGAGAATTTCGTTTGCTCTTAACGCTTCTCCCAGGCGGTGGATGGGAGTGGGGGTGGGGAATGCAGAGTACTCTCTTCATTTCAGTGTCTGAAACGGCTGTGTGATGAAAGAGTGAGTTGCTAGAAATTTCTTCTAGAGGAGGAACTGATCTGTGTGCTCTGCTTGCTCCCCATCAGGTGACTGAGTCACCTGGAATAAGCATTAATGGTCAATAAATATGAACAGCATAAAACAGGTTACCAAGAGAGGTGCTTGGCAATGGCAGTGTGATTAGATCATTTAACTTAAAAAAAAAAGTCACAAAAAAACCCACAAAAAAAAAAACTATACATCTATCTATTTATTTATTTAATTTATTTATTTAGTCTCTCTCTCTCTCTCTCTCTCTCTCTCTCTCTCTCTCTCTTTCTCTCTCTCTCTCTCTGTGTGTGTGTGTGTGTGTGTGTGTGTGTGTGTGTGAACAACCTGCTGGGGCTGGCACTCCTTCCACCATGTGGGCTCAAGGGACAGCAGTCAGATCATCAGACTTGGTGCTTTTATCCACTGAGCCATCTTCCCATGTGGGGTGGGGTGGTGTGTATGTAGTCCTCTGTGGTTTCATATTATTTCCCCACTTTGATCTAACTTGGCTTCAGCAAATCTCTGAAGATCTTTAAATAGACAGTTACAAGAACTTCGTAGATATAAACAAGGACTGGGTCTAAGAATATGTGCAAAGATTTGTTCAGCTACGAGAGAGAGGGTTGTGTAGTTACTAACGTGGTGTGAGCCCTGGCCCCAGGTTCTTACTGTCACAGAATTCATCAGACCACTACATTTCTAGCTGGACTCCCACCCTTTGTAAAGAGGAAATTATTGTCATGGGACAACTATTTATTTTGATTTATTTTTTTAAAAGCACAAAAACCCTAATTCGGGCACAATTTCATTTTCTCAAGATTCTAGAAAATTGCCTGCAAGTTTTACACATTAGAAAGTTCTTGGCTTGGGTTGTTGAGGAGGATGGGGGAGAATGTCAAGACAGGAAGAGTTAAAAAGACCGGGTTTTGACTTCTTTTTTTTTTTGAGCTGAGGATCGAACCCAGGGCCTCGCGCTTGCTAAGCAAGTGCTTTACCACTGAGCTAAATCCCCAACCAGGTTTTGACTTCTTACCTTTCCCTGGCAGGAAGCTCTTATTCTTACCATAGTCAAGCTCAGAACTTAGGCCAGGGCAGTCAGAAGGAAAAAAGAGAAAAGAAAAAGGGCCCTGAGTCTTCTCATTCCAGTCAGAGCTTCCTGGAAAATTGCTCTCCCCCAGATATGGAGATGCTTAGATCCTTTTTTTAAGAAAAGGTCTCATTATATAGCTCTAGCTGGCCTAAAACCCACTATATAGACCAACCTGGCTTCAAACTCATGGCCATCTGCCTACCTCTGCTTCCAGAGTGCTGGGTGGTGTACACCCCCATGTCCATCTTGGGTCATGATATTTGACAGTCTGACTCTAAGAAAGCATTGTCACCACAGGCTGATTTCAGCTTCCAGTGACTTATGCAGAAAAATGAAGCAAGGCCTATATCAACTCTTAAGGCAGAACACAAAGAAGAAGTGAGCTCAACTTCCTTTTTGCAACTAAAAAGTTTAAAACCCTCCCTGGTTTCTTAAGAATTGGTTTCATAATTCCATTACACATTGAGGAGATGAAGTTGCCTCCAGCCACTCACGATTGAGATCTTGCAGCCATGTACCACCTTCCCTATCCTGATGTTCTCCTGCCTCTGTCCCCAGTGCTGGCCCTGGATTAGTAGGGCTTGCTGTCCCCAAGGCCAGAAATTATCAACCTCCACCCCTGTGCTTCCCAAGCTGGCCATAAAATAATTCCCTGGAACTACCCCATGTGATTATAGGCTATAAGACTTCCATTTCAGAAGGAGCCAGCATCATACCCTGGAGGAAGGAACGTCATTACAGAGAGGGGCAGAGAGGAATCTGGACAGACGATCTTGGCTGGCTCTACACACAGTGACTTTTATTAGCTTGTTTTTAGGTGCCTGGAATCAACCCCAAAGTCTTGTGCATGACAGGCATACACTCTCCTCTGAGCAAAGCCTCTCAGCCACAACCTGGTTGTATAGCCTTGGACAACACTTTCACCTCTTCTTCATTTGGCCCCTTCAAGCTTTAGTCTGGTCAATGTTGTGACGTCTCCAAAAAACGCTGAAAAGGTCATTGAACTAAGCAGTCCAGACAGTAACTGAAGGAGGTGCCTAAGGGTAGGTGTGGAATATACAACCCTCCTCTTACCCTTCCCTCTTCTCTTCCTCAGTACCCCTCACAGAATCCTCTATAATAAACCTGTAAATTCAGGGTTTCTCTGAGTTCTGGGAAATGCACAGGCCAACTAGTGGTACCCCAAGGAGGGGCTTGTGGGAACCTCAAATTAGAATCGATCAATCAGAAACATAGTTCAAACACCCTGAAGTTTACCAGTGGTATCTGAAGTTGGGGGAAGGTCACTCTTGAGGCCCAAGCCCGCACCCTGTAGGATCCCATGCTGTCTCCAGGTGGACCGTGTCAGTGCTAAGTTGGAGGGCACCTTTTTGATGTCTACAGCAAAGTAGACTGCTTGGTTGCTGATAGGGAGTAATCCCACGCCTTTGGTGGTCACTGTGTTCTTCTGTGTTGACTTCTATGGTGTGAGAACAGTTTCACCCACACAGACCAATTATTCCAGGCAGAAGCTAGACAGGCTATCTGAATGTTGCATGGTAGAAAACCGAATTTTATGTCTTCTGACTAAAGGTAATTCTGTCATGAATGACTAATATAGTTATTAGCTATATTATATAGTTATATATAGTTATTTGCTAAAGTAAAGCTTGATATAATCTAGAAATTTGATTGTCATGTTCTGTTTTGTTGAAGCCTGAAAGGGAGGTGCTAATAAGAAGTGTGATTTTTTTTTTTTTTTAAAACAACAAATCCCCATATAGTTGGAGGACAGATGCCGCCCCTGGAGTGGGGATCAGCCTCATCCACATTGTCTAATACTCTTCTCAAGTTACTAAACTCCCAGCACATAGCAGCACCAAGGTAGGGTCATGCAGTGGATTAGCTTCCAAAATTACAGGCTCACATGACCTTCACTGGTCTGCCAAAGTCAGGCCACCCTTCCCTCCAAGTTCAGATAGCCCTCCACTCTATTATACACGAAAGGCAGATCTGTGGGTTGCTGCTCTTTCCTCAGCTTCCATCCGTAGTGACTGGCATTGTCAGGAGATATTTCACCGAAATTCATCTCCGCTCATTTCTCTATCAAACCTGGATGGAGTTCTTGTTATTTGAAACACACACTTCAGCACAAGATCATCCCATTACATTAATCCTGGTCTACTGGTGAATGAAAATCTTGCCTGGCTTTTTCTAGTAAAGATTTCCCTCTTGACAAGGCCTGAGAGGAGAACATTGGAAAGATGGCAGAGGCTGGTAAGGACCACTCCCAGCTCCTTAGATCCCAGGAGTCTGACATCATCTTAAAATCTGCTTCTGGAGCTTGGGGATTTAGCTCAGTAGTAGAGCACTTGCCTAGCAAGCGCAAGGCCCTGGGTTCAGTCCTCAGCTCTGAAAAAAAAAAAAAAAATCTGCTTCTGTCAGAGTCCCCTCAAACTCATTCACGCCATGGTAGATGGCCAAGGAGGCCCATTGGTAGCCTTTAAGAATGAAAAGGTCCATAAAATTTTTTTTGTAAACTGTGGCTCAAAACAAAAATAACCAAGTCATAAGCTGAAGACTGAGCTGGAATTTGGCCTGTTAGACACTGGGACCTATTAAGCCATAGGCCTTTTTTCCTCACTGGCATTAGAGAAAGGTTGGCAACACATCTGCCTTCTTGTGGAGGAAAGGTTTGTTATTTTGAGCTGAAAAGAAGGGAGCGTGTGGCAAGTTCCCAACATGTATCAGGCTCTTTAGTTGTTTAATCACCAAAACAGCCATATTCATTGCTGCTATGAGTTAAGAGTTATATCAGTAATAACAAGCTGCAACTAACAGTTTGCTTCTCTATTATCATTCATAAACAGTTGGGGGGGAAGGGAAGGGAGAGACCTCAAAGAGATAAAGGCCCGCACCTGGAAGGCACAAAATGAATTTCTTTCTAATTCCAGATCTTATGCCTGCCATTTCACTTCTTACAGTTCCCTTGGGGGAACTGCATGGTAGATCAGACCCCCTACCCTTATCTCCCCACAAACCCACTTCAGTATTTCTGTGCTGGAAGCCATTAGCTGGTGGCCATAAGAATTGAATGGTGAATGGATAGCCGGGCTGGTGTTCTAGGCATGGTACCCAGGACCCAGTGTCTTTGCCTCTCCTGTGTAAAAAAAAAGACTGTGACTGTTTATATGGGTGGACCCACACATGAAATGCAGATATGAGGGAGCCAAAGACTGGAAACACTCACACCTGGGCTTGCAGCTTGGGAGCAGCCAACTGCAGAGGTTGCATTAGCCCTGAGATTCCCAGGGAAGCTACCACTGTGCAGCTGCCCCATGCTGCACTTCTTAGCTAGTTTATGATCTTCCCCGAGGATTTTGGTCTCCTGGAGTCCTGGACCCCTTGAAAGGAGCTAACACATCACAGAGATGAGAAGTCAATGTACACGTCACAGGAAGTCCCTGGCATCAGAAATGCTCATAGCATTTTCCTTTCCCCTTTTTCTGTCTGGGAGGTGTCTTCCCCTGTCTGTCTCGTGGGCATCTTAAGATGGTTTTCCTCTGTATCTTCCCTAAAGCTCTATATTAATTCAAATGGAACCCTATAAGTACACACAGAATCAAAATCTCTTCCTCTACTGGACTGCCCAGGACCTGTCATGCTGTTGTGATATAGAAATATGTTTGCCTTTCATTGTTCTGTGTGTTTGCATACTTTCCATACTTTTTAGGATTCTTTGATTTAAAAAAAAAAAAAGAAAAAGAAAAAGAAAAAAGCTCCTCTTAACCTTGATGCTGAGGGGAAGATCCCAGCAAGCTTCCTCCTCAGGAAGGGCATCATTCTGAGGTGGGAGCTCTGGATGAGGAGGAAGATCCTTAATTCTTTTCTTACTACCAAAGCGTCTTCCATACTAGAGAACTAACTTTTGGCATCTCGAGAGTAAAACAAAACAAAACAAAACAAAACAAAACAAAACAAAACAAACCTGTTTTAAATAAGCGTAATGCCCTTGATCTGTGCCCTGGAAAGAAATCAGAAGAAATTGTCCTGGAACACAGAATCTGGAGGGGTAGGATGTGGGCAGTGTGAGGAAGGGAGGAAGCAGACAGGGTAGACCGAAGATATCACAGACCCCGAAGAGTACAGGGTCCTATATTCCTTGTTCTTGCCCTCCTCCATGACTGGCCCCTCTCTGTGGGTGTCACCAGATTCCTAGTTCCGATCTAGGCAGATTCTAGGTCAGACACACTAGTCGGAAATGTTGTTACCATAAAGTGCATGTGTTTCAGTCTGCAAGTACGTTTCCTACCAGGGAGATTTTTCAAGTGAGAACATGTGGTCGGCATTTCAAACAGTTAAGTTGTGAAAAAACTTAGTCTCCTTATTAAAGGGAACACCCACTTCATAGGGCATAATCCACGGCAATGTTGGTCTACTACATTATTCAGAAACACTGAGTACTCAGATAAGGGTGGGTAGGCACATGTCACTGACCCTTCTTGTTGAAAGAGGAGCTGGTGTCCAGGCTGATGCAATTCTGTGTCCTTTGAATCAGCCTAGAGCCAGCAGCCCTGCCTTAGGCCCCTGGGCTTCACCTCTGCTTTGCCTCCTATGAACACAGAGTGTTCTCATCTGGACTCTTTCTTGTTTCTACCTTCCTGGAAGACAGAGAAGGGAAGTGACCAGATCAGTGTGTCCAGATGGAGAAGCAGGAACAGCAAGGCCTTAAGGCCATCATCCAGGATCCCTTGGCCCTTGACTACAAGAGCTGGTCCTGACATGCTGACTGCGGCCCTTCCTAAAACACCATCATTTGACAAGAACTAACCCCTTCCCCTGAAAACTCAAGAAAACTGGGTTCATTTTTATAGCTTATAAGACGTTATTAGACATTAGAGATGTCAGATGAGGACAACTCAGAGCAGCTGTGATTGTGGTTGGGACGTTTACTAGAAGGTCTGCAGCTGAGAATCTTTGTTTCCTGCAGACATACTCCAAGCAACACTTGGGTCCTGAGGTGGTTCAGCGGCAGGCGGATCTCTGTGAGTTCGAGGCCAGCCTGGTCTACAAAGCGAGTTCCAGGAAAGGCTCAAAGCTACACAGAGAAACCCTGTCTCAAAAAAACCAAAAAGAGAGAGAGAGAGAGACAGAGAGACAGAGAGACAGAGAGAGACAGAGACAGAGAGAGACAGAGACAGAGAAAGAAAGAGAGGAAGAAAGAAAGAAAGAAAGAAAGAAAAGAAAGAAAGAAAGAAAGAAAGAAAGACAGCCTAAGGTTTGAACTCAGATCCTGTGGAAGAGCTAAACCCCTGGAGTTCCAGGGAGGCTCGAGATGGAGAGGACAGCAGGCCCTCCTCCAACAAGTATGATAAAGACAAGAAAAGGTGGCGTGAATGGGTCATCACTTATTCAACATAACATTCACAACCAGATACTCTCCTTTACAAAGTCTCCTGAGGTGAGGGGATTGTTCTCTTGCTACAGATAAGGAAATTACGGCTTAGTGTGAGTAAGTGACTTGTCTAAGCATGGTAAACTGCAGAGCCAGGATTAGAATCTTTGCTTTCTCCCCACTGTGCTAAAGTGAACATTCTTGGAGATGCTTTTGAATTTGTGCTTCTGATTCTTCATGAAACCATGTGTTACTGTTTCGGCAGATTCATCCATGGCTTTGTAGTCTTCGTATCTTCTACCACTTCAGATGTCCCCTCAAAGACCCCTTCTTGGATTAATGTTTTGGGCTATAAGGGTATTAATTCTTCTGTGCCATGCCCTCGTGAACTGGTGTACTCAGAGCTGTGGACTACTACAGTCCGAGTTCCTTAGTGGACGTCTTTGCACAGATCTCCTGTACATACCTGCAGTTGCTCCTCTTGGGTGTGGGTCTAGGTTTGTCAGCCCTGCAATGCCCACTTCATCAACTGTCTTTCCAAAGTGATAGCAAGTTTGTGCTTCTGGTAGCAACCTATGTTTTTTTTCCATTTTCTTTATATTCGAGTATGTGCATTAACATCCCATTTTCATAGTTTTTGCTTACTCACTTGAAAGATAGGACAGAGAATCTCAGTAGTAATTTTTCATCATGCCAGGCATGATGATCCTTTCTACACACATTCCTCTGACCCATCAGGTTTTTCTCTCCTGTGAAAACATGTGCATTTAGAACACGGTCTGCTCCCTGCTCTTGTCTCCTACACCAAATCTCTTTGGGAGTTCAAACTTTTTCTTCATAATTGTAGGATATGGATATTTATTTTAGAACCAGACACTAAAGACACTCTGTGGTTTATCATAGTTAACTGCTTTGCTTTTCATATTTAGAGCTCCGAGTCATTAGACTTTGGATGTATGTGTGCTGTAGAGTAGCTGTTTGCCATCCCTGTCTGGAAGGACAGCTGACCCAGCCCCATTTCAGAGCAGACTTTCTGTTCTCCATGTATTTTGATGACATCTTTGTCATATTCCAGTTCATATATGTGTGTGTTTCATTTCCAATGATGTGACTAATGTCCAGACTTGTACTAATGTAACCAATTTTTCGTTACTATCACTTTCTAATTATCTTTCATTTTTTCAATTGTCACTATTTTTCAATATCATCAACCTTTAATTCCTCTATATGAATTTCAGTATTAATTAACTTATCAAATTCTTTAAGAGAAAATTTGGGCAGGATTAGATATCTTGTCTTGACTTTATGCGACATTCTTGTTACAACTGATACTTTCAGAATGTTGAATTTTCTCATCCATGAATGTGAAAGTGGCTTTTTACTAGAATTTTATACTTTGTATCAGTCATATAGATTCTAAAATTGCTTTCTTGCTATTGTCAAGGATTTCTTTTTCTGCGGGTAATGAAGACTTTGCCCTTTTCTGTTCCGTAAGCATTTGATTTCTTCTACTGTCGTTTATGTGGCTTCAGCCTCTTGTGTGGTGTCAGTAGAAGCCATAGTAGTTCAGCAGTCACTTTCTTTTGTGTCCTCTTGTCCAGTTTGAACAGCATATTGTCAGCAGTCAAGGCAAGGGCAGTTTCCTGCCCAATGTCTAACTTTTGTTACAAAGAAAGTAAACTCCATGTGGAGTTTCTTTGATACCCATCATCTTCTTTGAAGTAGATTGGTGCTGCCAGGAGCAGACATGTCTCATTGTCATAAAAAAACAAAAAACAAACAAAACCTTATGTTATTAAAACATCTTAAGGTGCCATATTCTGTGGATCTCTGAAGTCTTTGAAGACCATCTGTCTATCCAAAATATCTCTGTTTGATCTTGAAAACATACCTAACATGACTACAAGTTTGATTGTAATAGGTAACTAACTACTAACCTGATTTTCTTATTAAACAAAATGGTTGGTAATAATAACTTTCAAGGACTAAAAATTTGCATTATATTGTTAAGTGAGTTGTATAGGTACAATACTTGGAGCAAGAGTAGAAATGTATGTGCAGTATGTTCTAACAAAAATAATCTCAAATTTGTATCAATATACAAAGATCCATATCAATGTAAAATATTTAAAACAAGTAGTTGCTTTTTAAAAGTAGATTTAATAATCTACCCTTTTATCCTATCATATCTATATCCCCCTTTGTCTTTTTTTCAAAACAAGAATGCTGAATCTAATCTCCTTGTTCAGCTTTTTTCCTGACTATTACCAATAACAACTTGTAACCAACCACCCTAAACAATGACAAATATCCATAACCCATTGAAAGACCAAAAAACACTCACCCCACCTCTTGGGAATGTGAGTATCTTGTTCTTAAAAGTACTTCCTGCTGTCTGGGGGCAACAGCATCTGTAGGGAATCCTGAAAAGAAAATTTTGGGTTAATTGTCAAGTACTGGGAGAGGTAGAGGTATCATTTGTTGTCCAGTCTTTGCATAATGGGAAAGTGCAGGGCTTGTCTTAAGTCTTGGCTAGAATAGTCTATGAAGTTGGATTATCTCAACTAGCCACCTCGAAATTGTCCTGAGCAGTTTGTAGTCCAAAACTGATCTTTAGGTGGCATTTGTCAGCTTAGTGGCGTTATAACTAATATAAGAAAAGCTTTAAAGAGTCAAAATAAAACCAAAGGATTATGAGATTAGTAGCAATAGAATAGTCCCTAATTTTTGTTTTTCTTCTGTCCCGTATCAGGTGGCTCTTCTGACATGAGACAGAGACTTTGGATTGTACTTTAACAAGCATGCTTGGGTTTAGAGAAGGAGAGAGGCACACTCCAACTCCAAAGCCACCTTTAATTTTCAATTGAACTGGGACTACAAAAAGACCATTTGCATTCTATGTCTGTAGAGAACAACAGAAACAAACATTTGGGAAGATTTATGAAATTTTATCTGCTAAAAATGTGATCTATTGGTTGGCTAATTTACTCTTTTTCTTGGGACATTTTTTTCTGGATGATTTTTGTCCTTTTTCTTCAGATGTCTCATTTGTCCAGTATTCTTCAGATTCCTTAGCTGGATGCCTTTATTCTTCTAAAAGACATACATACATACATACATACATACACACACACACACACACACACACACACACACACACACACACACACACAAACACAAACCAACCTTCCCCAATCCTGATTTTGGGGAGGTTCCCTTATGGCAAGTTGTATCTGACCAAATGAAAAGTATTTGTTAGTTTTATAGGTTAGTTTAGATTGAACAGCCATACTGTGTGATGAACTATCACCTCTTCTAATCAAGAGGTCTTACCTTCATGACCCCTCAGACCAAAAAGGTCCTGTCTCCACCATCTTTGTATTTCCTCTCTCTGCCAAGCAATATCACTTCCTGTCTGTCTGTACAGGCCTCCAGACCTCTAGGGTTAACTAATGGCTAGCTCTACCCTCTGATCTTTAGGCAAGCTTTATTTATCAGAGCACAAACAAAATATCACCACAATGAAACACATAGATTTATGTAAGCATTTGCAATAAACATGTGAGTCCCCTTTATCTGCTCATGCAGTCAATTCTGTTGATAAAATGTTAGCATTAAATAAGCCCTGCATTCTTGGTACTAATGCCTAATTATACTATAGTTAATATGTAATGATTTATTAAATATTTAGATCATAATTTTTTTAAAGATTTATTTGTGTTTCTTTTATATGTATAAATGTTTTACCTACATGTATGTATGTGTATCATATTCATTCATGGTATCTGCAGAGACCAAAAGAGGGCATTGAATCCCCTGTAACCAGAGTTACAGATGGTTGTGAGCTGCCATGTGGGTACTGGGATCTAAACCTGGGACCTCTGGAAGAAGAGACAGTGCTCTTCACTACTGAGCCAGCTCTCCAGCCCCCCAACAAGAATTTTTATATATAGTCTTCGTCTAATTTTGTTCTAAGGTTGCATTAGCCTCCTGAAATGGGTTGGAATTATTTCTCTCAGACCTATTTTGTAGAATGCTTAATTTTTTTAAAAAATTTCATTTTTTTTCTTGTGTGTGTGTGTGTGTCTATGTGGTCAAGTGTACATGTCAAGGTCAGAGAACCTTTTGTCAGTTTTGCCTTCCACCATGGGGGTCCTGGGGACCCAATTCGGGTTGTCAGACTTGGCAGCCAGCACCTTTACCTGCCAACCATCTCACTGGTCCAAGAATACTTTCTATATGGTGGGATTATCTAATTCCTTAAAGATTACTTAGTACATACACTGAAGGAAGGAGAGAAAAATAGAGTAAACAAGGAGAGGGAAGATTTATTTAAGTTGTAGGTCCAGTTTAGATTTTTCTGTGATTGATTCCATTTTGGAAATCAATATATTTATCTAAGAAATTCAGCCAAGCACACGCATGTGCTTCTAGTACTTGGGGGGTGGAGTCAAGAGGATCAGGATTCATGGCCAACCTCAGCTACATGGGTAGCTTGAAGCCAACCTGGGCTACATGAGACACTTCTCAACAAACAGCCCCAATAAATTAAGCCAGAAAGGGAAAGATAAAGACACCGTGATTCATTTGCAGTTTCACATGTACTTTTTCAAAATTGCTAATACTTTGAAAACTAGCATTTTGAAAGCACTAATTTTGAACTGCATTTCCATAGCCTTTTCTGCTCCTGAAGTCTCCACTGAACCTTGTAGCTGTGCCCACTTCACAGTTCTGAACAAGAGGTTTCTTTGCTTTCCACACCAGTGGTTGCTGCTTTGATCAGTCTGTCTTCCCACAGCCTCCACCAGCTCTGCTCACCCCATGACCACTTCACTCGCCCCCTTCCTGGGCCCTAAGTATTCGGCCTGTGTTTTTGAGGAGTTACTAATCCACATGACAAAGCTCTTTACGGTCTTTATCTGATCAGCTAGTTATCTCCTCAGTCTTGTTTCATGTCTCAGTTCATCATCATTATCATTATTCCTGGTTTTAAAAAGATAAAACAATGTTATCTATCCTTTGACCACCTCATACCTCTAAACAATGCATCTTTATCATATGCATTCCAGTTTCCCACCTCTTCCCCGGGAGCCCAATCCTTCCCGCCACTACCAACAGGCACCTCCCTTCAAAGCCCTCTCCTTTGATTTTGTTGATAATATTACAGTGCAGACTTACATTTACTTCCACTTTTGGGAAGCCTTCGCAAAGGTGAAATCTTTGTCCTGTCCTTGCTGTTTCCAAAAAGGTAGACATGGAACAAATGTATTTCCACCTTTGCCTGACTGTGCTCCTTGCTAAGAGATCAGCTAGAAACCACAACTTTTTAATAAGCAATTTGCAGGCATTATCCCGTCTTCTTATTTCTGTTTCAGGTTTGTTATCAGCCTTTAGTCCTTATAAATCTGTGTTTCTTTGGTAGATAATATGAGAATTAAAAAAAATTCATTCTAAGTTTTTCTGTCACATGACTGAGGGGAAATATTCATGGTTTGTTTGTCTTCAATGTAAATAGTTCCTATTTTTGCCAGTTGTGGAGAATTATTACCTTTGTCACCTTGCCTTTCTTGTGATCTGGTTTTGGAAATTGACTGGGTGACTTTCTCCATCTTTTTTGTTTGTTTGTTTTGAGACAGGATTTCTCTAGACCAGGCTGGCCTCGAACTCACAGAGATCCACCTGCCCCTGCCTCCCGAGTGCTGGGATTACAGGTGGGTCCCACCACGCCTGCCTTCTCCACCTCCTTCTGATCGTCTCTCAGCCATTCTTTTCTATTTCTCACCACGCTTCCCTTCATCCCTGGGCTGCGTATGTTTATCTCACATCTACTTGCAGTCCACTAATTCCCCATTGCACTGTGTCTAAACCAGTCGGTCAACACCAGCCACTGAATCTTCGGTTTTCTTATTGTATTTTTATGCCTTTCTCTTCCCCGTGCTTATTTCTTTTATAACTTTGTCCTACTAAAGCCCAGTACATTCATAACATTTTAGGTCTCTGCCATCATCTCGAGATTTGGGGAGCTAGTCATTCTGATTGTTTTATCTGTTGACCTTCATCCATGGAGGAGCTTTTACATATGTTTGGGGGTGGGGATCATAAATGTGTACTGTAAATGCCATAGGGAGTTTTTTTCTCTGTGGGAATTCCACAGGCCCACACTGTGGAGTGCTTCCTCTGAAGCAGGTTTTCTTTTGCTTCTAAAAGACTATCATGGACTGAGGCGAGGGCTCAGTCAGAGAGTGCTTGCTTAACAGGCAGGAGTTCCAGGTCCACTCCATTCCTAGCACCCCATAAATTGGGCATGGTGGTGTACACCTGTAATTCGAGCACTGTGGAGGTGGGGGGGGGAGATCAGAAGTCAAAGGTCAACCTTGGCTATCCAGTGAGTTCAAGGCCAGCCTGGACTGCCTGAAACTCTGCCTCAAAACTAATTTCTTTAAAAATAGATAAAATATGATTGTGAAGTAGAAAAAATAAAAACGGAAAGTTGACGGATGAAGGGACCTGCTGCAGAACACTGTCCCCTAAAGAACAGCTCTTTGTTTCTTCTCTCTCAGGATGGGCTGGGTCCATGGATACGAAGCCATCTCTTGTCCCATCCAAGTCCTTAGCCCTCAAGTCAGCAACTGCTCTGGTCCGTTTTCCCTTGTCAGCCACTGACTGAAAGGGCCAGACTTGGGGAGCTTAGGAAGAAAGGTCTGCTGGGGCCACGGGTCCAGAAGCTGCAGCCCCCAGAGCGCTGGAGTCAGCCAACAGAACACTGCTTTTGACCCCTGCTTCGGGCCGCAGGAGTCTATCTTAAGAACTCAGCTAGTTATGGCAAAGTCACTACCTGGAGGGATCAAGGATTTCCTCCAGAGGAAGCCAAATCCCAAGGAGCTTTTGGTGTTACTTGGCTTGTTATATATCAGCTGTCTTCTGTTATGAAAATCATGTGTGCCTTCATAGTTTTCCCAATTGACTTTCCCCTAGAAGGGCTAACAGTGTGGACTGATCACTCTCTGGACATACACATTCCAGGTATTTGGAGAACAGCCTCAGGAAAGGCCTTCTCTGGAATCAGATATCTCCCTTAGCCACTTTCAAGGACTAACAGTGTATTGCTAACCAGTCATTAGCACTCAGTTGACCTTCTCTTTTACCACTCCCATTTTGGATTGTAAAAGAAAGCCTGGTGGTCACCACCTGAAGAAAATTCTTACCTGCCTTTATGACCCTGTAGAATTCAAGCCTGGTGACCTTGCTTGACCAGGGGCTTGATAGAACTCAATAGACTTCCAGGGAGACTTAGGTAGAATGTGGAGAACAGAGGACAGAGAAGGGAAAAGAGAATGGAAGAACTAGATGGGTAAGAACTTCAGAGGAACAAACTGAGATGGGGAAGAACAAGATTGAAGGGCTAGAAGAGAGTACTAGAGGAATGAGATGGAAGACGAGGAAGAGGCAGCTGGGGAAGTACTAGCTGGGGAAGAACAAGGTGAAAAGGACCTAGATGAGGCAGACTTAAGACGAGAGAATTAAGATAGAACTTAAGAGGGAGCAGTAGATAAACAGAGAGAAATCAGGCCAGAAAGGAGCTAGGCACGAGAACAGAACTGAAGCTGTGTATATAGGATGTTATGCCAGAAGAATTAAAGGAAGTGGACTATAGAGCTTGGTGTGCTGAGATTCTATTTCCCAAAAATAGTCCTCGCCGTTAGTAGTTCTCTCTCCTGAGCCCCTGGGATGTATAATATTAAGGCTGGTCTCATTAATGTTATACAAGAGATTCCCTGTGTTTTCATTTGGACTCAGAACTTCCTATTTTTGTTGACTCTAACAATGGAGCTACTTCTTTTTCTGCTTTCCAAAAGTGGGTTTGGCTGGGTTTTTTTTTAGTGACTGGGTTCATTGCATCATGATCCCATCACTTTTGAAGAAAGGAGAAGCCAGGGATAAGCAGAGATGTGGCTCCTCCTTACCCTGCATCTTGTGATAAAGATGCAGTGTTTTTGTTTTGTTTTATTTTATTTTGTTTTGTTTTGTTTTTCGGGACAGGGTTTCTCTGTGTAGCTTTGGGGCCTATCCTGGAACACACTCTGTTGCTCAGGCTGGCCTCGAACTCACAGAGATCCACCTGCCTCTGCCTCCTGAGTGCTGAGATTAAAGGCATGTGCCACCACCGCCCAGCAAAGATGCAACTTGTATAAAGACACGGTTTTTCTGTTTTAAAGTTATATTTCAGATTTGTGTGTGTGTGTGTGTGTGTGTGTGTGTGTGTGTGTGTGTGTGCAAGCATGCCACAGCGAGCTTGTGGAGGATGAGATGACAACTCCTTTCTCTCCTTCTGTTACGTAGGTCCCTGGGACTGAACTCAGGTCATCATCAGGCTTGGCAGCAAGCCCCTTCACCTGATAAGCTATCTCACTGGTCCCAAACAAAACATTATAAATTAATATGGAAAATTAAATTTGAAGAGTGGCAAAGAAAAGAGGCAAATTTCTTATAGTTATACTTTGAAACTCTTTATATGCCCCTGTGCATTCTCTGGCCATTTTTCTCCCCCATGGAAGAGCTGACCCAGTGAAATGTGTCTCTTCAAATGTTATAGAAAATTGCTCAAGAGATGCTGTGAAGAGCGGGGGTCCATACATGGAAGAGAGCATGCTGGTCTTTCCAGATGTAAAGATTGGAGCTACAGAGGTTAAGAGCACTGGCTGTTCTTCCAGAGGTCCTGAGTTCAATTCCCAGCATCCACATGGTGGCTCGCAACCATCTATAATGAAATCTGGTACCCTCTTCTGGTGTGCAGGCAGAACATTGTATACATAATAAATAAATAAATCTTAAAAAAAAAAACAAAAAACGATTGGGAGCTAAACCAACTCAAGCAGGAATTGTCAAAAGCCTTCAGGTTCACTCTAAAGGGGAAAAGAGAATATACTTTTCAGGCTGGCTGGACCACAGACTCTCCCTTATTTGAGGAGCATCTCATGGATCTGGTGATTTGTAGAGAATCATACCCTGAGAATTGCAGACCCTGGAATGAATCTAGGAGGGACATCAGTCTCCAAGCTCCTTTGTCTTGGAGGATCTTGGAGGTTGAGAGTTACCAAGGAGGTTGTGGTTGACATTGTAAGGGTGTTGTGCATGCAGGGAGAATGTTCTTGCCAGCCAGCATCCTTATCTTCCACAGCACAGGGAACCATGCTCATCTCAACACAACATGTGTGCCTTTACAAACCAACGCCTAATTAGTTTATTATTCTGGCCTCTGGAATCAGGGTTAAATTCTCATCCAGCTGAGCATCTGGGAGGAGTCGAGGGATGTGGATGCCGTCTGTGGGTCAGAATAGATGTACATTGTTCTTCAACCCAGTAGAGATGATGGAGTTTTAGTCCTCTATTCTTTCTGGGGCCTGAGTTAGTTGGTGAAAGTCTTTTCTACTTTGAGGGCACTGGGGTTGGCCCATTTGCCTGCCCATCTAACTCCATGTTGAAGATTCCTGTCCCTTTCTTTACAAGTCTGCCTAACTGTGGGGGTACTTTCCAAATATGGCCCATTCTCTCAGGATACAAGCTTTCTAACCAGAATGTCCACATGAAAGTCTTAGTTCTTTCTGACTATTTTTGTTATGGCTGAGAAAGTTTTCTTTTTGCAATTGGAAAACTTACTGTCTAGAAAGCTGAGTGTAAGTACATATTGTATCTTTAGAAAGAATCCAGAGAAGCAGTAGTCCCAGAAAGCACTCAGGGCAGGGAACCAGAGGGCCTGGCTCTGCCTCTGATACTCAGACACCAGTTTTTGTCATCTATTGTTTACCTATTTACATTTTTATTTTATTTTTTAACTATGTGGAGTGTGTGTGTGTGTGTGTGTGTGTGTGTGAGAGAGAGAGAGAGAGAGAGAGAGAGAGAGAGAGAGAGAGAGAGAGAGAGAGAGAGAGAATCTGTGCACATTAATGCAGGTTCCCTGAGAGGCCAGAAGAGGACATCAGATTTCCAGAAGCTGAAGTCACAGGCAATTGTGAGCTATCTGACATGGGTGCTGGGAATTGAACCCCGGTCTTCTGCAAGAACAGTCCGTGTTCTCTCTCCATCCATGGACTTTCTTTTTAAATGGAAGTCATGGCCTTGTCTGACCCACAGCGTGCAGGTTCTAAACTGTTCCTCTTTCACCTATCCAGTAAAAAGGAGGAAGAAGTCAAACCTGATCAAGGTGCTCCCTATCCGTGTGAACCTGCAGTGTGCTCCTAGCTTGTCTCAGCTTTGGTCTCCACATTTATAAAATGGTGACAGTGAAAGGATCCAACTCACAGTCACAGGGAAGACCAAGAAGCAAATGTATGGTCCTTAGCTCACAAAAAGTCTCATCGCTGTGGAGTCTCCCTCTGTAACTGTCCATAATTTGCTTTAAGTCATGGTATTTTATCACAGCAATGAAAAGTAACTAATACAGATATTAATCCTGAATAGGTCCCCCAAGTGGTGGCCAGTGCCATGGCTTCTGACATAGCTGGTACTGTAGTGTTGTTGTGTGTACAGATCAGAGGACAGCCTCAGGTGTGTCCTCGCCTTTCACTTTGTTTGAGGCACGTCTCTCTGTTCCTCTCTTTGGTGTGTTCCCAGGCTAGCTGATCCTCAAGCTTCAAGGGATTTTCTTGTCTTTACCTCTCATCTGGAGACAGAAACCCTGGAGACAGGGCTTAGTTTTCTGTGGTTTCTGGGGATTAGAACTCAGGCCCTCACACTTGAGTGGCAAGGGCTTTAAACACAGAGTCATCTATCTCCCCAGCCCCTGGGACGTCTTGTTTGAAACTTTAAAGAAAGTGATAAATATGTAAGACCCTTGAGAAGAGTGAAAACATCGCGAAGCGATGCAGGCTGAGTTTTCCCTCTTTCTTTTTATTGCCCTCAGCAAGTCATAAAAGTCACTTCATCATTTTAGGTTCCACGTTGCATCCAGTTAAGGGTTTGTCACAGGGCTGTGACTCAATTTGTAACTTTTGGAACTTCCAAATAATATTTCTTAGGAATCACACCTCTTTTTTCCTAATCCTCTCACCCCAAACTTACTTTCCCCTTTTTCTACACTCACGAGTACAAGAAAAAAAAGTTTTATTCTTTCCTTTGCTTGGGCTTAAATATCTTAATCTTTTACCAAGCATTGTTTTAGTGTGAGTATCAGAGGAATAAGCAGTGCTGGCAGATATTGTAGTGTTATATTCTTTTGGGGAGGACGTTGGGACATTGTCTCACGTAGGACAGACTGGCCTAGAACTTGATAGGGAAATGAGAACCTCCTTAAATTCTGATCTTCCTACTTCTGCCTCCCAAGGGCTGGGATTACAGGTGGGTACCACCCTGCCTTTATGTGGTGCTGAAGACTGTGCGTAGTACTTTGTGCATACTGAGTCATCACTCTACCAACTATGCTCTATATCCAGGTGGCCAAGAGTCTTGAAGGAATGCCACAAGATAATGTGACATGCAAGGATTGCAGCATTTAGTAATGTCTCAAAAGGCCAATGAGAGCTCAGTGGGTGTGTTGGGGCAGGGGCATGCTTGAACGCTTGAAGCAAGCAGAGTTTTAGTTAAGAATAGACTAGGTTTGGAGGAGCAAGTGAAGAGAAAGGCCCCCTGTGAGCAGGCGTGTAGAGACTGGGGAGGCAGCTATCAGCTCAAAGTGGCTGCCATGCAGTGCTGTAGATCTGTGTTGGGCAGAAGGGGGCTGGGCTCCATGGAACAAGGTAATGGAGAGCATGGATGTTTAAGTGATACTTCTCAGGCAGCAGAGAGACTTTCATCTGTACATCTGTACATGTACATCTGTAGCATGGCATCTCACTCCCTCACTGGATGGTAAGAGGTTGGAGGTGGGACTCTGGCCAGAGGCTGTAGACAGGATAAGCGAGGTATAGAGACATCATTATGAATGTTCAAGGAGGGAAGAAGGAAGGCAAGATAGTTCCAGAATGTTTGGCTTAGTGGCTAGTAATAGAGGGGCATGCCTTACATTCCAATTAGCCCCACTGTTCTACCTTTCTCAGTGTTTCCTGTCTTTCCTATTATAACGTACCTACCCAGAGCAATAGTACACACACACATACACACACACACACACACAAACTCACTATAAAATGACCAGTCTTTGAAAAGTCATTGAAAATAAGCAAAACCAACTGAAGTTTTGCAAATTCCCCCTCGCCCACATTTGATTGTGATTAGCAGAGGCATAGCAACTATCCCTCCTGCCTGTCCTAAGTGTAGCCTCTCCCTGCTGGTTATTGCCAGGAAGTGCGTTCATGATTATGTTCATGGATCCAATCACTTGAACCCACTGACTCTTAGCTTTCCTTTTGAGTTCACACTTAAACCAACAATATCCTGCATTTCCATTTGTGGCCACGCTTTGCTGTTTAAATAGTGCTTTCGTTAGTGTTTTCTCATTTGAACTTTTATTGAAAAATCCTGTGAAGCAAGCCTGAGCTAAGGCCATTGTTGTGTTCATTTACACAGTCATGAAGGGTGCTTTCTTACTCAGCAGAAAAAGCAACACTCTGATTATTTGACATGAATATATTAAACACTATTATGGAGATGAAGAAATTTAACACATGCATCTTTTCTTTCTCTGTGTATGTATGTGTAGTGTAGGAATAATGCGTATAGTAGATCCCCCATCTGCTGTAAGTTCAGAATTATCAAAATAGTACAGACTGCAAGGGACATGGGATAAGAATTAAGAACATAGACTCTGGGGCTATGTGATGCTCACTTTTAAAACCCAACCAGCATGCTATGCAGAAGCCAAAACACCATGCAGTAGACACTTGTAGGTACTCTGGTCTGCACTCCAGTTAAAGACTCGGTGGGTAGCCAATACCACTCACAAGGCAGACATATGAATGCAGGAACAATCTATATGTCTTCAGACAGTTTCAGTAGAGCAAAAATGAAATGTCCTGCCTAACCCTGCCTGAATCTAGGATTCATGCCCCAAATAAATATAATCTTAAATTTGAAGTAGTTCTGTGGAGGTGGAACTCAACACCCACATGATCTTCTAACCTTCCAATCTATTAACAGCGACTGAGTCCCGTAGGAGATGGTGTTATTTGTAGAAAGGAGTTGAGTAGGCTGAACTGATGAGAGAATGCCTGACGAAAATAGTTCAAGAATATAAGTAAAATATGAAAGAGAGTTTAGGAGCAAAGCAAAGGACACAGTGAAGAGCAGATCCATGGCTTTGCCATACCTTCTTCCCTCTCCTACATGGCTGAGGGACTTGTCCACTCTCCTGGAGAAGGAGTTAGGTTGAGCACATGCCAGGTCTTGTCAAGAAAGTGGAAGACAATATATTGCGTGTTTCTCCTCTCAGGAGCTTAATCCACCATCATCTGTCTGTCTGTCTGTCTATTTATCTTCATTCATCAGCCCTCTTCCTACTTAGGACCTTAAAGCAGAGGGAGATTGGCTGTGGGGAAGAGGAGACAGTGGGCGGTAAAGTACAATGATGTATTATGAAACTGTAATAATGAAACCCACTGTTGGGTATGCTAACTAAAATTTTGAATTAGAAAATTTAAAATTTACTTTCATGTGTATGTGTGTGTGTGTCTGCTTGTCTATATATGTACCATGTGCATGTTGGTAGCCAGGGAAATGAAAAGAGGATAGTAGATCCTCTGGGATTGGAGTTCTAGGTGTTGTGAACTTGCCTGATTCAGGTGCTGGGAACTGAACACAGATCTCCTGCAAGAGCAGCAAGTGTTCTTCACCATTGAGCCATCTTTCTAGCCTCTTAGGTTTCTCTCTTGTTGGTTTTTGTTTTTAAAGAATGAGGAAGTGACCTTGTGAATTCATGAGATCTGCAGAGAAGTGTTGGAAACAGAACATTAAGGACAGATATTGGCATATGCTTGGAAGCTGGTGTGGAAACCTTAAAGTTTGTTTTCTAGGTACTGTAGGGTCCGAGGAAATGCTGAAGGAGACCTCAGACTCAAATAGTATGTAAGAGCAAAGAGTGTTTATTTACTATACCTGAGAGGAGCCTGTAGGCTCTTTTTAAGAACAGCTAATGGGAGTTTCAGGGACACTGAGGTCATCTCAAACTAATTGGTTAAGCAAGCATCAGTTACATTAGTATACTTTTAATTGGCTGAGGTTTTATCTTTGGGTATATTTGCACAAGCTTGGGCAAGTCCAGAAGTGATCCAGAAGAGGGACTCTAGGACTTGTCCTTGAGATATCGTGCAGCTGGCTGCAGGCCTTGTTGGTGTTCTCTCCCTTGGCCTTGATGTAGTTTGTTGATAAATGGCCCTTTGCTGGGAGAGACACCTGTTTGCCCCTCTCAGAGAACTGAAACCTAAATTCAGTTGTAAAAGTGGGAGAGTTTAACCCCTTCAGCACAGAAACTATGACCAACACAGACCTGATTGTAAACTGCACACAGTATAATTGAATGTTAGAGAATTGAATTTCAGGCTAGGTTTGGTGTAAAGAATCCAAGTAGGTAATGTAATCCAATAGGGTTTCCTAATCAACTAGAGAAAAAAACCACAAAAAACAAAAAACAAACAAGGTAAATACAAGCAACAGCTCCTTTCTGGTCCTGAGAATAGGAAAGGTGTTGTTCTTACACGTCAGACAACCTACACCACCACACAGGACCATGCTCTTCTTTTTGGAGGTTAAAATAACACACTGATTATGTACTGTACTCTTCATTGTTTTTCTGGCTACAACAAAAAATACCTAACAAGACCCAATGCTGAGGCTAGGCAGATGGCTCAGTGGTGAGACCCAATGCTGAGGCTAGGCAGATGGCTCAGTGGTGAGACCCAATGCTGAGGCTAGCAAGATGGCTCAGTGGTGAGACCCAATGCTGAGGCTAGGCAGATGGCTCAGTGGTGAGACCCAGTGCTGAGGCTGGGCAGATGGCTCAGTGGTGAGAGTGCTTGTGGGAAAGCAGGAAGACTTCAGTTCAAAATCCCAGCGGCCATGTTAAAAAGCAGAGAATGGCCACGCATGCCCGGAACCCTAGTGTTGAGGAGCAGAGACAAGCAGACCTCAAGAGCTTGCTAGCCAGCTTAGCGGCAATGATGAGCTCAGGTTCAGTGTGGGAGACATTGTCTCAAAAGAGTAAGGTAAAAAGGAATAGAGCAAGATGCTAGACACGTGTCCTCCTCTGGTGTCCTCATAGACATATACAAGAGTGTGCACCTGCACACACATGCATATGATTGCACACACATGCACACACACCACACACACACACAAACAAACAAAGAAAAAACTGCAATCCTATGGATCTGTGCTGCAGTCTTCTGGGTGGTGGCTCTGATGAGGGTCATAGAAGCCCCTAATGGCTCAGCTTTCCTCCTGCCCCCACCCCCGGCCTACAGTGTGATTTATACCTACCTCAAACACCTCCCACCCCCAAGGTCATTTCAGCATCTAGGATAGAAAGGGAGCTGTTTACCAGAGTGAAATCAGGCAGGTCAAAGGCCTCTCTGGGGACAAGGCAGTTCAAGCTTTTCTGTTCCCTCTGGCCCCCACACTAGGGGTTCTGCAGCAGAGTCATGACCAGGGGAAGACCCTTGTTTGGAGAGTTAGCAGCCATTTCTGCCCTGGCGGTTTAGAGTAGCTCATATCAGATGACTGTAGTATCCAGTCCCACTTTCTGAGAACATGACTCAGTGCTACATACTCAGTATTTAATTGGCTTCAGATTACAAAGGGAAAATGAAGACAGGCGTTTAATTCTGACAGTCTTGAGGATAGGGACTCTAGGGAGAAAATAGTTGATAGGCTATAAAATAGAGCCAGGGTGATCTAAACTGGAAAAGAGCCCACTGTGATTACAGCTTGATCTACCACTTAATGTAGAGTATGGCGCCAAGGCCATGGACCAAGTCAAAGGCTTCCACATGACGTGTGTATCAAGGGCTTCCCTCCAGAAGCCAGGCTCTTCTGCATCTCCAAAGTCTAGCATTTAACAAATAAGATGGGTGGGCATATCCTTGAACTGGGGACAGTGAGACATCTAAAGGTCACCTGTGTATCACCTATCTTTGGCCTTTGGGGAGGTGGTAAGCTGAAATCACTCTGTATATCTTAAATGTCTCATATACAAATTATATTTCTCCAGGGGGCCTCCTAGGACAACCTTGTAGAGGTTACATAGAATCAATTCATAACTATCAAGAATATTTGAGGACAAATTTTACACTTCCAAATCGGAATCTACATTTTTTCATCCCTTTGAGAGGAGGAATCTAGACCATGGTGTGAACTTACATGATTTATAAGGTGTAGGCAAGACATTCACATTGCACACCCCTAGTAAGATTCATCTGCACCCTAGATGTAGCTATGGAGACAGCCAGAGCATTATAATTTGTATTGTTTCATATCTAAGGAAGCTGAATCCCTCACTTTACTTAAAACATGCACACCATGGATGCATGTTGCATTAGACGGTGGTCAACCTCGATTCCTTCATTTTTATGAGTTGTTTTGTCCTTTCTTTCTAGGTCCTTGGATGTGGCTCTGTTGCCCAAGCAGTTCTCAGTCGAGGACATCTTGGTGGAATTGTCACTATCAATGTTGGATTTGCCATGGCAGTTGTGATGGCTATTTACGTCACTGGAGGTGTCTCTGGTATGCAGTAGAAGTCATTATTACAACTATTAAGGCAACAGTCCCAATGTGCTAGCAGGGTTGGCTGCTTTACACATATTACTTATTATGTCTCTACAATCCTGCAAGAGTATGTATTGATATCTTTTTATGGATGATAACATTTAAATACCAACAAATGGTAAGTGGCTTATGTAAAAGTGGCTTATGTTAGGACCAGATGGAGTTAGCCTCACACCTGAGCCCTCCCTGACTGCTGCAGCGTGTCTTCCAGGAACCAGTACTTATTTTATGAATCTCATGCTTGGAAGCATTTTCCAGAGAAGGTTGTAAACAGCTCAGCAAAGGCCACACCAGCAGAGGCAAGTCCCTGGATCTTTATCAGCTACAATCAGAGAAGCTGGGTCCTATGCAATGTCAAAGCCATCTTTACCACAGGAGTGCCTGAGCTAGAAAAAAACATTAACCTAGTTCCTCCCTGGTGGCCACGCTGACGATGGCCATTTACAGGGCTCTGCAAAGCAAAATGATAGGATGCTACTGAATACAGTGTGGAAACGTAGGGAGAGACCCAGGGCAACCTGTACATGCTAGACATGAATAAAATGTTATCCCAATTTGTAGCCACAGACTGGTGAAGTCATTGGCCTTTCACTTTTAAACATAAAGAATCAATTTGCTATAAAGAAAGGAGTTTTAGCATCCTGCTCCATTGTGAATATGCCATTCAACCAATCAGAGCTTATTGTAATACACATCTAATTATTTTTTTAAAGAGTTATTTATTTATTTATTATGTATACAGAAGAGGGCACCAGATCTCATTACAGATGGTTGTGAGCCACCATGAATTGAACTCGGGACCTCTGGAAGAACAGTCAGTGCTCTTAACCTCTGAGCCATCTCTCCAGCCCACATCTAATTATTATACATACATACTTATGTAATGTGCATGTACTCAAAGCTGCCTGGTAGTAACTATTTTTTAACATTACATTTGTGTCCACGCGCACGCGCACGCACACGCATGCACACACACATGCACACACACATGCACATATGTTATAGGATGCAATGCATGTGAAGGATGTAAGTTCTCTCCCTTTATCGTTGGGTCTTGGGGACTGCATTCAGGTTGTTAGGTTTGTGGCAAATGCCTTTCTTTACCTTACCCTCTCAGGCATCTCAGTGGTTCCTGTTGGTAACTATTTTTTGATGTAGCATTTTGTAAATGAATTAATTGAAAAAGCAGAATAGCCTTGCTCAATGACAGGAGAATTGTAAGGTATCTAATCACAGAACTGGGTGAGGGTGGTAGGGAGTTTACCTAGAACAGAATCTTTGAAGGGTTCACTTAGCTCACCCAAGACCCACGTCTTGGGTCTGTTGGACTCCAGCTGTTCCCCGAGGGCGTTCTTTATGTGAATAATATGGTCATCAAAGCAACCTTCGCAGAGCCGATATTTGAGGGCAGGACTCTCTGACCCTGGTGCCCATGTTCTTTCCACTACACTGCTCTGGCCTTGGCCTTACGGTAAGCCATGCAGGTCTGTAGGGAGGAAGTTCTATAGCCCTCTGGACTCCAGCCATTGCTCCCCCTCCCTTTCTGAACCCTCTGTCTCCCCTTAGCCCCTTCTCCTCATTCACTTTCAAAGCTTCCTCCCAGGTCTACCCTCTCTGACTCCCAAGCCACTGTCCCTAGACTTCTGTTGTGTGCATCATCTAAACAAAGCCCCTGGATCCTTTCATCAGCTTGCTCATCTAAAACGCCTACAACATGGCTGATATCATGTGAGATCCGAGGCTAATTAGGCTTCCAGGGCGCTTGCCAGAGACTGCAAGATGTAACCCTACCTGCCACAGTTTTTAATCTTAGAAGAGAGCTTGTTCTAGAAGCCTTACTCGGTAAGGCATTCCTGAGGGATAGTTTTGATCAGAGGCGACTTTTTTATGGCCCCTTTGTCCTTTCACAGTGCCTCCAGGCTGGCTGTCTTAGATCTAGATTCTGCCCTGTCACAGGGGATTAGCCCTGTTTTTGTTTTTGTTTTTGTTTTTTTTTTAATTATATCTAGTACCTTCACTCCTCGACCCCTCTTCTCTAGGCTCAGACCCCCCTCCCCTTTAAAGTCTACAAATGTAATTTGTTCTGTGGGCTGCTGTTGGATGCTCTGTGCCTGCATCCCTGGCCAGGCCTGTATTAAGTAAAGGACTCTTCATGCAGCCATGGGGAGCAGAGGAACAGATGCAGTCTGGCTCCAGGAATTTCCCATCAGTCCCTGCGCCAGTCCAAATTCATGTTTCCAACGTTTGTTCCTACTAATCTGGCTTCGGGAGCCCATAAAAGCAAGACCCCCCAGTTGAAACACTCATAAGGATCTGGGAGATCACCCGTGCTTTGACATACTGGAATTTCCTAGCTCATAGTCAGTGGAGTTGAACAGCTTTTGACTGCTAATCTTTGTGAAAATGAACTCGATGCCCCCTTCCACGTGAAATGCCAGGTTCACCTTATGCCCGGCCACCGTGCAAGCTCAGATGTGCACATGTATACACACACTTCATTTTCAAGGCAGATACATCTTGCTTTGAGATATAATTTTAATTATGTGTATTTGTGGGGGTGGGAGGGAGTTCGTGCAGGTGAATGCAGAGTCCAGAAGAGGGTATCGGATCTGCAAGAGCTGGAGTCGCAGATGGTTTTGAGCTACCTGGTGTGGGTGGTGCTGGGAACCCAACTCGAGTCCTAACCACTGAAACACCTCTCCATCCCCAAGGCAGAGAACTCTTACAAACATGCTGAAGGAGGTCCAGAAGGTCTTTCATTCAGAGAAAGCTGGACTGGAATTTTGGTTCTAGCACTCGCTGACCATGTTGCTTGAGAAATCTCCACCTGTTTCTCAATTTTCTCACAGTCAACTAGAGCAGAATCCATTCCATTAGGTTCTTAAGTCCAAACAATCCCACAGTGATGCGAGCTGGCCAATCACTCAGTAAATGCTGCAATCGCGTCCCAAGCCGCTGAACACAGAGCAAACCCATATGTATAGCTGAGAATCAGGAAGCTGATTTCACTACCTACGGTTGGGCTGGATCGAGGGAGTTGTTGCCACATTTCTGTGTGAGATAACACATTGTTTACGCAGAGGGACCTAGAAGATTCCATCCAGACATGGCAATCACCTTCAACAAAACCTTTCTGCCTCAGGGAAAGGCCCCAGAACAGCGTCCCTTCCCAGTGTGAAGAATGGCTTTACAGCCTGTGGGCATGTGCTGAAGAAGTGTTAGCTATGGTCTTAAGCCTCAGTTGCCTTAAAAATATATTTACGTAATAGTTTTCATCAATCTACTTGTGGTACTCCTTAAGTGGTGGCTAAAATTCTACCTTAAAAATTGAGCTTCGTACTCACACCAAGTTTGTAATGCCTGGGTCCCTTTTCATACAGATAAACACTCTAAACTGTGTTTAATTGTGCCATGGATTATTAGTTTTCCCTCTGCCAACACTCACTCGTCTGTGTTTCTATTTCCCTCTCCTGACCTCTACTCTCTGACCTCTCCCCCTGACAGTCTCCTCTTCCTCACAGGAGGCCACATCAACCCAGCTGTGTCCTTTGCAATGTGTGTCTTTGGAAGGATGGAATGGTTCAAGTTACCATTTTATGTGGGAGCCCAGTTTTTAGGAGCCTTTGTGGGGGCTGCAGCTGTCTTTGGTGTTTACTATGGTGAGTATTGACCTGGAGTCCAAAGATTTGGAGGGCTAGAGGGGCCTCCTATGGAAGCTTAAATTTCAAGGTAGGAAACAGTGAGACTGAGCCAGAACAGGAAGCATGTGTCAGTGAGGCCTGTGTTATAAACTGGGCCAATTTATAAAGCCTTTTAATAACATCTATGAATTAGTTTTTTAATCTAAAGATGTTTATCTGTGTGGGGTTTGGGAGTTGTTGTTGTTGTTTGTTTGTTGATTTTTTTCTGTATACATGTATGGGCACCACCTGTGTGTCTGATTATCACAGAGACAAGAAGAAGGTATCAGATTCTCTGGAACTGGAGTTACAGAGCACAGTGAGGCACCATGTGGGTTCTGGGACTCAAACTTGGGTCCTCTCTGGAAGAACAGCTATAGATCTTAACTGATGAGCCACCTCTCTAGACCCCCAAATATGAGTCTTAAAATGGGAGGGTACAACTTTTGAGAGTCTAATTTCGGGTCCACCCCGCACTACAATGTGAATGTAGACGAAATGCCAATGGGCTCTCTGCTGCTTTCTCTGACTTGACTACAGAAGAGGTCATGTCTGATCATGAAAGCTGTGGCCCAGGTAATATTGAGAGTATGAATCTGGGAACATGCCATTAAGGAAGAAGCACAGTTGAGAAACAGGTTGGGTGGGAGTCTCTGCCCCTTCTAGAGAACATTAGATGCTCAGGAGCTGTCTGCAGGAAAATGTGGTCCTGGCCATCACAGACCTAGGGCTGAGCTAAGACTGTGACAGTCTTAGTTCTGTGATTTAAATAAATTGTCTGGGAATGAAGCATGGCAATGCACTCCCATAATCCTATGAGGAAGGATGGATAATTGGGAATTCAAAGTCATTCTCAGCTACGAAGCAAATTCAAGGCCAGTCTGGGTGACTTGAAACCTTGTCTCAGAAGAAATAATAAATAAGTAAATAAATAAGTCATCAGACATTGTAGGGCCAAGTTTTCTTCTGGAAAACAAGGGATTCCCAAAGTCCTTAAGGCTAAGGAATCATAGATTCTGTGGCACCAACTGTTAAAATAGTTCTTTGCATACAATCCAAGATGAGTCTCAGAGCATTCTGGGTGGCAAACTGAACACATGGATCATTCAAATCCTAGGTAAACATGTTATACAAAGAGGCCTCTCCCCACAGTCTCTCTCTGAGAATTAAATGTCTAAGGAAGATTTGAGGTCCGACCAGAAACTCAGGATTCCAGCAGCAAAGCATAGGGTAGGTGTTGCCCATATCGGTGGCAGCCAGTTTCCCGGCCCTGAGGGCTCCCCAGGTCATCCACAGCATCTTCATTATCCAGGTACACCTTCAAGTTCTGAAGTAAAATTTTAGGGACACTATATGAGAGTGTTCTAGGAGCTATGACTTCCACTTAGTTAAAGCCATGCTTCGATTTTTAGATCCATCTTGAAAATTCCAAGAATTCCACCCACACCCCCAAAGAAGGTTGGTCCCACTGACTAAGAATTGGGTCCAAGTTTAGAGCTGTTCTATTTTGACTTCTGTGGCTGTGATAAAAACACTCTGACCAAAAGTAATTTAGAAGAGGAGAGAGTGTATTTCAGCTTCCAGGTCATGGTCTATCATGGAAGGAAGTCAAAGCTTCAGGAACTCAAACAGGACCTTGAGGCAGACAACATGGAGGAACGGTGCTGGCTTACAAGCTCAGGTACATACAGCTTTCTTACACAGTCTAGAACCACCTCCTTGAAGAGTGGCTCCACCCACTGTGGGATGGGCCCATCTTCATCAATTAAGAAGCAAGACAACCCCTCATATACATATCCACAGGCCAACCTAATCAGGGCAGTCTCCTAGTTGAGAGTCCCTTCTCAGGTTACCCTGGGCTATGCCACAGTTTAATTAAAGCCAACTAGAACAGCCTCTCTCAGCCCTTTCCAGAAGACACTAATGTCCCTGAACTCTGTCTTCCATAGATGGACTCATGGCCTTTGCTGATGGACAATTGCTCATCGTGGGAGAAAATGCAACAGCGTTCATTTTTGCAACATACCCAGCTCCATTCATATCCCTGCCAAATGCCTTTGTAGACCAAGTAAGTGGAGAATCAACAAGGACCTGCTTTTGGTGGAAAGACATGATAGAAAGTGGGGACGGGAATGGGGTGCGTATTGGAACATTGTATGCCTGTCAAAAGGAAGGATTGCATTTCCAAGTCAGAGGTCCTTCTATGATCTGAGCTTTCTTGACAATGATTTGCCCTTAAAAATGCCAATGCCACCAGAAGAGTTCTCAGCATCCTTTTCAATACACGTAGTTGCTTCATATTAGTTGAGACCAAGACAAAGAGTGTCTGTATGGAGCAGAGGCAAATGAGGCCCATTTCACTTCTAGTGTCTCTTTTATGCTAAGGGTG
This sequence comes from Onychomys torridus, assembly GCF_903995425.1. Classification (NCBI taxonomy): domain Eukaryota; kingdom Metazoa; phylum Chordata; class Mammalia; order Rodentia; family Cricetidae; genus Onychomys; species Onychomys torridus. Next base: position 64,732,252 of record NC_050449.1, on the reverse strand, counting down.
ATAGCTACAAGAGATGGCATCTCTATCTACCTCCAAGGACTGTGAAAGCCTGGGGTGTCGTGAATCTGCCCTATCCCTCCATGAGGCCTAGGTTTATCTGACTCTCCAGGGAGATAAATATCTCAACTAGATTGATATTTGAAGTAGCTTCTGCTGGACGTGGTGGTACATATTTATAATCCCAGCATTTGAGAGACAGAGGCATCACAAGTGTGGGGCCAGACTGGTCTACATAGGAAGTTCTGGGTCAGCCAGGGCTGCCCAGTGAGACCCTATCATAAAGGACCACAGCTGTATTGGTTGGTTTATGAAAAGATCCCCATGTCCTCACCATTTTCTTTTCTGCTTTGATTACAAGGTAAAGCAGAACACAAATGTTTATTGAAGCTCCCTGGGTGCTCAGCACCATGTCTGGAGCTTGAAGAACTTGTAATTGAATGTGAACTGCAAAATTCCAAGATCCAAAGTCCGAGTTCTCAAACTGAAATAATGTTCTGGTCCCCAGTGCTGTGAGTGGCTTCAGGGAATTGCAGGAATTCTCTTAAGTTTCTAATTGTAAGAGCACTGGCCGCTCTTAACAGAGGACCTACATGATTGCTCATAACTATCTGCAACTCCAGGTTCATACTATTCTGGACTCCACAAGCACTGCATGCATGTAGCACACATACATTTATGCAAACACACATACACATAAAATAAAATAAATATATCATTACTTTTTTTTTTGCTTGTACCATGTAGGTAAATATTAGCCTTTGTCAAGTTCATTGTAAAAGCTTAAAAAAATAACATGAGAAAAATGTGTTGTGGGCAGTGTCTGTGGAGAAATGTAGAATGTAGTTGGACAGAATGACCACAGAAGAACAAGTGACAGCCGAATGTCATGAGCATGCCTGTAATCCCAGCATGTCCTCTCCTAATTTTTTTAAAAAGAACATTCTGAACAATTAGTAATAAAGGAGGCTATAGCATCATATTAGTAACTTGCAGAAGGGAACCTACAAGTCCTAGGACTGGAGGAAGAATTTTAGTGAGTAAGACACAGAGCACTGAAGCCGCCTGAAGAAGGGATGTTGTTGCCGTGTGTGATAATGTGTATGTGGTAAGCAAGTGAAGTCATTGAGTTTTAGATCTGTTTCCAGGTGTCCCACATCCAGGGGCATGCTTCTGTGAAGGGAAGCCAAAGGTCCTCTATCTCACGCAGACAGTGAGTGGAAGTCAGGGACCCTGGGTCTGGATAAGGTTTGGGGATAGCGTGTGTGGGAAAGACACAAGAGAGTTCTTCCAGGAGCTCAAGGGCCATCAAGTGGAACAACAGAACAGATAAGCACAGTCTCTTATCCTCCAAAGAAACTGGATGGGAGCACAAGTACATAACAGGTGATAAAATTGTTTCTTGAGGTCTGATTCTGTATTTGTTATTCTTGACTTATTTTTGACTGGTGCCTGCCAGTGGCTACATCAGAGGAGCAGCAGGGGGCAATTGAAGTCCAAGTGTCAGCCCACCAGGAGGAAACTCTCTGATGGGTCAGTCTTGGATAGGCAAGGCCCTGAGACTACAGACCCCAGAATGTCTTTTGGTTCTGCTGTATCTTTACATGTTTGCTGCTGCCATCTTTCTCTGGTATCTGGCAAGGTGTGAATGGGTGTGGGGAGATCCCCACTGCCTGTGATGTAGTGTATTTATCTCATGAAAACATCACATTCTATTGGGCATTTTTACCTGTGGATTTTTATGAAGATGATTTCTTCCTAAGCTGTACTGTCTAATTGATGACAATAATGTTAGTTTAAATAGAGTTTGGATGATTAGAAATATAAACAAGGAAGTGTCATACTGCTACAACACAAGAGTTTCTATTGAGGAGTCATATAGACAGTGGCTTAGGGTAATAATTAAGAAAAACAATTGAGTCCCAGTTACCCCAGCTAGCTTAAATTCTTATAACCTTAATGTTGGGAGATGTGTTCACAGGTTTTGGAGTGCATCACACACAGCTGAAACAGAACTTTGAAAATAACTTAAAGTTAGACTAAGATTTTTTTTTTATCAAATAGGTTTCAGGTTAAATACTCAAGAAGATAATCTAAAGTTTTAGAAAGGCACATACCTGAATGTGGAACTCTTTAAGGTCAGGGAACAAAAACAAAGCAGCCCAATTATTACTAGCTGACACACTTTTCTTGCTATGACTGGTTGATGACCAAAGGTGATGATTAATTCCTTGTGCCCATTTTTGTCCTCAATCTCCTAATATTAAAAAAAAAAAACTATTGATGAGTGGGTATGCACTCCAAAGATTTAAAGTAGAGCTGACTGATTTTTTTCATATATAAAAGTTTAGGTTTGTGATTCCTTTAAGATTCCTTATAAGATTACCTTTCAAGAGAAGTAAAAAAGTAATTAGTCCTTTCTTTGTAAGAGCAAAACTGCAGCTAGCCAGTAAAAGACCTGACTGAGAAAATATTATGCTTGCCCACACAGTTAATCTATAGAAGTTGCTTGGGTATGAGTGTATGTGGGTGCTTGGAATAATTTGGTTTTCACCTGTAATACATAAAAGGTTTAATCATGTAAGGAAGATTAAAAAAAAAAACCAACCTGGTTTTACCTATATTCATTGTAATCATTTCATTTGAAAACCAAAATGTAACCACATTATAATTTTTATTTTGCCTAAAAGAAGGTATATAAGATGTAAGGGAAAGAATAGAGATAGAATTAAAATGGGCTGGAAGGAAAATATCAAGAATGACAGAGTTAAAATGAGTTAGAAGGGAAACATCAGGAATGAGAGAGTTAGAGGGAAAACATCAAGAATGAGAGAGGGAGAGCTGTAGAATAGCAGATAAGAATCCTCCAGGCAGGCAGCTACCACCCCCAGCACCCATTGGACTCTGTAACCTATAAGACCCACTCCACCACCCAAACCGACCAAATCGATCATCCTCCCCCTGGCCAACCATCCCCCACAAAATCAGCCCCTAGAGGTACAATCACCACCTGCACCATTTGGAGGAAGAAATGAGTGACTGGTCTCCCAGCTGAACTGCTGCAGTCTGTAGGGCCTAGGGCCTTAGAATACATCCTGTGCCCTGCCCCTCTCATCTCAGTTCCAACAGCCAGCAAGCAGGTAAGAGTCCTCCAGGCAGGCTGCTCCATCTATGCTGCCACCCACTGGACCCTGTAACCTGCAAGACCCACTTTACCACCCAGGCCCACCGAGGCCATCATTCTCCCCCTGGCCAACCATCCTCAGCAAAGTCAGCAGCCCCTGGAGGCAAAAGAACCACCTGCACCCAAGGAAGAAGATCAGCCTCCCTGTGAACAGTCCTCTCCAGCAACATCAGCAAATCCTATAGAGGCACAAGCCCCACCCACACCAGAGGGAAGAACAAGCACAGGCAAAATCTATACTAATTGGAAGAACAGACTCCAAAGTACAGGCACAACCCACACCAGGTAGAAAAACAGACCCTATGGGCACAAGTAAAGCTCACACCAGCCAGAAGAACTCATTGATAGAATAGATCTAGGCACTCAAACCCCCTCAAACCTCAACTGAGACAACGCTACTCGACCTGACAACCAGCCAATCACCAGAACCCTTGGATATTCAGGGTAAAAGACAATAAAGAAAACAGACGATAGAGGAACAAAAGACCCATCCAACAAAGACATAACGAGAAGCAAAACCTGCATCTACAGTTATCCCAAACCCAGATGGGTAAATAGCAGTGAAAGAATACATTCAACAGTGTAAAGAGCAATATGGTACCACCAGAACCTAATAATTCTACAACAGCAAGACTAGAACATCCCAATGCAGATGAAAAAGAAAATGACCTTAAAAATAGCTTTAGGAAGATTACAGAGGCCCTTAAAGAGGAAATGAAAAATTCCCTTAAAAAAATCGAGGAAAAGACAAATAAAAATTGGAAGAAATCAGTAAATCCCTTAAAGAAAGCCAAGGGTGGGGGGAACAATCAAACTGGTGAAGGAAATAGTTCAAGACTTGAAAATTAAAATAGAGGCAAAGAAAACACAAACCGAGTGAATGTTGAAAATGGAAAATCTGGGTAAATGAACAAAAAGTACAGATATAAGCATAACCAACAGAATACAAGAGATGGAAGAGAGAATTTCAGACATTGAAGATACGATAGAGAAAATAGATTCATTGGTCAAAGAAAACGTTAACTCCAACAAATTCTTAACACAAAACAACCAGAAAATCTGGGAAACCATGAAAAGACCAAACCTAAGAATAAATAATAGGGATGGAAGAAGAAGAAGAATTCCAGCTCAAAGGCACAAAAAATATATTCAACAAAATCATAGAAGAAAACTTTCCCAACTTAAAGAAAGACTGTGAAGATACATGAAGCTTGCAGAACACCAAATAGACTGGACCAAAAAACAAAGTCCCTTTGCCACGTAATAAATAATTAAAGACACAAACATATAGAATAAAGAAAGAATATTAAGAACTGCAAATGAAAAATGCCAAGTAACATATAAAGGCAGAACTATCAGCATTACACCCAACTTTCCAGTGGAGATTCTGAAAGTCAGAAGGTCCTGGACAGACATTTTGAAGACACTAAGAGACCATGAATGCCAGCCCAGACTACTGTATGCAGCAAAACTTTCAATCACCATAGACATAGAAAACAAAATATTCTAAGACAGAACTAGATTTAAACAATACCTATCCACAAATCCAGCCCTACAGAAAGTGCTAGAAAGAAAACTCCAACCCGAGAAAGTTAAATGCACCCACAAAAACACAGGCATAGATAATCTCACACCAGCAAATCCCAAAGAAGGGAAACAAACACAATACCACCATCACCAACAAAACCAAAAAATAACAGGAATGAAGAATCATTGGTCATTAATATCCCTTCATATCAATGATCTCAATTCGCCTATAAAAAGACACAAGCTAACAGAATGGATATGAAAACAGGATCTATCCTTCTGCTGCATACAAGAAACACACCTCCACTTCAAAGACAGACATTACCTCAGGGTAAAGGTTGAGAAAAGATTTTCCAATTAAGTGAACCTAAGAAAGAAGCAGGTGTAGCTATGCTAATCTCTAACAAAATAGACTTCAAACTAAAATCAATCAGAGATGGAGAAGTCAGCTGGGCGGTGGTGGCATACGCCTTTAATCCCAGCACTCGGGAGGCAGAGGCAGGCAGATCTTTGTGAGTTTGAGGCCAGCCTGGGCTACCAAGTGAGTCCCAGGAAAGGTGCAAAGCTACACAGAGAAACCCTGTCTCGAAAAAAACCAAAAAAAAAAAAAAGAGAGAGAGAGAGAGAGAGAGAGAGAGAGAGAGAGAGAGATGGAGAAGTCCACTTTACACTCATCACAGGAAAAATCCATCAAGATGAGTCTCAATTCTGAACATTTATGCCCCAAATATAAGGATGTTCACATTTGTAAAAGAAACATTACTAAAGGTTAAATCACACATCAAAGTCCACACACTAATAGTGGGAGACTTCAACATCCTACTCTCATCAATGGACAGAAACTCAACAGAGAAATAAAGGAACTAACAGAGGTTATGACTCAAATGGATTTAACAGACATCTATAAAACATTTCACCCAAACACAAAAGAATATATCTTCTTCTCAGCACCTCATGGAACCTTCTCTAAAACTGACCACATACTCAGTCACAAACCAAATCTCAACAGATACAAAAAGATTGAAATAACCCTCTAAATCTTATCATATCACAGTGGCTTAAAGTTAGAATTCAACAACAACACAAATTGCAGAAAGCCTACGAACTCATGAAAACTGAACAACACTCAAATGAATCACCACTGGGTCAAGAAAGAAATAAAGAAATTAAAGACTTTCAGGAATTACCTTGGCAGTGGTGGCGCATGACTCTAATCCCAGCACTCAGGAGGCAGAGGCAGGTGGATTTCTGTGAGTTCGAGGCCAGCCTGGGCTACAGAGTGAGTTCCAGAAAAGGCACAAAGCTACACAGAGAAACCCTATCTCAAAAACAAAAAACAACAACAAACAAAGACTTCAATGAAAATGGATGCACAACATACCCAAACTTATGGGATATTATGAAAGCAGTGCTAAGAGAAAAGTTCGTAAGCACTAAGTGCCTAAATAAAGAATTTGGAAAAATTTCACACTAGTGATTTAACAGCACACCTGAAAGCTCTGAAACATAAAGAAGCAAACTCGCCCAGGAGTAGACAAGAAAATAATCAGACTGAGAGCTGAAATCAATAAAATAGAAACAAAAGAGAACAACACAAAGAATCAATGAAATGAAGAATTGGCTCTTTGAGAAAATCAACAAGATAGACAAACTTTTATCCAAACTAACCAAAAGGTAGAGAGAGAATATCCAAATTAACAAAATCAGAAAGGAAAAGGAGGATGTAACAACAGACACTGAGGAAATCCAGAGAATCATTAGGTCAGATTTCAAAAACCTGTACTCTACAAAATTTGAAAATCTAAAAGAAAGGGACAATTTTCTGGATAGGTACCACATGCCAAAATTAAATCAAAACCAGATAAACTATTTAAATAGTAAACCCTAAGGAAATAGAAGCAGTTATTAAAAGTCTCCCAACCAAAAAATGCCCAAGGAAAGATGGCTTCAGCACAGAATTATACCAGAATTTCAAAGAAGAGCTAATACTAACACTCCTCAAATTGTTCCACACAATAGAAACAGAAGGAACATTGCCAAATTCTTTTTATGATGCTACAGTTACCCTGATACCCAAACCATATAAAGATGCCGCAAAGAAAGAGAATTACAGACCAATCTCCCTCATGAACATTGATAAAAAAATATTCAATAAAATACTGGCAAATCGAATCCAAGAACACATCACAAAAATTACCCACCATGATCAAGCTAGCTTCACCCCAGAGATGCAGGGGTGGTTCAACATATGAAAATCTGTCAATGTAATAGACCATATAAACAAAGTAAAAGAAAAAAACCACATGATCATCTCACTAGATGCTGGAAAAGCCTTTGACAAAATACAACACCCCTTCATGATTATAAAGCTCTTGGAAAGATCATGGATACAAGGAACATTCCTAAACATAACAAAAGCAATATACAGCATGCCCACAGCCAACATCAAATAAAATTGGAGAGGATCTCAAAGCGATTCCACTAAAATCAGGAACAAGACAAGGCTGTCCACTCTCTCTATACCTATTCAGTACAGTACTCAAAGTTCTAGCTAGAGCAATAAGACAACCAAAGGAGATCAAGGGGATACAAATTAGAAAGGGAGGAGTCAAACTTTTGCTATTTGCAGATGATATGATAGTATACAAAAATGACCCCAAAAATTCTACTAGGGAACTCCTATTGCCAATAAACACCTTCAGTAATGTGGCAGGATACAAGATTAACGCCCCCCCCAAAAAAAATCAGTAGCCCTCCTATATACAAATTATAAATGAGCTGAGAAAGAAATCAATGTAATATCGCCCTTTACAATAGCCACAAATAACATCAAATATCTTGGGGTAACTCTAACCAAACAAATGAAAGACCTGTATGACAAGAACTTTAAGTTTGAAGAAAGAAATTGAAGAAGATATCAGAAAGTGGAAAGCTCCCCCATGCTCGTAGATAGGTACGATCAACACAGTAAAAATGGCAATCTTACCAAAAGCAATCTACAGATTCAATGCAATATCCATCAAAATCCCAACACACTTCTTCACAGACCTCAAAAGAACAATACTCAACTTCATATAGAACAAAAAACCCAGGATAGCCAAAACAATCCTGTACCATAAAGGAACCTCCAGAGGCATCACCATCCCTGACTTCAAGCTCTACTATAGAGCTACTGTAATGAAAACAGCTAGGTATTGGACATGTGGTCAATGGAATCAAATTGAAGACAGTGACATTAATCCACAAATCTACAAACACCTGATTTTTGACAAAGAAGCCAAAACTACAATGGAAAAAAGAAAGTATTTTCAACAAATGGTGCTGGCATAACTGGATGTTGACATGCAGAAGATTGCAAATAGTTTCATATCCATCCCCATACACAAAACTCAAGTCCAAGTGGATCAAAGACCTCAACATAAACCTAGTTATACTGAACCTAACAGAACAGAGAGGACAGTCTAGGTCTCTTGGCAATCTCCTCCTTAGTTTTCTTCCTTCTTTCCTTTTTCTTTTTTTCTTCCTTTTTTTTTTTTTTTTGAGACAGGGTTTCTCTGTGTAACAGCCTTGCTTGTCCTGGATCTCACTTTGTAGATCAGTTTGGCCTTTGAACTCACAGAGATCCTCCTGCATCTGACTCCCAAGTGCTGGGCTTAAAGGCGTGCACCACCACCACCCTCCCAGCTTCTCCTCAGCTCTCGTGGTGTATTATTTCCTTAGATCATTGTCAGCATTTGTGATTCAGGACATGTGGAGTAACAAGGTACTGAATCTTTGGTTGGGTGCTCTGATCCTGGACTTCTCTATTTAATGGCTCTCTGACAACATATTGGTGAACATCGTCTTCTTTAGAGAAATGGAAAAGCTTTAAGAGTCAGCTAGCTCATTTTGGCCTCCAATGGCTGAAACACAGTAGTATTGGTCAGTCCAGGAATATCCCTCTCTCCTTTTTGTCTCTTTTTACAATAACCAAGTCGAGAACACGCCAATTAGCATCCACAATGCACCCCAAACAGACTTCTGCTTCCTTGCTCCAGTTTTTCTTGGTCTATAGCAAGGATGCCCCTGACTCAACAGTAGGCCCACTCTGCTGCAGGTCAAAACATCATGCTTCATGGGAAAATCTTATCATTCCTAACACCGATTCAGTCCACATGTTCCTCTGCTCTCAACCCAGAACATTGGCAGCAACTTTTTTTTTTTTTCCAGACAGGGTTTCTCTGTGTAGTTTTGCGCCTTTCCTAGAACTCGCTTTGTAGACCAGGCTGGACTCGAACTCACAGAGATCCGCCTGCCTCTGCCTCCCAGTGCTGGGATTAAAGGTGTGCGCAACCACCAAACCATGTGCTTCTCATAGAAAAGTCTAAGTGTGCATTCATCATCCACTTCAATGGGTTTCACAGCTGGGAAGGAATATTGAACTACCTCTTGACACATCACCTGGGGTACATCACAAAAAAGAGCTCCAAAATTTTGTTTGCGGCACTAGGGATTCAACCTGGGGCATTGGACATGGAAGGCAGGCTTCCCATCACTGAACACCAAAGAATATGTATTAATGAATGACTGAGTCTATAAATTAGTGAAATTACAATTATGCCAAGTTACATCCCATAAAAAGAAGAAATTTGGCCCACACTAAGTAAAGGCCTTGTCTCCCAAGAACAGCAGTCACTGAAGGTAGTTGTTGGAGGCCAGTCTGGTGGCCTCTAAATGGTAGACTATAGGAACTGTGGGAATGATAAACTGGATGGTGGGCAGCTTGGGACACATTACCTATTAGGATCTTCCCATCTCTGATACTAGATGAGCTGATTGGGAACAGAAGTTTAACAAGTAGGGGAAAGTGGAGCTGTCTGAAGAGAAGGGGGGTCACAGGAGGGTTGCTTAGGCAGTAGTATGCAAATAGGTATGAGGAGAAAGGGTAGAGAGCATGTTGCTGAAGGCAGGATGTGGTCCAGGTTTGGGGTCCTTACATCTCTGATATTGGCTACTGTACAGAGAGTGAGATGAACAAAATGAATCTTTCTAGCTCCAAAGCACCAGGAGTCTATTGCTGCAGCCCCAGCTGGATGCCCTCGGATGGTGGGAATTGTTAAGTATGTAGCGCCCACGAAAACCCAGAGCAGTTAGCCATTTACCTGCCGAGTCAACAAGGCAACTGGGGTGCCTTTGGGGATGGGCAAAACCTTCAGAGTTTCTTGAAGCTGAATCACCTCTCCGTCCAGCCAAATGTACCTTCTAAGGAAGACTGGAATCAATCAGAGCTCCGGAAGGACATTCACAGAACTCTCCCACTGCAAGCAAGAGAGGAAGAATGCTGACCTTCCAGGCTTGGACTCGCCCTGGACCTGTCCTGTCCTTGACCTTTCTGCCCAGCGGCTTGTTCTCCCAGCTATTCTGAGGATCTGAGGAACAAAGTTGACCTCCGGTTCCGTAGACGTTGGTGCCACCATTCATCCTTCTCCACTGAGTCCTGGAAAGACACTCTCCTGCTTCTCCCAGAAACATCCCGCCTCCAGTCCCTCACTGGTCCCAGAGGCATCCCTGCCAGCACCCCAATGGCAGAGCAACCCAAGCGTCTCTAGAAACTCTGCACTCGGCTGGGGAGACCATGTTGTGCTGCCTGCTGCTGACCTCCTGTTTGTCCTTGTGCAAGTAACTCAGAGCTTTTTGAGGGCTTGGCTTAGCCTCCCGGTTAATGGCGTGATACCTGAGAGTATCTGTTAACGTTTTTATACGTCACTCACTATTACTTTTTGTGTGTATTTTTTTAAAAAGTGTATTTGCAATGTTTAATTTCTCAATGTTATAAGCATTTAAAAATGTTATCATGTAGTTTTATGATTTAGTTTTTTTCAAAAACATTTTTTATGTGTATTTAGTGTGTATGCACACATGTGCATGCCATAGCACACATGCAGAAGCCAGAGCACAACTTTTGGGTGTCGTTCTCTCCGTCAGCCATGTGGGCTCAGAGACTGAACGTAAGCTTGGCAGCAAACACCCCTATCCACTGGGCCATCCCACTCGGTGCTGTTGATAGATCTTAGTGTCTCTAGAGTAAGTCATGGGATAGACACCCTATAACACAGTTTTTTCCATTATTAGTGTTTGCTTCAATGGCTTCCGGTTTCCAGTACGACAAACCATGCTTAAGTGAATGTCTATATTTTAAAATAATTTTCCGTAGTTTAGATTATGTCTATGACATGAGTTTGGCCTTTCGAATTGCGTGCCTGAACTTGGGGTTTTAAATGCACATTGATAAGTTATTGCGGGGCTTCCTTTCAGGCGTCTAGCGCGTGTTGAGTTGCACTAGAAGACCCGGGGGAACGGGTTCTCTCTAACTTTGCTGCTGCTTGCGTCTCTTTTGTGGCAAAGCAGGTTTTCCCACTCATTTCATCAGCCTGATTTTCCCGGTAAGAAATGTCTGTCACGCCGGGTGGTGGTGGCACACACCTTTAATCCCAGCACTCGGGAGGCAGAGCCAGGCCGATCTCTGAGTTCGAGGCCAGCCTGGTCTACAGAACAAGTTCCAGGAAAGGCGCAAAGCTACACAGAGAAACCCTGTCTCGAAACACCCCCCCCCCCAAAAAAAAAATGTCTGTCGTCTATTGCTGTCCTGCCTGCTGTCTTGACATCCAGTCTGAGCCAGCCCTCCTTCACTTTCTGATCTTGCCACTGTCCCTCAGTGCTGCTGACTAGCAGCTCAGCAGGCAGTGTGCTAGATAGTTGAGGATCAGTCTCCTCTGGAGCTGGACCAACTGTGTGACCTTTAGCAGGCAACCAGTCTGCGGTGGATGATTCTGTCAGCATCTGCTTCTAGCATGTCTGTGGGAGAGCCACACTCTTGTCCCCTCTGTGAGCTGCCACTACTGTCATTTTTTTATAGACTTTATTTATTTTAGGTGGATGAGTTTTGCCTCTATACCTGTGTACCATGAGCTGCAGGGCCTGTGGAGGTCAGAAGAGGGCATCGGATTCCATGGAACTGCAGTTACAGATGGTTGTGAGCTGCTGTGTGGGTGCCGAGAATTGAACCCAGGTCCTCTGCGTGAGCAGCAAGTGCTCTCAGTTGTGCTGGCTCTCGGTGTCAGCCCGGGTTGTTGTAATGTCTTCACAGAAGGGCTGACTTTGGGTGAGCAGGTGCACAGAACAGACTCAGCTCTGAAACCCTTTCTCCCTCTCCAGGTGCTGTCCACCATGTTCCTCCTTCTGATTGTCTTCGCCATTTTTGACTCCAGAAACATGGGGGTCCCCAGGGGCCTAGAGCCCGTTATCATTGGCCTCCTGATCATTGCCCTTTCTTGTTCTCTGGGCCTCAACACCGGCTGTGCCATGAACCCAGCTCGAGACCTGAGCCCCAGGCTCTTCACTGCTCTGGCAGGATGGGGGTTTGAGGTCTTCACGTAAGTACCAATGGTAGGAAGGAGAGAAAGGGGGTGGCTGCCATGCTTGAGCAGGGAGGACTGAGCCCTGACTCGGAGACGCAGGAGGAGCCTGTGGACCAGATAGCAGAAGCTACGGGCACTTTGGTTAAAAATGAACCATTTTTATTCTATAACTTGTCTACAGATTGACTTTGTGACCAAATCGAAACTAGATTTGACATCTGATGCTGCCAAGCGACTCCTGAGTCCTTCATTCTCTCAGTAGAGCAGCTTTAGTGGGTATTAGATATGAAGAAGTCCCTGTGATAGAGAAGGACATCTCCAAATCAGCTCACACACTAGCATTTGGGGCAGAAGTTTGGCCTGTTTAAATAGGCCAACTGATCAAAATTAATCCGACATACCATCTAAGATGAGATGAGAAGGGAGAGAGCAGAAGGGCAGAATCCATGCCAGAAGATGGAGCCGTGCCTGTAATTCCAGAGCCAGGATGGAGAGGCTGAGACAGCACACAGATCCTGAGAGCTCTCTGGCCAGCCAGTTTAGTTGAAAGGGGAGCTTCCACTTCAGTGAGACACCATCTCAGCTCAATAGAGGGAAACTATATATGGGAGTACCTAATACGGAATACGGGCTCCAGATGTACATGCATGAGCATTCACATCTTCATACTCGAGTACACACACACACACACACACACACACACACAGGTTCCTGTGGCAATCCTAGGAACATAGAGTAAAAGATGTCTACCCTGCATGTGTGCTGAGACAGGACCCTGCAGGTAGTCACACCTGGGCACTTCCCCTCAGAACTTGTTTCTGGTACAATGTGTCCAGCTTCAGATAAAGCAGGTAGGGCCCCGCCCATGACAGGGAGATGCTCCAGAAAGGAAACTGGGACAACTGAAATGACTGCCACGGGGATAGCACTCTCATCTCCAGACAAGGCTTCCAGAACGGTTTTTAAACCCAGAGGAGAAACCCTCTCGCAGCAGGGTGCTTCCGGATTTGGGATTTGGGGGTGTGGGAAAGGACTCTGAGAGGGCAGTCCAGCGACCTCTTGCATAAAGTAAGAGTGACATCTGGTGGCTGCTGCGCTGAGTGTCAGTGCTCTCCCATCCAACCCATGCACCGCCCCTCCCTCCATGCTCCCTGTGGAGGAAGGAACTGGAGTTCAGGGAGGGTACTTCCTCAAAGACCTTCTAGACTGCCCCCGGTTGAGACCAGGTCTTCTGGAGTCCAGGACAGAGCTCCTGTCTTCTGCTTATATCCTCTGTTGTCCTCTCTGATCAAAATCTGCACAAAACAGGTGTGAAGGCTGTAACCCCAGCACTCAGGAGGCTGAGGCAGGTGAATTCAGGACCGTCTGAGGGAAGCCTTAGCTGCATAATGAGTTCTAGGCCACCTGGACTGCAGCGTCATCTCAGATAGACTGCAGACCCTGTCTCAGACAGACAACATCTGCTCTAAACAAAAGGCCACAAGGAACAGTCTATGGCCATCAAGTGTAATCATGCAAAGAACAGGCCTGGATTCTTCTATGATCGGCATATTCTCCATTACACCAGGAAGGAAGGTTTTTGATTTCTTATGGTTCTGGGGGATCAACCCCCAAACCGTGTGCACACTGAACAAGGGTTCTCCCACTGAAATGCTCTCCAAACCTTGTCTTGTTAGTTCACTCTAGGACGCCAGAATCTAGTCAGAGCACAGCGAAGTCCTCGCAGGCACCTCCTGTCTATTCCTCCTGTTCGCCTGCTTTCCCTGTGTTATTCTGAATGTGTGCCATTCCCCTGGTTTTTAGGAATAGTTTTCCCCATTGTCTATATCCTTAAGTGATATATTTTGTGCCTCACTTTCCCTAAGCAACCATAGAAGTCATTCCTTTGGAGCCACTTAATAAATCAGCAAACCAACCTCACGAAGTGACCTGCTGCCTCCAAGACTGCATCTTTACGAGAGTGTACAGACCCTGGGGCTTCTGCAGAGAAAAGGGGAATGGTAGTATGAAAGCCTTACAGAGTGAGGACTTGCAGAGTGCCCTGTGGGCTAGGCCACCAAGGATAAGCCTGGTTCTAATGATATTCGGTAGATGATAACTCACATACCGCTTCAGATTTTCTTCAGTCACTATCTGGCCATCAGCATAACTGGGAGTCCCCGGAATCTGTTCCCATTCTGAAGCCCCTCTTCTGTTTTTTTTCTTCACAACCCCCAAGCTTCATTGTTTCACAGTATAGGAAAGACAGCTACTGAATAGCCTCTCTAGAGGTCCTCAATGATGGCCATGGATTCATGGAACCATATATATTTTAATATATTACATTTTATTGGAGGGGTGTATAGGATGGGTGGTACACATACATTACCATGCACATGTGGAGGCTAAGACAGCTTGCAATAATTAGTTCTCTCCTTCCAACGTGTGAGTCCTGTGATACCCAAGGTATCAGGCTTGGCAGCAAGCACCTTTACCTACTGAACCATCTCACTTGCCCAAGCACCATGTTTTCTAAAAGAAAAATAAATAGGGTGCAATCATTCACTGGTGTCATCAGGGTACTGGAATGGGTTCCTGATGTCAGGTACACAGGAAAGTCGAGGATGGGAATGGCCATGCTGTAGTGAGTGTGCTTACACTTGACACTCTTCAAGTTCAAGAGAGGTATGGACACAAGAAAGCTTCACTAGTGAATAACAAGGTAGAGATAGCAGGGTGGCCAAGACATGTCTCACTGATTTCCTGTTTGCTTTCAGAGTTGGAAATAACTTCTGGTGGATTCCTGTTGTGGGCCCCATGGTTGGCGCTGTCCTTGGAGGTCTCTTCTACATCCTCTTAATCCAAATGCATCACTCAGACCCCAGCCCAGAGGTGAAGGCAGAGCCATATGAAAACAAGCTAGAGAAACATGAACTCAGCGTCATCATGTAGTGGTGTGACCGGGTCTAGATTGACTATTCATTTGGTTCTCTCTTCAGAAAAGATGGCATCTGTGTGGTATGCTTTGGTGAGAATTGGGGACGGGGTAGGGGAAAATCTACCCAGTTTTCTCTAGCCATTTGGGACAATCACAAAGGCAGTCATGGAAAGCTCCACCTGTCACCCCTCCCAAGAATAGCACTGTCTCCTGAGGCAGCTTTCTCTCCTGCCTAGTTTATTGCATCTTTGATGGAAAGTCCTCCCAGGTGATTGCTAAAAATTTGGAAACTTGACCATGGACTTGGCTGGACGGCCTCAGAGATCTTTATTGCCCTGTGTGAAACAGTGTCATCAAAGGCTCTGTCTTCACAATCTACAATGTTCTGAAACTCAAAGGCCTAACAGTGGCTATGCTTAACACCTACAGAAATGGGGAGCAAAGAGTTAACACTCCACCAAGCTGAGTGCAGTCACTGCAAAGATGCTGGTATTCTCCCAACCTAGGGCTGTAGAAAACACCAGAAAGCAGCTGGAAAGAACTCTGTGGCATTTAGAAACCTCAAGACACATAATAAATTTGGGAAACTGAATGATTTTTTTTAAATGGAAACCATTTGTCAGATTTATCTCTTGCTCTTCTTCATCTCAATTAATTTCCAAGTCTTTAAGTATGTCATAACCTAAAATATGATTGTAACCTTGGAGGTGAAAAATCCATCTTTTTAGTACAATGTGTTTTCCTAATGGCTCAGTGGAGGACAGACTGTGGGAATAGGCTGTGGCTGCAGTCATATGTGTCCCCAGAAGCCCAAACTGAAAGCTAGTGGGAGCTGACCAGGCACACTGAAGGTAGAAAGAGCCCCTGGGACAAAAGTATGAACAACAGGCCTTATCGCTCACAAAACACTCATAGGTGTCTTCACATTTGATCCCAACATCAATTGTCTGAGGTAAACAACCACAGCAGCCATTTTCCAAATGAAAATCTCAGGTGAATTAAGCAAGTTGCCCTTTACTTTGCAGGGTGCCTTATGCCTTCGAGAAGGTTGCTAGCTAACTGAGGGTGTTAGACACCCCACTCAGGCTTACGTGAAAGGGGGCATCAGCAGCTTCCAGAATGTGTATGCTCTGTAAAAGTCCTCCCGGATCTCAGGGCATGAGATCTCCAGATCCCGTGTTGTTTCAGTCACACTGCTACTGAGGCCCTGATGAAGGACAGAGGCAGCCATCTGATAATTTCCATTTGCAGAGAGACACTCGCAGAGGTCTTTCTTCCTTAGCCACTCTTGATTTCCTCCCAGCCAGTCCTCCCCAGCCTCCTGGAGACAGTTTCTAACTAATGCTGCTTTCAACTGGAAAGAGAATTGCTCTTCGTCAGGGGACGTGCCTTCATCCCACCTGTTAAAAGCCCGGCATTCCTAGAGACAACAACTTTCCAAAGCACTCTGCAAGGACAACAGAATAAGACATGAACGAGAAACGTCTCCAACACCGTGCTGTGCAGCCTGTGGACGCATGGATTCACATTCTAACTCTGAAATTACCTGCATTTTTTAGTTTAAATGCATTTGGGGGGATATTATTGTGCTTAGGTTTTGTTTGTTTGTTTTCCATTTGATGGCTACCAAACATCCTTAGTTCAGAGTTTGTTGATACTGTCTAGGATTTTGATTTCCTGTGAGGATTTTAGAAAATATTAATGCCCAGTTAGTCCTTTGTAGATAGCTCGGGTGGTTCAGGCATACATCAAGGACTGGAAACATGGACTGGATTGAATCCTATGGGCCTAAGTTTTCCTTGAAAGCCATGTCTGGTTGTCAGGATGGACTTGTTGGTGGTGTTCTCAGTGCCTTTGGTTCCTGGTAGATTACATTTGCAGTAGTGGCAATTTTGCTTTCTCCTCCCCCTACTCAAGAACATCTGGAAACATTTGGAGACACTGATGACTGTCACAACTAGGAATAGGGGAAAGAGTTAATGGCTAGAGATGCTGCCACAACAAGGCAATATAAAACTCATGTCAGTTATTGCCAGACTGAGAGACCCTGGAGTTTCGGGCAGTGAGGAGATAACAGGGAGACTGAGGCCCTGCACCCTGGATTCAAGTTCTGTAGGGAGCAAAGATGTTGAACAATCCAGAACAGACCCTTATGGTAGATTCTAATTCTTAGAGCAGGAGGCAATCCAAACTTTGAGGGTTTTTTGGGTAGATTGTGCAATAGATGGTCCATGCAGTTGCTTATTAAATACCACCAGATGAGCAATGGTCAAGATTATGAAGAGGAAGTGTGTGGTGCTGGAGGTCCACCCTAGGAAGGATATCTTAACAGACAAAGCTCCCTTGTTCTACACTCAGATTTACTCCTGTCCCAGATCTACAGTGAACATATTTGTCTCTGCTGGATTCTTCACCAAGAGAATGTCTATGAAGTTACTTGGTCTGTACCAGCATCACCAGCAGAGCCAACACTCTCCTTTGAAAAGAACTCCTTTAGGATTTATAGTTGCAACATCCCTCCCCTCTGCCCCCGCTCCCCACCCTCCATCAGTTGAAAAGTTCCTAGGAGCATTTATCTTAATGCCAAAAACCAGAATTTTCTGTGATTTCCCAGACTAGTTGAGGTCTCAGAGCATGGTTCCACCCAGCAAATACCTCAGCAATTACTTAGTTGTTGGATAGGATAACTGAAGCTAAAAAAATTTTAATTTAATCCTTAAGACGTAATTATAATTTAAGTTGTACACACACACACACACACACACACACATCTTGTTACATAAGTTATGTCAGCATTCAGCAATATCATGGGAAAAGAATTGGAATTTCTGGTTACAGAGAATGGTTTATAAGCTTTGTTTAGCCATAAAAATAATTGTTGAAATAAAATTTTGTGTGGTATCCACAAATGAAGTGGGGCTGTTATAAATACAAAGCGGGGGGGGGGGGTAAGGAGATTTGTCCCAAGAATAGCTGTATTGGGGAGATGGGGGCATCTTCAAAACACCACATCATGGTTTAAAAACCACTGACAGAATATCTCAATTAAAGCTTCAAGAACAGAAACTGGTGGCATTTAATTCAATCTCAGGCCATCTTCCATGGCCGCCTTAAGAAATGAATTTGGGCAAACAGAATTCTCCACCACCTCCACCCCGCCCCCAAAATGTCACAATGAGATGTATGTCAATTCTCAAACTGAGAATCTAAATTCCCTGAGGTAAGGAGTTTACTAATTACAGCCCATGGGCATAAATTATGATAGCCCTAGTCAGGGTTACTGTGTGGACCCTCTAGGGCTGCATGAAAATAAAAGATGAAAGATTACCGCAGACAGACAGACAACTAAGCAACTGAGGTCTAACCTCTTGTGTCATGAATGGAGAAGACGTCTCTGCTGTGACAGAGGGCACATAGCAAATGACCATGAATAAGCTGCAGTTGTTGAGAGAATCCACCAAGCTGGGAGTGGATGTGCAATTGGGCTCCCTAGAGGGCTACATTTTGTTTTGCCTTGATGAGTTTCACCCACAAAAAAAGGAACAAATGTCAAAGACTGCTGGTGACGTGATGGATTGTATTCTTTATCTACATATGATTTTAGGGCAACCTTTTGTTGTAGCCTAAAAAAAAAAAACCAACAACAACAAAACCATCGTGGGGGAGGTGGGGGAGGAGCTGGAGAGATGGCTCAGTGGTTAAGAGTACCTGCTGCTCTTTTGGGGGCGAGAAGTTCTGTTTCCATCATGTAAAGCCGCTCACAACTGCCTTTAACTCCAGCTTCAGAGGAAACCCATGCCCTGCGCTTGTCCCCACAGGCATCTGCATGAATGGGTCAAGACAGACAGACAGACAGACACACACACACACACACACACACACCACCACACATACACACACACACACACACCACACATACACATACACACACATACCACACACACACATACACACTGCACAATCTAAAAAGGGTCTTGAGCACTAGGCACTGAGCCTGATGAAAACTAAGGTGCTGGTATGGCCTCTTGCTTCCTCCCTAGGCTAGTTAGTCCCTGGTGTCCGTAGCCTGGTCTCATGAAGTCAGTCAGTCCCTCTCAATGCTCAACACTATGCTTGCTGGGAGGAAGCAGGTGGGGATGTCTTTGGGTTTCTGGAGGTTGACAACACTTCAAGAGTCCAGGCCCTCAGCCATGATGATCTTCATGGCATGGCCTCTCATCAGGGTCCCAGCAGGAAATGAGTGTGTAAAGACACCAGGAAAGTCCCACCTCACTAGGGAGCCCTTAATGTGTTTGTATTTGTCACTTGGTAACATTATGATGCAATACCTGGCAAAGGCAACTGAAGGGCCTGTTGTGGTTCAGGTTAAGGGATGTGGTCCATTGTGGTGAAGAAGGC
Source organism: Onychomys torridus (assembly GCF_903995425.1). Classification (NCBI taxonomy): domain Eukaryota; kingdom Metazoa; phylum Chordata; class Mammalia; order Rodentia; family Cricetidae; genus Onychomys; species Onychomys torridus. The sequence goes on along the minus strand of NC_050449.1, from coordinate 64,712,832 downwards.
ACAGCTGCAGAGTGTGATGTAGCTGCTCACACTACATCAACAATTAAGAAGCAAGAAGTGGAGGCAGCTACCACCTCCCCCACCACCCATTGGACCCTGTGTAACCTACAAAACCCATTCTGCCCAACGAACCCACTGTCCTCCCCCTGGCCAACCATCCCCAGCAAAATCAGCAGCCCCCAGAGGCACCTGCACCAATTGGAGGAGGAGGTGAGTGACTGATCTCCCAGCTAAACTGCCCGATCCCTAGGCTCTGAGACCCAGGGCACATCCCATGCCCCTCTCCCTCCCATCTCAGCCCCAGTATCAGGACAGCAGGCAAGAGTCCTAAGGGCAGGCTGCCTCCACCATCCATTGGACCATGTAACCTACAAATCCCCTGTAGTGGATAGCCATCCCAGCATTGGCCTAGAAGTTCCAATCCCCAATGAGGCTTCGGTAATGGTCACACCCACAAGGCAGGGCGGAGGAGGAAGCGGAAGACCAAGGATCGGGAGAGGTCTCTTGCTTGGTTCCTGGACCCTGGATGCTGGAGGTAGACCGAGCAGAGTTCTCCAGAGAACACCGCCGGACTACGAGATACCTTTGCCAGACCCTGCAACCTACCCCTTCATTTGTAAGTTAGCTCACAAAATAAACCTCCCTTTTAACTACGTGGAGTGGCCTTAATAATTTCACCAATAATCCCCTACACTAACCAAACCCACCAAATCCATCCTCCTCCCCCTGACCGACCATCCCCCACAAAATCAGTCCCTAGAGACACAAGCACCACCTGTACCATTTGGAGGAAGAAGTGAGTGACTGGTCTCCCAGCTAAACTGCCCCAGTCCCTAGGGCCTAGACCACATCCTGTGCCTCTGCCACTTCTATCTCAGCCCCAGTAACCAGCCAGCAAGTAAGAGTCCTGCAGGCAGGCAGCACCACCCTTCCAGTGCTTCCACCCACTGGACCCTGCAAGACCCACTTCACTACCCACACCCACCAAGGCCATCATCCTTCCCATGGCCAACCATCCTCAGCAAAGTCAGCAGCCCCTAGAGGCACATGCACCACCTGCACCCATTGGAAGAAGAGCATTCTTCCTGTGAACAGCCCTCTCCAGCAACATCAGCACATCCTAGAGGCACAAGCCCCACCCACACCCAATGGAAGAACAGGCTCAAGCTAAACCTACACCAGTTGGAAGAACAGACCCCATGGGCACAGGCACAGCCCACACCAGTCGGAGGAACAGAGCTCATAGGCACAGGTAAAGCCCACACCAGCCAGGAGAATTAGTTGATACATTGGACCTAGGCACCCAAACCCCCACAAACCTCAGCTGAGACAACTCTGCTTGACCTGACAACCAGCCAGTCACCAGAACCCTTGGATATTCAGGGCAAAAGACCCATCCAACAAAGACATCACAAGAGTCAACACCAGCACCTAGAGTTATCCCAAACCCAGATGGGTAAACAGCAGTGTAAGAACACGTTCAACAATGTAAAGAGCAATACAGCACCACCAGAACGTAGTAATTCTACAACAGGGAGACCTGAACATCTAGACACAGATGAAGAAGAAAATGACCTTAAAAATAGCTTTAGGAAGATTACAGAGGCTCCTAAAGAGGAAATGAAAAATTCCCTTAAAGAAATTGAGGAAAAGACAAACAAAAATTTACTGAAGAAATCAGTAAATCCCTTCAAGAAAGCCAAGAAAAAAAAAAAAAAAAAACAATCAAACTGGTGAAGGAAACAGTTCAAGACTTGAAAATTAAAATAGAGGCAAAGAAAACACAAACCGAGGGAATGCTGAAAATGGAAAATCTGGGTAAACGAACAAAAAGTACAGATGTAAGCATAACCAACAGAATACAAGAGATGGAAGAGAGAATTTCAGACATAGAAGATACGATAGAGAAAATATATTCATTGGTCAAAGAAAATATTAACTCCAACAAATTCTTAACACAAAACAACCAGGAAACCTGGGATATCATGAAAAGACCAAACCTAAGAATAATAGCTCAAAGGCACATAAAATATATTCAAAATCATAGAAGAAATTTTCCCAACTTAAAGAAAGACATGCCTGTGAAGATACATGAAGCTTATAGAACACCAAATAGACTGGACCAAAAAACAAAGTCCCTTTGCCACATAATAAATAATTAAGACACCAAACATATAGAACAAAGAAAGAATATTAAGAACTGCAAATGAGCTGGGCAGTGGTGGCACACGCCGTTAATCCCAGCACTTGGGAGGCAGAGGCAGGTAGATCTTTGTGAGTTCAAGGCCAGCCTGGTCTACAGAGTGAGTTCCAGGAAAGGCGCAAAGCCACACAGAGAAACCCTGTCTTGAAAAACCAAAAAAAAAAAAAACAAACAAACAAACAAAAAAAAAAACAAAAAACAAAAACTGCAAATGAAAAAGGGCAAGTAACATATAAAAGCAGCAGACATACCAGAATTACACCCAATTCTCAGTGGAGACTCTGAAAGTCAGAAGGTCCTGGACAGACATTTTGAAGACACTGAGAGACCATGAATGCCAGCCAAGATTACTACTATATGCAGCAAAACTTCAATCACCATAGATGTAGAGAACATATTCTATGACAAAACCAGGTTTAAACAATACCCATCCACAAATCCAGCCCTATAGAAAGTACTAGGAAGAAAACTCCAACCCAAAAGGTTAGTTGCACTCACAAAAACAGGCATAATCTCATATCAGATCCCAAAGAAGGGAGACACACACACACACACACACACACACACACACACACACACACACTACCAACAACAACAACAAAATCAAAAAATAACAGGAATTAACAATCACCGGTCATTATGAAAACAGGATCTATTTGAATGGTTATGAAAACAGGATCTGTGGTGGTATTGTGTTCCCTGAAATATTGTGCACGCTAATTAACTTATCTGGGGTCAGAGAACAGGACAGCCACAATATTAAACATAGCGGATAGGCAGTGGTAGCCCACGCCTTTAGTCCTAGCATTCCAGAGGCAGAAATCTACCTGGATTTCTGTGTGTTCAGGGATACAGCCAAGCATGGTGACTCACACCTTTAATCCCAGGTTGTGATGGCAGAAAGCAGAAAGGTATATAAGGCATGAGGACCAGAAACTAGAAGCTTTTGGCTGGTTAAGCTTTTAGGCTTTTGAGTAGTGGTTCAGCTGAGACCCATTTGGATATGAAGACTCAGAGGCTTTTAGTCTGAGGAAACAGGACCAGCTGAGGAACTGGCGAGGTGAGGAAGCTGTGGCTTGTTCTGCTTCTCTGATCTTCCAGCATTCACCCCAATAACTGGCCTCAGGTTTGATTTTGTTAATAAGAACTGCTAGGATCCATCTTTCTGCTGCATTCAAGAAACACACCTTCACTTCAAAGACAAGCATACCTCAAAGTAAAGGGTTGAGAAAAGATTTTCCAATCAAATGAACCTAAGAAAGAAGCAGGTGTAGTAGCTATGCTAATGTCTAACAAAATAGACTTCAAACTAAAATCAATCAAAAGAGATGGAGAAGTCCACTTTACAGTCATCACAGGAAAAATCCATCAAGATGAGTCTCAATTCTGAACATTTATGCCCCAAGTATAAGGGCATTGACATTTGTAAAAGAAACATTACTAAAGCTTGAATCACACATCTAAGTCCACACACTAATAGTGGGAGACTTCAACATCCTACTCTCGTCAATGGACAGGTCGGCCAGACAAAAACTCAACAGAGAAACCTCTGAAGGAACTAACAGAGGTTATGGCTCAAATGGACTTAATAGATACCTATAGAACATTCCACCCAAACACAAAAGAATATACCTTCTTCTCAGCACCTCATGGAACCTTCTCCAAAATTGACCACATACTCAGTCACAAAGCAAATCTTAACAGATTTTAAAAAAATTGGAATAACCCCTGAATCTTACTAGAACACTATGTCTTAAAGTTAGAATTCTAGAATTCAATGATACAAATTACAGAAAGCCTACAAACTTATGGAAACTGAACAACACTCAAATGAATCACCACTGGGTCAAGAAAGAAATAAAAAAAATTAAAGACTTCATAGAATTCAATGAAAATGAACGCACAACATACCCAAACTTATGGGATACTATGAACGCAGTGCTAAGAGGGAAATTCATAGCACTAAGTGCCCACATAAAGAATTTGGAGAAATTTCACACTAGTGACTTAACAGCACACCTGAAAGCTCTAGAACAAAAAGAAGCAAACTCACCCAGGGGGAGTAGATGGCCAGGAAATAAACTGAGGGCTGAAATCAATAAAATAGAAACAAAGAGAACAATACAAAGAATCAATGAAACAAAGAGTTGGTTCTTTGAGAAAATCAACAAGATAGACAAACTCTTATCAAAACTAACCAAACAGCAGAGAGAGAATATCCAAATTAACAAAATCAGAAATGAAAAGGGGGACATAACAACAGACACTGAGGCAATCCAGAGAGTTATTAGGTTATACTTCAAAAACCTCTACTCTACAAAATTTGAAAATCTAAAAGAAACGGACAATTTTCTGGACAGGTACCACATACTAAAATTAAATCAAGACCAGAAAAACAATTTAAATAGACCTTTAAACACTAAAGAGATAGAAGCAGTTATTAAAAGTGTCCCAACCAAAAAAGCCCAGGGCTAGACGGTTTCAGCACAGACTTTCACTAGAATTTCAAAGAAGAGCTAATACCAATACTCCTCAAATTGTTCCACACAATATAAACAGAAGGAATGTTGCCAAACTCTCTTTATGAGGCTATAGTTACCCTGATACCCAAACCACACCAAGATGCAGCAAAGAAAATTAAAGACCAATCTCCCTCATGAACATTGATGCAAAAATACTCAATAAAATACTGGCAAACCAAATCCAAGAACACTTAAAAAAAAAAAAAAATCATCCACATGGTAGCTCACAATCATCTGTAACTCCAGTTCCTGGGGATCCAACACCTTGCAGCTAAGACAAACTGATTTTCTTTGTTTGTGTTTATTTAGTTTACATCCCCACCAAAGTATCTCCTCCTGCCTCTCTTCCCCGTTCCTCTTCCACTCCTCCTCCTCCTCTGTTTCTCTTCAGATCCTGGCAGGCCTCCCATAGACATCATCCAGCCATGGTATATCAAGTTGCAGTGAGACTAGGCACCTCCTCTTCTATTAAAGCTGGATGAGGCAACCCAGTAGGAGGAATAAGTCCCCAAAGCAGGCATCAGAGTCAGGGGCAGCCCCTGTTCCCACTGCTAGGAGTCTTACAAGACGACCAAACTACACAACTGTAACATATATGCAGAGGGCCTAGGGCAGTCTCATTGAGGCTCCCTGGTAATTGGTTCAGTCTCTGTGAGAGCCTGTGAGCCCAGGTTAGTTGGTTCTGTAGTTTTTTTTTTTTTTTTTTTTGTGGTGGCCTTGGTCCCTCTGGCTCCTACAAGCCTTCCTCCCCATCTTCCACAGGATTCCCCGAGGTCTATCTAATGTTTGTCTGTGAGTCTCTGCATCTGTTTCCATCAGTTGCTGGATGAAGCCTCTCTGATGACAGCTGGGCTAGGCACCAATCTCCTCCAGCAGAATATCATCAGGAATCATTTCATTGACTTTTTTTTTCCATTCGTGTTTGATTCTGCCCTAGGCCTCTACGGTCTCCTGCCTCTGGGAGTTTTCATTGCTCAAGGTTTCTGGCTTATCCCAGAGATACCCCTGATTCCAGTCGTCTCTTTCCATCATCCTTCCTCCTGATCCCTCCTGTTCCCATCCACACCCTCTCCCATCCCCCTCCCCCATCCACTGGCAATATCCATTCTATTTCCCCCTCACAGTGAGATGCATGCACCACCACTACCCCTTGGGCCCTGCTTGTGACTTAGCTTCTCTAAGTCTGTGGGTTGTAGCATGGTTATCCTTTACTCTATCTATGACTAATATCTACTTATGAATGAGCACATACCATGTTTGACAAACCAATTTTTTTAAATTAATTTTTAGTGATTTATTTAATTTTTATTTTATGTGCACTGGTGTTTTGCCTACATGTATATCTGTGTGAGGATGTCAAATCCCTTGGAACTGGAGTTACAGACAGTCGTGAGCTGCCATTTGGGTACTGGGAATTGAACTCAGGAGCAACTCCAGTGCTCTTAACTGTGGAGCCATCTCTCCAGCCCCAGACAAACCTATTTTTAAAATGGACTATAGAGTTGATGCCTCATTAAAGTATGTATGTGAATATTCAATATACATATCAAAAAAGTTCACATTAAACTCAGTGCTCTAGCTTGTTATTTTAGCCTAAAAATCTGTGTCAAGAACGAAAACAACTTCCTCCAAAACAGATCAATAACTCCAAACGGCAAGATCCAGAGCAACTGTAGCCTGCAATGCAAAGCTAGTAGACATGTCCGATGGTATAAGTGGGTTTTTTAAATGTCATAAAGTTAAACACAGGCCCGCTCTGTGATCGCTGAATTCTACTCCCAGGTATTTATCCAAGAGGGTGTATATGATCTACACACAGGCGTTATTGTACAAAAATGTTCATGGCATCTTTATTCATTAACGCTCCAACCTGGACAGAGTCTAAACGTCCATGAGCAGGGAAAAAGACACACAATTTTTGATATACCCTGGCAAGAGAAGATTCAACAACAGAAAATAACATGCTGTTCATATCACAGTGTGAAAAATACTAAAACATGCTGGGCAAAATGATTCAAATGTCAGAAGTGCACCATGATTCAACTTTTACAGAATTCAAGGAAAATAAAGTACCCCATGGTGTCAGGAACCATAGCAATTAGTCATGTCAGAGGTGGGAGGGTGCAATGTTTGTAATGGGGCTTGGGAAAATGAAAATGTTATATATTTTGATTGGGTATGAGGATTGTATAGATACACACACATGTCAAAATTTACCAGACCTTATACTTGAAATAGATTATATAAAATATCTTCAATATGATTATGGCTGAATTTTCCTCCAAGACTGTAGGACTTGCTGGATGTGGTGTCTCACACCTATAATCTCAGCTGCTGGGAGGCAAAAGCAAGAAGATCCAAAGTTCAAGATAACTTTAGACTCCCCAGCAAGACCCTGTCTCAAAAAACAGATCAATCTATAGAATGATGGAGAGATAAATACAGCCAACACCGTGTTTTCTGTAGGTTGGATGCTGTCGACTGGAAGCCACAGACAGGCTGAGTGTAGAAGGACAGATGGCATGCAAGCAGTGTCCAAGAAACAGGTGTGTTCATGTCTGTGTCAGGCCTTAAAAACAACTATGAGATGAAGGACATATGTGTACATAAGAACAGAGCCTCAAGATACATGAAGACAAACATGAAAGAATTGAAGAACGGATTTAAAATATTCAGATACAGTAGTTGGAAGACTTAACTGTTTCATTAATAAGTTTTTTCTTTGAGAATTCCACACATGCACACAATGTATTTTGACCACAGTCAACCACCATTTCTCACCATTACGGATTTTTTCGTTCTTTATAACATTGAGTTCAATTTGTTCTACCTATACACGCATGGACGTGGGACCACACACGGGGGCAATGCTGACAGGGACCACACCTCTGAAGAATAACTATTTCATTTATGGTGAAGGTAGAACAGTTGTACAGAACATCAACCTGGAGAAGACTTGGAGAACTTGGTGAGCAGACAATGGTAACAAACTTTTAGGAGACTCCAGAGCCAGTTATAACAGGATACACACTCTCTTCAAAAGAACACAGAACTCTGGGAGAGACCATATACCAGGCACAGTTGATCTGAAATGGTGAGACTCCAACCACAGTTCAACAATTAAAAAACAAAAAACAAAAAAACAAAACATAGTACCTAGCAATTCTATTCCTATGTTTACACTAAAGGAACCCAAAACACATGTTGTATACAAATGCTTGGCATTGTGGCATGATAGTTGAGAAATAGCATTATTCATAGTCCTCAAAAACCTGAAAGTAGTCCAAACATCCATCAACTGATAGATTTACACAATTTAATATCTCCACACAATGGAACACTGCTCAACTCTAAAATGATTGAAGCACAGGTATATATACGATGTGGATAACTTTGGGGAACATGGTTGGATTTAAATTTCTTATGACATTTATCTATTGTTTGCATGGGTGTGTACATGTGTGCCATAGCACATGCAGAAATCTTTTTTCTCCTTCCACCATGTGAGTTCTGGGGATTGAACTCAGGTCCTCAGGTTTGGTAGCAAGCGTCTTTACCCACTGAGCCTTCTTGCTGGCCCCAAACGCTGTTAAGTGAGAAAACAAGGCAGATACACAAGATCACATGTAGTATGATCATGCTTACATGAAATGTCCATAATAGGCAATCAGCAGAGACAGAAGGGAGATGAGTGGCTTCTGGAGTGCAGGCGAAGCAGGAAATAGGAAGCCATGTTGATAGAACCCAGGGTGACAGAATGCTGTGAAGTTAGGAGTTAGAATCTAAAACACACACACTGCACTCTCTAAGGGGGAACGTTTATATTTTGAGAATCTTTTCATAATTATAAAGAAAAGAATTATGTCCATCTGAAGAAGAATCTGGAAGCACTTAGTGATATAAAGATGTATTCCCCTGTGAGTCAGAAATCTCATTCTTCTCCGTATACTTTTGAAAATCAGGTCCATATGGGTGTATCCATGGGGATATATATAGTGTTGTTCTTGGCAGTGGGAAGTAAGAAGCCACTTAGTCTAGATAAATACAATGTGGGGAATGAACATTCTCCAAGAGCATGCAGCAAGTAGCCACCCTCGGTCAGATGAACTAACTACCATATAAACGAGTGTGTGTGTACATTTGCCTGGATATATATTCATACATAGGAATGTACATACATATTGGAGGACAACAAAATGGAAGCAAACTAAGCATGAACAGATGCTGATACCATGCCAGGACTGAGAACTGGAAATGACCCTCTGCCCTGGAATCTGAACTCCAGGAAGTGAGATGGAGTTGGGTTTATTCACATATAACTTCAGTTTAATGGGGCTTAGAAATGGCAGTCTTACATATGCTTTTAAGATTTATTTATTTTTAGTTTATATGAGTGAGTATGCATGCATGTCTGTGTATCACATGTGTTTAGTGCCCATGGAGGCCAGAGAGGGCATCTGGTTGCCTGGAATTGGAGTTACAGATGATTATGAGCCTCCATGTGGATGCTGGGAACTGAACCCACATCTTCTGCAAGAGCAGCAAGTGCTCTTAACCACTGAGCCATCTCTCCAGCCCTCTTATGTGGTTTAGATTGATACTTAAGGATACCTTGGTGCTATGGATGGCCAAATCTATAACCAGTCTTAGGCAATTAAAGTCATTGGAAAATGATTGATTGTAGCATGTGACCCATCCCTCTATTCTCACGAGATTTGCTCCACTCTTAACTGACATTTTGAACACTCAGAGTCACTCATGACCCATACCCTACTCAGGATAGTCAAATAATGTCGTCTGGATCAAAGGCATATTCAGTAGGTTTCTGACCAGCCTTAAAATAAGGTTGTATCTCAATAGGCTCAGAACCAACAATAGAATGTATGTCCAGGACTGAACTTAGGACCAGTGGAAGAACTAGGGGACAGCAGCATGCTCCGAGGATCTTGGAAAACATCTTAGCACCCTACCTAGTTGTCCCTGTGACAACACAGTGACATCAGTGGTTGGGGCCACCCGTGACTACTTAGAGATCCACTGAGCCACTGAGACTGGTGCCACATGTTTTCGAAGGGAAATATAAAGAACCTGGGGTTTCTTTTCCAAAAAGATTTTTTCTAAAATTATGTATTTCTCTCCCCCACAGTGTGTGTGTGTGTGTGTGTGTGTGTGTGTGTGTGTGTGTGTGTGCCCACAGAGTCCAGAAAAGGATGTTGGATTCCCTGGAGCTGAAGTTACAAGCAGTCATGAACTGCCTGACATGGGTGCTAGGAGCTGAACTCAGGCCCTTTGCAAGAGCAGTACATGCTCTTAACCCACGAGTCATCTATCTCTCAAGCATAGAGCCTTGAGTTTCTTAGATGTGGAACTCACACCTAAGTTTCCCAGTCTGGATTTGCCAGGTTCTATTCAATCATACATTCAGTGTTTGAATAAAAATGTGTGTGGCCTGTTTATAAAATTTCAGGGGATAAAAGGATAATTACCATGTGGGTAGGACTTGCATGGTTTATTTTTAGCCGAAATGACCATTTTCCTCAAAGTCACTTCGATTCTCTTGTTACTAGGATTTCTTTCCCTTCCTTAGTTCCTGTTCCCTCTTTCTTTTTCTCTCATTACTCATGTTCCTAGGTACTTCCCGCACATCACATCCCATCAAACCCGGGCAGGAAGTGTGACCATTCTTGTTGTGCAAACAAGGAAACAGAGTCTCAGAGAAGCTGAATACCCGGCCTTAGTTCAGTGAAGAGCCAGGACTTCACCCCAGGTGTGTCGGATTACCAAATCTGAGCTCTCCAGATCCTAAGATGAATTATTCATGATCATGTAGGGAAGGAATTAGTGTTCGTTAGGAAACTACACAAGTTGATAACATAACAGCCAGTCACGTCAGACTAAATTTAAATCATTTCGTTAGAGAGTTCTTTCCCAAAAATACAAGCAAAGGACAAATATATCTCAACTCCAAATTCTCCACAAAGTCATCATGAACCAAAGGAAAAATAAAAGCAGTGTGGGGAGCAACTGATTGTCCAGGTTTGTAGCTAGAATAATTCTCCAGGGTGTTCCAGAGGATGGAAGAGAACCTACTCCGTTGGCCTGAGTGTCCTCCCAGAGGACTCTGAGCTGGCCAGGTCCATTCAAACACTTGAGCAATGTTTCGAATAAAACATGCACGGCATGTTTGTAAAACTGAAGAGGATAAAAGGGTAATTATTTTACGGATGGCAGACTTGGATGGATTTTCTTTTTTAGCTGGAACCACCATTCACTAAATGTCGTTCCATTAATGTATCAAGACCTACTCAGAAAGATATTTAAAGCACCCTGCTGGAAGATGAAGTGTGTGGGCTGGAGAGACGGCTCAGCACTTAAGAGCATGCACTGCTCTTGCAAGGACAGCTCCTTGGCCCCAGGACCTTGTGAGATGGATGACAGCTGCCTGTAACACCAGTTCCAGGAGATTGGATGATGCCCTCTTCTGGACTTTTCTGGTGCCTGTGGAAGTGTACAACCCCACCCCACCCCCAGAAACACATGCAAACACATATTTAAAAAGAAAATAAATCTTAAAAAAAAAAAAAGACTAAATGTGCCAGGTCCTACTCAACAATTTTTATCAAAGACTTTGATAAAATATGCATGACATAAAATATGTACATCAAATTGCAGATGATACAAAGGATGATTATGAAATGACAAATTATTCTATTAGATATGAGGTAATATGTCACAAAAGACAATAAGGGAAAATTATAAAATCTTTCCTAAGTCCATGACACCATTTAAGAAGAGACTGGAGAAATAGCCTAACAACAGTCCCATGATAGACACCAGCTGATCTGACCACCAAGTATAAGTTAAATCCAGGACTTGGTGACATGCACAGATAAACAGAGGCACCACACTTCTGTCTTCAACATTACACACACCCATTTTGGTTCTAGAGATTTTGGGGGGAAGGGTTGTTTTGGTTATTTATTACTACACATCAAATTCTCCAACTAGCTCCCCCCCCCCACACACACACGCTATTCTCACTCATGATCCTATGAGATGACTTGGTAACTCTCCTATCTTGCTCTCAGTTTCTCTTGCTGTTGGAGGGAGGGCAGAAGCACTCTGGGGACTGACCACTGGACCTGAGCATCCAAGATGGCTTCCTCGCTCACATATCTGATGCCTCTACACATCCCTGTGTGAATCTAATATGTATCCTGGGGCCTTTTCTTCCCAATATGTCCAGGCTTCTTACAAGGGAGTTAGCTTTTATCAGCACAAAAACACACAGTGTAAACCTTCTCAAGACTTAAAATCGGAGCTGTCAGACTCCAGACGCATCAGTACTAGAAGGCATCTTATCATTTATTAGAAGCTCTTTAATGTATGGACAGGGATAGCCAGGACCTTAAAGAATTTTGTTCAAAACCATATACAACATAGAAGATTAAAAAAAAAAACTTTGGATTTTAGCCCAAGCACTATATTTATTTGCAATATTTATTTTCAAATTCTTGGAAGGACTATACACAAAAGGAGACACACTGCTCCCTGCCTCTGACTTATGGATCAGATGTAGGCTCTCAGCTACTGCTCCAGTGCCACGCCTGCCTGCCTGCCACCCTGTGTCCCTCCATCATGCTCTCTGAAACTGTGAAAGCTACTATTCAACATGGCAACCTAAACAAGACCAAACCAATAGCGGTACCAATAGGTGTGCTAACATGGAAGAGGGGAAATTCATGATGCTCCAACCCTAGACTACAGGAAACTAAGGGATTCTGAAAGTGCGAGAAAGGGTCTTCCCCAGGGCAGAGCCCCCCAGTTGGTTATCCAAAACCAAATGGTAAGCCCTGGGATCATACACATATAAAAAACACAGACTGAGCAGGTTGGCAGCAAAGGTGTTATCTCCTCCACGGCCAGCAGAGGGAGCAAAAGGAAAGGAAGATGCCTTTCTTCGGATTGGACACCAAATAGAGAAGCAAGGGCGGCCTTCCAGGCGGCCTTACTCACAGATAGCAAAACTGAGGCTAAGACGGGGAAGTGGGTTCCCCACAAACATATAGTAAGCTCTCAGAATTCCTAGTCCCGGGGTCTTTGACCCTTGGTCCTTCTAACACGCCGGTGGTACTGGGAGTGTTTCTTGCTCTTTAAGAAAATGAGCTGCAGATGGCTGTCACAGTGGCATCCAGCTCCTTTGGCTTAGTTATTGTGAAATGTGGATCTTGACTTTGAATTCTAGCTCTATTGCTTGCTAATTGTGCAACCTTGGACAAGTCCACAACCTCTCAGGATTATGAAGTGGACCTCAGAATCTTAGAATAGTCACATTTCTCTCAGAGTTGTCACAGGAGTAAACAAAGTCACGTAAAGCTGGATGTCATGAGCGGCCTCAGATGCTGGAGGTGTCATCCTTAACACGAAGGGAAAACCTTTTATATAAGTGAATTGAAGCTGGAAAGCGGTTCTCATACTCAGATGTGTCCAGCGTCAGCCCTTTCAATAAACTGGACATAGCTATCAGGAACAACAAGGGCCAGGGGGGAAATCAGAGTCCACAGCCACCGGAGAGCATCAGCCTGCACCAGGTCCATGCTCTCAAGTCTTCCAAGGTTTTCATGTGTAAATTCTTACTTGAAAAAATGTACTATACAGAGCAAATAATGCCTCCGCCAGCAGCTTGTGAGTCTGGCTTTGAAAGCTGGTGTTCGAGCTTCATGTGCAGACACACACAGACTAGGAATTCTAAGCATGAGGACCTGAGTTCAATCCCCAAGGCACGCCCCACCCACCCCACCCCACCCATGATATTGTGCACTTTTAACCTCCGTGCTGGGAAGACAGAGACTGGAAGATCCAGCCTGGCCTACTGAGGGAATTCCAAGCCAATGAAAGACCGTTTCCATAAGCAAAATAGATAGTTCCTGGGGAAATGACTCTCAGAGTTGACTCCTGGCCTACACACACACACACACACACACACACACACACACACACACACACATACACACATACACACATACATACACACACACACATACACACATACATACACACACACATATACACATATACACACATACATACACACACACATACACACATACACATACACACATACACACATACATACACACACATACATACACACATACACACACACACATACACACATACACACATACATACACACACACATACACACACACACACACACCACACCACACCACACCAATCAAACAAATAAATAAATGAAACCCAACCTAATAAATTTAAGAGCAGAAATTATACCTCTCATTTGGAGGGAATGTGCCAATAATATGCAACCCCCAGCAGCCTTTTGTCTGACTGGAGACACACAGTGAGCCTCCGGAGTTCTTTTCGATCTGTAGAAAGCCTTCCATCTTTCCCCCATGACTTTAGACTTTCTGCCCACTCCATGCCCCATGTCATTTGAGTTACTGTGATCTTCTGGCTGGACTATGAATTATACATTCCACTGACATATTTTTTTCTTTGCAGAGGAGAAAAATAAGATTTCACAAATTTATGTCTAGCACTCATTTTTATTTAATGAATGTGCTCATAAAATATCCATTGAGAAGCAGCTCTTTGTAACCAACAACGAGTGAGGGGAACAGGACCAGGGTCTAGAACTTTTTACACCAAACATTCCAATACATATGATGAATAAAAACCATCTCATTCCTGTCAATGGGGGAAAAGAAACTATTGCCATGTTAGAATAAAAGAGAAAAGATGCAACATTAAATTAAAATGAAAAGAAAGGGGTGAGTAGAGATGGGAGACATCAGAAAGTTCTGCTTCTGTGGGAGGTATGGTTATGTGTCTGTGTGTTTGTGTGTGTGTGTGCACCTATATGTATGTGTGTCTGTGTGAATATGTGTATGTGTGTGCAAATATGTATATGCATTTATGAGCATGTGCAAGAGCACATGTGGGCACTACTGAGGCCAGAGAACAACCTTAGGTATTATTCCTCAAGTGCCTCCCATTGTCTTGCCAAGCAGGCTAAGCTGGCTGGCCAGTGAGCCCAGGGATCCAGATGTCTCTGCCTGCCCAGCACTGGGATTACAAGCATGTGCCTCTATGCCCAGGCTGTTTTAAAATGTAGGTTCTGGGGTATCCAACTCAGATCCTCATGTATGCATGGTAAGTAACTTACTAAGGAAGCCATCTCCCTGGCCGCACCCCAGACTCCTTACAAGACCTTGAAATTCTCCATTTCTCCAGCCAGGGAGGCAAAAGCCTCAGGCTCCTGCTTGTCTTCTTTTGGGCTTCTTCTCCTCCCGGGAAAGAAACTTGGATTAGGAAACACCCATTTTGTACTGTTTACCCACTTTGTAGAACCTTCTTCTCAGCATGGTGATTAATTTATAGGTTGGTGTTTTTCAGGCATCTGCAGGAAAGGCTGTCCCTCTGGAGACTGGAGCTGTCCCTGCCTGGGATAGCAGTCTGCTTAAAACTAATGACCCGGAACTGATCTGACCTAGTCTGGTGATCAGATGGCCAAACACCCTTACAGTCGAGCTGGAACTCTCATCCAATAACAGATGGAAGTGGATGCAGAGATCCTCGGCCAGGCCCCAGGTAGAGCTCCAGGAGTCCAATTGTCGAGAAAGAGGAGGGACTGTAAGAGCATGAATTGTTGAGACCGAGATTGGAAAAGCACAGGGACAAATAGCCAAATGAATGGAAGCACATGAATTATGAATCAAAGGCTGTGGAGCCCCCAGCTGGATCAGGCCCTCTGGATAAGTGAGACAATTGAATAGCTTGATCTGTTTGGGAGGCACCCAGGCTGTGGGACCGGGACCTGTCCTTAGTGCATGAGCTGGCTGTTTGGAACCTTGGGCTTACACAGGGACACTTTGCTCAGCCTGGAAGGAGGGGACTGGACCTGCCTGTACTGAATCCACCAGGTTTAAATGAATCCCCAGGGGAGTCTTGGCCCTGGAGGAGATGGAAATGGAGGGAAGGGGCTGGGGGAAAGGTGGGGGCGGGGACGGGAGGGGGGAGGACAGGGGAACCCATGGCTGATGTGTAAAATTAAAACACAAATATAATAAATAACAGTTACATAAAAAATAAAAAACTAATGACCCTAATTAAGATAGCCAACTACTATCATAGTGACTTATCTGGTTACATTTTATCTCAGTAATGCCAAGGACCTTTGGAAAAGCAGCCTGTGGGTAGAAGGGCCATGGTTGACTGCTCCACAGGTCAGTGAGGAGGGACATTGTTACCCAGGCAGGGATGGAAATAAAGGGCTGGAATCAGGGCACACAGGTACACAGAAGCCCCCCAAAGCCCAGGCACATCGGTCTAATGAGCAGCAAAGGGAGTCGGTGATCCTGAGGGGAGAGAGATGCACTGTCCGGGAAGTCAGTGCAGAGCTAGGAAACATTAAAAATCATTTTACATGTCAAAAAAAGGGAGGCTTAGCTTTCATGAGAGCAGCTAAGCACAGAAACAGTGAAGGCCAGACCTGCAGCTTGTTTGGGGCTGCAGCAAGCACCTTAACCTCTGGGCTTTAGCTCTTTGGGTTTGTTCTCTTCCAATTTACAGAGTGAAAATTCCAAAGATAAAAATTTGAGGTTTTCTATATCTTATGTTATGTAGCTAGGTGTTTATCCCCCTGAACTCTTACTGGGAAAAAGAAAACGTTGTCTGTAGGAAAGACAGATCCACGATGCTAGCAATAACCCCCTCCCCTGCACTCACCAAGGACTAACGTTTTATCCTGTCTGCTTTATCTTCCTGACTCTTTTAGCTATCAGTTGATGAAATGCAGGAGGAAACACATGCATATATAATTATACTTCATTACATCACAGACATTCATGACATTTCATCACTAAATATCACGCCGCATACCTCCTTAGATGAACATTCTTCTATGTCCACCACAGCACAGCAACCGCACCCTATCAGTCACAACTTAGGATGGAAACTCTACTTTCAGCCACACCTCCACAACTCTGCCATAGCTTTTGCAATAGCTTAAAAGTTTAGCCTTTGAACCCACGAGGCCTCAACCATACACAAAGACTATAGGCCCCCAAAGAAAGCTGGGAAAGGGAGAGGGGGCCCTCCCCAGGGAAGAGCACACCAAGTGGCTGTGCTTGCTAAGTGGTCAGTCCTGAAAACCTACATCCAGGTAACATACACACTGAACGGGTTATATTTAGGAGTGTATATTCACACACACACACACACACACACACACACACACACACACGTGCACACATGCGCACGCATGCATGCAATAACACTTAGTTAAAAAAAGAAAAAGAACTGGGAACGAAAGGAGAGTGAAGAATGGTGTATGGGAGGCTTGAGAGGAAGGACACGGAAGGGAGAAGTGAAGTAATTAAATCAAATTAAATAATCTCAAAACAAAATTTAAAAAAACGCAATCTTTGAAATTCATTTGGCCTTGACTATTTAAAAACACTAACAGGGGCTGGACTGATGGCTCAGCAGTTAAGAGCACTTACTTCTCTTGCAGAGGACCCAGGTTCAGTTCCCAGCACCCACATTGTGGTGCACAGCCATTTAGAACTCCAGTCCCAGGGGATCCAGCACTCTATTCTGGCTTCCATGGACACCAGACACAAATATGGTACCAAGACATACATGCAAACAAAACACCCAGATACATAAATATAAAAAGCAGCCCCCTTGCACCTGGGCTCCAGACATCCCTGTTGTTGAGGGTCTTCGGGAATCTCATCCGGGTTGTGTCAGAACAAGAGTACAGCTTCCAGTTGGGGAGCTGACAACCAAGATGTGAACATGATGTCTGCTCAGTGACCAAATCCTGAAACCCTTTAGAATTTGAGATGAATCCTTGACCTTGCTGCCTGGACCAGGCTCCCAGAGAAGCAGAGAATGCCATCTGAAATTCCAGATGCTAGATTCTAGTGTTTACTTTCCTAACTTATGTTCCCCAAGCTTCCATTTCGGCATCCATAAAATAAAGACAAATAACGCCTACCTCACAGGGTGTTTTGCTCAGGAAATGTTTGTCGAGCGAGTGAATCACTGAGCTAATTAATTTGCCGGGTAGATGAGTCAGAGTTCTTGGTTGCTAGTACTAGAAACTTGAGATAATGAGCTGGGGTGGGAAGAGAATGTATGGGCCAAGCAGCAGTGAACTGACAGCACGGCTCAGGAGGCCTGAGAGCAGGTCCAGGCATGTGGCTGCAGCCTGGCCTCACACCAAGGTCTTCCTGCAGGAAGAGAGGGTTAGAACACAGTGTCGCTGTACTGCCAGACACATCTGACCCCAGGGCTCTGAATGGCTCTGCATTCCCCTGCTAAAGAGAGGAGAAATTGGGCCTGATCTGCAGGGTGAGTCTCCTGGTTTGAACAATTTGTGCAGGCACCAATGTGGAGAAACTGCTGTGGATCTGAACCGACTGTTTCTTCCGCAACCCAAGGAATCAGTTCTAAGCTTCTAAACTTAGTAACTGTTTCTACCAAGAACTTGAGTCCTAACATATACTAGAACTCAGTGCATCCCCCAAAGATGAATAAATGGATGCGTGGGTGGGTGGATGGATGGATGGATGGATGGATGGATGGACGGACAAATAGCCCAACAGAAAAAGGACAGAAAAAGGAGAAAAAGTAGGAGCATGGGGAGAAGTGAGAGGAGAGTGGAGGGATGGAAGAGAGAGGAGGAGAGAAAGGAGGAAGAAGGGAGACAGAGAAAGGTAGGGGAAGGAGAGAGAGGGTGGAGGAGGAAAAGGTAGAGAAGACTATAACTCAGACGATGGACTTAGGATGAGTGTGTTTGAATGAAGAATTCAACCTCAAGCTGTCTAGCACCCGAATCTGGCAGAAAGTGTGATAGATTAGGTAATTTCAATTTTCCTCTTGGTGCCAGAATCTTATCTATAGAGACAACGTTTCTTGGCAATGATCTCATAGGGGAAGCTTCAGCTGGGTTTTCAGGGAAGGTGCTTCATGAGGCTTCAGTATCAGCATAGATGGTTTCTTAGCCCCAGAAAAGAAAATTCTTGCCTGAAACACTTGTGTAGACAGTATTTTCTGTATTTCAGGGCAAGATTCCTATAGAGTTGTGGGAGCTGGAGACAGGTTCTTCAAAGCCTCCCCTGCTGTTCGGCACAGTATACAGGAGAATGTGGGCATGCTCTGCAAGATACCTGCAGCTGGCCACTCTCCAAAGTCAGCTGTGTGGTTAGGTTAGGCCTTCGAGGATGGAGGATGGAGGCTTCTGCCTCTTTCCCACAGTGCCACAAGTTCTGAAGGCAAGGGTACTGAGGAGTTGCACTCCAGACAGGAGGGTGAGCTGGCATTTTGTTCTGGAAGGTGCGAACCCAGCGTGGGCTTTTGGCAGATAGCAGCCTGGAGCCTCAGCAGCAGGAGTATGTGCAGAGGAAAGTGTGTGTGTGTGTGTGTGTGTGTGTGTGTGTGTGTGTGTGTGTGTGTGTAAGAATGTGCATATGTTTCTCATTTAGTAAGAAATATTACTGAAGACCAAAATAAAATCAGTTTGGAAGGTGAAGTGTGGCATCAGAGTGAGAATTCCAGTAACATAGAAGCTCCATTATGTTCAAAACAGACCAGCTCAGTTGTTGACCTCCATGCCAAGAGGCCTGGCCCAGTGCAGGCGAAAAAAAAATGGCCGTGTCCTTGGGAACAGCATCACACCCTTTACCATCTCAGACAGGGGCACATCTTCTCAGACTCCCTTCTCTGCTCACCTAACTCTGTCTTCTCAGGACTCAGCTGGGACCACTGAGCTTCTGAGACACTCTCCCTACTCAGCTCTGCCTCTCCCATCCTCCCCCATACCTCCCCCAAAGACCATGTGAGCTTCCAACTCAACTCACCCCTTTAGCTCAGCTGTCCAAAGGGCCTGGCTCTTCTTCAGGAAGCATCATGCAGTCTGATGGAAGAGATGGTAGCAGTGTCTGTAGGTCCCATGGAGGCAGGAGTTAGACCCTGTGAAGACCGGGCTGGGGACACCAGCACTTTGCTCGGAAGAGCAATATCTCTCTTTTTGCAGGTATCTGTGATATCCCTTAAGTACCTGCTCCTCCAAGGAGCACTCAGAGGTCTGCATCCCTTCCTAATGGTAGAGAACCCACATTCAGGCCAGCCTGGTGCCCAAGGACAGTGAAAAAAAAAAAGAGGCTGGGGGTGTGAGAAATGGGGGGAGGGGCTTGGAGGCATTCTGGAAAAGTTAAGAACCAGAGGATTAAGGGGGAATGAAAATATCTAGATATGATCCAGAGAATTTGACTTGGGATCTTCACAAAAGGAAAGCACTGGGTAGCTGAGGCCTAAAAGGCAGTTTGGAATTTTCCCTTTCAGTGGCCAGGCATTAATGATGCCTCAGATATACGGCATATTCATGCATCCCCAGCACCTCTGTGTACCCCAGAATAGAATAGAATAGAATAGAATAGAATAGAATAGAATAGAATAGAATAGAATAATAGACTAGCACTGAATTTCACAGACCCAGCTCAAGAAGTGAAACTTGGGAAAGTAAAATTACACAGAGAGAGAGAGAGAGAGAGAGAGAGAGAGAGAGAGAGAGAGAGAGAAGCAAATTGCTCAAATGGACTGGAGTTTACTCCCACCAAGCATTCTGACATACAAAGCAAATGTTGATTGCTTCATATGCTTAAGAAGTACAAGAATGAGAAGAAAAAACAAAAATATATGAGAAAGCAGGGCTTGGTGATGCATTCACGCAATTCCCAATATTCAGGAAGCTGAGGCAGAAAGATCACTGTGAGTTTGAGACCAGTCTAGGCTACACAGGGAGTCTTTGCCTCCAAAACATGGGAGGAACTGGCACTTTTTGGCTCAGTGGTTAAGAGCACTTGCTGCTCTCCAGGAGAACCTGAATTCTCCCAGGACCCACACCAAGTGGTTCACAACCACCTGTAAATCCAGCTGCAGAGGACCAGATGCCCCTTTCTGGCCTCCTTGTACATGTGCAAGAATATATACACACAAACAAGCAGGCACACATTAACATAAATCTTGAAAAAATATCCCACAAGGTGACTAATCATCATGCCTACTAAGGGGAACTCGATACTATAATGGACATAACGAACATGTTGTAGTTGATTATTACAATATAATAAAACATATACATGGATTTAAAAAAAAACCATGTTCTTTCTAGTGTCTGCTTATAACATTCATATCCTCTCTAAGAGATTAAAATCTTCAATTACTTTTTGAGACTCATCTCATAAGTTTGAAGTTTTCCACAGAGATGGGGTGTAATATAATATAAAACACAGTTTTTGCCCCAGACTGATCATATATTCCAGACAAAGGCAATAGGATCCTACGAGGCAAATTTATATCTTTCTGATTTGGTTTCTAAGATTCTATCCTTCTCATGAGCATGTGTATTATGAGCCCTATGGTTGTCCTGCTCCTCATTACCTGTTCATATGCACACAAAGGCACACACGGGGGAGGAGCCTATGCTGCCACCAGGTGGAGACAGAGTGCTGTGGACTGTGGTGGAGTCAACCGCCACAACATTGAATCTTGTGTCATGGGAGCATTTACTGAACTAGCATGATGCAAGTAAGCTTTACATACAAACATCTAACGGGATTTTTGCAAGGGTTTCACAAGTAAGCGTTGGATCGCTCAGTGTTCCCTTTTCCCACAAATACCTTTTGGGGGGAAATTGCTGGCTCTGTAGGCTGCTTAAGTGTGAAGCTCTCAAATCCTCCCAGTTGTGGAAAAAAGTTCCAAAGCCCAGTTTTAGGCTAGGACTCTCTCCAGCCCTTTCTTCCCACCATAAGAATGGTGAGAGTTAAGGATGTGTTTCCACTGAGAGAGTGCTTGCCTGGCTGCACAAAGCTCTGAGGTCCGTCCCATCTCCAAATAGAGAGAATGGAATGATCAGAAATTCAAGGTCATCTTTGGTTCCGTGCAGTTTTGAGGCCAGCTGGGGTTGCAGGAGGCCCTTCCTGCCTTGAAGTAAAGTAAAATAAAATCAAGAGCAATGGAAGAAATTGGAAGGGTGCTAATCTGAAGGTTACAGAGAGGAGGCCTGTCTGTCCCGGGATGAGGACTGTTGCATCAAGACCTTTTCTTTCCACTGGAGGCAGAAATGCAAGGGCTGCTCCATCCGAGGAGCCTCACAATCCACATGCAGGAGTCCTCAACACCCCCCCGTCCCTGGGAGCATGGTGGTGGCCTGGGCTGGTGCAGTGACCATTGGAGCAGGTAGCTCATCATACCAGGAAACAGACAGGACCACTCAGGAGCCTCTGGTTCATCCTGTCAACCCCCTGAGAAGCTGAAGCTGTCTAGGTCTCCTCCACCTCCCAAATGAGGCTCCCTAGGGACAAAGAACTGAGAGAGACTCAGCCCCACCTGGTTGATAGGGGGTTGACTGTGAGCCGAAGCAGCAGCAGCTGAAGCTTCTAGAGGATCCATGAGCCTAGCTGAAAAAATAGCTCACTTCTCACGGCTCCTCAGGAAGGCATGGAGTTTGTGACTTTGAATCAGGAGCAGAATAACCATACAGACTCATAACTCAGAGAGAAATAAGATAACTTTAAAAAAGGGCACTCCCTGGGGGAAGATGAGAACGTTAACATACTTTTTGGAATTGCTTCCCCCAGCAGTCTATATTCATTCTATCCACTGCCTGAACCCTTTCCCATAGTCGGGCTCAGTCATAATCAAGCTTTTCTTCAGGACGAGTATTCTTTCTCAAGTCTCAGCTGTCAGGCACAACGGTACTCACACATCCTGCACTGCACACCTGCCACCTGCTTGTGATGGAGCGAACAGGAGGATGTATGATGTCCTCAAAAGCCAAGACTGGCTTTGAGTCACCTCCAAACTCTCCAGGAACACAGCGATGCTGGTCATGCAGGCATGTGGCACTTTCCTGGTGGGGCCTATCTCATACGCTTCAAGGAAACTGGGGCAGGCGGGGGGGGGGGGGGGGGCAGTACTGAAGGCAGGAGAGGGCGCAGACAACAAAGGTGATGACAGAGTGGCATGGACTAGGCAGCTCCTGTATTTACTGCAGTGGAGGCAAGGGGCTCAGGACAGCTGAGACCTACGGATGACACAGAATGAGCAAGCTGTAATTTACCATCGTACAGTTGGGGAGACACATGTTAAGTGAATCGCTGTGAGTCTCTTTAAGAACAGGAGTCTTCAGACATCAAGGCCATTCTGTGCTCCTGACAGACTCTCTGGCTCAGACCTATCTTGGCAGACCATGAAGCAAAGGCCACCTGGATAGAATGGCTCAAAGGCCAGGCATTCTGAGCACAGGAGAATTCTGTATTAAGTCTGTACCAAATTTCCAGTAGACATCTACAGCCTTGAAGTCATTCTCTAGCACCCAGCTGGTGACCTTTGGCATGGAGATTCGAGTGGTTCTCTCTGGAGAAAGAGGGGTAGAGGAGTTGTTCTGGGGAGTCTTAGGCACAGGAAAGCACAGAAGTGAGCCAGTGGGCTCAAAGGCAAATGTTTACTAGCTAGCCCTTCTGAGGAGAAAGAGTGAGGCAGAGAAAGAGGGGAGAGCCGTGTGAGAGAACGCTCAGAGCCTGGCCATGGATCTGTAGTGAGCAGGAGGGAATGGAGAGCTTTGAACTCCTGACCCCTTGTCTCCATATGTTCAAGTAACGCTATAGGATTATACCCCCCACTACCTTGTGCTTCTTGGCTGTTCTGTCTGGCTCATGGGAAACCAGATCCCCTCACAACAGTGTTCCAGCAAGTGGGAATGGATAGGACACTTCTATATTCCTGAGTGACTGTTCACAGTGTCTCCAGCTATACCAGGGAGTCAACATACGTACAGTGGGGGAGACGTATGTTAAGTGAATCGCTGTGAGTCTCTTTAAGAATAGGAGTCTTCAGACGTCAGACCAAGACGTGGGTGCTGGGTCAACTCACAGAGGCTCATGCCTCTGTAGGAACTGGGAATCCCCGGGGGATGAAGGACACGAAGTCACGAGGCAGACTAGAGAGAAGCTGTCTGTGGATGACTGAAGGATCAGAGTGCTGCCACAGTGCACCTGGCTAGTGAGATGGTCAGAGCTCAGGGCCTCGGTCAGAACCTAGCAAGGAGGAAAGCTTCCCCGGCAGCCTCCAAGAAAGTGGTTAGTGACCAGTGGTCTTCAGTCAGAAGTGGGAGCCAGGGCAGTCAGGGCAGACACATAGTCAGAAATAGAGTGCTGTCTTCCAAGTCCACAGAACGGAGAGCTGGGATGACTGTGTCGATGCAGCAAGAATTTGTCCTGAGTTGCCCCCATAAGTCAGACACACTTCAAAACTCTATATTTAGAGTATTTATTTTAACACTCACAGAAATGTCATGAAGTTCCTCATGAATTTAAAATATATGAGCACAGAGAAATGAGGGTCTCAGCCAGTGTCAATGCTGGTAAAGAAAAGAATCAGGGTTGGGGTGTGGGTGTTTGGCTCTAATATTGTCACACTTAACTATGGAAGTTCTGATGAATGATCAGACTTTAAGATGTAAAAATCTTTAAAAGCTTTCAGGGTGAGGGGGAATCAAAAGTAAGAGTGAGAAAGAAGGTGTGTGTGTGTGTGTGTGTGTGTGTGTGTGTGTGTGTGTGTGTATGTCCAGTTTGGCAGGGGCCATCCTTACACACTGAGCCATCTGGTTGTCCCTGGCGTCAGGCTTTTTAAAATGTTCAAGTGTTTTCACACATGCATATGTTGTGTATTGAGATTAGGTCCCCTCCTACTTGCCTGCTCTCTCTTGTTTCAGCCTCCCTCCCTCCCATCAGTCATCTTTAGCCCACTAGAATGACTAGACGGTGTTACTTGTAATTTCATGGCATATATTCATACATGATTTTATGAATCAATATAAAAATCTAGGACCCACAAATGAAAAAGGACATGATATTTGTCATGTTTATGATATGGTGTGTGTGTGTGTGTGTGTGTGTGTGTGTGTGTGTGTGTGTATGTGTGTGTGTGCGCGCGCTATTTTCTTTACCCAACCCTCTACTGTTGGACACCTACAATGTTAATCTTCTAAGAGCAACACTAAAGGCCAGGAGAGAGTAGTATAATGCCTTAAAACTTTTAAAGAAAAATCTCCAACTTAGATTTTTACATGTTATCAAATTGTGAGTCTAGGATAAAAGTAGAATCAATACATTTGCAGTTATGTTCTGGCCCTGAAAGCTAGCCTTCTTTTTCCTCAGAAAGTGACTGCAGGGTGTACATCAGTGAGACAAAGACATGCACACACAAAAGAACTGAATGGATAAAGAAAGCAGTTAGGAGAAAGACCAGGTTAACACTGCTTGGCAGGAATGAAGAGCCACCAGCCAACAACGATGCAGGAAGAGATGGAGTTTTCTACGGAGCATCCAGGGAGAAATGGGCCCCACAGGAAGGTGATAGGACAGGTAAGTAGTATCGTCCAGAAAGATCTAGAAAGACGATGCCGTCGGACAATCAGAAACAAGGAAGAACAAAGGTCTGAGCACTGGAGGACAAGCAGTCACATTAGAATCGATTCCAAGAAGACAACGGTTACCGCGTCATCGTGATATAAATACTTGTCAGTGGTGTGGTTTAAAGTGTGGGAGAGGATGAGAGGGCACCACACCTGGCAACCTGACGTCAACCCCAGGGCCCACCTTGTGGAAGGAGAGAATTGATCCCTGCAACTGGTCCTCTGACCTCCACACAGGCACAGGGGAGGCACACATGTGAACTCACACACAGAACATAAATGAAATACAATAAAAGTCTGGACACTTTTCCAAGACAGGATAAGGAAAAAGAGGTTGAGTTATGAAATCTCCATCTCTAATAACAAGTGTATTGAAAATTGTGATGTGATGTGCGTGTTGCTTACTCATGTCAAGGTTGGTGTGAGGAAGAGCCACAGCAAGGTCAGCCTGCTGCCCTCTGGCCAGGGTCAGCAGCTGGTGTGGGGCTGCTCAAGGAACAATTGCTGCTGTGGTGAGCTTCTTAGCATGGTTTGATTTCCTCATGGTACGCTCATCACTTTGTAAAACTATAAACTGTGAGTAAAAGTGTGTGAAGGGAATGTGTGAAGTTAACGGCAGAGCTCTATGGACCCCCAGGTTGGTTCCATGAGTTCCCATGAATCTCCAGCCTTTGGCCCCACATCTGTGCCATCTTCTTCCACTCCCCATTTACCGTTTTCTGACTTGGATTTCCACACAATGTCTCCATTTACTTTCTGTCACTGACCATGATGTCTCAAATCCTCTCTTCCCCTCTGAACTTTTCTTAGACAAGTAACTCAAGTGGGCCCAGGTACATGGCTTTAAATCAATAATTAAAGGACACAGACTCTGTCACAACCGCCAGTGTACCTCTGTGACTTTGGCCAAACTGCTTCGGCATACATAGTTTTCCTATTTGCAAAGCCAGACCTTGAACTAGATGGCCTTCAATCTCCTTCCGTTTCTAACTTTCTATTGTTTGTACTTTGATCCTAAGGCTGAGCTGACAGAGGCAAATAGAAATAATCATACAGGGAGCGATATCATTTTCTCAATGTTTACAGAAAATAATTTACTGAAGGTTTATATTGGGCTCCATTCATTGAGTGAAGAAAGACATTTGAAACTCTACCTGAAACGAGAAGAATCAATGGTTCAGAGGTTCACTGAAGTAACTGAGAGCCAAGGAGGAGCTGAGGGCTCTGAAGTCACTGAATTAGTCAGTCCTGAGCCAATGTGCTTTATGAATGAGAGATTCAAGTCAAGAATAATGTTGGAGGGATGTCTTAACTCAAAGGAGGGAGTTAAGTTTAAATCTCCCACATTCTAGGAGAGATGCAAAGTAGGTACAAACGAACAGAGGCAAAAGTTTCCATTAAGAAAGATGGGTCCCTGGCCCAAAAGATAGCTCAATGGGTAAAGGAACCAGCACCCACATGTTGGAAGGAGGGAAGTGACCTCCACACATGCATGGTGTGACATATGAAGCCATACACAATAAATAAATAAATAATAAATATGATTTTTTAAAAGATGGATTCAATGTTACAACAGTAGAATGAAAACTGAAGGTATGCAGACTTTCCTGGTAAGGGGGAAAGACTATTGCAGTCAATAACAAAAGAAGCGGAATCATGAGGGGTCATTTCATCTACCTGGATGGAGGCTTGGATGTTGGTCAAAGAGATAGTGACTGTCTCTCCATGACTGGGTGTGCACCACATCTGACTTGTGAGTGGGTGAGCACAAACGTTAGAAATCAAAGACATTCTCCACAAGGCCCCAAATGGTATTGAGTTCTCAAATTCTACCAGTTGTGTTGGGTTCTATCTTAGGTCTCTGGGCTATCCAGCCTCTGGGTCCGGTCCTGGCCTTCTGGTGGCATGGGTCTCAAGCTGAACAAGTTATTGGTTGGCCACTCCCACAATTCTGTGCCACCCATACCCTAGCACATCTTGTAGGCAGGGCAAATTGTAGGTTGAAGGTTATGTGGCTGTGTTGGTGTCCCAGTCCCTCCACTGGGAGCCTGGCCTTGTTACAGGAGATGTACAGGTTCAGGCTCCATATCCCCCATTGCTGGGAGCCTTAGCTAGGGTCACCCTCATACATTCCTGGGAATTTCCATTGCACTAGGATTCTAGTTCATCCCCAAGATGCTCCCCTCTGCCAATTCCAGTCTTCTCTCCCAGTACTCTCTTCCTCCATCCTTCCCACAACCTGTTCCCTCCTGTTTCAAACCCCCTCCCATCTCACCCCTCCTCCACCCATGATGTCTAGTCTGTTTTTATTTTTAAAAATTGGGCTGATTCTCGGCTCTTACTTGTAGTAGATTGATCCTTGTTTTAATACAAAATTTCTGTCCTTCATAACTGTTACACTGTGTAGAGATGTCTCATGATTATTCAAAGCTTAGAAAATCCCCCAGCTCAATGGAAAGTCTGCTCACAGGCATACTTGTTGCCCGGATGATAAGCAGGGCACATGAGAAGGACACTCCCACCAGAAGAGAGGTTGTGCCCTGTGTGTCCACAGTGCTGGGAAACAGGACACTCAGCATGTGTCAGATGAGAACATGAATGCAGGCAGGAACAGATGAACCAAGATGTTGGTGACTACCAAATGACGGTGTCTGAGAGCTTAGCCAATGCCCACCACAACCCACCTGTGCCAGCTGCAGAAAGTGGACCATTCCCACTGGTAACTAATGGTACATGCCAAGAATGTGCACTCGGGACACACAAGGCAGGTAGGGGATTCAGTATGGTAAACTATTGGACATGATGTTAAAATCCCTTCTCCCTGAAGCGGGAAAATGAATACTGTTGCTGGCAGTGATTTGTAGACAAGGGGATGTTAAGGAGGACAGATGTGACAGGAAACACAGACAGGCTGTGGTAGGAAAAGACCTCACAGCACCCAGGACTCATGGAACATAAAGAGCCATATTAGGTGCCCCAAGGGCAGTGCAGGAACCAGTTTTAAAACAAAACAGTGGCAAGGCATCAGAGTCCCACTATGATCACTGTGTAGCTCTGGCTGCCCTGGAACTTGATGGGTAGACCAGGATAGCCTCCAGCTCACACAGATCTGTCTGCCTCTGCCTCCCAAGTGGTAGAATTAATGGCGGCCACCACCAGTCCCTGGCAAGTGGCCTCCTCTGACCTCTGCTTCCTCATCTGTGACATTTGATGACTCATGACGCTCCAGGTCTCCTACGGAGTCTTCTCGGAGAGATCATGCCTGGAAGAGGTCTAGCTGGATCAGTGTCTCACCCTTGGTAGAAACACAATCACTGTCAGCTCTCTAACCATTTGTCACAGCAGAACCCAAGGAATACATTTTAATGGTGAGTCCATTTAGAGGGGTGGTTCCCTCTTTGGGGATCCTTAGGGCTCTACTGAGCCTAGAACATGTTCGTCCAGGTCCCAAGTTCCTGCAGAAACCCTCCCTGAAGCCTCAGTCATTGGAGAGTCAGCCTGCTGAAAGTATTGTGTTTCCAAGCTTAGGACTAGAATTAATTAACACAGCGCACGGTCATCTGCCAATTGGAAGTGCAGTCTGGGTTTGGTAGCTGGAGAAGACTTTGGTAAATTAATTTGTTATTACTTAGTAAACACTGGTCATTTGGCAGGCAAACCGTTTAAAACAGAGGCCAAGGAGCAAACTCATCATAAGGCTCTTGCTGGCAAAAAGATCGAAAACCACAGAACCAGGGCAGCTGACCTCCTTCCAGATCCAGTATCTAGGATGGTTTTTTCCAGAAACATGGGAGAGGGACGGTGTGAGTTGCTAGGATGGCAGCTGGAGTGCCAGCTTGGAGCTGGCAAGACTTGCCAGGACTCCCTCCTGACACCTCAGCTCCTAAGACCTACTTTATGGCAAATTCTCCAGCATTCAAAGCCCTGGAAGAAGAATGGGGCTTGAACTCCTGTTACTTTGTTGTCTTTTCTTCCGTGATTTTGCTGGGGTAAAAGCCTTGGCCCTAGCCATTGTGAGTCCAGGAGGCTCAGAGGCTCATGGGACTTGCTTTGCCTCTAATATCAACTCCAACCATGAACTCTGAGGCTCATTAATAGTGCTTTTTGATGCTCAGAGTAAGGGGGCCCCTGGGACTTTCCTGCTTGGGACACTCAGTGCCCTCACTGGCAGTGCACATGGGTACACAGTCCACTGGTACTTTCCTGAATGTCATAAATACGATAGCTGCTCAAAGCAGGCCTGGGGGCCAACAATCCACAGCTGGTGGGCTTCCCTATAGATTCCACCTTCCGGGAAAGATTGGCTTGGTGCCTCAAGAGGGGAAGTTGTGGCACTTTGCAATAGGAGGTATGGCTGCAGAGGTGGTTCACTGCAGGCAGGTCCATCCATGAAGGGTATAGGCTAGCCTGCTTCCGGTCTAACCTGTGCTCTTAGGACAGACCAAAGCACTGTGACTCATGCACCAAGGCCTTCTCTCCCTGAAGAAGGGCTTTGTAGGGAAGCCCGCTTCTCTCCTAAGCTCGCTCTCTAATTCCTAACCTATCTGAAGACCAAGCCATGTGCAAGTTTTACCACACAGACAGACCCACGCTGCCACGCCTTCCCCACCGTGATGGACTGTTCTCTCTGCCTGAGCTAATGAAACCTCTGGTCCCTTGCATTGCTTCTGACAGGAGAGGAGAAAAGAACTAAGGCAGCTCACAAACCCAGTTGTGATCTTTGTGCCTCTGGGCTAAGATGTGAGTGTTTTCTGAGGGAGACAGAAGAGCCAGAGGCACGCCTTCTCATCATCTGCAGTGCCCAGGATGCCCGAGGCTATGGCTGGGCTGGGAAGGTCAAGGTTGCCCTTAGGAGCCTGAGGAAAACCGGAGCACAGGTAGGCTGCGGTCCCTTCGCTCTGTACACCCCACACCCATCTCTCCACGGCACGGCCACCAGCCACACATGGCCGATGAATTCCACAGGTGCAGTCTTCACGTGTCAGCCATTATTGACTCTTGTCACACTCCTTCCCCCCGGCCATCTGCCCTGGTATGTCAGATCAAAATAAATCAACAAACACAAAGTGGCAGGCAGCTGCTGCCTCAGGGATGTTGCAGCCAGCGCTAGACTGATTTAATTTTCATTGTTGTTGTTTTGAGACAGGGTCTCATGGAGGCCAGATTGGCCTTGAACTTGCTATGTAGCCAAGGACCATCTGGATTTCCGATCCTCCTGCCTCCTCGAGTTCTGGGACCGCAAGCATGTGCCAGCACACTCAGCTCATGTAGTGGAACAGAGTATAGAAAATTTGTAGTTTTACAAGCACAGAGAATGTATTAGAGAGTATGAGGGTTCTTGGGGGGTTCAGAGCTACTAGAACTAAAACCTGAAACAGGCAGATTCAACTTACAACCTGCAGGCCACGTGCAGTCAAGGATAGCTATGAATAACGCCCAACACAAAATCATAAATTTTTCCAACATTAGTCCACGCCAGCGTGCACATTCTATGCTCTATGGACTTCAGAGCCTCTTGCTCTCTTTTCCTTCTCTCCTTGCCTCTGACAGCTCTCCACAGAGGCCACTCACCATCTCCCATAGCCCTTTCTCCCCTGAGTCAAAACCCATTAAACGCCCCAAGCCTGGAGCCATGGTTAAAAGCCACACCAATGGCTTGGTGGTGGGGTGTGCCACCCTCACATAAAGTGCCTGAAGAGGCGCAGAGGGATGCATTTCGCTGGCCTGCTCATTTTTAAAAGCAATTTCTAACACTTTTCCCCTCCACTGCATCCCACCCTGTGACGGGAAAGCTTAAGGATTAATTGGCTGTGGCATCCCTAACATCTGCTCCCTGTCCCTGTGGAGGGCTCCTGACTAACTTTAGGCTTAGCCTTAAGTTCTCTGACTTAGAAAGTGAAAACAAGAGCCAGTCTGAGTGGGAGCAATTTCAGTGGTTTGTCCTCACCAGTGTCTGCCACTGACGATGGAAGCCACATCATTCGCCGGCTCGCAGGAGTTACAGCTTGCTTGCTTCTCGGCTGGCCTTCCCGTGACACAAGGACATTTTCAAAAGCAGCTTGAGGCTGGTGAGCAGCTGCTGGATGCTCCTTCAAGAGCATGCTAACAACATTGGCTTGTGCTTTCTGCTTTTCTGAGGGTTGTGTTTCATGGAGCCAAGTGGCCTTGTGCCCTCACATCTTCCTGTCTTCCAGGTTCCGTGAAGAACCACCATCCCCCTACTCCAGATAGCTTAATACACTTCCTTCAGCTGAGACATGGAGGCCATTGCCTGACTCACACCTCAGAAATCAGAGGCAAGGTGGCTACACTTGAGGACAGTGGAGAACAGATATCCCCCAAAGCCAACAAGAACTACTACAGGTCCTGAGCAATGAGACGTCTTGGGGGACACAGCAAGCCAGGGAGCAGGAAACTGGCTTTGAGCTTCTGGGGAGTGCAGGGAGAGATCACCAACAACCACCAGGAAGAAGGCATTTCCTCTAAGACATGGTATCTGCGAGAAAGCTCCCAACAGGAAGACTCTTGGAGAAGCCCAAGAAAACACCTCACAAAACAAACAGATTTTAGTGTATACTGACCTGAAGAACACAAGGCCAGCTCAGGATCCTGGCCAGCTCCATCCTGACCATTCCTCCTTGCCCTTCTCTGCCCCCAGGTCGGGAATGCCAGGTGAGAAAAGAGGTATAGCTCTACCATGAATTTCTTAAAGTGGACAAAATTGAACTGAGACTGTTTTGTGAATTAAAGTGACCACATCAACAGACAGTGAGCTGGTACATTGCAGACCCGCTGTCGTTTTGACCTGGGGTGGAGAGTACATCTCCATCTAATATACTTAAAGTTGGAAGAGAAAACAAACTTGTGGACTGATCAGCCCAGAGGTTATGCTGTGGTCTTGCCAGTCACAGACATAAGCAAGAAGTCCAGACCCTATGGCCTCACTCTCTTGTGGACCCTCGGAGAAAGCTGGAGGTGTAGGATTGGGGCAGGGGGTTGCCCCCTCTGCAAACAAAACTTTCTACGCCTTTCTAGGAGAGTTCCAGCTAAGCTTCCATTTGAAGGAGAGATGGAATTTCATTTCATTGGAAAGATCTGGAAGCTCATGTCTAACCTCAGCTACTCGATGGAGAAACAGAAGTCCCAGGGGACTAGTGAGCCACCAACGTAGAGGAAGCAGGAGCCACAGTTCTGACGAGGAGCCCCAGGTCCTCTCCATAGCAACCTTGACCACCCATCTAGGGACCCTCTGTGTCATCAATCAAATCTCTGAGGAACTATTCCACTTTAGATTTGGCAAGTCAAAAAAAAATCAATGTAAGGGTAGGAAAAATGAGACTGGATCAGTGAACAGAGGGCGGAGGGGGAGGGCCTTGAGGCATGGGAGGTCTCACTGTTTGCGACAAGCTCAGCCAAGAGGCTCTCCTGACCTTCTCAGTGCCTGGTCTCCAGGAAGTCTATGAAGAAATGGATTCTTGGTGCCCATGTCATCTTAGGATACAACCCCGACTCGGACTCAGAACGTTCAGCAAGGGTCTTTGTGATCTAGTTGCCAGGCTAAGTTTGGACACACACAGTGACCGTACTTATTGGGCCAAGAATGTTTGGCATGTGGTAGATTCTGGCCCTCGGTGCACCCACTGACTGAAGGCCATTCTGGAGGGATATAACAAGGCAGCCCGCAGGCCGGGTGGTGACTCATATCTTTCAGCTAGAAAGGGCAACTTCCAGGCTGTGGAAAATACCATTAAGAAATGACAGCTGAGGGGACCTAGGACATAATCCATTTCTAGAAGACAATCAGAAAGACAGGACAGGGGTGGAGAGGTGGCTCCACGGTAAGGAGCAGACTCACAATTGCACAAGCACATAGTCACATGATTAAAAATTAAGTCTAAAAGTGAGGCAGGACATTTGCCTGCACAATAGATGACCCCTGGCATGAGCTGGCCAAGGAAAGTCCCAAGAAAGGGATGCTCTATAACCTGAAACACAGAAAGGTCAAAGTTCAGGGGATGAGGCTACTGAGGTAAGGGTCTAACTCATGGTTCAGGGGGCAGTGGTCTCAAAGAACAAAGGGGAAGTTGTGATCACTTGAGAATCTCCAGGTACTCCAGCACAGACCCTTACAAGGAGGTGCTAAGACTTCAAGAGCGGCCCAGGACTTCTGAATCTAGGGCATACTACCTGTGTGCTCATACGTGAAAGTGGCTCACAACTGGGGTCCATTTCAGCTCCTAGGGGTTGATTGACAGCATACGGAGATGGTCTGGTTGTCACCCCAAGGAATAGGTATGTGGGTGCTATGAGCACCCAATAGACCAAGGAAACCCCTAAATGTCACAGCACAACAATGAGCTAGCCAGCCCTAAAATGTCAACAAAGCCAAAGGTGAGAGACTTGATCTACATGATAGGGCTTTCCCATTGTCCTTGGTGAAACATGTCCAAGATGCACACGACAGGAGACACCAACCGGCACATGTGGCAGTGCTCACAGCCTGGAGGACAGTCAGGCCTTGGAACTGGATACTGCTATGCAAGTGTACACAGTCACTATGCATCACAGCACAGTCTATTAAGAGGAAAGGCCGTAGTCATCAATCCATTGTGTAACAAGCTAATAATAGCAAAATGTGCTCACACCTTGCACACCTGCTGCCGATCCATCCTGGTATCTCTCACTGTCCCTAGGGGACTATTTTGCAGTTGCAGAGCATGGAAGAATCTTTGTATCCTCAGTCCCAGACTCTAGAATTCTCTTCTTATGGCTCCTCATATGTAATTCTGATTTCTCTTGCAAACCACCAAGCTTATGGAGCCGTGTCTGGATCATTGTTTTTTTTTTTTTTTTTAATTAATTAGCATATATTAACTTTACAAAACAATAGATTTCATTATGACATTTTCTCACATGCATCTCATACTCACCACCTCTCTGATGGCTAATCTTGGTTGTCAAAGTGACGAGCAAAGGGAGAGGGAATCTCAACTGAAGAGCTCCCTCCATCAGAATGGCCTGTGGGCATGTCTGTGGGGCAGGGTCTTGATTTTCAATGGTTGTAAAAAGCCCCAGCCTCTGTGGGTGGCACCACCCCTCAGTGAGTGGACCTGAGTTATATAAGAAAGGTAACTGAACATAAGCTGCTAAGCAGCATTCCTCCTGTATCTCTGTGGTGTGCTGCTGCCTTGGATTATTTCAGGTATAAACATAACCAGGAGCAGGATAGCCGGGTCATCTGGTGATTCTCTTCTTAGTGTTTCGTTTTGTTTTTATTTAGGAAACTCCACATCGACCGTCATTGTGAAAACACTAACTTCAATTCTCTCCAGCAGTATAGAAGGCTCCCCTCAACCCTACACCCACACCGGCATTTGTTGCTTATTTCTTGAAGACAACCGTTCTTGAAAACAACTGGTTTTTCAGATATAGCCACCAGAAGACAGAAGAGAAGCTGAGGAAAACCAGAAGCACACCATTCTCAAGGGTCCTAGAGCGAGAAGGCACAGCATGCCATACAGGTATCGCATGAGGAAAACCCAAGGACGGGAGGGGATACGTGGGTCATCACCTGCATTGGGGTTCTTGGAGGAGGCAGGAGGAGCGCTCGGGCTCACTAACATGAAGGATTCTCGAAGTTGTCTCGAAACTGTGATAGCAGTCCTTTATCGCCCGGCACTTGCCTTGCAATGGCTGAAGCAACATGCAATGTTCTCTTCATTTCAGAGAGTCCCCTCACGAGGCTGTGGAGGGGGCTCAGTGGTTAAATGTGCTTGCCACACAAGTGTGCGATCAGATCCCCAGAACTCACATAAAAGCTGGACACATAGGGTGAGCATCTGTTATGGCAGTTCTCCTAATGGGAGATGGGAGGTGGAAATAGAATTCCTGGAAGCTCCCAGGACAGCTACCCCAGAGTACGTGGTGGAAAAATAACAAAACCCTGTCTCTAACACATTGGAAGGCAAGGACTGACACCTGACGTTATTTTCTGATCTCCATTCATGTATTAGTTCATTCTCATGCATGTATTCACATACATGATTGTGTGCATGCACACACACACATTGTGCACATGCATGTAAAAACAATGAAACAAGAATGAGACAGAAACATGGGTTTAAAAGAGACATTTCACTTTCTGACTACTTGTTCGCAAAGAGGTGACTGTCATCCCATTCTGACCTGGCATAGGCCTACCTCTCAACTCTAAGTGTGAGCACGTGTATCCCAAGAAACCGCTCCCAACCTGTTCAAATTGCAGTTCCCACTTCGGTTTATTCTTACTCAGCTCTATGCACTCAAAAATTACACATACACACACTCACACACACACACACACACCCCAAATACTAGCAGATAGACCACACCCCAGCATTCTCACTGTCTAAGCCGGGTGCAGCCAGCTTGCTTTCCACACTGGAGACAGATCTATTTGTTATTTTGAGCAGTGCCTGAGACGACATTTCTGACACATAGCAAAGCAGGAATTATCTTTAGGAGCAGAAAGACAAGGGCACACTGCCAGTCTGATAAGATAAAAGCAGTGGCAGATAAAAGCATTTAAAAAGGGGGATGATGGCTGTCTGCCAGGCTGAAGGGAAGCATGCATGAAGCATGCCCACCCAATAGAAAGAGGGATGAGAAGTCAAGCCCATTCTGGGATGGATGAATGTCCATAGCCTTCCCAGCAAGAATGTTCAGTTCAAAGAGAACAAAGCAGAATGCTGGTAGTTTAGGGACATTGTGTGGCCTTGGACGGTACACTTAACTCTTGAGAAGCAGCTCCTGTGTAGAAAAAAAGGGGGGCATCGCTGTTTTCTCTTGAAACATATAGTGACTTTGGAATGGGGGGTTCCTTATGTGTTTGTTTTAAGATTTATTATTTTTACTCCTGTGTAGAAAAAAAGGGGGACATCACTGTTTTCTCTTGAAACATATAGTGACTTTGGAATGGGGGGTTCCTTATGTGTTTGTTTTAAGATTTATTATTTTTACTCCTGTGTAGAAAAAAAGGGGGACATCACTGTTTTCTCTTGAAACATATAGTGACTTTGGAATGGGGGGGTTCCTTATGTGTTTGTTTTAAGATTTATTATTTTTACTTATGTGTCTGAGGGAGTGCCATGTGGGTTCATGTGCCCATGGAGGCCAAAAGAAGGCATCAGATTCCCTAGAGCTGGAATTACATGGAGGCAGCTGGTGTGGGTCCTCTGGAAGAGCAGCAAGCACTCTTAACCACTGAGTCATCTCTCTAGCCCTATAGTGACTTCTAAGAGCTCACACATAAGCGCTGTGTGAGCTGAGACATCCTTCATATGAGATTGCATTTCTAAACTAGATCCTGGAAGGGTGGCTGGGTGTTGTGGAGCCAGTACTCAGGAGGCAGAGACAAGAGGATCAATCACAATTAACGGGAGACAGTCTTTCTACATCATGAGTTCTAAAGCAGTCAGGGCCACATAGTGACACCCCACCTCAAAACAATAACAGCAGTAACAATAAAAACCCTAGCAAACAAACACCTTCTAGGGCTGGAGAGATGGCTCAGTGGGTTGAGACTCTTGCACAATGGCCTGAGGATCTGAGTTCGATCCCCAGATCCCACAGGTGACAGGAAAGAACCAAATCCTGAGAGTTACCCTCTGACTTCCACACTTGTGCCATGGCATGTACACACACACACACACACACACACACACACACACACACACGAAAGAAAAAGAAAACAAGAACATAGTAACAGACAGCTCATATTTCAAAAGGGAGTAAAGAGGGTTGTAAACACAGAGACATTAGTTATTGGAGTTGATGTGTAGCCCCAAGGGTTATCTTGATTGGTCCTTTGATATGACAGATATAGAAACTGGAGTCTTGGTAAGTTAAGTGCCAAGGTCAGAGGGCAAAGCCCAATTTAGGCTTTCTATCCTGCCTCATCGAAATGATGTCTTTGATGCAGTATTCCTTCAAAGCTTTTCTTAGCCCATCTCAGCTTTGGTTGGAACCAGGGCTGAAGGAAAATGGGAAGAGAAGTGGACAAGCCTGCTCACCCAGAAGGTGGGAGAGGGTCTCAAACATTAAGGAGAGTATTGACAGATCTCAATTCTTCGTATCACCTGGCAACATTGAACAAGAACAGATAAGTGATGGGGGAAGGGACTCCAAAGAAAACCCTGCAGGCTACCCAGGTAGGCTCCACTGAGAATGAAGACCTTTGAGACCCAGGATGCAGTGGCCGAAGTAGAGGTGGGTCTGCAGGGCAAGGCTTCATGCCTAGCTCAACACCCTCCTCAGAGCTCTTGGCCAGGAGTGCAGGTCAGCAGTGGTTGGGTTGCACTCTGCCCATTCAGTTTCATTTTCAATCATTGATTTGATCACAGGGCATATTGGGATCTGTCTTACAGAGATCAACCTGAGCAGCCTTAAGATGGATTCTGTGTCATGGTGGGATTGATTTGGAGACTGAAGAGAGAAGGTGACCAGACTGTGGAAACAGCATGGAGTAGGGTCCTTTGGGGCCCCTGAACCCTATCCCGCTCCCTCTGTAGGCGCTATCTCCACACACATGGTCCAACCCCAGCTTCTGCATCCCCAGTGACCAGATGGATAAGTCAAGGCCAGTCCTGGAGCAGTCCTCTAGCCTGGATTTGACAAGAGAAGGATGTGGCAGCAGAGGGCATGGTGGAAGGAGTCTACCATGGACTTAAAGAAGCCTGAAGAGGAAAGGGGGGCTGTGACAGTGAAAATGACAGGATCTCAGTAGTGACCCGTGAGAGAGGCCTGAGAAGGTGTTCGAAACTGTCTGGTGACATAGGAATAACCTTGAGTTTGAAGGCTGTGTTGGCTACTTTTTGTGTTGCTATGGTAAAAATGCCAGACAAAAGCAACTGAGGGAGGGAGGGAGGGATAGAGGGAGGGAGGAGAGGGAAGGGAGGGAGAAGAGAGGGAGGGGGAAAGGGAGGGAGGGAGGGAGGGAGGGAAGGAGGGAGGGAGGGAGAGGGGAGGGAAGATGGGCTTATTTGGGTTCATACAGTAAGAATGTAGTCCATCACGGCAGGAAGGCACAGCAGCAGGAACTTGAGGCATCCACAGTCAGGAAGCAGAGAGCAATGAATGCGGGTGCTCAGCTCACTCCTTTTTATTCAGTATGGAGCCTCAGTCTGTAGAATGTCCCCAGTTTAGGGTAGGTCT
This sequence comes from Onychomys torridus, assembly GCF_903995425.1. Lineage (NCBI taxonomy): Eukaryota > Metazoa > Chordata > Mammalia > Rodentia > Cricetidae > Onychomys > Onychomys torridus. The sequence continues at coordinate 64,674,407 of NC_050449.1, read as the reverse complement.
TACCATCTCAATTAACCCAATCTAGAAACTTCCTAGAGTTTTCCTAGATACCCATAGGTATGTTTCCATGGTGATCCTGAATTCCACCAGGTTAACAGTCAAGATGAACCATCAGAAGATGGTTCCCACTCACAGGCTTTGACAATAACTTTGAGACCAATTGTAAAATAAGCCCGCAAAAGACATGGAAGGTATAATGTACAGTGTCCAGGAAATGGCTCCCTGGGAAGCCCACTAAGCCTCGTCAATTTTCCAAAACAGAAGCCCAAATCTGCTTGGGCACCATGCAAGAACACTTGCTCTGCCAGCCCTGAACATCCAGAAGAGCCGCTGTGAATCCTCTTTTCCTATTTATCTCACTGATGAATTCTCTGAGCCCTTGGCCTGCCAGTTCAGTTATCTTTACCAGTCTCTGACAAAAGCATAGCTGTGCAGAGAGATAATATTTTCTTAATCAAATGAGCATCAGTGAGCTCCGTGCGGCGGCTCCTGACACATTTTTAATGACTTGATTCTTTGGTAGTTTCTCTTAGAAGAAAGCCTTCGGGTGTGATATGAATATGAAGGACTGTTCTGCATTTATTCATCTCCTATTTTCTTTTAACTTTAAGGGGTAGCTGTAGAAACTCCTGAACCTTTCGGCTTCCTACATAGACAACAGAGAGAAGGAATTTTAATTATTAGATGGTTTGATCCATTTCAACTTCCAATTTGGATCTTCAGGAGTAAAAACATAAGATATTTTAGAACCTAAGTCAGAGTCCGTGCTTTGCTCCCTGGCTGCTCTCTTGCGGTCTCCAGTCTAATAAAATAGAGATTACTATGGGACCTTCCTCATAAGGGCACTGTGAGAATTATAGAGATAACAGGCACAAAATATTTGATACAGTGCCTTTTGGAAACATGTTGGGTTTGTTTTGTTTGTTTGTTTGGGTCTGTTTTGTTATCTACAGAAACCAAAGAAGTGTGACGAACTTCCATTCTACCTCTCCTCTGTAGAAACAGTCCAGTGACATTTCCCGTGTCTCCAGGGCAGCTGCCGTACTGAGGCTCCGTGTCCATGGCCTTGTGGAAGCAGCTCAGAGGAAAGGAGAGAGCCACAAGGAAAACGTCAACCACAAAATCTGCCCCAGTAGCCTCAGAGAGATGAGGTACTACTTTCGGCAAAAGAGAGTTGGATGCGCTGCAGAAAGACTTCTCGGGAGCTCTGAAGGGATGGCGGGATCCGTCGTTACGAGCACTTACTGCTCTTGCAGAGGACCTGAGTTCAGTTCCCAACATCCATGTCAGACGTCTCACAATCAGCTCGTAACTGCAGCTCCGGGGCCTCAGATAGCTTAAGTAATTTACTCAAGATAATGTAACTGAAAAGGATCCGACTGGACCTCAACTCCAAGACATAGTCACGTTGCCAGAGAGAGCCAGGTCCATAGATGAGTGACTCCAAGCCATGTCCACTGATTGGCCGCCAGGACTTACGCAGCCGGAAGATAAAGGCATCTACTCTGCTATGCAAATGTGGGGCTTTCAATTTATTTGTATTTTCTTGGTATAGAGAAACATCGAGTGAATAAATGAAACCCTTCAGCTAACAACACACCTTCAGTGTGGTGCAAGTCCATCTGTTTGCTTTGCTTTCCTCCTTGATTTATTCATTCCATAGTGATTTAGTGTCAGCTATGAACTGCTCTTCTGGGAATGAGACAAATAGGCTTGTGCAGAGTGTATGCTAAGTTACAGGAGACAGACAACGAGCATTCGAGAGATGAATGTGCCAGCTGGTAAATAAACGCAATAATGAAAAAATAAAGACATTTTTTAAACACTTTAAGTGTGTGAGCATGCCGTGCATGCGAGTGCATGCCCACCCCTGCAGAGGCCAGAAGAAGGCATTGGAAGCCCTGGAACTGGGGTTACAGGTGGTTGTGAGCTGCCCAAGATGGGTGCTGAGAACCTAACTCAGGTCTCCTGTAAGAGCGACACATGCTCTTAACCATTGAGCCATCTCTCCAGTCCTGAAGCTGTGTTTTGTTTTTGAAAGAGAGAAGGGGAAGACAAAAGTTAAAGGAAAAACTACAGCCACTGTGTAGACAAGGCATGCTGGGAAACGGTGGTTTAAGGCAGAAACAAAGGGAGCAGCAATAGTTCCTGCAAGGAGGGCGGCTGGTGGCTGGCTGGTGGTCATGCAGGAGGTGACAGTTAGTCAATTCTTGTTTTGAAAGTTGAAACAACGTAATTTGCTGAGAAGTTGGTGAGAAATGTATGTGCTGGGAACTGAACGCAGGCCCTTTGCAAGAGCAGCAAGTGTTCTTAACCCCTGAGCCATCTCCCAGCCCCAAAGTAAGAATCTTGAAAAGGAGAGGTGAGCGTCAGTTATCTGAGTGGATTCTAAGCATAACCACTTGCATTTAATGAAATCTCATCCACAGAATTGATGAAGACACAATGAAACAGTGAGATTTGAAGATGCTGGCCCAGAAGATAGAATGATACAACCACAAGTCAAAGCATGTGGGCAGCTAACCAAAGCTGAATGAAGTCAGAACAAATTTTCCCCTGGAGACCTCCCTCACCATGGCGGGGGGCACAGTTCTGCTATCACCCCAATATCAGCCTGGTGTTATTTACCCCAAACCCTTGGCCTCCAGAACAATGAGAAGATAAATCTGTTGTTTTGAGCTGCCTGGCTTGTATCTAGCCACAAGAAATTAATACAGTTTTCTTCTCACATAGTTTCTTATCCACATAAGACACTTCCAGTTACATGGCTGATATGGTGCCTGAACACGGGTATGTGTTCAGGTGTTTTGCAGAAGATGTTGTGGTTTTGGGCTGTGTTATTTGTGCTATGCTGTAGCTCTTACCCAATTTTGGTGCACAAGTCCATGTTAGGAGTGTCCACGCTATTGTGGTGGAAACACATCTGATCTGATGGTCCACAGAACATTCTGTACCACGCCTCTGCCAGATATCTCTTGTCCATTCCCAGAAACTCTCTGTTGCCAAAACATCAGATCTGAATCAATTTCAAAGTTTTGCTTCACCAAGAAGTAGATAACAACTAATGTGCTAATATAATCCTTTTAGGATCGTGTTAAAACAGATAAGGCAGCTGGGTCCAAAATTTGATTAGAGCGTAATCCATCAGCCCTGAGCATGCATAAGTGAATGGCAAAGTTGCTTCCCAGGTCCCTGTCCATCTTTCCTCACAGGTCTCTATCTTGGCCTCTCCTCTTCCCCAACTGATCTTAGGGAGCCAATGGCCTAGCAATTCCAGCTGTCCAGTGTGACAGATTGGAGCAGAAGTCGGCAACTGTTTTCCCTCCAGCACCCTCTGGGAAATCCATGCAACTCCATGTTCCTTGTCTGCCCTCGTATTCAATGCTGCAATGTACAAATACCAATTGACACATGCCATGTCTCGAATGCTAGTGTCAAAAAGCAGTGTGTGAGGATGGGGAATGGCAGAGGCAGTCCCTGGGAGGGGAGGGAGCCAAAGCTATTTAGCCAGAAGAAACGTGGGTGTGATGGTTTAGATCCCTGTGAGGGAAGACAGGCTGGTGAGGGGCAGTGTCAGGGCCAAGGGACAGACCCAGGGGATTCATCCGGTAGGACACCCCTGACTCAGGCTGGAGTGGGATTTTTGTTCTGTGTTGTTGCTGTTTGTTTGTTTTAACAAGTGAGGAGAGAGGCAATTCTTGCACAGCCTTGGGGATGGAGAAGGGGACTGGAATGGGCTCCATCAGCCCTCTCCAGCGGAATCCAGCTGTCATCCGTTTCATTCTTTCCACTAGGTGAGCACCCAATCCACATGCCTTCGCCCTCCTCATTGGTCAGGACAAAGGTTCAAAAGCTATAACCACCCAGAGGCTGGAGAAATGGCCCATGGTTAAGAGCACTTGCTGCTCTTGCAGAGGACCAGAGTTCGGTTCCTAGCACCCTGCAGCTCCAGTTCCAGAGGTTCCAACACCCTCTACTGACCTGCAAGGATCCTGCACTCATGTGTACACAGACACACACACAGACACACAGACACACAGACAGACACACACACACACACACACACACACACAGCCACACACATGAACGCTTAACTAAAAGCAAGAAACAAATCTTTTAAAAAAAAGTGTACCTGCCCAAAATTAACTTAAAATAGATCATAGAACTAAGTGTAAGAGCTAAATGTAAAACTTTCAAGGAGAAAAATTTTTGTGATCTTGGATTAGACAAAGATTTCTTAAATATAACATCAAAGCATTAGTCACAAAGGGGGAAAACTTGACTTTATCACAATTAAACAACTTTTGCTCCTCAGCAGATGCTATTAAGAAACGCAAATACAGGCCACAGACTTGCAAAGTGTTTTAACCCTTCCTTACCTGATAATGGCTTACATCCAAAACATGAAAATAATCCTTATGAGTCCATGAGATAAGACGTAAAGAACTATTTATCAAGGGCATAATGGCCAGTGTCCTCATTTTATTTCTTTGCTGCCATTAAAATGCCCTAACAAAAGGCAACTTGAGTGAGAGAGAATTTATTTTAGCTCACAATTCTAGGTTACAGTTCACCACTGCAAGTAAGTCAAAACAGCAAGAACTTAAACCGGCTAGCCTTGTCACATCCACAGCCCAGGAAGGAGGGAGAATGAACACATGTGTGTATACTTGTTTACTTCAGCACCCATCCAGTGGTTCACAGCCCTCTCTAACTCCAGTTCCAGGGGATCTGACACCCTCTTCTGACCTCCATGGCACCAGGCATGCATGTGGTGCACAGACATACGTGCAGGCAAAGCATTTGTACTCAGCTTGGTGGCTCTACTCATATACAACTATGGACTCCCTGGCTAAGGCATGGTGCAACCCACAGTGGCCACACTTTCCCACATCAATTGTTTATTAGGACAAATCTAATACAGATGTGTCCACAAGCCAACCCAATGTAGACAGTTCCTCATTGAGACTTTCTGAGGGATTCTAGGGTGTGCCAAGGTGACAATTAAAGCTAACATCACATTCAGTGAATACATAAAACAGCAGACATTAAGGAAATGCAAAATGATGCTCCAGTGAGAGACTACCATACAGCTACCAAAATGGTGAATGACCAATAAACCACATACCCAATGTTTGTAATGGCATTGAAAAACTGGAATATTAATGTATTATTGACAAAAATATGAAATAACTACATTAGAAAAAAGCTTGGTACTTTCATTAAAAGGTAAGCATACATCTGTCATACAACCCAGAATTCCACTCCTTGGTATACACACAAAAGAAGTACGAACTGATGTAGACTCATCCGTGAGCATGGTCCATCATGGAGTGCAAGGCAGGAACATGAGGCAGCTGGTCACCACAGCCACAGTCAGGAAGCAGAGAGCGATGGATACTGTGCTTAGCTCACTTTTTTCTTTTTTATGCAGTCCGGGATCCCAGCCCATGAGACAATGTCAACCTCAATTAATCCAACCTAGATAAACCTTCACAGACATGCTAGTCTAGAGCCTGTCAAGATGACAACTGACATAAGCCATCATAAATATAAAAAGTCTGTAGCTGAAAGTTTTTCTGTGTCCCACCCAGTCTGCAGCCCAAGTAAAGTCCTCTCAGACCCAAGTAAACATACAGAGACTTATATTAATTAAAACTGCTCAGCCATTAGCTCAGGCTTCCTACTGAATAGCTTCCTACTGAACTCAGCCCATTTCTGTTCATCTATATGTTACCACGTGTTCCATGGCTTTACCTGTGTGCCATTACATGCTACTCCCTGGAGGGCTGGCTGGTGTCTCCTGCTCAGCTTTCCTCTCCCAAAATTCTCCTTGTCTGCTTATCCTGCTTATACTTCCTGCCTGGCTACTGGCCAATCAGTATTTTACTTATCAACCTATCAGAACAACACATTCACAGCATACAGAGCAACATCACCCATCAAAAGTCCCCTTCCCAAGGGCTCATGTTTTGAATACTTGGTCTCTAGCTGGTGCTGTTATTTTAAAAAGTTCTAGAAACTTTAGGAGGTGAGGCTTGCTGGAAGAAGTATGTTGCCATAGGTGGGACACTGAAGGCACCTCTTTCCATCTGTGAAGAAGTAGAGAACAGCCCCTGTGTGCGCTCCTGCTGCCCTGACATCCTGCCTTCAGTGCATGGGGCCAGTGACAGTGGACTGAAGTCTCCAAGCCCCTCCTCCTTCCAAGTTGTTCTCTTGGATGGTTTTATCACAGCAACATGAAAGCAACCAATATACCAATGCTCACACATCCGAAATAAAACGATACCTACACTTAGCTCATATGACACTCTATCATATACTATTCACACATATATATGGACCCTGCAGTTTGAAAAACAGTGTACCCACTTTCCCAGGTTTATCTTCAAATAATCTGATGTTTAGCAACCAGGAAGTCATGCAGCAGTCATAGTCAAGGGAATCTACCTCCATATGCAGGAGCACTCAGAATCTACCTTCACAGGCACAGCATTAGGGACTCCGAGGCTTGGCAGTTATCCCAACGCTGAGCCCTCCAGGGCGCGGTCTTCCTAGTGCTCAGAGGGCCTTGGCCTTCCTTTATTCTCACCTTCCTCTCAAAATTTCAGTTCCCTTGCTGTTTAACAGGAAATGTGGGTTCCAGAGATATGGAACGGTTTTTGATGAGGTGGCTCAGGAGGCAGAGGTACCCGCTTCCAAACCAGATAACCTGAGCTCAGTCTCAGAGACCAACGTGGAGGAAAGAGGAAACTGATTCCCATGAGTTTTCATCTGACCTTGTTACACATGTCTTGGTACATGCATGCCCACACACATATATACACACACATACAAATAAACAAATCAATATGCCCTCCATATTACTCCATTTTTATCTTACAAAGGTGGTATACACATGGTAACATGATATACAATCAAAATTATTTGCTGGGGGAATGATGAGGGAAGACTTTTACTTTGTAAGTCCTGGGGAACGGTGAGGGAAGACTTTTACTTTGTAAGTCCTGGGGAACGGTGAGGGAAGAGAACACTTACTTTGTAAGTCCTAAGGAATGATGAGGGAAGACTTTTACTTTGTAAGTCCTAAGGAATGATGAGGGAAGACTTTTACTTTGTAAGTCCTAAGGAATGATGAGGGAAGACTTTTACTTTGTAAGTCTTGGGGAATGATGAGGGAAGACTTTTACTTTGAAAGTCCTGAGAAATGATGAGGAACGACTTCTACTCCCCAAGCTGTACATTTTCAGTATTTGAACTTTTGTGACAAGCATAGATTATTAAATGCTGAAATGAGAAAAAGCAATCATTTCTCATTTTCGACAGGTGAGGCACAGCATGCAGCTGTCAGCAAGGTGTACCATGTGATCTTCCAAGGGCTCAGACACAGTCTTCTTGGGCATTTCTGGAAGCTCCTGTTTTGTCTCCGTGTGGACTGTTAGATACTGAAGTTTCTAGTTGATAGTAAAATCAGGGTATCTTCACCCTAGAGGCTTGTGAGAGTGTAAAGAACTATTTGAGAAGCTTATGGGGTGCAAAGAACTATTCAAAGCGTACTGAACCTCCCTGCTCCACAACATATGATTTCTGTGAAATCAGGGCACCCAAGTATTCTCAAGAACAAAATTAAAAATCTAATCAGCAAACCTCTTTAGAGGAACTATGAAAATAATTTTCAAAGAAGAAAGTCACCAAAATGTCAACTTTATCTTGAGATGGTTCAGTTGATCTAAGACATCTTAATACGTTTCCTCTCCTCCTCATTCCCGCCTCTCCCTGCTTTCACCCCTCCTCCTATCTAAATACAACCTCAGACTGAATAGCTTCTGTGACCTCCTCTCACCTCAGATCTAATCTTAGGTGAGAATAGCTCTAATTATAATCGACTTTCTCTTAAAAGTACTACTCTGCAAAATCTAGGGTGGAAAAAAAAAAAAAAAAACAGCATTGCATTTGCGGGACTCTTGGCTTTGGGCAACAGTGACTGTAAAGATTAACAAATCCCAAACCAGGCCCAGCCTGGGAAGATGCTCAGAGTGCTTACTGCCAACCCCCAGGTCCTGGCTTTGATCCCTCGGCCCCACATGGTAGAAGGAGAAAAGTGACTCACACAACTTGTCCTCTGACCTCCACAAGTACTCCCAAGGCATGTGGATTTAGCACAGACCACCCCGATAAACAAACACACACTAAATAAATTTAATTAATAATAATAATAATAGTCCAGACAGGAAGGACATGAGAGAGGGTCCCAGAGATAGGGCTATGCTTTTTACCATCTGATTTTTCCCTAGTGGCTCCTGTGCCAAGGATCAGCTACCAGCCTGATGCTATTAGAAGGTGGGGAGACTTTAGAAGGTGGGGGTTCAATCTTTGAAGCTGTGCTATTGGGGGATGGTAAGTCCCTGGCCCCATCCTCCTCCCTCTGCACTTTCAAACCGCCAAGAAGCGAGATACTTCCCTCTGTGTAGATTCCCACCATGTGCCATGCTAACACAAACCCAAAGCAGCGTGGCAAAGCTTTCATGGGCCAGAACCTCCAAGCCCATGAGCCCACATACATCTTTCCTCCTTCTAAGTCAATTTTCTTGACTATTTTGTGCAGCAGCAGAACGATAACCCGTCGTCACTTTTGATACCATTTCTAATAGCTGCATCATCTGACTTTGGTGATCATTATAAAGACCTCCTCAACTGATGGAATGCCACTCTGCTCAGTCAGGCTTGGGGTGGGATATCAGTTGACTGAGCCTTGGTTCCCAGCCCATCCTTGAGCTACAGAAATGTCTCAAAATGAGTTCACAGTCCTACCTGCCCATACTCACAGATAAAGGATTCTCTTCCTCCAAGCAGCAAATGACTCAATACCTAGTAGCAGAGCAAATATGAGTGACTCTGGGCCAGAGTGCATGGATTCAGGTCACCTCCATATTGTTCTAATATGATCATTTAATGAGGGTCTTTCTTTCTTTCTTCCTTTCTTCCTTCCTTCCTTCCTTCCTCTCTTTCTTTCTTTCTTTTTCTCTTCCTTCGTTCCTTCCTTCGTTCCTTCCTTCATTCCTTCCTTCCTTCTTGGTTTTTAAGACAGAGTTTCTCTGTGTAGCCCTGGCTGTCCTAGAACTTACTCTATAGATCAGGTTAGCCTGGAACTCACAGAGATCTGACCCCCAAGAGTCTCACACACTCTAGAATCACTTGATAATGGAGTCTCAATTGAGGGGTTGACCAGATCAGACTGACCTTTGGATACGTCTCTGGAGGTTTGTCTTGATTTTTAATTGATAGAGAAGAACCCATTCCATTATCCTTAAGTATGTAGTGCTAGACTGTATAAGAAAATTAGCTGAGGATAAGCTAGTCTACAAGCCAGCTAACAAGGAGTATCCTCCATGGTTTCTGCTTCAGAACCCTCTTCCCTGACTTCCATTCTCCTCACTGCCCTCCCATCGGCTTGTCTGCCAGGGAAAGACACACAGTTCTCCTGGGGTACCAGAAGTGTACTGACCTCCCCAGAGGATGCTGCAGTGTTGAGCATCTGAGGAACCTACTGCTTCTACTCTTAACACCCCCTCCCACCCCCCATCGCTTTTCTGTCTGCCAAACTGAAGATGGAACACTCATCTACAGCCTTTCTATAGCTCTGACGTCAGTCAGAACCACTGTACCGTTCACAACGGTCATCTGTCCTACACTACAACCCCCTCACCACCTGTCTGGCCTCATGTCCCACTGTCCTCCCTCATACTGAGATCACAGAGAAAGCTTAGAAAAGCAACAGGGACTCAGGGAGGTGATGCTTCTGGGAAGACAGCCGAAAGGCCAAGTGTGTGATCATACTATGAAAGTGACAGTGACCTTCTACTGCCCATATACTCTTTGCTATCTGTAGAGAAGTGTCACAGCTATGAGCAAAGAACCCTAGGTCCCCCACCATCCAGCAGCAGCCTACATTCCCAGTCTACCTGTGGCTCTCTCCTCCCAACTTCACCCATCTCATCCTTACAGTCCCCCATGGTCCTATAATACATGTCCCCCCACCTACACACACACACACACACACACACACACATACCCCCTTATTACTCTTCCAAGACTTTGCAAATAATTTTTCTTGGGGCTGAGAATGTACTTTCTCTCTTGGTGCCCTTTCAGCCTGATGAACTACTCCATGTTTTTCAAGACTGTCTTCAGCAGCCACCCATGAGAATCCCTCTGGGTGCACTAATTTCCCCAGCAGCCAGAGGTAACTGCTATTAGAGACTTGATTTTGGTGTTTGCAATGATCTATTTTCAATGTCAACCTGTGCAAAAGTAGGCAGAGATGGCTACAGTCTATTAGTTTCCCTGGATTTCCATAGTAAAATACCACAGACTTGGTGACTTGCAAGACAAAAATTTCTAATAATTCTGGAGGCCAAGATCCAAGTTCAAGGGTGGCACCTCAAAGGCTCTGTCTATGACTTACAAAGGCAGTCTATATGTTGTTCTAAGACATGCTCCTGAGCATGTGTCTGTGGAGGTCAGAAGCTGACACTGAGCATCTTCCTCTGTGACTCTTGACCCTTTATTTGAGATAGGATCTTTTCACTGAGCCTGAAGTTTACCTACATGGTATACTTGCTTTCTAGTGAGCCCCAAGATATTCTGTCTCCCAGCTCTGGAGGTACAGACATGTGCCGCCAAGCCCAGCCTTTTGCAGGTGCTGGGAGTCTGAACTCAGGACTCATGCTTAAGAAACAAGCGCTTGCTCACCTGTTAAGCCATCTCCTCGGCTCTTTCCTTGTCCCATTTTCTCTTGGGGACTTCAGCCAGATTGGACCACAACACACATCAGGTGCCTTATGTGAGTTTACTTTCCTCTTTAAGACCATATCTTAAAGTACATACACATTCTGAGGTGCTAGGGGATGAGAGGCTCCCATCTCAGGCTAAATTCTGTCACAAAGAAGAAAATCCAAGGCATGAGGGAAGCTGGAAGGCCTCCTTCAGATAGTTTCATCTGTTTTCATACTAACAGTACATGAGAGCTACTTATATGATTGTATGATCTACATGAAACCAACCAAATGATCTTTCCAAATTATATATATAGTTATCTCTCAAAGTGCTGAATGGCCTGGAGAAAATCTCCAAAGCCATGCATGGTATACAGAATATTCCAAGGCCTGGAATCTGTTTCCTGCTTCAGATAGTATTCTGGAGTAGAATGTTTCCACAAATAAGTTATGTGGAGGTACTCCTAACTATATAATCCTAGGCTAGATGTTCAACAAATATTTAATACAGCTCCTTTCTGTGCTAGCTCATGGAGTAGGTCATAAGATCCCATCACTAAAAAACTCCCAATGTGGAGGAAATGTAAGATAAGCAAACAAAAATTGAAATGCAGTTGATAGGTAAGATTGTCTAGGTGTGTGCACAACATGTCAGAGCCTCTAAGAAGGATATCTTTAAATTTTTAGAGTGTAAGTTTTCCAGTCAAACAATACAACATGTCACAGTAATTAAGAACAGGCACCCCTCTTGCAGAGGGCCCAGGTTCAGTGCCTGGTACCCACAAGAGACAACTCATAACTGTCTGCTGCTCTGAGGGATCCTATGCCCTCTTCAGGCTTCTGAGGGCACTGCACACACATGGTACACATAAACGGTGCAGGCATACATACAGACACATTAAAAATTAATAAATAAATCTTTAAAAATAATACATCAACTTCCAAAACTAAACAAGAGAAATCCAACGGATAATACAAACTACATATTGTACTAATGTGAAGCTGAAATAAATAAAAAAAAATGTAGATCCAATTAACATGAAGAAGGTAAGTGCCACCTTACATAACTAATAAAAATCGGTTCCATATTCATCAAAGTATGCAGAGCCCTTGTGTGGAAATTAAAATCTATCCCTATGGATATGAGTGCTTCTCTAATGTTTTTTTTTAATGCACATGGCAATCACATAGCACAAGTCTGTACAAGTCACTCTCCCAAACCTGAGATAGACTAAGCTCATTGATAAACCAAAATCAGCAGTAGAGAGCACTAGAAAGCCAAAAAGAGGAGAGAGAGTCTTCTCTTCTGGGCCCCTTTATTTGTTACACTGGCCCCTCCAGCAGCCAGTGGGCAGTCTGTCATGAGGGGTCAGACCCCCTAGCACTGATATGTAAGAGACATTTGTGTATGTCCTCCAGAACCCAGTGAGTCCAAGAAAAGTCACCCCTGGCAAGCAGGAAAATAGATGCTGTGCTTTTTGCACACACATGTATACATGAACATATTTTAAATACACGCATGTGTTTACACACATACATGTGCATATTGCACATGTATACATAGCCACATGTTCATATGTACGCATAGCTAAGAATATATATACACATGTATATATGATTATATATGTACATGTTCATATTACACATGCATGCATAATAAACATATGAGTGTGTATTTTATGTATTATGTAATAATACATAAATATATACACTGAATATTCGTGTGTATGTACACATGTGTATACAAAAATATAGGTAGGTATGTAGGTAGACATGTAGGTATATAAACATATACACACATTTAGAATTGCTTTTACTATAAGTAGACTAAACAGTTCAATTAAAAGACCCAACCTGCCATACTTTTGCTTTATTTACCGGTTTGGATAATGTTTACATGAATGTGTTTATCCTGTGAGTATTCACACAGCTAGTCTTTTATAAATACCTATTGTACTTTCATTTTAAGATGGGATCTCAATAGGTATCCCAGGCTATCCTTGAATTTGTGATTCTCTTACCTCAGCTTCTAGAGTGTCTGTGATTAAAGGCCTGTGCCACCACATGCCCTGCTTCCCTAGGCACTCTTCCGGTATATTAGGAAATTTCACTAGTTATGTCTAGAAGATATCTATATACACACATAATTTTAGGTCGAACACAAGCTAGAAGTTTTTAGAAATTATTGCCAATGTGGGGAGGACACATTAGCGGAGGGGAACAGAGTGTAACAACATGGAAGGAAGCCAGAAGGAAATCCACTACTTACTCTCTGTAGTCACCTAAGAACATAAACAAAGACAATCGAAATAACATGCTGTGTATTAAAACTTTGCGCATGTAGAAGAAGCAGTACTTGCAAAGATATTCATGACTCTACATGACTACATTGATGAAGGGGAGGGAAAAACCAATGAGCCGATAGGACAAAGAAAAACAATAAATTCCAAGAATATAGAAAGAAGAAAACCATCACCTTGAAGAGGAAAGTGCCTAAGAAATTGTGAGTATGGATTTCTTTTCTAGTCTCCATTTGTCTCTGCCTTCAGGCATAGCCTGTCTGTGCAGGTAGATCACTTGAGCGTTAAAACTGCTGTGTGTGTGTGTGTGTGTGGGTGTGTGTGTCCCACATCCCCAGTTTAAATGGTAACTAATATTATAACAACATAAAGATCATTCCAAAGCAAAGTGCTACCTTATGGCATCATCTATTAAAACAATGTATTTTCAAAATAGATATGTAAACATTGACCTCCACTATATTGTACTAGATTTGGTTGTTGGGGGTGTGTGTGTGCTTTGAAAACCATTGCAAGTTACCTTCTGAAAGTAGTAAGTCTGTATAATTTTCATCACTGAAGTTAATTAACTGGAAATATTTTACCTCAGAGCTTAGCTTGCCACTTTTATTTATTTTTAATCTGTCTTTTTGCATGCAATTAAAATCCTTGAAGAACAAAGCGGAGGATAGGAAAAGTTAAGACGGAAAAAGCTGTTCTGGTTTGTTGCTCAGAATAATGTCTGAACACACGGCATTTATTTCCCCTCCCTCTGGAGAGGATGTTAAGATGCAGCTACAGGAATGAGAAAAGACAAAATCAGCAGCGATGGAGAGAACCAGAAGGGACCGCCCATGGATGAGCGATCTCGATAAGTTTATGCAAGATGAGCAGTGGGTAGACTTTGCTTCTGGGAGTGGATGAATATTCCAAAGGGCCCTGCTGCTAAAAACTGAAGCTGCATAAGTTACAACAAACAGAACTGCAAACACCTTGCCGAGATCACAAATCAGTTCGGGAAATCTTTAATAAGCCAATGCAGAGGAAGGAAGAAGGAGGAAGAGAGGAAAAGCCGAGGTGAAACAAGGTAAGTCACGGGTGTAGCCCACTGGGTTCACAGCTGGCTCAGTGACTGGCAGTTCCTTCTCCAGTGCTGTGCATAGCATCTTCCAGCATTATTATGAAAGCTAGCTAGTAGGAGATGAAGCTGCCGGGTCAGCACAGGCTTGATTTCTTCATGTTCTATGGCTCAAGTGCGTGATGTCATCAGCAACAGAGTCTTATGTCAAGTTCTGGAAGGTGACCCAGAACACTGACAATAGTCTTTAATGTTTAGAGATCTATGTTACCTCCCTGGTGAACAATTCCAAAGAAGGTGACCCATTCCCGGCACTGTTCATTATCCTGTGGTGTCTAGAAGGGGCATTGTTGCCCTATTATAGAGTAAATCCATTTCATCTCTGTGTGTACGTGCATGTGTCTGTGAAGTTTCTCCAGCATTAGGTTTCCATATAACTTTTTCAAATCTACCACTGCCAGCAGCCAATGTTTCTAAAGCAGTAAATGTTTCTAAAACTACCACATGATGGACTTGTGCTAAACAAAGTACAAAGCATGTATGAAAGCCTGACTTCCATGTTGGCCAGTTCAGCCAAGCTTCAGATATAAAATAATCTAAAACTGAACAGGTTCAGATGTTTATCTTACCATTACCACCTAAACAATGCAAGGTAACAACTATTTACAAGTGTTTACGTTGTATTGGTAACTGAGAGGGATCTAAAAATGATCTAGAGTGATCTAAGAGATAGATCAAGATAATTGGAAGAGTGTAAGTTACATGAAAACATTATAGGGTGTCTTGATTCCCATACTCTTGCTCTTGTAAAATTACCTAACCAAAAGCATCTTAGGGAAGGAAAGGGTTTATTTTATCTTACACTTCCAGGTCACAGCCCATCACTGAGATAGGGTCAAGACAGAGTCTATGGAGGAAGGCTACTTTCTGGATCATTCATGTTTAGCTAGCTTTTATATACTGTCCAGGATCACCTGCCTAGGGATGTTTCCACCCATCATGGGCTGGGTTCTTCTGCATCTATTAACAATTGTAAAAAGTGACCCACGGACATGCCCACAGGCCAGTCAGAGCCAGGCAATTTCCCAACAGAAGTCTTCCTCTCAGGTGACTCTAGGCTGTGTCAAATTGACAACAGAAGTTACCTAGGACAGGAGAAGAGGGGCTGTTCCAGAGTCAGTCCACCTAACGATCCCATGAAGTGACTATAGTAATAAAGACAAACAACCCAATCATAAACATAACCACCATTTCCTAGAGAGAAATGGGATCACCACAGACAAAGCATCTATGCTTGCTTGCCATGGTGAGATGTAACATTGGGGAGAAGCAGAAGGAAGGATCTCATTCTCACACTGGGACCTTGTGACACCAGAGGTGAAGGGTTACAACTCACTGTTTTTCTTTCTTTTGCTTTAACTGAAAATAGTGACTGCCTGTGTTGGCTCCCTGAAGCCTCCTTTGCTATAGGAGCTAGACACACAGCCCATTGCAGTCAGCCCAGGGTGCCATTCCCTGACTCTGAGTCCCAGCAGCTCCAGCCCCTGAAAGCCTCTTAAGGCCAGCGAGCATCCACAATAGCTGGCATGTGTCTGTCTCTTCTTTTCACAGCGCGGCATCTGTGGAATGTCAAATGGACTCCTTTATGCCTTGGATATTACATGTTCAGTCCATCATTGTAAGAGTAGTACCTGAAGGGCTGGTGAGCCGGCTTGGCAGTTAAGAGTGCTTACTGCTCTGGCAGAAGACCCAAGTTCAGTTCCAAGCACCACGTTCAGTCAAGTGACTCAGGACTGCCTATAATACCAGCTTCAGGAGACTTGATGCTCTCTTCTGGCCTCCATGGGCACTGCACTGGCATGCATATACCCATCCACCCACACACACATAGACATAATTTTTAAATTATTATTTTTTTAATTTAGTTTTTATTAAATTTTTTTCATTTTACATACCAACCCCAGTTCCCCCTCCCTCCCCTTCTCCCACCTCCTCACCTCCCTCCCACTCTATCCCCATCCACTCCTCAGAGTGGGTAAGGCCTCCCATGGTAGTCAACAAAGTCTGGCATACCAAGTTGAAGGAGAGCCTAGCCCCTCCCCATTGTATCAAGGCTGAACAATAAATTATTTTTAAAATGTAATAAGGAGCTGGAGAGATGGTTCAGCGGTTGAGATTACTTGTGCTTTTCCAGAGTGGCCAAGTTTGTTCCCAGTACCCTTCCTAGGAGGCTCACAGCTGCCTGGAGTTTCAGCTCCAGGGGATCCAACATCTCTGCCTTTGTAGGCACCTACCTGCACTCTCACACACACATACCATCCCACATTTATATATAATTTTAGAATAACAAAAATTAAACTATTAATAAAAACAAAAGGGAGTTAGGGATTTAGCTCAGTGGTAGAGTGCTTTCCTAGCAAGCGCAAGGCCCTGGGTTCAATCCTCAGCTAAAAAAAAAAAAAAAAAAAAAACAAAAAAACAAAATATGAACCCAAGCTCTTCCTTCATTGCATTCAGTACTGAGGGACATAGAATGGAATGCTAACCTCAAAATCACATGAAGAACAAAACAACAGCTTTGGAAACAGTGATACACACAATATCAGACCAACGTAGTGTCAGCGACAGAAGAATGGGATAGAGAAATGTGATGCATATGCACGATGCAGCTTTCTTCAGTCGCAAAGAAGAACAAAGTCATGTTGTCTGCAGGAAAATGGGTGTAACTGGAGATGATCACAGTAAATGAATTTAAGCCAGACTCAGAAAGATAGATACAAAATGTTTTCTCTCATTTGTGGGTCCTAGGTTTTAGATATAAAATAACTTCTGTATGTCTGTCATAGAAATGGAACTGTCTAGGGAAACACGGGGGACTGATGGAAAGGGAAGGGAGAAGAAGAGAGGTGTGATGGTCACTCTGGATTGTCAACTTGATGGGATTTAGAATCACCCTAGAAATGACCTCTGGGTATATTTGTGAGGAGTTTCTGGATTGGGCTCATTGAGGTAAGAAGATCCACCTTAACCATGGGTGTCACCATTCCCTAGGCAGGACATCCTCCACTGTGTAAAAGTGGAGGAACTAAGCTGAGCACAAGCGAGCAAACATGTGAGCACGCACCCATCTCTCAGCTCAGGGTATTTTATCACAGCGACAGACACGGAACTGGGCCACTGCCTACCCACACTAGGTGAATGATCTCCATTAAACCCACCAATTCAGCTGTCAGTCTTAGCCACACACATCCTTCCAGACACACCAGAAACAATGGTTAACCTGTATCTGGACATGCTTTGGCCCTGTCCAGTTGATGGATAAATTAACCACCATGAAGACTTAGGGAAGGGGGTCTCTTTTTATTTTTATTTTTTCACTAGAAGCCCTTCCATAGTACTCTTTGAAAACACACTCATGCTTTACAAAAAGTACTGTTTTTAATGTCAATAAATCCCTTGCTCTGGGCAGAGATCTTGAAAGGAAATTTCCCTTGTCCTAACCTGATAAGAACTGAACAATATTTATCGAATAAGGATTCATTAAGCTTTTCAGAACTCACATCCTTCAGTCTCATCCTGCCTACCCTGTGAGACCAGTATCCAATTAAAAAAGCGCGATTGCATATGTTCCTTAAGCTGTTTATATTCCACAAGTCTCTATACGTTATCCACTGCTGCCATTTCTATGTATGCCCACACTGTAGTAAGCCATGTGAAGGCCACAAAGGCCAAGAAAATAAAGTTCCTGCCGGCAAGGAATTAACAGTCTTCCCTAGGCGAGCAGACTGGATGACACCACAAAGCCATTTACAGTACATTATCCCAGACTGGAAGGGCCCAGACAGGCAAGGCCGATTAGTCTTCATTCATTCCAGCCCCACTGGGCCCCACAGGTAATAAGACCTTGATAAATATGTGTTAATGGAGGGATGGATCAATGGCTTGACAGCCCCTAATTCAGAGGCCAGACACAGTGGTGACTGTGTATGCTAGAAACAGCAGACAAGCAGAGGCAAGGAGCTGGCTGCCCTTAGCCAAGGCACTGAGGTGGGGCTGAATGTGTCACTGAATCTTCCAGAAGAGAAGATAAGCATGCCATCCTGGTGAGGTGCATGAGGACCTGTCAAGAAATGATTCCCAGAAGTGAGAAGGGGGATCAAAGTAGCTTTCTTGAAAGTAGTGAAGCTATGGGGACCAGGGAGCTCAGACCGTGGGTCCCTGTGGCAACTGGTCATTCAAAGGAAGCAGTGGAGAGAGAATGTCGATGGGTTCAGAAAGCCCTTAGAGGCAGAGAGAGGGCAGGGCAGAGAGAGTCAGACATACACACACACACAAACAAAGGGAGAGAGAGACAGACAGGCAGACAGACGAAAGACAGAGAGAGGGGCAGAGAGAGACAGAGACAGAGAGAGACACACAAACAGATGCAGAGAAAGGGAGAGGCAGAGAGGAAAGGGCAGAGAGAGAGAGAGGCAGACATACACACACACACAAAGTGAGAGAGAGAGAGAGAGAAAGACAGACAGATGAAAGACAGAGAGAGGGGCAGAGAGAGACACACACACAGATGTAGAGAAAGGGAGAGGCAGAGAGAGAAGCACACCACACACACACACACACACACACACACACACACACACACACACACGGGCTGGGGGAGAACATATCTGATTACCCATCAGGCCAGGAGCCCTAGCTGCAGGGCCTGCTGTGTTTCCACACATTCAAACTCCAGTTTTCCATGACCTAGAGTCAGCTGGACAATGTGTGAGTTAGAGGGCCCCCATTCCCAGGACATTGTGATGCTCTATGCTCTACACTGGGAGAGACAGTGAGTGAGTTCTATAAACCACACAGAGCAAGTTTTAACTTCTCTGAGCTTCAGGGCCGAGACAGCCTCCCAGGCTGCAAAGTCAGCCATGGAAAGTACCTTTTTTTCTTTTTTCTGGTTTGTTTTTGAGACAGAGTCTCTCTATGCCCTGGCCATCCTTTAACTCTACATAGACCAGGCTGGCCTCGAACTCACTGAGATCCACCTGTCTCTGCCTCCCGAGTTCTGGGATTAAAGGCATCTGCTACCACACCTGGCCATGGAAAGCATTCTGAGATGAGACTTCTGCCCAGCAGCACTCAGTGTTAAGGGAGCTGAGCAATTAGGGAACTCTAGGTGGAGGCGCTAGCTTTTGACTTAGCCTTGAAAATCAACAGGATTTCAATGCACAGAGATGGGCATGCCAGGCCATCCCAGGTAGGAGCAAAGTCCTAGGGCAGAAGAGTGTGTGGAGGGAACCAGAGGGCTTTTCACTTGGGAGCTGTGTACACAAATCTGTAGACAGGGCGTCCTGGAGTGTCAGCCACAGGCAATGCTGTGTACACAAATCTGTAGATAGGGCGTCCTGGAGTGTCAGCCACAGGCAATACTGACCTTGCATTGGAGTCAGTGGGGAGGTGTGAAAAATTGCACAGGAAAGACAGGTGTGGCCTGGGGTTCTCTGGCACATCTTGGGAGATAGCTGATGAGGACATGCTGCATGGTGGATACCCAGACCCAGCCCTCACAGAGGACTGAAGATGGACCCTTGCCAGTGCTGATGTTCTGGGGAAGATAGAGAAATGACCTGCATGGGACCTCTTTCACAACCTGCTTCAAAGAGAGAAGATGGGGTGACAAAGAGATGCCAGGAGCCAGGTTATTGATTGGAATGACAACGCCAGTTCACTGAGGAAAATATCAATAGTTTCATTTAATCATTTGCTAAGCAAAGGGATTGCCCGAGGGAAGCGCAGCTCAACCCCGAGTCCAGATGTGGGGAAAATGAAAAGCCAGTTGTTCTCTGAATGACCTTCAGAGAACGCCCTACTGACCCAGTGGCATCATCTCCCCATCAGGTACCTAGACCCCAGGGCCACAGCTGAGCATCTTATATCCCCAACTGCTGGTGTGATGCGCCCACCAGTGCCAGTCCGCACTGTAGGAGGTGGATGAGGTGGTGCCATGAAACCTGTGCTGGAGATGGAGATAAAGGTGAATCCTCAGCAGGGAAGCTCCTGTCTGAGTCTGTTGTCCATGCTAACCCAGAGAGAAAGCGACTGAAACCCCAGGCAGGCACCGGACCAAGACTCCCTGTGGGTCCCCAACCTCCATGACCTCTGAGGGCATATGCAAAGCCCTTAGGCTTCCATTTCTGGTTGATTCTGAACACACTTGGACTGTTCGCTCATCACACACCAAGTCACAATCTGTGAGGACATCCCAGCTCATGAGCAATGGGAGTCAGGCACAGGGTGAACATTCCAGGCGCTTGAAAGTATTCTGGGGCTAAATTGTTGTTTTTCTTTTCTTCACTGGAGAAATTATATGAAATGTTGACACAGGTAAACCAATTCCAAAGTTTGATCTGCTCCAGCTCATCTTTTGGCTGTGTTAATATGAAACATATCTGTGTAATAGTATTTCCGTTTGAACATGGCAATGACCCAGCAGGATATTACTGTTTTGACTCCATCATAAAATTTTAAAATTAACATCATCATCACTATTTGTGTGTGTGTGTGTGTGTGTGTGTGTGTGTGTGTGTGTGTGTACCTGTGAATGTATGACATACTACACATGTGGTCAGAGGACAACTCTCAAGAGCCTGTTCTTTCCTACCTTGTAGGCTCCAGGGATTGAACTCAGGTCCTCATGCTTGGAGGCAAGAGCCTTTACCTGCTGACACATCTTAGCCCTTCCCAGCTTCCATCTATATCATGGGTGCATAGTTATAAAAACAAACTCACAAATGCTTTTTCATTGGGAATACAAGATTCATGACAACATTTCTCCTCATAAATTCTAATTCTGTTATTTGAGGTGGAGTTTAAGTTTCTGTCTTCCTATTATAGAGGTGTGCCCACTTAATAATGGGTGTAAATATTCTAAGACTGTAGAAGCTACATGTATCTGTCATAAATGGGGAGCAGTCAAGGGTATCAGAGGCTCTGTGTAAACAGAATTTATTCTTACTTGTTCCATTACCAGGGGACTTTGTGAGTGATGTTTTCTTAGATCCAATAAAGACCCTGAACATAGACCGTATTTTAAGACATTCTCAGGAACTCAGGCTTGGGGTTCTTCTGTGGATCAGAAGAATACTATTGATTTTACATGCTGGGATCACAACGTTGAGAGTGGAGTTAAAGGCCATTTTAAAAGCCCAGTCGTCCCTTCATCCTGTTCACTTCATGAGGTAAGAAAGCTGTGAGAGACTGCAGTCAAGGTTGTTTATTACTCAGAGAAAAAAATGGACCTGTGAATTCAAACAGAGCAAGATTGTTTGGGAAAGCCTATAAGAAAGTAGAAAGGATTGAGTGGACTATCCATAAGAAATTCAACAGCAAAATAAAGAAGGAAAAGGAGGAGGAAGACTGATTTAAAGATAATTCAGAAAACACAAAATATTTGAAACCTTTAACCAATAAGAAGTCCAATGTCAAAAGGAAAAAAAACCCACAAATATATATTAACACCTGTCACAGGCAAACGGGGGAAATGAAAAGGGGCATCTTTAAACAATGAGGGAAACCCACCAGAATGGAAACATGGAATAAAGAACCGGGAAGCACCTCACGGTGTTGAGTGAGGACCAGAGCCGCTACCCCCGAAAGAGAAGAGGCTGCTGATGCCAAGGTATTCAAAGGCACATGGTTGTCAACAGAAATCGGCAGACAGTGGCTTTTGAAGACGGATGTACGCTTAGCCGCACTTCCGAGCAAATGTGGTTGATTTAAACACAGACATCTTGAACACATGTTACTTGGAGATACTCCATCAACATGGATGAGAAACAGTCCAGAAAATGAAAGACATGGGCCTAAGAAACTGGACTCTTGCATAGGAAAATGCCAAGAGGACAGCTTTCTGGAAGAGAGCAAAGGAAGAGGCAGGTGGGGGTGGGGGCGGGGCAGGGAGGGAAGAGGCAGGTGGGGGTGGGGGCGGGGCAGGGAGGGAAGAGGCAGGTGGGGGTGGGGGCGGGGCAGGGGGGGAAGAGGCAGGTGGGGGGGGGGTGGGAATGACCCTAGACCAGAGAAAAACTGGGACTCCACCATCACTGTTGGGAAAGCTTAATAAACTCCAGACAAGGCTATTGGGACATTCTTTTTTCTCTAGAAAGGAAAGAAGGGAGGGAGGAGGGAGGGGGAGAGAGAGGAGTAAAAGATGAGAAATGCCAGGAAACCCAGAGACTGGCTGGGTCCTGTATGTTGTTCCTCCCTGTAGGAAAAAGCACTCATTGATCATAATGATGCAGTGTCTTGTCTTTTCTTTTTCTTTCTTTCTTTCTTTCTTTCTTTCTTTCTTTCTTTCTTTCTTTCTTCCTTCCTTCCTTCCTTCCTTCCTTCCTTCCTTCCTTCCTTTCTTTCTTTCTTTCTTTCTTTCTTTCTTTCTTTCTTTCTTCCTTCTCTCTGCTTTCTTGCTTTTTTTTTCCGATACAGGGCTTCTCTGTATTGTTTTGGTGCCTGTCCTGGATCTCGCTCTGTAGACCAGGCTGGCCTCGAACTCACAGAGATCCTCCCGAGTGCTGGGATTAAAGGTGTGTGCCACCACCACCCAGCTTTTTTTTTTTTTAAAGAGGTTTACTTATTTATTTTATGTATATGAGTGTTTTGCCTGCATGTAAATCTGTGCAGTGTTTGAGGGCCTGGTGCCTGTGGAAGCCAGAAGAAGGCATCAGACCTTTTTTAAGTCAACCAGAAAGAAGCAGGGAAGCCTTCGTTACAAATCTGATTTGGGTGCAAACCTTACTAATGTTGACAATGGAAATCAAAGCTTTAGCACACTAACACTGGTCTAGATTGACTTAGTGTGTCTGCTGATACTTTCTGTACAGATGAAATCGCTGAGGGAGAGTCTAAAGTGATGAGCAATGGGAAATGCTGAAATCCTATGTCTGATCAGTTCAGCAATCTCTCCAATGCATCAAACTGCACAGTAGAGAAGTGGGCTGTGTCTTCAAAGAGCAGAAAGGGATACTAGGATGAGAACCCACATTTCTCATCATACATACAGATGCAACTCATCGAAGAAGTAGGGGCTTACCATATGATTGACGTTAAAATAGAGGGTTTGGAAAAATGTAGGTGTTGATTGGATGGTGTGAATCTTCACCTGCCACCTCAAGGGAGCATGGCTGTCCTAGAGCTGATGAGACTGAGGGACACCAAGCTCATTACAGCATTCTGGAGAATGATGTATGCCGTAGCAGACACACTGATAAGGAAAAGACCTCCTTAGACAGGCCCAGGGCATGGGATGAGTCTGCCAGGAGAGCAACACTTTCCACCCTGGACGTGCTTAGGCTCATTTCTTTATTTTTGTGTGTATTCATTCTGTCAATAATATTTTTTAACTGTGTGTGTGTACACTCATTCCTTATATGTAGGAATCATTTTTGTTTTTCTTAGTAGCTGGCACAATGTCAATAAAATAATAACAGCAGAACTATTCATTTGGATTTTTTAAGATTTATTTATTTTTATTTTATGTGTGTCTGTGTACATGTTCATATCTGGTACCTTTGGAAGCCAGAGGAGGGTGCTGGATCCCCTGAAATTGGTGTTATGGATGGTTGTGAGCCACCATGTGGGTGCTGGGAACTGACTCCAGGCCCTTTGCAAGAGTAGCAACTGATCTTAAAGACTAAGCCATATCTCCAGCCCCTTATTTGGAATTTGTTGTTGATATTGTTGTTTCTTTTCTTTTCTCTTTTTTCTTTTCTTTTCTTTTCTTTTTTTTTTTTTTTTTTGAGGCACAGTCTCACTAGCCCAGGCTAGTCTTGACTTCTTATTCCTCCTAGCCAGCATTCCAGGGGCTAGGATTACATGCAGGTGCCACCATACCAGATTACAACTATTTATTTGTGTTGACTTACTTATTTGGCAGGAGGCAGCATGTGCACGACACAGTGCTTTTCACTTGGTGAAGTCAATTCTCTCTGACACCTTCCTGTGGATTCTGGGGACAGAACTCAGGTCCTGAGGCTTGCATGCTTACAAGCTGAGCTCTCTATCAACCCAAATACTGTTTATTAAGCATCTATCAAGCCCCGGACGCTGGATCAAGCGCTTCACTTGGAGTGATATTTTCACTCCTAAACTCTGCGAATCCAACATTAGCCTCCTTATGATGAGGAGATGAATTTAAGTAGTTGAAAAAATAAGTAAATGTCTAAGGCTCACCCTCTCTAGGAGCTTGACCTTTTACATGGTTCAAACTAAATCAGCACTGGGATGGATGCACATTCATATAAAACATGAAACGAATGTTATGTAGGCCCATGCCTCAATGACTACTGTTCTATTTTGCTACAAATATCATCATCTAGATACAAAAAGCTCTAGGCTCATAAACTTAGTTCTCCTGGAATAACTAGAAGAGTTTGTGAAGTAATAAATAAGGTCTGCTGGGAGCCAAGAGGGGAAATTTAAATTCTCAAAAGTAAGTGGAGAGCTTCTGTCTGGTAATGGAACAAATTGAAATATTCGTTGCTGAAGGAGCACTAGCAGTAAATAGAGAGAGAGTCGGCCTCGGCCCTTTTGGATTTCTAGATCCGAGTATTATTTTCCTGCAGACTTAAATGTCACAGACATTAGGACTTAATGCGAAATTAGTTTGCTTAAGTGGCTGTGTCTTTGAACCCCAAGAAGGTCACACAGATCCATGAGTACATGCTGCTCCAGCAACAACACACATTTCAGGTCTTTGATGCCATTGACCCTATTGATAAAAACAATGGAGCATGCCTTCCCTTACATACACATTTAGAAACATCTTCTGACCTACTTAAGATGTGCATTATAGCACACAAAACAAAATGGAGAACTTGGGTGTAAAATAAACACAGCATAAAAGCAGAAATCTTGGGGCTGGAGAGAATGTGCAGAGGTCAAGAGCACTTGCTGCTCTTGCAGAGGACCTCAGTTCAGTTCCCAGCACTCATGTTGGGCAGCTCACAAGTGTCTGTAACTCCAGCTCCAGGGGAGAGCACATCTTCTTCTGACCTCTGGGGACACCATCACACATGTAGTGTATCTACATACCCATACACACATACACATAAATTTTTAAAATGTCTTTAAAATCTATTATTACCCTTACCCTCCAGTGGCTCATCTTGTGCAATCCGACCTGTACCCCACTTTGGACACTGATCTATGTTGAGTTATTTCACAATGAGCGAGCAGTTACCAGAAACAAATCATGTATGAAATAAAAAAAATTATGGCTAGAGCTAAAATTTATCAAGCACCCATTCTGTATTAGAGTTATAAATGGCTTGTGTACACTATTTTAACCTTATAACACCACAAGTGGGGGTTATATTTTACAAATGTTACATGGAGCTGCTATTGGATCAAGAGTAACTTACACCAGGTCACACTGCTGGTATTATTAGATCCAGGACTTTTTCATAGAATTATATCAAAATTATAATTTGTGGCAAAGCTTCAGAGTTACTAGTATACATGATAGATAGATAGATAGATAGATAGATAGATAGATAGATAGATAGATAGACAGACAGTTTCAGAAAGCTGTCAGGTACCACCAGACAGTTTCTCCTTTTACGTTTTTTCTTTTAGACAGGGTCTCACTATGTAGTTCTGGCTGGCCTGGAACTCAATATGTAGATCAGGCTGTCCTTGAACTTACAGAGACCAGCCTGCCTCTATCTCCCTAGTGCTGGGATTAAAGCTGTGCACCAACACCTCAGCTCTCCTATTGTCAATTTGGCACATTTGTCAAGCCTGAGAAACAAAACTGATATGTTACTATTAGCGCATGCTTATTTGAGATTCACTGTTTTTTCTAATAGCCTGTGGTGGTTTGAAAGAAAATGGTCCCCATAGGCTTACATGGAGTGGCCCTATAAGGAGGTGTGGCTTTGTTGGAGGAAGTGTGCCACTGAGAACAGGCTTTGAGGTCTCAAAAGCGAAAACCAGCCCTACTGTGGCACACAGCCTCTTCCTGCTGCCTAGAGATCAAGATGTAGCACTCTCAGCTCCTTCTCCAGCACCATGTCTGCCTGCATGCTGCCATGCTTCCCTCCATGACAACAATGGACTAGACCTCTGAACTATATGTCAGCCCCAATTTTCTTTTATAAGAGTTGCCATGGTCGTGGTGTCTCTTCACAACAATAAAACCCGAAGACACAGCCTCTTTCTATTACAAGGTACTATACTGCCTCTAATGTTCTTCTCCCCACACACTCGTATCTGTGAGATTTTATCAACCTTTCTTGGTTTTCATAACTTCAAGATCTACTCCAGTCACTATATGTAGACTTATTATTCTTGTAAGAAGATCAACGGGCGAATTTATCACCCTTGGAATGGAGTAAAGAGGTTTTGGGCATATGACTATAGAAGTGATGGGTCCGCCCCATCACCTTTGGGCAACAGAAAAAGGCTCCGGGTATGCATACCCATCTACGTATGGATCTCACTTACACACCCACAGTCACACCTGCCCACCTGCAGCTCTCCTCCACAGTCAGTCACACCTGTCCACCTGCAGCTCTCCTCCACAGTCAGTCACACCTGCCCACCTGCAGCTCTCCTCCACAGTCAGTCACACCTGTCCACCTGCAGCTCTCCTCCACAGTCACACCTGCCCACCTGCAGCTCTCCTCCACAGTCAGTCACACCTGCCCACCTGCAGCTCTCCTCCACAGTCACACCTGTCCACCTGCAGCTCTCCTCCACAGTCAGTCACACCTGTCCACCTGCAGCTCTCCTCCACAGACAGTCACACCTGTCCACCTGCAGCTCTCCTCCACAGTCAGTCACACCTGCCCACCTGCAGCTCTCCTCCACAGTCAGTCACACCTGTCCACCTGCAGCTCTCCTCCACAGTCAGTCACACCTGTCCACCTGCAGCTCTCCTCCACAGACAGTCACACCTGTCCACCTGCAGCTCTCCTCCACAGTCAGTCACACCTGTCCACCTGCAGCTCTCCTCCACAGTCACACCTGCCCACCTGCAGCTCTCCTCCACAGTCACACCTGTCCACCTGCAGCTCTCCTCCACAGTCACACCTGCCCACCTGCAGCTCTCCTCCACAGTCACACCTGTCCACCTGCAGCTCTCCTCCACAGTCACACCTGTCCACCTGCAGCTCTCCTCCACAGTCACACCTGTCCACCTGCAGCTCTCCTCCACAGACACACCTGTCCACCTGCAGCTCTCCTCCACAGACACACCTGCCCACCTGCAGCTCTCCTCCACAGTCACACCTGTCCACCTGCAGCTCTCCTCCACAGTCACACCTGTCCACCTGCAGCTCTCCTCCACAGTCACACCTGTCCACCTGCAGCTCTCCTCCACAGTCACACCTGTCCACCTGCAGCTCTCCTCCACAGTCACACCTGCCCACCTGCAGCTCTCCTCCACAGTCACACCTGCCCACCTGCAGCTCTCCTCCACAGTCACACCTGCCCACCTGCAGCTCTCCTCCACAGTCACACCTGCCCACCTGCAGCTCTCCTCCACAGTCACACCTGCCCACCTGCAGCTCTCCTCCACAGTCAGTCACACCTGCCCACCTGCAGCTCTCCTCCACAGTCACACCTGTCCACCTGCAGCTCTCCTCCACAGTCAGTCACACCTGTCCACCTGCAGCTCTCCTCCACAGTCACACCTGTCCACCTGCAGCTCTCCTCCACAGTCACACCTGCCCACCTGCAGCTCTCCTCCACAGACAGTCACACCTGTCCACCTGCAGCTCTCCTCCACAGTCACACCTGTCCACCTGCAGCTCTCCTCCACAGTCACACCTGTCCACCTGCAGCTCTCCTCCACAGACAGTCACACCTGCCCACCTGCAGCTCTCCTCCACAGTCACACCTGCCCACCTGCAGCTCTCCTCCACAGACAGTCACACCTGTCCACCTGCAGCTCTCCTCCACAGTCACACCTGTCCACCTGCAGCTCTCCTCCACAGTCACACCTGTCCACCTGCAGCTCTCCTCCACAGACAGTCACACCTGCCCACCTGCAGCTCTCCTCCACAGTCACACCTGCCCACCTGCAGCTCTCCTCCACAGTCAGTCACACCTGTCCACCTGCAGCTCTCCTCCACAGTCAGTCACACCTGTCCACCTGCAGCTCTCCTCCACAGTCACACCTGCCCACCTGCAGCTCTCCTCCACAGTCAGTCACACCTGTCCACCTGCAGCTCTCCTCCACAGTCACACCTGTCCACCTGCAGCTCTCCTCCACAGTCACACCTGCCCACCTGCAGCTCTCCTCCACAGTCAGTCACACCTGCCCACCTGCAGCTCTCCTCCACAGTCACACCTGCCCACCTGCAGCTCTCCTCCACAGTCACACCTGTCCACCTGCAGCTCTCCTCCACAGTCACACCTGCCCACCTGCAGCTCTCCTCCACAGTCACACCTGTCCACCTGCAGCTCTCCTCCACAGTCACACCTGTCCACCTGCAGCTCTCCTCCACAGTCACACCTGTCCACCTGCAGCTCTCCTCCACAGTCACACCTGTCCACCTGCAGCTCTCCTCCACAGTCAGTCACACCTGTCCACCTGCAGCTCTCCTCCACAGTCACACCTGTCCACCTGCAGCTCTCCTCCACAGTCAGTCACACCTGTCCACCTGCAGCTCTCCTCCACAGTCACACCTGTCCACCTGCAGCTCTCCTCCACAGTCAGTCACACCTGTCCACCTGCAGCTCTCCTCCACAGTCACACCTGTCCACCTGCAGCTCTCCTCCACAGACAGTCACACCTGTCCACCTGCAGCTCTCCTCCACAGTCACACTTGTCCACCTGCAGCTCTCCTCCACAGTCAGTCACACCTGTCCACCTGCAGCTCTCCTCCACAGTCACACCTATCCACCTGCAGCTCTCCTCCACAGTCACACCTGTCCACCTGCAGCTCTCCTCCACAGTCACACCTGTCCACCTGCAGCTCTCCTCCACAGTCACACCTGTCCACCTGCAGCTCTCCTCCACAGTCACACCTGTCCACCTGCAGCTCTCCTCCACAGACAGTCACACCTGTCCACCTGCAGCTCTCCTCCACAGTCACACTTGTCCAACTGCAGCTCTCCTCCACAGTCAGTCACACCTGTCCACCTGCAGCTCTCCTCCACAGTCACACCTGTCCACCTGCAGCTCTCCTCCACAGACAGTCACACCTGTCCACCTGCAGCTCTCCTCCACAGTCACACTTGTCCAACTGCAGCTCTCCTCCACAGGCTAGACGCTAGTATCACAGAGCAAGTAAACTTTTCAAGATGTAGCAAGGGTTTTCAAAATCCTGGAATTTTGTTCATTCTCCCCACCATGGTTGAATAGGAAAGTGCTCTCATAAGCTCTGTGTTTGAATACTTGGTCTGAGGTGGTGGCACAGTTTGGAAATCATGGAAGTTCAGGAGGTGGAGCCTTATTGGATCAAATACATCACGGGAGGAGGGTTTTATAACCTGGCCACACTTCCTGTTCTCTCTCTCTCCCTCCCCCCCCCCTTCCTGTGTGTGGATGAGATGTGATCTGCCACCTTCCTGTTCTCTCTCTCTCCCTCTCCCTGCCCCCTCTCTCCTTCCTGTGTGTGCATGAGATGTGATCTGCCACCTTCCTGTTCCTGCTGACAAACTGTCCCAGCCTGCTTCATAGCTTCCCTGCTGTGCTGGACTCTGTCCCTCTGGAATGATAAATGAGACATTCTTTCTCCCCTGCATTGTTTTATGTCAGAATATCATGGTAAGAGAAAAGAAACAAATACATTACCCAATCCTCTCAAACAGCCTATCAATGCCTCTGCCACCAAGATGAGACCTGGTGCTTTCTATCTACAACAGTTATTATTTAATAGCCACTTGGGGTAACAGTGACCTATTTGCCCACCCCCACCCTTGGGTGTCTTCCAGAAAGCCCCTGCTGGTTTCTGGCCACAGTTTAAGACCTCTCTGAGAAAGCATTATAAAACCCCCCCTTTGCTGCTGCCCTGAAGTCAAGGGTGTTACAATGTGAGGCTAATTACCGTGGCCTTTTAATATGCTCTTCTCCGAGGCCCTCCCTGAAAGGATAAAAGAAAATACCGCATAGTGATGAGTGAAATGGAAGGCAGCCAGGGCCTTCACCAGGCCAGCGGCCCTGACCCACAATCTCATTAACACAGGGGGAGAAGAAAGAGAAAAGGCCCCTCTCTTTTCCTTGCAAAAGTTCAGAGAATCATGTAAATCTGAGTTTAGACCATGGGCTTGGACCGAGCAGAAACAACTACAGCATTGGACTTGCGAAATTGGTCCAGCCTTGGCAGAAGACAACACTTGGGAGTGGAGCCTCATTCTTTGTTGTGGAACACCTTGAGTGCCGTCTCCCCAGAGACTTTGCCTACTAGGCTGTCTCAGTTTTATTCTCTCTGCAGTGGGGAAGTGTGGGGAGATGGCCAAGGGAGAGAACGTGTGTGTGTGTGTGTGTGTGTGTGTGTGTGTGTGTGTGTGTATGGAGGCCAACCTTCGGTGGCTTTCTCAGTCACCTTTTGCCTGGTTTGCTTTTGTTTTGTTGTTGTTTTCTTTGTGGCTTCTCATTTTAAAAAAATGATCTATTTTATTTTGATTTATATGTATTGTGTCTGTATGTCTGTGTGAACACATGCATGTGGGCGCCCATGGAGTCCAGAAGATGGCACTGAATCCCTGGGAGCTGGAGTTGAAGACATCTGTGAGCTGCTTGACAGGGGTGCTAAGACATGAATTCAGGTCCTCTGCAAGGGCAACAAGTGCTCTTAACCACTCAGCCATCACTCAGCCCCTTAGAGTTGGTGATAGAGAATTACATGTCCACACGGTTGGGCTTGCCCGGTGGACCGCATAACCATTTCCAGTTCAGAATAGCCATCTCCGGGTCATATTGGTGCTGTGCAGGAACAGGCGCTTCCTGGTGCTCTGCTCCTGGAAACCTGGGAACCAGGACGGAAACTGCGCTACACACACCAGGAACTCTGCTCCGTTCGCGACAGATCACTCTCCATTAGCCTGGTCGCACAAATCCGCATGCAACACCGCTACTGATTGGTGAGTTTTCCCCTTTTCGGCTAGCGTAAATGGTTTCTTGAATCCGTGAGAACAACCATTGAGCCTCACTGGTTATTCTTGAAACCGGGGAAACACCCCCCCCACCCCCCCCCCCCCACCCCCCCGGCCACGGTCTTCACTGGCTATGGTTGGCCCCCATCGCGGGCCCGGATTTCCAGCCACCTCCTACGTCTGCAGCTTGAGATATTTTTCGCTAAGGGACCACGGTCGGGTGCGTCCTGGGAGCTGTGTGAAGCCGGCACGTCCTGAAGGGGTGGCTGGGCGTTAAGGGCTCCCGGATAAGGCGGCTTGTGCCCGAGTAGATCAAAGTTCAATATCTGGGGATGCCCAAAATCGGACCTCTGGATCGCGGTTGTTTTTTTTTTTATTATTATTTTTTATTTTTGCCTCTCCGCTGCAGACATGGGAGGCTTCCAACTCAATCAGCCCTAATTCTCCTTTAGGCTGCCTTCTTGAGGCTTTGAAACCTCTTACCTTAATGCCTTACTTAAAAATTCCTAAGCTTATCCATCTGTGTACTAAGAAATGGCCCAAATATGCTTTAGAAAATAATAAAAAATGGCCGCCGAGCGGCTCCTTGGATCCCGATATTTTACGGGAGTTATCTAATTTCTGCCAGCGAACAGGCTAATGGAAAGAGTTGCCCTATGTCATTGGCTTCCTCTTCCTCAGTGCTACGCCTTCTCTTCTGGACTCCTTCTCTCCTGCTCCTGTGCTCCTAGCTATGCCTAAACCTGATGATTCTCTGGCTCCGGAATCTCTGACTCTAGATCCTGCTAATGAACCTCCACCTATCCGACCTCCGGCTCCTACTCCTAGGGTGTCTGTTCCTTCAGCTCCCCTTCTGGACTCTTCTTCCTCTAAAGCTGATTCTTCCTCGGCAGTGGCCGTTTCCAGAGGCCCTGCTCTGGCTCCAACTTTCACTCCGCCTACTACACGCTCTCGAACTGCTAAAGTGCCTGATTCCAGCCATCCAAATCCATCCACCATTCTTCCTTTGCGAGAGGTGGCTAGTGTGGACGGACTGATTAAGGTTCATGTTCCATTTTCTCTCGCAGAACTCTCTCAGATAGAAACTAAGCTGGGTTCTTATACTTCTAATTCTGCTTCCTTATTAAACAGTTTCAATATATAACTCAATCCTATAGTCTCACTTTTCATGACATATACATGATACTTTCTAATAATTTACTCCCTGAGGAGTGCAGGCGAGTATGGGAACAGGCTAGAACTCATGCAGATGAAGTTCACCAGACCAACCCCTCACATCCTCCAGGAGCTGAGGCGGTTCCTGACCAGGAAACACACTGGGATTATAATACTCAGTGTGGAATCCTGGCCAGAGATAGGTTTATCACCTGTCTCCTGACAGGCCTCTGTAAGGCTGCCCTGAAGCCAGTAAACTATGAAAAACTAAAAATGATAATTCAGGATAAGGACGAAAATCCGTCTCACTTCTTAGAGCGGCTCACCAAGGCTCTACTTCAGTTCACTAGCTTAGACCCAGAGAATCCTGAGGGCAGGCAGCTCCTAATGACCCACTTTGTCTCACAGAGCTTCCCCAACATTAGGGATAAACTTAAACGTTTAGAGAATGGCCCTCTGACCCCGCAGGCAGATATGCTGGCGATAGCATTTAAGGTATACCATGGGAGAGATGAAAAAGCTCAAAAGAAACATTACCAGATGCTGGCAAACACTACCCGACCGGCTCCCCGAAAGCCGTCTGGTCCCTGTTTCAAATGTGGGAAGGAAGGCCATTGGGCCCGGGCTTGCACCATTGCCCAACGGAGGGCACCAACAAGGCCTTGTCCAAAATGTTGCCAAAAGGGTCACTGGTCAGCTGACTGTCCTAATGTCCCAAGCGACATAGGAACGCCAGACGAAGACCACCCTCTGGCTGACTTTGTAGGCTTGGCTTACAGTGACGATTGATGCTGCCCGGTTTCCACCCCGGCCACTCCCATCTCACACAGGGAACCTAGGGTAGTGATAAAAGTAAATCTCCTTCCTTTGGGACACCGGAGCTACCTACTCTGTCCTGAGAGAGTTTTGGGGGCCTACCTCTCTTTCTCGTCTCCCTATTGTCAGGGTTGGGGGACAGCCTTACCTACCTCACCAGACACCACCACTCAACTGCATTTTCAGAGGTATCCCTCTCACACACACATTCTTAGTGGTGCCAAGCTGCCCTGTACCTTTAATGGGAAGGGATCTTCTAGCTAAGGTAGGAGCGTCCATTTCTTTCGCTCCACACATTCGCCTCGTCCCAGACGCACCAAGAAGCTCCTCTTCTTCTTCTCCTAGCCACTCACTCTACTGACTCTAACAATTCTTTTCCCTTGCCAGCCTCTCAGGTAGACCCAAAGGTCTGGGATACCCAGAACCCTTCTATTGCTAGACACCATCAACCTATTATTATAGCTACAAAACCCTACCAGATATATCACCCAAGCTCAGTACCCTCTCTCGCTCCAGAGTCTAAGGGGTCTTAAGCCTATCATTTTTGACCTTCTCAGGAAAAAACTGCTCTGTCCAACCTCTTCACTCTTTAACACCCCTATACTTGCAGTTAAAAAGTCTAATGGAACCTACCGCCTGGTTCAAGACCTCCGGCTCATTAACTCTGCAGTGGTCCCCCTCCACGCTATAGTGCCTAACCCTTACACTCTCCTGTCCACCATCCCTTCAGGAACCTCTCACTTCTCTGTTCTGGATCTCAAAGACTCCTCCTTTTCTATCCCTCTCAGTGCTCAGTCTCAGAATATCTTTGCTTTCCCCTGGACTGATCCTGACACTCACCTGTCCACACAGCTGACCTGGACTGTTCTGCCACAGGGATTCAGAGACAGCCCACACCTATTTGGTCAGGCTCTGGCCTCTGACCTGCTTTCTCTGTCTCTCCCTGGCTTTAAACTAATACAATATGTAGATGATATTTTACTCGGTAGCCCATCCTTGCAGGTTAGCCAAACTAATACCTCTGCCCTCCTAAATTTCTTATCCAGTCGAGGTTACAGGGTATCTCCTTCTAAAGTTCAGCAGTCAACTCCCCAGGTCACCTATTTGGGTCTAACTATTACTCCAACCCACAAGGTTATTACTGTAGCCAGGAAGTGTCTAACCCAGTCTCTTACAGTCCCTTCTACTAAACAGGAGATTCTGTCTTTCTTAGGAATAGCTAGCTTTCTACAGCTGTGGGTTCCATCTTTTTCTCTCCTTGCTTGCCCCTTATATGAGGCAGCTCAGGGCTCGCCACAGGAGCCCCTCCTCCATCCTGTCACTAAACCTTTTCAGAGGCTCCAGCAGGCTCTTCTTCAGGCCGCAGCACTTCATCTTCCAGATTTAACCCGTCCCTTCTCCCTCTATGTAACAGAGAAAGAGGGATTTGCCCTGGGAACTCTAGGGCATCAGCTGGGACCCTCCTTTGCACCTGTAGCCTATCTGTCAAAGAAGTTAGACCTTACCAGTCAGGGCTGGGCGCCGTGCATCCGTGCCCTAGCAACTGCAGAGCTCCTTATTCGGGAGTCAAAGAAGCTAAGCTTTGGGTCACCCATTACTGTCTTGTCTCACCATAATCTGACCATCTCTTGACTTATAAAGGCTTACAAACTCTACCTCCTTCCCGGGTTCTTCCTCTCCAGGTGGCATTACTAGAGGATGCCACACCTACTTTCCAGACTTGTCCACCTCTTAATATTTCAAACCTCCTCCCTCAACCTAATGCTGACTATTCTCCTTCTCAATCCTGCACTGAAACCTTAGAGGAACTGTTACCTCACCCTTCACACATACAGGAGGGCACATTGCCCCAGGCCACTTATACCTGGTACACAGATGGCAGCTCCTTTTTATATGAAGGGACCCATAAAATGGGTTATGCCATAGTGTCAGATACTGAGATAATAGAGGCACAGGCACTACCCCCCCACGCACACCACTAACCAACAGGCTGAGCTGATAGCTCTCACCCGTGCCTTCCAATTGGCACAGGGACAATCTCTAAATGTTTACACAGACTCCAAATATGCTTTTCATATCCTCCTGTCCCACGCTGCTATTTGGAGGGAGTGTGGCCTTCTCACAGCAAAAGGGGGATCCATATCTAACTCAGGCCAAATAATAGCCATGCTGGAGGCTTCCTACCTCCCCAAGGCTATAGGAATTGTCCACCACTGGTCTCATCAGACTGATAGCTCTATCATCTCTAGGGGAAACAACCGAGCTGACCAGGCAGCCAGGACAGCGGCCCTCCAGGGTCAAGTCTCACCTCACCTACCACAGGGACTCCATACAGTACAGCCTACACCCTCAAAGGACACTCCTGACACTAAGCAAATTCTCTCCTACCTACACCAGCTCTTTCATCCTAATAATCTTGCTCTGTCTCAATTCGTAAAGGCTCACCTGCAGCCCATTTCTGAGGACTTACAGTTTTTAAAAACTATTACTGCCTCTTGTGAGATCTGCCAAAAAACAGATCCCAATACCAAGTACAGGAGTCAGCCTTTTCCCACCCACCATGCTAGAGGTTCCCTTCCAGGGACTGACTAGCAGCTTGATTTTACCCATATGCCCAACATCATGAAAGTTAAATATCTCCTTGTGATGGTGGACTCATTTTCAAATTGGGTGGAGGCATATCCGGTTTCTAATAAGCAGACTCAGACAGTTGCAGACCTCCTTCTCCGATAAATTATTCCTCGGTTTGGGGTTCCTGCTTCTCTTCAGTCTGACAATGGCCCGGAGTTCACCTCTCAGATTTCTCAGACACTAGATAAGGCTCTTAACATCCCTTGGCATTTTCATATTCCATACCGTCCTCAATCCTCAGGAAAGGTGGAACATACCAACTGGTCTTTAAAAACCATTCTTACTAAGATGTCACAGGAGCTTCACCTCGACTGGGTAAGATTATTGCCTCTAGCTCTTCTCAGGCTCAGGGCTCTTCCTACAAAGCCTCTTTCAATTTCTCCATTTGAACTAATGTATGGAAGGCCAGTTCTAACACCAGGTCTTTTATCCAACCCTCCCGCTGTTCCAGATAGCCTGTTAACTCCTCTCTTATGTCACCTAAGGTCTATCCTATGGAGCTACACAGACTGGTCATTACCCCAGCCGTGTGACAATCATTGTCCACCTCCAATCCACATCGGGGATCAGGTTCTTCTCTTTCCTCCAGGCCAGCTCCCTTCATCCCTTTCCCCTAAATGGCAGGGACCCTTCAAGGTCATTCTTGTGACTCCAACAGCTGCTAAACTCGAGGGCTTTCCTCACTGGGTCCATCTGTCTCATCTAAAACCTTTTATCTCACCTCCATCCCAGAAAAATCTCTCCTCATATACAGTAAAACAAACAGGGCCTTGCACTCTCAAGCTCCAGAAGACACCAGGATCCACTGCTTTGTCACCAATTCCAGAGGAATAAGGTATCACCCTTCCCAACCAGAGCCACATAGAGCCGGAGGCAAAAGGGACCATCAAAATATCCAGGCGGTAAGGATATAACAATCTATCACTGTTCAGTACTCAACAACTGATCACCTGTGTATCCCAAATGCTAAACTAACAAAACAAGCAGGTGCCTTAAATAAACCACCTCAAATAAGGCTTGTCTCAGGTAAAAAAAAAAAAACAAACAAACAAACAAGCAGAGTACTAAAACATCACAGCCACCTTTAACATGTCTCCAACCAGACAGACCAGATCTACCTCAGATAAATGTCAACTCCAAAACAAAATAATAATGAGTCTTTTGTCTAAGCTTTTTATGTCACCAGTGTCTTGTCAGATAGAAGGTTCCCAGCCACACCATGGAGGATGAACACAGTTGCAGGACTTCATCCCAGGACTTCAGGCAGCTTCCCCATCTCCTCCCAAGAACCAATCAACGTCCACCATTCAGCCTGAAGCAGTCTTTGAGAGAAACAGCCTCCCATACCCATCTATCCACATTTTTTTTCTTTTTTAAAACATGAGAGTCGGGAATGATAGAGAATTACATGTCCACACGGTTGGGCTTGCCCGGCGGACCGCCTAACTATTTCTGGTTCAGAATAGCCATCTCCGGGTCAGACATCTCACAGGACCGGGACTCTGTGGCTTTACGTGGTTGCAGCCATGTAATCTATGCGCCTGCGTGGAGTACCCACAGGAGTTCCTGTACGCATGCACAGCCCAACCTTTAAAAAGCCGGTGCCATCTTGCATGAGCCCCCCTTATCTCCTCACCCACGTGTGTTTCACACAGGCCTGTCACCTCTATCCTCTTTAATAAAAACTTCTGTGGTCTTGTCGTGTTCGGGACATGTTCCTCACGAGGTAAAGCGCTGCTTAAAAACTAACAGTTGGAGCTTTAGAACCAAGTACACGCTGTGAATTTGATCCGCAAAGGCAAAAGTGGGTCAGTTTGTGCTGGATTGTCCAGGTAGAGGCCAGCAGACTTCCATTGCAACCATTTTGGTGTTCACCAAGAGCATCATTTGGGATCTGCTTCCTGTGAGACTCTCCTTTTGCTACTCCACCTTGTCAAACTCTGGACTTAGGTTCCTGTCTCGCACCCCACACAATCACCAGTGGAGAAGCCCAAGGCTTTGTCAGTTGGCAGAAGTTTCCAGGATAGAAGCAAATCTTGCTATCCTCTTCCCTCCCAGAGCCCTTAGCCTCATCTTTTCATAGCTCAGCTTCCTCCTGTCCACGCCAGCCCACAGATGGGCTCATTCTTACAATACACCGGACCCAGCGTTTCGGTTGTTTAGAAGGGAAATGTTCCGCTAATCCACTGTGTTGCTGGAAACAGAACCGATCAAGCTGGTTTATTTTTAGCTCTGCACCTGCAGACCTGAACCAATTTGCATGAATGTGCCTTCCTCTGCTGAGAAAAGATTTTCCAAAGAGGAAAACCAATGGGCTTCTGTGGGAAACACAGCGTGCCTGTGGAGGAGAGGCAGGGAGAGGAGGGGGTCCCAGAATGAAGATTTCAACTACTTTGGAGCTATTCTTATGCAAATGTACAGACAACACCAACTTAAAAAGCTCCTGAGGATGAGGCTTCTCACCATGAGCCAAACACTAACTATATTATATATGTCTCCTCAATTTTCACAACTACTCCCTTAGGGAGGTGTTACTAGCTTTCATTTTACAGAAGAGGAAACAAGGAGAAAAACGCCAAGAGGCTTGCCCAAAGAAAGAGCTAGAATCATGCAGCCTTTGGGCCCAGAGCACACACGGAAAGCCCTGTTGTTAGGTAGTTCCTGTTGGAAGGAAAGCAGCCAGGGACCATCCAGCTGCCTAAAGAAGACAGGTTTTGTGGCATGTCTAGAGACAACCCATTTCTTTACCTTTGTGGTTCTGAGCCCATCAGAAGCACCCAGGGAGTCTACTCAAAGTGTACCTGGGGTTGGTGAGGGGGCTCCAATGGTGAAAGCACTTGCTGCCAAGCCTGAGGAGCTGAGTTCAATCCCTGAGACCTACATGGTGGAAGGGGAGAACCAATTCCCACACACTGTCTTCTGGCGTATGGGCGGGCACACACACACACACACACACACACACACACACACACACACACACACCCCTGATCCTTTCACGTGGAAAGTCTAAGCTGTTTGGTCTGGGGTGGAACCCCACATCTTTGTTTTGACAAAGAGGAAGGCATTCTAATGCACTGGCCTCCTGGGTGACCCACCCTGGACGCCTCTTTGGGGGCGTTGCTTCCTCCTCTTTGCCAGAAGAGTTCTTAAAGCTAAGCCTTGGTCCTTTCTAGGTAAAATGGTCATTGGTGTTAGTGCAGGCATTTGAGACACTTGTATTTCTAGGTACTTGTTGAAGAAACCCAGCTTATTTTGTGTTAGAACTCTGTAGGAGCAGAGCATAGAGCTGGCTGAAATGGGCAAAAGGAATCTCTCTCTCTCTCTCTCTCTCTCTCTCTCTCTCTCTCTCTCTCTCTGTGTGTGTGTGTGTGTGTGTGTGTGTGTGTGTATACACGTATGAGGAAGCCACAGGTTGGTGTCAGAAGTTTTCCTCATTTTTTGAGACAGGGTCCCTCACTGAACCTGGAGCTCACTGACTGGCTAAATTGGCTGGCTAATAATCCCCAAGGACCTCCCTGTGTCTGCCTTCCCAGCACTGGAACTATAGGCCCACACATTCTGTGCCTGACTTGGTCTATACTTAGGAGTGTGAACTCAGGTCTGAATGCTTGCATAACACGCACGCATTTTACCCACTGAACCATCTCCCCCGCCCCCACCATAGGGTTCTCCCTGGCTTCCAGATGTATTAGTCCATATTCAGGGATGTTTGGAAACAAGGGTCACCATAAAATGTTGTCACCAAAGAGATTCTGAATGCTCTCCAACACGAGAGACCCTGCTACACTCACCTTCCTAGATTGAATACTTAAGACATCTACGAGTATATTTGAACTGAGAAAGAGTCATAAAGAGACTTTTAAAGGTCTAAAAATAAATAAATAAACAAATAAAAAGAAGCCCAGATTGAGAATGCCACCCTCCTCCACAAGCATGCGCACACACACACACACACACACACACACACACACACACGTGCGCACACACACACTCCCAAGCCCTTCTGCCAAGGCTACAGAAGCCATCTGGATAGAAAGAGCCAGCTTTTTAGGAATCTGGTTTTGTTGGGTCTTCCTGTGAAAATTTCCAACACAGATAGATGTCCCTGGGAACAGAGTACCTAACTGGCCTGGACCTCTATGGCAGCAACTCTCCCTCACTGGCTGGTCCTGGCTCCAAGTGAGCATCATCAGTCAGCCCAGTCCTTCCATTTGGTGAGCCCCTTACTGCACTGGATCCCTTCTGAGATATAAACAGATCCCTCCCACAGGCCTCAGCCCACAGATCCACAGCCTTTGCAGAGTTCCATGAGTCTTCTGTCTATCAATAGTGTCTTCCAGCCCTTGTGGGGTGAGGGTCATGGGCAAAAGTGAGTCCATATGCCATTTGAAAAGTACCAGAAGAATATACTGTTTCCTAAGGACTTCTAACCAGCCATAGGCCCTGATTCATCCCTGCTGGGAACCCCTGAGAGGTGACATGCCCCTAGCCCCAGCCCAGCCTGAGGTTCCACATTTCTGAGTTTCAATGGCTATCAAAAGACATCATGGGGGTTCTTCCTGAGGGGTGACATTTTTGGTTGTTTGTTTGTTTTTTTGAGATAGGGTTTTTTGTGTAACTTTGGCTATCCTAGAACTAACTCTGTGGACCAGGCTAACTTCAAACACAAAGAGATCCTCCTGCCTCTGCCTCCCAAGTGCTGGGATTAAAGGTGTGTGCCGCCACCGCATGGCGAGGGATGAGATTTTTATACTGTTCCCCTCACAACAGTGGCTTTTAAACAGACAGCTTCTCAAGACAGATGTTCTTGAGAAAGGCCCCTGGAAACTGTGGGGGAGGAGATGGGTAGAGTGGAAAAGGCTGGGCTCCATATCCAACGAGCTAAAATGTTTACAGTTACCTGGTGTCTAGCAAGGGCTCAACACAGATATAGATGCCATATGAAAACTTTGACGTGTTCTCCATGCCACTTTCTACAGTCCCATAGACCATCATGTTCCTATTACTGAAGATACAGACGCTTGGAATGGTGAGGTAACCCTTCCAACAGCCAGAAAGCAGAAACTGCATTCAAGTATGCGCAAGCCCAACCTCAAACCTGCACTCTTTCTTCTTCTCTTATTCCTCCTCTAGAAAAGTTATCAAGTCCTCAACGTATTTGCTTCTTAATTAATCCACTAACATTTTTAAAGAAAAGGATGAGCAGGAGCGATGAAGGAAAAAGCCAAAATGCTAATCATGAAATCTCCTGGGAGGAAAGTATCACTGTGGTACTGTCTCCATTGGGTTGGCCTCTGAACATGTCCA
Source organism: Onychomys torridus (assembly GCF_903995425.1). Classification (NCBI taxonomy): domain Eukaryota; kingdom Metazoa; phylum Chordata; class Mammalia; order Rodentia; family Cricetidae; genus Onychomys; species Onychomys torridus. The sequence goes on along the minus strand of NC_050449.1, from coordinate 64,633,278 downwards.
TGGGGAGGTTGCCTTGATTAAGTGATCTGGAAGACCCAGTCCAGTGTGGGTGACACCATTCCCTAGGCAAGGGTCCTGAACACTGCTAAGAGTGGAGAGTTCAAATACAAGTGAGCAAGAAGCAATTCACTTCTCTGCTCTTACTGTGGATGTGAGGGAACTAGCTGCTGAAGTTCTTGCCTTGGCGCCTTTACTGTCCCAGGCTGACACTGGAATGTAAGTTAAAATAACCCTCCTCCCCTAAATTGCTTCTTGCCGGGGTATTTTTTTCACAGCCACAGAAATAAAACTAGGACATGACCTAATGTCAGCGTTCTTTACTTTCAGTTTCATTCTCGCCATAAAATCATATTGATTTAGAACAATGGCACCTCACTATCTATCAAGCACGGTGGATGTAACAGTTCACACAACACAATACCTTTATTTTTGAAACACCGTTTCATGTAGCCTAGACCAGCCTTGAACTCACTGTGAAGCCAAGGCTGACTTTGAACTTCTGATCCTCCTGCCTCCGCCTCTTAAGTGCTGGGATTACACCTCATGCCTGGTTTATATAATGTTGGGGATCCATCCCAGGGCTTCATGCATCCTAGGCATTCTACCCGCTGAGCAACACCCACAGCACATCATTTTGGTAAGTCAATTTTCTCACTGCTTGTCTCCATTTTATCTTCATAAGAACATATATATATATATATTCTCCCACATATAATGGGGCTGATATATTGTATATTCTCTATTACGTATGTTTTCAAATAGCCTCATTTGATCCTCCCGTGGCTAGGCGCTGCTGTCTTTTTCTGTGTCCCATAGCATACAGCCTTCTTCAGGACTGATGACTCGCCCCAGCTGCTGGGAAGGCTGCCCGCTATCAGCCTTCAGAGCTGTTCTCCCCTTTTAGGTGAAGTGAGACTCCTCATTCCAGGTCACACCCCTGGCCAGGAAACCTGCATCCAGTGACGCAGATGGGTACGGATGCCGACACCGTGGCCTTCTCACCCTGACTTGGGCTACTGTGCAGGGCCCTTCTTGCTCCAGAGCCCTTGGTGAGCTCATGACCCCTGGTTACCTGCCTTGAAGCCCAGCTTCTTCCTCCACCTTGCCTTACTTCCTCTTTCCTTTACCAGTGTCGATCCAAGGAGTGAGTCAGGTAACCTAACTGGCCCATCACATTCTGACCTCCATATCAGAGTCGGCTTCATAGAGAACCCACGTAGAGGCTGACGCTCCAGGAGATGAAATGACTTCCCTGTTCCGGGCTAGAAACAGCAGGAGACCAACACCACGCATCCCAATGAGTTATTTGTGATATGGTGCTGTCCACATGAAGGTCTCTGCCTTAGTGCCACAGTGGGGATGGTATGATGTGACTCAAAGGAGTTTTGTGCAGATGTAAATTAACAGAGAGCAAAGCAGCTGTGCCAGCAATTCACCACAGTGCAGACATCCCACAGCTGGCTAGTGTCTGAACTTCCCAACAAAAGCTGAATGTCAGCCATCATGAAAACTCACAATTTCAATTAACCACTTGGACATTTTACTTTGGGGATCAGAGCTCCTGAGGCCCCTACCCTTAGCAGATCAGGGACTATTGGCAGTTGATGCCGAGAGAGAGAATTAATTTTCTCTGGGGAGATGGCTGTGGATAGGTTACTCAAGTCCCATTGGATGGCTCCAAACCCATGTGCATATGGTCAGCACTAGCTTGACTCAGGGGGTTATTAATAATAACCATTTTTAAAAGAAAAGTAGGGAGGTAGGGAAGGAGATAGGTTGGAGGGTCTGGGGGGAGATAGTAGGGGTGGATATGATCAAAGTATGTTTAATGCATGTATGAAATTTTCAAAGAATGAGTAAAATACTAAAAGAAGAGAGACATTTTAATAATATATTGCATATGTCAGCATAGCCAAAATATTGTCATTCTAATATGCTATGGGTGTGGACGGTATTTGCTCCGTTCTGCTCTGGGTGTGGCTTCCATTCGCAGTACACTCCAGCTGAGAACAGCTGCAGTTCAGACACTGAACTGTTCCGTGTGTCTGTGGCCTTGGGACAATAGCTCAGCTTGAGAATTCCGTGCCACTCTCTCCTCGGAGGAAGAATTCTGATCATCCAGACTCTTCCTCACACCTCCACATTCCCCAAGACAAACCACACCCAACCCCTCTTTCTTGACCTCATCTCTCTCTGGATTCCAGCCCAGAGCTGGCAGGGCTGACTCCACCCACAATACCCCACAGTGAGGTACTAGACAAGGGACGTGGGCAAAAATGAATCATAAAAGTAAATGACTCAGGTGGATAGGAGTGTGTGTGTGTGTGTGTGTGTGTGTGTGTGTGTGTATGTGTGTGTGTGTGTGTGATGCAAGTTAAAACCAACGCAGATTCTAAAGCCCACTAAGAGCAAGTATTTACCACCAATATGTTCCAGGAATTAATAACCTCAGTCTTTAGAAGGTTTCCATTTCAGTAAGAATCACATTAAGATCACAATACTATCAGAGAGTGAACAAGGAATGTGGGTAGACAAGTCACAGACAAGGACATAGGGACGACTTTAAGATGTATGGGGAAGTGTTGAGCTCAACCAGTAACCCCAGAAATACAAATCACAGTGACCAAATGCCGCTCTCCTAAAACTCCGGAGGATGAGGGAGTAAAGCATGGTACCTGCGCTTCGGCAGGCAAGGCAGCCAGCAACTGGCACCACAAAACCTTACAGTATGCATACTCTATGCAGCACCCCCTCTCCTGCAATCTCCTGGAGAAATTGCAGAAATGCAGACAGAGATGTATGGGCACAGATGTTAATCAGAATCATTTATTTTTTTCCAAGGCAACCTGAATGCCCAATCCTGTGAGCTGTGTGTGGATTAAATCACAGGCAAGGAAGTTTCTTCCAAATGACGGTGATCAGGCAGGGAGGGGGTTGTTTCAGTCTGTAAAGTGCTTGTCTTGCAAGTATGGGGACCTGAGATCAGTCTCCAGAATCCACTTAAAATGCTTGTAGCATACACTTGCTACCAAGATTGGGGAGGTGGAGGCAGGGGGATCCCTGGGGCTCACTGGCCAGACAGTCCAGTCTAATTGCTGATGTCCAGGAAAACTAGAGCTGCCTCAAAGGAGGGTGATGGTTTCCAAGGACGTCTCCTGAGTTGTGTTCCAGCCTCCACATCACACACACACACACACACACACACACACACACACACACACACACATCCCACAGAGAGAGAGAAAGAAACATTATAAAAATGATGCTGACCGTGGCTGGAGAGATGGCTCAGTGGTTAAGAGCACCTACTGCTCTTCCAGAGGTCCTGAGTTCAGTTCCCAGCAACCACATGGTGGCTCACAACCACGTGTAATGCCCTCTTCTGGCCTGCAGGGACACATGCTGGCAGAATGCTGTATACATAATAAATAAATAAATCAAAAAAAAGAAAAAGAAAAAATGATGCTGAGCAAAAAGAAAAAGGACTCAAAATGGTATATATAGGATATTCACAGCAAAATAAACTCTTCCCAGAACAAGACAACACAAAAATGAAAAATGCCTCTAGATCGTCTTCTAGTGCTGGGATTTGAGATGGGTTACTGTGTTCTTTGTATGCTTTTCGGGTAACGTTCACATAGCAAGCTCGCAAACTTTCACTGTCCAAATGAGTATTCCTGTATAAGTCATAACTCTCTCCCAGAACAGAACGTCATCTCCCCAGGAGCTTGGCCCAGGGTTCTTCCTAGTCACCACTTCCTGGAAGAGCCCACATCTGTTTTCACAGTATATGTGGGGTGGCTTGCTCTTCAATCTCAGACCAGAGGACTTGTACAGAGTGCACTCTTGTATCTGCCTTCTTTGGCTCAGCATCATGCTGTGAGCTTTTTGTTTAGTTTACTCATCTAAATTCTGCACCGTTATACCTAGCCCGGTACACACTACCAGGGCCGCAGGACAAGGACTCGGGAGTCTTGTTTCTCCTGACAGCCCCGAGCAGGGGCAGAAATGGGTTTATAAACACAAAAATCACAAACATTTGTTGCCAGGTTACAGTTACAATTTTCACCAATCAGGATTTAGAGATTAGGGGCTTCCTTGAGTGTTTAATCATTGTCAATCGACATACAATGCAAGCCTTTCAGTCCAACCAACCAGATTCGTTTGCTCCTTCTGTTGTTAGGACCAGCCATAATGTTTCCAGACAACTCAAGATGCATAACGACTATTTCCATGGTTTAGAGAGGAAGTTGCTCAGCCTTTGGAAAGTCCTCAGCTCCCCTAGGGCGTGGGAACCTGAACTTTATTTCACCTGCAGGTAAAATGGCAGTACTCTGGCCAAGGTCCTTTTGCCTGCTCCCTTCAGTACTCGCTAGACTCCATAAAGCAAAACCCTCATTCTTTGATGGGCCACACTTGGTCTGTGTACACGCATTTAAACTGGAGTCCTTTAAGTTCTTTGCCAAGCTGCCCCACCAACTTCAACTTTGCTAGACAAGTACCAAGGACAGGGTAAGACAGAGAACAGGGGTCGATGCTGAAGGCCAGGAAGTCCAATATGTCAGCCTCTAGTGAGGGTCTTTCAGCTGCATGGGTGCATAGTGGAGGGCATCTTGTGGTTGATGAGCAAACTTGCCCATGTAGATCTCTCTTCTTACAGCTTCAGTGATACCATTCTAGGAGCTCCATCCTCAGGATGTCATCTAACAACTTATTTTTTTAGATTGCAGATTTATTGTTTTACTTAGTCAGTTGTGTGTGTGTATGCTCATGTCATGAAATGTGTGTGGGGGACAGAGGACAACTTGCAATAATTGATCCTCTCCATTCACTATGTGGGTCCTGGGGATCAAATTCAGGTTGTCAGGCTTAGAGGCAAGCACCTTGACCTGCTGAGTCATCTTACAGACCCTTGTCTAATCGTAACGGCCTCTCAAATGCCCCACCTCCAAATACTATTAGTGTGACGTGTGAGTTTGGGGATCCAGTCTCCATCATGTGAACTTTGGGGGGAGAAGCTACATCTTAACCATGACATTCCTTTTGTTGAGCTGTCTGCTCAGAGGCTAACTATGACTCAGCATTGTCTTCTAATAACTGCTGCATTGAGGGGTGGCCCTACTTTGGTGCCCTGGAGATCCTGTACACACCCACACCACCCCAGCAAAGCTTGACCTCCAGCAGAACACCTGCCGTCCTTGCAGACCAGGGAGCCCAGGATGCTTGAGAGAAACTACAACAAGCTCATTACTCACCCACTCACTTCCCCCATAGCAAGGGTGTCAGGGGACCATTGTTGGTTTCCCAGGCTCTGGTGAGCGCTGGGGCTATGTTGCTGTTGCAGGCTGAGAAGCTACAGAGCTCCTCATTTGTTCCCTGTGATAAAACACTGACAAAAAGCAACTTGAGGAGGGAAGAGTTTATTTCAGCATATAGTTATAGTCCCTCCTGAGAAAAGGCAGGGCAGGAACTCAAGATAGGAACATAGAGGCAGGAACTGAGGCAGAGAACCACAGAGGAATGCTGCTTACTGGCTTGCTTCCTATGGCTTGCTCAACTTGGATTTTATACATCCTAGGACCACTGGCCTGGGGCAGCACCACCCACAGTGGGCTGGACCTTCCCTTATCAATCACAGGCCAATCTGATGGAGGCAAGTCCTCATTTGAGGCACCTTCTTCCCAGATGACCCTAGCATGTCAGGTTGATGAAAAGCTAAGCAGCACACTCCAATAGCAGAAGTTGAAGTGACTGTTTTAGGTACCCTCCTCACTTTTATTTTGGTCTCATCCGGTGTGGGAGGCACAGAAAGTTATGGTGGGCTATCCACCCTCTCACTGTGCTGGTGTACTTGAGGGGTCAGGTGTTTCTTTGCCAACAGAATCCCCAGTAGCCCTGGTCTTGTGCTCCATGGCTTCATCTATACATCTTTATTACTTCCTGGAGAACACGGGACAGAGCATTAAATCCAGTGGATGAATGGCAGCAATGCATCATCTTCCCGTCCTGGCGGTTAGAAGTCTGAGGACAAGATGTGAGGATGGTTCTTTCCTCCTGAGGACCGTGAGGAAGACTCTGACCCAGATTGCTCCCCTGGACTTGAGTATGGTCAACTCCTTGCTTTTATTCCATGGCCTTCCTTTCCCTCTTAGTGTCTGCCTTTGAGGTACACATTTGATGAGCTTCCTCAGTCAAGGTGAATCAGGACCCACCTCTAGCCCCAACCTTGGCTTGTTTTGAAGACAGTATTTCTCAGTCATCTGAAACTCGCCTAATAGGCTTAGGTTCACTGACCAGGAAGCGCAGGTATTATTCCTCAAGACCAAATTTACTTTATCTTTTATCTTTAAAATTTTTTGAGTCATGGTTTTTCACTGGACTGGAACTTACTGATTCCATTAGGCTGGCTTGCCAGACAGTCCCAAGGATCTACCTGTCTCCATCTTCCCAGTGCTGGACTCCCACACGCTTGCTACCACGCCCTATCCCCTTTAAATGTGGGTTCTGAGGCTCAAACTCAGGTCCTCAAGCTTTTACATGGCAAGCATTTTGCCACCTGAACTATCTCTCCAGTCATGGTTTTAACTTTTAAAATGTGAACAAAGCATGGAGGCCGTACTGAGTGTGGGTCTGAATGGGTGTGTGAGGGTCAGATTGGGTGTGCATGGGTCATGGCAGGTTCTGTGTCTGACTATAAACAGTTTTCAGGAAGTCTCCCAGATTTGGAACAAGAGGTGCCCTTAAAGAACAAGGTAGCCGGGTGGTAGTGGTGTACACCTTTAATCCCAGCACTCAGGAGGCAGAGCCAGGTGGATCTCTGTGAGTTCGAGGCCAGCCTGGGCTACCAAGTGAGTTCCAGGAAAGGCGCAAAGCTACACAGGGAAACCCTGTCTCAGAAAAAAAAAAGAACAAGGTATTTGGGCCATCTCTCTGACTGGCTCTGTGAGACGGCTAGCCTTTGAGGGTAGGGACGTCCATGGCTTCATAGCAGTGTCCCGTGTGACAGAGTATAAAGGAATCTGTTGTGTTATCCCGAGGTCAGCATAAAGATGGGCTGTCGGCTAGACAATCAACTGGATGTCAGGACGACCTGGGTTCTTGTCCCACCTTTGTGTTCCAGAGCTGATAGCCTGTGAGTCTATCAGCAGACTCTCCCACTAACACCAGAGAAAGGATCCTTAACACCTGGGCTTCCCCTAAGGCCTCTGTGGGACCTGGATGAATGGTCCCTGGAGGGGCCTCTCAGTCATCTCCTGAGACTCTCACAGGAGATTGTGATGACTGTGGCTATCTAGGGACTCAGGCCAGAGACTGCCTATGCCATGGCTGGGAGAAAAGTCTTCCTATTCCTTTTTTTTTGGGGGGGGGCGGGGCAAGCTTTCTCTGTGTAATAGCCCTAGCTGTCCTGGAACTAGCTCTCTAGACCAGGCTGGCCTTGAACTCACAGAGATTCACCTGCCTCTGCCTCCTGAGTGCTGGGTTTAAAGACGCGTGCCACCCATGCCACCCAGAGTCCTCCTATTCCTAAAAGGTCCTGTTATAAGGAACAACTTCACTGTCTAGTTTATGACCTTGCTGCTCTCCAAGAGGACAGGAGTTTGGTTCCCAGTATGCAAATCAGGTGGCTTATTACCTCTTGTAACTCCAGGGGATCCGATACCCTCATCTGGCCACTGTAGGCACACACACAGACACACATACATACTCACATACAGACACACACATACACACATACATATACACAGAGACACGTATACATATACATACAGACACATATATACACACACCTACACACACAGACACACATACATACACATACAGACACACATACATACACACACAGACACACATACATACACACACATACATATGCACATAAGACACATATATACACACACCTACACACAGACACACATACATATACACACACACAGACACACATATATACACATACACACACATACATACATACACAACAGACATACATACATACACACAGAGACACACATACATACACACACAGACACACATACACATACACACACAGACACACATGCACTGAAATGCAAATACAGCAAACACTTGTCTAACTGAGCCGTCTCCTCTGCCCTATAGACAAGATTTCTAACCAGATCTGGGCGGTGCCTGCTGGGGTTCTGGAAGCACTGCAGTAGTGAGCATGAGCCCAATTGATAGCGCTAGTTACTCAGTCTTCCCTCGGGTGGATCTCCCTCTGTCCTGTGCTCCTCCACTGCTGCTGCTTCTGCCTTCACAAACATCTACTTTGTCTCCTACTGACCTTCTATTGCAGCCACACCATCCACGCGATCGGCATGTACTTATGATGCATCTGTGTGTGAGGGAGACAGCAGAGATGCTAACATGGCTGCATTTGGATTTGGGAAGGGCAGCCTGAGCACAGTTGCAGCCACTGGACAATTTAAAGTTCAGGCTTCCCATGGGCCCTTAAAGAGGCTCTACCCTCCTTCCCCTCCAGTGTCACCAGGTTAGAGGAGCTTACACATCCCTACCGCTCCAGGGAGAGGCCCCTGGCCAGCTCTCTGCTTCTCTGCCACCTTCTGCTGAACTCCAGTGGGCTCCTTCTAGCTCCCACCTCTGCCCTGCTCCATCTTCTGTGGACACACACTCAGACCTGTAACAAGGGGTGTGGCGGTCACCCCTGCCTGACTTGATGCCATCTCCTTGACCTTATAGAAACTCTGACAGCCAGCTATGGCCCTCATCTGGTCACCTGACATCCCACAGTGGGCACCGAAGAGAGGGGCCTTGTTCATCAGCAGGGACACAGGGGACCTTTCAAACACTTCAACACTTCACAGGAACTGAGATGTTTGGGGTACCTGCTTCGGCCCTCTCTCTCCCAGAAACACCCCACTACCATGGTCTCCTTGTCTTGGCATAGGGGCCTAACCAGGAAATGTGGTGTCTGTCTGTCCCAGGCTCTTCCAGAGCTGAGGCTCAGAGGCAGAGAAGAGCCTCATGAAGCCCCTTCTTCCCTGGACTCTGAATCCCCCACTCCTAGGGGAGGCTCTGCTTTCCTCTGTCTGCTGGAAATTGTTCCACTAGTTAGCTCTCTTCTTCCTCACCCCATGTCCTTAGGCCTCTTTGTCCCTAGAGACATCCACCTGCCCCTCTCAGAGCAATAAACCCCATCATGATGGAAAGGCAAAAACGGTGAAGGTAAACTAGATTTAAAGTAAGCAAACAATACTCTTATTATTTCCTGGTACGTATACAAAGAAGGAAAGTGAGTCCCTGCTATTCCGTTCCTTGGTCCTTGGCAGACATTACCAATCTATCCCATTGCATAGCTTTGGAAATCTTCTTCACACAGTGTTCCATTCAGCCAGTAACAATCAGTAAGAGCTGGCTTTAGAGATGAGTCGAGGCCAGAGATGATTAAAGGGAACAGGATCTGTGCTTCATGTGCAAATAGGCAATCTATACCTCAAGTGTGGGCACGATGCAATAGGAAATCACTTTTAAGTTTTAAATCATCACTGTATCCCCACACAGTGGTCAATGGGACCCTGCCTGCTCAGCCCTGGGGATGGGGAGCTCACAGTCTCTGACAGTGAATTGTATTTGCAGACAGTTTTAAGTCACAGGAGAACAGTCATCATTCTGTACTGGAACCTGCTCCCTGAGACATGCTCCTCTAGGGATGGGTTTTCATTTTTAATACCCCCTCTGTGTGTGTGTGTGCGCATATACGTGTTCATACATAGGTTTTTGTGTGGGAGTGCAGCCAGCCATGTACATACCACAGCATGAGAACGGAAGTCAGAAGAACCTCGTTTGCTGCTGTGGGTACCAAACTAGCTGGCCCTCAAGCTTCTAATTGATTCTCTTGTCTCTTTCTCCCATCTCACCAATGGGATTGTGTGCCTGTGCTTATAGCATCCAGCTCTGTGTGGTCTCTGGGAATCTGAACTCAGGTCCTCATGCTTGCTCCGCAAGCTCTTTTTCCACTGGGTCATCTCTCCATCCTTCCAATCTGCAGCTCGTCAGACATTTGATAGCAGACATCATTTTCCCCGTTGGCTTTTCTTCTCCCAGTCCTTTTCAGCGACCAGCCTCCAGCCCCACTCATCAGCTTGGCTACTTGCCTCCGGATCTTCTTTCTCTTAAGGAGTTACTAAAAGCCAGGAAGGTAACTTGGATGGTTGCTCTGGTTTGGATAACTGTTCCCTAAACATCCATGAAAGCTTGGTCTCAAGCTCATGGCAGTGTTGGGAGAACAATTTCATTTCTGGCTCAAGGTTTCAGAGATTATGGTCCGTGACCAGCTGGCTTTGTCATTTCTGGATCTGTGTGAAGCAGAGCGCCATGATAGAAGGTGTTTAGGGAACAGACTGCTGACCTCGCGGTATCCAGATTTACATGCACGTACATGCACACACATACACACACACTTTAAGCAACATGTGTGTATCCTGCACCTTCACACGCTGCTCTCCTTTCATTCTTCAGTCATGCAGATGCTCAATAAAAAGAAATATGGAAAAACTCACCAGCTCAACAGTAGCTGGGAGGATGATGGTCGGATGAAGGGAGGAGACAGCGCTGATGAATTCGTTCCCTTTCTTCTTCTGCCAAAGCTAATTTTAGGCTTCTTTTGACGCTCTTCCCTTCCCCACCACACCCTTTTCTGGTTTGTGGGCTTTAGAAGGTGGTTTTTCTTTAGGGAAGACTACAAAATAATTCCAGAGGATTTCAAGCTCCCATTTAGGAATGTCAGACACTTCTTTTTAAAATTTATTTTTAATTATGTTATGCAAATGTGTGTGCTTGCACACATGTGTACTTGAGTGCAGTGCCCACGGAGGCCAGAAGAGGGCATTGGATCCCCTGGAGCTGGAGTCACAGGCGTTACGAGCTGGGTGCCAAGAACACGGGTGCTGGGAACAGAATTCTGGTGGCCCGCAACAGCGGTGTATACTCTTACTTGCTGAGCCGTGCCTCCATCCCCTACATTCCTTTTTTCAGAACATCATTCCAAACTATCAAGAAAAAGGATGTCAAGGCATGGTCCTTAACCAAATCTTCCGTGGAAGGACATTTCCTAACTGGAAGACTCAGTTTCCCCCACTGGAATGCCAAGTCGAACATAATCCCAAACCCGTTTGTAGGGGGGAGTTAGTGTATCTGGGAATTTCCCAGGGGAAGTTTCTTGGAAGCAGACGTGGCTGGGAAATGGATGGTCCACAGTGAAGGGAGCCTTTGGTTGGTTTGGTTGGTTGGTTGGTTGGTCGGATTTTTATTTTTTTTCTTACTCAAGATGGATTCCTCGGTGTCAGAATGTCTGTGCCATACCTTAATCCCATCCTTTTCAAGGATCAGCAAGTGCTAACATGCCAGACTCAGGGTGGCCCAGGGGCTTTAAATGCACAAGGAGACACTCCAACCCTTGGTCTGAGTTCAGAGCACACCTGCCCCCTCAGAATCTAAATAAACTATGGGAATCATCTGAACTCACCCATCTGTAATGCCATCCCATGTACCACTTCCGCAGGAAGCTTTTCCTAGCCTGCCAGCCGAACAAACCAGTCTTTCCCCTAAGCGCCCATGCACCTTACATGGAATCTGTTATATGTTCTCCCAGAACACATTACAACTATCTGTTTGCACTCCCATCTCCTTTGTGGTCTCCTGAGAGGTGATATCACGTCTTACTCAAGTTTTTAAACCACCCGCCTCCTAGCAGGGTTCCTGGCCAATGGTAGCGTCACAGCTGCATGACTGGCGTTCTTCTGCAGAAGAAGCTGTAGAAACAGAACACAGATAAGGAACCCTGAGTAAATAACCCCTGTGTAGTGCTTCTATAATTGACTATAAAAAAGTACGAGAGACTGTGATACTGTGTACCCTAATAAAATTTGCCTGAAGATCAGAGGACAGAGCCAGCCACTAGATTAAAGATAGAGGCCAGGCAATGGTGACACACACCTTTAATCCTAGCACTAGGGAGGCAGAGATCCATCTGGATCTCTGTGAGTTCAAAGCCACCCCGGACTACATGAGATTGACTCAGTCTAGGAGAGAAACGGAGTCTGGCAGTGGTGACACACCTTTAATCCCCCAGCACTTGAGATCTCACACCTTTAATCCAAGTACTGGGAAGCACACATGCCTTTAATCCCAGGAAGTGATGGCTGGGCAGAGAAAAGTATATAAGGCATGAGGAGACAGGAACTAAAGACTTTTCGGCAGGAGCATCCCTTTCAACTAAAGGCTTTTTCCACTGAAGTCCTGTTGGCCGGAGCTCTTTCAGGCCAAAAAAGCCTTTGGTGAGGTGAGAGGTGGTGGCTGTGGCTTGCTCTGCTTCTTTGATCTTTCAGCTTTCACCCCAATATCAGGCCAGGGGTTTTTTATTACAAGACCATTTAGCAATTCATGTTATAAGAGACTGAGTAAATAGTGAAGCATACTATTTTTAATTTTCTGTATGGGTTGAACATTCCCAATCCAAACATCTACAATCTGAAATGCTCTGAAAGCTGAAACTTTATGAGTGCTGTTATAATGCATAAGGAGAAAAATTCCACATCAAACCTCTGACCGCAATGACATGTTACAGTGAAAACATCGGTTCACTAAAATATGGGAGAAAACTACCTGCAGGCCGAGTTTGTAAGATGCCAATCAAACATAAATGAATGTCATACTTAGCTTTGGACCTCATCCCCAAGATGTCTCATTATATATGTAAAATATTCCAAAATCCAAAATATGTATAGTCCCAAGCATCGTAGAGAAAGTATATCCAATCTGTGTTAACTCTCCCATGAGATATGCAGAAGCCAAAGGTTTCTAGTTGTCCTTGCATGTCCCTTGGTCATCCTGTTTGATGTAGTTTATTCCAGTTAATGATGGAAGATCACAGACTCCTGCCCTGCTCCCTGTACCAAAACATAGCAACTTTTGTTTAAACTTCTAGCTGGTTGGGCCTGCCATCCCCATCCTCTCCCCTCCCACAAGAGACTGAAGTTGGCTGAGAAGTGTCGACCACATCCTACAAATTGACTTTTTTCCTTTCTTTGTCCAACACATCATAATGTCATTTGTTCCCTAGACAACACAGGGAGCCCAGCAGCATATGGACTTGGAACACGACACATTTTGACCTCAAAGTCCTCAGTCACCTCTTGCAGAAGTTGAACAAAGGTCCTAACTTAGGAAGGTTGGCATTAGCAGTTGGTACCAGGATGGTGGGCAGGTGAGGGGGTTCTTCAGCTTCGTGTAACTTAAGCTAGGAGCAGTTGACCTTTCCTGACTGTATGAAAGTGTTCTGGAATGGAGACTGACAGGGAATGGACCAACATTTCCAGTGTGAGGCTGGGCCAAAGCTTCCACGGCCTCAGTTGCTGGCTCCCAATCCATCCTCTGTCAGTTCCATCACTGTAATACAATGCCCAGGAAAATCAGTTTGAAGAGAGGAAAGATTCTGTCAGCTCATGTCTCTAGACATCTCAGTCCAGCCTGCCTTGCTCCAGTCCTTTGAGCCTGAGGTAGAGGCAGAACATCATGGCAGGAACATGTTTTGAAGGATACTGCTCACATTATGGTAGCTAGGAAAGGGGGTGGAGAGCTGAGTCCTGATGTGCCCTTCAAGGGCATGCCCCCAATGACCTAACTTCCTCCCATTAGGCCCCACCTCCTAAAGCTCCCATTACCACCCAATGCCACCACAGGTGACAAGGCCTTTAATGGTCATAGGCCCTTTGGAAGGTGTTCATGGTACAAACTAGGGACTGGAGAGATGATGGCTCAGCGTTTGGAGCGCTCACTGCTCTTCCAGAGGACCCAAGTTTGGTTCCCAGCACTAACGTGGAAAAGCACACAACCACCCATTACTCCAGATTCAAGCGATGTAGCTCTCTTTTCTGGCTTCTGTGGATACATATATTCATGTGCATATATATACATAGTAACATACACACATGCACATAAAAATAATAAATCTTTTTTTTTTTAATCCAAACTATAGTACTCACTCTCCAAAGAGAGAGAGGCCCTGGGGAACCATAGCAACAGCCTAGCCATAGATACTTTCCCTGGATCTTAGCCAACAGCAGCCTCTGCAATACGGAGAAACATGTGACATCCTTTTCCTCATGCATGGTGTTGTGGTCAGGACCAGGTGACTCTGAGACACAGACACCTATAAGCTATGAAATACTTTTGAAGGGACCCAAGTCTGCATGCTTGTCTCCAAATGGGTGGCTCTTCCCACAATTGGCCTGTAGCAATCCTAAAAAGGTGATCACTGTGTTCCCACCAAGTGAGATGGACAACCCAGTCAACAGATCAAAACTCTTGTGTTTAGCTTTTTCTCGGACTATCAGAGCCAGCCCAGGCCTCGACCTCTGCCGGGCGTTTCCCTTGTGCAAGGCCTACCACAGCCACACCTGCAGCTGGGTCCCCTCTTGATTGGAGAATGGAGCCCCTCTCCTGTTCTAGCCTTTAGGACTATAAGCTGCCTCAGTTTGAGCAGACACCTGCTTTGTTGCCAGGACTCAGACACTAATCTCTGATAACTGCCTGGCCCCAACAACAGCCACAACGCCCTGCCCACTGCCTTACAGCATGCAGCCTGGAGCATCCCTTTGTTACAGGAAACACATCCTACTGGCTTCTGTGTGCTGCTCACCAGACTATTCACATCCCCCGGCAGCCTCAACTGGACCCCCACCATCCACCCATCATCCTCACCTACCAGAGAACACCCTATCCCTTGCCTTGCTTCCCAGCCCCTGCATCCCCAAGCATGTGTTCCTCAGCACCTCTTAATGCAGGGACTCTCTCCTGTGCATGGTCTGCACTTTTATGATCTCATCCATTCTTGGAGTTTCAGCCATTGGGAGGAAAGTCCATGGGTATACAGTTCATCTTCAAGTTGTAATCAACTGTGTGGTGAGCAGTGGAGCAGGGAGGGAGCATGAGCAAGAAGGAAGTGGGGGGGGTGACTGAAAGCTGCCCCCCATCCCACTCTATATTACAGAGTTCAATGGTGCTTGAGTACACAGCCAAGCACAGCCAGGTGCAGGGTCTCTGCTGGATGAATGAACAAATGAAAATGAATGAATGAATGAATGAATGAATGAGCGAGCAAGCTGTGCTTCTCTCTCTGGGTCCTGGTGCACCTTCTGAAGTTGTCCTCTCTCCTGAGGTCACACACCTGTGAGGTCAGGAGAAGTAAAGCACAGCTGGGCACTGGGGAAATGGCTCAGTTGATGAGGTGCCTGATGTTCAAGTCCAAGGATCTGATCCACCCTCAGAACTGACACGTTTAAAAAGCTGGGTATGGTGGAGCGCATTTGTAATTCCAGTGCTAGAGAGGTAGAGGCAGGCAGATCCCGAGGGGCTTGCTGGCCAGCCAGCCTGTCCTCTTGCTTCAGGTCAGCAAGAGACTCTGTTTCAAAAACAAAGGTGGAGAATGCCCTAAGATACAACATCCAAAGGTTCCTGCCTGCCTCCCCCTCCATGCATGCACGTATGTGTGCACCTGCACAGATGTGGACACACACCAAGTAGGGGGAGGGGAATCTAGCTAAAGGCAGTCAAACCCTGAGGGGGTTCCTTCCTTTGAGATCTGCCCCATAACTCATCCTGAGTTCTCTAGAACATTCCCGGTACCACCAGGAAAGCTGAGGAGGATAGAATGAATGGGCACCCCCAACTCCCACTGTCTCCTTAAGAAGCTGCATCCCATCAGGTTTTGCCTCCTCTCTGCTGCTGCCTGGGTTTATGGACCAGCAGTGACCTCACAATTCACTTAATCCTCCCAGATCTCCCGAGTTAGGTGCCATTACCTCACCCACTTCACAAATGAGGAAACAGCTGTGAGGTTAAGTGGCTGTGTCAGGATCAACATCCAAATGAAAGTAATGGAATTGAGGTGAGATCTCCTCCTTTTTTTTTTTTTTTTTTTAACTGAAATGGTGCTACTTCATCTTTAAAATATCAGCAATTTTCTCACATGCTCTGTTTCCCCCAGAATGTGTTATTTTTGAATCTAGCAAGGAACTACAGGATGGTGGAAATGCAAAGGCCTCTGAGACATGTTGGTCCAGCCCAGAGTGGGAGAGAAGAAGAGGAGGCTGAAAGCACAGGCGGTAAATCATCCCCACCCTGTTCGCTCTGCTCCTAAAATAGAGCAGAAGACAGTAACGTCCTTGCGTCTGAGAACTCAGCATCTCCCTTCTCATTTTCCTGGAGCAGGCAGATGCCGAGACACTCTGCTGGGGTCTGTGATTTGGGAAAGGGCAGGCCTGCCATGGTTCCTCCCATAAGACCTCTTTCCGGGGTCCTTCTCCCCACACACTGGCAGACTACTTCAAATCCAGCAGCCCAGAGCCTCCTTGGGATTGGCTCACCGGGGACGACTACCCCACCCTTCCGCACATCGTCGCCTCCCATCTGTGTCCCCAGTTGGCATCTTCGGTTGCTATACCGGTGACTTCATTTTTCACTCTGAGCTAAAAATGGACCTCTCATGATTTATTCCATCCTGGGTGTTGACAGGCTCAAGAAGTTGGGCGGGGCCCGCTGCCAGGCACTGGGGCCACCAAGCATGACTCACCATCCAGAAGTGTAGGGGGGCTGGATGTTGAAAACCCAGCGACAGCGGTCCCCCGCTCCTGTCACCGGGACCTCTTCCAGGAGCCGGTTACATTCCTGGAGATGAGCGTGACGACCCAGAGCCCCGTGACAGACAGAACAGGAAGCCCACAGGTCTGTCACATAGCAAACACAGATTCTGGATTTGTTCCTCGAACTCAGGGCCAAATGCTAAGTACCGTTTAGAAAATCGTCTGGAAAGGAGAGAGAGCTCGGCCCTCTCCGATTCTCGCTGATCCCAACGTCACAGAACCTTAGTACCGAGAGCCAAAATGCTTAGAGATAATTGATTTCAATCTTCTTAGTTAATAGAAAAGAATCCGAGGCTCGGCGAGGCCGCGTGACTTGAGTCCTTACTCACACAGGGAGCTGGAGGGGCTCGGGCTAGGGCCTGATCTCCCTCTCAGGCCCCGTGTTGTCTGCTCAGCACAGCAGCGTGGGAATTAAGATAAAGGGGCTGCCCCTGTCCTCTGCAGCCGGAGCACGAAGGGGCAACCTGCCGGTAGAGAAGGCTCGGAGGCTGGGATTCCAGCTTTCCTCTTTGCTGAGAAAAGATCTGACAGTGGCGATGTAAGGGGCAGGGTTTGCTGTGGCTCACGGTCTGAGGATACAGTCCGTCTCGGTGGGGAAGGAGCAGCAGCAGGAGCGTGAGGCTGCTGGTCCCGTCCCTAGTGTATCTGCAGCAGAGAAGCAAAGAGGGCTGAAGACCGACACTCAGGCACTCAGCTCATTCTCCTCCCCCCTCCCCCTTCCCCCAGACAGGGTTTCTCTGTGTAGCTTTGCACCTTTCCTGGAACTCACTCTGTAGCCCAGGCTGGCCTCGAACTCACAGAGATCCGCCTGGCTCTGCCTCCCAGGGCTGGGATTAAAGGCGTGTGCCACCACTGCCCGACTCATTCTCCTTTTTATTCAGTCCAGGGCCCCACAAAGGAGGGGGAGGGCTTCCTACATCAATTCAGTCTAGATAATCTCTCGAAGATATGACAGTTGTTCCCATAATTGACAAGCAAGATTAACCATCACAGCGCCCCCCACCTCAACCCCCCCCCTCTCAGGAGTGCAGATGCACTGTGTGTTTGGCAGGCGGTCTCTCCCTATCTATTGGTGGAACACAGAGATACATGGGGTTAGGTGAAGAATCCTCATCCTAGGAACGATGCCTGGCTCTGTGCAGGAATGCACAAACTCAAGATGACCTGCCCACTGTTCTTAGAAGGCTTCCTTGCATTCCACATGGCTATTAAATAGTCTCTCTCTCTCTCTCTCTCTCTCTCTCTCTCTCTCTCTCTCTCTCTCTCTCCCCTCCCTTCTTCCCTCCTTCCTTCCCTCCCTTCCTCCCTCCTTCCTTCCCTCCCTTCCTCCCTCTTTCCCTCCTTCCCTCTCTCTCTCTCTCTCTCAGTTAGAAGTCTGTTAGCTCAGGACAGATTTAGTCATGAGATCAGTAAATGAAGGGGAAGACAGCACAATCTTTAGGCAGTGACCTCCACACTCAGCCCAGAAGTCGACACTGTAGTATCCCAGAATGTTGCTGCCCTGAGCTGGGGTACTAAGAAACACCAGCAGCCTTTCTGTGCACTGGAGCTGCACAAATCCAGCAGACAAGAGCCTGCCAGACATCAGCCAGCCCTTCAGCTGTGATCTAGGCAAGGGTTTGCCTTCTTGGGACTGCAGCTGTGTCTTACTCATGACATAGAGACAACCCACCTTCTGTGGAGATATTGAACCAGGCAAAAGCGTGCATCTCAGACCTGTACATCTACTTCTTGCCAGCAATTCTGCCAAAGGTCTAACGTAGGCAGAGGCTGAGTCCATCTACAATGCCCTACAATCCGCCTCTTTCCCTCTTCTTTCAGGGTGGAAAGGCTTATTTTTGACTAACCGTCTCAGGGGCTTCTGTTTCTGGTCACATGGGGTCTGTGGAGCATAGCACACTATAGTGGGCCCCCCAAATAAGATTGACACAAGGAGCTTCCCTCCTGTCCTTTTGGGCAGGTTAGAGCCACCCTGCCCCCACCCCACTCCTAAATGTGTCAAATCATCACCCAGGCAAACTTTTATTCAGAATTCTTTTCTTGTTTGCAAGGAAATGCAACTCACTTTGTAATAAACTATTCCTGGGATTGAGTTCTTAGATACCCACGAGATATCATCTCCTATAACTATTTAAAGGTATACCTTTGTAACTTGAGAATCGAGTGCATAAAAATAAGAAGCTGTTTCCGGCCCCCAGCCGCATCTGATTTTAGCAGTTTAAGTGTCTTTGACAGGTCCCCATTTAATGGCTCAGGTTTGTCCCGTGCCCATCCCTGAAGCAGCCATCTCTCACTATCACTTACCCACTTGTTCATCCGACTACTGTAGGGAAGAAGTTGGATTTCTGGTTCTTTTACTTTTATTATGTGTGTTTACATGCATGTGTGTGCATTTGTGTGGAGCACAGAGTTCAGCAGCTGATGTCCCCCTCAGTCACTCTCCACCTTATTTTTTGAGACATTGTCTCTCACTAAGCCAGCAACTTGCTGATTCACCTAGATTGATTGGCCAAGGAGCCCTCCTGTCTCCTCCTCCCCTACTCTGGGATTACAAGTGCATATGCCTGTGCTAGCTTTTACTGTGGGTTCAGGGGATCGAACTTGGGTCCTTATACTTGCTTGGTAAGCATTTTACTACTGCATCATCATTATATCTCTGCCATTCCAACCTTTTAAATAGAATCATGTGTCTAAAACACAGTTTATCATACAAATATTTTGGCATTTACTCAGTTCCTTTCCACCCTCATGTGGGTATCTCTGTTTTACAGTTCAAAGAGTTTGAGTCTCTGCAAGCTAAATGACTTGGCCAAGCCACAGCTATTCTCTCCGCATGCCTTTCAAAGTTGGCACCAGGAGAACCACATTCTGAACCCATCCACATGCTGGTGTCGCTGGACATCAGTTCAGTCTTTTCTAAGACTGACTTGGCAAGGCTTAATAGCCATTAAATGGCCCATGCCCTTTTATACAGCGATGTTACATTTTATTCTAAGGGAATAGATCATAGATCTTTACAGAGGGGCTTATGAAAAGATTATGGCAGAGAAAAACTCATGGTAGCCACATTAAACAGTCACCCCCAAATTTTTCACTCACAGAACAATTTTTACTGAATGTCTTCTCTGCGTTGAACATGATTCTCACACCAAGGGTTCAGCAGCAGAAGAAAAAATTCATGGAGAAATCCTTGCTTTCCTGAAGAGGTTTTTGTACCCAACTATCCTAGGAGCACAAACCAAGACTGGAAAAATGGCAACCACATAAATTATCTTGTAGCTGTACCAAGAGGTAGAAACAAATGAGAGAAATTACTTTTAAGAATATGTTTGGCCGGGCGGTGGTGGCGCACGCCTTTAATCCCAGCACTCGGGAGGCAGAGGCAGGTGAATCTCTGTGAGTTTGAGGCCAGCCTGGATTACAGAGTGAGTTCCAGGAAAGGCACAAAGCTACACAGAGAAACCCTGTCTCAAAAAACCAAAAAAAAAAAAAAAAAAAAGAATATGTTTGGTTTAACCCAATATATCTAAAATATTGTAGCAATTTGTGCTGGGCTTAGGAAACAAATACATTTATGCTTTAAATAGTGTATCTTTGAACTCTAGTATATATTTTGTATATATGAAAGGGGACTGGAGAGATGGCTCTTCAGTTAAGAGCACTGGCTGCCCTTCCAGACCACGTGGGTTCTATTCCCAGCACTCACAGCTGCACAACCGCCTGCAACTCCAGTCTCAGAGGATTTCGTGCCCTCTTCTGGCCTTTGTAGGTACTGCATGCATGTAGTGTGCATACATACATGCAGACAAACACCCATACACATAAAATAAAATTTTAAAAATTTTAAAGGGGGCAAGGAGGAAAAAGAAAAGTTAATGTGATTTAACTTGAAGCAAAATTGTATCAAATTTTTAAAGCAATGTTTACCTACTTAGGTAATTCTCCAACTCTGGGGTCAGCTACATCGTGTGTGTGTGTGTGTGTGTGTGTGTGTGTGTGTGTGTGTGTGTGTGTGTAAGCTGGATGTCTATGTCAGATGTCTTCCTCAATCACTTCTCCAACTTCCTATTTTGAGACAGGATCTCTCGCTGAACATGGAGCTTGCCAATTAAGCTAGATGATCTGGCTGCAAGCACTTAGGAACCCCCATTCCTGCTCCCCTAGTACCAAGGCTAGACACATGTGCCCCTCTGCCTGGCTTGTATGTGGGTTCTGAGGACCTAAATTCATGTCCTCACACCTGCAATGGCAAGCACTTTACCCACGAAGCCATCTTTCCAGCCTCTATCCTAAAACTGCACTTATCAGAAAAAAAGACTGATATTGCTTCAGCATTCCATTTAATTATTAATTAAATAAACAATCCTATGCGTCAGTCATCCCGGCACATTTTAAGGGCTGAACCTAGCTAGACACCTGTGACCAGGGTTGGACTGCCCAGCTCTGGTAGAAGGTGGGAGAAGGCCTGGTGGTGATTTTGGAGAGAGAAAGAGCATCCTGAGCAAAACCCCGTCCCTCACATCAACAAGGTGGCAGGCGTGTGGGTTTCCTTTTTGAATGCTCACTCTCATACTTGGCCCTGCATCCAAAGTCTACTTTCTTTTTTTCGAAGTCATGAAAGTAGAAAGTTTATTTGTGAAGACGAAGATCAGCAGGGGAAGGGCGAGAGAGAATAATGGGGAGTGACTATAATAGAATCATGATAAATATACACAACAATGCCATAATGAAATCGTATTTTCAATAATGCATAGACACAAATAAAAAAGGTAACAGTTTTGTGTGCTTAAAATGTGCTGGCATCTGTTCACTAAGCATATTTCCTTTTTAAAAAATGTTTTTGTATGTGAAAGATGTACGTGTACATGAGGGAGTCGGGGATATGTCCATATTTATGTGGGTGAATGTGGAGGTCAACACAAACTTGGTGTTTTTCATCAGATGATGTCCACTTTTCCTAGTGGGATTCTCAACAGCCAGTGAAATGAGCTGCTGTCTTCACCAGAACCATTTGAACGGGTGCCGCTTCTGTTTGTTGACGTCAGTCTTCTGGTACCATGACCGCACCTGGCTGAGCTTCTTTGCAAGCCCTGGTAGTGTAGTTGTCTTTATATTTTTGTTTTAACTTCTTTAGTGACTCTGGGAGTTTCGCATCATGCACCCCAATTCTGCTCACCTCCCAGTCCTCCCATTTCCTCCCCTCACCCCTGCAGCACCCCCCACAAAAGGAAACTAACAAAAGCAAAAACAAAAATCCCCAAACAAAACAAAACAAAACCCGCAACAACAACAGAAAAATCTTTTTGCTTCTCCTTTCCTGCCTCTTCATCACCTCTTCATGTGTCCTGGTGGCATTGGTGGCTTTGGTGTGCCATATAGTATACCCCTGTGTCCCGTCAGCTTTACTGGCAAATGCTCATTGCAATGAGTCACTGGTCCGGTTCATGACCTCTGGTTTCTAGTACACCATCCTCACTGGATCCTCACCAGACTCCTCTGAGATACCCTGCGGCTGCCCAGAGTCTTGGAGATCTTGTGGGTATCGTTCCACAGGACCAGTCCCTTCACGAGCTCCAGTGGGTCCTAGATGGGATATATGCTAGGGTGGGTCAACCCAAGGCCCGGATGGGGACCTGGGTGGTAGCCAAGCTGGTCAGTCCGAGCCACTGGGGCCACCTGCCGCACGTGAGGGGACAGAGTTAGCACCCCTACATGTATGTCCTCAGGGTAGGTTCGCCCTGGCCTGTAGTAAGAGGTGGGGGCCATCCCAAGGGCAGGGGCCAGCTGTCTTGCTGTAGTGTCCAGCGAGAAGTAAGGCCAGCTTTCCCAGGGCAGTGAAGGATGGGGCCGGCTCAGCATGGCTCTCTGATTGCATCTCTCTTGGTTCCTAATGCCCCCTGAGGTGACACAGGCCACAGACATCCACTCAGACCCCAGCTGCAGCTGAACCACGGACCCAGACATGGCCCTCTGCAGCAGCCTGGGCACAGACAACACCCTGGCTCTGGGTGAAAGGAACGGCCACTCAGGTGGGAATGGTTCTGGCAGCCATGTGGCCACTGGATACCACCAAGGTTGCAGCCCCAACCTTGGGCCCCCCATATGACCTTTGGTGGCAGGAGCAAAACCTGGACATCAGTCAGACCCCAGCCGTAATAGGACCATAGATCCTGACACGGTCCTCGGCAGAGCTGGGTCTGGACATCACTACTGTCCCAGCAGCAGTCTGGCCCTGAGACATCAACATGGCCCTCCATCTTGGGTGTCTGCCTTCAGTGGTAACAGGAACCTCAGACATCAGCACAGAGCCTGGCTGCAGTGGGGCCACAGACCCTGACATGGTCCTCAGCTGCAGCTCTGGCCCAGACCTCCCCATGACATTGAGTAGCAGCAAAGACCACATAGATCTGGATGCATCCTGGCCCTCAGGCACTGACCTAGACTCAGGTGGCTGATCTGACCATGGGCTTCTTCATGGCACTTGGTGGCACCAGGGGCCCCACACTCCAATCCTGACCACTATAGGGCCATGGACCCTGACATAGCCATAGGCAGATGATACAATGGCCCTAGGTGGTAACATAGACAACCCATCTCTGTATAGCCCCTGATGTGGCGTGGCCTCCAGACTCCAACTGAGCCACAGACTCTGGCCCAGACCCCCGGCCTCTGTATGGGCCCTAGTGGCAACCTGGGCCACAGACCCAAAGTTTGTTTTCTGGAAGTTTGAAACCACAGGGTCTCTGTTCCCCTGTTTCTTGGTGTTTTAGAACATCAGTATGTTGTCACCCATGAACTGGTTAGAACTGCTGCCTGGGCTGACAAGATGGCCCAGCAGGTAAAGGCACTTGCTGCCAAGCCTGACTACCTGAGTTCACTTCCTGGATCTACATGGGAGAAGAAGCAAGCTGACTCCTGAAAGTTGACCTCAAACTTCTACACACACACACACACACACACACACACACACACACACACACACACAAGATTTAGTCCATTTCTGTGTATTTCCCCCTGGCTTTCAGTAACATTAACGTAACTGCGCAGACCATTTTCCTTAATTCCATGTCTCTGGGAAAGTAGAGTTTTTCTGCTTCAAGGGGCCCATAAGAGGCATTCGAAAGTTTACTGGATGAACTCATGCATGAATAAACAGATAAGGGATCTGAATAGGATGCTGCAATGCCCACATGAGGCCAGAGTTCCAGGCTTCCCTTCCAAGAACATCAGAATCCCTGGTCCCTCTGTGAGACGCAGCTTTGTTCCCTCCTCCTAGCTCTTAACCTCAGAGCTTTCCAAGAATCATTTGAGTGTGACCTCAATAAATGTTTTTCATAATTGAAGATATTCTGAATCTACAGCCAGCAAAGCTCCCAGCGTGAGCAGAAGCCAAGTGAAATCATTTTGTTCGTATAAAGTCAGGAGATTAGCATGCACAGTGAGCCAAAAATATAAACTAAAAAATATAAGAAATAAGGCTATGGACAGTTTTCCTTAATTCCAGCTTATTAAAAGGAAGTCTATCATCCCTGCTCACTGTCCTTCCCCAAATGGCACTAGTCAAATTTGGATGTGATAGCCTCTAATAGTCCAATGACCGCCCCCCTCTTTCTGTCTTTCTTTCTGTCTCTGTCCGTGTGTGTGTGTGTCCCTCTCTGTCTCTTTCTTTCTGTCTTTCTCTCTCTGTCTGTGTGTGTGTGTGTGTGTGTGTGTCTGTTTCCCCCCCCCCCCCCCCCCGTCTTTCTCTCTCTCTCCCATCCTCCATGTCCAGGTCTCTGGGATCATATGGTTGTTCCATTCTAGGAAGCTGACGGCAGGGAGAAGGGGACACACCGGTCAGCTCAGCCCATCTTTTCTGAAACATCTGCTGGGGAAATTTCTCCACAGACAGAAACCCCTGGTGCCTCTCTCCAGGTTTCATGATGAAAGTGCAGAGCAGGCTGTCTCCTGCCAATTGCGAGAGGCCATGGGAGTTGGGGGGGGGGGGACAACTCTGTGAGGAGGATGTGGGAGAAAGTGAGCAGGAGAACTGGGTGGGTTTTCACAGGATGGGGAAGTTCAGCCAGGCTTCTGGACAAAGCATGTACTAGCAGAGATTCTCAGAAAAGAACTCCATGCTGTGAGCCGCGGGAGAAATCTACACAACTGGTATTTACCCTTTTTTTGTTGTTGAGTAGAAAAAAAATCCTCCTTTTTACCCACAAAGTGAAGGAAACCTCACCCTGTGTGATTTCATAAGGCACACGAGAAGGCTGACTCCAGGGAGCTACACCTCTGTTCAGAAAGCCTCCGGATAGGGAGAGAAATAATTAGAATATGTTCTCAGAGCCCTTGCCTCCTTCCCAGCAATGCCGTCTCTTTTCCCACAGCTTCAGAGAATTTAAAAGGAGGAAAAGCCTCTGCTGCTTCCACTATAGAACGTAGGGAAGGGCCCGGAGAGATGGCTCAGCAGTTAAGAGCGCTGACTGCTCTTCCAGAGGTCCCGGGTTCAGTTCCCAGCACCCACAGGGCAGCTCACAACCATCTGTAACTCCAGTGCCAGGGGAACCTAACGCCCTCTTCTGGTCTGTGTGGGTACTGCATGCGCTAGTACACACATGCATGCAGGCAAATACGCATACATAACAAAAAAATTAAAACTCTTTCTCTGTGCGTGTGCACGTTTTAGCAGGAAGAGCCAGGGTGATGGCAATGGCAGGTCCTCTGACTAGAAAGCCTTGCTTAGATGAAAACAAAGTGGACTAAGAATAGGAGCAGTTGTTTCCTGAGGTGTCTTCCTGTGTGAGCACCCTTGTCCACTTCCCCCTTGACTCTAGACGCCAGAGAGGGAGGGTGGTGTCGTACCTCCACTTTACAGAAAAGGGATATAAAGTGAAGTGGCCACATCAGGACTCAAATGTTGGGACTGTGGGTGGTAGAGGTCTCTTCAGTTTCCAGTTATGGGGTGAGGATCAGGAGAAGCAGAAACACTGACTCTGCCTTGTGGGTTTCCACCCACCCACCAGGCCACTTTGGCCAGCAGCAAAACAAGCATTCCCTGTTGAAGAGACAGCACAGTCTTCAAACCTCAGCACAATGTCTCCAGAGAACAGAGAGGCAGGCATCCTGACTAGTCTCAAGACCAGTAAGGCATGGTTGTGCCCAGCACACTGTGACCAGCTCACCATGAAGCTGCCACAAGAGCTTTGAACCTCGATCCTCTTGGGATGAAGAGAGCAACACTCCAGAGCCTCCTGACTGGACCACCGCCAGCACCCACTCCATGACCAAACTAATGCAGCCAGGGATACAGGATTTTCCTTGTGCATTTTCTCCACACTTCTCCCAGCAGCCACAGAGGTGTATTTGGCAGCGTGCCGTATGCTCTTCCTCCTTTTGACAAGTGGGAAGAGCCCGAATTGGGAGGCTGTTCCTGCCAACAGCAGACCACAGACATGGGCCTGGGGCTGGGGGCCCATTGCAGGCACCCTCATATCGGGGGGGAAAACAACGGTAACCTTTGTTGGAAATGGTTTGCCTTCCAGCCGTTCTCAGGGGCAGTGTTTTCAATGTTTTACTGTTCTCTTCCCTCCCTATCACGGAGTTGGGTGTTATGTCCATCCTCAGACAAGGAACCTTGAGACGAACATGCTTGGGTTTCAATGGGGAGTAGGGGGGTAGGCTTCCAGAGCCAGCTTTTCAGTGATCTCAGACACCACATGACAACTTACCAATATAATATACATTATAGGCACTGAGATGGTTAACCCCTGGATTGTCAATTTAATCAGACTGGCAAGCACATAGAAGATTGTGTGTGTGTGTGTGTGTATGTGTGTGTGTGTGTGTGTGTGTGTGCAAGCGCACGCTCATGCTCAAGTGTGTGCAGGCATTTCCACTGAGAATTAAGGGAGAAAGGTTGACCTGGGCGTGGGTGGCACTATCCCCTAGACTGGGGGCCTGATGGATAAAGGGAAGGAGAATACCCTAGCACAAGCTTTCTTTCCCTCTCCACCTCCTGGCCACTATGGTGTGACATTCCCACACTCTTATCCTTGCTGCCACAGCGATTGAACCCTCTGAAACTGTGAGCCAAATGAGCTCTTTCTTCCATACCCAGAGTGCCATCACAGGGACACAAAAGTGACTAACACAGGCGACAAGCACAAGTGTAAAGGTTTGTGAGGTCTGTTACATCCAAAACAGACACAGGTGACTGAGGTGTCCCTCTGGGTCCCCGAGAAAGGACAGTGATATAAGTCACATCTGGAACCAAACCCCCAGTGTTTGCAAGTGAGGTAAAGCTACAGCAAAGCAGTGGGAGATTATGTTGACAATATGGCTGCACCCAAACTCTGAATGAAACTATGGGATCTAACCAAGGAGACTTCTTCCTATAAACATGGGTCACCATTTAGGTCTAGGGATCTTAAGTTCCAGGAGTCAGGCTTGCCCCAACGTAACAGTGAAATCCTACACACACACACACACACACACACACACACACACACACACACACTCTGTACCAAGCCTCAGACCCAAAGCTGGCTCTGTTCCTTTGGAAGCTCAGAAAGCCGAGCAGCAGCATCAAGCTTGTTAACAATGGAGAGCTCAGGTTTTGTTCCCACAAATGTCAGCCCCAGGGGGGTTCGTGAGAGTCCTATCAGAGAGAGTCTATGCAGCCTTGGCACCTCTTTGTCAGCGGAAACCAAAGCCTCCAGGCTTCCAGATTTCCAGATAGGACCATTTAGCCTGTGGTCAGCCCTGAAGGGGAAGTGATCCATAGTCACCCTCGGCACCCACTGTGAGAGGCCAGCACCTACCAGTCCGTCTTTCTTTCATCTCACAGCCTCTGTGAGGACTCAGTGTGAGACTTCACATCTCTGGGACTTTGCACCACAGGAGGCCAATACAAAGCAACAGGTTCCCTTTTTCCGTGTTATTTCATGACATAAAAGAAAGCACCCACCCAGGGAGGCAGGCGTTGAGAGCTGTGCAGATCCCCCAGCATTAGCATGCCTTTGATGTTCGAGGACCACAGAGGGAGGCATGGATCTAGACTGCCAGCTGCTCTTCTCTGGTTCGCTGCTGCCCCTTCCCTGATTGGGAGCTTAGACCCTCGCAAAGAGTGGACAGCTGGTAAACATCTGGGCCACACGCTTCTGGCCTGGTGAAACAGACAAGTTCCTGAAGCGCATCATCGCACTAGCTCAAGCCCAACAACAGACCTTTGGCATTGCAAACACAAGGTCTCTGCTTCTATTCCCTAGAAAGAATTCTAGAATGTTCAACCTAATAATGACCAAGAGGCTCATGTGATTGCAGCATTTTCCCAGAAGAGGCGGTTTTAGGGTCTGTTTCTCACTGTGTGACTTTTCTGACTGGCTGCCTCAGAACCACCCTCCCTCACCCCACTACCACAGGCACCCTCAGGACCTGGAGCAGAAAAGGCTGGAGTCTGCATTTTAAACACACCCTCCAGGGCAGAGGCCCTGGCTCTGTTCTAAAAGTACAGGTGCTGGGTGTGGTTCTGAGGCTATTGAAACAAAATCAGAGCTATAATCATCCCAGCAGAAATGAAGCCATTCCATGGAGACACTTGTGACCCAACTTTTGGCTATCAAACTAGTAAGCAAGGAAGTGCAAGAAACTGGAATGTCCCCAGGACTTCCATTCTGGGAACATGAAAGGGCTGGGACCTGCGGCCAGTCAGAGAAGCAAAGTGTCAGCCCATCTTCCAGGAGAGACAGCTGAGACCACGATAGTCAGGACTGCACTCTGACCATGACCGCTTAGTTATACATAACATACTTCTTGCCCTCTAAACCCAAACTTCATTTTAGGACCCAAAGATGGACTTGAGGGAGATTATGGGACCTCTTTGTTCCTCTTCCCAATGTATAAATCTCCTTTTCCTGTTTCACTATTATGCATATTAAGTCAGCCTACAGTGGCAGCGGTGGAGGATGGGAAGGCCTAGTTGTTAGGGTGGCCAGGGCCCAGGCTCTCCCCCTAAAAGTTCTGGTAATGTACGCACAGGAGTAATAGACAGATCAGAATCTTGGCGGCCCTATGGGTCCCCTCTCCTCTCCACCTGCTGGGTTAGCAGTCTGAGCTAATCAAGGGAGGTCACTGTACCCTGTCTCAGAAGTTCCCTGTGCTAATTGAATTTTTGCCAACTTGACACAAGCTAGAAAAAAGACCCTCAAGTAAGAAAATGGCTGAAACAGATAGGGCTGTAGACACGTCTGGGGGGGGGGGGGGGACTTTCTTGATTAATGACTGTCTTTGTTTACTTTCTATTACTGTGAGAGAAGGCCACAACCAAAGGGAACTTGAAAAGGAAAAGACTGATTTGGCTTACATATCCTGAGTCACAGGGTCCATTGAGGGAAGCCAAGGCAGGAACCTGGAGGCAGGAACTGAAGCAGAGGCCACGGAGGAACAGCGCTTATTGACTTGATCCTCCTGACTTGCTCAGTTTGCTTTCTAATACATCCCAGGACCACCTGCGAAGGGACAGCACCGCCCACAGTGGCCTAGGCCCTTCCACGTGAAGGAGTGGGAGGCTCATGAGGTTTAGTGACCTTGACAAACGTCACATGTCTGGGAAAGAAAGGTGAAAGTTACAAGATTCACAAGTGGCCCTCCTCAAGGGACTAGAAACAGCAGATGATTGCAGAGGGAGACCCTGAGCAGCCAGACTTGCAGAGAGGAGATTCCCAGACTGTTGGGCTGCCTGCAAGTTATGCAGAGCTCCAGGAGTACAGCTTTTGTGAGTTGTCACCGTGTTGAGGTGGGCTTTCTTATAATGCAGCTGCTGCCTTTGAGCTGCTTCTGCTTCTGTAAGTAACCCTTACCCATGAACTTCATTTAACAGAGCTGTTCCCATGCAAAGGAAAGCCTGATGAATGGGTTCCTGCAGTAGCCCTCCTGGGCTCAAGCCCAAGGTCTTGCTGCTGGCAGGAACCTGTCCCTAGGTGGTCTGTAACCAGCCACCTCTCTGGTTCCCTTCACTGCCCTGGATACCAATGAGCCTGAAGATTCTGGAGTCAAACCAACCTCAGCTACAGTCCTCAGATTACCGATAACTGTGAAACCTTGAATAATTCTTTGGTCTCTGTAGGGCTCAATAGCCATAAGAATATAAGAAAAATGAGCTCTGTCTCTTTGGTTGTATCATGGACAGAAATGCAAACACCATCACAGTTACATGCTTAGTAAATGGTGGCTTCTGCTATCCCTCTGCGCGCCATTGGTCAGATGACAGAGGTGCCCTCTGTGGTGATATTGTGTCCCCCAAAATATTGTGCATCCTAATAAACGTATCAGGATCAGAGAACAGAACAGCCACTAGATAGACATAGAGGCCAGAAAATAGTGGTACACATGCCTTTAATCCTATCACTTGGGAGGCAGAGATCCATCTGGATCTCTGTGAGTTTAAAGCCACACTGGAAACAGCCAGGCATGGTGACACATGCCTTTAATCCCAGGAAATGATGGCAGAAAGCAGAAAGGTATATAAGGCATGAAGACAAGAAACTAGAAGCTTTTGGCTGGTTAAGCTTTTAGGCTTTTGAGCAACAGTTCAGCTGAGATTCATTCT
The DNA here is from genome assembly GCF_903995425.1 of Onychomys torridus. Lineage (NCBI taxonomy): Eukaryota > Metazoa > Chordata > Mammalia > Rodentia > Cricetidae > Onychomys > Onychomys torridus. Next base: position 64,603,014 of record NC_050449.1, on the reverse strand, counting down.
GGATGAGGACTGAGAGGCTTCCAGTCTGAGGAAACAGAATCAGCTGAGGAACTGGTGAGGTGAGGTAGCTGTGGCTTGTTCTGCTTCTCTGATCTTGCAGTATTCATTGTTTTTAGTAATAAAACCTCTTAAGATTCATGCTACACCCTTCCCAGGGTCTCTTTATTCAGAAGCTGGAGTCCTTACCTGTTCTGTACCCAGCATTATTACAGGTACTGGAAACACACAGGAAGGAAACAAAACCTTTGCCTTCCTGAAACAGTCCTTAACAAAACGACAACAGTTGGGACTGGAGAGGGCACAACAGGCAAGAACATTTGCTGCTTTGGCAAAGGACTAAAATTCAGTTTCCAGCAGCCACATTGGATGGCTCATCATCACTGGTAACTCCAACTCCAAGAGACCTGACAGCCTCAGCTGGCCTCCATGAACACCAGCTCACATGCCTGCACACGTGTACACACACACACACACACACACACACACACACACACACACACACAAATCAAATGTTTTTTTAAAGTGTAATAGTGTACTAGGGTTTTATGGCATATTGAACAGCTTAAACAACAGGCTTGTCTCCTATCTCCAGAATCTGAAAATCTAAGATCAAGAGTCAACAAAGATGGATATAGCAAGGACCATGGGGAGGAATCTGCCCCAGGACCTCTTTGCTAGCACCCTGCAGCTGGATGGCAGTGTTTGACATAGTTTGCCTTGTGGCTGTATCGCCTCAAACTCTGCCTTCTCTCCACACAGTGCATCCCCTGTATTAGGTCTATCTCTGTCTAAAGTCCCTCCTTTTATAAGAACAGCAGTTGTACAGAATTGTGGTTTACCCTAAGAACCTCATTTTAAGTTGATTACCTCCATGAAGACACCATTTTCCAATAAACTCACATTCTGAGTTCCGTGGTTTGATGTGAAATGTCCCCCATAGGCTCATGTGTGTGAACACTTAGTCCCCAGATTATGGGATAGAAGGTTGTGGAACCTTTAGTAGGTGAAGCCCCCTGGAGGAATGGTCCCTGAAGGTTTTTTTTTGGCCCACTGCCCTTCCTGTTTACTCTCTACCTCCTGATTGTAAACGCCATGTGACAGCTGCACGCCCCTGATGCGACGCCCTCTCTGCCATGGTGGACTGTGTCCCGGGCAACTGAGAGCCAAATAAGCCCTAACTCCCCACAGCTGTTTTCTGTCGAGAAAAATGATCAATACACTGAGTGACCCAGGGTTCAGACTCTACCTCAACAGTGCTGCTCTCTGTCCACTTCCTCAGTATTTGATTTATGAATTGAGGTGATTTGAATCTCTTACAGTCTGAGGGACCCACCTATTCAACATCCTGAAAGGCGGTCTCTCCAGGAGGCCTGCAGTTAGGCATTTTGGCTGCTCTTACAGAGAACTCAAGTTCAGTTCCTATCATCCATACTGGGCAGATCATAATTGCCTAGAATTCCATCTCCAGGGAATCTGATGCCTTTTTCTGGCATCAGTAGGCACTTAAACATGCATGTGCATACCCACTGCCTCCCACATACATGCACACACAAGAAAATAAGCAGCATTTTAAAAAGCTGCACCTCTCCAATACCCTTTCCTCTTTCTCTCTCGGCACTCAAGAAAATAAAAGATCTCAACGTGGGCTTCCCCCTCTCTTGAAACAAATAGTCTGTGATGCTCCCGCAGGCATGAAATCACAGCAGCAGCTCCTCTCTCAGGTCTCCAGCTTGGCCATGTGCCCAGGATACACGGTGTCATCTAGTACCTGTGGCCTGGCCCTGGCCATGGGACAAGGGGTTTCACTCCCTGGGTCCCGGCTTTCCTCCTTTACACAGGCGGCTCATACAAATGAAGAAAACATCTCTTTGTGAATTGTCTATCTCCTGCAGCGTAAGTTGGAAGAACATTTACTTATTTGGCCACAGGGAATCGTAAACATCTTGCAGCATGTGATAACCATTGCTACAGAGCACCATTCATTTTTAGTATCAGAAATTACAAAACATCCCCACCAGGATTCACCTCCAGTGGTTAAATCTGAGATGGATAGGTTCAGATGTCCCTGTCTTCAGCCTCGGAGGGATGCCATCATTGGTTCTGGTTGGTCCCCTTCAGATGTACAACATCTCTTGATGGGGAAAAAAAACACAGAAAGACCAGCCACCAGGAACAAGTTTCATTGAAAAACATCCATAAATGCCAGAATGGTGGAAAAGTCAGTTACTAAAGAGGACCAGTGGTTGCCAAAAGGAGGTATTGGGGGAAGGATGTGTAGACAGAGCCCAGAAGTGTCTTGGGGCAGTGAATGACTCTGGATGGTCCTGTAAGGGAGGCCATATGTTATCACTAAAACCCATAGAATGTGCAACACTGAGAGAAAGCCCTGGTGTGTTCTGTGGACTTTGAGTGATATGGATGTGTCAGTATCAAGACATCAGCTCTAACAAATGTAGCCTTTGTGCGAGCAAATTGGACGGAAGAAAAGGCTGTGTGTTAGAGGGGGTTGGGGTGGATGGGAAAACTGTATCTTCCTCTCAATTTTGTTGTGAATCCAAGTCACTCTAAGATTTTGTGTGTGTATGTGTGTGTGTGTGTATGTGTGTGTGTTCATGGGGTGCACAAGGGTATGCGTGTGCATGCACATGTAATAGAGATCAGAGGACAGTCTTGGATGCCACCTACCTTGGACTTTTTGAGACAGGATTTTTCCTTAGCCAGGAAGCAAGCTTCAGGGATCAGCCTCTCTCTGCCTTCCCAGCAGTGGAAAGATTTTTTACATAGGTGCTAGGCATCAAACTCAGGTCCTTGTGCTTGTGCATGACCAAGCCACTTCCCCAGCCTGGACACTGTCTTTCAAGACTTGTGAAGGAGACAGAGCTACACACAGAGTTTAGCAAATCCCAAGAAAAATACCATCACCAGGTGTGAGCCTACCCAGGTCCCACAGCCTCTTGCTCCAGCTCTCTTCTACCTCACTGGGACACTCACAGTATCATTCCTACAGGTCAGTCTGTCCTGACCTTGCCACTCACTGCCTTTTTCCTCTTGCTAATTTCTGTCACCCCTTGATGCCCAATCAGGTCACTCTTCTCTCAGAGACCCCACACATATTGTACTACACTCAATCGCAGCAGCACTGACCACTGTCACTGTGTACCCTGTCTATCTCCACAGATGACCATGGATATCTATAGAAACAACCTTCTCTCCTGAACCATCCTAGATACTAGCTATCCGTGTGCCTGTCACCTGACTTCTGTGACTACTCAATAGGCAAGCTCCCTCTGAACCCCACACTTTACCCTGCACTCTTGAGCTTCCTCATACTGCCTCTCTGTCTAGCAGAGTGATGGATGTGCAGCAACATCAGATTCCAGTAGCCATATATGTTCCTTACAGGGCTGGGACAGAGTAACTTTAGACATGGAAAATGCTCTACCACTGAGCAAAACCCCTAGCTTGCACCAACCAGAGCTAAGTCTTCATCCATGAGGACTTGAGTCAACAAACTATAAGAAATGAAACAGTTCAGGCCTGCACCTTGAGCATAGGTCTGCTGCCAGCCCTCATAAGCCTGGGGTCTTGTAGCTGTAAATTTCTTGGGTCCCACTTGGTGTTGTGCTGTCCTGTCCTGTCCCTACCCAACCCCCAACCTCCAAGGTCCAGACAAATCTCTCTCACCTGTAGTCCCACAACCACTCAAACCCAAGTAAACACACAGAGGCTTATATTATTTACAAACTGTATGGTCTATGGCAGGCTAGCTCTTATATCTTAAATTAACCCATTTCTATTCATTTATGTTTTGCCATATGTTTAATGGTCTGCTGGCCTGTTGTTCCTTGGGTGACAGGCTGGCGTCTCTTCCCAGACTCCGCCTTTCTTCTTTCCTGTCTCTCTCCTTGGATTTCCTGCCTGCCTCTAAGCTGCCTTGCCATAGGCCAAAGCAGCTTATTTATTAACCAATGGAAACAACATATTTTTACAGCATGCAGAAAGACACCCCCTAGCAGGTGCCAGATGTAAGACAAATTGCTAAACAGTCTTATTAATAAAAACTCTGGAGCCAGATATTGGGGTAAAAACTGAGAGATCAGAGAAGCAGAAATAAGCCAGCCATGTTCTTACCACTAGGAAATCCTCAGCCAAGAGAGAGTTGCTTCCTGTATACTCAGGCTTATATCCTTTCTGTGCCCTGCCATCTCACATCCTCTCTCTGCCCAGCTACATCACTTCCTCTTTCTGCCCAGCTCTATCACTTCCTGTATGTCTGTACAGACCTCCAGTCCTCTATAGTTAATGAACACTGGGATTAGCCACCACACCTGGTGTGGTATGGCCTTGAACTCACAGAAATCTGGATGAATCTCTGCCTCCCAAATGCTAGGATTAAAGGCATGTGCTACTACTGCCTGACCTCTATGTTTAATATAGTGTCTGCCTTTTTTCTCTGATCCTCAGATAAGCTTTATTGGGGTGCACAAATAAAATGTCACCACAGGGTCCTTTATGAATTTGCACTGAAATCATAAATGCTAGGACAATGCCAATCATTCCAGGAGATGGGTTGGAGATTGTGCTGGTCCCATGGAAATCATTTCCTAGAAGACCTTTGGAGATCAGCCAGCCTTGCCAATATTGCTGTAGTAGAGGGAGATGGGTGGATGGGATATTCCTTTCTCAAAAGCTGGGCTGTTTGAAGGAATTTCTCTACTCACGATCCCTATTCTTCCTCTCCAGAGCATCTGGGGCTTCCCAAAATACTCACCTCCTAGGTTTGAATGGGAAGTGTCCACTGTGTAGACTCATGGGTTTGAACACTTTGTTCCCAGATGATGGTGCTCTTTGGGAAGTTTGTGGAACCTTTAGGAGATAGAGCCTCACTGGAAGAAGTATGACACTCAGGGAGGGAGGCTTTGAGGTTTTACAGCCAACCCCACTTCCTGTTCAAGCTCTGCTTACTGACTCTGGACAGACGATGACCAGCAAGCAGCTTCCTGCTCACCTTGCTGAGCCTTCCCCACCGTGATGGAATGTGTTCCCTGAAACTGTGAGCTGAAAAGAAACTCCTCCTCCCTTGAGTGGGTCATTACCCCGGTATTTTGTCATAAGAACAAGAAAGGTGACAATAATACACCATCTCCACCTCTCTCTAGATGAGGGCACAGTTCCTACAGCTGTCAATCTTTATCTCTCTAACACTATCTTCACATGAATCACAGAAAAAGCACTGGCCTGGGGGATGGCAGGCACCTATTTGTTTATTCAATTGTCCAGAAAACACCAAAGTCTCAGGCTATGTCTACCTTCATGCCTAGAAAGCCCTCTGACCCCAAACCCATCCAGTAAATTTCTGAGCCTGACACTTGACATTTGCTGTCTTGTCAATGGTCTATCTTTGAAGGAGAAGACACAGATCAGTGAGTCATTTGAACCCCACTTCAATTATCTGTTCCTTTTCTGCACAAGCTTTCATTTGTGGGAGTAAAGAAAAGCCCTAGCATGTCAAGTGGCTTAAGTAGCACCTTACCAAAGGTTAGTGTTCACCTGGATTGAAAGAAGCACCCAACTTTCAATGGCCTGTTTTGAGGTCATCTTTATATTGTAAGTTAAGCATGGAACATTATCAGCTCCCCAGTCAGCCATCCAAGGTGGGGAAAATATGGTGTGCCAAGATGAAGAAACTGTCATTTTTCTGTTTGATTATTCTAATTTGATTATTTCAAATTTACAAATAGTTGTAACATGATGAAGGAAAATTAATTTACTATAATTATTCATGTGTTAGGTACAAGAGTAATTTAAATGCTTAGTAATATTGTAAGTTTGCCCTGCTAGGCATGTGAAATATTGAAAGGGCAAGCATATCAATGTATAACTGTAGTTGAGTGTCTTTAAGGGGAGGCAATGACCAAGTATGTAAATGGTACTAATTTTAATCTGTGCCCATGAGTTAAGTGAAGATTACTGAAGAAGTGAAAGTATTACTTTTCTAACAGGAACTGTGAGATGTATGAATAGAAGACTTGAGTGTTGAGTTTAAATGCATAAAGAAAGCTAGCCTTGCACACTTGAATTCAGTGTTCAGTGAGATTCATCAGAGAGAGACAGAGAGACAGGGAGCTGTTTATCATACCCATCTTTTCATGGGTATGATAAACTATCATGATAGTTACTATGAGTAACTATCAACCTCGATTTTATTGTACAGGACAACAGCAACAAAGATCTTTAAGTCACTCTTGACTGCTGTCATTCACCCCTGTCAGTCCAAGAAAGAATCCAGCCCTATCATGGCAGCCTCTCCTACTAAGCCTGCATCCTCTCTCTCTGGTTCTCACCTAACTGGTCCCCTCCTGCCTCAGCCCACCCCACCTTGTAACTTAGCATCCAGGGAGAGGCAGGTCATGCTGCTTCTGCACTGGAAATGCTCTAAGGAAAACTTGGGGACCTCGAAGCAATCCTGCTGGCCTCATCCTATACCCTTCTCACTGCCCCAGCCTCAGGGTCACTTCCCTTCTGGTTGCTCATCACATGGACCCTCAGCCATCTCTCACTGTGCCTCAGTCCTGTTCAACATGGCTCACTGCGGGGTAAGCAGAATTCCTCCACTCCCCTAATTTCCAGAGCCTGTGACTATGTTGGTATTAGGGTGAAGGAGAATTAAATCAGCAGATGGAACTGAGACCTTGCTGTGATCTGAGTTTTATCCTCCTTAAAACTCATATTTTTGAGTCCTCTTCTCCCATATCCAAAATGTGATTTTATTTGGATCTAAGGAATTCTCTCGTTTGTTCTCTCTCTCTCTCTCCCTCCCTCCCTCCCTCCCTCTCTCCCTCCCTCCCTCTTGTATATGTGTCATTAGAATTTGTTCTCACTTGTTACTCTTCCCTCCTGCCCTCCACCACGCCCCCCACTAGCTGGTTCCTTTTCTTCTCTTGGTCCCCCTCTGCTTTCCTATTTTGCAGATTCCATCACCATCTCTAGTTCCCAGCTCCTGCAAGATCTCTTCTACACGTCCCCTGATTCCTTTCTAGTTTCATGAACTATACATGCTGGAGAGAGAGAGAGAGAGAGAGAGAGAGAGAGAGAGAGAGAGAGAGAGAGAGAGAGAGAGATTTAAATCTAAACTAAACATATTAGAGAAAATGTGCTTCCAACTTCCTGGGTCTAGCTTATTTTACTTAACACAATGACCTCAGCAGATGCCATGAATTCAGTTTTCCTCTTGGCTGAATGAAACTCCAAGTCATGTATACATATCACACTTTGTTTACCCACTCACCAGTTAATGAGCATTTAGAACTTTTGTTGGGGGCTTTACTCTTTTTTGGGGGTCCCACAACCCAGCTCTTCAATAAATCACACATGGGGGCTTATTCTTACTTATGAGTGCCCAGCCTTAGCTTGAGTTAGTTTCTTGTCAGCTTTCCTTAACTTACTCTGTCTACCTTTTGCCTCTGGGCTTTCCCATTCTCTTGCTTCTGTGTCTTACTCTTACTCTGTGGCTTACTGTAGCTGGGTGGCTGGCCCCTGGAGTCCTCCTCCTTCTCTGGCTGCTCAATCTAGATCTCCTCACAGTTTTCCTCTCTCTCTGCCTGCCAGCCCTACCTATTCTTTCTCCTGCCTTGCTGTTGGCCAGTTCTTCATTTCTTTATTAGACCATGAGGTGTTTTAGACAGGCACAGTAACACAGCTTCACAGAGTTGAACAAATGCAACATAAACAAAAGTAACACACCTTAAAATATTCTACTACATAGACCTGTTCCATCTCCTGGCTTTTGTGACTACTGCAGCTATAAATGCATGTGTAAGTGTGTCTCTGTTGTGTTCTGACTGATGGTCCCCTTCACTCACGTACCCTCAAGGGGTACAGCTCGGTCATATGGTAGTTTGCTTTTGTTTTTCCAGGAACCTTCATACTGACTTCCGTGGTGGCTGCACCAGTTGACATTACCATCAGCAGTGAATGAGGGCTCCTCTTTCCCCATATTCTTGCCAACATTTGCTATCATTTGCTTTCTATGTGGCAGCCATTCTGACTGGGATGAGATGGAATTTCAATGCACCTTCAATCTGTTTCCTGTCCCAATAGCCAACTCTTCCTGAACAGTACTGGGGAAAGACGCTCGGGAAGTCTGACCTACAGATCCTAGGGTTATCTGACTCCACAGAAGCCAGAGCCTCAGCATCACACAGCTGCTTCCTGAACTCAGAGAACAGAAAATACTTGGAACCAGTAGTCATTTTCCAGAACATGTGTGTGTATTTTTGTGGGGAAAGAATCCACCAGTTTTACCAGCCTGTAAAAGGGCTCAGTAAACACTTAAAGTTTGTGGTCTATTGTGCTAGAGTCAGACATTGGTTGATAATGATCCATTGTAATACTCCACATGTATCTTCCTGGCTATACCTTCACAGACCAAGTTTACCTGAATTTAATAAACTCATTATAATGACAACAAGTTTCTCTTTTGTCTTGTTTTGTTGTTCTTGTGACAGAGTCTCACTATATAGCTTTGGCTATCCTGAAAGTCCAGGCTGCCCTTGAGATAACAGAGATCCGCCTGCCTCTGCCTCCCTCCCGAGTGCTGGGATTAGAGATGTGCCACTGTCTCTGGCTCAAGACTACAATTCTTTTCTGATAAATATGACCAGTTCTTTGATTTTCTTAAATATTTTTTTTATTGATCCAAAACTGGTCTAAACTTTTTTGGAACACCAGTTTTTCATTTATATTGGCAAAAGAATCCCAATATTTTCATGCAATAACATCTTCTCTTAAAACTCCAGTAACTTTGGCTTGTCCTCTCCATTAGAAAATGTGATGACTACTCTTGGTTGTCATCTTGACTACTCCTGGAATTAACAAAAACCCAAGTGGCTGGGTACACCTGTGGGGGACTTTTTCTTAATTAAATCATTTTAAGTGGGAAGATGCACCTTTAATCCAGATCCTTTGAGGTGGGAAGATCCACTGTTAATCTGGGCCACACCTTCTGCTGGCAGCCTGTAGGAAGGTCATGGGCAAAGGGAGTGTTGGCTGTTTGCTTGTCTTCACTGGCACAAGAGCCTACTTCTGCTGGGTTCCGATGGATGCTGAAGACCCGCTGAGATATCCAGCCTCATGGACTAAATAACTATTAGATTCTTGGACCTTCTGTTGGTAGACAGCCATTGCTGTACTAGCTAGACCTCAGCCTGTAAGCCATGCTAATAAATCTCAAATACATATTCATTCTGTAAGTTTTGTTCCTCTAGAGCAGTGGTTCTCAAACTTCCTGATGCTGTGACCCTTTAATACAGTTTCTCATGTTGTGGTGACCCCCCACAACAATAAAATTATTTTCCATGCTACTTCATAACTGTAATTTTGCTATGAGCAGTGTCTCAGATTCTAAGATCATTGGAAATAATGTGTTTTCCAATGGTCATGACCCACAGGTTAAGAACAATTGCTCTGGAGAACCCTGACTAACACAGAGAATATGCACATTTTGCTGAATATTCCCATGTCCCTATGAATATCACCACGAAATCCCATCTTGCTTTTCTTCCTTCCTCAAGTAATCAGTGTTTCTGTCTTCACACCCCTTTCATCTACTGAAATGGAGAGATAGAAATAATCAGCAGTGAGAAGTGCTAAGTACCCTCATGGACCCGCAGAAGACTGAGAAGATCATGATGCTTAAGGACAGGGCCTCAGACTCTGGACCACACTGATTCCAATCCTGCCTCCATCACTGTCGAGCCTCAGAACCACCCACGTGTTGCAGTATTTTCTCAGCTACCATGGAGACAAAAGAAGTGTGGCCTTTGTAAGGCTCTTGTAAGGATGGACTGAGACAGAACCTGGGAGGTGTTTCGACAGCTCAGCACAGAGAGAACCCCAAAAGTGTAGGGTGCCCTCAATCATCATGCAGTAGACTCTCCATGAAGGACTATCTCCACACCAAGGGGTATGTGGAGGTTTCTGTGGGGATGATCCTAGATAAGTCCTTTTCCAGGAAAGAAGGTGAGGGTGGGCACTCCAGGGAGGTGAAGTAGATACCCAAAATGTTGTGAGTGAAAGTTCCCAGAAAAAAAGCCCAACCTTCCTTCCACAAGGCTGATTAACTGATTAGGATGTCAATGACCGTGGCGAGGTTGGAATGTTGCAGATTCAGAGCTTAATTACAATTTATCGTGGGCTACCTTTAGCCCCCTTAGTAGCCATTCCTTGCCCACCTATATGTCTGAGCTAACTACCTTGTGACTAACAGAAAAAAAGCATTTTTTCAAAATATTTTATTTTATGTGTATGTGTGGACATGAGTATATGCATGTGTACCATGTGCATGCAGGTGTCCATGGGGGTCAGAAGAGGGTGTCAGGTCTCCTGGAACTTGAGTCCAGTCTGTTTTGAGCTGTGAGATCTGGGTGGGTCCTGGGAACTGAACCTGGGTCCTCTGCAAGAACAGTAAGTGTTCTTAACCACTGAGCCATTTCTCCAGTGCCCAAATAAAACCCTTCAAAATGTATTAATGTATCTTTAGTTTGCACGAGCCAAAAGACTAAAAATGTCCTCAGACAGCATCTATAGTGGAGATCTCCCACTTTGCTTTAACCCGCCTACCCAATGTTTCCACCAATCTACTTGAATTATGCCTTGATTTATGACTTTCTTTGCTCTGCTATTATAAACCCTCACTAAATTGCCACCACTTGGAGTTTGGGGTAACCTAAATCTGTGTTTCTGGTTCATGATCGGGTACCCATATTGGCTCTAGTATAAACCATCTTTTATCTCCTTTGAAGTGAGTGTGGTGTTTTTGTGTCAATAGTGTGTTGTGGGATATAGTTTAAGATGTGCTACATTTGCTTATGCTGTGGAATGCTGTGGGATGTCTTTTTGTGCACTGTGAATATATGTGTTGCTCCTATTGGTTAATAAGTAAAGCAGCTTTGGCCTATAGCAAGGCAGCTTAGAGGCAGGTGGGAAATCCAAGCAGAGATACAGAGGGAAGAAAGGTGAAGTCAGAGGAAACACCAACTCACCATCCAAGGAGCAACATGTAATGGGATGCAAGTAAAGCCACAGAACACGTGGTGATACATAGATGAATAGAAATAGGTTAAATTAAGTTATAAGAGCTAGCTATCAAGATGCTTGAGTCTTAGGCCATACATTTTTTAATTAATATTAAGCCTCTAAGTGATTATTTTATAAGTGGGAGAGATTCATCTGGACTACAGGCCAGGTGGGACCTGAGAAACTTCCAGCTACAATTGGTGCCCAGATGTGGTGGTAAGAGTTACCACCTAAACCCTGAGAGAGCTTAAGAAGAGATTATAAATGTAGCTAAGTGCAGCTTCCTACTTAGTGTCTCTCATGCAGGCCTTGGTACAGAAACACAACAGTACAGAGGTGCTGAGACATTCAAGCTTGAGCACAGCATGGTGGATTCCTACCCCAGTACATAGAGGTATCTCCAAGCCACGCAGCACACTGCATGGCAGATTTAGCTTTTGCTAGTAAAGGGGGGAAAAGGGGTTTCTGGGCTACATGCTGCTTGATGGAGGCATAGACTCCAGCGCTTCCCAGAGTTGGCAGTGGGCAAGGCTCCCAGAGCTGGTGGTAAACACACCTCCACCATGTTAAAAAACCAAGAGGGGCAGAGTCAGCAGCCAAGACTGCTGCTTTTGTCCTAGCCATGCAGCTAAGCAGTTTAAAATCTCTCCTAGTCAAAAAATGATTACAGATACACAATAAGAACAGATTCAGATGGAAAAAAACTCTAGACAGGTTACAATATGTTTAAAAATATATGTAGGCTTGGGAGAATAAAGAGAAGATAGAGACAGTTATAAGAAAAAATATATAGTTTTAAAATAATAAAACAAAGTCCTTAGAAAGGCGAGTAAAGTAATATAAAGAAATGAGCCACGTGAGGATAAAAAATGCACAGAAAGTCTAGATTATGTATATTATTATGTTGTCTTTAAAATTTTTGACTGCTATGAAGCATCTAAATATAAAAGCTGCTAGATTAAACCAGCCTACATATTTTAAAAAATATCTCGACTCCAAAACTTAAGTCAAAAAGTATGCCACTTTGGGGGAGAGGTTATGTTTTTATTTCCACAGAAAATGAGAGGCTATGGATTCATTCGAAATTAAAGATGATCAGAATTGATCGAGGAAGACCCCCCTGAAATACTGATTACAGACATAAAAACATAAACCTAAAAGAACTACAAGACATATGATGTATATTTTACTTGCTCAAACACATAACAAGAAATTTTCTTTGGCTGACTTGTGTACAATGCACAGTCTGTACTTGTACTAATGCAGATATGTATGTTATCTTTAAAGTTCATGTATTTTCAGGATGAAGGGACCAGACACCAATGAAAACAGATGACCCAAATGATCCAATGATTCAGAGCACTTCTGTCAAAGTTTCCTTTGAGTTCTATATCTAGAAAGGCTTCAAGGCTACTGGCTGAGATGATCCAGCCTCAGTCAGGACTTGAACATCATCCTAAACTTTCTCAGGGTTCCCATAAGATTAACAGTGCCCCCAATCAACAGGAAGTGGCCTAGAAAACTATGCCAACATTCCTAAAAAGTGGATCATGTATGTTTGTCTTTGTTTAGGGTTTTGGTTACAAATTGTTACCAGTCATAGTCAATATCTTTCTAAAAGAAGAAAGGGGGATAGGATATAGAAATGATGAGAATAAAGGTAGATTATTGAATCTACTTTAATCCAAAAAACAACTGTTAATCTCAAAATACTTTATATTGGTATGGATTTTGGTTTACTATTAAAATTTAAGGTCAATTTTGTTATGCTGTATGTATATTTCTACTCTTGTTTAAGGTAGTACGTTTATTCAGCTCATTTAAAATTGTAATATCATTAAAATACAGATTAGTAGTCATCTATGATAATCAAACTTACATTAGTTGAGTTTTTAGGTATAAAAACGTGTATTTCAATTAGATAGGTAATCTTCAAATACTTCAAAAACCTATAGAATATGGCATTTAAAATGTTTCAAAACTTAGATTTTCTGCCAGGCAGTGGTGGCGCACGTCTTTAATCCCAGAACTTGGGAGGCAGAGGCAGCTGGATCTTTGTGAGTTCGAGATCAGCCTGGTCTACATAGTGAGTTCCAGGAAAGGCACAAAGCTACACAAAGAAACCCTGACTCGGGCGGGCGGGGGGGGGGGGGACTTAGATTTTTCTGGACAGTGAGACACATTTGCTTCTGGCAGCACCAATTACTTCAAAGAGGATGATGGAAATTGAAGAAACTCATTATGGCGTTTGCTTTCTTTGTGGCAAAAGTTAGCCACTGGGCAAAACAGTGCCCTTGCCTCAAGTGCTTGACAGTATGCTATATAAACTGGACATGCAGGACCCATAGGAAGGTGACCACTGAACTTTGCAAGGTGAGATGGTCCTTCAGGTTCCTACTTTTCAGAGGAGACTGCCTGACATTCTGCAGGACACAAGGAGAAGCAACTGATGAACTTTGCCAATAGGTGAGACAATCCTTCTAATTTCCTCTTTCACAAAAATGTCTGCCAGAGACTCTAGGCTTGTAGGCTGAAGATGGATGCCCCAATGTTGCAGAGGAACTTTGAGTGCTAGCCAGGCAGCCAGATGTTTCTGTCATTTCTGGAATTCTGGAAGTTGCTTAAAATGCACTTCCTGTTTACTTAGGTAATATATCCTTCTGAGGTCTTTGATGGAGTTGAAGACTAGACAGTTACAATTATAGCTTTCTTTGGTTACTATAAAAGGTAAATTAGATACAAAACCTTAGACTCACAAAATAGGATAAATGATAGAGTATTTTAATTTTTCCAAATACAAATAGACTAGATATTATAACTATAATTCTTGCTTGATAACTATTTTGTTAAATATAATTTTACTATGTTAAAATTAAAACCTTTTTTGATTAGACAGAAGAGGGGAAGTGCTGTGGAATGTCTTTCTGTATGCTGTGAATATATGTATTGCTTCCATTGGCTAATAAATAAAGTAGTTTTGGCCTATGGCAAGGCAGCTTAGAGGCAGGTGGGAAATCTAAACGGAGATACAGAGAGAAGGGAGAAGTCAGAGGAGATGCCAACCTGCCATCCAAAGAGCAACATGTAATGGGACATAGGTAAAGCCACAGAACACGTGGCAATAATACATAGATTAACAGAAATGGGTTGACTTAAGTTATAAGAGCTACCTAGCAAGAAGCTTGAGCCATAGGCCATACAGTTTGTAATTAATATTAAGCCTCTGAGTGATTATTTTATAAGCGGCTGTGGAAACCACAAGTGGGAAAAATTCATCTGGACCGGTGGGGTGGGTGGGACCAGAGAAACTTCCAGCTTCAGTGGAATATTTATTTAATGATGCAAAGATATGTTGCATTCGTTTATATTGCATTTGTTTAACTCTGTGAAGCTGTGTTACTTTGCCTGCCTAAAACACCTAATTGTTCTAATAAAGAGCTGAATGGCCAATAGCTAGGCAGGAGAGAGGGATAGGTGGGGCTGCCAGGCAGAGAGAATAAATAGAAGGAAAGAAAGAAGAGAAGAGGGAGGGGAGAGAAAAGGAGGAGAGAGGATGCCAGGGGCCGGCCAACCACACTACCAGCCATAGAGTAAGAAGGAAAGAAAGGAATATAGTATAGAGAAAGGTAAAATCCCAGAGGCAAAAATAAAAGGTAGATGGGATAATTAGTTAAGAAAAATTGGCTAGAAATAAGCCAAGCAAAAGCCGGGCATTTGTAAGTAAGAATAAGACTCTGTGTATTTATTTGGGAGCTAGGTGGCAGGCCCCCCAAAAGAGAATCAACAACAACAACCCAACTACAACAGTGTCCTGAGGCTGCTGGAAGCCAGTGAGCATTGTTTTGTAGCAAAACTCTATCGGTAGAGCAGCGCGTTGGCAGAATCCATGTTGCCAATAGAGAGGATCTGACTCTAAAAGCAGGGAGATGAGCTAATGCTGCCATGTGACCATGATGACATAGGTGAAGCTTGGAAAAAGAAAGGAGGCAACAGCTTCAGAGATCTGGGGACTTGCTTGATGAAGCTAGAAGACCATGACAGGATGGAAACATTGGTTGCCAGGATCTTCCAGGCTCCTTTCTCAAGGCTGGCCAGGATCTCACCAGGAACTTCCCTGCAGCTGGTGAAGATGTAAGACACACCTAATAAAGGGCTTCCAGAGCTGATGGTTCCTTAAATTGATTCCTGAACTTAGAGAAAAAGCAAAGCCACCCTTGAACTCAGGGAGAAGACAAAGATTCAGCAAGAGCAAAGCCCACACCACTGGGACTCGCCCACTCAGGTCTGATGAGTATTTGTCAGGTATAAATGAATTCGCTGTCTGGCCCAGGAAGACACTGGCAAGGAAGAAAAAAACCTGCTATTTCCTAAATCTAGACATCCCTCAGTCCCATCCTGCTCTCCTCTCCTCTCTCTGGAACTCCAAGGGAATTATCCTGTTTGCCACAAAATCATTGCCTGGATCCATCATGCATGATGGGTTTGTTAAATTTTAGGGATTTTGTTTTTGCTTGTAAATCTAAGAGAACAGAACACAAAATACTAAACATTATACATTTAGCTCTTCATTTCCCTGTTATTATTATGGCTTCTGATATTTGTGTGCCACACACACAAATCTTCAAACATCTGAACATGGTTCCTCTGAGTACAACCATCCTTTAGCATTCCAATAAGGCCTCCATTCTAGAGTTTTGTTTGTGTGGTGCCAAAGCTGAATCCTGAGATGTACTTTAGTAAAGAAAACAAGTTTTCTATGATGATGATGATGGCTACCTGAGCACTGGAAGTTTAAAGTTGTTGCTGGAGAGGCAGCCCTCTGCCACAGACCATCTCTTCCAGCCAGGAGAGACAAGTCAGTGATGCCCAGAGAACTGACTGCTCCAGCGTTCTACAGTGTCGGTCCCAGCAGCTACTCTTTTTTAGACTTGCACGCTCAGGCCAGATTCTGGATCAGCTTCCAGGTCTCCACCTTACAAGGAATTATTTAAAAACCAAACCAGTCAAGGCACATATTAGAGATATCTGCATGTCCGTGTTTATAAGGCATCACTCTTGACAACCACATTATATCATCAGCCCAGGTGCCCTTGGTGGATAAATAGATAAGGAAACTGGTATGAATACTATTCAGCCAGAAAGAAGAACAAAATCGTGTTGTGTGCAGATAAATGGATGGAACTAGAAGTCATCATGTTAAGAGAAATAAGCTAGACTTGAGAAACAAAGTATCAAATGTTTCCTCTCATTTGTAGAATCCTGGGGAGGGGGAGACATCAGAGTAGAAGAGACAAGAATCAAGAGAGGAGATAAGAGAGAGCAATAAGGGACGCATCTGATGACAGTACATTATATGCCTGCATGCAAATATCACAATGAGACCCATTCCCTTATCATGTATAGTTAAAGTGATGGTGAAAATATGTATAAATATGTGTACAAATATAAATGAGTATGTATATATGTATATCTATGTACATATAATATTCAGTTAATATACACAAGTAAAAATTACATATATATATATAGATTAGAATATATCTGTGTTTATATGGGTATATATAAATATGTGTACGCACACACATATAATTAAAAATAAAACAAATCTTCATAAGGGGTAACCTCATAGATATACTATTGATGGCCAGCCTAGCTGGCCCTTTACCCTGCTTAGACGTGACTCTTAGTGATCCGTGGTTGTCATAAGCCTCCTTCACACATTGCTTTGGGAAAGGCTGTAGCTCTCCTCCTATCCTGGGATGCTGTCTTTGGAATTCAGTGAACTGCTTTTCCTGGGGTGTTCAGTGCCCTTGTAGAAGGAAGAAGAGGTCACAAAGAATGAGACTTCAGGTGACAGCATCCAGCTGTGTGGATGATAAGTCCTGACCGCTCCCACCTTTCAGCATGACTTACCACAGCAACGGGCGTTTGGACCCATTGTTTCTTTATCTCTAGTAATAGACTAATAAGAGCATCCAGCTCACAGGAGAAAAAGCGGACCATGTCTGAAAGCACAATTCCCAAGCATCTGACAGAAAATTAACATCTCTCATGGGCTATTATTAATGTTATTCCCACTTGACCTTCAATTCTTCACCTATGAAATGAGGAATTGGATTCTAACACCCTCTGCTCACTTCTCTTTCAACTTTAAAACTGAAGTCCACTCTTATCAATTATGTCCGCTTTACTACATACACAACAGTAGACACTAAGTAAAGAAGAAAGCTGGAGCTCATTTTGAATTTGGTCCTGAGTTCACAGGCCAGCTACAGCAGCCAGCTCTAGGTAGTGATATAGTGTACCCCCAACCCAGCTCTTACTTCCTTGAATTGACTGTGTCTTGCCTCTTGTTACAACTAAGCTAATATTGACTTTCAGATTCAGTACACACTGAACTTCTATTGACTGTCAACTCATGTCTAGGACTAGTTTTTATTGCATTATCCATGCAGCCACATACTGCTTGCTGAAGCCAGCATGCAAAGTGGCCTCTCCACTCCCTGCAGACTTGAGAATGTTTCAGCACAAATCCTTCAGTGAAGAGCTGCCGACATTCATTGGACACCAGTGTTGAAGAACTAAGAGAAAGATCCTCAGAAGCTCCTCCTCCCGGGACGAATGTGGCCTGCAATCAGTTGCCTGTGACTCTGATGCTGAGTCACCTCAGTGATGAAACTGTTTGGGAGAAGATGGAGGAACTGTGCCTCTTACTCTCACATTCATAGGACCCGCTGTTAAATATGTCCAGGGCAACAATAGATTATGGATTTGTTTGGAGAGTCATTTAATTCGTCAATGCTCTCAAGGACTCAAGTGGGATTTGGAAGTGAAATTGAATGGAAGATTTGTTGCTAACCAGAGTCCACAGAGCTGAGAGGCTGGTTCCCCCCTCTCCCCCTTAGTGAACCTTTCCATACTTGAAAAGTAATAATTTTTCATGAATTGCACTTATCTGGCTGCACCTTCTCTTCCCTATCATACACCTCCTCCGATAGGAGGTCTTCTACATTTTCTAATAAAGTTGGCTTCAATTTGTTTGGCCCAATCCCCAGCCAAACAAAAAGCAAAACAGAGCCGAAAAATTGGACTGCTCACTGTGTATGCTTCTCAGTTTAGAATCTAATTATTCACAACTGGGTCATGCCTTCCAAATAGACAATGATTCCTGGGAATAAACGTGCCTCACAAGCTGGGACCTTCCACATTGCCAGAGCAATGTTTCTCCACCAGGGCAACTTTGGCTGCCAGGAGATATTTGACAGCACCTGGAATGGTCAGATTGTCACAACTGGCATGTGGTAGGTGCTGGTGGCATCAAGTGGGTGGAAGCCAGGATGCTAATCAATACCCTTCAACTCACAGAACACCCCTACCATGTAGAACTATGACTGTAGATATGAAGAGCAACTCCAAAGAGTCATGTGGAAGTTTCAACCCCTACTGAGGCTTCGGTAATGGTCACGCCCACAAGGCGGGGCTGAGGGGGGAAGCTGAAGACCCAGGATCGACAGGAGAGGTCTTTCTTGGTTCTGGGACCCTGGACGCTGGAGGTAGACTGAGCAGAGTTCTCCAGAGAACACTGCTGGACTGTGCCATACCTTTCCCAAACCCTACAACCTATCCCTTCATTTGTAAGTTACCCCCCAAAATAAACCTCCCTTTTAACTATGTGGAGTGGCCTTAATAATTTCACCAATAGTCATGTATGGAAGGCTTAGCTCTAAACTGGCAGATCAACTGGATCATGAGGGCTCTGCTCCAGTCACTGGGCTAATGCAATAACAGGCTCATAATGTTGTGGCATTATTAAGAAGTGGTGGAAATTCACAGGGAGGGCCTACTTGGAGGAAGTGGGTCACTGGAGTGTCCTGGATTTTCATATTCTCCTTCTTCCCCCCCCCCCGCCCTCTCTCTCTCTCTCTCTCTCTCTCTCTCTCCTAGCTACTATGAACTTGGCAGCCATGTCTCCCATCAGCCCCCTACAATGATGTTCTGCTTCACCACAGGTCCAGATACAATAGATCTAGTTGACCATGGACCATAATCTCTGCATCCATGACCCAGAACAAATGTTTCTTCCTAATACCGCCATGAGCTTTCATTCATGGACCTTTTGGGGGACCACTTATCCAAACCAGAGCATCCATCAATGTTATCTCCTTGTCTCATCAATGGGCTAGAAGCATTTATTAAAAAGGACTGGGCAGACTGAAGCCAGAGAAGAAAAGAGGGTTCTCTTGCCTGCCATCAAGTATCTGAAAGACTACAGTGAGGAGAGTTAGGTACATGGCCTGGTGGATAAGGGGCTGGCTGAGGAAGTCTGAAGAGTTCAGAGTCCCAGAACCCACACAAAGCTGGGCACAGTAGCACATGTCTATCATCCCAGGAGTGAGATGGGAAGCGGTGATAAGGGAAGCCCCAGAAACTTAAGGGACTGCTAGCCTAGTGGACACAGCAGCAAACAGCAAGAGACTGTGGCTCACAAGATGGCAGGTGAGGAACAACACTCTGGATTGCTCTCTGACTTCCATCCTCCTGCCATAGTGGGCACATAGTTGCACTGGTACACACACACACACACACACACACACACACACACACACACACACAAGGTAAAGATTGGTTAAAAAGAAAAAATGCTTCCTAGAGGAGCAGACCTCAGGGGGCAAGTTTTAGGATAGTATGGTGATCCTGTGACTTAAAACAGTCTACAAATACAATTCACCGCCAGGGACTGTGTGCTTGTCATTCCCAGGGTAGAGCAGGCAGGGTCCCAGTGACTATTGTGTGGGGATATAATGATGACTTAAAACTTAAAAGTGATTTCTCAGTACATAGTGGCCAGGCATAATGTGCCCATTTCATTGGTTGTCAGCATGTGGGGCACGACCCCCTTGGAATTGAATGACCCTTTCACAAGGGTTGCCTAAGACCATCAAAAAGCACAGATTTTATATTACAATTCATAACAGTAGCAAAATTACAGTTATGCTGTAGCAATGAAAATAATCTTATGGTTAGGGGGTCACCACAATGTGAGAAACTGTAGTAAAGGCTTGCAGCATTAGGAAGGTTGAGAACCACTGGCCTATTTGCACATGAAGCACAGATCCTGTTCCTTTAATCATCTCCGACCTTGACTCATCTCTAAAGCCAGCTCTTATTGATTGTTACTGGCTGAATGGAACACTGTGTGAAGAAGATTTCCAAAGCTATGCAATGGGATAGATTGGTAATGTCTGCCAAGGACCAAGGAACGGAATAGCAGGGACTCACTTTCCTTCTTTGTATACGTACCAGGAAATAATAAGAGTATTGTTTGCTTACTTTAAATCTAGTTTCCCTTCACCGTTTTTGCCTTTCCATCATGATGGGGTTTATTGCTCTGAGAGGGGCAGGTGGATGTCTCTAGGGACAAAGAGGTCTAAGGACATGGGGTGAGGAAGAAGAGAGCTAACTAGTGGAACAATTTCCAGCAGACAGAGGAAAGCAGAGCCTCCCCTAGGAGTGGGGGATTCAGAGTTCAGGGAAGAAGGGGCTTCATGGAGCTCTTCTCTGCCTCTGAGCCTCAGCTCTGGAAGAGCCTGGGACAGACAGACACCACATTTCCTGGTTAGGTCCCTATGCCAAGACAAGGAGGCCATAGTAGTGGGGTGTTTCTGGAAGAGAGAGGGCTGAAGCAGGTACCCCAAACATCTCAGTTCCTCTGTAGAGGTGGCATAGCAGTTAGGAAAGCTGGCTGCTCTTTTAGACAAGTCAGGTTTGGTTCCCAACACCCCAATCAGGAGGCTTGCAACCTCCTGTAATTTCAAGGGATCTAACGCTCTCTTCTGGCCTCAGCAGGTACCACCACACACCTGTGCACACACATAGATGAACAACCACACATAGAAATAATAAAATAAATCTTTAAAATATGAGGAATGACAGTCAAGGTTATCTTTTGGCAGTCATGCATACCTGCACACACATTCACACACACACACACACAAATTCAGAATGTAAGATAACACCTGAGACCTACTGCATAGGAGCCTGTATGGAGATTTAACCCCAGGTGATCTGTATGTAGACTGCAGTCTGAGAATTACCACATTACATAACTGAATGCAATCACTGCACCCAACAAATAATTCTGTAAGCTTGAGAATTTTCTTCCATTTCCCAGACAAGGAAGATGAGACATAGCCAAGTTCAAATACTGGTAACTGGTAGAACCAAAAGACCAACCTACAACCTGAGCCCAGAGCCCACCCCTCTACCACACTGAAAGCTCAGGCTTCTCCATGGGTTTGCTTCTGGTCAAGTGTGCGGTTACAATCCTGCTGACATCACACTAGAATGTTCCCGAGCATTCTGTGGAGATACCGGGTGGCAGGACTTCCTTTCCTGTGCTTCCCAGGGTAAGATACCATGTAGTCCAGAGTCAGTTTGTGCCTATGGTGACATGCCCCCAGTGCATTAAGATCTGGGGCCACTCATGGCTATCATGGTTAAATGGTCTGTTTGGTCTAAATTTGCTCTGCGCGTGTACTTTTCAAGAATAGCTCTTTTAGCTGATAAACCCCTGTTTTCAAATGTAAATGTGCTTTGAAATGAATCTGCTCAATCACTTCTCCCTCAAAAAAAAAAAAAAAAAAAATCATAGGCTTGCTGAATTACCCCCGAGAAATCCACAGAAGCACAGAATGTTCAGGCTTGAGCCTGGGGTGCTTTTCATCTAAAACGGTGGCTAACGGCTTGTATTAGCTTATAATCAGACTTAAAGCTCAGATCCCTGTGCAGCTTGCAAAGGGCATCGAGAAAGCCAGCCAAGCCCAGAAATGTAAATGCCTCTGCATGCTGACTTACCTACCAGTCACGAAATCGGCCTGACTTTAAATTGCCATAATTCGTTTCAGCTCTGCCACCTTATTTTCATGATAGTGAGCTGAAAGGGAAAAAAATTTAAAAAAAAAAAAAAAAAAACACCTCTCTCTCCTCTGTTACAAAAAATAAGAAATGGCTCCTCTCTCATGCAGTCATGTGATGTGCTGAGAGTTCTGAAGTTACGTGAAGTCACCAATATCTGACGTCAGGTGGGCAATGATGAACCTGTGTCCCAACAAATGAAACTAACAGCATCTTAGAGTTCCAGCTCTGTGACTTGGAGAAGACATTTTCTATTCTAAGTTCCTCTGGGGACCTGGAGAGATAACCCAGTGGTTTAGAGTCCTTCCTGCTCTCCCAGAGGACCCCAAGTTCACTTGCCAGCACCACGTGGAGCAAAACTCACAATCATAATCAATGATAAGCCCAGATCTAGGGGGTTGGACACCGTCTTCTGGCCTCCACAGGCTTGGCACTCACATCCACATCCATACATAAACAAAAATAAATACTAAAACTTTAAGTTAATTTTGCTTGGACTCCGTCATTTTCTATGAGTCACACCATAGTCTCAAATTTTTAAATCAGATCTTAATTAAGTGCTAAGGAGGGAACGGCATATTTAATCCAAAGAACATAATGCTGATAAAGATACTCAAGATGATGAAAAGGTGCAGTGGAAATTACTCATTATATAATATGGAACACAGAGTGTTGTTTATCCTCGAAAACTCTGTAAGCCTCTGCTCTGGAAAAAGCTGGAAGGAAAGAAAGGGACAAAGAAAGCAGTTACATCATGGGTGGGTGGAGTTTCCACGTATTTTGATTTCCACTAACTAGCTTTCTGTCTGATGTTTTCAAATTACGCTTTTAAGGAAGCATTTCTTCATGGTATATGGGAGAGCTGTTTGTTAACTTGTTATTTTCTCAGCTTCCCTATGGCTGTTGGCCAGGTTGATCTTGTTATTTATAGATGGTGTCACCTTCCAGAACTCAATATTGTTTCCAAAATTGTCACAAACTCATGTCCCACGAGTCAGACCCTATAACCATTACCAAGATTTCAAACTTGGTTCTGTCTCCACTGTTGGCCAAGAAAGAACAGGTAGAACCAGGTGGTGAGGGCACACACCTTTAATCCCAGCACTCAGGAGGCAGAGGCAGGTGGATCTCAGAGTTCGAGACTAGCCTGGTCTACAGAGTGAGTTCTAGGACAGCCAAGGCTACACAGGGAACCCCTGTCTCAAAACAAAACAAAACAAGCCAGGAGTTATACATAAAGGGCAAAAGCCCCTCAGGAGACAGTCTGCTCCGCTCCTTCCTGCATGGAGAACATTTGAAGTGTCTGTTTCAGAATGAAGCCCCTTCACCTCCCTATCTGATCCACATCTGGGGGTCCCAGGAGCCGTGTTGAACAGTGTGTCTCTGCTTCCCACCACAGCAAGATTTGATTGAAGCATAACCCAAGATGGCCAATCAGAGTCTCTTCCCCAGAACTCATTTAAGACTAAGGTAATTTCTCTCCAGGTAGCAAAATCACAAACATGTCGGGCATGCGCTATGGAATAAGCATTCTTTTCCCTCATCCATGTGAACCATTAGGGCGGAGAAAGCTCAAATGTGGAGTCAGTAAGAAGAGAATGAGCCTGGATGCCATCTTGCTCCCTGAGTCGACCTCTGCCCACAGGACTGCCGCTTCCCCACCTTGGATCCTGTGACACAGCCTGAACACTTCAACTCAAACTAAGGCATATTGATTCCTGTCTTTTACAGTCAAAAGCATCCTTACTGATAATGTTCTTCCCTGAGCTGGAACTTCCCACCATGCCATTCCTCAGATGCTGCCCACCTTGGTTTTGTTGAGACAGGGTCTCTCACAGGCCTAAACCTTTCAGATTAGCAGCAGCTAATCTGGCTGCCCAGTGAGCCCCAAATACCCACCCACATCTAAAACACACACACACACACACACACACACACACACACACACACACACACACACACACACACACTGTGATTACAGGCACATAAGCGCATGCCGTCACACCCAACTTTTTTTAAAATGTGGCTTCCACAGGTCAGACTCTGGTTCTCACTTTTGCAAAGCAGCCATATTACTGACTGGGCTGTTCTCTCAGCCCCACAACACACCGTATGTGACCCAGCCCTCCCAGAACCCTGCCTTCCCCATGCCTCTGCATTGCAGCCCCACCACCCCTACCTGGTAGTACCCATGTTGCCTTACTAGGTAACCCCTGTCTCTGAGCTTTGCTGCCTGCTCTGCCTGAAATGCCAGCCTGCCCACTCAGCTCCCTCCCCAAGCTCCACATGCAAGCGGAAAACCCTGGCTGCAGGAGCCTGCTTCTACACACACACCTCCGCCCCCCCACCCACAGCCTTTCCACACCAACACCCCCACATAAGCTGTGGCCTTGAATCTGATTAAAGCACTCCAAGACTGTGGTGCCTGGGATGCTGGGAACACTCTAATCCACACTAGCCAGAACTGGTTTGAGCTTCCCACCCTCCTGGGAAGCTGGAGGAGCCGTGGAGGCTCACTGCTGCAGCCTGAGATGATGTTGCCCTCATTAGGCCTGTCTGCATTCTTTATTTATAAGGACTTCCTGAGCATCCAGGTTAAAGTCAGGCTGTGCCCAGCATCGCCTTGCTTAATGAGGAATGGCAGCGTTGTGGGGAGGCGGGAGTAGAGCCGGTGACTGTCTGCCTTAAAGGGGACAGCATGCACAAGGAGAGAGCTCTTCTGATATGTCTGGAGAGAGCAGTAACCCCCTCCTCTGAACACCCAAGGTTTTCTGAAGAGCAGCAGATGGGTGCAGCTCAATCTTCCACCTGGCTGTCTGGTTTACCATGCACGAGGCTCACAAAAGCCACTTAAGAGATAGTGACTAGTTTATAAAGATGGTATTTTGTTTCTAAATATAGTATGTGTGTCTGTCTGTGTGTGCGCGCATGAGAGTGTGTGCACAAATGCACACACACTCATGAGTGTAATGACATGAAGGCCAGATGAGGGTGTCAGGTCCCCTGAAGCTGGAGTTAGGGGAGATTGTAAGATGACCAACATGAGTGCTGAGAAACAACCTCAGGTCCTCCGGAAGAGCAGCATGTGGTGATATTGTGTTCCCCCAAAATATTGTGCACCCTAATGAACTTTTCTGGGGTCAGAGAACAGAACAGCCACTAGATAAAGAGGCCAGAAAATGGGGGCACACACACCTTTAATCCTATCACTTGGGAGGCAGAGATCCATCCGGATCTCTGTGAGTTTAAAGCCACACTGGAAACAGCCAGGCATGGTGACACACACCTTTAATGCCAGGAAGTGATGGCAGAAAGCAGAAAGGTATATAAGGCATGAAGACCAGAAACTAGAAGCTTTTGGCTGGTTAAGCTTTTAGGCTTTTGAGCAACAGTTCAGCTGAGATTCATTCTGGATGAGGACTGAGAGGCTTCCAGTCTGAGGAAACAGGATCAGCTGAGGAACTGGTGAGGTGAGGTAGCTGTGGCTTGTTCTGCTTCTCTGATCTTCCAGCATTCACCCCAATACCTGGCTCTGGGTTTGTTCTTATTAATAAGACTTTTAAGATTCATGCTACAGCAGCAAGCACTCAACCACTGCACCATCTCTCCAACCTCTTAAGTGGTATTATTATTTTTTTTTTTTAATTTGTAGCTATACGAACTGCTGTTACAGAGGGTGAGAAACCTGCCTCAGTTACACAGAGACAAAGTGGGCCTCTGAGGACAAAGCTACTTTGTCTGGTTTCCCTGAATGGCCTCTAAGCAATAATTCTCAAAGTGTGTCCCCCAGGACGGTAGCCTGAGCATCTCAGTTGGCACTTGGTAAATGCAAACTTGTAGGACCTGTCCAGACTTACTAAGCCACTCTAGTGAAGAGCTGAGCTTTGGGAAGCCTCCAGGCGATACTAAATCATACTCTGAAGCCCCACTTCTCAATGTGGCACTCCATCTAAGACATCAACATTAGCTGGGAGCTGATTAGATACACTCACAGGCCCCACGCCACCTGTGCTGGGTTGGTATCTGTACTGTGTCTCCCTGAGTGCTGTGTGCATGGGTTTCCTGGAACTGATACCTTACCATGAAAAGCCAATGCTTGGCCTTGGACAGAGGATAACTTTCCTTCTATTTGAAGCCCAGGGAAAGAGAGGAGGAATAAGAGGTGCTGTACAACTAAACGGGAGGAAAGGCTGCAAATGTTGTCAGTAATTTTAATTTCACGGGAAAGAAGAGGAAAAGATCCCAAGTCATTAAGCACAGAGGCTTACATGACAGTTTAGAAAAGATTTTTTTTTAATTTTATGTGCATGAGGGTTTAGCTGCATAAGTTTATGTGCACCTTGAGCATGAGTGCCTGAGGAGGCCAGAAGATGGAATCAGATATCCTGAACTGGAGTTACAGACGGTTGTGAGCTGTCATGTGGATGCTGGGAAACAAACTTGGGTCCTCTGTCAGAACAGCTGAACCACTGAACCAGCTCTCCATCCCCTTATGCTCCATTTTAACAAAAGATAAATATGATAAGATAAATTTTTAAAAACGATAAATAAGATAAATTAATTTCTCAGAAGCAGCTCAACAAAGAAGAGGAGACATTAGCTTTTAGAGTGATGAGTTACAGGGAAGTGACCAGGACAGTTTGGACGGATTGCTGACAAGTGATAGTTATTGTAGTAAGGTCTGGTCACCAGAGGCAGCCCCCCATTTCTTTTCTTCCCTCCTTTAATTAAAAAATTAAAACAATTTGTTCAGTGTATGTATGCAAATGTGTGTGAGTCACAGCATGCATGTGGAGGTCAGAAGGCACCTAGGGAGACTTGATTCTATCAACCATGTAGGTCCTGGGGATTGAACTCAGGTCTTCAGGCTTGGTCACATCCACTGAACCATCTCACTGGCTGGTAAGTCTTGATCTTCTCATGCTGTTGCTCACAGCTGTGGGGGGAGAGGTGGGCAAATAACAGAAGAGACATGGATTATTTGGGGTGGCATATTCTGAATCTCCTCATCAGATGGGAAGTGACCAACATGTTTCAAGGCCCAGTTTTAGGACAGTCTGATGGTGGTGAGAGCAGAGGCAGACTGGCCTATCATGAGCACCTTTTACAATTTTTGCAGATGTTAATATGTGATACACACTCAAGCAAAATACACTGCACCACCATAAGCCTTTGAATGTCTGTCTGTATCTTAGAATACATTGCAGCCACTGAAATGATACTATTTACTGATGAATAGTAAGGCTTCTTAGTGAGAATAAATACAAGTTGGAAAGCTGTGGGATCTGACTTCTTGAGCATAAGTCCAACTGGGTATGGATAGGTAGGAGGGCAGATAATAGATAAGTGGTTATAAATACACGAATATATACGGAAAGCCAGCAAGATGACCAACAATTTTTTTTTGCTTACATGTTCTTCTAAAAAAAAAATTCAATGACTCTATCTTGCTTTATGACAATGATTGAAATATCTTTTAAAATCTTGTGAGGGCTGGAAAGATGGTTCAGTGGTTAAGAGCACTTGCTGCTCTTCCAGAGGAATGGAGTTCCATTCCCAGCATTCATGTTGAGCAGCTCACAACCACCTGTGACTGTCGCTCCAGGGGATCTTACAACCTCTTCTATCTTCCATGGGCACTTACACACGTGTCATACACATGTACACACACATATATAAAAATAAAATACTTTAAATGTGTTTTTAAAAAATTATAGGTGTGTGTGTGTGTGTGTGTGTGTGTGTGTGTGTGGTATGTGCATGCACATGCATGCATGAACATGTACACATACATGTGGAGGCAAGATGTTGACAGATGTCCTCTCCAATCACCCTCCACCAAAGTTTTTGAGACAGGGTCTCTCACTGAACCTGGAGCTTATTAAGTCAGCTAGTCACTGCTGTCCAGGGAGCCTCCAGGATCCTCCTGTCTCCACCTCCCCAGTGCTGGGTTCACCGATGTTTACCACCATATCTGTCTCTTTATGTAGGTGTGGGGATCTGAACCCAGGTTCTCATACTTGTGCAGACAAGCACTTTATAGACGGAGCCATCTTCCTAGCAGTCTATAAAAATCCTATGTAATTTTTTATATTTTAATTCACACTATCTAGGAATACCTGATTTCTCCCAAAGAACCAAGTGTTTGGCTCCCTATTACTTCGAGTCTGTACGAGTCCTTTTCTACTCTGTCCTCAGGACCCTGAGAACATTGGACAATGGAAACGTGGCTGCAGTCAGGGCTCCACAGACAGCGAGCAGTGGTGTCAAGTAATGACTTGATTAGAAATAACCCAACTCTGAGTTTCGGGACATGTCTCTAAGAGAGACGGAGGCCACAGATGGCAGGTCAGAACCAACCGGGGTCTCTTCTACCTACATCAAAATGAGGTGATTCAAGTTCACCACCTGGCTCTGAGATCCACCAGATGCCAAGGCTGAGAGGCTGTTCAGAAAGAAAATAACTGCCCCATCCATCACCATGGCTCTGAAGACCCTGCTTAACATGTGATGCTCATAACAGCACATGGCATGGGCAATGAGGCATCGCCACCCCTCAAAGCCACCATCTGGATGTGTGGGGGATGGCTCTGTGCATGGTAGCCATGGAAATAGCCCAACTGAGTGTAGGGCCATGTCAGGGGTGGGGACAAAAAGCATGGGGTGTACCTGCAAGTGCTGCTATCCTCAATATTGAACCGATTTGAGCTTTTAGAAGGTTGTTCAGTCTCTGGAAGCCCACTTAACTTTCAGCGGCTTCTTTTCTTTGTTGATATTTTCCATTTTAATGTTAAAAACTGTCACACAAACATCAAGCATTGAGTCCAGATCCCAGCACCTACATAAAAAACAGAAGCAACAACAACAACAACAAACCAAACAACACAAAACAAAAAGGGGTATGGCAACATGTCCCTATCACCCCAGCACTGGGAGGGCAGAGAAAGGAAGACCCCAGGGGCTTGCTGGCCAGCTAGTCTAGCCAAAACAGTGAGCTCTAGACTCACTGAAAGAGCCTGTCTTGAAACATAGGTGGAGAGCGAATGAAGACTTTCGGTATTGAGCGACCTCCACATGCACAGACATTACATCACACACATTACAAAATAGACGTGAAATAACATTTTTAAAGTAGTAATATTAGGTACCAATGCACTGAGGTGGATTGAATGCCAGGCAGCTCCAGCCTCACCCTGACTGTGACACAAGTACCTATCCCTTGGTAAGTTAAGTGTATGTGTGATTAGGTGAAGGTCTTGACTCTTGTAGTCTGGTGTCTGATGATTTCCAGCTCCTAGGTGATGGACCACACTGCAAAATAATTGTCTTCAGGGAGGAACCTAGAACAAGACTTCCTCACATGCCCCGGGAGACCTTAGGTCAGGCCAGAAGCAGCAAGCAACAGCCCAAGGATGCCAATTAGGAAAAGCCAAAAATCCCAATGGCCCTGAAATAGAGCCAAGGAGGAATGTAATGACTAGCCTTCATTATCAACTTGAGTAGATTGAGAATCATTATGGAAACATACCTCTGGGTGTGGCTATTGAGATGGTTTCAGGCAGGTTTAAGTAAATAGGGAAGACCCATCTTGATTGTGAGCACCTCCATTTTATGGTCCACAGAGTCCTGGGCAGAATAAAGGCGAGAGTGTGCTGAGCAGCACCATCCACCACTCTCCACTTCCTGACCGCAGGTGCAAACCAAGCAGCTCACACTACTGACTACATGAGCCCCCTGTCATGAGCACAGATCCTCCAGCTGTCAGTCAAAGTGAGCCCCTCCTTGAGTTGCTTTGGTCAGATACTTGGTCGCTGTGAGGAAATAAATCACTAATTCTATGAGGAAGTGGAGAAGTGGATGACCTCACAGGGGCAAGGCTACAGACAGTAAGTCACCTCCTGGTTTGTGTAGCACAGGGAAGCCTTTAAAGGCCCAGGTGTGACAGTCACATTTCACTCTACAGTGTCTCCAAAGCACCACCTGTCCCTTGGCTGATGACTAACTGGGCAGCTGGGGAGTTCACAGGGGGCAGTCTGCCTTGGACACAAGCATGATGAGCAGACCCAACGCATCTCACACAACAGAGCTAGGTTAATGCCAACAGATGTCTTCACAGCTTACATCAGAGAGAGTCAAGATTAAGGAGAAATCAGCGGCAGCATCACTGATCAAAACAGACACCCTGTCAGCCTGTTCAGTGGAAAGCAGGCGGGAAACAAAAGCCGGATTTCCATCTACACCTCAGTACCTAACACATTACCGCCAAGAAGACAGCATTAAGTAAATTCTGCTCACCTTCCCTGAAACAGGTGTTCTATGGAGTCCTGAGACAGAAACTCACCTCTCAGGCTCATGGCACAATACAAACCACCCTACAGTGGATAGCAAACACAGCACATTGTCCAGTGCCTGTCTTTTTAGTATACCTCCAGGTACTAAGCCAGGCTCTACCTAACACTACCCAAAAATCCAGTCAACATAAAACCAAGTGGCATAAGGTGTTGTTAAGCCCTCTGGGGAGATAAGTAAATGGACACTAACCAAGGCTGGCTCAGAGTCCTAGCACCATTGGACCAGAACTTGGTGTGACACTGGCCCAATACCATGAAAATCTTTCTGCACCAGGGCTGGATGTCAGGTGATAGAAAATGTAGAGCCAGAGAACAGCTTGAAAGCAAAGTGTCATGGGCCTGGTTGGCTTACGTTTATAGTTCTAGGTGTCACCCGAGGGCAAGTTGTCTTCTTACCCTTAACTATCTATGCATTCCTTTCTGCTTGTGAAAAAACCTGGTCCCAGTGTCCCAATCCCTACTGTCTCAAACATCTCCACACTTCATAAGGATGTTTAGCTTTGTTTGTCTATCTGTAGACTAGTCCAGGCTGTCCTCAAAATCATGGTCCTCCAGCCTTAGCTTTCCAAGTACTAGGAGTATAGGCATAAACCACCATGCCTAGTTTATATACAGATTTAAGCAACAGAAACCCCAAGTAGCAATAAAAGCACTTGATTATCATATGTAACCAGTGAATGTAAGCAATCCCAATTTGTTGCCCAAACTCAAAATTGCCATAAAAGAGTGTGTGTGTGTGTGTGTGTGTGTGTGTGTGTGTGTGTGTGTGTCCCCGGTGTCATCTTGTTTTTTTGTTTTGTTTTTTGTTTTTGCTGGGACAGGGTCACTTCTCTACCTGGAACTTACTGATTAGGCTGGCTGGCCATCAAGCCCCCAGGATCACTAACTCTGCCTCTCCAGTATTAGGATTATAAGAGTATGCCATCACATCACCTTTAAAAAAAAGTGTTCTGGGGATTGCACTCAGGTCCTCTTGCTTGCGTGACAAGCCAGCTCCCAGCTCCCAGGACAGGGTCTTTACTGCTAGTCTACCATCTTTAGGGGCCTCTTCCCTTCTCTTTTCATGTCCTCACTGGACTTTGGCTGAAGTCAGGTCCTAGTCACATGACCATCCCAGCAGCAAGGGTAGCTGGGAAGGTAAGACTCTGATATTGACCTTATAGTGGTGTGTAAGGACACCCGGGGAAAATTCAGAATGCTTATTGGAGGGTTATTCTGCAGACTGCCGAGGTAATTGTCTGATTTCTGCTTAAGATCAGAACTGAAAATGAATTCTTCCTGAACAGGAATATGGATCTCTTGATGTTTATATTGATGAGGGTGTGAACAAAGAGAAACTCTTGTATGTTGTTGGTAAAGAAGTAAGTCAATAAAGCCATTATGGGAAACAGCAGAGAGGTTACTCAAAGAACTGAAAATATAGAGACCATATGATTTAGCAATCCCACTACGGTGTGTGTGTGTGTGTGTGTGTGTGTGTGTGTGTGTGTGTGTGTCCCCTCCTGCCTCTGCTTCCCAATTGCTGGGACTGCAGACATGTCTCCATGCCCAATTTATAAATCGTTTTAAATTACAGGAACTATAATCAGAAGACTACGTAAAGAAAAAGACAAGAGTTCATGGGAAGTGATGGTGCACCCCTCGGAGTCCATTTAAAAGATCCTAATGTGACCCGCAGTGTTTACAGTGAGCTTTTACAGGCATTTCTACAATATGACCACCCCAACACCGGGAAGACCCACCCCCTCTCCTGATCAGAGGTACTTCTTTTCCCTCGGGGTCTCCTGCTTTCCCCGCTCAACCATTCCCCGGCTGTATTTCAGTCGACCCCCTTATTTATGACATTTATTTGAATTTTTCTCTCTCCTTTTACAGAAAAGTCTAGCAAGCGAGGTCTGACGTCTCCCAGGAGCTTACACACACACTTGCACAAACAGCGTGGAGATCTTGAACTGTGAATTATCAAGCGGAATCAGCTCGCGGTCATTCGGAATTCTATAGTTGCATGGCTGCTGTGTTTACCTTTGTGTTAAATGCTTTCAATCCTCCCCACTTTCCGGTTCCTTGCCTTCCCAGTGGCCCTGCTCGTTTGTCCTTGTCATCGACTTCATTCAGAAGAACCATCAGTCAGTGTCTGAATCAAAAGCTACCTTGCTTCATGGCTGATGGCGGGAGGACCCAGCGGGTGTTGTTATTCGTACCCAGGCTCCATCTCTTTGAAATGAATGGTGGCTTCAGAAGCACATATCCTCCTTGGGGCTGCTCCTGTCCTGAGCAGCACCTTTACTCAGAGGTAGAGAGAAGAAAAGGACAATTGGAGACAGGCTCCAGGTTGCCTGTGCTAGGGACTCCC
The DNA here is from genome assembly GCF_903995425.1 of Onychomys torridus. Classification (NCBI taxonomy): domain Eukaryota; kingdom Metazoa; phylum Chordata; class Mammalia; order Rodentia; family Cricetidae; genus Onychomys; species Onychomys torridus. The sequence goes on along the minus strand of NC_050449.1, from coordinate 64,570,320 downwards.
ACCTGGACTTGGCCAGCCTGGACAACTGGGCATTTGCCTTCTCAATATGGATTTGGATCTTCGAGGATAACATGAAAGAGGTTTGCACATTTTCTTTCCCAGTGCTTAAAAGTTACATAAGCTTCCCTCGGCAAGAGTCAAGCTCAGAAGCACAACCCACGCCCCTCAGCCAATGCCTCTTATGGGCATCGTTGCTCAAAGGAGCGGAGTGGCCATCATCACTGTTGCCATGGCTACTGCTTTGGACCAGAACATCAGCTCATCCTTGGCCCCTGCAGCATGAGGCCCTCTTGTCCTTACCTTCATGGTGTCAGAGCAGAACACAGTTTCTGTGGGCTTCCTGACTCTTCTGTCAATTCTTAATGATTCTGATGTTGAAGAGAATCTAACATTCTGGGCCAGTGGAAAAGTAAGATTTGGGAGATAATCATCCCAGCTATCGGCTTGAGGCTCATCAAGTTCATCTTTTGAAGGGAGCAATTTTACAATGATGCTAGAATGTTCTGGGCCAAATATCTGGCTCACTGCTTGGAACTATAAAGAACTATACAACATGTATTTGAGATACAATTTCATTTATGTTTTTCTCACTTTTATTCTCACTTCCTAAAGTTTAACATACCTTGCATAGTTTGTGTCTCTAAAGTGTGCTTTATGTCCTCTTAAAAGATTACAAGAAAATGGAAGTGTATTTATCACAATCCATCAAATTCCATTAGGATGGGGAAGAAAATAAGCATGAAGAACTTGGTAATCCAGGAAGGGAAATTTACATAACACAAAGTAAAATCAAATAGAATAATTTATTGCATATTTCTACTGAAGAAGAATATAAACACAGGGTTGGTTTCAAGGAAATTGGAATTTCTGAGGCTGAGAAATAGGTCAGTTGGTGAAGTGTTGTTGGCTGTGCAAGGGCAAGAACCTGAGTTCATCTGCAGCACCCACATAAAAGAGCTGGGCATTCTGGCATACGCTTGGAATCCCAGCACTGGAGAGCAGAATCACAAGGATCCCTGAGGCTCACTACCCAGCCTGCCTAGCCTAATTAGGGAGTTTCAGGCCAAATAAAAGACCTTGACTCAAAAAAAAAAAAAAAATAGTAGTAGACAGTGTCTATAGAAAGAGTTGAGGTGATTCCCTGGCCTCTAAGTGCAAGAGGACACAGTGCATGTACACCAGCATGCACACACACACACACACACACACACACACACACACACACACACACAAACACAGAGAGAGAGAGGGAGGGAGAACTGGAATATCTCATACAATTAAATGATAATGGGCACAGAAAGAACCCAGGAAGCGAAGGGAAGCTAGATGAAGTTGCTCACATCAGCAATGTGAACACCCTTTCAAAGCCTGGAGGTGCCGCATGGACATACCACTCCAAAAGGAAGTGCTCCGTGGGCTCTGAGAACCCCTGCGTCCTCCAAATGATAACAGTTTTCAGACTACCCCACATACATTTGTCAGGGGTGGATAAGAAGTGTTCCAGCCTCGTGGTAAGTACTTCTGAACCTTATCAGTCCAGACAGGAAGAAATGGTCTAGCAGCGCTGAGAGGAACAGACTTACAAAGGGCTTTAGAGTCGTTTTGACCGCCTCAGTACTCATAGGAAAAGATTTTTATCACAGTTTCCTGCAGATGAGGCTGACACAAGTCAAGCCATGTGTGCAGGACCACGGAAGTAGGAAATGAAAGGCCCAGGAGGTAAGCCGAGGGCTGTCTGCTTCCTGGTCACTGTGACATTTCCAAAGCTCATGTTGAGAACACAGGTTCAAGGCACATTTCAGGTCCCCTGCCTCAGAACTCCCAGGGAGGGACTTAGAAATGCTGTTTGCCGAGAGAGCGGACAATGGTCTATCCTCGAGAAAGTTAAGAAAATTGCCCTGTTGCACCTGGTAGGAAGCAGACCAGATCTTCTGGGTGATGGAATAAAGCTCTCAAGAGACTCTGAGTTTATACAACTGAAAAGAAGACTCGTTTTCCTGAAGCTGGTCCAATTATAATCTTACTCCTTGGTCTGGTGATGTAGCATCGTCTGATTGAAGGTTATCCAGAGTCTAAAATACCACGAACATTTTGAAAAGTTAAAAACGGACTCTAATTTAAACCTCAGACTTTTTTAGCTTTCTTCTCTGCCTCATTTGACCCTGAGAGGTAGACGTGACTGTACATCAGGTTTGGACTGCAGTTTGAATAGAAACAACAGTCCACAAGAAGTGCTGCGAAGAAGTCCACAGGTGTGTGGCCTCTTATTGGCTGAGCGAGTTCCACCACTCAGGAAGTAGAATACCAAGCAAAGCTTGATTTGTTTTTCTTGGTTTCCTTTTTCCTTGCTGAGGACAAGAACTGAGGTACCATTCATTCAGCCTGCAGCTTCTACATCCAGTGCAAAAGCAAATGACCCCTTTGTACAACCTACGTATTTAGCTCACTAAACGCCAGCAGCTGGATTCAAGTCAAGCTGAGAAGCTCCACAGTGGAACCTGAGTGGGATGCAAGACTGACCTGCACCCTGAGAATATACAAGGAGCTTTGGATCTCTGCTTCCCAGGGGCCTTTGTTGTAAGTTATTCCCATGACCTCACAGAGAAGTTGGAGATGGGATCCAAGTGTAGAGCCTATTACCCTCATGTTGAACCTAGATGTTTGTGTGGCCTGCCTGCTTTATATGTCACTGCTAAGATACTTGCTGAGTGGTGTTCCAATGAAGCCGGTGATACTAAGTAGTGACAGTGGCATTTTACAGATAGCTGGCTTCCTGTGTTTTCCTCTATTTCTATTCCAGAGTGGTCTTGCTTTCATTTAGATTTTGCAAAATTTCTATGAATCGGCTTGCATATTGACATGATTTTGCGGATAAGGGAACTGGAAACTTGTTCACAGCACAATTAAGACACTTAGAAAGTCTACAGCTAATAGCTGAGGTTATCTCCCATCACGACACCATCTGTCTCCCAAAGGACTCCATATATTCACCTTTCCAAAACTGGTTTATTTTATTACATTCTATTCATTTTATTATTTTATTTTGCTATATTGGGGTCAAACATGGGGCTCCTTGTAATAGGCAAGGGTTGTACCATCTAGCCACAACTCCAGCACTCAACAAACTCTCAAATTGGTAATACACAAGACCCAACAACGTGTGTGTCCTTCTACAAACAGATATCCATAACCAAAGAAAGATGCAGGGATGATGAGACACAAAGGTTCGTTGAGGAAACCCATACAATCAACATCAACAACAACAACAACAACAACAACAACAAAAAACCATTGGGAAACTTGATATCCTATGAAAGAGTTTTTCTAAGATTCTATTTGTTTTCAATTGTGTGAATGTGCATGTGTGCGTGCATACAGGTGCCTGTACAGGCCAGCTTTGGTTAATCTATGTCAGCTTCACACAAGCTAGCATCATTTGGTGAGAGGGAACAACTGAGAAAATGCCTCCGTGAGATTTGCCTACACACAAGTCTATTGGGCATTTTCTTGATTAATGGTCGATGGAGGAGGTCTCATCACTGGAGGTGATGTCACCCCTAAGCAGGTAGTCCTTGGTTGTAGACGAAAGCACACTGAGCAAACCGTGGGGAACAAATCAGTAAATATTATTCCTCCGTGGTCTCTACTTCAGTTCCTGTCTTGAATTCCTACCCGGACTCCCTTCAAGGATGATTATGATGCAGAACCATATGCTGAAACAAACCCTTTTTTCCCTAAGCTGCTTTTGGCCATGATATTTTATCAGAGCAATAGAAACCCTTAAAGACAAGGCCAGAAGAGGGCATCAGAGCCCCTGGAACTAGAGTTACAGATGGCTGTGAGCTGCCAGGCATGGGTGTTGGGAACTGAACTCAGGTCCCCTGCAGAAGCAGTATGTGTTGTTAGCCACAGAGCTATCTCTCCAGTCCCCTAACCACTAAATTTCTTGAATTTGGTAGAGAAAATGGCTATTTTAGGAAATAAACCTTAAAATACTGAGGTATGCACATATGAACTTCCTCTCAAATGGTTTGTAACATGTGAACTTACTCTCAACTGGTTTGGAAATTTGTATATATAGAGAAGCAGTGTGAACAGCCAGGCAATGGGGGAGACAAAGGTAAGTGGTGACCTAGGCAGATTGTGTAGTCTTTGTGTTAGTCTTTCAATATTTCCATATGTCTAAACTGATCAAAAGGTACAATTCATGCCAAAAAGTAACAAATGAGAATGAACTCAGGATCAAAATGAATACCTCTGTGAAAGGGGTGGGGACAGCACAGTGATGGGGGTAAGGATGTAGTTCCACAGATATGAAAATGAAGAAAACAGAGCAATTACCAACCTCTGCTAAGGGCATAGAAGGCAGGAACAGCTTGCTCACACATAAGCACAAAAATCACTTTTACCTGCATGTGTAGAATGTGTCTTTAAATGAAACAACAGTGTGTGATGACCAAAAAGATAAATTCTCAAAATGACAAGATCAGGGCCCCTTGAAGAATAGCTTTGATTGAAGAATTGCTTCTTGTGTGAGGCTAAAGAAAAACGGAAGAAACAGAGACACTAAGGAAGGGCTATAAATCCGACTACATGGAAAACAATCAAAACTCTATCCGACAAAGGCACTGGAGGAGACGAGCCCAGAGAAACTGTGAAGGGGAGGAGATGCCTAGCCTGCAGACAGGGAAAAGCACTACAATCAGGGAAGAAAACGCCAACCGGCCAGCAGAAAGGGGAAGAAGATAGGCGAGCTGTTTACAGGGAGTTTGAATGGCCACTGACCCACAAAAAGACGTCCAATCCCACCACTAATCAGAATGCTGAAAACTAAAACGAGCTACCATGTTACATCCGTCAAACCAACAGAAATGGTATAATTTGACACCATGAGTGGGGCGATAATGTGGAAAAATTGGAAGAGCGCTCACATTTTATTAATGATGCATTCATTGTGATAACCATTTGGGGAATAAATTGTCAACATCTAGGAATATTAAGGGATGCATATCTTACAGCTCAGGAATTTTATTCCAGGGAATGAATACTAGAAGCTCTCTCTTGTGGATAATGAATGTCCACTGCAACATTGTTCACAATAGCACAATGAAATGAATTAACAGCACAAGAGTCCATCAACCCAATGAACAAGCTATGATACACTCACATGCTAGAGCCATTTAGGACAGCTACCAGCAGAGAGAAATCTCAAAAAATAAAGCGCTCAGTGGAGAAAGCATGTTGCACACGCATATATTGTATTAGTTATTTTTCTAGTTACTGTGACAGAATATATACCAGACACAACTGAAGGAAAGACACCTTCATCTCTGCTGGGAGTTTTGTGTAGGGAAGGCATGGGACTGAGGCAGGCTGACCTGCAGCTAGCTATCAGAGCTGGGGGCAGATTCACATCAAAGTATTGACCAGGAGCAGAGCACTTGGTCAGGAAGCAGGCGGAGCTACGACCCTCAAGGACCACTCTCCAATGACTCATATCCTCTGGCTCTGCCTCAGCTCTTGAAAGCTGCACTAACTCCTAAAACAGCACGAACAGTTGGGGAGAAAAGATTTAAACAAATGAGCTTGTGAAGGATATTTCATGCTAAACACATGTGGAGTACGAAAGTTTGAAGGCATCCAAAATAACAGTAAATACTATTATAGATGCTGTATGCTTGGAGCATAGACAAGCATGGATGAGAATGGTAGAAGCCAAACTTAGAAAAGGGGTAGCTCTGAGGAAGGAAAAAACGAGACCAGGATTGGGAAGAAATGCAGGATAAGGAAGTATTCCACTTACAAAACTAGGGAGCAGATGGGGGATGTTAGGAGTCGGTGAGCTGAGAGGCGGATCGTTTTCATGAATATTCACTTATCCTTAAAGATGTGCTGAAAGTCACTAAATTCTTTAAAACTTTGGCCACAGATTTTAAAATTATGTAAGGGCTGTAGTAAATTCAATTTTCAATAAAATCTGAGGGCTATAATAAATTTAATTTTAGTTCACTTGGGGGGAAAACACAAGGTAAAGTATATATACACTATTTTGGTTTATTAATTTAGCTGATGTTTACAAAAGTGGAGTGTGGGGCAGGAAGGAAGGACTTGGCCACTCATTGTTGGTGGGACCTTGAAGTAAATTTAATTAACCTGACAGTTTACATGTAAAGGGTCTCAGGAGTGGATTCAAGAGGGGCACTGAGACAGATTGTTGGTTTTCTGGGGAGTAAAGAGTTTGTTAGAAAAGTTATTAACATGGAAGACGGCAGCATGCCAGGTGCTCTTACAAGAGGAAGTTAGGGCCCCTTGGCTCAAGTGGGAGTCTCTTACACCTTTCTGAGGATGGAGATGGTTTTACAGTGCAAGCCTCAGCCAGACTCTCTGATTCCCATGCAGAAGTCAGGGAAGGGGCTGGAAGCAGGATGTGTGGCCACCAGTACCCCCTTTAATGTAAACTCACTTTCCCAGGTGAAAGATCTTAGCCCTTGGAAGTCAGTGAGCTAGAGATTCATGGTCTCTCAGAAGAAGCCTGTCAGTATCTGTCAGAGGAGATGGTGCTGCAGCTATTGTAGCCTGAGCAACGGTTGGATTCTAATGTTACATTCTTAGATCCCAGCCTGTTGTCTATATGAAAAAGATATGATGGAATGGTTTTCCAGGAAAAGGATAGAGAGAAGGAAGCTCAAGGGATAGTGGGTATTGATTTAATATGAAGAATATAATAAGCACAGATACATGGGTGTGAAAACTTTGCCTCGGCAGCAGATTCCTTAAGGATCTACATGAAAGAAGTAATAAAAAGATGTAGGCCATCATTTGTGTGTGTAGTAACTTTGTTCACAACAGTGGTATCTTGATACATTAAATCTGATGAAAACAGTAGGTAAATAGAATCAACTGTGGTACATCTATAGAATGCAATAGTCTACAGTTATTGAAATAATATTTTTGAAAATATTTATGCTAGAGCAGGAAAGATGGCTCAGTGATTAAGAGCACTGCCTGCTCTTCCATAGAGAGCTGGGTTCAGTTCCCAGCACCCATGTGGTGGCTCACAACCATCTGTAACTCAAGTCCTAGGGGACCTGACACCTTCTTCTGGCCACCACAGGCAGCAGGCATGCATATGGTACACAAACATACACATAGATAAAATACCCATACACATAAAAGAATTTTTAAAAAACTGTAAATGAAACTTGTTAATAAATTTTTAATATGCAGGATGCTAGTGAGTTCATACACTGCTTTACAGTTGCATTTCTTTAGATAAAAATATTTTTATGGGGTGTTGGTACTTCTGAATATTTCTAATACTTTAAAGAAGTTTAAAAGACAGTATTCTCTTGATTATTGAAAATGAAGGTTGCTACATGAAAACAGAATGAAAGGGCCTGGGGAAACGAAGGATCTAATCATGGGGGTTGAGTAAAGGAGGGTGGGGGATATAGAAATAACGTGCTCAACTTATAAACCCGTATGAAATCTTCAACATAATATTCGTATTAATTCTTTGAGAATGTCATACATGCATACAATGTATTTTGATCATACTCACCCCAAGTCCTCCCCTGAACTCCTCCTAGATAAATCCTTGCTCTCCCAGCGTCTCTTCCACCCTCATGTCCTCTTAAAAGAATTTAATAACCCATATTTTTTAAATAATAATAATTTTTAAATAATTCACTGAGTCCCATTTGTGCTGCCCATATACTCATGGGTATGGGGCCATCCATGAGAGGAAAACTGACCTACCAGAGACCACACTTTTAGAGAAAATTAGCTCCCCCACCCCCAGAAGCCATCAAGGCAGTTGTATTTGGGGGAATATACATACTACTAATCTGTTTATGTTTTCCTTCTGTTCTTTTTTTTTTCTGTTTTCAATAACAAACACTTAATTGATTTTATAATAGAAAATGTTATGGAAAACAAAGCACTCACCAAAATAAGACTTGATTGATAAAAGATTTACATTTGAAAAAACAATTACTAGAGAACTTACACAAAATTTTAAAAACTTGTTTACCAGCCTTCAGGGTGCTTTGGAGTCACTGAAAGGGCGGCACCGTCAAAGTTAGTGTTACTAAAGACTTTTTTAAAGAGAGAAAATATTTCTATCAAACATCATAAAGACCTATCATAAATAGCTAATGCAAATTTGTAAAGTAAATATTGAGATCACAAAAGATAAATAGTTTTTAAAAAAATAACCACAGGACCAGTCCCAGAAGAGAAATACAGTTAGTAACAAACACAGCAGAGGAATATGAATCTGTAATAAAAATCACAGGCATGTAAATGAGGACATCTGAAGATGATGATTAGCATATTCTCAAAGAACAACAGAATATGCTGAATGCTAGCCCTCCCAAGGGGGGAGTTGCCCAGAAGTTGGCCCATGTATTCATTTGGAAGCCCTATTGTTCACACCTTTTACCAAAACTGTCACCACTAAGAATTCCCCTTCAAGTAATTTGGCCACGTCAGAAAGGTCCCTCAGCATCTCCTTGGCTTCTAAAATGTCCTCCGGAGTAATCTCACCTGCACCCCAGACCTCTGTCCTCACGGGTCTGCAAGGAGAAAGAAAAGCCAGAGCAGATTTCCCTGGGAGGGACATAAGGGTGTGGAGAGGACATCAGATCAAGGAGAGGGGACAGCAGGCAAAAGAGAAGCCACAAGAGGGGTGTCAGTTGTCTGAGGTGAGCTGCCACAGGCTCAGACTGGAAGGACTTGTCACTTCCTATACAGTTGAGAATGGTTTCTCTCTCTCTCTCTCTCTCTCTCTCTCTCTCTCTCTCTCTCTCTCTCTCTCTCTCTCACACACACACACACACACACACACACACACATACACACACACCCTCTTTCATGCCTTGTATGCTGGTTAGTATTAAATGCCAATGTACCACCACCACCACATAGAATCACCTGAAAGGGGGGGCTCAACTGAGGGATTTCCTGGGTCAGATTAGCCTATGGGCATGTCTGGGGGTGGGGGGAGTCTTAAGAATTGATTGATGTGGGAAGACTCAGCCCATGGTGGGCAGCACCATTCCCCAGGCAGATAGAGTGAGGAAAGCTAGCAAGCAGACAACAGGAATGTATTTATCCTCTCTGCTCTTCACTGTAGATGTGCTGTGGGTAACTGCTTGAGCTTCTGCCTGCAACCCGGAATAGTTTAGTGCAGCAATATTTCTCTCCATCTATCTTTGAACTTAGCCTAGAGCTAGAGTCCCTTCCCTAGCCCTGCCCAGGCAGAGCACACCCTTGCTGAGTGTCATCTCCTCACCCCCTCAGGCTTCACACTTTTGCAGGAACCATTTCCCAATTCCCCCAGGACATCCGCACTGAACTTGGATCTGATGGGTCAATCCACGTAGGCACTGTGCTAAGAATTCTCTGAGATTGAAGAAATCCCCGTTCCACCTAACCCAAAGAGAAATCACAAACTTCCCAGAAGCAGATATGTCAGATTTTTGACACTATGACATGTACCTAAGAGAAACAATTTAAAAATGAGGAAATGTTTGACTTGGCTCATAGTTTTAGGAGTTTCAGCAGATGGTCAGCCTGTTCTGTTGTTGCTGGAGCTGGCCTGAGGCAGAGTTTCATTCTGACAGGGTGTGGAGGGGCCAAGTTGCTCAGCAAATGAAGCATGGTGGGGAAAGCCTTCGTCAGCCAGCGTTCCTCTTCCTCTTTACCCACTCCCTCTTCCTCCAGCCTACAGAATGGCAGTGTTCACATTGGGCTGAGTCTTCCCCTTTAGTCAATGGCCTCAGAAACTGACCTCACAGACATCCAGAGGTGGGCCTTACTAATGTCCTAAGGTGTTTCTCAAGCCAGTCAAACTGACAGCAAAGATGAATCACCACAGCAGCTTCATGCCAACTCCTCTTGGGAAAGGACTCCAGCTCCAACTCCTCTTGGTAGGGTCCAGACAACAGTTTTCTCTAGTGTTGGAAACATGTTAACAGAACACATGCATACCACACTCTGTCCCTGGGACACAATACCCGGTGTCCAAGAGACCAGGAATAGTCTCAGAGGGAAGTCCTGGATTACCTCACTCTGGTGAGTCACCCACAAGCCTTGGTGTCCTGTCCTAGCAACACTGAGGAGACTTGAGGGTCTTTCCTACTCCATCAATTTGTTTTCTCAGACCATGAACCTGGGGAAAGGACTCATTTAAATTAATACTTAGAGTTAGCTGGTCAATGACACTCGATGAGAATTACTCTGAAATGAAAATGTGACTATTAGAGGTTGGGATTGTCCTAGTTAGCTCCAGTAGTCCATGAGACACAGCCTAGAGCTGTCTGAGAAAGTGCCTATTAAGAAAGTGCCTACATCAGGTTGGCCTGTGAGATCTGGGGCGGACTGTCTTTATTTTTTAACTGATCCAGGAGGGCTCAGCTAACTGTGGGCAGCACCATCCCTAGACAAGTGATCCTGAGCCTTCTAAGAAAGCTAGTAAAGCACAAGTCAACAACTGAGCCACAGCACGTGTGTGTAGGTCACATGACAACTTGTAGGAGCTGGCCCTCTCCTTCTCCCCTGTGGGTCCTGTGGATGGAACTCGGGTCACCAGGCTTGACCGCATGTGCCTTTTCCTACTGAGCCATCTCCAACACTTCTAGAAGATCCTAGCTGTGGATTCTTGCTGTAGTTTCACAGGACACCAGACATCAACTGCTGGCATTGGAGCAGGTGTTTTGCAGCACAGCCTCATTCTGCCTGCTTCCTGTCAAACACAAGGTTGCGTGGGCTTTTGTTCTGAGTCCCCTCTCTTGGCTGGTCTTTTTTCATGAATTATAAATTTTATGACATACAATTCCACCCCACTACCTACAATATCTGCATAGTTTTCCACCATCAGCTAGTCTCCTGTGCTATTATAAGACTTACCTCTCTTAAATAGTTGAGAAAAGGCTGAAGAACTTTGTTTTAATAAGAATATATAGATAGATATACATATATATGGAATACAAGAGACATAATTTCATTTTTAAGACCTTAGATGTGTGAGAATCTCACAAATAATTCCCACTATACTTAACAAAAGTGTTTTCATTGTATGAACTTTGAAATCAAACCTACATCATTCAAATCCCTTTCTACCTCTGACTACAATGAGGATTTGGGTAATCTATAATCTGTTTGCCTTTCTTTTTGCCCATGTACAGAAGGGTAACTGCACCTGAAGCCAGGGGCTCTTCCTGAGGCTCAGATGTGCTCACATAGAGAGTCTGGCATTGTGCAGGCACTTGGGATGTTGACCCCTAAATTGTTAGCCCCTGGTATTAAGCATCCCTGGAGATCAACTACTCACTTGAAATCGATTGCTGAGAATAAAGGGAATAAAGGGGAACTAATTCCAGGATTCTTGCAGCTGTGAATTGCAGGTGCTAGTCCTCAAAGGCCTGTGTGAGAATCTAAGGCACATGGCGTGAAGACCAGCTATCACAGAAAGGCATGGGTCATTTCCATTTGACACCAGGTTGAAGACAATTCCTCTGGGGATGCCCCATGGTTGGAAGCACTGGAGCCTAGAAAGAGAGCAGGCAGCTCCATGCTGGCCTTCCTGCTCAAGCTATACTCTTGTTTACCACCATCAGCCACATCAACCATTGCCTCAGTTGGTGTCTGAAGGGCCCAGTACCCCACACACAAACAGCACCCACTCAGATTTAAAAAAAAAAATGCAGACAGAGAAGGCACATTACAAATTGCACACTGTGCCCTCTCTCTTTCTCAACAAAGCAGGGGGAATCCATTTACCCCCCTTGCTTCTCAGTGTATCACAAAGAGGGAGAAAGGCTTTCCATTCTCCCTGGGCTGCTGAAATCATAAAATGCATTACTAGTGTGTAGGATCCAGAGCAGTGGTTCTCAATCCTGTAGTGTGACCCTTTAATACAGTTCTTCATGTTGTGGTGACCTCCAACCATAAACTTATTTTTCCTGCTGCTTCATAACTGTATTTTTGCTACTCTTACGAATTGTAATATAAATAAGTGATATGTGACACCCACCCAGGGGTCTCGACCCACAGGTTGAGAACCGCTGATCTAGACCCCCCGACACCCCCCCCCCCCCCCCCCGCAAAACAAACTCATGGAGCTTTGAGGTTGCTGCTCTATTTTTTTTTTCTGGTTTGTGTCACAGCCACAGCTAGACTTCTGATAGGAAGAGTCAGTGGGCCTACCCAGATGGGGGAGGTCTGCAAACCCGCCTAGGGAGGGATCTCAGCCCTTTCCTCCCCAAGAACTAAGGCAGAGAGATTCCAAACTCAGCACACACAACCAGTTAGAGAAAATCTGATATGAAAGCACACCCAGTCACGAGTGTGATCCTCTTAGATGAGTATAGCTACTTAAAATGCTCAAAACGGTGAGTTAGCTCAGAGGGTAAAGGTACTGGCCACCATGCCTGGTGACCTGACTTCAATCAACAGAACCCAAACGGTAGAAGGAGAGAGCTGACTCCCAAGAGTTGTCCTCTTGCGTGCCATAGATACCCACAGGTATACACACATTTACAAATTAACAAGTATGAAAACCAGCCTCAATGCTCACAACACCTCATTCTCTCAGGGGTGTAAAATAGGCTATGCATGCCTGCTTTCCCCTTTATTTATTTACTCATCCCTTTCCACCTAACACTGATAAGAGAAAGGTCAAACTCCAGTGCAGTTCTCTTCCAAGTAAGGACATGTTCCCTGCCAAGGCACAGTAACGAGGCTGTCCTGCGTCCTTGGCTGCATTCCGCTTGTTTCTGGTCACATAGTAAGAGAATGTCCACCTGGATCCATTGGTGACCCAGGAAAAGCTTAGTCGTTTCCCCCAAGATCATTCCAGGCAGCCCGGGACCTGACAAGAATGGGAGAGGTAGAGTCGGGCTGGTTCAGTCAACAAAGTGCTTGACTCATAATCACAAGGACCTGAGTTCAACCCCCACGACTCACACAAAAAAAGCCAAGTGTGGTGGCCCATGCTTGTCATCCCCGTGCTGGAGAGCAGAGGCAGGAGAATTCCTAAGGCGCTCTGCCCAGCCAGCCTCGTCAGAGAGTTCCAGTTTCAGTGAGAGACTCTGTCTCAAAAAAATGAAGTGAATAGTGCTGAGGAACCCTCCTTAGGCTGAACTCACACACACACAGACACACACACACACACAGACACACACACACACAGACACACACACACACACACACACACACACCTGCACACAAGTGAACACAATACACTGCTTCTCTTGTAGTTGAACTTCACTGTGGTCCCTGCCTACCCCCTTCTGGGATTTGCTCTTCCCACAGAGTATTTATTTCTTGCCTCCTGATTAGTTTTCTTATCACCACAACTCTAAAGATTAATTTCAGGTCGCCAAATACCAGACTCTTGAAACGACCATTCCTTTAAGAAGCTCTTCAAATTGAAAAATAGTCAGAACTGAGAACATTTTTAAAAACCCTAATGGTAAAAACATTATTTTACAAACCAGAGCCCAGTGTTACCCAAATTAGAATGGTCTTTGAGGAGCCATGTTAGAAGCAGATGATGACGGCAGCCTCTTAGGGGCCTGGGCCTACCAACTAAGGTTCATGGGAGAAGCTTGGTAGATGTAGGCCGGAAGGGTAGTTCAGTCTATAGAGACATGGTAGAGAATTTGTGACACCCTGAGCTCTAGCCCCAGTACAACATAAACTTGGCATGATGCCCCTTGCTTGTAAACCCTGGCACTTGGGAGATGGAGGCAAGATCAGAAGTTCAAGTCATCCTTGGCTATAGCCTGGGACACATGGGACCCAGGGACAGGGAGAGGGGAGAGGGAGGGAAGAGAAAGAGGAAAAAGAGGAGGAGAAAAGAGGAAGGAAAGGAGGGAGAGAGGAAGGAAGGAAAAAGGAAGGAAGAGAAGGAAGAAGGGAGGGAGGGAGGGAAGGAGGGAGGAAGGAAGGAAGGAAGGAAGGAAGGAAGGAAGGAAGGAAGGAAGGAAGGAAGGAAGGAAGGAAGTCTTTTCCTGGGCATGGGAAATACTGAACGGATCTATAGGCTGTTTGGATGCATTGAAGGTGTCTAGAACAGTACAGTTGGGCCCTGAAGCAGGAACGGTTCGGTCTTTCTAACACAGATGTATCACCCTCTTTGAACTGTCTTCATAAATGATTTTGAACACCTCCCAGCACATGAACATTCATTTGCTTATGCATCGTAGAACACTAGACACACACACAAAATAAATCTGATATGGTACAAAGAGAACCCTGGGGGTCTTCTGGCCTCACTATGCATCTAAGCAGCTCCCTCCTAGGCAATGGTTCTTGCTCCAGCTTTGGAGAAATTCACTCCATTGTTCCTGGGATGAGCCCACTACTTTTCCTTTCTGAGTCCCTTCAGCTGACTGTGGCTGTGGGAGCAGTTGGATGGTGGCACACTGCTTTCCTGTCCCTGTCACGTTCCTTTTGTAGAGCTATGACAATGTTACTCTTGATCCTGTGGGTAAATTTAAAACCATTTCAAAAAACGATAGTGGCCAGAGAAATGGCCCAATAATTAAGATGCAGCTGTTTAAGCACAAGGACCTGAGTTCAGATCTCCAGCACCACGTGGGGGTAAAAAGTGCATATGCCTGTAATCCCAGCACTTGGGAGGTGGAGACATGACTTCCTGGAGCCTGGTGGCCATCCAATCTTGCTGAGTCTCTGAGCTTCAGGTTAAATGGGAGGCACTGTCTAAAAATCAGTAGATACATGAGGTAGAGAGCAGGAATGAGGAAAACATCTAATAGCAGCCTCTATCCTTCACACACACACACACACACACACACACACACATGCCCATGCACACACACCCACACAAAACCATACCACCACCACTATTATTAGGACTGCTGAGTGCTTTACATGTACGTTATCACTTAATCAGATTGGAGAGACATTAGTCCCACAGCACAGCTGAGGATAACTAAAATTCAGAATCCTACCCAAGGGCACTCAGCTAATAAGTACAAGACCAGGGATTTGAACCCAGACCTGATTCTCATCCTTAACTCTTGACTATAGATCACACTGCCTCCCAAATAAGTCACTGTGATTGACTGGACCTCTTCTATGAACAAGGCACTCACCCCACATGTAGATCTCTAACACTCATTGTAGACTTGTGTCTACAGAGGTATGGCTCTCAGTCCACAAATTCTGACATACAAGTACCTTTGTTTTCTATAGCTCACCTGAATCCATGACTCCAAACGCTTGTTTTTAGGCATCCCTGGATTCTTTCTCTATCCCACCCCCAGATAGACTGTAGTTCTGGAGCAGACACAGCACTCAGGCATGAGTTGAGGGACAGTATGTACCTGGCCCTCCATAATCTGCTCACATAGCTGGACACTGAGTGTCTGTCTGTCTGTCTGTTCTATTGTCATCTTGACCTATTGACATGAAAGGTCACCATGGCATCTGCCAGCACATGCAAAACGTTTTCCATCTGGGGTCTTCCTCCCAAGGGTTCTACAAAGCAAGGGGTCATACCCTCTGCACTCAACTCCAGGGACAAGGCTCCCCTTCCCCAACACCTCCAAGTCTGGGAGACTATCTTTCCAGTGGTGGGAAGGTGGAAGACTCCTTCTCCCCTCATGTCCCTTTAAAACATTTCAGCCCAACTTGATTTCTCCATGTCCTATGACTCGAGTCTGTGGTATCTTCAATCACAGGGTCTTACTGTCAAGTTCTGGGGGATGAGCGAGAGCAATGGTGAGGCCGGCAACGTTTGCAGAGACTTTGGCAACTGGTGGTTGCTGAGGAGGGAGGGAGAGTCGGTTTCTTTAGGGATGCAGCCCTAAGCGGATCCCTGTGCTCTGGAGAATGTCTAACATCTGTGCATGTATCAGCAGCGCTAAATAGACCCTGTGGGTTTTTTTAAAAGAGCATATGAAGTTGGGAATTAATGGTGGTTATAGGGGTAGGGGAGAAAATGGAAGGGAAGGAAGGGGATGTATTTGATTAAAATGCATTGTATGTTATATATATATATATATATATATATATATATATATATATATATACACATCATTTTATGTATGAAATTCATACAGTTAAAAAAAAAGAAATTTAGAGCCCGGCAGTGGTGGCACACGCCTTTAATCCCAGCACTCGGGATGCAGAGGCAGGCAAATTTCTGTGAGTTCAAGGCCAACTTGGGCTACAGCATGAGTTTCAGGAAATGCGCAAAGCTACACAGAGAAAACCTGTCTCAAAAAACCAAAAAAAAAAAAAAAAAAAAAGAAAGAGAGAGAGAGAGAGAGGAAGAAAGGAAGGAAGGAAGGGAGGGAGGGAGAGAGAGAGAGAGAGAGAGAGAGAGAAAGGAAGGAAGGAAGGAAGGAAGGAAGGAAGGAAGAAAGAAAGAAAGAAAGAAAGAAAGAAAGAAAGAAAGAAAGAAAGAAAGAAAGAAAGAAAGAAAGAAAGAAAGAAAGAAAGAAAAGAAAGTTTAGCCCTTTGCTGGTCTTGGTTGGTTACAGCTCCCCTGCCCTGGGATCTCATGCTTTAGGAAGACAAAGACCATGCAGACTTATATTGCTTTATCCCTCTTAAGTGGGAGAAAGGGAGAAGGGACAAGTGAGGGGAAAATAGGTGGGAATCTTAAACTATTATCTCAGGCCATGCTATCCCCACTTTAGAGATAAGATAATAGACGCCACTGATATTATTTAACATTCTGCACAGATAGCAGATAGGGGAAACAGGAAGGCTCTAGAAGCCTCCTGCCCATTATACTGTGATCTTCTTGCCTGCTGGGAGAGGACACTCCTCCTCCTTGTCACTGTGAAAGTGTCACAGAGCTTAAGATGGGGAGAGAAGAAATCTGGGGTGGAGCAAGTGACGGAATTCAAAAAGCTAGAACAACTATGGAGGTTTCTTCCCCTGGAGAAAGTGGTGGTTTGTTCCCTTCCTTCCTTCCTTCCTTCCTTCCTTCCTTCCTTCCTTCCTTCCTTCCTTCCTTCCTCCCTCCCTCCCTCCCTCCCTCCCTCCCTCCCTCCTTTCCTTCCTTTCTTTTCTTCTTTCTTTTTTTCTTAAAAAGGAAAATGCACTGGTGAAGAACAGAGACGGAGGCAGGCAGACTCACTGTATTTGGTAAGTTCACCTGCAGAGTCAGGTGGAGGATGGGAATATCTACAATATCCAGAAAGAAGAGAGGAGAGCATGGTAGTGGGAGAGGGACCCAAGGCGGCTGGTCAAGTGGTTTTAGGGGCTGAACTATTAGTGTGAAAGAAATGAAATTTTCAGATCCTTCTTAACCATGCAAATTAGGAAGGAGATAACCCAAAATCCAGGAACCCAGGAACCCAACCAGCCCTTGTTCAGGAATCAGGAATCATGCATCTTACTGGATGGTTTACATGTTTCAGGAAGAAAACACAGCCACAGAGCACACGGGTTTAGGACTGGAATTAAGACCATTCATAGCTACATGTGCACATGCACATGGGAAGCAAATGTTGGCATCAGGTGTCTCCCTCAGTCACTCTCCACCTTGCTTTTCGAGACAGAGTCTCATTGGGACCTACAGCTTTCTAATTATGTGAGGCTGGCTGGCCACCGAGTCCCAGGGATCAGCCCGGCTCTGCCTCCCCAACACTGGGGTTACAAGAACGTGCTCATGTCTGGATTTTTGTTTAATTAATGTGGAGTCAGGGGACCAAATTCAGTCCTCACACTTGTGCAGCAAGCGGTTTCTTCGCTGAGCTGTCTCCCCAGCCCCTTCAGAGAGCTTTTAAGTCAGTCGTTGGCAGACACCAAATGACACTATCTAACTGCCTGCTCACAGTTCCCACAATCCACCGGGGTGTCTAAGAGCCAACACAGACTCCACAAAGTCAAATCTGAATTGTTCATCACCCCCCACCCGACCCATTCCACTCATAGCTCCCCCTGTCTCAGCTGATGGCAGCCCCACTATCTATTTACTTAAACTGAAAGCCTTGGAGTCATCCTTCACTCTTCTCCCACCTCCTCCCTCCCAGAAACCCAAGGAATCCACTAGTTCCACTTTACCCTTGCTCACCTGCAGAACAACACAGATCATGAGTCTTTTATGTAAAAGCCACAGACCCATGATGAGTCTCCCTGCTCACTCGCCATCTTTGTATTCTTAGAGCACACCAAACATGTTCCAACCTCAGGACTATTGCCCTAACTGTCTGAAACTCTTTTTTCCCCCACAGAATGACCCCTTCATGTCCCTCAACCCTTTGTTTCAAGTTCAATTTCTGAACAAGATTCGCTCTGACCACTCTACTTAAAATCACTGCCTCCTCCATTATCCCTGTTATTTCTTTATTTTTACTTTAGTTTTTGAGACAATATGTCATCTAGCATAGACTGACTTTGAACTCACTGTATAGCCAGAGATGACCTTGAATTCCTGATACTCCTGCCTCTACCTCCCAAGTGTTGGGTTAATAGGCATGTGCTACCATAGCCACTGCATTAGGGATCCAACCACATACTCCAGCAACTGAGCTACGTTCCCAGGTGCACAGTTTTCATACATGTATCTGTTTTATTATGTCCACTTTCTATCATATAATTCTTCTCACCCTCACAGTACACAAATTCTGCAAGAACTGGAGTGCTTCTCTGTTTTATTCACTTCACTATCTCAACAGCCAAGAATAGTTCCAAGTACACAGTGGTGTTCAATATACGCCATTTATGTGTTCAGTGTGTACATACAAAATAAATAAAACTTAGACAGCACCAGAGAGCCAAGATATCTTGCAAGAGTTGCACATCACAGCATCTTCCCTGCACGCTTTTGCTGAATGACCTTGCTCCATAGCCCTCAGCTCTAGACTGAACATTAATTAACCCAGTGAGTGAGTTTATCCTAGATCTCTCAACAGAGCTCTCAGCAAGACCTCGAGCTTTGCTTCTCACCCAGTCCTTTCTCAACCTAAGCTCACCAGTTTTCAATCCCTCCCCCTTTCAACTGCAGAATTGCTACCCTGCCACACTTACATTGCAAGTGCCTGAAACCTGGCTGAACTCAACAGGAAGCAGAGCTCCTGGAGATGCTTCTCTCTCTTTGGGGTCAGCCTGCTACTTGAAAAACTACGTCTGTGACACCACCTCTCCTTCAAGGGGCTTTAGAGGGAAACACAGGCAACAATGTAGAGGTCACCTACCCCACATTTGATAAACTGCCCAAACACAACACACCGACTCTCAATTGACTGATTCTGAACTGTGAACTTGGCCCAAAAGGGAAAAAGACCTGGTGAGGTGTTTTATTTACAAAATTTATCACAATAAGAAATGCTTCTGTGGGTCAATCTTTTTGGAACTAGATATTGTTAGATTTGGATTGGGGGAGGCAAAGAAAGTGTCCAAACACTAGCTAATATGTTTTAAAGTTAATAATTAATGGGGGCCTTCCCCAACTGAGTACCAAGAAGCATTCTGGTCTCTTTAGTTCTAGACATTAGCAGGAAGACCTCAGACGCCAGGGTGAGACAAGAGACATGGGAAGTCCCTTCCAAGACCCCCTCTTCCTGGTTTTATGCATCTTTATCCAGTCAAGTGCCTGCGGACAAGGCTTGGAAAAAGGTAGGAATTTATCTTTTCTCAGAAACAGCTGTGGGTTTTTCTTTCTTAAATGCATTGCAGAGATTGACTGTGGGGGATGGAAATTGCTTCAGAGCACACCAAGTGGTTCTGTGAGTGGCAGCCAAGGCACCCAGCACTGTGTATCGCTTTATAAAAGGGACTGGATTTCCAAAGAGCCTCTCTGAAAGTGGGTGTCATCAAAGCCCCTGCAACTAGCAGTGCAATCTCTTTCAGGGGTGAGGTGGACAATGTGGGGGATTTCCTCAGCAGACAATGATCTGAAAGACTTGGGATGTTCCTAAGGGTTCATTTGGGTTCTAATCTGCTATCCGAGAGCGCAGTGTGCAATCAAATGCTCTGTGTTACTGAGGTTGTGAAATCGCCTTGCTCTCCCCAAAGAGAGAGGAATCTTGGTCCAATTTGTAGTCCGGTCGAAAGAAGGAATGTCATTGCATGTTTCCTAGTCTTTAGTTTGCTAACAACACTTTTTCCTGGACTAAAGAGACCAGCAGTCTACCTGTTTATTCTGTGGTTTCGTAAACTAGACTGATGGCCAAGGATACACTTACATGTTCCAACCTCAGGCAGATAGAGTCGGTTTCCTAGCTGAATGGTGCGTTAGATCAGCAAATGATGAGATTGGAATGACTGAACAATTTGACCAAATTAGACAAGGGTTTGGAACCTTACTTCTGGTCCTGTTGTCATCAAGATCTGGTGGTAGGGACCCAAATTGCTTTTAATTTTTATGGATGGATGGATGGATGGATGGATGGATGGATGGATGGATGGATAGATTGATTTGGAGACAGCATCTATGTAGCCCAAGCTGGCCTCAGCCTTGAGGTCCTTCTGAGCACTGAAGTAACAGACTTGAGCCTCTACATCCACCAGTCTTAGACTTTTCTTTCCTCAAAGGCTATGCTTGGGACTGGAAAGATGGCTCAGTGGTTAAGGGTCCTTGCTGCTCTTCCGGAAGACCCATGTGCAGCTCCCAGCATCACATCAGGTAGCTCATTCACAACTCCCTGTAACTCCGGGGATCTGACACTCTTCTGGCCTCCACAGACTCTGGCACTTATGTGATATACAGTTTGAGTTAGGGTTTCTACTGCTGTGATAAACGCCATGACCAAAAGTAACTTGTAGAGGACAGGGTTTATTCCAGCTCACATGTCCCGATCATAGTCTATCATGAAGGGAAGTCAGGGCAGGATCCTGGAGGCAGGAACTGAAGCAGAGGCTTGGAAGGAACAGTGCTTAATGACTTGCTCCTCTTGGCTTACTGAGCCTGCTTTCTAACATCATCACTAGCCCAGGAGAGGCACCACCCACAGTGAACATCAATCGTCAATCAAGAAAATGCACCAAAGACTTGCCCGCAAGCCCATCTGGTGGTGGCATTTTCTCAGCTTTAGTTCCCTCTTCCAAAATGGCTGTAGCCTGTGTCAAGTTGACAAAACTAGCCAGCACATGCACATGAGTACACACACATACACACACACACACACACACACACACACACACACACACACACATCTTTTTTAAAAAAATCCTATGCTTGCAGAGAGATCAAGAATTTTTGAGAATCAATGGCTTACTAATAGGGTGTGTACCTGAAAATTCCAGAAAGTTTTTCCCCTTATGAAAAAAGATGACTGTTCTTTTGAATTTATTATTTCATAGCCTACATCAGTTATTAATTCCATATTAATTACTTCCTCTTACTGATCATTTTGTGTGGCACATATAATGCTAGTATTTTGCTTAAATCATCTTGTTCTTAATGCCCTGTCTAAAAGTATCCCTCACATCATAATTTAGATCCATTCACGTAAAAATTCTGATGATATTTTTGCTTTGTATTTTTTATTGTCTTCAATACTTGAATTAAAATATTAAAGTATGAGTAAGTAGGATCAGTTTGTAGCAACAGCACTGAATGTCACTTTCTTGCTGTTCACCACATCTGTCAAAAGGGAGAATAAATCTGGACCCACAGAGCACATGACACTGCCCATCATGGTCAGCCTGAAGATGTGAGAACAGCTAAATTCTTATGGAAGCAGCGGGAGAATTATAGAATGTACTGATAGTTTTATCAATCTCTTGCTCCCTCTTTGTAGACAAAGAGAGACAGACAGACAGAGAGACAGACAGACAGACAAAGGGAAAAGACTAGGGACCAAAACAGAAGCAATGCTGTTTGCAGTTTTCAGGAAGAATGTTCTATATGAGATAAAAACCTACATAAAATGAGTCTGGAGAAAAGTTAGATGAGAGAAGGGAAGTAGTGTTGACCATCCATCTACTCAGTTACTAACTTTTATTGAGATTTACTGGATATTAGGAAATGTGCGCATTGGTGGAGGGCCAGGGATGAACATAATCTGCTCAGAAAGATGTCCGACAATTACTCAGATCGCTTTGTAACTCCAGTGTGGTCGCAGACGTAACAGAGGCCAGGGTGTGCCCTCAGACATCGACGAGCAGAGATGATTAGCTCAGGTCTAATCTACAGTGGATGGAAGTTGACAGAATATTATGGAGGAGTTGCTTTTTAATCCAAACCCCAAAGCTAAGTCTGGATGTAGACAGGGAGCATTGAGGAGGGGAGAGAATTTGAAATACAAAAAAAATCACACATGGCCAGGAAGGCCCCTCCTGATCACGATGTCCATCTTTATTCCCTGGGTTCACAGTGGGTCAGGTTTTTCTCTGCCTCTTGGCCAAGCATATTGTATTTGGTTTTTACTGAAAGGTATATCATTTAGTTATATAATAAAATATATAGAGAAAAACGTATATAGCAGGACATCAAACCTGTAGCTGCAGCACTGGGGAAGCTGAATCAGGAGGATTGCTGTGAGTTTGGGGCCAACTTGAGCTTTAGAGTGAGACCCTATCTCACAAAAGTGGGATGAGAGAGGGAGAGAGGGAAGAAAGAGTCTGTATCATAAATCCTCAAAAAAAAAAAATGCCCACAAACTGAACTCACACCCCCAAAGCCTGTTGCCTGTTGGGAACTTCTTCCTTGAGCTCTCTCGTGCCAGCCTTCTTCCCTTCGGAGTTGAGGACCATCCATACACTTCCATATCGCTAGCTCATTCATTCTCTTTGCTGGCGTCACTGTGTAACTACACTAGGCTTCATTCACCCTGCCATCAGGCGCAGGCTGCCATTGCTGCTGACACTTAGGACTTGGAAGTAATCCATGCCAAGTAGGTTTGGCCTTCCCCTCTCAAGCCCCTTCCCCCATGTCTTGGCACTGTCTGGATTTTTCTCAACAGTCCCCTAACCCTACTGTTTTTCTGGGTCCTGATTTATCCTGAAGCTGAGGGAAGTATCGCTAATTAACACTGGGTGACCTCAGGACAGAGGACGAGAGTCAGGAGGCCCCTGGTCCCAGGAAAGCAGAATTGTCTCTGCAGTATGCAAAGCCATCTGTCAGTATGGAATGGTACAATGTCCTTCTGGGGAAACTGCAGGGCCACCAGCATCCCATGGTGGAGCTCTCTAGCAAATGGCTCTCAGTGGGGTGACTTTGCCCTCCTGGGTACATCCAGCAGTGTCGGGAAGGGTTTTTCATCATACACCCTAGAGAGAGCACT
The DNA here is from genome assembly GCF_903995425.1 of Onychomys torridus. NCBI lineage: Eukaryota > Metazoa > Chordata > Mammalia > Rodentia > Cricetidae > Onychomys > Onychomys torridus. The sequence continues at coordinate 64,547,104 of NC_050449.1, read as the reverse complement.
TCTCCATCTTCCAGAAGGCAGAGGTGCCACAATCATCCTGCTGTGCACAGAAGGTCCCACAACAGTGCATCATGGGACCCACAAGGCTGAGGCCAATGAACTGATGTCAACATGAAACTTCAGGCTCAGTGGATAAAGTGCTTGTCACACGAACCATGAGGACTAAGTTCAAATCTCCATATAAAGCCAGACATGGTAGTGCACATCTGTCACCTCATCGCTCCTACAGGGAGATGGGAGATGGTGCAGAAGCCTCAACAGAAGTTGATTAACGCAGTATATGAAACAGTCAACACCAAGATCCGTCTCAAGCGAGGTAGAAAGCTGAGGACCAGAACTGAGATTGTCCCCTGACCTCCACATGTGCTATACACTCCCACACTCATGCACGTTCTACTTACGTAGTCTTGGAGCTCATCAGAAACAAGTGATTGTGCTCCACGTGAGCGTGTAGTGGCTCTGAATCCTTCTGTCTCTCAGGCACATTTTGAATCTGAACCTTCTTGGTTCTTAATACCCATCCCCACATTTAAACAGGAAGCTGAAAATAGAAGTGACAGGCTAAGGAGTACCAGGAGGAAACTACAGGGTCCACATTACTTCAATTCTGTTTCCTTATGAGATACCCATGCACTAGGATTGTTTTGTTTGTGTTTAAAATTGATGAATAAAACAGACTGTGAACTATAAAGTTTAATAATTTGCTTGGCAAGTAAAAATTTGAGTTCACACCAGAGTACTTCTATTGTATTTGAATATCTTAAAGTTAAAATTTAATCTTCTTTACAAAAAGAACTGTCCATTGCTTTAAAACTGAAGAATGAGTTGAGAAAATAATTACTACTTTTGCACAAATATTACTGAAAATATTTTTTATATTATGGACAGAAGGGAATTGGAATGATCTATCTATGTGGCAAGTCTAATGCATGAGGCAGCCCGCTAAGGGTAATGAAGGTCATCAGACATGGGCGTATGTTTTTCCTCCATCCCAGCACGGCGTACAGTGAGTCCCACTGGAGAAAATGAGTGTGGAACAGCTCATTCCCAGCCGCCTGTGCAAAGCAGGCACCTGCAGGGGCTGTGTTTCAGTGGGGTCTTGCAGGCTGGCATTGAGGGAGAAGAAAGCAGCAGGTTCGGAGCTGATAATGTGCATGTATCTTTCAAGCCTGAATATCTTCGGAGAGAAAATTATCTAGGGAGGAGGAGGGAGAGATGGAGATAGAGGTGAAGATGGAGGAGGGGGAAACAGAGGAGATGGTGATGGAGGAGGAGATGAGAAGATGGAGGAAGAAGAGGAGGAAAAGGACATGGAGGAAGAAATAGAGATAGAGGAAAAGGAGAAGATGGAGGAGAGAGGAGAGAGATCATGTGTGAGCACATACACTGGGCTAGTTAAACAGCAACGGACTGGAACCAACCACCAGTGGCCGGACCCCAGCAACTGCTAATCCACCTTAAATTCACATCCTACTACCAAAAGTTTCAGAACCTTTGGGGATTGGTAGTGATGATGGGATTCTGGAATAAATGGCTTATTATTGACCCTGAGATGCTCATAGCTCAACACTAGGGATCTTTATTCAGCCCAGGTGGTGGGTTTCAGAATCCCAACCCCTCCTGAGATAACACCTAGGCTGTGTGCAGGTGGTGTTGTGAGCAGGGGACAGAGGTTCTCTGCCTATTGGTAAAGGTTACCACTTGGTAAATTGTGAAAGGGACCTATGACCTCAAAAAGAAAGTTCAAAAACAATTTATCTTACTTCTTTTAAAAGTAAGTGCAAGGAAATTTGACATGAAATAGCAAGCAGGGATGAAAAATAGAATGGAATATCTAACATATTGATTCATTCTGTGAAAAGTCTACTTACTAGAGGTTGGAAGTTTGTTTGAAAATATAGAGTTTTAAAGCCATAGTGTGCTCTTGGGGGGCAGAAGTGAGATTTTTAATACCTAAGAATAAAGGAAGGAAGGGAGGAAGAGAAGGGAAGGTGGGAGTGAGAGAAGAAGTGGGAGAGGAAGGGAGGCAGGCTGGCTGCTGGCTCGCTAATTACCTACCATTAGCTTAGACTGGGAGGCATCTCAGAGGTTATCCAGCATGCGATTGGGTGTGATCCCCAACTGGGGAGGAGATAGGGTTAGCCTTGGGCTTGTCCTGACTAGAGGGTCACTAGGAAAGAGAGATCTTGCATGGACAATTCTGTCTCCACTCATCTTTGCAGGCCCAGCCAGCCTCTGATTCTGCCCCAAGAACTGTTAAATATTCCCCTCTCGAAACTACTATTAGAGGAGTTAGGCAGAAATGCAATGCATACCCCCAGATGAACACACCCACGGTTCCACAGCAGCTGGTGACCAGCCCCCAGCATTCTACAGAAATCCCCCTTCCTCTTCAAGAGACTCTCCTACCCGGCAAACGCCCTGGCCCTGCATGCAGCCCAGTGGGTCCAGAACCCTCCTGATGGGTGCCACTAGAGAGGACAAGCCACAGATCAGAGGGAAGACATGTGACTTTCACCCTGCCTGGCTCCCACAGGGACCTAGCACACTGTACAGGGAGCAACTGCAGTGCCGCTGAAGGCCTTGGGCCTGCAAACTGACCTAAAAAACACAAATCACCCAGAGAGCGCCCAGCCAAAAAGCCAAAATTGGGTATCTAGATTCCCGCTATGGTCTCCCCTCCCTCTGCCCTATTTAACACACCAGCTGCCATGCCGGGTACTCACAGGCGACTCAGCAGGAAGACAGGCTGCCCTGATTTAGACCTGGTCCACAGACAGAGCAGAGCAGTCCCAAATACATCCTCCAAGATCATATTTCTGACACCACACCAATGGAGTCTACATGGGGCAAAAGGGCCAGCAGCTCTCACTGCCAGGAAGGTGGCTGGTTCCAAGGACAGTGTCTATTTAAGAGTAGAGCCTTCTCAGTGAAGAACTGGGGTCCAGCCTGCTGGGGAATCGGGTTAGCTAGGGGTGGGCAAGATATCCAGACTCCTGTCAAGAGGCCACAGGCGCCATAGCTGGCCTTCAGCCGCAGTAGGAGATCCAATCTAGCATGGGGCAAGACATTGATAGGCATACTAAAGGATCCTGGAGTGCCTGCAGGGCTGCTCCAGAGAAGGTGCAGTTCTCAGGCATTGCCACTAGGGAGCGCAGTGATGTCTCCTTGGTCTCTGAAAAGCCTAAGCTTTTCGTTTAATCTACTATGCGCTGTTAATAATTCTACTACCAGAAACACAGTTTTTATTTTTCCCAATGGGGCTAGGGTTGGGGGAGGGGCCGGGCAAGAGACTCAATACGAGGAAGGGGTGGCCTCTTTGCACACATTTTCACCCCTATACTCCCATCTTCACATCCACACACATCAGCTCACTTTGGAGATCTGCACTCTGCTACACACTAGAGTGGTGTGGGTTTAGGAAAACATGTCCGTGACAGCACAAACCGTGCTTATGTTCCAACATTAGGTGAGAAAAGGGCAGTGTGGTTGAATGAATTTGTCTTGTAATTACAATTGTGTGAAACTATATTTATTTGAAGGGTTGGAAGGGAAGAAAATATTGGAAGAAAAATGTACTGTCATTGGGTTTATATCTGAACTTTTATCTCTTTCAAATTTGATGTAATATATAGTGTAGTTGCTTTAATGATCTGAATAAAAGTTTATCAGCTTCACCATGGTGGAATAAAGGGTTTGACCAGAACAGTGGGACTCGGGAAACACCTGGAGGATTTGTTAAGTAAGATTCCCAGGCACTGCAGAGATGGAGCAGAGGCTGGGAGTGTTTGCTGCTCTCTCAAAGACCCCAGTTCAATTCCCAGTACCTGCACTGTATGACTCACCACAGCCTGTAACTCCAGCTCTAGATTGATATCCTCTTCCGGCCTCCTTGGAGACTCCAATTCACGTGGCATGTGTACACGCATGTGCACACACAATAAATGAATAATTTTTCAAAAAGAAGTTTCTTTTAAAATAAAATAAGACTCCTGGTCCTCTACAGTGCTCTGAACTCAGAGGGCCTGGGGTACAGCTGGAAATTGGCGTTTTGAAGACATTCCAAGTGATGCTGCTAGCGTGCTGGCCATCCCAGTGCCTTTTCTGTTGCTATGATCAAATATCCTGACAAAAAACAGCGTAGGGAAGCTTACAATTATAGCTATAGTCCACCAGAACAGCAATGTTACAGTGGAGGGGCCCCACGCAGCTGATCACATGATCCCATAGTCAAGAGCACAAAGAACCGAATGCATCTGTGCGGCTTGCTCATCTGCTTGCTTTCTCTACTCTTACCCAGTTCAGGGCCCCCTGCCTAAGAAATGGTGCCACCCACACTGGGATGGGTCTTCCCACATCAGTGAACAATCAAGCAATCTCCACAGACATGCCCACAGGCCAACCTGATGGAGACAATTTCTCAGTCAAGATTCTCTTTCTTGGTGATATTAAATTGTGTCAATTTGACAGTTAAGAACTAGCCATCACAAGCAGAGGCCATGGAGACCCACTAGAAAACCCCAAACAGCCAATGGAGGAGCCAACCATCTGCCTCTGCCTCCTGCCTTCCAAGATGAACATTTCCTCCTGAAATCCCCCCCAAAGCAAATCTGCCTTCATCTCTAACTCCAGACTAAAAAGCTGGGAATCAGTATGTATTACTTCTGTCTACTGACCTCCCTCACCAGTAGCTGTGATGAAATTTATTTTTATCTATAATGGGCTTCTTTATGACATTTATGCATGTGTATAATGTGTTTTGATCATATTTCACCATCATTACATTTTCCCTTTTCTTGTCTTTCTTCCACCCTTGCTGATCCTCCTCATCTTCCCAACTTCTCCTTCGACGTGTGTGTGTGTGTGTGTGTGTGTGTGTGTGTGTGTGTATGTGCGTGTATGTATATGTGTGTATGTATGTATGTGTGTATGTATATGTGTGTATGTATGTATGTGTGTATGTATGTGTGTATATGTATGTGTGTATGTATATGTGTGTATGTATGTGTGTATGTATACGTGTGTATATATGTATGTATGTATGTGTGTGTATGTATATGTGTGTATGTATGTGTGTGTATGTATGTATGTATGTGTGTGTATGTATATGTGTGTATGTGTGTATGTATGTATGTATGTATGTATGTATGTATGTATGTATGTGTATGTGTGTGTGTGTGTGCTTACTCCAGTGAGTCTCATTAAGTTGCTTATAGCAGCATGGATGAGAAGTCACTTACAGGATTATGGTCAATTTGCCAGTGGCTTTATCACTGAAGAAAATGTCTCTCCTTCACACAGAAATCACCAACTAAATATAAATCCTCATAGAATGGTGGGCCTTGGGAGTTCCTCTCCTGCCTCCATAAAAAAAATAAAAAAATAAAAAATGCTGGTGGGCCCAGTTTTCCAAATCTACATTAAATCCAAGGTATTCATGAAAATAAAACATCTCCAAGCTGGAAAGAAAATATTTCTTGAGGAGGAGCTTCCGGGCTGAGACTCACTGGTGATGGCTAGACAGATTGTCAACACAGCAGCTCTGAGCCACTCCTTGCCACCTCTGAGAATGTGCTGGAGGACATTCTTCTCACATGTGCTGGGCAGGATCTGTGAGCTCTCAGATGAGAAGGACTGGCCTGCCCATAATTATGTAAAACTTTCTGGTGTCAGATGTCCCAACTCCCTAGTTCTAAAAGAAATCGACATAATGAAAAAAAACAAAACTACTGATTTTTACTGAAACATAAAATCAACAACATCCAATGGCAGCATTTATTGACCACCCACTGTGTCCCAAGCCCAGAGGTCAGGACAAAAATCACCATTTCCTTACAAAGCCTCAGTCTCGCAGAGCCCAGCCCCGTGGAGGAGTGCGTATGTAACTGTTTCAATTCACTGTAGTAAGTGTGCAAATTTATGTCGTGCTCAGAGTTCTGAGACAAGAATGGCCAGCCAAAAAGGCATTTCAGAGAAGTACTTGATTTATGGGGGGTTGTTTTTGTTTTTATGTGTTTTGAGTATTTTGCCTGCGTGCCATGTTTCATGCAGTGCCCAAGAAGGCCAGAAGAGGGCATCGGATCCTCTGGAACTAGAGCTGCAGACAGATGTGAGCTGTCAAGTGGGTGCTGGGAAGAGCCTCCAGTGCTCTAACCACTGAGCCCTCCCTCCAGCCCCTGATTCAAGTCTGGAAGGGAAAGAAGCAGGAGAATATTAGAAGGAAAAAGTATGAACCAGTCTTGACTTCGAGGGTTGAAAAAAAGGAACATGAAATTGAGAATCCGCAAGACTTAGGTATGGCCCAGAAGAAGACATAGTAAAAGAAGTGAGCAGAAGCAAGGACCTCCAAGCCCACCCTCAAGACCTTGACCCTGACCCTGGAGGCTGTTCTGCCCAGATGCAGACTAGCTTTTGAGAAGGGCGTGGAGGGCCTAGCTGCCTTCTCAGGCTGCCTGGAGACACTTATCTCCCAGCCTGGCTGAAACCCTGGCCACTCTCTTCTGGAGAGCAATGATATCAGCAGGCAAGGGCAGGGTCCTATACTCACCAGTTTTTTTAACCTCACTGGGCCCTCACACAAACATTTGGCTCTTCCTTCAAGGCAAGCCCCAGCTTTGGGCCGATCTCTGAAGTATTCTTGTTCATCGCTCTTCCAAACACCAAGTCACGGGAGGGATTCCCATGAAACTAGACCAGGATCACATAGGAATCTTCCATCTTAAAAATCCCTTACTGGGAAAAGAGAACCATGTGCAAATTTCACACTGTACTAGCTTACTGACCAGTAGCAATTTTACATTGGAACGTTCACTCCCGCCTGCATGAGCCCACTGAGTTCTCCCTGTAACCTGTAAACAATACTAGACAGGCACAAACAGCCCATTTTGCAGATGTCATTGCTTACCTACTGTCTTAGTGACTTCCCTCATTGCTGTGACAACAATACCTGACCAAAATGAACCTAAGGAAAGAGGGGTTTGGCTTTGGCTCATAGTTTTACAACCCATGTGTCAGGGACATGATAAAAGGAGCACAGGTCAGTTAGTGACGATGGATCCAGTCAGGAAGGACAGAGAGATGAACGCTGGTGCCTAGCTTTTCTTTTTTTATTCAGTCTGGGACCCAAGTCTATGTGGGCTGCCCACATTTAGGGTAGGTATTTCTAACTCAATGAACCTAGTCTAAAACCCCCTTACAGCCACGCCCAGGGGGTTGTCTAGGTGATTCTAGGCCTTGTCAAGTTGACAGTCTTAACCATCATACCAACTAAGGCCTTTGGAATACAACTGATATCATATGCAAGGGAGGTTTCTTCGGCTTACTGCAGCAGGAAAAGGGGAACCGTGGAGAAACCCTCCCTCGTGGGAGGAGTTGAGGCTGCTTAGAACTGGGCTTGTGTTGATGAGTCTACCAAAGGCCTGGTAAGCGGAGAAATTCCAAACTAGAGTCCATCAGAAGAGAAAGCAAATGTAAGGCCAGGTAATCATCCCTGACTAATTATTACACTGCGTCAAGCATGATCTCATGGGTGAGGTGGGAAGATGAAAGGAGGCTGGATTGAGGTTTGCAGTCCGAAGGACAGAACCCAGGGCATTGGGCTTGCTGGTCAACCCTCTATCACTGAGTCACACCCCCAAGTCTTGAGCTGATAGAGGAGTATTCATCACACATTCCTACAGTCAGCGGAGGGGATGATTTTGTGACAATTGTGGCCTCCACAGCTCCCCACCTCTGTCCTAACACAGACAGAGATGGAGGATCCTTCCATACCTGGTTATACTCTGTGGGTGTTATCTGCGCTCAGCTGGAGTCTTGGGGTCTGGCTGCCGGTGAGGTGGATTTTTTTGTTGGTTTCATGTTTTCTCACATAAAGGACTCCAGGTGATGTCTCCAAAGCCTCTTAGTACCTCTTCAGTCACTGCACAGGCCATGGCACGCCCTTCACTTCTAATGTTCTTGAGAAATGAGCCAAAATTCCCCTTTGCACTGACATCCAAGATGTCCTCCAGGAAATTCAGTGGTGATCATGATGCCAGGAGACCCCCATGCTCACCTCCCCAGTGGTTGTCATGGTGCCAGGGGACCCCAAGTGCTCACCTCCCCAGTGTTTGTCATGGTGCCAGGGGCCCCCAGTGCTCACCTCCCCAGTGTTTGTCATGGTGCCAGCCCCCCCCTCACCTCCCCAGTGGTTGTCATGGTGCCAGCCCTCCCCACCTCCCCAGTGGTTGTCATGGTGCCAGGGGCCCCCAGTGCTCACTTCCCCTGGTTCAGTATTTTATGTGACTGGGAAAGGGGAGCATGGAAGGGGAGTTCTGTGTCTAATATGACCATATTATGCCCTGACTTAACCCTGCATGACTCAAGTGCCTGAGGGCTTCAGATTCCCAGACTTGGGAGACAAAGGCATGGTTCTGTATGAACTGTACAAGCATTCAATGACCATTACACCATGTCTTTGTCAATACTCTCGGGACTAGACACACATCAGTTTTTGATGGAGTGCAAATGAGGAAAATTCAGATTTGATGCTTTTTGGGAAGGGGCTCTTATATTGCTTTAATGAAGTAGAGCCAAGATGTATAAAATGACAGGGCTGTTCTTTTTTAGATTTGTTTATTTTTAGTTTATGTGTAAATGTGTTTTGCCTATTTGTGCACATGTGTACAGTGCCCACAGAAGCCAGAAGAAGGCATACAATAGCTTGGAACTGGAGTTAGGGATGGTTAGTAGCTGCAACGTGGGTACTAGGAATTGAAATCAGGACCTCTGGAAGGGCAGCCAGTGCTCTTAACCCCTGAGCCATCTCTCTAGCCCTGGCAGCTACTATTTTTAAGACCTTCTCAATGTCTCAAAGGCTGGGCCTATTCCTTTCCCCTAATATATGGAACCACACTGTGAAATAGGTGTGACTGACCCTGTTCTACAGATGGGAATGTGGTAGCTCAGAGTCATGAAGTTATCTACTGTGAATAACTCAGCTAATGAGTGGCCAAGTCACTTGTCACAGTCAGACCTGTCTGACTCAGCCTTCCTGAAAGGCTAGAATTGCCCATCTGATTCCGCTTCAGTGTGGACTTTCCTGAAAGGAGACCTGACAGGAGTATCTCCCGGGGTCCCCGTGAGAGCACCTTCGCCTTCAGCTCACCCACCCTACTGTGTATGTCAGTGCCAAAGATCCTGGGACATGTTCTTACCCTCCAATGTTCAGCTGAGCCACTTAGGGGTGACAAGTAGAAACAACCTCAATGGCCCAGGAGCAAAGCCATCTACAAAGTCTCAGTCCTCCCTCAAAACTCTATCCTTGCCTGTAGCTCCCCGAAGTCAAGTCAGAACAAGGCATGAGCACTAACTCCAGAGGAAGGAGCAGACCTGAGTCAAGGCTGGACATTGTAGGCTGGTGTTATGGTAACCAAAGACCTCTCTAGAGGGTGCCACCCAAGAGTCCTCTAGGTTCAGTTCTACGAACTGAGCTGGGTCCTCATGGCCTCTGTGGCTTAGTATTATCCATATAACATGGGAACATCTGCTCTGAGAGTAGCCTTCTTGCCCAGTGGTACAACTCTCACAATTGTCCCATAATGAAGTAATCCCTGCCACCACCATCATGTCACACAGAGGGAATTAATGAGTAATCAGTGTCTTAGTTACTTTACACTGTGTGTGATAAAATACCCAACAAGCACCTCAAAGGAGAAAGGGTTTACCTGGGATCACAGCTTAAGGTTACAGCGCATTGTGAGGTGGCAGGAGCTTGACCACATTGTGGCCACAGCAGCTGGTCACATTGTGTCTACAGTCAAGAAGCAGAGAGCTATGAATGCTTGAACTTGCTCACATCTCCCTTTTGATACAACCCAAGATCCCAGCCAAAGGAATGGTGCCAGTGCTGTGTCTTTACAATTAGCCTTATCATGATAACCCCCATCGTAGACAGGTAAGAGTTGATAGGTGATATTAACCATCATAAGCAGGAAGGGAGCTGCCCAAGCAGGGGAAACTCCAAGAACCCTCTTAGGAAGGGTAGGTGGGGACCCACCTACCCACCACACCTGATAACCGAATGGCCAGTGTGACAGGAAAGTCCACATTCAGGATGACTGTGGATACTATCAACTTACACAGAGACAGAGCCATCCATGATATATACTAGACTCCAGCATGTTTATTGAAGATTCAAAGTGTTTCTCCACCAGAGCTGCCAGAACAAAGAGCCACAGGCTGAGTGGCTCACACACCGAAATTGAGTATCTCATGATTCTGGGAGAGAGACACTTCACGATCAAGATGTCCATAGGGTCAGCTTCTCTGGAGTTGTCTCCTCAGCTTTCTCATGACTTCCGCTGCCCCCTGCCCATGGTTCTATGTCCCATCTCCATCCCCCACCCCCTCCCATGAGTGTGAGGGTACATACACATGTGGACACGCAGGTACTCATACATATGTATGCATGCACAGGCCAAAGGACATCTCAGGCGTCATTCCACAGGTGCCATCTACCTTTTTTGTTGTCACTAAGAAAAGGTCTCTCACTGGCCTGGAACCCACCAAGTAGCCGAGGCTGGCTGGTCATACACCCCCATAGACTGCCAGTTTCTACTGATATTTCTGGTTTCCTTTTCAACTTCAGTCCTAGGGATCACCCCCAGTCCTTGTGTCTGCCTGACAATCACTTTGCAACCTGAGCCATCTCTCCAGCCCAGTCTTGTCTTCTAAGGGCACCAGTCACATTGGGTTAGGACCTACATCAATGACCTCATTTAGCCTCAAGTAACACTTTACAGGTCCTGTCTACCTAGCTATAATTTTCACATTCTGAGGTGTGCTGAGTCATTTTAGGTAATACAGACCCTCTGATCGGGGTCCTGGGCCACAAACTGGGGATGCTGTGGATGTCATAAATGTGTCTTTCTTCTCTTGGAGCTAAAACAGTGCCTGGGGAGAAAAGAGTCTTAGTATGTACGTGACATTGGAAAGAGGGTAGGAGGCCCATACTAGGGTCCTTTCCTGGCAGTGTGGGAAGTGATAGCCCAGCTAAATCACACAGGAGCCAGCTGGCAGCTAGTAGCAACTCAAGGAGGGTGGGCAGCTGCAGCCCCTTCAGCAAAGTGATTAAGACCTTCTGGCAGCTCCAGCAGTAACTGGAGGGAACCCAGGGAGGAGTGCTTATCTGGCTCATACTGAGGGTAAGTGATAAACTCGCCCTCTGGCCCAGACCCTGAATGAAGCATCAACTACTGAGGATGTGCATGGCGTGAACCCCAAAGCGTACTCCCTGCTTTGAGAGCTGTTTCTCCCACATAGCCTGTCTGCAGACAGGCTGTTGCCTACGCTCACCCAGCCTGGCCTCAGCCAAGGAGAAAGGGCCCAAGGCCAGTTGCCATCCTCTCCTGGAATGCCTTGCCTCCTCTCCTCCCATCCCTGCCAAGCCCAGAAGAAGGGTACAGTGAGAGCCAGCGCCCAAGAACATAGCAGGGCTTGAAGGGCACCCTCCCGCACTCTGGGCTCCTGTGCCTAGGCTGTGGGCTCCCTTCCACACTCGGGGCTCCTGTGCCTAGGCTGTTGGCTCCCTCCTACACTCTGGGTTCCTGTGCCTAGGCTGTGGGCTCCGTCCCACACTCTGGGATCCTATGCCTAGGCTGTGGGCTCCCTCCTGCACTCTGGGATCCTGTGCCTAGGCTGTGGGCTCCCTCCCACACTGTGGGATCCTATGCCTAGGCTGTGGGCTCCCTCCTGCACTCTGGGATCCTGTGCCTAGGCTGTGGGCTCCCTCCTGCACTCTGAGTTCCTATGCCTAGGCTGTGGGCTCCCTCCTGCACTCTGGGATCCTGTGCCTAGGCTGTGGGCTCCCTTCCACACTCTGGGATCCTGTGCCTAGGCTGTGGGCTCCCTCCTGCACTCTGGGATCCTATGCCTAGGCTGTGGGCTCCCTTCCACACTCTGGGATCCTGTGCCTAGGCTGTGGGCTCCTGGTCTGCCAGGGGCAAGCAAATCAACAGATATAAAACACAGAATCTGGGGAGACAGATCTGTCAATGAAGTGCTTGCCTCTTGAGCCTGAGGATATGGGTTCCACCCCCAGGACACATGTGAAAATAGGCAGGGGCGTGGTGCACACCTGTAATCTCTGAGGTGGAGAGGAGGACACAAGCACATCCAGGAGACTTCTTGACCAGCAAGCCTAACCTAGTTACCGAGCTCCATGCCCATGAAAAAAACAGTCTCAAAGGAGGTGGACAGTGTTTCTGAGGGTGACAACCAAGGTTGTCCTCCTCCACAAGCACACACCTACACATGTTCACATGCATGCACATGCTCACATGCTCACACACATACCCATGCTCACACCTACACATGCTCACATGCATATACATGCTCTCGCCCTCTCCCTCTCCTCTCTCTCTCTCTCTCTCTCTCTCTCTCTCTCTCTCTCTCTCTCTCTCTCTCTCTCTCTCACACACACACACACACACACACACACACACACACACAAACACAAATTCAGAGACATGATAAAAAGAAATAAAATGTAGATTCCTGAAGAAGATCCTAGAAAGCCCAAAAGAACGAGGTGTGGGGTCTACAGACCTAGGTTTGGGTCTCAGTTCTGTCAGCTTACCCAGGGGACTATGGGCCAACCTCTTCTAAGTCCTTGGACCTCATGTTCATTCATGATAAGGTGACCAGTGAGACACCCCCCCCCACACCCTCCGGGCTGTTCTGAGGCTGAAATAAGATGAAACACTTTGCAGTTCTTCCTTGATGCTTGTGAAACAAATATTTGCAAGTGTGTTTACCAAGTAGTCTGCTCCGTGGAACTCGCTTGATTCATGTACCGCCCCCAAGGTGCTTCCTACCTTTTATTGCAAAAGTGTTGAAATAGATAAAGAAGTTTAAAGGATGTTGAATTAGCATATTCCCTCCAGACAGTTCAGTAATTGTTAACACTTCCTTGTATTTGCTTTCGCTCTCCCTATTAGGGTGTGTGTGTGTGTGTGTGTGTGTGTGTGTGTGTGTGTGTGTGTGACTTGTAAAACCAACTGAGAGGAGCAGGAAACTGACATAGGAATGGGGACACACACACACACACACACACACACACACACACACACACCACCTCAAAGTTGTGGACATCACAATATTTGGATTCTTTTAAGTATATATGCTTGTATGGTGTGCATATGAATATACCTGTTTGCATGCATGTGTGTGCACTGTGCACATGATTGCAAATACATGTAAAGGCTCAAGATTGATATCAAGTGTCTTCTAGATTATTTCCCACCTTACATATTGAGGTAGGTTCTGTAGCTGGAAGTTTCCCTGTGTCCTGCTCAGCCCTGAGGTCCCACAGCTGCTTATAAAGTAATCACTCAGAGGCTTATATTAATTACCAACTTATGGCCTATGGCAGGCTTCTTGCTGGCTAGTGCTTTCATCTTAAATTAATCCATTTCTTTTTTTTTTAATATGAGCTTTATTTACTTTACAAAGAAAATAGTATTAAACTGCCATAAACAACTCCATTTATAGACAAAAAACTGCACATTGCACCAGCAACTTGCCCAAGATGTTCTTCCTGCTCCAGCTGAAATTAACCCATTTCTATTAGTCTAGGTTTTGCCATGTAGCTGGGATGTTGTTCAAATCTTAGGTGGTCTTTTAATAAAAAACACAGAGCCAGATATCAGGGTGAAAGCTGAAAGATCAGAGAAGCAGAACCATCAGCCACTAGCTCTTACCTCTATGGAATCTTCAGCCTAAAGAGAGAGAGTTCCTGTTTCTGCACACTCTATATACCTTTCTCTGCCCTGCCATATCACTTCCTGGCATTAAAGGTGTGTGTGCTTCCCAAACAAAGGCTTGAGATCTCAAGTGCTGGGATAAAGGTGTGTGCCACCACTGCCTGTCTCTGTTTCCTCTCCTATATTAGATCAATCTCATGTAGCCCAGTGTGGCCTTGAACTCACTGAGATCCAAATGGATCAGATCTCTGCCTCCTGAGTGATAGGATTAAGGGTATGTGCCACCACTGCCTGACCTCTATGTCTAATCTAGTGGCTGGCTCTGTCCTCTGATCCTCAGGCGAGTTTATTAGGGTGCACAATATGTCACCACAAGGTTTTTCTCTCTGAATCCAGAGCCCATTTGACTAGTCCACTCAGCCAGTTTGCTCTAAAGATTTCCTTGGCCTAGCCTCTATTGGGATTTCAAAGGAGCTGTCATTTCCGGTTTTTACATGGGTCCTGGGGTTCCAAACTCTGGTCCTCAAACTTGGGGGAGGGGCAAACACTTTACCTGATGATTTTATATTATCCAGTATCTAGTCCACACTCAAATTTCTCCATTCAAGAATCGTCTCTGTGGCATTTTTCTAACAGGATCTGGTCAGGATTCCCCTGTCACCTCTTGAGTCTCTGGTGTGCTTGACACCCACATGAGTGCTTGGTGCCCACAGTGGCACACAAATGTGTTGCCCACAACCTTCCATGGCACCTGGCTCCTTGCTCTTTCATTATCTACCTTGTGAATCTTTTCCCGGATTGGGAGCACTCCAGGGTAGGGCCTGTCTTAACCCCCAAATCCTCATCCAAGGATGAGAGGCAATATACACTTTTAAAAGCAAGTGGGTTACATGTTATTTCATTGGTAAATCTCATACCCACGCAAGTCATGGAAATACCCTAGAGGCACAGAAGACACAGCATAGGTCTGTCTGGTCTTACTCTCCCACATAGAACCAGAGTTCTCTCAGGTCACCTGGGCCCGTTTCTGAACCTTACACTTGAGCTAAGGTCAGTGACTGAAAGGGAGGGATCTATCCAGGCCACAAGCCTCTGTAAACACACAAGGGGCATATGAGCAACTGCCTGTGTTTCTGCTGGAGATCTTACAGACGTGGTGCTGAGTCCTTTGGGTTTCTATGGAGCCAGGAAACCACTTCCGGATGAACAGAAGCTGGAAGAAGGATGCTCTCCTAGTGTGTGTTGTTTGTCTGTTCATTACCACACCGTTCACTACCTTTATGGGAGCTTGAAGCTTTCCCCCAGCTTCAGATGTTGCTCTCAAGGTGGTACTTCTCAAACTTCAGCATGCAGATGAACCGCCTAGGGAGCTTGATGTAGCCATGGAGCTTCCCCATCAGGTCTGAGATGGTTTCCAAGAGCCTGCACATCTGACAAGTGTCTGAGCGAAGCTAATGTTGTGAGTCCCCAAAAGACACTTTGAAAAACAACATTCCAAGGTGTAATTAGCCTGGCAGAAATGAAGATGTTCTAAAAAGGCATTTGTGTCTCTGCATCCATTAGACTATTGAAGCAATGGACCCCAAGAAATAGGAATGCCATCCCCACCCCCTAGAATTCTCATGTTGGGAGAAAGGAAAGGTACCAACTAGAAGGGCGAACTTGTCTCCAAGAGATTTACAACATGTCAGATGACCACCTTATAGGATGAGACTGAAGCCCAGACACTGATGGGTCAAGGGTGGTGGGCCACACCTTTATCAAGACTGCCAATATATCCTTGGCTGGGTATGCAACTGTAATCTCACTTTAGGACCCCAACTATAGACTTGGAGTGGGGTCACTGGATCTCTTGTCTCTCTTCCCAATGTGTCCACATTGAACAAAGCTCCTTTTTTTGTTTTTCCGCTGTGATTTTGTCAATTTAATTGACTTCTCAAATATGGGTGACTGCATTTGATTTGTGAGGGTGCAGACAAAGGGACAGTAACTGGCTCCCATTGTGACTTAGAAATTAGACCCACCAGTGAACACCAGGCAGCATGTGAGCTTGGGAAGAGCCAAGGGAAGGGAAGAAACACAAAGAAATATGAAACTCAGTTCCCTGACTCAAAGCCAGCTGTAAAGGCTTTAGTATGGCCATGACTTAGCCTAAATCAACTTTCTCTTCCAACAACCTAAGAGCCATAAAGGATGTGTGTGTTTGTGTGAGCGCGCGCACTGTATATCCATGTGGGTGCTCAGGTATGTGTGCCTGAGCATGTTTGGAGTCCAGAGGATATCCGGTGCCCTGTTCTGTAACTCTCTGACTCACTCTCTTGAGACATGGTGTCTTCACTGAACTGGGAGCCAGGCCGGCCACTGACACCAAACCCCAGAAATGACAAAGGATAGTTTAAAATACCTTCTGTTTAATCTTTGACAATTGCATACATGTTGACAATATATCTTAATCATATCCATCCCAACACCCCCCTCCCACTACCCCCAGATATCCCCAAACCTTCCCCTTCCCACATCATGTCATCTCTAAAGGATTTTTTTCCCATTCTTGTTTAAATATGAGGAAACTGGGCTGACACAGCCTAATTTTCAGGCATCAATTGATGGACTGTCACAGCAAAGCCTATGTAAGACTCCAAGGAGTACAGAGTACTGCTCCCAACACTTCATAAGCTTCTACCAAGTCCTCCAGGCCACTGAGAAAGACCAGGAGAGAAGGGGCCAGCCTTGGAAACCTATCCAGCAGGGGTGGGGCTCAGGGTGAGGGTATCCTGCAAGCAATCAGGAGGCTCTGAAACCCACCAGAGGGGAGCCAGGGCCTAGACACTTGCTTGGGGCTGCCTTCCCTGGGGACTGTTTCCTGTTCCCAGTGATTACTTTTACCTCATCGGGTCCAAGCCCTTTGTAACAAGTTCCTAATGCACTGTAAGATGCTATCACTGCCCATGTAGCCCGTGTCAGCCATGAGCTATGGCTCAAAGCTTGTCACTAGAAGGCAGTATGATCCTGGGTGACTCAATGTCCTTGCTGGATTTAGGGAGCCAGGGGCTCCGCACAGCTGACACAAAATCCTCTGTGATACAAAATCCCCAAAACCCTCTTCTAGCTTCCACTAAGCCAGGGGAAAGCATTCATTTCTCTCTCTGTTTCTCTCTGTCTCTCTCTGTCTCTGTCTATCACACACACACACACACACACACACACACACACACACACACACATATACACACAGTAAACATATTCATATACATGCACACTACTATACATATACCAATACACTTAAACACACACATACACACAGTACACATATTCATATACATGCACACTATTATACATATACAATACACACACATATACACACAGTACACATATTCATATACATGCACACTATTATACATATACAATACACACACACATATACACACAGTACACATATTCATATACATGCACACTATTATACATATACAATACACACACACACACACACACACACACACACACACACACACTCAGGACTTCTGCCTCATTTTCTTAGTCCAGACCAGGTATCTGGGCTCACTCTCTGACTTCTCGCTTTCCTTCCTTACTACCTACACATTGAGTCCAGACTCCCAACCAGAACTAAAGCTCAGTACTGGGAGGTTGACAAATAAAACTCGCCTCCCCCCTGGAGAAGAGACCTAGCCTGGGCCACAGGCACTCAGGCTCCAGAAGGCAAGAGAGGAGAGAGTCAGGCTGAAGAAGGAAGCACTGGTCCAAAGTCACCCAGTAAACTAGAGTTAACGAGATGATATATGTAAAGGCACTCTGCAGAGTGTCTGGCGCCAGTAAATAAGTAGAAACCAAATGTCTATTTCCAGTGGCAGACTGGGGAATGGGAGTCAGTTATCTGCAGTACGATATAAACTATTAAGTGAAGAGGCCTCTTGTCCGCCCTGGAGGACTGCAGAGGGAGAAGCAGAGATCTCCCTAGAGAGCAAGGTTGTTTGAAAGCACTCAGTGAGCACCCAGGAGGGCAGTGGGCGTGCTAGCGAGGGTGGGGCCCTGGGCGTGCCAGCAAGGGCGGGGCCCTGGGCGGGAGGGACTATTAGCCATGCTGGGGAGGCTCCCCAGTCCTAGATGGCTGCTCGGAAGCCCGCCTTTGAGGGCCCCATGCTCAGCTGTTTCAGCTGTCACGCACCTCATCTAGATAATGGGGTGTTATGAAGCATGTTGGAGGCCATCAATTAGTGCTTACTCCATGCTCCTTGGGCTGCGTTTCTAAGCTTGCTCCACTAAGACCCACAGCAGAGGTAAATCTCTCTCCTTCCTCATTCCATAGCTTGGAATTAAAATGCCACCCAACATTCTCTCCTGGAGAAATTGAGATTTATGAGCTACTGTCAATATCAACACATGCTAGCCATTATTTGAAAGTCCTCTTGTTCCTTGGGACTGATCGCTATTTACTTTGAAAGATAAATGTGGCTTTCTGGCGGGGAGGGCCTGAATGCTCCTTTCCTGGGGATGTTTTTATTCTTTCAATCTGCTTTTGCTGTTGATATGAGCCCCAGACTGCCCTCCCTCTCACTCAGACGTTCCGATGTTCTCTGAGGCTCGGGAACAGTGCAAGAGAGGCTGGCGCCTCCTTAGTGACCAGTGTGACAAGGTATAGTGTCTGACTTTTCTCTCGTTTGCCAACATCTTGCAAGAAGCACCTTGAAGGAGGGTTTGTTTGGGCTTGCAGTTTAAGAAGGGGCACCCTCCATCACGATGGGGAATGCATGGTGACAGGGCCATAAGACAGCTGCTTACACTGTATCCACTGCCAGGAAACAGGAAGTGGGGCTGGGCTACCTAATGACCCACTTTCTCCAGGAAGGGCCTACTTCCTAAAGGATCCACAACCTTCCAAACAGCATCACCAGCTGGGAATCAAGCACTCAGACACTTGAGCCTCTGGGGAGGTAGGGGGTGGGTTTCACACTCAAACCACAATACACACCTTAGCAAGCCACGTTGTCCCTGTCTCCTGGACCTAAGTCTCACATCTATGGTCTTGGCTCGGGCTGAGACTCCCAAGGAGCTTCCTGAAGGATCAATAGATGGCTCCTTCATAAGTATTTCTCATCCAGGGTGTGGAAACTGAGGCAGGCACCGAATTATTTTGGTCACTGGGTCCCAAACGAGCATGTGTCTGAACTCCTGAAACACATGTATTATAGTCTGGGTTGCTGTGCCCTGTACAGAACTACTGAGTCAGTGGGCCTTGGGGAGCGCCCAGAAATGTCATGTTTCCAGCAAAGTCCTGTGGCTATCCTTAAACATTATAATACTACCAATGCTGGTCCTGGATCCTACGTGACGATCTTAGAACTAGAGTGGGAGAAATGAGGCCGCCAGCAATCTGGCACCCAAGGAAAAGACTCTCAACCCCTAAGGGCTGGGGATGTCATTCAGACTGTAGAATACCCCTGGGTTTGATCCCCAGCACCATATTAACCAGGCATGGTGCTAAGCCTGTAGCCTGCCCTTGAGAGATAGACTAAAGCAGAGAATCTTGGTGTTCTAAAACCTTCCTCTCACATCTGGTGAAACTTCCCCGGCCCTCCTTCATAACAGGAGTGGGATCTGAAGAGGGGAGGGCACTGTGTGTCCACTCTTATTCACACTGGAGCACTGTGCAGTGAGCAGGGAGAGCCAGTGGGGGCTCTGGTTCCCGCACGCCCACCTTCCCTCTCCTGTGCCTAACCCATCAGAGAACTGCAGATGCAGACAAGATGCTGCATCTTGTTCTGTGGTTCTGGACCTCACTCTCATTCATTCTGGTCCCGTCTGCTGCAGGTGACCTTAGGTTACATGACAGTGCTGTGACTGTATGTGGTTCCCTGAAGTCCCATCTGGCACCAAGAAGGATGTCCCCTTGTCCTATGGGCCACACTGTCCCCATTTACAAAGCCTCCAAAACTACCTGGATTGTGCTCCCTTCCCCATCCTCTTAGAGTCACAGGAAGCCGCAGCAGGAGAGCCTGCTATGGTTTGAATGATGCCTCCAGCACTCACAGTGAGATATAGCCGCTACAGAGACAGTAGGAAGACGGGGCCTTGAGGAGGAAGTGAGGGCTTCCTCACGATGAGTGGGTTGTGATCCGACACTATCTGTGAATTCAAACTTACAGATGTAGACTAGGGCTTGGACTTCCTTGACTCCGGAGCTCTGAGCTGAATAAACTTCTGTTGGTTAAAATTTTCTCACTCTCTGGGTTTTGTTATAGCTGCAGGACAATGGACTGAAATAGGCACACCCCACATACACACCACACAGAGACACACACACCACACAGACACACATACATACCACACACACACATACATATACCACACCACATACAGAGAGACACACACACACACTCACACACACACAAACACCATACCACACACAGACAGACAGACAGACAGACAGACACACACACACACTCTTACTCATGCATACTATACCATACACACCACACTCACACACATACATACCACACACACACACTCACACATACCACACCACACATAGATACCTTCATACCACATACAGAGAGAGAGACACACACACACACACACTCACACACACAAACACCATACCACACACAGACATACACACACACATCCCACACACACTCTCACCCATGCATACTACACCACACACACCACACTCACACACACATACCATACCACACACACACAACACACAGACACACAGACTCACACACACACACACACACTCACACACACACACACACACACACCACAATCCTCTTCTTCCTTGGTATCTGTGAAGTATCACACTCTAACACCACCGGAGCATGCTCACACTTAGTACCTGTAACCTGCTGCCAGGGTCCTTAATTCCATCACCCTCATGATGATCCTATGAGACACTGGACCCATGAGGAGACAGAGTTAGAGAGGTTAAGGACATGGCCAAAGTCGCACAGACCAGAAGTGACATCAGGCTGGGAACCCAGCCTCGTGGGCCTGAGCACCTGTCCTCCCCTGCTGCAGGAGGCAGATGCCTCAGGCACATTTGTGTCCCAGCTAGGCATGAGCCTGGAGCCATCAGCCCCAGAATGCCTGCTCCAAGCCCACTGAGCAGCTCGACGGGGAGGGCTCAGGGCATGTGATGCCCTTAGTGAAAGCGCCACCTGGCTCAAGTCGGTCATCTTCATAGACACCAGATGGACCCTGACCACTGTCTTTCCCAGTCAAGGAACCCTAGGTGGCTTCAACGGGCCAGACCCATTCTGGGGAGGGGCAGAGTGGGCCTGTACACTGGCACCTCTAGAGCAGAAAGCCTAGCTTTCTGGGTGAACAGCTGGTAGACCAGACCTTGTATTCCCATTCTGTGGTGTACCCCGCCCAGGTCAGCTAAGGTCAGGGCTCCATCTGTGCCTCTGGCAGTTTCTCAAGAATGACTCAGTTCCATGTGTGGTGGGTGGAGGGTCACAGTTATCTTTCTCTGCAGTGTAGGGCTCTCCAACTCTTTCCTGGGGAACAGGGCCCCTCCCCGCTACTCGGGGCCTTCCTTCTTTCTGGCACTAAAGCAGAGCCGCCCCAGGGCTCCTGTCCTCTTTCTGAGCAGAAGTTCCCCAGGCTGTGTGCACTGGCCCACCACCTAGGGTAAGGACTGTTACCTTCCTTCCTCCATCCAGCTCCAAGCCCATTTCCTTCACACAGCCAGGGGCTGAAATTGCAAGGACCTCACGGGCTGATTTAAACACAGCAAGCTATAAAGCTTAAACTGAACTAAGCTTCGTTAAAAAGAAGCTGTCATAAATACTCCAAATTCTTGTTTTTTATTACTATCTTGGTCTTTTAAGTTTTCATTTATTACAGTGTATAGAAGAAACATTCTGTAATGGTGTGCTGAAACCCGTCTCGTCTCAAGTCAGGTGAGGTGGGCACACACTTGGAGAAGCTAAGAATAGACGGACTCACAGCTCACACACAGCCAGTCTGGATTACATAGTAAGACCCTGTCCCCTCAGATGAAAGTATTATGCCCAATAACGTCACGCTGTTGATTCAATAGCGATGGGATTTTGGTTGCTGTTGTTTATTTTTTGAGAGATCTCACTGTTTTCCACACTGGCTGTGAACTTAAAATCCTTCCTTAGCATTTCCAAGCACTGAGATTATATACCTGTACCACTCACCACTCAACATTGGTATCTATTAAATGGAAATTAAAATACCACAAATCTATGTTCCATTCCTTATTGGTCAACTATTAGAACAAGCGTCATCAAAGAGCCAGAGAGTAAACACTTTTCCTTTTGCAGGACCTGAAGTCTGTCTTAATATTCCACTCTACCATTGCAGTACACAACCAGCTCTAGACAACAGGTATACAAACAGGTATGGGCATGGCTATGTTCTAATAAAACTTTATTCACAAAGACAAAGGGAAGGCCAGATACACTTTAGGCAAGGGAGTACAGGTTGACATTCATAGACACGGTCAGAGATGCCCAGAGAAGAAGGCTAGCCCAGGGAAGCAGGAGGAAGAAAGTGAGACTGGGTATGGTGAGTGATGTGGAAGCATGCTGTGCTGTTGACCCAAGAGAAAAACGAGCTACAAAGTGCACTTTCACGTTAACAGGAAAAAACGTAAATATTCTAGAAGAAAACGTGCTTGGATGCCAATTGCTCTGGGTAGTAGGGTTAGCTGAGGTTGTCTTCATGCTTCTTGATGCTTTTCTACACATCCCTACTGTTCTGAAGTGGTTGGTGGGCGTTAATTTGATAATCATAAAAACGTCTTTCTGATATGGGAAGTCACTGAGCACTGAGCCAAACCTTAATGAAGCCAAAGCTAAGGACAGTCACAACTGGCCAGATGCAGCCCAGAGGCCCCTGGAGGGAGGTCCTGGGGGTGGGAGAAGAGATGATGGGGGATACCACCCCCTCCTGGAAGGACTACCGGAGCACAGGAGTGGTGCTGCTGCTGGCCCCTCATCTGCCTCCTACCCTCCACTGATAGTTTGTAAACATCTCCTTGCACATTTCATGGAGGCAGCGTGAGTCAGGAAAAGCCATGACTTAGGGCTTTGCACCGCCGCTTTACCAACTGGAGAAGCATAGTGTGCGGTTGATTGGTTGGTTCTTTTGTTAGGTATGTTTGGTCTGCGCCACACACTCTGCATAGGACTGGAACATGACACATGTGATCATGTGACATGGATCTGCCAAATGTCTTACCAGGTCACTGATTTGACAAGTAAGAAAATGGAAACAAAGGACGTCAAGGGCCATGCCTAAGGATGCAGAGCTGGATAAAAATTCATCCCCAACAGAGAAGACACCCTGAACTGGGCCCTTCTTTTCTCAGCATTCAGATAGTGAATAGGCTGCACAGAAACACAATTGATTCTAATTCTTCTTCAAATCCATCTCTAGAAATCACCAATACCTCCGAGGCACCCAGACTGCAATATGCCCAGTGCTGTCTCCAGGGTGGGACTTATTTTTCTCTGTGTCTCACACCCAAAAAACCTCCATGTATAAGATCTTCTGAAGCACTTCCTAACTATTAGTGGGTGAAGGTCTTCAAAGGCTGTCTTCTCCACAAAGCCTTTGCAGACTTAGAGCATGTCCCTCAACACCAGACACCTTCACTGTCCTAGCTTCTCTTCCCCCAAACCAGCCAGCTGATCCCATCTGGTAAGCAAAGGGTCAGAAGCAGGGTCTTCATCACGTCCTCCACAGACACTTGAGTAAGCTGTATGGAAGGTGAGATGTTGCACCTCATATGCAAGCCTTATGATTCACACCATGGCTTTTCTTGTGTCCTAGGCCCATGGTGCCACCCTGCCACCAATACTAGCTCTTCTAACATTTTCTATTCTTCTCTCTGTACAAAGGCCATATTGCCAGTCTTAAATTGTATTCTCCTGGAGTATCAAGGATAGACTGGCTTATGCTTTTTCTGATCAGGGACACAGGAAGCAAGAGACTTAAGACATACATTTTCATGAGCTGAATAATAACAAAAAAAAAAAAAAATGAGATGGTAACAGTCTTCACTGTCCCCAGTAACTAGAGAGCTTTACAAATACAATAAATGAGCTCTTGTTTTTGCTGGGTTGTTTTGTAACTCCTACAGATCCAGGAAACTTATTTTAGAAAAATTATGCCCATATATTCTGAGTTGTGCTTCTTGGAGGAAGAATAAACATTTAAGTATGGTCATCAGAAAGTGCTCACTAAATGTGAGGTTCACACACTGACCTTTCAAGTTGGGGACTAGACTGAGCAAGGTCAGTGTGGGCCACACACAGTTAGAGCACCAGGCCTTCCACCTCAAAGGACAAGCCAGGCAGATTTTCACATGTATGCATCTGCGATGTTACAATCCATAGCAGAGGTGTAGGGCCTCATCCTGGCTCTTTCCCACAAGTCAAAACATCCAGGACAACACTATCTGAAGAATGTCTCCCAGGCGACTTCCTGCCTCCAAACCTTTCCCCCTCTGACCCATCTTTACGCCAACTTTCTAACAGGGTTAAGGAACGGCCTACAGCCCCATTCCTGGTGAGGAAAGCTTAAAGCTTGAGTCCTTCTTCCTTCCCAGCAACTCAGCCCTTGCCCAGAGGGTTACACACTCAGGGTCACCTGCCCTGGTCCCTACAGCACTGCTGTCCCAGCTCCTTGCTCTAACCATTCACCTTTCCTAGAGGGCGGAAAGGAGTTCAGTTTGTATGTGTGTGCGCATACATGCATACACATGTGTGTGTCCTCAAAAAGACTGTGGGGACTGTGGGAACACTGCTCATCGGGGTAGGGGTCACACTTATTTTAGTCTCTGCCAACTTCAGATGATACAATCTTTGTCTCACCTTCAGAAAAATGGCTTCATTCATCCCCGACCCCTCCATTTGAGGGTCCCTTTTAGTGAGTTAACCACAGTTGCATAAGTCAAATTAGAAGCTAAAAATACATCAAAAGTCCAGGCTTGCTCCAGGTTTCAGGAAACCGGCAGTTTCTAGAGGAAGTTCCTCCCACTCCAAGACCAGATCAAGTAAACAAGAGAGTCCACCAGAAAACAGGTGTTTCATGGCTTTGTGTTTTGTTTGTTACATCCATAGATTTTTTTTATAAGTATGAAAAAGCAATGAAGCCTTCCACAAATTGGCACATCCTCACTTAAAGCCTGGACTCTCTGTGCTATATTCTAGTTGCTTCCACAGCTGAGGCAGGAAGGAATCACAGCCTTCCCCACGGATGTGGGGACTGGAATAGATTCAAGCTCCTTTGTCCTGTGAGGTGGTTGGAGTCACTTGGTGCTAAACAGTCAATCCCCTAGAAGCAGGCGGCCCAAGAGTCTTGGCAAAGAGCACCCAAGAGTCTTGGCTTGGGCCACTGGGCTCCCCAACTGTCAGAAGAAGGACAGCGAGGCCTTCCCAGTCTCTAAGAAGGATGACCATTTCCTGGTTCACCCTGAATGCTCTCAGACAAGGCTGTGTGGGTCCCACTTGCCTGTTTCCAAGCTTACCATAGGAAGACAGGCTCCTGATGGGCCCCAGTTTCTAAGTACACACAACCCCTTAGTTCTGCAGGCCTCTGCCCACAGAGCCTGCCTCTTGTCCTTAAGGACTGTCAAATGATAGTTCTGAAATAATGTTTTGACTTTTCCTAGATATCTGACTCTGTAAGGAAAGTGATGAGCCCTAATAATGAGCTTTCTAGAAGCTAGTAACAGCTCACAGAGGAGGAGGAGGAGGAGGAGGAGGAGGAGGAGGAGGAGGAGGAGGAGCAGGAGGAAGAGGAGGAGGAGGAGGAGGAGGAGGAGGAGGAGGAGGAGGAGGAGGAGGAGACTGGAGAAGCTAGCTGAAGTCCTTTGGAATGTGTATGTGTGAATCAGAACCAGAAGTGCCTGGATGAGAGGCAGGTTGGGCAAACCATCATGGCTGGCTCTTGTGATGGGGCCATCTACCCGTCCAAGAATCAAATGGCTTCTCATTCCAGAGCCTCTGTAGTATAGGCCGGACTTTCTACCAAGCCCATGATTTCAGTTCTAATCACACTTCTTACCCTCACTCCCACATAGCAAGAGTTCTTTCTTCTTCTACTCTCTCAATGGCTGAGAAATCCCCAATGAGATGGGTTTGTCCAAGGGCAGGGCTGGGCTCAAGTTCACAGAGACTGTATAGCTCAAGCCAAT
Organism: Onychomys torridus; assembly: GCF_903995425.1. Taxonomy (NCBI): domain Eukaryota; kingdom Metazoa; phylum Chordata; class Mammalia; order Rodentia; family Cricetidae; genus Onychomys; species Onychomys torridus. Next base: position 64,521,169 of record NC_050449.1, on the reverse strand, counting down.
CCATTTCCCACTCCACCACCAAGTGTCCCAGGAGAGTGCTGAGAGACTCAGCCTCTTTCCTTTCACACTCTCTGCTCTAGATCCCCTCTAAACACCAGCTCCCCCATAAATCTTCCACACCCTCTACTATCCACCCATCCTCACCTGCCTCCTGCTCTTTCCCATGGGGCAGACCCTTGTAGAAGTCCTGAATGTGCTTGGCTCATCCCATCCTGATTTCTTGCCCATCTGATAGTCAACACTTCCTCCAAATGTCTGCATCCCTTCCCAAGTTGGGTCCACCTCTGTCTTTGCCTCCTCTCTTTTCCTATTGCTTACATGTCACACTGTATTTGTTATACATTTTTATATATTATATAATATATACAATAGACTTTGTTTATATTGGTTATATTTCCACCTTCCCAATAGGACTGTGAACACTCTGAAGGCAGAAAGAAGTTGGGCCTTAGACTAGTCTATGTACAGTACATGGCATATAGTAGATGCTACAACAAGCATCATCACCTTGACATTTATCATAAAGACTTTTGGTACCTCTTGAAGGGCTGGTACCAACAGCCCACTTCCTACTATGTCCATCTTCCATCCTATTGGTTTACACACACACACAAACACACACACACACACACACACACACACACACACACACACATATACACACACTTCTCTGACTGGACCCCAGACCAAAGCCAAATAAAGAAATGTCATTTCTCCTGCTCTGGTTATTTCTGCGGAGAAATTATTTTTGAGCACAAGGTTCCCAGAAGCAGGAAAAGTGCTAAAGCAGGTTTGCTCACCTGCAACACAGCTCTCCATGTCCTCCTCCAATGTGACAGTTCAGCCACAGCTCAGAGGCAGTCCCAGGTCATATACTCCTTCCAAGAAGTCTGAAAGAACCCCTGGGGCTGAGCTCTGGCCTCTAAAGGGCCAAGGAAACCCTTCCAGAAGCAGCTAGGCCATCTCCTCACCTGGGCCTGTTTGCAGACAGGTTAGTTATTGGTGCTCATTAGCCCCTTCAGGAGCTGTTCAGTTATTGCGAAGGGGCCCCCAGAAGGCTGAACACTCAACCCCACTTTTGAAGTTGTAGAGGATCTGAGTAGTTGACACCAATTCCTCCTTCCCATTGGGGGACCCAGCACTGCTCCAGTAGCTGGCTGTCTAAGAGAACAGTAGCCAGGGCCGGCGCTCCCCACCCCCACCCCCATGGAAGGACAGGGCTGCCGCACATCAGGGTGGGGGAAGCCTGACAGCTTTGCTTTTGCCCGCTGTTCACCAAGGTGGAGGAGGGATTATGTGTTAATTATTTCAGGGTCCTAATGGGTGTTTTCTAGGAACAGAGAAGACAAGCAGGGTCTTGTGGGCTCCCGGGAGAGACTCAGCCTCTCTGAACATGTCCACCTCCTTACTGGGCAGATGTATGGCCACCCATGTGAGCGGAGTGCGGAGATGGACATCCATGTATCACGGGGTGGAGCATGTCACAGGAAACTCTCCGACCTGTCACTAGACTCTAGCAAAGCTCCAAAGAGGACAGAAATCAGACCTACACACACACACACAAACACACACACACACACACACATACACACACACGTGTGCGCACACACACACACACACACACACACACACACACACGCACGCACGCACACACGCATGCACACACACACGCACGGACACACGCACGCACGCGCGCGCGCACACACACACACACACACACACACACACACACACACACACATACACACGCACATACACAGAGCGCTCTCTCCCTCACTCTCTCCCCCTCCCTCCTCCTCACCACACTGCTGGTTTTTCAGGCAGCTCCAGCTGGCTTCCTGCTGCTTCCTGGATGCTTTGGCCATAGAAAACAAATATTGGGGAACAGATCTCTGATGTGGGTCCCTGGTGGCCGCTTAGCAGCCACTCCTAGCTGGGTCATCTCACACATGGGTCTGGAGGGACTGGATCGGGTGGGGGGGAGTGGGGGAGAAGGGTCACATGTCTTAGGATGGTTAACATCTCACAGCCAAACCAAACCAACAAGCCCGGCCATAGAAACCACCCAAAGCTACTGATTTTTTTTTTCCTTTCATATATCTGACCAGACCTGCCAACCTGTTCTGTGTGTGAGAAAGTGTGAGCAAAAGTCAGGAAAGCCAGTCATTATGTTTCTAACCTAATGAGAGCAGGTTCGAAACCAACCAGAAATATGATCCTGCACATAAACACAACTCTTCTTTGATTATTACAGTTATATACATGTACACATACCCACACATGCATATGTGCACACACACACACACACACACACACACACACACACACACACACACACACCGGGGTCTGATCTCAGTCCCTGAGGCTTCACCTTTTCTTCCAGGATTCTCAGAGGCCATATGATCTAAGTACCCACAGTGGTCCATCCTAAGATTCCCAAGAGAGAAGTCCAAGGTTTCTACAACCAGCCTCGTGACTCTCTTCAGCCTGAGGATGGTTTTTAACCAACAAAAGCAACCCTTTCTTCTGCCTGCCCTGGCCTTCCTCCCTGACTCCTCCTGACACACACGCTTCGGACAGCTGACTCCCCATGCCCCTCTTCTGGGTTTATTCCAGTTGACCTTCTCCACTTTACTGAGATCAGGTGCCAGCCCTCACATGGAGGCTTGTGATCCTCTCCCTCTCCCGATCTAAACAATATATCATACATGCACTGGGCACTGGCAACAGACACTGACAGTGGCAGGCATTGTGCCCAGCACCACACATGAGCCGTCTTCTTCCGTCTTTCCAGTAATCCCATGACCCTTTTCCATCAGGTAGAGAAACTAAGACCCAAGACCAGTTTGCAAGCTGGGCTGGAGAAACAGCTCAGCATTTAAGATCACATACACTGCCCTTGCAGAGGACCCGAGTTTGGTTCCTGACCCCCATGTCTGGCAGTTCACAACCATCTGTAACTCCAGCTACAGGAGTTGTGATGCCCCTGGCCTCCACAGACACTTACACACAGACATACAGGCATACACATAATTAGAAATATTATTTCCAAAGAAGTTACATCATGACTCAGAACTACATAGCTCTGTAGTTCTCCAGGATTTAAGCTCGAGATTTCTGACTCAGAGCCCTGTACTATGAGATGCAAAGGCAACGACCTTCGAGCCTCAGCTCTGAGTTTGAATTTGGTCTCCTTTGCAAAGTCTGGGCAAATCCCACTACCCTGAACTTCAGACTCAAGACCTAACTGCATCAGATTGTGAATGGGGTTCAAGGAATGTCCCAGGAAAGCACATGTCACTGTACTTGGCTATTCACATGGTATCCACATTCACTGTAATGCTTTGTCATGTCCTCATCTCCTAATCAATTCTCCTTGCAAACTTGGAGTACCCTGACTAGTCCAAAGCCCCTAGCCTCCTGGGTCCTAGCGCCTAGATGGTTATTCCCAGGAGGGACCCATAGATGAGGTAACTGGACAGCTGAATCTTGTGTAGGCGGTTCCCAAAAAAAGGTGTCCGCTGCTACAGGGGTCTGTGCTTCAAATCAAACCAAGCCTTGGGGGTCTGCACTGCATCTCCCTCTCTACTGCCCCTCCACAGCCTTCTCTCACCCTGGTGAACCTTTAATGCAACTTTCTGCCCCCTGCCTGTCTTAATAGGACCCTCCTTGTTGCTCCCAAATCCTCTGTTCCATCTAAGCTCCTGCACCAAGCCTGGCACAGCTGTGCCCCCTTCCACAAACAGTGAGAGGCGGTTTTCAGGCCCTTTCATCCTACCCTGTCTCACCTCCAGAACTGTCTGCCCCCTTTGCCCTCTCCCTCAGGGACTCAAGCTCTGGGTACTGACCAGCTTCCCAGTGTTTCCCACTCCCTTGGGAACCCTCAACTGCTGTACTTCTCTGAGGGAGGAAAGAAAACTCAAAATGATTCGTTATCTTAGAACATTTGATTTTTACAGAACTTCTTGCGTGGCCCTCAGATATAAGGTCAATACAAACAAAATCAGCTAAATTGCCCAATATCAAACAGTTCTAACTCAAAAAAAAAAAAAAAGCAAAAGGCCTTTTAAGTGACTGGTGCATTAATAGGAGAGTCACAATGACAGGTTTCAAAGATGAAAGTAAAGGATCAGAAAATAGAACAGTCGAGAAAACAGAGATGAAAGACAAATAGCCCTGTTTGAAAATCCAACGCTTTCATTAAAGGAAAAAAAGGCCCAAAGCACTAACTACCTTTGTTAGGACGAGCATGATGAAAGGAACAGGCACTTGCCTCCTCTGGAGTCTCCTTCCTCACCTACCTGCTCCTCCCTCCCTGTCGCCTGCCACCTCTGTTGTGGCTGGGCGCTGTGCTCACAGCCTGCCTGCATCTTTCCAGCTTTACCTGTAACACAGGCAAGCTGTAGACACCTATGAGCAGGCAGTGTGACTGGACCAAGCTCCCCAAAACCTCAGGCCTCATCCCTGTAGTAAATACAGCCAGGCAGCAGCTTCCCACACCAAGCCAGAGCCTGGCAGGCTTTGCATTAAAATAACATGTCATAAAACGTGCTTCACCAACACAAATAAAGTGTTTTATGTAAAGCAGGACTTAGAGACATATTACATAAGTGTCAGGACCACCGGGGTTTTCCATTTGCTCTTTATCACAGCCTAAGCCACATTGCGGGGCTCACACACTTGAGTAGAACACAGTTTCCAACTCACCTTTCACTTTTTGGGGTCAGTGCTTCCTAGGCTTCTTCCTTTTCTAGAAATTTCCATGACTTCAGCATACATCAAGACCCATACTTCACCTTTCAAGTCCACCTGCTGCTGTGACTAGTTAGCACTGGAATGAGGAAAAGCCATCACTGAAGCCCAGTTACTCCTCTGGAAGCTCATCCCTCCAGGGACCAGAGGAAGAGAGGGCACCGTCACACACACCATAGACTCACGTCAAAAGAGCTTGTCTTCCCTGTTTGCTGCCTCACTGACCCCAGCTGTCTGACCTTTGGAGCAGGATGTGTCTATTGATTGATGGGTATTTACACCACTTGGTATCTTTTATGGAGGTCAGTGTATTTTCATACCTACTTACCTTCTAAGACACCATGAAAACTGAAGTTTGTTGTTGTTGTTTTATTTTTAAATCACACCTATGGTAAAATTCAAGGAAACTCCATATGAATAATTAGAAAGGATATAAATAGCAAACCAAAGCCATCAATTAAATAACAATTATAGGCAGTTACTGATGCACAGATCCAGTCTGGACAGAAGAGACAGAGAAAGTGACAAAGTTGCTTTTCAGTTTCACAGCAAAAACCTTGGTGATGGAACAGAAGCAGAGTGGGTGGATTTGAAGGGGACACAGCAAGTTCAAGCGAACTGGGTGACCTGTGTACAAGGGCCAAGGAAGTTCGAGGGGAGGGACAACTGGAATACAGCTTGGGTGGGAGAGTTGTGGCTAGCCCTAGTGTGCATGAAGCCCCCAGCATCAAAGAAACAGGACATGGTAGTACACGCTGTATTCACATCAGGAGATAGAAAAACACGTTCGGGCTGGAGAGATGGCTCAGAGGTTAAGAGCACTGACTGCTCTTCCAGAGGTCCTGAGTTCAATTCTCAGCACTCACATGATGGCTCACAACCATCTGTAATGAGATCTGGTGCCCTCTTCTGTATACATGATAAATAAATAAATCTTAAAAAAAAAAAAAAAAAAAAAAAAAAAACTTAAAAAAAAAAAAAAAAAGAAAGAAAAACACGTTCTATCATACAGTCTCCATGAACAGACAGCTCTCTGGGCTTCCATTTTCTCATCTATAAAACCAAGGTTATCAGCAGGTCTGGGAGCTCTACAGCTGTGTTCTACAGCTCTAGTGTTATCCTAAGTATGTGGTTAGCTCTCTTGACAACTAACATCATAGGTAAGAAACAAAGGCTGACATTCTCTTCTGCTTTGTTCTCGTGAAGTCAAAGCAAGCATGTCACCCTCTGTTTAGTCCACGATGTCCCACCACACCATGGCTTTGCCTGCCTTGAAGGTCATTTTTCTACTTTTCTGTCCATTCCAAAGGTCCTGTAAGGTTCCATCACTGCCTTCCACCAAGCACTGTGTTTTCTTTTTTCTTCTTCTATGTTTTTTAGATTCATGGTCTGTTTGATTAATATGTGTGTAGGGGTGTCTTTGTGTATGCACACATGAGTGCAGATAACCAACAAGACTAGAAGGGGAAGTCAGATCCCCTGGAACTGTAGTTTCAGACAGTTGTGAGCTGCCCAGTGTGGGTGCTTAGAACCAAGCTCCAGCCCTCTGGAAGAGCAGCCAGTGCTCTTAACGGCTGGGCCATCTCTCCAGCCCCATTGTAATTTCTGGAGCACATATGTGAATTCTTCCTTCTCTTCTATTATACAAAACTCAACCATGATGGTTACTACAGCTACTAGGTAAATTTTCCTCTATTTTCATCTAGACAATTATCCTAAAATTGCTGTGTGCATTTTTATTCTAAGAACAATTCCAAATTTTAAAGCACTGGAACTGTTTTCGAATGTCCATTGTCTCGTCTCGCCACTTCAGCTTCTACAACGCAATATTCTCTGCAACATTCTGTCTCTGTACAACAGCATAACAACTTTCCCTACCTAATAAACTTTGACATTGTCATCAAATTCTTTCAAATAATTTTTCATCTATGGCATTCTTATTCAAATGTTTAATGTTTAGTTACTTTGGGGTGGGGGGGGGGGGAGACTCTGGTATCTCCATAAAGCATGACCTATAGAGGAAATCGGAACTAAGAGCCAAAATAGACTTCCATGGTCATCGGTGCCACTGAACCTTACAGTGACCAAAAGGAACATGTTCCTCAGGAGCTTCCCAGCTTGAGGAGCGAAGCCTTTGCTCAAAGGCCTCCTGGGTCTGCAAGTCCACCTGAGCTGCTCTTGAATTCACAGTGTCTGATTTGACCATATTGGCTCCCAAATGATAATGTGGTGGTTAATCTTCTCAACTTGGTGGGAATTTAGAACCACAATGAAAACACATCTCATGGCACAGCTGTGAGGGAATTTCTAATCTGGCTTAATTGGGGTGGCAAGACCTACTCTAAACGTGGGCAGCTCTGTTCCCTGGGCTAGAATCCTTGACTCAATAAAAAGGAAAAGTGAGCTGAGTGCCAGCATTCACTACTCTCTGCTTCCTGGCTGTGGATACATGAGCAGCTGGTTCAAGCTCCGCCCACCATGACTTCCTGTGCCCTGATATCCTATACTCTCAAAGGATGACTCCTAATAAACCCTTTCTTCCTTAAGTTGCTTTCCCCAGTATTTTGTCAGAGCAGGAGGACAAGTTACTAATACAGTATCCTTCCCTGTGTCCCTCGAATGAGCCTTGTTTCTTCTACGCTGCCCTTTCCCCAAGATGACCACATTCACTTTACCCATGAGTCAGTGGCAGAGCTTGGGATCTGGTTCCAGGCTTTCTGAGAGGCAGTTCCCCTGGGCTTTAGGCAGGCTGCTACAGGGCCCCTTGGTCTGCCTGCAGGCCATTTGTGCCTTTCTCCTCCTAATTAATGCCCACATGGCTTCAGAGTAGCCCATTCTCAGACTGAGCAACTGAGTCACAGATATGCTGTGTTTTCTTCTGAAGCCTACTGTTCTGCCCAGACCTGAATAATTGGGGTTTGCTCACCATTGCATAGGGATTTGCCCTCCAAGCTGAGTCCTGCCTACCACTTAGCAAAGCCACAGCTTCATGTTTAGCTAGTCTCAGAGTTCACAGGTTCCCACTGAGAGTCAGAAATCATGGAGTCATGGGGTGCTTGTCTGGGTGCTTACCCACACCATTCACTGTTTGGACCTAAAGACAGCCCAGGTTGACAACACCAGGGACACCAACCAAAGCCTTAAGTTGTACTAGCCTGCTCATCTTTTTATCTTGTTAAAGTTCCTGGGCCCTGGGTCCCAGCTTTTGACACAGGAACTTCTCTTAATGAAATCAGAAGTTTCTGCAGTCAGGTTTCTTTCTTTACTTTTAGTTTTTTCTTCATTTTATTTAGTTATTTATTATTTGTGGAGGGGTGTGTGTGTGTGTGTGTGTGTGTGTGTGTGTGTATGTGTGGTGTAGTGTGTGTGTATGTGTGTGTGTATGTGTGGTGTAGTGTGTGTGTATGTGTGGTGTAGTGTGTGTGTGTGTGTGGTGTATGTGTGGTGTAGTGTGTGTGTGTGTGTGTGTGTGTGTGTGTGTGTGTGTAGCAGACATGCTACAGCACATATTTTAGGATTCAATTCTCTCCTTCCACCACGTGGGTTCCAGGGCTCAATTGCAGTTTATCAGGCTTGGGAGCATCTGTACCTGCTAAGCCATCTCCTGGGCACATGAACTCAGGTTTCTAAGAATATGAAACAAAACAGTTAAGATCCACTTCTTTGAAATGTTGAAGGGATCGGCTGAAATGAATGTGTAAAATGTAACTTCTATGCTGAGAGGGTAGTGGGCATCACCAGTAATTATCCTACCCAATCCTCGAGGAAACAGTCAGCATCACCCCAAGTTATGGAGGAAGCAATCAGGCTGCTGCCTTCTACACTGCCCATACATGAGCTTCCAGCAAAGCCTGGAACTGAACCCAGGTCCCCTGTCACCTCCTAGATTCTCACTTTTTTTCTCAGAGTCAAGATATATGTTCTCCTCACAGAAGTTTCCAAAGCTGTGGCCCCAACACCACCAGAAGCATCCCCTGGAACTTCTTAGAAATGTCAGTTTGGGGTCTCAATCAGACCTAAGGGATCAGAAATTCAGAGGATGGGGCCAGCAGTCCCTTACAGCAAGCCCTTTAGATACACTCTGAAGGTGGAAGCACACTCTTGGTCATTTCCTCTGATCTCAACAGGCCACCCAGCCCGGAGAAGCTGAGTCCAGAGAGCTTAAGGTGACCTCCAGCATTAATTGACTTCTCAAGCCTTGGGGCAGGCACACAGGATTCCTGGTCAATAAATCATCCCGATTCCATTTAACTGTGACCATGGTTCCCACTGCCCTGGATCCTTAGGGGTGGAGGTCGAAATGACTCAAAAGCCCAGCCAGACCAGTCAATGGTCAATTCTAAAGATGGCCCAGATGGATAGACCAGACCTACAGGGCCACCCAGCAGCTCCAGGGAGCCCTTTAGACTGGGGTCTTTTTACCTCCCTAAGGTTTATGTGCTTTTCAAGCCAGTTCCAGTAAGCTGTCTTCTCCTCTGAACCTTGGACTCTCAGGTCCAGCCTCCACCTCCTGCCCACTTATTCCCACAGCTATGATGTTTATGGGGATGTATTTACCCAATGCCACTCAGCCTCCCTGCCCAAGGTTATCATGCTTGATCTCAGCTGGCAGTGAGGAGGTAGGGTAAACAGAAACACTGACTCACCCTTCTTCCTTCTTGTTTTTCTTCTCTAAAGGATAGAGGGAGGTAAGTCTTATGAACAAGCTGGAGTAGTGGCATCCCACGTTCAACCTCACAGCCCACCAAAGTAACAATTATTCAGGGAGAGCTGACTGACAAGGAATGAATGTGCTCAGCTCTCCTCTCTGGGCGGAGGAGGGTTTGTCTGTGAGCCTAGAGTCATGTTTTTCCCACGACAGGGACTCATTGATTAGCTCATTCTGGCTGACCTTGAATCTATGCTTCTCCCACCTCTGTCCTTGACCAGTTGGGATTATAAGCATGCACCAAAGTGCCCAGCCTTCCAAACCCTTTACTCTAAAGTTCGTGTTGATTTCCAGAAAAGTGGCACCCCAAATGGCCCAGAGAAGTTAGGGCCACCTCATTCACCAGTCACCCAGGAGATGGATAGACTAGCCAATGGGGGGATTCCAGGTCTGTCCCTTGAGGCCTGGCCCCCAGATTTAAAGCCCAGAGTAGAGACCTTCAAAAGACTCCATTGAGGAGGTAGCCTTGCCCCCTGGGAAAGATAGGTGTGGCCAGCACGTAGCCACGCCTCCCACACAGGCTGCAAGCTTCCAGACTTGTAGGGTGCAGTGTCTTGGGCTCTTTGAACCCAGCCTTTAGCCCTTTACTGGAATACATCTAACTTAGAGGTGAGATGTAGAAAAGCCATCAGTCTAAAAGACAAATGAGTCCTCACAATTATTTAAATTCTAGAAAGGAGCAACTGAGTTCTGGGCACAAGGCTCTACTATCTATCTGTCTGTCTATCTACCTATTTATTTTATGTATTTCTATCTATTTTTATTGATTTATTATTATGTATTTCTATCTATCTATATTTTTTTTATGTATTTCCCTCTTTCCTATTATGTGTTTCCTGGCCTTGTTACAACAGTTCTGTGAGGTTTACCATCAAAGAACCTGAGGCTTAAAGCCTTAAGCTAACTCACGGGTCAGCGGGTGTACCGGAAACTCTTCTGTTGTGACAAAAGCTACTTCAGGAAGGAGGGGCTTCTCTTGGCTCACAGTTGAGGGGACAAGTTCATGACTAGGAGGTACGGTGGCAGTGCTAGAAGGCAGATAGTCACGCTGAATCCAAAGTCAGGAAGCAGAGATTAGTGCAGGTGCTCGGCTCCCTTCCTCCTTTTCCAGCCCAGGACCCCATCCCATGGGAGGTACTGCCTACATTTACTGTGGGTCTTCCCACCTCAATTAGCCCTATGGAGAAACTCCCTCACAGACAGGCCTGCTAGGTGCGTCTCCCAGGTGATTCCATAGCCCATCAGGTTGACAGCCAATTTTAAGCTTCCTATCAGAGAAGTTGTGACTCAAACCCAGTTATGTTTGAGTATGCCCTGGCTAAGGGGTGCAGGTTTCTGGCAACTTCGGAACCACCTGCCTGTCTGACAGAGGGAGCTGGACAACTGAGAAAAGCAGAAGAGAAAACAAAAGGATCTTCTTCAAGGACCACCCAGACCAGGCCTGGCCCATGAGTGCTGATCGGCTCAGCTCCAGGAAGGTGCAAGGCCCGCGCTTCCTGTTTCCTGCACTCACAGGGCTGTGACAGTTTCTAGGGCCAGAGAGAGGCAAGGGGAAACTGAAGAGAAACCGGAGATCTGCCAGGGAACAAGAAAGGAGCTTCAGGAAATGCTTTATCTAAAAATATGCCGTTGCTGAAAGGAAAACAGTCATTAGAGGGTGTGAGAAGCCCCCATGGTGAGGAAGGCAAAACCGTGAGATTCACGAGGCCAGTGGAACAACAGAGACCCATTACCCACCCACTTCCTGTGCTATTAGCCAGGCAAGCAGACAAAATGACAAACCCACAGACAGTGCTCCAGGGGAAGTGTCTGAGGACAGCATCAGAAGATGCAGCAGGGTGGTGGGAGGGAAGAAACTGTTCCAGTTAATATTTTTCTCACATCAGCTGGTCTGGCTACAAATTCAGCTAACATTTCCTGTGTACTCACTACATACCATCGTCTACTGCAAGCCTTCCAATGACAGGCAGGGGGAAAGCGAACCTGTTCAGTCAAGTGGCTTATCCAAGGCCACACAGCTGCTAAGAGATGAGGACATGACTCCACCCCAGATTCCTTGGCTCCTAACCTTACTCTAAGTCTGGCAGACCTAACTGATCCAACAAATCAAGAGGCCTGTCTATCCTTAACCATGAAGGTCAAGGCTATTCACTTCAACTTCCCAGCAGGTTGCAGGAGTTTTACCTTCTTCTTCTTCTTCTTCTTCTTCTTCTTCTTCTTCTTCTTCTTCTTCTTCTTCTCCTCCTCCTCCTCCTCCTCCTCCTCCTCCTCCTCCTCCTCTTCCTCTTCTTCCTTCTTTCAATTTAAATCTTTTTTTAAAATTAATTTATTTACTTATTGTGTGTGTATCTATGTGTGCCCCTCTGTGTACCCAGGTATGTGCATACAGAGGCCCAAAAGTGTCTCCTCTGTTTCCACCTATTCCTTTGGGGCAGACTCTCTCCCAGAACCAGAGGCTTGAATTTTCTGTGCCAGTCTGGAAGCCAGCAAGCCCAGTGACCCTCTTGTCTCCCCACTACTTGGAGCTGGGGTTACTGCTGTTAGCAAGGACACCTAGCTTGTTATGTGGGTGCTGGGGTGTCCTCATGATTGCAGAGCAAATGTTGTCTACTGCTGAGGAGCATCCCCAGCCCAGGTTCTACATTCTTTGTCTTGTCTTGTTTGAAGTAAATCTGGTCAAAGAAACGTGCTGGGTTTTATTAGTGACTAGCCAGCCCCCACGTGTTGCAGGCCCACAAGACAGTCTGGAAAGATCTGCCCTTGAAGTTGGGAGGGGACGGCTGAGCACTGGACCGTGAGTCCTTCCACAGTAAATGTGAAGCAAACGACCTGCCTCTGCTGAATTGCCAGGCACTGAAGCAGGAAACATAGGAACCTTGGGTAGAGGCAGAGGGGACAGTTCCTTTAGAAGTGTCCAGCCATTGAGGAATGCATCCTCTCTTCCAAGCACAGGGAAAGGTCGGTGTGGGACTGGGTTGGCCCTCTACCACCCTCGGCACAGGCAATCCATCAGCATGTTGTAGATGAGAAAACAAAGATGCCCTGACCTTGAGCTCAAATCTAGCCCCCTTGACTCTGTAAGGGAACATTGACTCTTTCTGCCCTCTAAGTTCTGATAATTGAGTCTGCGAAACAAACTGACAGGCGACAGAGAAAAACAAAAGGCACACAGATGTCTGCCACACACAGAGCATCACAAAAAAGGAAGTACATCAAGGCCCAGTAAGATTTATAAGGAAGCTGAGAGAGAGTGATGATTAGGAGAAAAAAATAAATGTACCCAAGAAGAGGTGGTGACTAGAAACAGCGTCTGTGTGGGTGTGGTTCCCACCTGAGCCCTCTTCTCTCTGGTGACAGGCAGTCCCCATGCATGAGACTCTAGGGAGAGGGAGGGCTTGTGACAAGTAAATTCTTTCCAGAAGGTCCAATCTAAAGGCAAGTAAGGGGACAGACAATATGGTTCAGTGAGTAAAGGCATCTGCCACTAAGAATTCTGACCTGAGTTCAATCCTCAGAACCCACATAGTGGAAGGAGAAAGCCAACCCCTGTAAGTTGTTCCCTGCTATCCACACATATGAGCTAGCAGGTGGACCCAGAACCCCCCCACACACACACACACAATTGTGATAGGTCAAGTCAGTAAGTCAATTGTACTACTACGCACCCACAATCCTAGCACTAAGGAGGATGAGATGAGGCAGGAAGAGTGTCAGATCAAGGCCAGTCTGGGCTACATGGCAATACAAAAAAGTGACAGATCATTTACAGGATAGTCCTTATGCTCAGCAATGTGCCTAGTACATTCTGTACACCATCTCTTCCTCGCCACAGCCATGAGCCTACACCACAGATGAGATGCTGGGTTACAGCTGGCTCAGTCAGAGACCTGGTTAATGTCTTCAGCTCAGAAGTAGTGGACACTGGTCTCCTCTGAGCTGGCATCTGGGTTTTCAGAGTCTCTGACCATCCCCAAAACACAGCTGAGAAGAAAGTAGGCCATGGCTTTTTCAGACAGAGCCAGATGGGATGTCCAAGGAAATAATGTGGTACTAGAGGGTTTCATTTTCTGCCCTGTGTAGTCAAATGCCCTACTTTACATACCACCCTCAAAGGGGTGTACTTTACAGGACACCATGTAATCTGGTTCCTCCTGATGACATCAATATCTAGTTAAGCTTTCTTTCCGGGAAAGAGGCAGGTGGAGTCAACCCTCTTCTTTGCACAGCTGGGTAAACTGGAGCTGAACCACCGAGATAGTGACTCACTCGGAGCTACATGGTGGGTGGGGTCAGTCATCAGTGATCTGGGCCTCATTCTGCTGGCTGTATTCCAAACGACAGTGCCATGGAACCACAGGAGGCCAAGTAACTTGCTCTTGGGTCCTCAGAAGTCCTATTATTTCAGAGCCCTGCTCTGGGGACTCTGAAGAAGCCATTTAGCTTGGCTGAGCCTCTGTTTTCTCATGAATGAAGCAGGCTGAGACACATTCCTCACAGAGCTCTTGGTCAGAATCAAGAAGATAGCTGTGTCTCCATGTTTAGGGAGCTGGAGAATGTTCTATCTGCCACCTATTAGCAGTGAATTCAGGAGAACTTATTTGATCTGATACTTGATAGTCTGTTTCTGGGAAGTTTCAGTGTGCCTAGGGTGGACCAGCCCTATGACAACAATTGAGTTCATTCTAACCCAATCTGTATGCCAGTGGGAGTGACCTGGCCTCAAAACCAGCCAAACTCGTTACACAGTGGCCAGTGGCGTCAGACTGAGTTCCTGTTCAGCCAGTGTGGGCTGAGCCCAGTGGGGTTATCGCCCAAGCTGTTTCCAGTCACCAAGTTTTCCTTTTAAAGACTCTTCTCCCTTCTCAGGCACTGGACGATGAAGTCAGCAAGTTGATATAGACTTTCTTCCTTTTTAAACAGTCTATCTTGCTTCTCTCTCGTGAGGTATACCTTTGATGGGGAAATGTTGCTTCTAAGACTCTACGAGTCATTTTATAGGCAAAGAGAGAAGGGAAAGACGTGGGTGGAGGGGAGGTGAACACAAGTGAGGATGGGGAGCACGCCAGCTTCCTCAAAAGCCTGACTAGAGCTTGTCCTAGTGGGCCCAGGGTCTTGAGGACAAACTTTGACAGAGCAGAGAGAAGAACTGTGGATGGAGCCCGGAGACATTGTGTGGGCCGAAGACTTTTCTTTTTAGTCACTGGGGTTTTTTTTAATTATTTTACAAAGTAACAGCCTCCCTTCCCTCTCCCCCGCATCTTACATACTTAATTTTGATTTCTTCTCCTCCATACTCTTCCTCCTCCAGGGTTCCACCCTAAACTTTCATAACACATGTGTTCTTCTGCCCTCCCCACTCTCCTCCCTTAGAGCATCTTTTTTCCATCTCATGGACCCCTTTCTAGGTCCCTGGCCTCTTCTCACATTTATTTGCACACCTAATAATTAGAAACTAGGATCTGCATGAGAGAGAATACTCAGTATTTGTCCATCCAGCTTAGCTCAATATGGTATTTTCCACTTCTATCCATTTTCCGGTAAATGTTACAGTTTCTTTTTATCTATGGCTAAATAGAATTCCACTGTATGTACAGACCTCATTCTCGGTATCCATCTAATGATGGACATCTAAACTGTTTCTAGCTCCTAGCTGTTGTGAAGAGAGCAGCAGTGAACGTGGATATGCAAGTGTCTCTGTGGTAGGGATAGAACAATGGGCCAAACACATTTGAAGTAATAATTTGAATGGGAAATATCTCATGTCATCTTAACGGGAACAAAACTCAACACAGGAAAATAAAAGGACGGTTTCCCCTTTGCACTTACAGCTGTCATGACACCCCCACCCCCATTCACCAAGACTGTTCTCTGTTGAACATCCACCTCCACAGTCTTAGAGATGAGTGAGGGAAAACTAGAAGACACCTGTCTTCTGATTGCTTTCATTTGGGAAATTGTCTGGCCAAGCACTGATTGAATTTCATTGATGGAATGAAATGATTGCTCTATTATTTTTCCTATGTCTGTGATCAAATACCGGACAAGAAGCCTCTTGCAGGAGGATGGTTTTGTTTGGGCTTATGGCTTCCAGGGGAACAGCTAATTGTGCCAGGAATAAGGCACATTGAAAAAAGCAGGAGGCAGCTGCTCACATGGCATGCTGCTGCTGCAGCTCAGTTCCCTTTATCTGTTTTTATGGTCTAGGATCCCAGGTAGGCAATGGTGCTGCCCGCAGGGAGGAGGGAAGTGGTCTTTCCACCTCAAATAGTGTGATCAAGATAATCCCACATAGGCATAGCCAGGAGCCCATCTCCCAGGTGATGGGAGATACTGTCAAGTTGACAACTAACACTAGCATACAATGCCTTATCCCCCTTTCTCCTGTAAGAAACACATTGTAGAACATTATGCAACTTGCCCAGGACTGTGGTTTTAGTTCAGATGGAGAGCCGAGAGTTGGGAGCGCTGAGCTGATTCTAAGACCACAGCATAAGTCTTTCCCAAAAAGCTTATTTTCACATACCCCATCCTGCACTGCTAGAATTGCTATGTACTTTGTATCCCTCACTGAACTATCATCTAGTGCCCCCAAGCCATCCATGACTATTTTTTAAACTTTCTTTTTATTAATTCTTTGTGTCTTTTGCGTCATATATTTTAATCCCATCCATTTCCCCTCCCTCATACATGCTCTCTGCCCTTACAGGCCCCCCACTAAGTAAAATTTAAGAGAAAAAAGAAAAGGAAAAAACCTCATCATGGAAGTTGTAGTGTGACACAGTGAGTCACACAGTCAACCCTCAAGTCCATTATCTTTACTTGCAAGTGTCATTGCAAAGAGTCATTGATCTGGTTTGAGGCCTCTGGTTTCTGCTACGCTCTCAATGCTGGCCCTCACTGGAGCTCCTCGTGGATATCCCACTATGGACCTCTGTTGTGGAAATCCTGCAGCTTTTGGTCTGCAGGACTGGCCCCTTCATGTGCTCCAGCAGATCACAGTTGGGGTGGATACTGGGGTGGGCCAACCCACAACCCTGGTTCTGGGCCTGGGTAGTTGTAGGATTAGTCAGCCCGCCATCTGGTGAGCTATCCTCATGCGTGATTCTTAATGTCTCCAACAGCACTGAACCCTCAGGAATTAATTAATTAATTAATGGGAAAATGCCCCCCAGACCCATAAAGTTATGGTAACCTTTATAAACATTAGTAAGAGATCATGTCAGCAAGGATCCATGAAACATCAACCATGTACCCCATGTTCTGTGAGACTCTGGGACTCCCCATACTTGAATTCAAGGTCCCCTGGATACTCAAAAGTTCCATGAATTCCTGTTTTACAACCTATAAGACCAGCTTTCTCTCAGGGGCTGATTTTTTACTCTCTTAGCTTCTCTGCTCATTATTGCTTGGCAAACAACGTGATTTATTCAGGAGAAACACACATTAAGATGCAATGTAGTTATTCCAGCTGCCATAACTACTAAATTGAGTTGACTGGCAATCTACTGATAATCCAACCTCTGTAGGGAAAAAAAAATCAGCCCGAAAATAATCAGAGTAGTATCAGGGACGTCACCAGAAATGACTCTACAAATCTAGGAAAGGTGACAGTGTGACTGTCATTTATTAATGGACAGAGTTCAGATGCTCTGCACTGAGATGATGGCCACTGAAACATGAGGCTAAACTGTCCAAACAGAATTTCTAACAAATGCTTCTGATGCTCCCTTTGTCTCCATCCTTTACCAAAGACAGGCAATTAACAGCTTTTGCAATATTACAAGCAAATGAAATTGGGTCTCTGCCCAGCCTGCCAACAAAGGACTTCTGTGGTAATAAAAATAATCAATAGAATTCTTCATTTCTTCTGGGTCCATGTGATTTCCTTAACAATGTCAATGCAGATTGTAATTTTCAGCAAGAAAAAAAATAATAAATATTGCTTGCATGGTGCATGGAATTTCAAGCCACAGAAATGTCATCTTTTCTTACAGAATTGTTTTCTTACAAGGGCACATGTCTTGGGCAATTACAATAGACTGCAAGGCTGGTGCCCACATTATCTGTCGTAGACTGACCTGTACTCTTTCTCCGAAGCATACTCCAGTGATCACTGAAGACAGGTACAATTATGACTAGAAAGCAACACTGCACCACCCCACCACCAGCTTGGTAACTCACTCTCTAAGCATTTAACCTGTGAGCTTCTCTGTAAGTGGGGCAGGCCAATGTGAAAGTAAGTTTCAAAGGCACCTAAGACAAAACCAAGGGGCTTGAGCAAATGAATGATTTCCTTACCCAGAATCTGGTGTATGGTCACCACCAATTAATTGTCTCTTAAACGTTAGTGAGTTGCCTTCATCTTCATGTCTACCTTCTTCCTCTTGGCCCAGCAGAATCTTCCCTATTTGTTAAAGCTACTGTCAGCCTCTATGAAAGGACCTGATTCCAGGAACTCCTGACATTTCCTGTCTATACTGCTCGATGCGATCTTGGAAGTCTGGGCCTTTAATAATGCTTCTTAAGGGATTTCTTAGAGGTCCAGTCAGATCTCAGGTTTCTTGGGGACAATTCAGGGTCTTCGATTCCTGGTAACCCCCACAATTTCTGGTTAAGAAGATGACACAAGGGATTGGAGAGCCAGCTTAACAGGTAAAGGTACCTTTCACCAAGCCTGATGACCTGAGTTTGATACCCAGGACCCACATGGTAGAAAAAGAGAATCAATTTCTGAAAGCTGTCCTCTGACCTATGTCCACACAGAGAAACACACACAGAGAAACACACACTAATAATAATAATAGTAATAATAATTATTAATTAATTAAATTGTGGTAATTTTTCTAAAGACTTTTTAAGGGACAGAGAGATGGCTCAGTGGTTTAGAGCACTTGTTACTCTTGCAGAGGACCCAGATTCAATTCCCAGCATCCATATGGAACTGTAACTATTAGTTCCAAGGATTGTGATACCTCATTCTGACCTCTTTGGGCACCAAACATTGTACATGCAAGCAAAACACTCACACATAAAATAAAATGAATAAATGTAATTTTAAAAGAGTATTTTTAAAGACTAGAGACAATTTAAATGTCTATTAGCAAAGAATGGGGTAAATAAGACATGATTAATCCATGTAGGAAATACTAAGCAGCCTTTAGAAAGAATGAAATATATATACACTTATATGCATTTCATTTCTAAATAAAAAAAAAAACAAGGCATCAACAAGAATGCCTGGCCTCATCTAACCAGTGTAGGGATGGTGCATGTGCATGTGCCCGAGTGTGCATGAAGTGTGTACATGTGCCCAAGTGTGCATGAAGTGTCTCTAAGACAAGAACAGTGGCTGGGTTAAAAAGAAGTAGGAGGCTGGGGTGAGACACAGTAGGAGATTGTCACTGTGATGTGTCCCCATCTGCATGGAATAAATCCATTAACAAGAACACACATCCGCTTTCTTTTCTTTTCCGATACTAAATTTTAACTTCATCTTTTTTTGTAAAGTAAGCCATTCACATGCACACAATTGTACACGACACAAACAGTATGTAGTAAAAAGCCTCCCTCTCGGCCCTGTCTCCAGCCATCGAGTCCCCACTTGGGAGGCAATCAGTGAAATCCTTCTGCTTCTTTTAGACATGGCCCATGCACTGGAATGTTCTTTTAAAAAATAATAGTCATGAAGTGGATGGAGAGGCACCTCTGGCTTGTGCTGTTCTCTGGTTATAACCAGCTTCTACAGTGTTCTGTCTGCATGCATGTTACTGCGCAAAGAACCAGACAGACTCAATTCTGCAATAAGTCACCCAACCCTTGTGGGCTTTGCTGCCTCGTTGACAAAATGAACACTTAATTCCCAGCTCTTAGGTTGTAATAAAGTTAAAAACAGCTCGCAAAAGGCCCACAGCTTACTTAACAACTGCTGTTCTGAAGTTCTGGGGACCAGCTCCCTCTGCCTCAGACACAGCCACCCTGAGCAGAGTTCCTGAAGGCAGTGAGACATCACAAGGCCTCTGGTTGACCCTACAAGTGCTTCAGCATGCCCCCTATTTCTGAGGCAGCATTTCTGTTTACAGACAGCGAACGACTTCCTGAGCTCAGGCTCAAGGCTCTCCTCCACCTGCATTTGAGAGCCTTTGAAAGGGTCCAGGGCATAACCCAGGAAAGCTGGTGCTCAGGCATCACTGGTCCTCTCTGCCCTCACTGTGCCTCTAGGAACTATCACTCACACTTGGCACAGTTGAATAGGTGATTTCTGATCATCAGGCCCTGGCCAGCCTTACAGCCTCACCTGTGGGCCTCCATTTCCTCAGGGAAAAGGTAGCTGAGTAGGCGATGAAGCAGTGTGTGTTATTTACAGTCCCAAACAGGATCTCTCTAGCATGGATTTACATGTACATAGAAAAACATAGTTGTCTCAAACCAAACAAACTTAAATTCTTTAAAAAGGAAAAAAGTGCTTTATTGGAAATTTGGGTTTGTCATTACTGAAAATCAGTGCAAATCCATTGACTACGAAGTATTGCAACATAGCTCTCCACCTGTTAATAAATGCCAAGTTACTAAAATCATAGAGTTCAGGAAATGGCTGTTAATATCAAAAGTCCCCACTGCAGAGCAGTAAAGCGGCAGGTGGGCAGAGATCTGCAGGTCCTCTCAATTCCAGCAGGCTTGGAGCCGGTGTTGGGCAAGTTAGCAACTGTCATAGGTTCACAACTTACAAAGTGACTCTGGAGGCAGATACTTTGCACCTGACAGGTCTCTCTGGCATACCACGTACACATATACACATATAAACATGCACGTGCGCACACACACACATGCACCTACATATACATATGCACATGTATATGTGCATATAAACATACATATACAAGTATATACATAAGATATATATGCATGTATAGACACGTATATATACACATAAACATATATACATGTACACATGCACACAAATGTGCACATATGCATGCACACATATACCTAAATGTACACATGCATGCATATTATGCATTTACCCAAGTGGCATGGATGAGGTCAGGGGAAGCCTGTTGTTAGGAAAGAAGAGGTGCCTTGTTTCCCTTCCCCCATGTCTCTATCACAACCTTATTCAGCATTCAAGCTCCATTCCCTGAATTTAACCACAAATAGAAAGGGAAGGGCTGGTTCCCCATCTGTTTAAAGTACATCGAGGGCGTTAAAGAGCACGGGCTCTGATAAGGCCATGCTCATTAAGTAAATATATCTCCTAGCAAGTTGTCCTGAATCAATTTTTTTCTAATGAGTCTCCTTTTTTCTTACTTAGTGTTGGTAATTTAAGAGCTCCGAGGAAGCACTATTGAGACACGAAAGCTAAGTACTTTCTAATTTGTTCTCTGGAAGATATATCAGCTAATCAAACATCTTAACTCCGGCCACTCTTAAAGGGGGATTTTGAAGTGACAACCCCAGCCATTCTAGGTCACCCCTTGAAGTTCACTGTTTTGTTTTGTTTTAATTTATATCGAACATGAGCTGTTGGGGATGGAGCTTTTTCCAAAATTCCCAGTGGGAATTTTGGGTGAATATCCAGTGGTGTCCCGTTTCTCAAGAAAGGGGTTCAGGAACACAGGCCAGGGGCGGGAACTCTGCCTCTTGGCTATCTTTACAGCTATTGCTCTTCCAGCCATGGGCGGAGCTAAGCATGCAGGCGGCCTTGGGCACTCAGTTCCACCAAGGCTGCCCCTTCTCACATGTTACCTCTTCCCACCCATCCCATCTGCCTCTGTGGATGATGACCCACCATGCTCTCCAGCCTTTCTCGGGGTCAGTGCACAGAGACACCGAAGCGAAGACAGTCCCTGTGCCCTGAAGCGCCTGGTGAGGACTGGGGAGCTGGCTCAGTCACTAGTGTGCTTGCTACATGAGCCTGAAGACCTGAACTCAATCCCCAGCACCAACGTAAAAAGACAGGCATAGAAGTAGTCCTGGGCTAGGTTAGCAGACACAGGTGGATCTCCAAGTCTGGCTGTCCAGCCAGTCTAGCTGAACCAGTATGTTCCGCTTCAGTAAGAGACCCTGTCTCAAAAACTAAAGTGGAGAGTGATTGAGGAAAGATACCCAGTGGCTACCTCTGGCTCCCGCATCATGGAGGATCACATACAAAAAGGCTAACTAAACGCAACAGCATGGATTGATTCCACACCCAACCTGTAACAAATGCATGTGTAGTACTACTAGGGGTTACGAACGGTGTCAGTGAGGGTTTTGCCACCATTAGTCCCTCTTAATCCTCACACCGGTTCTCCTAGAGGGTTACTACTTTTCTTCCATTGGGATTAGTGGAGAAATTGAGGCATGGGGCTGGGAAGTGACTTGTCTAAGGTTCAGCAGCTAGTCAGTGGGGGCTCTAGATGCTGACCCCAAACACTCCAGCTCTGGGTTCATGCTCTGGGCATTGGGCAACACTATCCCAAATTGGGAGACTTCTCAGTCAGGTCTGTCTCTGGCCAGAGGATAGGTAGACTGAGACTGTGGAAGATGCCAGGAAGTGCTGGTCACTGGAAAACATGGACGACAAACAGGGGTTAACTTGGCTAACCAGGGAGGAAGTAGGTTGCAAGCTGTGGTTCTGGGTGGGGAAGGAGTGAGATATGTTCTAGGAACTGAGCAGATCTATGACAGAGGGTGAAGATGGAGGAAAACAGCCCCACCATGAGCAGGACCTTATCTAGCAACACCTACATGCCAAGGTGTGGTTGGATTTCCCAACAATGAAAGGAATCTGCTCCACTGGTTGGGCAGGAAGAGGTAACACCAGCTTTTAGTCACCTTAAGTCCCGTGGGTCAGTGGTACAGACCAGATAGGGGAGAACAGTAGGAAGCAGAATCCAGAAGAGAGATGTGGCTCCATGGATGGGGCTATGGTGGATAAATGTGAACTCAAGAGAAAGTTAGCACATAGCACCAGCATGTAATGGTGACCCACCATGTTGACTGAGGAGAGGGAGACATCAGGGATGACTCTAAAGAATATAGGAACTCAGGGGGCTAGGGAGCAGGAGGTGGGTGGTTAGTTAGAGGGACTGAGCAGAAATGGTCCTGTCCCATAGGCACACATAGTAGTCATCTCTGCCCCACCTCACACATTCCTAGAGAGCCCTAGACCCTCATCCTCCACATTACCTCCACCTGCATGCAATAGTCTCTTTCTGCAGACTGGTCATGCCGTGAACTGGTGGTGAGCCCAGAGATTCCACTGCCAACTCTTTTATTGGGACCTCACAAAATACCTACAAAGAATACACGGCCATCCCCACTCTATAGATCACAGACCAGAGAAGTACCTGAGATAGTCCCATCATCCAGAAGGGAGTGGGCAGGCCTGGACCTCCCTCCGCTGCCTCCCAGGGACATCAGAGTAAAGAAGAGTGTGGCATTGATCTCTCTTCTGAGTCAGAGATCACCTGCCACGTAGGGTTAGGGTTAAAAACGTGAAAAGAAGTTCCAAGAAGCATGCTTGTGTGTGCAGACATCAGCCCGGATCCAGATGTGGACAGATAGAACATCAGCTGAAAAGGCCCCTTTTCTCATCTCTGGGATCCACCTAATGAAACACCTGGTAGGCGGGGCTTCAGTTTCTTCCCAGAAGTTAGACAAACTATGTGACTCAGTTTCCTTACTGAGTCCATTTTACTTCCTCCCCTACTTCACTGTCACACAAACCCTCTTCTCTTACCATGTTCCTCCCTGATGCTTGTGTCCAACACTCTCCTCCATCTCCCTTAGATCTTTCTGGAAAGACTCCCCCCCCCCAGGATGGATCTGACCAGAGTATCCCCCCTACATCTGCTCAGACATGGTGTAGGTAACCCTCTTGCTTTGCCTGCAACTGAAATATCCTCTGGTTTGTGGGACTTTGCTAAACCAGGGCAGCCACATACACAGCAGGGTAGTTGTTCACCCAAGTTAGGGCCATGAATTGCTTCTGCCTGCTGCAAGCCCAGCAAGGGTCCAAGCTACCTTGGATAGCTCTCTCCTTCTATTAATATAGACATTTCTCCCTCAGATGAGGTCCTGTGCCTGGCCCTTTATCTGGCCCAGACCAGCCATGGATATTAAAGTGGAATGTGTCATATGAACATAGACTCCAAATGAGTGGTAGAAAATGGCCTGTGGGTCAGGAAGAAGCCAGGCAGATAGAGGGCACCATGCCAAGAAGCCCACAGGCAAAGCTCATGGTCTGCAAGCAGCAGAAGCCTGGCCAGGGGAAGCAGCTGTTTGTTCTCTTGTTGGTTTTATCTGCCCACAGCAGAAATTTGGAGGATGATGCAATGGGATCCCCACAGATGCATTTCACATCTGTTCAGAGTTCAAATACAGGTGATTGACAAGCAAGCCCAGATGAGAGATATCTGACCATTCAAGTGACAGAGGGCCAGCTGAGTGTGTCTGGTGTAGAAAGACACTTTCCACACAGTGCAATCCCTGAAGATAAAGAGAATCCTTTAGCTAGTGCTCAGCTGAGACAGACACTAGCTACACAAAGCCATGCTTGATGTGTGCTTGCTTGTGTAACTCTGAGAACAGATCTTCGTGAGTGGCACACAAGGTCCTGGGTTCAAGTCCCGGTGATGCAGCTGAAAACTGACAACCTAACTTTGCAAGCCTTTGGTCCTCATATGTAAACTAGGATAATCTCTGTCCTTGAAGACATATTGTGAGGGCTAAATGAAGAGATGGCCTGCCTAGACGGCGTGCTGGTACACAGTAAGTGCTCAATAAGGCAAAGCTAGTATTTTTAGTGTTGGCAATGGTGTCAGTTTGGCACAGGAAGCCATGTAGCCCATCTGGGCATCTCACCAGCTTTCTGAAGCAAAAGAGGGCCCCTTAATAAGTAGCTTCCAGAAGGCTTTGTTGTTGAAAACTGACTGTATCTTTGGTTCTTGCTTATCAGTCTCATTATTTCCTATCTGATGGTCTTGCACTGGAAGGTTCTGGCCCAAACAAGCTGTCTAATCATAACATTTGTAGAACTCATGGCAGCCATCAGAAGCAGCTTCCTCAAGAGCTGGGACTGAAATAAATAGGCAGTTAGCAGGTTTTGCTGCATATTTTCCCTCACCCCCCTCCCCTTTGGTACCTCTAACACATAAAGCTGATCACAACTATTTTAAGGGCATTCAGCTGAGCTCCAAATGGGGTTAATTGTAATCCTGTGTCTACCATAAATTCCTGCTACCAGCAGCCAAATGGCCTAGGGATGGTCTTTACTCAATTCTGGCCTCAGTTTCCTTGAAGATATAAAGTAAGGAGTTTGACCCCTAAGGCTCCTTCCTACTCAGGAATCAGATGGTTCTTAGAGGTCAGAAATCACACTCGGGTTGTATGCCTCAGTTTCCATATTGCTACATTTCCTGCTCTCCTCTATGTTGCTGTGATAAAGGCAACATCCTGACCAAAAGCAACTTGGAGAGAAAAAGGTTTACTTGGCTTACACTTCCAGACCACAACCCGTTATTGATGGAAGTCATTGCACAAACTCAAGGCAGAACCTGGGAGGCAGGAACCATGGAGGAATGCTGCTTACAGTCTCACTCTTGGGCTAATGCTTAGCTAGCTTATCATACAGTCCAGGACTACCTGCCAAGGAATGGTGTTGCTCACAGAGGGCTGGGCCCTCCTACAACCAAGGTAGTCCCTCATAGACATAGTTATACAAACCAACCAGATAAAGACATTCAGCGGAGACCCTTGTTTTCTTTGGATGATTCTAGGCTATGGCAGGTTGACAGTTAATGCTAACCAGGACACTGCCATTCAGCCACCAGCTATCTATTAAGTTCCTTGCAGGGTCTAGGTGCCATGCTGGGTGTTTGGGATGGCCCCATGTCCACCCTGGCTCAGCAAACCCATAGGAATGCCCTCACTTTCAGCATCAGCTTGTCACAAAGCACTTAGTCCCAAGCTGGAATCAATGGAGACTGTCACCTCCACAACATGCCCCAGTCCCTGAACTTTCAGAGGGCCAAAGCAATGCCTTGGGACCTTGAGCACAGAGGGACTGGTCTTGAGAGAGGAAGAAGTTTAGGAATGAAGGCATTCTGAAATGGTTCTTGCATCCCAGTATCCAGAGTTAGTAAGATGATTCCAAAGAAGAGTAAATTACTCCTTTTCAATATCTCTTTCAGCAGCACCCAGGGACTGTGTCCAGGAGCATGTACCCCAATGTCTTCTAATAACTGAGGGGTGCAATTCCTCTTACATCTCAGTGGGAAAGGGGAAAGATTCAGGAGTCCCAGCTCTGTCTTTTGAGAAAGAAATTCAATTTGGGGAGTTGTTGTTGTTGTTGTTGTTTTCATGACAGGGTCTCACTATGTAGCTCTGCTGTCCTGGAACTCGCTCTGTAGACCAGGCTGGCCTCGAAATCACCGAGATCACCTGCCTCTGCCGCCCAAGGGCTGGGATTAAAGGCACGCACCACTACGCCCATCTAGGAAACTCAATCGTAATTTTCCACTCTGGTTCTGTGGCCTTGATGGCTACTTGAGGGCTTAAAGGCATGGGAAGCTGTGATTATAAAAAAGCTATGGTTCTCTTTTGTCCTTCAGTTATATGACCATCCAGAACTAGCTGACCGTTCAAACAACCTGACCAAACGTCACCTCCATACTAGAATTTGAATACCAAAAGCTTTCACCTTTCCAAAAGTATCCCTGTGGCCCAAAATTCAGCTGTTTATGATTTCTGGGGAGTCTTGTCGTGGTCTACAGATGCCTCCTAAAGCGTTTTACCAGCCATGACCCACTAATACGAGAAAGAAAAATTGTGTTCTCTGGGCCCTTGACCTCTCTCAGACCCTTGATAATATTAAAATCATTTTTCATCCTAAACCAGTTTATGAGATAGGGTTTATGATCCGATGTATTAAAACCAGAAAACTGAGGCTCACAGGCCTTAGGGGACTTGCCAAAGGGCCCCGGAACTGATGGAATCAGGACTTAAATAACACAAGTTGGGTGGAGACAGTGACAGTTCATGGGAACAGGCCAGGGAGAAGTGTCTACAGGAGAGCTGTGCCTATATGCCAGTGACCCTCAGCCTAGTTACCAATGTCTAGCCCGGTTCCCCAAATACCTCATCAACCCCCACCACAGCAACCAGAACTTCCATCCAAAAAGAGGAAGAAAGAGCATTGATCCTGTTCCTCCCACGATGCAGTGGGCTCCACCCCCCTAACCTGCAAGCATTATGTAAGGGGCTCTCTGATGCCTCTTTCTGGAGTGGTAGCCAGGCCCCAGAGACGCAGCTCCGACTCCTCTGAAAGCCAGCTTCAGCCACTAGAACACTCCTCTGTGGTCATCTGAACCCAGGAAAACCTCGAGCTGTCCTCTCTCCAAACCCTGCCCCTTACATCACCTGCATTTTTAGAAATCGTTCTGCCCTAATAGTTTCACAACCTCTAATCCACAGCTCTCCAGGAGAATATAAATTAAAACCAAAAATGGAATATGGAGACATGTTTCATCCCTGTCGTCATCTCCCGCTCTCTGAACCCGGAGTCTTTAAGTAGGTAGAGCCCTTGATCTGTCTCTCAAACAAGAAAGGAGAGGGGGTGAGGAGAGGCGTTACCTGATGGCTCATGGCACTGATGAATGGCTGCCAACCAGTTATTAAGGACAGGAGACACATTTGCAAAAATTTCAGGGCTCAGAGAGCCCGGAGCTGGGGAAGTGTGGAGGACCTGTAATTACAACAGGGGGAAGCCTGCCGGTAGCACACCTGCTAAGCAAGAGTGATGCCATTACAGGGCCTAGCAGGAGCAGAGTTCACAGGGAATTGAATTTCCAGGGTGTTGCCACAAAGTCGTTCTCAGATTTACCTCCTACACTCTGGGGGTGAAGGAACAAAAGAGCCCTTGAAAATCCAGGAAGGGAACTCTAGCCTGATCCCTAGTCCCTGAGAGTCAGGGCTGCAGGAAGACAGATATCCTGCTACGCAGACCTGCCACAAAGCTAGATGCTCAGAAGATGGCCTTGCATGGGGTGATTGTGCCTTCCAAATACAAAGGCACACACACAATAGTGTCTTAGTCCCCAAGACAACGCCACAGCCTGACCAAAGCTGGGGCTTACAGACAGAGTGGAAGGTTCTAACCCTGGTCCTGTTCTTCACAGTTCAATTCTATGCCTCAGTTTCCTGGCCTGTAAATTGGGAATGGTTATAATACTGTCATGGTTGCAACAAAATGATTTTAAACATGTAGACATGTCCAACGTTTTTGTTATTGTTGTTGTTTTGGTTTGGTTTTAGTTTTGGTTTTTCGAGACAGGGTTTCTCTGTGAAGCTTTATGCCTTTCCTGGAACTCACTTGGTAGCCCAAGCTAGCCTCAAACTCACAGAGATCCACCTTGCTCTGCCTCCCTAGTGCTGGGATTAAAGGCGTGTGCCACCACCACCCGGCTTGTCCAACTTTTTGATATTGCTGCATGTCATTAGCTGCAAAGTCCACACTCAAGGACCCCCACAACTGAATTACCAAAATTTCCCTTAAAAAATGTTTTGGATAAGTTTACAAATTTCTGTTGGGCTGTATTTACAACTAGGCTGACCCCAGAGGTCACAGGTTGGACATGCAGCAAGCGTCTAGCTGACCACCTAGAACAAGTGTCGAAGCTAGTTGAAACTGTCTCCTCCATGGCCATGCCTCCACACTCCCATATTTACAGCAAATCCTTGATGTGCTCCTAAGTGATGTCTCTGCTAAGTCCTGACACCAAGTGTGGGTAGAATGCCACACTGCTTTGTAAGCAGTTGTCAGGCAGCAAAGGCACCACGGGTATGTCCCCTCTGCCTGCTCTGCTCTGTGTGGGGTACAGGTTCCTGGAGTAGACTCAGACACCTGGGACAGTGGGGGAGGGGGACACCTGTCATTGCCTGAACAGCAACACATAACACTGTCCCTCCTCCACCCTAAGAGGGCTGTCACACCATGGGACTGTTGATCCTGTGACAGCTCAGTGGTGCCTGAAATATCACCTGCCACAAGATTCCAGTTGGTCTTTCCAGGACACTAACAGGTGGAGGTCTCTCTGCCAACACTTTCACACATGACCTGGAATAGAGGCATTGTTCTTGTCCTGCCTTTCTGACCTAGTTGGATACCTTAACACAGTCCCAGAAAGCAACAGGGCACCCATTGTTCAACCCTCTCTGGCCACAGAAGTGAATTGCCTTCGCCCAGTGCCCAAGGGCCTGGTTCAGGCAGCAGGGAGAAGAACCCTACACTTCCATCCAGTGGTGCCTCAACCTCTCCCCAGTGGCCTGGAGCCCACTTGGCCCTCTGTTATGCAAAGTCCTTGAGTCTTGTTTGGGAAGAGCAGATAGGAGAGGACAGCCACATGCTTAAAGCCTAAACCAAGTTCTCCTCTAATGGCAATGGAAAACATACACATCATTATGATGTCACCACATTAATTTTATTGTAGTTACTGCATTACATATACATAGCCACAATATAAGCATGCTTTAAACTATTTTACGTGTGTATGTGTACATGCATGCAGATGTCTTGGAAGGCTAGAATATGGCAGCAGGTCCCTGGAGCTAGAGTTACTATAGGTTATGGGCCACTGGATGTGGATGCTGGGAACAGAACTTGGGTCCTCTGCAAGAACAGCAAGCCCTCTTAACCACTGAGTCATCTCTATAGTACACAGTATAGGTGTACTTTAAACTATAATATCTTGTCTTTATTCTTACTACATGACTAGTCTATGCTAAGCAGAGGTCATGCTTAGCCCCAGATAAACATTAAGTGGCAGCTATATCAATCCAGTCTCATTTATAGATAAGAACAAACCAAAGAGGTTGCATGACTTGCCCAAAGCCACACTTTCCATGAGAGACCACGTTCCTCCTCAGGGCAATAAGCCCTCAGCAGCATTCTCTCAGTTCTGGAAATGTGGCCACAAAACCCACAAGTTCACTATGCTGGTGGCAGATTCTAAAAACCAAACCTAAGTCCGCTGTCATGTTACCTACCTTGCCCTACACGTTCCACTCCACCCTCACTCAGAGCCTGAATTTCCTGTCTGAGTGTACTTTGGTATTAGCTTATCAACCCTTCTAAAAAGGCAAATTTCCCTTCTCCCATGAAGAGGGCCGAAGTCTAACCTGATGCCTGAGCAACATTCATGAACACCGTCTTCTCCTCCAAGCAGCCATCGAAAGCAGGAAGAAACCTAAAAGAAAAAGAAAAAAAAAAAAAACACAAAAGCACATCAAGGTTTTCTTCTCGTGCCTTCTCTTTTTGGCATGCTCACCCATTCTCTCACTGACTGCGAACTCTCACATTGTCAAGAAGAAAATTGACCAATAAGACAGCTCAGTAGGTAAAGAAAGACGCTTGCCTCCAAGCCTGAGAAACTGAATTTGATCACCGGGACCCACATGGTGGAAAGAAAGAATGGATCAACTCTCAAAATTGCCCTACGACCTCCACACATGCACCATGGCATGCACACACAACATGATACGTAAATAGAAACACAAATCTCGGCAAGGGAAATGGCTCTGTCAGTGTGCCACACACTTGCTGTCAGGCCTGGGGGCTGATCCCAGGGACATATACAGCAGAAGGAAAGAAATTACTCCCACAAATTGTCCTCTTGCTCCACATAAGCACCAAGGCATGTGAGCCCCTCCCCCAACAAATAAAATGTCCTTTTTAAAATCTTTTTTTTTTTTTGAGACCAAGATTCACTGTGCAGCCTTTGCTGGCCTATAATTCCCTGTGTAGACCAGGCTGGCCTTAAATTCACAAAGATCCACTTGCCTCTGCCTCCCAAGTGCTGTGATTCAGGGTGTATGCCATTATGCCTTGCACAAAATGTAATTTTAAGTTGTGCAGTGATGGCGCACGCCGTAATCCCAGCACTCGGGAGGTAGAGGCAGGTGGATCTCTGTGAGTTTGAGGCCAGCCTGGTCTACAGAGCTAGTCCAGAACAGGCTCCAAAGCTACAGAGAAACCCTGTCTCGGAAAAAAAAAATTAAAAATGTAATTTTAAAAAATTTAAAAAGAAAACTGACTTCATAAACTCAATAAATCTATTCCCCACCCCTACCACCTGTGGTGTCTTACAGACGTTTCCCACCCCTACTCCCATACTGTCCCATTTCTTCTCTGCACCCAAAGTGGCCATAACCCTATTAGAGACTCTTTAACAAAATAAGCTTCATGCAAGCAAGACAAGCTTCGTGTGATTAGCAAGGCAGGGTTCTCTCTGCCCTGGGTCCTCTGGCTTGCTTCCCATTTGCTCACTTGGATCAACACCTCTCACTGTGGGGGCTTTGGTGTTGCTGCTCCACTGGAATCCACTAAAATGATGCCAGAAAATTGAGACATCATGAGGAGAACTTGGGAAAGCAGATAAGCAAGAAAGGTACTATGTACACGTGATGTGTATTTGAGTCAGGTCCAGCATGTGTACATGAGACTGTGTGGTTCTCTTCTCACACATTTCTGTGTGTACAGGGGGATAGATGTGACCACACAGAATAGCTCCCAGGAGTTCTGAGCCATGCTTCATCTCTGCTAATTCCTTATAAGAGGCTTGAGGAGATGATGATGGTTAACCCCAAGAGATGCAGTCCCCCAAGGTGGAACTCTGCTCCCTAGAAGAGCCCAGGGTAGAAGGATTTGGAGGACTGAGGGGCTGGCTACTGGAGACTGTCATATCTTACACATCCTGGTACAGTTATTCACTGCAACAGATTTGGGAACTTTAAATGACAAACATATCTTGTTTGTTGTTCCTCAAGGGCAACAACCTGGGAAGAGGCTAGTCTAGATGTGCTTCCAAGACTGCTGGGTCTACAGTCTTCTCAACACTTGACCAAGTTGAGAAAATCCACCTAAGCACTCACTCAGGGCCTTGCTATAGCCACACACAGACCAACCCTGCATAATGTGGTAAGGGATCATATAAGGTTATGAACCTGGGAGGTAGGAGAGCCATTGTAGAGAATGGCTACTTCAGGAGGCTATAGAGCTCCGTGAGGTCTATGGTTGAAGTATCCAGACCACAGCCACATGCCCTTTAGCCAGATCACCTAACCCAATGGGCCTCCATTTGCACCTATGGAACATGAGCCTAATAGAACTGTTAGGGTTCCACAGTGTCTAGGGAGGCAAGTGAGCAAGGTGAAGTGCTCCCCAGATGGATGGCATCACTGTTCTCACTGGTAGCACTAGCAACAATGGCCCACGGTTCTGCAGATACCTCCCCTACCAAGCTCTGGCTGATCCTCCTGTATAAATCATCCTGTGAGTGTTTCCAATTGCCATTGCCCACTATCAGGTAATTAAGGGCTGCAAAAGATAACTTGAACAGGACTTCTTTTCTCTACCAACCCAATAGAGCTGATTTACAATCAGCTTTTCACCCGAATGCAAAGCAAGGCCTCAACTGTTCCTGCTAGTTCCTGCTTGCAAATGATCTGGCCTAGTCATTTGAATTCCTTTGCTTCAGATTTCCTTAGCAACCCTGGAAGCAGTCTTAAAACCAGGCACTTAGGTCATTTCTCACCAGGAAAGTGTGTGTCTCCAGGTTCCCCATAGTGCTGTTCAGACCAGAGCACTGGACTTGGAGTCAAGATCCTGGGCTGTGAGGCTTGGCTCTCAACCTCATCTTCAGAATGGCCTGACCAGTCACTCCACTGCGTTTAGTTCTGCTTGTCAACGCCTCCATGATTCCACCTGTCAGTCTCCGAGAACTCTAGGACCTTCTCCAGGGAACACTCCCTTACCTGCTCTTCAGTTCCTGGCTATGGAAATAAAGTCTATGCAACCTTCTGAGACACTCCCATTTCTATTTTTCTGTGGGTTTTCTTTCCATGATAATTGGCAGGACCGTTCACTGTGGAGCATTCACCAGCTCTAAACTGTAGAACAACTGGGGCTAGAGAGTTAGCCTTGCCTGCATAATCTAACCCACAGCTAATCCTTAGAAGTCATTTTGTCAGGTATTACTCTGCCCCTCTAAACCTTGGCCACAGAGCCGGGTGGTAGTGGTGCACGCCTTTAATCCCAGCACTCGGGAGGCAGAGGCAGGTGGATCTCTGTGAGGCCAGTCTGCTCTTCAAAGTGAGTTTCAGGACAGCTAGGACTGTTACACAGATAAATCCTGTCTCAAACAAACAAACAAACAAACATAAACCTTGATAAGAGTTCTGAAGTTACAGTCATCCTTATCTCCATGTTATGGGGGGGGGGGGGGGGGGGGTGGGGTAGAATTGAGGCACCGAGAGGGTAGGTGACCCCGCCATACCTCCCAGGCTGTGCAAGGAAGAGCCAGGATTCAAACATGAGGACAGGCTTTCATGACTAGGATGTCTTCTCCCATGAGCCGTGTAAACTAACTGATCACACAGCCAGCATCTGTTAGTACCTGTTGACTGATGACAGGCTTCTGTCCTAGACACTTTAAGCATATGGTAAAGCATAAACTGCCATCACCTTTCCAGAGTGCAGCATCTAATATGTTGTAGCAGACATACCTAAAATTCAAGCAAGGGAGCTGGAGGAAAATGGCTCAGGCCTTTTCAGTCAGTAAAGTACTTTCCACACAAGCATAATGTCCTGAGTTTGAATCACTAGCTCCCATATAAAATCCAGGCTTGGTGACACGTGTCTGTAACTTTAGTTCTGGGGAGTGGGGAAGGACAGAGACAAGGAAATCCCTGGAACTTGTTGACCAATCAATCTAGCCAAAATGGTGAGTTCCAGGTTCAGTCAAAGACCCTGCCTCAAAAAAATAAGGTGTGGGCACATGCACCCAATAAGTAAATAAATGTTTTCTAAAATGAAAATAATAGGAAGGTAGGAGTGACTTAAAAAGACCCCCAAAGTCAACCTCTGGCCCCCACACACATGTGCACAAACATGCATGCATTCATACATGCACAAGGCTTCCTCCACTCTCAAACAAAACACAGAGGAGCCTAAGGAAATCCAGTAACTGCTTATGCACTCACAGCTCACTGCAGGAAGCACAATACTACCGGAGGCAGAGCCTGGGACCTCGCTGGGATGTCCATCCAGATGAGAGTTCACAGTCATTCTTAACTCGACTGCTTTTGTTCCCACCAAGACACGTGGCAGTCTGAGAGCATTTGAGGTTGTCACATCTGGAGAAGAAGGAGCTGTTGGCTTCCAGCAAGTAGAGGCCTGGATCATGCTAAGCCTCATTACATACAGCCTTCTGGTCCAAAATGTTAATAGTTCCAAGGTGGGATTGGGGATTTAGCTCAGTGGTAGAGCGCTTGCCTAGCAAACACAAGGCCCTGGGCTCGATCCTCAGCTCCAAAACAAACAAACAAATAGTTCTGAGGTGGGGAAGCTAGTCACCTAGAGCTTGCCTAGTCCCTAAACGACTCTTTGTTACTGTGTGTCCAGGTGTGCTTGCCTACATCTGGGTAACTTGTCTGACTCATCTGTAATTCCAGTGCCCAGCAAAGGACCTGGTCTGAAGCCAAGGTTCCATGAGTGGAAAAAGGAGGGAGGAGAGACACAGACACAAAGAGAGCGAGAAAAGACGGAGAGGAGGAACGATGGGAAGACACTAGGGTTTCCTTGTTAGGCAGAGAAAACCCAACATCCTTACCAAGGCCTGGAAGCCAGGTGTGGTGGTGCACACCTGAATCCCAGCATCCTGGAATGTGGAGGACGGAAGTTCAAGGACATCCTTGCCTAGGGGCTCACCAGCCTGAACTACATGAAACCCTGCCTCAAAAATAAATAAACAAGATAAAAATAAACAAGACTTCTTCATAGAGACAAGACTATTGACTTTTGGACTCAATATTTATACACCTTCACAGAGATGACCCTGGGAACACCTCAATCACATTTTAGCATAACGAGGCCAGTACTAACCCAGATAATTAAGCAGAGCACCTCAGCCCTGGCTGAAGAATTCTCCCCATCATGAGAACTGCCCTTTCTGAAAAGAGCTGGTTTCTTAGGGTGTCCACTGTGGAAACAATAGTTACAGCTGCCACAGAGGTAGCTCATCCCAAGGCCATAAAGCTGCAGAAGGCCATGCCCCCTCCCCTTGAGGCAGGCTATAAATCTGAATATGCGATAGACTTAGACTCCGGCCCCCTAACTAAATGACAAATAACTCCCACACCAGTGTGAGCTGGTGGGCAATACTCTGGTCCTCACCACCACCCTCACCCCTGGGAAAGCCAATCTGTCAGCAGCCACCAGTTCTCATCAATAGATGGGGAAGGGGAAAGCCCAGGATGCATCCCTTGGCCAGGAGCAAAAGGACTCTGAGCCAGTGACTTCTCTGCCCTTTACAGCAAATAAGGCCCAATGGCCAGTCAAAGAGTAACAGTGATTTTCTATGTATTTTCTTCTAGATAGAGAAGGTCAGGTCACCATGTCCAGAGCCCATGTCACAGTGAGCCCTTCCCCATCAATCAGCACACCTGTTCCAAAGTTCTGAGCATCTTTCCCAGGAGATACCTTTCCCAGGCTCTAAGTCAGTATGCCCCAACTGCTCCCATCACTTGGCTCATCCGCCCCTCCATGCTCAGATCCTTCCCCACTTTGACCCTTCCATGTTCAACTCCCTACCCACTCTGACCCCTCCATGCTCAACTCCTTTCCCACTCTGACCCCTCCATGCTCAACTCCCTACCCACTCTGACCCCTCCATGCTCAACTCCCTACCCACTCTGACCCCTCCATGCTCAACTCCCTACCCACTCTGACCCCTCCATGCTCAACTCCCTACCCACTCTGACCCCTCCATGCTCAACTCCCTACTCACTCTGACCCCTCCATGCTCAACTCCCTACCCACTCTGACCCCTCCATGCTCAACTCCCTACTCACTCTGACCCCTCCATGCTCAACTCCCTACCCACTCTGACCCCTCCATGTTTAACTCCCTACCCACTCTGACCCCTCCACACCCCTGGGTGACAGTTTCGCATCTCTGTCTTCCCATCCATCTTTCCTCACCTTAGTTCTCACCTTGGCTTGGTGCCATAGGCTAACTTGCCACAGAAGCAGTACAGCCTAGCTATGAGGGCCCTTCACCCCATAAGCCCTTCCTGAAGCCTCCTGTCTAGTCAAGGAATTCACAACTCTGGGTTATTTTTCTTAAACGGGACCTTCAAATTGTCAGGAAGATGCAGGCTCTAGTGAACTTGACTCTTTTCTGTCAGTATAAATTCCCACCAGGGTTGGATGAACTGGAGTGTGACATCTGGTCAGGTCTAGTGGCAAGAAGGAAGAGTAGGTTAAATTGTCATGAATATATTTGCTAGTTTTTACAATGCTGTTTTTAAAGCTCTCTGCAGAAGCCAATTTCCTTACGAGAAAATTATTCTACCAAGATGTTTTTAGAATAAAGAAGCCCCAAAATTTCTTTCTTAACCTAAATCAGTGCATCTGGTTCTGACGCTGTGATTCGGGCCATCTTGGAGCTGCTGGCTCTCCACAGTTGAGGAATCTCCTATAGCCTCAAATAGGTAGGGAAAATTGAGGAAAGAAAAAAGAATCAGACATCTGTTATGTGTCTTGGTGTTAGGGACAGGAGTGAAATCCCAGGCGGCCCCATTCCTGAGTTAAGCTAGAACGTGAGGGGACCTTTGAGATACAAGGCTGAGGATGCTCCAGGCTAGACCAGAGGACTGAGGAACTGGACAATACAGCTTTCAGAACACATCAAGCAGAGATGGACACACCACATCACCTTCTTGTTTTCTGTCTTTCATTGATAATCTTCAGATGCCGCTGTTTGAAGGTGAAAGTCCCTCCCAGGCTCACGTGTTTGAACTCTTGGTCCCCAGCTGGGGGTGCTGTTTGGGAAGGTTCTGAAACCTTTAGGAGGTGGAGCCTTGCTGGAAGAAGCCCACCACTAAGGGCAGGCTTCGAGGTGTCATAGCCTGTCCCCATTTGCTGTCCCACTTCTGCTTTGAAGTGCCAATGCAATGTGACAGATGGCCTCAGGCACATGCCGTCACGCCTTCCCCGATATGATGGACTCCATCCCTCCGGAAACACAAATCAACCCGTCCTCCTTTGACTTGCCTTTGCCAGGTTATTTTATCACAACACGAGGAATGACACTAATACAGATACCTTCCCAGTCATCCAGAAACCATCAGCCCTTTGCCTCTACTGAAGCATGTCCTTGTCCATATCCTGTGCTGTTCTTTATGCTCGGACCCTAGCCTGGACATGGGTCTGGTCCATAGATACAGATCCATAGCCTGCATAGTGCCTAGCACACAAGGGTGCTAAGTAGATATTCCTTTAAAAGAAGCAGTGCTTGTGTCCTAGCATTGCTCAGCTCCCCAACTTGGGTTTACAGATTTTGCCTCATGTCATTCCTCCTCTGCTCTTCTTTCTTTTTTCTTTCCTAAAGCATTCCCATTTACTTTTGTCCTCACACTTCCTTTGATGTCACAGATTTCAGACTGCTTAACTCTGTCACTAATGTATAAGAACTAGGGTGAAGTGTTCCCAAATCAGAAATAAGTTTTCTAACTGAAGGCATTCAATGCCAAAGAGAAGGTACAGAATCCATATTCATCCATCACTTATGAATTCAATAATCAATGTGTGGGGCTCTTCCATGAGCCAAGTAGCCCTCTGAGCATTGAAAACACCAAGATGAATAATATATGGTTCCCATCATCCTTAAGAAACTCTGAAGACTGAAGCTCCCAATCACTCCATAGCATTTAATGAGCCCAAAAGGTGCTGAGACATTTTGCCCGCCAGGGACAAAGCACACACCAAACACCTGAGTGTGGGACAGCTAAACACAGGGTGGAAGCAGAAACCAAAATCAGTGAGCAAGTGTGCAGATCCTCTGGACACAAGGACTCACCCAGAATTGTGGATATGCTTTTACAAACACACACACACACACACACACACACACACACACACACACACACACACACACACACACACACACACAAACACACACACACACACACACACAGAGAGAGAGAGAGAGAGAGAGAGAGAGAGAGAGAGAGAGAGAGAGAGAGAGAGATGAAAACGAATGAGCTACACCACCAACCCTGTGATCTATTTTCAGATATGACAGGACATAATTTTCAAGTAGAGAACAAAGGAAATTCCCAGAAAGCTCTGTTTGCTGCAGAACTCCATACTCCACTTTAAAATCTTATTGCAAAGGGTCAGAGGGCAGAGTGTGGGCATCCGGGCTGGGGTGAACTAGCTCCCTTGGGGCTCCATCAAAACTCCATTCCTATAGCCATAAAAGCCTGCTTGATGGTGGGGTCATTCTAGCCCATTTGGGGTGGTAACCTTTCAGGGAAAAGGGAAATAAATATGCCATCATAAGACACCCCAAGGCAGGAATAATGAGAGCCTGCCCATTCTAAAACATTTTTTTTCTTTTTTATACCGCATGATCACCTTCGGACCTCAAAGAAAAGAGATGGTTTATGAGTCCCAAGCAGGCAGTTGTTAAACAAAAGGTACAGTGAGGCCTGGGGTACAGCA
This sequence comes from Onychomys torridus, assembly GCF_903995425.1. Classification (NCBI taxonomy): domain Eukaryota; kingdom Metazoa; phylum Chordata; class Mammalia; order Rodentia; family Cricetidae; genus Onychomys; species Onychomys torridus. The sequence continues at coordinate 64,483,167 of NC_050449.1, read as the reverse complement.
CCACTGCTTGCTTAGCATGCATGGAGTCCCAGGATTGAATCTCTAACAATGCATTCCTCAGGCATGGTGATACATGCCTATATATTCCTAGCACTCATGAGGTAGAGGCAGAGAGATTGAGAGTTCAAGGTTATCTTTGGCAATGTATCCCTGTGTAAGTCAGTCTGGGATACTTAAGACCCTTTCTGTCTTACTATTATTATTATTATTATTATTATTATTATTATTATTATTATTATTTTTGCTGTGGGGGGAAAAATCCCCTGACAAAAGTCACCTAATGGAGAAGGGGTTGATTTGGCACACAGTTCCAGGTTACAGTCCTTCATGGCAGGAAAATCACGGTAGCAGGGGCTTTGAAGCAACTGGTCATATCACATGCAGTCAGGAAGCAGGAGAAGAATGTATGCATGCCAATGTTCAGCTTTCTCTCCACATAAAGTCCAGGGTCCCTGATCACGTCCACATTTAAAATAGGTCTTTTCACGTCAATGAATGTAATCAATATTGCTCCTCCCCCCCATCCACCCCCAACCCCCCACAGCCAGAGGCACATCTTCTAGGTGATCCTAGGTCCTGTCAAATTGATAACACTAACATTACAAAGTTTTAAAAAAGAAAACGGAGCTATAGAAAGACCCTCGTGTTCCTCAGCCCTGTTTCTGGAGGTCATCACCCCCAGAGGGGTCTTCCAGGGTCCAGAGGCCAAGGCCAATCAAAGCAGCTAGAGAACACCCTTGGCACTCAGCCTGCAGCCCTGGCTTGCCCAGCCCTCTTGCCACTTTCAACAACTCATTTTCTAGCTCTTTCAGTTGTTAAGAATAAATTTAGATTTCTTTTCTTCTGTTTCTCCTCCGGGCGATCTCAAATGTGTCAGAAGAAGGGAAATTTGTACCATTATTGTCAGAAACGAGACGGAAATAACATGCCACCATCAAACACTAATGTTCTTTTCACCAGAAGGCCACACACAGGGAAGTCACAGACTGCTAAGTACTACCCAGAGCTATGAATCCAAACGGCCCCATTATCTGAACCTGAGGAGAGCTAGGCAGGCCGTGCCCTGTTTTATAAGGCTGTCGCGCTTCTGGTGACAAAGAAATGATCTCTCTCCTTTCTTATGTGGCATCGGGGAGAGCAAGACAGCCAGAGAGAAAGACAAGGACTCACATGTGCAAGCATGTGTGGTTATATTTGAGTCGTGTAGAAAGTAGTGCTGGAAAAACCATTGCAACTAAGAAAATGGACATCGAACGTCCCAGTGTTCTAGCGCTCCTGAAACTTGATAGCACAGCACTGGGAGAGGCCACAGATCGGCGAGGTAGAGACATCTCTGTGAAGCTACCAGGGCGCTGGCTTACAGAGTGGTCCTGCCACATACACACAGGAAATGGCTATGTATTGTCTTTCTACTCCCTCTTCTTTGATGTCCCCTGGCTCTGGGAAGGGTGGCACAGATGTCCCATTTAGGACAGCACTGGCAGTCCCTTGTTCTCAGCACTCTGACAAGTTATGAGTCTCTGCTTTGACCTTTGTCCACTACTAAAAAGCCACAGCCCTTCTGGAGAACAGAAATTACAGCCACACCCAGCCTGCTTGGGCACAGCTGCCCTGAAATGGGCACCCTCCCATGGAAGGCCCTGGGCCAGTTGCTCCAGGGACACCACAGCTCAGGGAGGGGCCCCTGAGCAGATCAAGGACTGCCAGGAAGGCACAGCAAAAATGACCCACTCCCCCTCTTCATTCTCTGGAAACTCAGCTCCCGATTCCCAGACCAGACTCCCCACTCTGAGGAATTCTACAGGGCAGCAGAGCAGTACTTCCCTTCTGCTGATGATACCACATACTCAGAGGAGCCTGCAATAAAGCCCCAGTGTTCTCCCTGGGGACACAGGCTCAAACTGTGCTCTATTCAAAGCCGCCTCTGTTCCTGGAAGGGCCCCTGGCTTCCTCCAATGCCCTCCCCGCAACTCTACCCTCTACTCCCTTCCACCTCCTCCTCTCCCCTTCTTCCATTCCTGCCAAGGGAAGAAGCTCCAGGTGCCTGGACCTTCTGCAAGCACCACACACCTTGTTCTGATGCTTTCACAATGGCTAAAATGTTGGCAGTTCCTTCTGCTTGTATCCTCTTGAGAGAAAAAAAAAAAAAACAGGGTGGGGGTGAGTAGAAAAATAAGTTTGCTTTTGTCCTCACTTAAAAGAAAAAAGAAAAAAAGAACAGAAAAAAAAGGAACCAGGATAAGTGAGGCTCCCTTGATTTAGCTCAGTGTTCACTTAAGTAAAGTATCATTAGGGTCCAAGGAATATCTCTGAAAGGACCATGCAGCCTGTCTGCTGGGTTTGAGCTACTTCTTTGATTCAAGGCTTCTTCACCTCTGTAGATAGTCCCCTTACTTTGAACAACCAAAGGATTCCCTAAAGTGGTCCTTCCTCAGAGGGAAAGTGGTCCTGGGGACACATTTCAGCTTCCATTTCTCTGGGGTTCAGAAAAATCATTGGCCAGTAGATTTGCAACCCAAACTCCAGCGGCACTGCCCTGCTGTGGTAGAGGGAAGCTGATCACCCCCAGAGCAGTAGTCAGTCTTGCTTGATCCCAGCTTCCAGCAACGTTTGCTGGGGCTCAGAGGTTACTCAAAAGTATGAGAACCATACACCTCTGCTTGCTAAGCCAAAGGAAGCATCGCCAGCCTCCATGCCTTCCCTATGGGCAGATCGTCACCCAGCCAATCAGTACTGAGCTAAGTGAACAGTCAGCACACTGACCCTGCTCTAAAACAAGATATATCCATCCACAAACCCAGTGCTGAGAGCTAACGGAAAGGCCTGAAGATTTGTCTCAGCCAGGTTCTCCTTAGTCTCAGCTCCTTATCTCCCCCATCCCTGGGTCTTGTCTGAGTTTGCTTTCTGTTGCTGTGATAAACATCAGGACCAAAAGTAACTCAGGGAGGGACCACAGAGGAGCATTACTTACTGGCCTGCTCTCCATGGCTTGCTCAGCTTTTCTATACAATCCAGGACCACCTGCTCAGGGGTGGCACCACCCACAGTGAGCTGGGCCCTCCCACATCAATCATTAATCACAGGCCAATCTGATGGAAGCATTTTTACAGTTGAGGTTCCCTCTTCCTAGATGACCTCAGCTTATATCAAGTTGACAAAAATAAATTAATAATAATTAAAAAAAAAACGTAACCAATCATTCAACTTGACCTTGGCAAAGGTCAATGGGTTTTAGTATCAGTTATTATTATTACTTAGCTCATAAAATGATGGGTCCTATAACATTTTCACAGATGTTGAACATCATACCCAGTCACAATGGGTGTTTATAGCCCTCACTCTTGTTACTTTTTCTTAGCTTTCTTCTGATTCCTCTTCTTTTTCATCTCACACTCTTTCACTCGTGGTGGAACCTCCTTCTATGCCCCCATCCTGATGTGTTTGTCCTGCATCAAAGCAGAGCTGACACAACAGCTCTTTCAGAAGCTACTAAAGGATATAGGAATTATAACAAGTCCATGAAAATGAAGGAAGAGGGCACACAGGAAAGGGAGCGGACAGGGTATTCACATCGTCCCTTAGTTTACCCAAGCCTTCAAGTTCTCAGTGTTGCCTAGAAAACACGTCAGTCCACTGCAAATGTTCAGAGAGTCAAATCCATCTAACCCACCCGCTGGGCTAGCACCCTTTACCAGCTGAGCCATCTCACTGACCCAACAAGTTAAGATTAATTTCCAGATTAAATGTTTCTGAAAAGACCACCTATGATTTGCACACAAAAAGCCAGAGATGAAGGGAAGCCATAAATCTAATCTTGGAGGAGTAACCCGTCATCTGGTATTTTTCCTATAAAGTAACAAACAAGTGTGTTATGGAAAGATAATCACAATATAGGCTGAGCTTATTGGTGCGTGTGTAAAGGGAGTGTCCATCATGCTCTGAGCAAAGCTCCCAATGGCAGAGAAACACTTACAGAAAATGAGCAAATTCTCCAGTCAGCGAGGGGTCACTGCAACCCACCCACGCATGGCGCCAAGCTATCATTAAGGCATCATGTCACTGTTTAATTTGTGGCTTTCTTTTCTTTCTCGGCAGAATAGATAGCAATGCTGTAGTGTACTATCCAGGGTATATTAGATTCTGAGAAATACTGTAATAAGCAAGAAGGCAGAACATGAAATCATTGCGGGTCCTGGAAGTATCATAAAGCAAAACAAAAACAGAAAGGGAAAAAAACACATCAAACAAGATACCACGAAAATGCATAAAAACAAAGAACCTGGTCTGGGTAGGAGGGGAGGCTAAGTCAATAAAATGCCTGTCACACAAGCAGGAGGACTTTAATCTGAGCCCCTAGTACCCATGTTAAAGCTAAAAACAAAAACAAAAAAACAAAAAACATTCTGGGCGTGGTGACACCTGTCTGAGACCCTAGTGCTAGGGCTGTGGGGACAGGTAGACTCCCAGGAGCTTATAGACTAGCCAATGGTAAGTGTCAGGTTCAGAGAGAGATCCTACCTCAAAAAAAACAAAAAAACAAAAAAAAAAAAAACTAAGATTGAGAATAATAGAGGACAGGAAGACATCCAATGTTAATTTCTGACCTAATTGGGGGGGCGGGGAACAACACATGACTAATGAATTTGGAGGTGTCAGGATAGGTCTCCCTGAGAAGGTAAAGCCAAGGAGAAGCCAGATTTGCAATGAGTCAGAGGAACATTCCAAACTGGCAAAGCAAACCACCCCTGCCAAGGGACCTGAGATAGTTAAGATTCTTCTGGAAGGATTTTCCCACTGGTTATAAGGCCCTAGCTGGCTGAGAAGTACCAATGACATATCATAAGGAGCATACCAATTCTGGCCAGAGCTAATTTGACCACACATAGGAAATGTTATAAGAAAGAAATTTACATTTAATAAAATATTCCATATACCTCATTCTGGACAAATAGGTGAACTCAAGAACATTCTGACTGCTCTGGGAAAGGCAAGCTCCACTGGGATCACCAACTGTGACGGCTGTCACCTTGACATAACCTAGTTTCAACCTGGGAAGAAACTATCCATGAGGGATTGTCTAGATGAAGTTGGTCTTCGGGGAAATGACCGTGATCACTTTAATTGATGTGTCCACCTTGGGTGGCACCATTCCCTGGTTTGGTGTAGATGTAACCGTCTTGTTAAATAAGAAACACAGAGCCAATTGCAGAGTTAAAAGCCAAGAGGTCAGAGCAATAGCTGAGATCTGAAAACCTTATCCTTCTCTGCTGCTCTGTCTTTCCTCTCCGCAAGAGACCTACTTCCTGTGTCCTGTCTTTTTATATAGACTTTCTGTTCTGTCTTCTCATTGGTTGTAAACCCAACCATATGACCTCTTCATCACTGCCTGTCTGTACAGACCTCCAGGTCTTCTATGGTTGGTATTGAGATTAAAGGCGTGTGTTGCCATGCTGGCTGTATCCTTAAACACCACAGAGATCCGCCTAGCTCTGCCTCCCAAGTGCTGGGAGTAAAGGCATGCAACCACCACCGCCCAGCTTCTACTATGGCTTGCTCTGACCCCAAGGCAACTTTATTAATATACAAATAAAATCACATTTCAATACAAATAAAATATCACCACAGTTGGGGGCACTGGACTGTGTAAGAGTGGGGCAGGTAGACTGTGCGCGTGCACGTGTTCATTCTGAGTGCTCTTGATGGTCATGTGACCAGCTGCTGTAAGTTCTAGCACCGACACCCTGAAATGGGCTGTAACCCGGAACTGTGAGCTAAACCAAAGCCGTCCTTCCTTTAGCTGCTTTTCTCAGGGTATTTTATCAGGGCAGCAGGAATGAAAGTAGGACCCCACCCACTTAACAATCAACTAGGGAGAGGAAAAGCAGCAAATCCCATGCTCCCTCCCCTCTCTTTAGCTCAAATGGTTTGTTGGTCTCTGAAGTTGTCATGTGTCCCCATTCTCATGTCCTTTACAACACGTATGGGGCCAAAATGTCATTAAGTCCTTCAAACCAATGACTAATTTTGCTGTATCATTTGTAGGGAGTGAGTGAAGTCCTGAGTGAATGCATGCTGTTTGACCTGAGCTGGCCATGTCAGGAACCAAGCCTCCGACCCATGGGAAAACAGCAAGGTCTCCCCAATACTGGGTCAAATTTGAGTGTTTACCAATGATTGACCAGTGTGTGCAAACATGAGCACTTCCTCTTCCCAGATGCTTACAGCTGGAGGCTGCTGCCTCCAGATACCTCTTATTGGAACAGCTGAGCCTCACCTCTGGGTTGGGTGCAATAAAAATGCCAAGGTTCCTGGTTGTTGCAGCTCCATCAGAGTGCACCTGACCCTAGCTTTTCTGTATCCATGTGTCTGTGTGTTTGTCCTGTCTTCCATCCCTTGCTGCCCCAGTTAGAGGAATACAGCAAATACTTTTTTGCACAAGTATTTCCCTAATATTTCATGAGAATACTCTACTCTCTCTCTCTTTTCTTTTTTAAAAAAGTCTCTGTCTGAAATTCGGGTCTAAGTGGAGCCCGTCCCTTAATTTGCTAACACTGGTCACCCCATCACATCTGCGGATGCTGCCTCTTTGCACCGTTCTGTCTTTGGACCTTTCTTTTATCTTCCAAATTTCCTTGAATTTAGGAATTCTTGAGATTGGATACAGACGAGAACCTTTTTGAATGCCTATGGGTAGAATTCAGAGAAGCTCATGAAAGTGAATGGTAAAACCAGCTCCCCACTAACCTTTAAAACTTACCTTTAACTTTAATTAATATTTCTTTCCGTTATGAACAGGAACAACACAGGGCAGTAGGTTCCAATAAAGTTGTTACAGATGTTTCAAATCATCATTTGAATTCACACTACTTTAAAAATCACTGTAGTTATTAGCGGCTTCTTTGTGCATACACGCATGTGTGTGTGTGTGTGTGTGTGTGTGTGTGTGTGTGTGTGTGTGTGTATATATGTATATGGAGGCCAGAGGTAGAAGTCAGGTATCCACTCAATCCCTAACTTTTTTTTTTTTTCTTTTGAGACAAAAAAATCTCTGCTGGAACCTGGAGCTCACAAATTTAGCTAGGCTGACTGGCCATCGATCTTCAAGGACCCACTTGTCTCTACCTTCATAGCGCTACGGAATCAGTCAGGCACCACCATGCCCAGCTTTGTATGTGAGTGTCTTAGAGTTTTTATTGCTGTCAAGAGACACTGTGACCATGGCAACTCTTATAAAGAAAACATTTAATTGGGGCAGCTCGTTTATAGTTTCAAAGGTTCAGTCCACTATCATCATGGCAGGGAACATGGCGACATACAGGCAGACATGGTGCTGGAGGAAGAGTTGAGAGTCCTACATCTTACAGGTAACAAGAAGTCAACTGAAAGTCACACTGCGGGAAGCTTGAGCAAAAGAGACCTCAAAGCCTGCCCCCACAGTGACACACTTCTTCCAACAAGGCCACGCCTCTTAAGAGTGAGGCTCCCTTTGGGAGCCATTTTCTTTCAAACCACCACCATGAGTGATGGAGATCTGAACCCAGACCTTCATGCTTGCAAGGCAAACACTTTACCAACTGAGCTATCTTTCCAACCCATAGGCCTTCTTTAACGTGTGTTGCAGTTCCTGTTCTCCAAGAGGCAGGTGACAGGACAGGAGGAGGAGGAGGTTTATTTGGTAGAGACCAGAAGTCGGGAGAGAGGGACAAGCCAACCAGTGGCCTCCAGTGACTGTGCCACAAGATCCAGACCTGATGTGCCTGAAGAATCATCCCACACTGAGCTGAGGTGGCCAGACCTGTGACCCCAACTAGATTAATGACGTGGTCCCCTGCGGCTGAAGGAGACCCTGAATACACCAGCCCTCACTACACCACGTTACCCACTAGCTACACATTATTAGTAGTGTGTTTGCACAAAGACCTGAGAGAACCCAATCTCAGCAGTTGGTAATAAGGCATGAAAGAGCCAGTTTGGAAAAAGAGGAGAAAAATAAGGAGCTAGAAGATTCCTAGCTAGTTCACCGGCTGAGCCATCAACCCCAAACTGCCTCAGCTAGGCTCAGAGGAAGAGCACCTGATCAGACCTAAGGGCACCGCACTGTGGAAGCTTCCACTTCCAGGTTCTACTAGAACCTAATGGGCCTGAGTCTGAATTCCGGTTCTCCTCCTGGCTGGATATGGAATTCAACTATTATTATCATGAAGCATTGGTACATCTCCTGTGAGGTCGTTGGGGATTGGGTGAAATGACCCTGCGGCATGCTTGGCACTCAGCAGCTATCACTGAATGGGTATTTTATTATCTCTCTGCCTTCCAGCTTTGCCTGGCCTCCATCAACAATGCCATCCTGCTCGATGGAGGACAGAGGCCACAAGCCTTGGATCACAACCTTCTGCAGCTTCCCAACCACAGCCTTTGCTGGCTTTGCAAATCCCCCCCCCCCCCCCCCAGCCAAATTAGCAACAGCCAAGAGCCACAAAGACGAGCTCCGACTGCACACAAACCCAGCCTGCCACGGACATTTGAGGCAGAGAACAGGGCCCTCTCTGAGTAATCCCAGGGATTTCATTATCCAGCTAAAATTCCACTCCAGTCTTCTCTACAGTGCCTATAGGCTTTTCAAGAGCCCAGTGAACCCCTTTCCTAGGAAAGCTCACATCTCTGCTGGCCACATTCTCATGAGAGGGAGATGAATAAACATGCCCTACATCTTTTCCTAGACCACGCCCCTCACTATCCCACCCAGAGAACATCAGCTTCTTCAGGCCACGGAGTACGATACGGTAGAAACGGGAACCCTCCCTACAGTAACAGATTTCATGTGATTTTTACTTAACAGAGAACAGAAATACTAGCCTTGCCTAAGTTCCCATCCTATTCCTAGCAATTAGCTTAGAACACAGTAAGTTTTTAAAAACTAAAACAAATACATGTGTACACATGAGGATATATCGGAATTTATTCAATGAATGAATTGAGCATCCTTTATAGGGTCCTAGGTACACAGTTGGCATATGATAGTTTTTCCCATTGATTCGTGTGGAGGTCTGAATGAGACACAGCCTCCTTAGTCTCTATTGTTTAAACACCTAGTCCCCAGGTGGTAAAACTGTTCAGAAGGTTCAGGGGGTGTGGCCTTGCTGGAGGAAGTACGTCACTGGAGGTGGGTGGGATTTGAGAATGTAAGGTCTGCCCTAGGCCCTAGCTTGCACCCTATGCTTGGTGCTTGCAGTTAAAGATGTGATCTCTCAGCCTCCTGTTCCTGTTGCTATACCTCCCTGCCATGATGGACTCTTATCCCTCCGTTAACTTAAGTCAAATAATCGCTTTCTTTGGTAAGCTGCCTTGATCATGGTGTTTTATCAAAGCAACTGAAAGTAACTGATACAGTGTCTTGGATTCCTAATGTCTGCCTTTGCAGGACGCCTGGCCACACCCTCCAGAGTGCAGGGACTCCACTCACTCTCCTTCACACTTTCCTTTACAAAGGAGGAAGTTGAGGCTGAGTCAAGCATTTAGGTAAATGATTTGGCTGAGATCACAAGGCTACCCAGGTGACTCCTTAAAACCACATCCAGGTTCCCAGACACCTCAAACTCTACAGAGATGACTGTGCATTAACTATCTGCCCTTTAGTCCAGTGTTTGTTGTTTTAGGTTTTTCTTTTCTCATTTCCTATGGTGTGTATATATGTACATATGGTGGGTACATGTGTGTAAGTGGGTGTGCATACGTGTGTGTGTGTGTGTGTGTGTGTGTGTGTGTGTGTATGTGTGTGTACCTGGGTGTTGAGGCCCAAGTTTGATGCTGAGAATAATCCTCAATTACTCTTCTACCTTATGCACTGAGTCAGGATCTCTTAATCAAACCCAGAGCACGCCTATATGCCTAGTGGCACTAGCCTTTCCAGGCTGGAATCATATGTGGGCCACCATGCTCACTGGGCCTTTACTTCGGTTCTGGATATCCAAACCCCGTTCCTCATGGTTGCCGGGCAGGGACCTTAACCACTGAACCATCTCCCTCGCCTGGTTTGGTTTCTATCATTGCTGTTTTGCTTCCTGTTTTTGAGTCAGAGTCTCTCTAAATTGCTCAGATGAGTCTCAAACTCTGACTCAGGAGATCCTCCTGCTTCAACTTGCTGCGTACTAGCACTATAGGCATACAGCACTGCATCCGGCCATTTAACTCTGTACCCTGTTTCTGATAACCTGCAGTAAGTGAATGAAAACTCAGAGGCCAAAAGGCCCAGAGGTACTGTTCTGAAACTCATCAAGAAAGACATATTGCCCAATGAAGGACCCACGTCATTGCAGGAGGTGTGGGAGAAGATAACCACACTTCCTTCTGAATTCATGACGTAAGGACTTTTCACCCAACAGCAGCCCTCACACCCCACAGTGTGACGTCATACACATTACTTCCCTGTCTGGGGTGCGGCTGGAGTAAACAGACCTGCTGCACTGGCAGTCACAGAGAACATAAACTCACAGACACTCAGTAATGATGATGAATGACCATATGACTGCTCTGGCTGTTTGCTGAGCCATATTTTTGTTGGTCCTAGTATACTTCTTTTTGTGGAAAAAGAAAAGTACTATGAAACAACGTCACGTTGTGCAGGCTGCAGCCTCTCACATTTCTTGTTTACTGCGTCTCTTGATTGCATCATCTTCTCTTGGGTGTGATTTAATCATACCTTGTTTTGTGCATTTTGGCTTTGGGAGCACACCACACACACACACACACACACACACACACACACACCATGTAGCCTAGTGTGTATAGGCTCTATCTCTGTATCTAAGAGCTCTGTCCACACTGAAGAATCACCTAATGATGCAGTCACTCCCATTCATATCCCTGTTGCTAAGCAACACATGAGCTGCACTTCAGTGTACCAGCACTGGCGGGCCACACCTCATTTCTTCTTCTCAACAGCTACACCTGGGAGACATTATCAACTGGATTCATCTGGGGCACAGATAGCCTTGGAGACTTCCCAAGGTTGCTGAGCCAGTGACTAAGAAAGTTAACACTAGAACCCAGAGCTCCAGACTCCATAAATTCCCCCTGCTTTACAGGAAATGATACAAAATGCAAATTAAGTGGTCACCTGTGACCTTGCTTAATTATGAGGTATCCTTAGTCCTCTCTATTCCTTCTCTATTCTCAGTTCTTCTCTATTCCCTTCCTCCCCTGGGAAAGGAGAGTAACTGCTTCTTTGCTAAGTTCAGACCCTGACTCAAAGAGATGGAAGCAATGATTCATCCCAAGGGGGTCTACCATAGGGGCTCTTCAGGAGTCAGGGCAGATGCTGCCCAGATATGAATGATAAACACCATGGCCCCAGGGGCTGGGTCCCAGCAGGGTCTGGTAAGAGAGATAGGTCTAGCTGGCAGGATCCATATATCCAGAAGGACAAGGGCATCATTGCTTTAGTTAAGGATAGATTCAAGCCAACAGACAAATGACATCATGTACTGAGAGTGGTTTAAAAGTCCGGGCTATCTAGAAGAAATCCTACTTCCAGGGAGGCCTTCAGAAACATATTGTCTCGAGTGTAAAGAAAGGCTTGTACACTGTAATACTGGTATTTAGGTGGCTGAGGAACGAGGATCATGAGTTTGAGCTCAGTATAGGCTACGTAGCAAGACAAACCAAGGGAGAGAGGATCCAGAGACAAGATTGCATCAGGGTCCTCTTTACATTTGGTCACAGTTCCTGTAGCTTAGGTTATTGCAATAGTTACATGGAAATTCCCTGTGGTCATCAAAACATGATGAATACCAAGAGGAAGTGGCTGGGCAGCAGTGGCGCACACCTTTAATCCCAACACTTGGGAGGCAGAGCCAAGCAGATCTCTCTGAGTTCTAGGCCAGCCTGGTCTACAAATCGAGATCCAGGAAACAGGACAGGCTCTAAAACTACACAGAGAAACCCTGTCTCGAAAAACCAAGAAGAGTTAACACTAGAACCCAGAGCTCCAGACTCCATAAATTCCCCCTGCTTTACAGGAAATGATACAAAATGCAAATTAGTGTCCAAGCCAGTATAAGTGTCAAAATCAGAATTATCTAAATATGTATGTATGTTTAAGGTCATATAAACACATGCAGACATTTACATGTATATATGTATACCTGCATGCATCCGTATGCACCATGTGTAAATAGGTGGCTGAGTATGCCAGAAGGCATCAAATCTTCTGGATTTGGATCACAGGTAGTTGTGAACCACCTGGTGTGGCTGCTGAGAACCAAATACAGGTTCTGTGCCAGAGCAGTAAACATTCCAAATGCTGGGATTAAAGATGCGCCCACCACACCCAGTGCCTTTTTAAACCAGAAAGAAATCATGAATAATAATTTTCTCTGCCTGTGAGATTGTGGATAATTTTGGTTGTTTTTCCTTATATTGTGAGGAAGGTTCCTCCCCAATTTTAAAAGTTTTTTATAATAAAACTTTAAGTTCAAATTTAAATTTGGGGGGAGGGGTTCAAGTTTTGACTCATTTCATTTGCTTTTTAAGAGAAAAGTCCACTCAAGTCTGAAGCAGAGATGTATGTGGAAAACAGGCTATTAGGAAGCACCGACTGGGGTCTGCTGATCTGTTTGGAAAACTCACCAGGCTCAAAGCACAAGAAATGACATCTCAAGGTCCCCAGATTTTAAGGTGACAGATGGAGTCCCAGATTGTGGCCCTCATCTTAAAGTGGCCTCTTCATGGTGCTGGAGACCCAGCTTCAGGGTAAGCGTCCTACTCTGTGGCTCTGATTATACACTGGAGGCCACCGGCAGGGGGAATGGGAGACAAAACCCTGGTCCCTGGCCTCACAGTCAATGTAAGGAAGCTAGACAGTCATGACAAGATGACCTGCTATAATGAGGGTCATTTCAGAACTGTCCTCCAGACTATGGCACAAAGCACCACCTTTCATCTCCCCTACAGTAAGCAAAAGATAGATAGATAGATAGATAGATAGATAGATAGATAGATAGATAGATAGATAGAATGAAAGTACAGAGAAAGCATACACAGAGGAGCATGGGAAAAGCAAAACTTTCCTCTGAACTGATGCATATCTCATCCCAAAGGCTGCTCCACTTTCTGAGGCACCCTGTTAACCAAGGAGCACAATTGTTCTTTGGGCATAGGCCCAGACTCCACACACCACACTCTGGAATCAAGGAGTTCGTTTAACGGGCACTGAACAGATTCCAGTTTCTCTGAAATCCCACATCCCTTTCTGCCAAGGAGCTGTTTTGAAAGCTGACACTCCCTTGATGTGAATCTGCAGCCCGCCCACTTCACTGAGAAAACAATTTTAGCTCAACCCTGGTCCAGACACTTGCTCCCAAGGACAAGCTAGGAGAGACTGTACCGGCTCTGACCTTTCTGAGCTCTTTGATGATCAGAAACGACGAACAATACTAGAACAAATGGTATTAATCCAAATAGTCTCAACAGCCTTCAAAGCAGACCGCTCCTCTGCGCTCCCTAGGAGGCACCGCTCATTCAGAGCTGGCCTTCTTGGCCCTGACTCCTAGTAGACAAGCCAACCCCCTGAAAAAACAAACAACCCTCAGAACAATGGGGGGAAGTGCTAAAAATCAAAGGTGAAGAAAGAAAAAGGAAAAGGAAGCAGATAAATGGAAAAGCGAACCAAGGTCTGACAAAGTGCAATTAGCCTGTGCCTCGTTTGAAAACAAGGATGAGGCTCTCCAGCGACACAACCCCCTGAAGGAAACCCTCTGAATTCATTCTTGTGCAGTTGAGAAATCAGAAAGACCCCTGAGGCAGCTGGAGCCTGAGTCTTGGCTCCACTCACAAGTGGTTGCATGTACTGGAATCCTCCCTACCATGTGCAAAACTGCGTGGTGGCTGCCGGGTGTGGCAGGTGGGGCTTTCCGTTTCCAAACCTCCGAGTCATTTTCTCTCGGGTAAACAAACATCTCCTCCGGTTTTGCCAACCTCACCCAGCCAGCAAGTCATCATGCTAAATTAGTAGCATTTCAATCAAGCCTGTGACAAGCTGGTGACAGGCTGGGAGAGGATGACTGAAGCAATCAGATGTTGTTATGGGAAAGAGGCAAGAGGAGAGAATAATAACAGAGGGGCTTAGCGATCACGGTTGCCCCCAAGGGCCAGACTGCCAGTGGAACTGGAGGAACTCGGCACCTGTCTGTGGTCTGGGAGCAAGCTGGTTGGCCTTTGAGCTTCTGCTATGTAGCTGTTGAAGTGGGATGGCCTCCATATCGTTGTATTATTTACAGCTCTCAATAAAACAAGTAAGAGGCCGGGTGTGATGGAGCACACCTTTTCATCCCAGCACCTCAGAGGCAGAGGCAAGTGGGATCTCTGTGAGTTTGAGGTCGGTCTACTCCTACATATCAAGTTCCGGGACAGCCAGAGCTACATAGTGAGACCCTGTCTCAAAAGATAAAACAGACAAAATAAAATAAAGCAAACATGGGGACCTTTCACAACACTAAAAACATTAGCCGTGGAAGTAGAAATAGCGTGGGCGCTGTAAGTAGTGTTTTCGTGTTGAGCTGGTTGGTTAGTTAGGTCACTTGTTCATTTGTTGGTTGGTTGTTTTCTGGTTTGGGTTTTTCTGAAACCAGGTCTTCTGTAGCCCAGGCTGGCCTCAAACTCATTATGTAGCCAAGAATGACCTTGAACTTCTGATCCCCCTGCCTCTGCCTCCTGAGTGCCTAAATTGTAAGTGTGAGACACCATTCCCTTTTATGTGGTGCTGGGAAAGGAACCCAGGGCTTCATGCATGGGAGGCAGGTGCTCCACCAATGGAGCTTCATCCCCGGCCCCATGAGTAGAATTTTTCTACTGTTTCAACAAGTGTTAGGCTCTGTTCCAATTTACCCTTCCTTTGAGTTCAAGAGAGTAAGACAGATCTAGGAAGAGCAACTGTCCATCTCGGTAAACACAAGGAGTTAATGGGGAACAGGGGCTGTGTGTCCATTTCTACTGCCTCTGTAACAAAATCAAACCGAAAGTAACACTTTGGGCTGAGATGTAGCTTGTTTTGTGGGACATAACTATTGAGAAATGGGGTTCTTGTACACTTCCTGTTTTTCTATTTAAAATTTTTGTTAGATGTATTCATTTTATTTTCTTTTATGTGTGAATGTGCCTGTGAAGGCGGAAGAGGGTATTGGGATTCGCTGGAACTAGAGTTATGCGTAGCTGTGAGCAACCATGTGGCTGCTGAGAATCAAGCCCAGGTCCTCTTAAAGAGTAACAAGTGCTCTTAACCACAGAGCCACCTCTCTAGCCCCTTTAAAGAGTCTTTAAACCCTCTCATTTACCCAGCAAATGCTGTGCACCAGCTACCATGTCAGGACACACTTAGACTTTTAACATGCACCTCTCCAGGTAGAGCTTCTTAAAGAAATATAGTCTATAAAGGGGAAATTCAGAGCCAGAGGGCCATAAGCCCTCCCTAGTGTCAAATAGTGGTTTATGGGAGCACCTGAGGTCTGAATTAGAATTAGGAGGCAGAGTTAAACTGGGAGACATTTTGGAGGCAAAAATCAGTAGACTTCGAAAACTGAATCAAAGTTGGGTAAGAGAGGTATGGGTCAGGGAAACCTGAAGGTCATGGCTTCAGGTGTCTGTCACTGACCTGCACATAGCAGGAGGAGTTGACCTCATGGGGGAATAAAGCATGTCTGGTGCTCCGGACTCCTTTCCGTAGATCGAGCTGGCACGGCTCTGCAACTTTCCTCTACCCTCATCCCGCTCATTTCCAGGTCTTCCACAAGTGCAGTCATGGAGCTTCTATCCCCTGGACGGCCACCTGTCAATGCTTTTCCTGTCTTGCTGACACGGTATCTCAGTACCTACCAATTTACCATTGAACCCATGACAATGGAGCTCAATGTGTATCTGTGTCTGGACTTTAAAGAGTCCTTGGGGTTTCTTCCTACTTTTATTATTTCTGGGGAAATGTTTTCAAGCCCTGGGTAACAAGCAGTGCAGGAGAGCCACCTTGAAAGAGAAATAAAGGAAATAGGCTCTATGATTTTTCAATTTGCTGCCTGGAGGGCCTTCCCAGCCCACCAGCCTCTCCCTTTGGAAAGAGAGGAAGAGTTAATTTAGAGTTCAGAGAGGTGGCCACCAGAGCTGACAGAGGAAGGAGTTCCAGAGAGATGCAGAGTGGCCATGGAGTCTTCAGTCCAGTAGAGATCACCGAGGAAGCATTGCCAAGAGAATAGATAAACTTGGCTAGTCAAGGGTCATCACCTCATGACTGGGGACAATTTGACCCAAGCTAAGGCCAGTCTGGTCCTATCTAACAAAGTTTGAAAGCCTCAAAAGGTTCAAACCATTTCCAAGTAATGTAACTATACCTAGAACACAGCTAAATAATATTTAGAACATTCAACAACATCCAACCCCAAGAAGATGGAATTCAGAGTGTGGTATCTAATCAGAAATTACATGAAGAAAAGGCAAAATCCCACAATTAAAAGAAAAATCAGTCAACTTGAACAAAGCCAGAAATGACAGTACTGAATTAGTGAGGAAGAACACATAGAGGTTTTATGTATGTTATTGTCATGAGACAGGATCTCAGGTAGCACAGGCTAGCCTCAAACTTGCTATGTAGCTGAGGATGACCTTGAACTTCTGATTCCCCTGCCTCTACCTCCCAAGTGCTGGGATTACAGGCATGTGCCACCACGCTTACTTTTATATAGTGCTGGGGATGGAATTTAGGACCTCACTTAGGTTAGGCAAGTTATCTACCAATGGAGCTGCAGTCCCAGACCAAGAGTTCTCATAACTATATTCCATATGTTCAAGAACAAGAACACAGGAGAAGGGATACAGATGCTGAGCAGAAATGTGGGAGCTATTTTAAAAACCTAAATAATGCTCTAGAGATTACAAAGGTGGAGTCTGAGGAGAACAATACATGGATGGATTAATATTGGCTCAGATGCTGTAGGACAAAAGATTAGTGGACTTAGTGCCATCAGAGCAGAAACCATCTAGTCAAGTACAGAGAGAGGAAAAGCCTGGAATAAACCAACAGCAACACCATGTGCTGAGGGCAGTTTTAACTAGAAAGGCAAAGGTAGAGACCAAAATATGTTTGAAAAGAAGATGATCAAAAAGTATCTAAGTATGATAAAAAGCTACAGAAATCCAAGAACCCAAATGATTACAAAGCATGGAAAATACCAAGAAAAATAAACCAAGTCATAGCACAAGCAAATTGTCTGACAAGACTCACACACATACACGTATACACAGATATACACATATACATATATACACACATACACACATACACACAAACATACACACATATACACAGACACACACACCCATACACACATGCACATACAGGCACACATGCAGGCACACACACAGACACATATGAGTCTCACATACACATGATAGCCATGCATGCACACATACACATACAGGCACACACACACATACACACAAATCTTAAAGCAAACCAGTGTAAAAAAGCCACATTACAGGATATGTAGAAAAGAATCCCACAGATACATTTTGATGGAGACATTGTACTGTTACATCATGTGAGAAAACAGATGTGGATGCCATCCCTCCATCTATGAAACAGTTTTGAATTATAGAATTTGGGCAGCTAACTGAAAAAGACTAATGCCATCCCCGAAACCTATTAAGTAACTCGAGAACAAGTTGGGCCTCTTGAGACTTCCATTAAAATGTTACATGGGTCTGGAATAGTCTTCCATCTAAGGCGAGTTTGCCCCCAGATCCCAGAGAGCAGTACTTTGTGAATGAATGCAGTGTGTTATTTGTGAATGAATGCAGTGTGTTATTTGTGAATGAATGCAGTGTGACAGCCAACTATGAGAGCCCAACATGACCCATCACTAATTCTCCCTTCAACCACTGTATTATATATGTACACATGTGTGGGCACATCTGCACACACATGTATGTCCACACTGTGTGGCAGCCAGAGGTTATTATCAAGTATCTTCCTCATTCCCTCTCCACTTTATTTTTTGAAACGAGGTCTCTCATTGAACCTGGAACTCATCGATGCAGCTAGACTGGCTATCCAGAAAGCCTCAGGAATCTGTCTGTCCCTACTCTCCCAGTACTGGGATTACAGATACATTCTGTGATGTTCAGGTACTGGGGGACTCAAATTCAGGTCTTAATGCGTGTGTGGCAAGCACTTTACCCATGATCCCTCTCCCCAGCCCTATGTTTGTAGAACTTATTTCTGCCTCATCTCATTCTTATTCACTAAGTAAACTCCCCCAATTATTTTATTTTATTTTATGTGTATGAGTGTTTGCTTGCATGTATATATGTGCACCATGTGCATGCAGTGCCCACAGAAGTCAGAAGAGGGCATCGGATACCTTAAACTGGAGTTTCAGATGGTAGTGAGCCTCCCTGTGGGTGCTGGGAACCAAACAAATGCAGCCAGTGCTCTTAAGCACAGAGCGGTCTCTCCAATTCTCTTCCCCTTCTTTTCGGCCTGCTGAGCACAGCTGTTCAGTTGGTTCTTATGGAGATCTGTCCCCCCTCTACACTGCACAGCATCACATGCTAAGCTCACCACACACAAAGTTTTTTTTTAGCAGACTCTTTCATGGGCCTCACAAGGATTTAATTTTTCCCGGGGCGGTGGTGGCGCACACCTGTAATCCCAGCACTTGGGAGGCAGAGGCAGGTGCATCTCTGTGAGTTCGAGGCCAGCCTGGTCTACAGAGCTAGTCCAGGACAGGCTCCAAAGCTACAGAGAAACCCTGTCTTGGAAAAAAAAAAAAATTAATTTTTAAGCCAAAAGTTCTAGTGCCCATAACTGCAGCCTATGGGGATTGTGGGTATCTGAAGTCCTGCTTACAGCTCAGGAAACACCCTCTGTGTGTGAGCTCCTTTCCCACACAGGTACAAGAAGGGGGCTACTGAAGGTATCCTTCCACTGACATTGCACACAAAAACACCCAGGCACTGTTTTCTGTCACCATCACATGAAATGACGTAGAAGCATCTCTAAGAGATCCAGACAGGAATCCCGCAGGCAGAGGCAAGCTTCACAGCTCCCAGCAACAGAGGAGGAAATGGGCCTGCAGAGGTTGGGTGACTTGAACAAGGTCAGGTGACTAACCAGTGACCAGTGTGTCCTGAACCCAGGTCTTCTACTCCAGGACGAGAGCTTCTTCACTGTGCCCACTTCTCCTTTGGTGCCAGATAAAGAAGCAGACCCCAACTGCCTGATGTTGTCAAGCTCAGGGTTTCTCAACAGCAGTGTGACTGAGATGCAAGGCTGCATAAGTCCTTACTGGAGGGCAAGGCCTGTCCTTAGCAGGACCCCAGACCTCTGCCGACTAGATGCCAACAGCTTTCCATTTACCCTCAAAGTTTAACAACTAAAAATACTCCCAGTTGTGGCTGGGGATGTGGTTCAGTGGGTAGAGTGCTTGTCTAGCATGCACAAAGCCCTGGGTTCTAGCCCCAGCACCACATAAATGGGGTGTGCTGCTATCACCTGTAATCCAGCACTCTCAAAAGGTAGACACAAGAGGATCAGAAGTTCATGGTCACCCTCAGCTACATAACAAGTTTGAAGCCAGCCTGGGATACTTAAAATCCTGACTCCATAATAATAATAATAATAATAATAATAATAATAATAATAATTTTTAAATCTTCAGATAATACTATGAAATTAAACATCCCCAGGAACAAACTCTCCCATCCAGTTGAAACCGTCTTCAGATGTGAGCTCCAGTTCTAGAGGTGATTAGTTCTGTCAGAGCGTGTGGTGAGAGGTTAATGACCTGGACAGGGCAGACAGGAAGTGTATAATTAAAGGAACCTCACTGCCAGGCACAGGAAAGGTTGATTCCAGAGAGCATGTCCACACAGCTGACAAAGCAGTAGTGAAGACACTGGCTCTGTGCACGGAGAAACAAAATCAGAAGAGGAACTTGTATTCTTGCTACGCATCTGGGTTCAGGAAACTCAGGCGTGAGGAAAGAAGAATTGTCCGGCCAGGTTCTAAAATGTCCTCCCGTCACAGACCACCTCTGAATGCAGCATGCTGTTCTCACTCTCCCACGAAGGCTCAGCCCACAGCCCCATCCAAGCCTCTTTGAAGGAGTCGCTGCCAGAAGGCAGCTCGGGACACTCCAGTGTGGCAAGATTCAGGCTCTGTACACACAACACCTCCATGATGTTCGGTAAAGCAGCCAGGCATGAAAGAGGACCTACTGTGTGAATTTATTGACACAAAGTTGAAGAAAAGGAGAAACATGCCCAATGACAGAAGGCAGCGATGGGTATATCTGGTGACGGTAGTATTGCTAGAGATGGCTGAGGGGGCCTTCTGGGTATGGAAACCTCTGTCATGATCCTGAGGGAGACTATCCTGCTTGTAAACAGGTAAAAACCTACAGAGATATACATTTAAGATGATCGTGACCCCCAAGATCATACTTGTTACAAATAAGCTCTACCTCCTTGAAAATGGAAGTTGACTCTGGAAACTTGTGGGTGTAAGTTTCAGTCCTGCAGGTGATTCTGGCCATGTCAGAGCATCTTTGTGAGAGGCTAATGACCAGGACAGGCCAGACAGGAAGTGCACAGGTACTATAAATAGCTTTATTAGTAAAGGAGCCCCACTGCCAGGCACAGGAGTGGCTGAGAAGAGCCTGGCAGTCTGCTCTGTTGCCTCCTCAAGCCCACCTGCCACTCCACTGAGTGCTGAGTCTGTCTATACCAGCCACAGGGCCTTTCTGCAAGCAGACTCTCCATCAGAAAACGCTAAAGACCAAAAGCAAGGATACTCGGGTTGAAGAAGTGGGCGAGGTGGTTTGGGAACCTGCCCTCTCACCCCTGCATCCCCACGGCAGGCCCGAAACCACCTCCACGGGCTCTCAGGCACGGGCACTAAGACCAATGATTGTAAACTGCTGTGTTTGACCACTTAGCCAATTTCCCAGACACCGAAAGCACTGCATTCAAATATGCTGTTCCCATTCATTCCACAGATCTTAATCCAAAGACCCTCTGTAGCTAACATATATTTGCACAGACTTGCTGGTGGGAAGTACACAAGAAGTCAAAAGCTATCGCATCTAGGGGAAGAGGACACAGCAGCGGTAGGGAGTAGGGGGAGGTTCAGGGAACAGGCTACATAGCTCCTGTCACCCTGTAATGGTAACACCAAAGATTTCACAAAGCTCCGTGGGACAACGGCACAGAGGAAACTGTTCACAGACAGAACTTCCCCCCAAGAGTCCGGAAATACCAGCCAAATGAAAGGAATGCAGAGACTGGGCCAATTGGCACCAAAGACATCATGTCTAAGAGTCACTGCAGACAAGGCGTCCCAGAACCGCTGCCCTTCATTGGTTCCTGGGAAAGATTACCCTGAAAGCAGCTTCCTAAGGTTTCTTTCTGGCCAGCAGGAAGCCCCCATTAAAGCAGCTTAATGCAGTCCCAAAGTCACATGGCCACAAAGCTCCTTACTCCACATAACCCCTCCCTATTGCTATCTCCAGAAACAGTTTGGAATCAACAAAGACTTCAGAATGGCATTTTTTTTTTAACAAAATGTAATTGAAAAGCTTAAAATAAAGTCAGGTATGGTGACACACACCTTTAACCCCAGCACTTGGGAAGCAGAGGCAGGCAGGTCTCTGTGAGTTTGAGACCAGCCTGATCTACATGGCAAGCTCCAGGACAGCCAGGACTCCATAGAGAGACCCTGTCTCAGATATTTATTAATTAAATTTAGTAGCTTAAAATAAAGGAAGAATCAAAGAAGGAAGGAAAACAGGGTGGTGTCTAGAGAGCTTCGAGAAGTAAACAAGGACTGCCTGTGATTTCAGAGAATGTCTAGAACTTTCTTCTTACCTGCAGTGCCTTCTCCCCAGCCTGTTCTTAGAAGGTACAGAGACAAGATGGCCATGGGATGCACCAACAGCTCCTAACTCCAGGAAAAAGGGTTGGGTACTAGAAGGGAAGCAGGAAGGTCCCTGCCTCTAGACTTCCCTTCCTCCTAGTACTGGCTCATTGTGATCAATCTTTCCCTAGCAAGGGCAGAAAAATGGAATTATCATGTTAATCTAGTTCAGCAAGTAAACCCACCAATGTTCAGGAAGGTCCCTGCCTCTAGACTTCCCTTCCTCCTAGTACTGGCTCATTGTGATCAATCTTTCCCTAGCAAGGGCAGAAAAATGGAATTATCATGTTAATCTAGTTCAGCAAGTAAACCCACCAATGTTCAGGAAGGTCCCTGCCTCTAGACTTCCCTTCCTCCTAGTACTGGCTCATTGTGATCAATCTTTCCCTAGCAAGGGCAGAAAAATGGAATTATCATGTTAATCTAGTTCAGCAAGTAAACCCACCAATGTTCAGGACTTGTGCTGGGTGCCAGCACCCATGAATTCATAACGTAGGTACAGCTCAGAGCCTGGTCATGAAGCCGACATCTTACAAAGGGCCAAGTCCACCTTGGAGGATCTGTGTAAGGCATCTGAGGGGCAGAGGGGTTACCAAATGAGCTGCCCATGGATCCTCAGGGTTGAGGGCTGAGGTACAAGAAGGTTAGAGAGTGCTTCTGAGCCAGGCCTGTGGGCAGGAGACTTAGACAGTGGGATGACCTGGTGTTGGGGATGGAGGCTGTGGGGACAGAGGACACGGGCCTGCCACAGTGAGTTGCGGTTGACTGGTTTGGGAAGGGAAGGAAGAGGGAGGTGGAGGGACTGAGTGGGGGTGCCTGGGTTCCTGGAGAGGTTTCTGAGAGCAGAAGTCAGTGCCAGCTGCTTGGTGGAGGGGAGGGAGCCCTCCCGGGCAGCATGTTATCTAGGAAGCCCAGGCCCAGGAGACAATCACTGGGGTCATTACAGTGATGAAGAGGACTGAGACTCTCTCCTCTGCTCTTTCTCTCCCTGTGGTTGGTGAGAGGGGCATGAGGCAGTGATTGGAAGTTACCAGACTTCCTGCCGCAGGCTCCTAAATGGCGCTCACTCCTCCATCTGTCTCTGACATCCCACACTGGTGATTCTTTTGAGATTGGCTGTTGTTTGTTTTTATTCTTTTTTTGGGGGCGGGGGGACCGCCACCCAACTCCCAAATAAATCACACATGGAGGCTTATTCTTACCTACGAACATCTGGCCTTAGCTTGGCTTGGTTTCTTGCCAGTTTTCCTTACCTTAAATTATCCCATCTACCTTTAACCTCTGGGCTTTTCCAGTTCTCTTCCTAAATACCTTTCTTTGTTTCTTACCCCATGGCTGGCTGTGTAGCTGAGTGGCTGGCCCCTGGAGTCTTCCTCCTTCTTTGGCTACTTCTCTTCCTAGGTTTCTCTTTCTGTATATTCGCTCTGCCTACCAACCCCACCCATCCTTTCTCCTGCCTTGCTATTGGCCTTTCAGTTCTTTATTAGACCACCAGGCGTTTTTAGACAGGCACAATAACACAGCTTCACAGAGTTAAACAAATGCAACATAAACATAAACACCTTAAAATAATATTCTATTACAATTGGCTGTGCTGGTCTCCCTGGGTCCTGCAGTGCCCCATTGCCTAGAACTTCAGTGGTCCATATGCAGGGTCCTTGACACTCCTCACTCCCAATGACTTACCTAAGCACACATATCCTACCCCACTTGCCTCCTCTAAGCAGCCTGGGCTGAGGCAAAGAACCAGGAATGCTCCAGGCAGAACGAGGCTGGGCTGGAGACTGAGCTCCAAGGTTCAGTTCCCCTGAAGACATACTACCTTCAGAGAAGAGACCAAGTTCTCGTAATATGTTCCCTAGTGTGTTTTCAAATCCAGACATATAGGAACTTTGTGTCTTAGTACAGGCCAAGGCCCCAGGCTCTTCTCAGCCTTGCACTGGCTTCGGTTGCTGCCCCATGATATGCCCGAGAGGACAGCACTCAGCAGGCCCCAGCCTTTCGGCTCCAGCCTCAGGGCCCTGCTTACCTGCTCTGTCTGATAACTCTTGCACCTTGCTGACTGGCTGACTTCTCCGTAGGCCACCTTCTTCTGTGAAGATCTCAGGCATTCCCAAGGGGGTCTCTCTCTCTCTCTCTCTCTCTCTCTCTCTCTCTCTCTCTCTCCATGGATCCCATGGTTCGCTGTCCCTCCCACATAGCCCCCATCATTGCTGACCATATCTAGGGTCTATGGCTAGCAGCTGCCTGTATTAAAGACTTGCATGTCCTAACCTGAGATCTAGTCCATCCAAACATCCTGGCTTATCTCAGCTGCCAGTGTGAACTGCAAGTTCCAAGAGATGTTGTTGCTACTCTAAAACATTCATCACGTTTGACGTGTCTAAGATGCTTGTTGCTAGGACCCCATGAGCACCAGCCCAGATGGACTGACTGCTAGCCAAGTGTCTGGATCTCAAAGGCCTCAGAACAAAGTAGGAACGATCCAGGGCAGAGTAGGGGTGTTTTCAGCAGGCCTGTCTTCTCGCCTCCCTTCCAAAGCTATGCCAACAGCGCAGGCACCCCAGAGCCCCAGCCCAGCCCTTGCCTCTCTGCTTGTCCCTGGTATGCTCTGCTCCTTGGCTCTAAAGCACTTGTCCATCTTCCAAGACCAATTCTGCCCAGGGAGGATGTTACCCATGTGGGAAGTTCCCTGAGGCGCCATCTTTATCCTCTTGGGTCACCCTGCTCTCTCAGGCCTGTCTCAGAGAGGCCTGAGACATAAACAACCATTCATCAGACACTGTGTGTTACATCATGGTGTCTGGATGTCTGGAAAGCAGACAAGATATCCAGGTATCTATCTGGATGGGAAATTAAGAAGATTCTTGGGCCTCACAGTCAGGCAGAGAGAGGTCAGCTCCCAGAGTCCTTTGTGTCAAAAGAAAGAGAGCTTCATGAGCAGCTGAGCAGTGTTCAAACAGTGATCATGGAAAGTTAAATCAAGAAGCAACCAATCAGCAACTTTTACTTAAGTTCCTGAACATTAGATTTCAAAGAGATGAATATTCCAGCAGGCATGGTAGCTTATGCCTGTAATCTCAGCACTTGGGTGGCTGAGGCAGGAGAATGACCAGCTTGATGCCAATCACAAGTACTATCAGATTCTGTTACAGAAACAAAATAAAACCAAGCAAAATAAGAGGTAAATATCCCCATGGCTTTTGAGTTTAGAGACTCCCAAACAGAATAGGCTTGCAGCCTCGTCGTCCCTCCAGATTCCTTTGTCTCTCCAGTGTCTCTTCACACAGATAAAAGTAAGTATTTACTGTTCTCTCCTCCCATGAAAGGCATCACAGACTAAGGTTTGTCACTTAGCAATATATCCTAGAGATCTTTCCAGACTGGTACCAAGGGATTTCTGTCTGATTAGTGATCTGGACTCTACATGGACACTGGAGACATTGTCAGTGTTTTATAATTACAGATGATACAATAAAGAATGCTGCTTTATTCATTCCATTTCATAATTGTACAGGCAGATCCACAGGGTAAGTTCCCAGCGAGGGAATACCGAGTAAACACATTTAGGGATCTCTAAGGTGGCTCGGCCGGTAAAGATGCTTGCTGCCAAGCCTGAGGACCTGAGTTCAAGCCCCAGGACACACATGGTGAGAGGAGAGAACCAACTCGGTAAATTGTCTTCTGACCTGCACAGGAGTGCTAGAGCATGCTCCAACACCCAACTAAATAAATGATTTTTTTTTTTCAAAATCAGTGTGTTTAAGAGTTGGAGATAGAGCTCAATAGTAGAGCACTTCTGCAGCATGCAATGAGACCTTGGGGTTCAACCCACAGCTCTGGAAAAGGAGGTAGAGGGTAAGTGCTTTTGTAGCATTTGTAGCCTGCCCTCCCTCTCCTTGAGAGTTGCACCATTTTTCATTCTGCCAGCCTGTCGGGAAGGTACGCACGGCCAAACATAAATGTTTACCCCTCAAACAGGGAGAGTGTATCAGCACACCTTCAATTTTCGTTTTTCATCTGAGGATTGAGGGCTGGATCTTCCCATGTATTTAAAGACCATGTGCATTTCTTTTTCTGTGAAATGGTTTTACTTATAGTGCTATACAGTGCAACCTGTAAACTTGCCCAAGGTGCACCTGCACACCAGAGCGCAGGCCACAGTGTGCATGTGGAGGTCAAAGGACACCCCTACCCCTTTGGGGGTGAGACAGGGTTTCTCTGTGTAGCTCTGGCTGTCCTGGAACTCTCTCTGAGGCCAGGCTGGCCTTGAACTCACAGAAATTCTCCTGCCTCAGTCTCCCGAGTATTGGGATTAAAGGTATGCACCACCACCACCCTACAAGGGGACAGCTTCAAGAGTTAGATATTCTCAACTTCTATCCTGAGTTCCCAAACTAAACTCAGGCCCATCAGGCTTGGCAGTAAGTGTCTTTACCCACTGAGCCATCTCATTGGCCGAGGCTCCTGCTCTTAACCATTCTAAGATAATACAGGTTTCTAGGCTCCCCAAGAACTCCCAAGTCAGCTGTCCTGGGCAGGGTGCCAGGGAGTCTGCATGCTAAGTCCATGAAGGCAAATTGGGTAAAGATTACAAAGACTAGAAGAGCAGTTGATGTTCTCTCAGCGGGGGTAGAAGGGCAGCAAGCTGGCCGGGCGTGTCTCATTTCCCTGTTAGAAAGGAGACAGAAAGTCTAGTCCGGCTGCTGGATTTCCTCCTTTGGACAGGGCGCCCTGAGGCCCATAGGAGAAGGGACTCAGCTCAGTAGACTTCAAACTGGCTCTAGACTCACCCATCACCCAAAGAACCATCCAAACAGGCACTAGAAAGCAGGAATCCCCCCTCCAAAGAGGGGCCTGCTTTTCATGGCACAGAAGAACCCTGCCAAGCCAGACATCTAAGGCACAAAGCTACCCAAGGAACACAAAATTCACAAAATTTACAGAAAGGTGCTAAACAGGATGGCAGAGACCTGGGTGGATAAGAACAGACAAGTGTCTGGAAGGAACTGTGGATTACAGCAGAGAAGAACTCTGACCTGAGCTCTCAAATGGAGGGGGTGGGGCAGTGTGCATTGAATGCCAAACTCCCACGGAGTGCAGTGGTTCCTTTCTGTAATCCCAGCACTCAGGAGACTGAAGAGCAAGGGGCACACAAGTGTAGGTCAGTTGGTAGAGTGCTTTAGTAGTAAACACAACGTCCTGGGTTCAGTCCCTCAGTGTTACATACTAGTGTAGTGGTACATTTCTGTAATCCCAGCACTAGGGAGGTGGAGGCAGGAGGATGGGGAATTTCAAATCATCCTCAACTACATAGAGTGTTTGAGGCCAACCTAGGCTACACACGACCCTATTTTTAAAAAGACAAGAAAAAAAAAAAAAAGAAGAACAGAACGCGATGGAGTTGGGCTCTGTGTCTAAAAAGCATACCACAGTTGGTGATCTGGATCCAGGCTTTTCTACAAGAAAGCCCTAGTGAGGTTCAGGGATGGATCAGGCCCAGTTCCAACCAGGCCCCCACTCCAAAGAGCACATCCCTCATGCTTCAGTACACACTTCCCATACTTGGGTGGACTTCTGCCTTAAAGCATAATCTTGGTGGGGGGATGTAGCTAAGTTAATGCCCAATGCTGTTTTGATGGTACAAGCATTCATCTTTGGAATGGAAGGCAGTTATAGTTATGAGAGCACACACCTGTAGACTACAGCCAGCTGCATCTCTGAGAGGGCACACCTGCAGACCAGAGCCAGTGGTCCCTGGGCACCAGTGCCCTGACTGCCGCTTCCCTCTCTGCCTGGTTAACTCTGACCTCGAAGAAACCTTCCTCCACATACCGAAAGCCTGCAGTAACCTTACTGCTCATATATCTTAAAACCAAAATGACCCCTGGGACTTCTCCAAGCTTTTTGGTTATCAAGGATGGAAATTAGGACCCAGTTGGTTTTCGGGACTAGAACCTTGCTCTGGCTGAGTCAAGAAGATTAGCATGCCTCATTACATCACCTAGGAGACTTCAGAGTGATACAGTGGTTCACAAAGTAAGTGATTCAAAGCATTTATTGTCCAAACGAGATGTGAAAGAGCTTACTCAAGGTCAAAGGCCTCTTGGAGGCGTATACAAGAGGGATCTTCCTCCACAAGGGAGACATAGGAACATCGGCCTTCTGTGGGTCCATAGGAAGAGAAAGCTCTAGAACACCCAAAGCCAGATCATCTATAAAAGGAGATGTACAGAACTCAAAAAGGAACCTGCTCAGGCTGAGGATGTGGCTCAGTTGGTTGAGTGTTTGACAAGTTTGCATAAGGCCTTGGGTTTTATCCCCAGCACTGCACAACCTGGCCTGAGTTCAATTCCCAGAATTCGCACAAAGGAGGAATGGGAAAACTGACTCCACAAAGTTGTTGCACTCATGCATGCACATCTTTTAAAGGCAGATAATTAACTTTAAAAGCTCAGCATTTGCATTGTTGGAAATGCCTTCTCCTGGGGACTGGTCTTCTATGAGGTTACTGCACCTGCCATGCAGGGGTCACATTTCCTGTCACTGACACACAGTTATCAAAATCGTTGTGGACTTCATGTTCAGAGTGCTTCCTGCAGGCCTGGCCAAGCAGGCATATGGGTCTGTCTCAGAGGTGACTTTACTTCCAGAACTCTGAAGGAACTGCCTGTAGCAGGCTTTCTTTTTGGGGGGCCACCAACCAGCTCCCAAAGGCTCAGCCTTAGCTTAGGCTTGTTTCTTGCTAGCTTTTATAACTTAACCTGTTTCTCTTCATCAACATTTTGCCTTGGGGCATTTTTTTTTTTACCTTTCTTTCTGTAGATCTTACTTTCATTGATTCTGGGGTCTGGCTGGCTGGTGGTTGCCTGGCTCCCAGCCCGAGGCATGTCCCTCTTTTTCTCCCTCATCCTCTTCTCTCTCTTCTCCTCTCTTGTTCTCTTCTCCTACTTATTCTCTCTATGCACCAGCCTCACCTATCACTCCCCTGCCTAGCTATTGGCCATTTAGCTTTTTATTAGACCAATCAGGTGCTTTAGGCAAGCAAGGTGAAGCAAATGCAGCACATCTTTACATAGTTAAACACACATCCTTACATGGTTACACAAATGTGGCATAAACAAATGTAACACACCTTTGCACAGTTAAAGTCATTTCCACAACAGCTACCTTCAGGGCCATTAGAGCACACACAAGAACTGGGTCTCCAGACCTGCTTCTGAGTCCCACCTCCAGTTAGTCAACCTTGCTAAGGATCAGTGTGAGGCGAAGAGCACAGCAGCACCTAACTTCTGGCACTGTGAGGAGGGAACGGCTCTCTGTGCAGATCATTTTGGCAGTGGCTAAAGAGCAGCGAGTTGGAGGGAGATCGGGGCTGACAGTATAGCCCAGTGGGTAGAGGTACCTGCTGTGCAAGCCCGACAACCTGACTTCAATGCCAGGAACTCACAGTGGAAAGAGAGACCAGACCCCACCCCACATCCCCAGTTGTCCTCTGACCTCCAATGCACACCATGGTATGCACACACATGCACACCATGGCATGCACACACATGCCCCGCATACACACAGTGATAATGAATAATTAAAAATAATATTTTCTAAAGAATTAGATCTCAGTCAGACTGACTAAGCTTGAGGCCCAGCACGTCTACTTCCTGTATGACCTGGGTCAATAATCTTAACTTCTTTTCATAGGGATGTTATAAGGCTTGGATAAGAAAAGGGCCAGCAAGAGAAGAGGACAGTCCACAAACCTACCTTTTTGAGCTCTGTGTCCCCCCCACTCCTCACCCCATCATCACTTCTACTTACTGTGCATGTGTGTATGTGTGTGTACTTGTATGTGTGTACATGTATGTATGTACATGTTTGTGTCTGTGCATATATATGGGGGCTGCATGTACACTGGTGTGTGCATGCTGTGGAGGTCATATCTTCCTATACCATTCTACACCTTACTTTCTGAGACAGGGTGTGCTTGTTCATTTTTATTGTCACAATTGACACAACTTAAATTCACCTAGGAAGAGAGCACCTCAACAGAAAATTTGCCTCCATCATACTGGCCTGTGGCTTCTCTGGGAAAGATCGTCATGATTGATGGTTGCTGTGAGAAGGCCCAGCCCACACAGTGGGGCTGCAGCATCCCTAGGAGGTATGACTGGGCTGCATAAGAAAGCTAGCTGAGCAAGCCAGAGAGCCAATGAGGGAACCGTCAAGAAGCATTCCTCATGAGTTCCTGCCCTGGTTCCCTCAGTGATGGACTGTGACCTAGAAATGTAAGACGATATAAACCCATTTCTCCCAGGCTGCACTTTCTCATGGTGTTTATTACAACAGAAAACAAGCTTGAACACAAGGTCTCTCGCTAACCCTGGGACCTAGAGTCAGCTGGACTAGCCAGGCAGCAAGCCACAGGTGGCCTTCCACATTTGCCTCTCCAGCAATGCAAAGGTTGCCTATGCCGCCATGCCTAACTTCTTACTTATGTGCTGGAGATCCAACAGCAGGTCCTCATGCTTGCATGGCAAGTACTTTAATAGCTGAGCCATGTCCCCAGCCCCCATCACCCTTAATATTAGAGACCTCTATGGTCTCCGCCTGGGTTCTGTCTTAATTAGGGTTTCTATTACGGTAATGAAGCACCATTACTAAAAGCAAGCTGAGGAGGAAAGGCTTTATTTGGCTTGCTCTTACACAGCACTCTTCCTCATGGAAGGAAGTCAAGACAGGAACTCAAAGAGGGCAGGATCCTGGAGGCAGGAACTGGTGTAGAGGCCATCCATGGAGAAGGGCTGCTTTCCCCGGCTAGCTCAGCCTGCTTTCTTATAGAACTCAGGACCACCAGCCCAGGAATGGACACACCCACAGTGGGCTGGGCCCTCCACCATCAGTCACTAATTAAGAAAATGCCCTACAGCGGGATCTCACGGAGGCCTTTCCTCGGCTGAGGTTCCCTCCTTTAGGACAACTCTAGTTTGCGTCAATTTGACGTAAGACTAGCCAGCACGGGTTCCGTGGTCTGGAGGTAAGTACAGCTGACACCAGGGGAGGGGGTTAGCTGTAAGATGCTTTACCATCACGTCAAAAAGGCAACGCCAGTTGATCAAGTACTCTCACACCAGCCAGCCATCCTCATGGGAATAATTCTCCAAGAAGAAACGTTCTCTGTGAAGTTGAGTTTATGAAAGTGAACAGTCAGGAATACATCGCTTCGCTTCTCCTGTGACAGGGAAGAGGATGCACACTTTAGCAAACACTCCTTGGGTAGAATATTACTCAGTCTTAAAAGGGAACATGAACACCATAGAAACCTGGAGCAATGTTTACTGTGGTCTGTGAAATGAAAAAAATAAAAAGGTCATCTACACAGTTGTGTAAAAAAATGTATATTTACTTCTGTGTGCAGAACAGGAACACAGGGAAAGAAGAAGTCTATCTGTGAGGGGGATAAGCTTGTAAGGTATTTTTAAAATTCTACTTTCTATTGTTAACTTCATTTTTTATATGCAAAAGATATAATTTTAAATGAGAAAAATAACAACGAAGAACCCAAACCAAACCAAACCAACAACAGTAACAACAACTAAAAACTAAGCGCGCTCCAGAAACTGTTTAGCCAAAAGGCAGATTTCTGCCATTGGGAAGTGGGGAGTGCACACAGAAGTGCAGACAGAGGGGTGGACAAATGAGGAAGTGTGCAGATATATAAACAGGAAGCACCCACCCCACAGGGCCACTGCAGGCACAAATCCTGTCCATCCGTGGGTGGCAAACCAGGGACCAAATGCCAACTGTGGTGGTATTGTGTTCCCCAAAATATTGTGCACCCTAATAAATTTATCTGGGGTCAGAACAGAACAGCCACTAGATACAGAGGCTAGAAAATGGTGGCACTCACGCCTTTAATCCCAGCATTCCAGAGGCAGAAATTTGTCTGGATCTCTGTAAATTCAAGGCCACAAGGATACAGCCAAGCATGATGACTCAAGCCTTTAATCCCAGAAAGTGAGTCTTTAATCCCAGGGAGTGATGGCAGAAAGCAGAAAGGTATATAAGGCGTGAAGACCAGAAACTAGAAGCATTTGGTGGTTAAGGTTTTAGGCTTTTAGCAGCAGTTCAGCTGAGATCCATTTGGATGAGGACTCAGAGGCTTCCAGTCTGAGGAAACAGGATCAGCTGAGGAACTGGTGAGGTGAGGTAGCTGTGGCTTGTTCTGTCTCTCTGATCTTCCAGCATTCACCCCAATAACTGGCCTCAGGTTTGATTTTATTAATAAGTACCTTTGAGATTCATGCTGCAGCCAACCACCCCATAACCACGGAGAAGGCTGCAGTTGGGGCAGCAGCCTGTGTCCTGATTTCCTCCTTGTGGGTAACCAGCTGTGTGAGCTCCAGCGGGTGGGTCAGATCCTGCATCCTCACATAAAGCAACTATGTGTTGAGATATTGGAACTCATCTTCTCATTCCTGCCGTTCCTTAGCTCTGAGGGGGTTTCAGGGTTGGACACAGAAGCCATCGGAATCCAGGATATTTCTCTACCTCTTGTGCAAGCCTAAACTCATCAAAATAATTGTCTTAGGGCCTTCGAGGTGGATTAGTGGTAAAGATGCTTGCTGCCCAACCTGGTGACCTGAGTTCCAACCATCAAACCCACAGAGTGGAAGGAGAGAACCAATTCCCATAGGTTGTCCTCTGCCCACCACACACCCACACCATGGATGCACATCTACACCCACACATTAAATAAATTGTAAAAAGAAATTAAATCCAAGCCTGAAGTTTTAGACTCCACCAATTTCCAAAGTGTAAATATTCCCCTGCAGCCAGTTTCAAAGTACCATGGCAGAGCTGGAGAGATGGCTCAGTGGTTAAGAGAACTTGCTTTTCTTGAAGAGGACTTGGGTTCAATTCCCAGCACCCACTTGGTGTTTTATAACCATCTATAACCCCAGTTTTGGGGTATCCAACACCTTCATCTAACATCCTTGGATACTACACTCATGTGATGCACATACCATATATTCAACTAATACACAAAAAATAAAATTTAGGCTGGGCAGTGGTGGCACACACCTTTAATCCCAGCACTCGGGAAGCAGAACCAGGTGGATCTCTGTGAGTTCGAAGCCAGCCTGGCCTACCAAGTGAGTTCCAGGAAAGGCACAAAGCTACACAGGGAAACCCTGTCTCAAAAAACCAAAATAAATAAATAAGTAAGTAAGTAAGTAAATAAATAAATAAATAAGTAAAATTTAAGGATATAAAAAAATTAGAAACCAAAGTACTGAGGTTGCAATGTGGAACATAGAGGGTAGAGAAGAGTGACTGAGTAGGGTGATCCAGCCCCCATCCAACACATAGATTCTCAAGGGGGTTCTGCCTAGAAAGTTCCCAGAGATCTTGCCTGGTACTAGGACTCCAGGAAGCTGGCTTGTGGCTAACTCATAATAGTCAAAGTCATTCTATTCTCTGTCTCCTGTTAGCTTCTTGACAAGTGGGGTGGTTAGATGTGTCTACACCCTCCTCAAAAGTAAGCGGACCCCCACATCAGGCTATATCAATGACCCTGATTAAATCCAGTCTCTCTTTTCATTAGTGACTTGTGATTCATTCCCCACCACAACCTAAAATAGGGTGGTGGAGGCACACACTCAGGTACATACTCACAGGAAAACACACACATACAGGCACACACACAGGTACACACACAGGCACACACACACACACACACACACACACACA